>NC_141685.1:236188884-237608070 GCF_964263255.1 Lissotriton vulgaris
GCCAGGAGCAGAGGACCCAATTCTTCTATTCTGGTATAGTCAGTATTTTACCAACATTCTTTACTGCCGGTTTCTTTGCATATTTTCACATCCCTCTGGTGGGCCTCGGTTTAAACCATCCGCTTTGCTTCCTGACACCCTCGTGCTGTGGGGGCTGAAATTCAGTAACCAGCCCTGCAGACCATGTCCAGTTTGAGTGGCGGTGCAGCTTCCACGGCTGAAGAAGCCGTGTCAAACATCATCCCAAAAGCTCCGCGCTTTTAAAGCAGCACTCCACCAGGGTGAGTTTAAACAAAACCATGCCGCTTTTGAAATAAAAGGTTTTGTTTAAACTCACCCTGGTGGAGTGCTGCTTTAAAAGCGCGGAGCTTTTGGGATGATATATATATATATATATATATATATATATATATATATATATATATTGCCACAACTTCTCCCAGCAGGGAAAACAACGGGTCGCACAGCCAACCTGGATTCAAACAGTAATCCTTTTTATTTCTTTTGTTCAAAGGGCAACAGGCACAGAGATCTACGCGTTTCGGTGTCAATCCACCTTGCTCACGATCACTGGGTATTCCACACCCACAAACATTTAAACACATTTTTTTCTAACACAAAAGTATTTCCTGTCACATGATGTGCTAAGGATTCTGGTCCTTGTAGTTTTGACCAAAAGTTTGAAACAAAGTGAAATTAAATTAGAATGCACCCGTTTCTAAAAATAGAATACATTTGAATGTTACTCAATGTTTGCATTGATTCATGCGTCTTACATTAAGCTATGTATTTTTAACTTTGTACTGCCTTCCAATAGGCTGACTCATAATAATAATATTCAAGGATCAATTATACATATAGTTCTGATTCAAGTGTCTGGTTATAGGTGCACATAAAGTTCTTCCGATTGGTTCAACCCATTCGGATGCAGGGTCCTCAGATTAATTATGAATTTAGATTCCGCGTGTCTCAGTTTCTTTGCACGATCACCTCCCCGCTCACCTTTTGCTATGGTTTGAATGCCATAAAATCTCAGTTTTTGCCAATCACCCTGGTGTGAGAGTTGCATATGCTTTGCTATGGCATTGGAGCGGTCCTTGTCAGATTAAATCCTGAATTATTTAACAACGTTAATGAATTGCACAAGATGACTGGTTAAATCCACATTTGTACAGAATTTCTCATTATTGTATTTGCATACATAACACCTTGTATGTACAAAAAATGTTACTGATATTGGAATAGGGATCCGATTAGTGCAAAAAACGTCAGAACCATAGTATAAGTGTGCAAAATGTAGCAATGTAATCTTAGCAGCAAATAGACTATAATAAAGTGCATATGTGACAGAAAAGTGCATAAATAGTGATTGCGACGAAAGATGATCAACATCTATGGAAGTACATGTCAAGCCACAAATACCACCCGAACAACGGAAGCCTAAGCAGCAAATATAACTGAATTCAGAGCCCTGAATTAAAATAGGTCATAAATACATAAAGGCAATCGATGTCGCGGAAGGTAAAAGAAGTATCAAAAGTGTAGAAAAAAGTGTTAAAATTGTGTTAAAAAGCAGGTATCAAAATTTCTTATAAATATAACGATATCTACAATCAATTTAGACGGATCAAATAATCATGAATACAGGGTAGGATTGTGCAAATGTGCAAAGAGCAGTTATATAAAGTGCTATCCACAGTGCAAGAATCAACACACCAACATCAGGACACAGAGTTAAAATACTGAAATGGTGCGACATGGCAGGGAAATAAATTACAGTTTGATTGGTACACAAATAGGGAACCTAACTTATGTAGAACTAGTGGTCTGAAGGACAAAGGTATATATGACTGAGTAAGTAATGGGCACACATATATATTATTTGGGGACATCACAAATAGGGAACCTAACTTGAGATGTCTGAGAGCTAACAGGGATGTACTTATGGACTAGAAGAGAAATGCGTGTAATGGATTATCATTCTAAAAAGTGGTGCATTTCTTCAATGTTGTTAAGCCCGTTGGGCCAACGGGTATCCAACTCTAGTATAAACCTCAATTCCAACTTCCTGAGTAAAAGCTCTCTATTGCCACCTTTCCTGGACACAGGTACAGAGCCAATTACAAAATAAGAAAGGCAAGATAGATCTCTTTTGTGAGTGTGGTTGAAATGCCTTGCGACCGGGTAGGCCGGATCGTTATGAAGTATGGCTCGTAGGTGTTGTAATATGCGCATGTGTACCTGGAGTTTGGTACTCCCCACGTACCGAAGTCCGCAGGTACATACCAAAACGTACACGGCATAGTCAGTCTTGCAGGAGTAGTTGCCCAATATAGGTTTGTCTTCAGAACTGAATGGGGTAGTGTAGTGGGTAGTGGACATGCCAAATTTGCATGCCCGACAGCTCGAGCATTTATAAAATCCTCCAGATGGTCGTAGCCACGCTGCTTTGGTTTTTAGTTCAGGAGCAGCAGTATCTAAGTAGCTACCCATGGTCTTAGCTCTCCTAAAAGACACTAAAGGAGTGTTATATATATATATATATATATATTACCTACTGGCGGTCCCCAGTAGGTAGTTATAGTTAGGATTGTTTTCTACAGGAAATCCGCAACATTCTATTGGAAATAACTTTGGCGTCGATTGAGCGATCTGCCTGTAATTTTCCTTAAATTTGCCTCGCTGCGCTCCGCTACTCCTTCCCTGAAAGTTTGGGGGGGATTCGTCAAGCGGGGGCCGAGTTAAAAGGGGTGTCCCAAAACGTGTTTTCCCCATGTTAATTTCCATAGGGCGGTTGGACTCACTTTTAGCCCGAACGGATAAATGGATTTCCACCAAACCTGGCAAAATTGTAGGGACTGGTAGCCGGATGTGCCTTTGCTATGCCTCAAGATATGTGCTCCAGTGGATTTTGAGTAATTTAGGTTCAAAAAAATATATATATCTATAAGCGCGCCCCGGTACGCGCACCGGGGCACGCTCCAGCTCGCTAAGCGAGTTCGCGCGCGGAAAGCTGATTGGCTCTCGGGTGTCTGTCAACATTCCAAACAGTCCGGAGCGGCCGCCATCTTGTGTCTCGGTAGGATCGAGACACAAAAGGTGGCAAAAACAAAGGGGGAAATGACCAAAAGGGGGCAGGATAGACCCCCCTGGCCCCCTAGGTTTGATGTTGGGGCTATAAAAGGGCCCCGCGGGGCAAAAAAATGTTAATATTTTTTTCGATTTTTGCGGGGGGAGCCCCCGGTATGCGCACCGCGGAGCGTACTGGGGAGCGTACCATGGGGAAAAAAGAATGACAGATTTTTTTAAAAATGTAGCATTTTTTTTTAATTGGAGGTAGTTCTAAAAAGAACTGTTTTTTTATTCTTTTTGTTGTTTTACATTTTTTTATTGTTTTTCAGAACATTTTTTACTTTTTTTGGCTTTTATGAACAATTTTATATTTTTTTTGTAATTTTTATAGGGACAAACAAAAAACAGGGAATTGTAAACGGCTCAACTGGAGCAAAAAAAATCAAGAAAAAATTAAGGTTTCTTTTTACAGTTGTGGTTGTCTCCAGCACGGTTGATGAGTTTAATACTTTGCTCTCCATAGCAAATTTTAGTCCCGCAAAATTTACAATTTTAAAATCTCCAAACTGGGGTTGGATATTTGGGACCATCTCCCTTGTCTCTGGACCCAATGGAGTGGGTTGTGTACTTTTGAAGGTGCTGGGAGAAGATTGGAGAGGGTTACTTGTCAGTTCTCTGACCTCTGCCGCAGCATAGTTGTTTGGGTGCCGGCATTGCATATGGCGAATCATAGTATTGTTGCCAAAGGAATACTTCTTGGCAGGGTTCCCCCTGGAAAGTACAGTGCCACAGATCAGACATGTAACTTTTGGAGCATTAACTTTCTTAAGGCCCCTTGGGATTTTAAAAAACTCCCAGACAATGTGCTAATTTGGTTTATAGGGGGTATTATGTTCAGGCAGGAACTGCCTCTCCTCCTCCTCCTCATCCTCCGACTCTTCTTCTTCTCCACCACTGTGGTGTTGTGGTGGTCCTTGTGGTGGTGGTGGTGGTGGTGGTTGAGATGCTCCTGCTGCTGCTGCTACTGTAGCCATTTCTCACTACAAATAGGTCTGCAAACAGGTCTTCCTCAGTCAAAGTGAGAATGAGGAAAAAAGGTGGGGGCTTTCATCATTTGGAAAAAAACTGTTGTGAACCAATGAAAAGTGTTATTTTCAGGTCACATGACCCGACGCGCGTACGCTACGCGCCCCGGGGCGCTTACGTAGCGCGATCGTATGCACTAGGGTGCTTCGGGTGCGCTTACGCTGTGCGTATCACGCGGACGCGGCTACGCGATACGTCACGATGATGTTTTCGTTCGCGGCAATAGCGCAAACGGGACGCTCACCGGTACGCGCACCGGGGCGCGCCGCAAGACTGCGCTTTCCCGTGTGCTCACCGGTACGCACACCGGGAGCGCTCCAGGGCAAATAAATTAAAAAAAACATGAGCAATATACATATAAAAAATAGTATTACATAAATATACAATATAGGATTCATTATAAAAAATAATATATTTCATAGCTATAGAAATTTGCTATTAAAAAACCTTTGAAATTCACTGGAAAAAACATAGGTTTGAGGCCATATATATAGTTAGGAATTAGCATTTACAAAACCTATGAAATTCACAGAAAAAAACATAGGTTTCACACCAGTTATAGTTAGGAATTAGCATTTAAAAAACCTATTAAATTCACTGAAAAAAACATAGGTTTGACACCAGTTATAGTTAGCTGGAAATTTTACTGACATAAAACCATTGAAATTCCCACGTTATAGTTAGTTGGACTCACTATAACTTGCGCGCCTGCAATGCACTGCTGATGACGTCACATATTACATCACTCATGACATGGTCAGTGACATCACTCATGACATCACTGATGACACCATCCTTGTGACAGAGTGACAGACCTCCTTTCAGTGTAATGTAACCCTTGAAACACATATTCAAAAATAGAAACTAACATTTTCAAAAAATGGAGATACCCATACCAGTTACAACAACCAATTCAGTAATTTCACCATTTATATACACATCCACTCATTCACCAACAGTTCTATATAGTCACTCATACATATACACACTCATCATATGTAGTGATAAACCTATATATCCTGTTACACACCGACAGTCATCCAAAAGTTTCTCACACACATACTCACACATGCAAATAAACTATTGAACATCCATTTATTTGCATATACAGCTATACACACACTACCACCTTACTTCTAAGGAAACTTACACATACTTACTCTCTTAAACAATCACTTATAGAAACAAATACTTATTTAAACAAGAACTCTTTCAATCTCTCACTCTCACATATACTCACTTATATACATCAATACTCACATATACTAGTTTAAAACATATGTAGTTACTGATAAAGACACAAGTGAGACAGTCATTCACTCACTAACACACACATATACACACTCATCCACCCATACAGTCCTGCACATGTGCTGTCTTCACACACATACAAACAGTGAGTCAGTCATTAATGCATCTATGTGCTAAGTAATACCCCCACCAAACCATACAGACACTCATACTGATACTAAAAAAACATCTAATAACCCATATACACACACATGTAGCTACTCACCAACCCATGCAGCCACTTATACACAAAGTGAAACACTGATACATATATTTAAATATTTAAACATTATTCGCTGATATATGTATTCACTAAGATACACTTAATAAGCCAGTTAACCAATCAATTTTTTTTTAAAATACATTTAGACACTCATTTAAACATTTATTCTTCCATCGACCTTTACATATACATATATAAAACATATTTATTTTTCAGAAAGACACACATTCACTTGATGGTGTCATCAGTGATGTCATCAATCAATCAATCAATCAAAGACATTTATAGAGCGCACTACCTACCCGTAGGGTCTCGAGGCGCTTGGGGGGGGGGGGGGGTGCCGCTACTGCTCGAACAGCCAGGTCTTGAGCTTCTTCCTGAAGGAGAGGTGGTCTTGGGTCAGGCGCAGGTCGGCCAGGAGGGAGTTCCAGGTCTTGGCGGCCAGGTAGGAGAAGGACCTTCCTCCTATGGTGGCTCTGCGGATGCGTGGGACGGCGGCGAGGGCGTGGCTGGCAGATCGGAGGTGGCGTTTGGGAGCGTAGAAGTTGATGCGGTTGTTGAGGTAGCTCGGGCCTTGATCGTGGAGAGCTTTGTGTGCGTGGGTAAGGAGGCGGAAGGTGATTCTCTTGTTGACCGGGAGCCAGTGTAGGTCTCTTAGGTGTCCGGAGATGTGGCTGTGTCGTGGGATGTCGAGGATGAGTCTGGCTGAGGCGTTCTGGATGCGCTGGAGTCTCTTCTGGATCTTGGCGGTGGTTCCGGCGTAGAGTGCGTTGCCGTAGTCCAGTCGGCTGGTGACGAGGGCCTGGGTGACGGTCTTCCTGGTCTCTGTGGGGATCCACCAGAAGATCTTCCGCAGCATGCGCAGGATGTTGAAGCACGACGAGGAGACGGCGTTGACTTGTCTGATCATGGAGAGGGAGGAGTCCAGGATGAAACCCAGGTTGCGTGCATGGTCCGTTGGTTTGGGTGCGGTGCCCAGGGCGGGGAGCCACCAGGAGTCGTCCCAGGCGGAGGGCGAGGAGCCCAGGATGAGGACCTCCGTCTTATCTGAGTTCAGTTTCAGGCGGCTCGTCGTCATCCACTCGGCTACCTCTTTCATCCCTTCGTGCAGGTTGGCTCTGGCGGCGGCGGGGTCGTTGGTCAGGGAGAGGATCAGCTGGGTGTCGTCGGCGTAGGAGATTATGTTGAGGTTGTGTTGGCGTGCGATGGCCGCGAGGGGGCTCATGTAGACGTTGAAGAGAGTAGGGCTCAGCGAGTCCCCTTGAGGGATGCCGCAGATGACTTCGGTGGCCTTTGACTTGTACGGTGGTAGGCAGACTCTTTGTGTTCTTCCGTCGAGGAAGGAGACGATCCATTCCAGTGCCTTCTCCTGGATACCGGCGTTGCTGAGGCGCTGCACTAGGGTGCGGTGGCAGACCGTGTAGAAAGCCGCGGAGAGGTCTAGGAGGATGAGGGCCGCTGTTTCTCCGTTGTCCATCAGGGCTCGGATGTCGTCAGTGGCGGTGATGAGGGCGGTCTCGGTGCTTTGGTTGGCGCGGAATCCGGACTGCGATGGGTCGAGGGATCCATTCGTCTCGAGGAAGGCGGCCAGCTGTTTGTTGACGGTCTTTTCGATGACTTTGGCTGGAAACGGGAGAAGAGAGATGGGGCGGTAATTCTTGAGTTCGGTGGGGTCTGCTGTAGGTTTCTTGAGTAGAGCGCTGAGTTCGGCGTGCTTCCAGCTCTCGGGGAAGGTGGCGGTGTCGAATGAGGCGTTGATGATGTCCCACAGGTGGGCTGCGATGACAGCGTCGGCTTTGTTGAAGACGTGGTGAGGGCAGGGGTCGGTCGGAGATCCGGACTGGACGGAGTTCATCATGTGGACGGTGTCTTCGGTGTTGACCGGGGTCCAGGCGCGGAGGGTGGTGGTGGGTGGCGTTGCTGCGGTCGTGGCGTGCGTCGGTTGGGTGCTGAAGCTGTTGTGTATGTCCGCCATCTTGTTGTGGAAGTAGGAGGCGAGGGAGTTGCAGAGGTCTTGCGATGGGGTGATGTCGTTGTTTCCGGCGTTGGGGTTAGAGAGCTCTTTCACGATGTTGAAGAGTTCCTTGCAGTTGTGTGCGTTGTCGTCCAGTCGGTTCTTGAAAGCCGTTTTCTTGGCGGTGCGGATCAGTTGGTGGTGTTTCCGGGTGGCGAGCTTGAGGGTGGTCCTGTTGTCCGGCGTGGGTTCCTTTCTCCAGGCTTTCTCGAGGGCTCGGCAGTTCTTCTTGGAGAACTTGAGTTCGTCGGTGAACCATGGGGCTCTCTTATTGCCGGGTCTGCTGGGCGGGATCCTCAGAGGGGCGAGTTCGTCTGCGCATTTGCTGATCCACTTCGAGAGGTTGTCGGCGGCCTGGCTGGGGTTCGCTGAGCTGGCCTGAGGGTGCTGGCTCAGGGAAGCGGCGAGCTGGTCTGCTGTGATCTTGTTCCAGCTTCTTCGGGCAACCTGTTGCTGGTGGTGGTGGATCGTCGTTCTTCTGAAGGTGAAGTGGATGCATCTGTGGTCCGTCCAGTGGAGTTCTGTGGCGTGGCTGAAGGCGATGTCTTTGCTGGATGAGAAGATGGCGTCGAGTGTGTGTCCGGCGAGGTGGGTGGGGGTGGACACCAGCTGCTTGAGTCCAAGGTTGGCGAGGTTGTCGAGTAGGGTGCTGGTGTTGCAGTCGTTGTTGTTCTCCAGGTGGAAGTTGAAGTCCCCCAGAAGGATGTAGTCCGCGGAGGGGAGGGCGTGCGGGCTGACGAAGTCGGCGATGTCCTCGCTGAATTGAGTGCGTGGTCCCGGAGGTCGGTAGATCAGGGTGCCTCTGAGGGTGGTCTTCGGATCGGTGTGGATCTGGAAATGCAGGTGTTCGGCGGAGGGTGGGGTGTTGTCGGTGCTGGTCGTGATGCGGATGGTATTCTTGTGGATGATGGCGATGCCTCCTCCCACCTGGTTGGCGTTGCGGTCCCTCCGGGTGATCTTGTAGCCTTCTGGGATGACGATGGCAATGTCGGGCGCTGAGGAGGCGTTCATCCAGGTCTCCGTGATGAAGGCAACGTCAGGGGCCGTGGCGTCTAGGAGGTTCCAGAGTTCGATGCCGTGTCTGTGGACGGAGCGGGTGTTGAGCAGGATGCACTTGAGGTGGTTGCTGCTGGTGTTCGGCTTGGCAGTTGCTGGTGTCGGGCAGGTCCGGATGCAGGTGAACTTGCAGGTGTTGCAGCTGAAGGGTCCGTGGACGCGTCGTGGGGTGGCTCTGCAGCATTCCGGCAATCGTCCGGTGTTGAGTGCGGTGAGGGTGGCGGCTGTGTACGTCAGTCGGGTCGCTCGGGGTCCTTGCGGGCCAGGGGTCCTGGCACTGGGCGCGGTCCAGGCGCGGACGGGCGTAGACGGGCTTACCTTTGGCGCGCCTTCGGGCACAATCGGCGCGCCCGCTGCGCGTGACCGCTGCGCGTTCGCACGGTTGCCATATAAGGCGAAGTGCGCGGGTGGGCGGAGCAGCTGGGGGGCGGGAGCGGGGAGGGTACAGAAGGGAAAAAAGGGGCGGGGTTATCGGCGGTGGTGGGAAGCGGGGAGGGAGAGCGGAGGGCGGCGAGGCAGCGGGCAAACAGGAAGGAAAACCAAAATTACGGGCACAGAATTAAAAAAGAAACAGGCACAAAGGAAGGAAAATACAAACAATGCAAAAAACAGGCAAGAGATACTGGCAGGCGCTCACGGACCACGCCGCTCGAAGGAGGGGGCGTGGTCAGCGGCAGCGAGGCAGGCAGCGAGGCAGTCGGGGCAAGGGGGCACACGCAGCAGCTGGTGGCCGTGCGGCGCGGGGGTGTCCTACATGTCATGAGTGATGTCACTGACCATGTCATGAGTGATGTAATATGTGACGTCATCAGCAGTGCATTGCAGGTGCGCAAGTTATAGTGAGTCCAACTAACTATAACGTGGGAATTTCAATGGTTTTATGTCAGTAAAATTTCCAGCTAACTATAACTGGTGTCAAACCTATGGTTTTTTCAGTGAATTTAATAGGTTTTTTAAATGCTAATTCCTAACTATAACTGGTGTGAAACCTGTTTTTTTCTGTAAAAAAAATATATATATATATATACTTTTTTTAATATGCATGTTTCCAAAAGCATGATGCTGGTGATCACGCCTAAAAACACCTACTCATAGAACTGCCTTTTACAACTGATGGCTGCAGTAGAAATTCTTAGTGTGCATGAATGTTACCCACCATGACTTCATACCACTCCTATCGCTGCAAAGCCCAGCCTTTGCCTAACTGGACACATAGACCTATCAATCATAGACCTATCAATCTGAAGCAGAGGTCAGACCCGTGACCAGGGTTCAATTCCTGGCGTGGCAGGGTCTGAGCCCAAGTGTCCACGGACTCGATAATTCTCACTTCGGTGCCTACTCGAATCACGGGTTCACACTGCAACTCTGGGCAATAGCTTGCTTAATCTCCACTATGGCCCCCCTGCGGTGGGATGCCTGGCTTTCACCTTGGGGATGCCCAGTACGGGTTATCTCACAGGGAAAAAGCCAGGACAGGTTCCCAATGCAAGTGCTGAGATGCCCAAGGGTAAGTCAAGCGCTATATAAGAACACACATACGTACATGCATTCTTAACTCTTGTAAACTTAAAAGCTGTTATTGTATTGAATCCTTATATATTCCTCTAAAGCCTTTGATGGTCCTCTGAGGTCATGTCAACGCTGCAGAAAAATCAAAGTATATTGATTGAAAACTTCAATAGTCTGTGACTATCAGGCGGTCCTTGCATGCAGGGTGACACAGGTGATCTGCAACAAGGAGACATTTTCGTTCATTGTGTCTGTTCTCCTGAAAGTGGTTGACTGGCAATCTGTCGTGTTCAGGTATGTTAGTTTGCTGAATTGTTTTATTATATTTTTTGAAATTGGTGGATTGCTATCTTGTGTGTAAGTCTGCGTTATGTTATGATGTTCTGTATTTTCTTGTGATGCTTACTTGTGCTGTGCGGTGTTGAGTTTCTGTGTCCTGTATGTGTTTGTATTGCTGTAGTTTGAATTATGTATTGTGTTATTGTGTTGTTTGGAGCGTGGCTACATTGTGGAGTGTAATGTGCAGTTTTGTTATCAAATGCAAAGCTTGTGTCTCATAGTGTTGTTTTGTGCTGAAAGGATTTGTTCTATTGTTATTTTAGTACTTTGTTCTGCACTTTTGGCTTCATATGTTGTGTTGCTTTGAGATGTATTTGTATTGTAGGTTGATAGCCCTATAGACTACAGGCTATTATTGCGTCTCATGTTATGTTGTGCCATTGCTTCGGGCCCTGGCCTTTCTGTGTGCATGTGCTGTATCACTGCGCTGCACTGTTGTCTTACTGTGTTTTTGTTGCGTGCCTATATGTTTACTAGTGCATTGTTCTGTTATTGTAGTGCTGTGTTTATTTTACCTGGTGTATTTTGTTGATATACTATGCTTTGCATCGCAGCTGCAATCTCTTTAAACAAGCAGTGACACTCGTGTGTTAAGATAATGCTTTTATGATGTGGGGTGAAAGGTGTTGGTACCAAACACCGCACTGTTTGCCCCCAGGGCCGAGCGGTGCTGCTTAGAAAGGATGCTCCTGGTCCGGGTGGAGGTTTTTAGGTCTCGCCTATTCTATTCCGCAAGGAATGAATTGCGAGTCTAATGCCGCTGAACCACTACTTCAGGCCAAGGGCTCTCCTCCAGCGGATTTTGGACAGTTCACGTGAATCACAATCATGTGACCTGCTCTCATGCACGAGCCTTCCCCCTGGCAGCAGCATTTCTCCTTACACGGCTGCCAGGCCACATCAAAGGGTTCCGCTGCCCCGCCCCCTGCTTCACGGCCATCTGTTCCCCAGCTCCAGCACCTCCCCTCTCTCTTCCCGCACACAGCATTACTCGGATTTCTCCTCCCCCTCCCCAGCCAGCTTCCCCCAGGCCGTGTTCCCTCCCACCTTTCCTCCTCTCTGTCCCTCTCTCTCCGTACATCCTTTAACTTTGTCCACCTCCTCCTTTATTAGGGCTCGCCTATTAATATCCCGCAGGGATATTGTTAGGTTCATATTACCGTGTCCGTGTCATCCTTCGTATGTCATGTGGGCCTAGGGCCCAGAACGTAACGGTCCCCAGCCTGCCCTCAGGGCCACTTACCCCTAGAGTTGCTGCCTCATTCGGGAGTGAGGTTAAGGCCGCTAACTGTGTCTACTTGCATCAGTTGTGCCGACCCTACAGCCCACCCCCCTCATCTTCCCTGGTACAGCGCGTCACTGTGCTTCATGGAACTAAGTACCTTTGGAACCCCTCACCTACATCCGGCACCAGATTAAACTAAAAGGGAGTTACTCTCCCGCACAGTAGCAGTGTGGGGATAGAGTAGGGCAGTCTCAACCTTGGGGAAAGGAGGGACACATTACAGGTCTTCAATGGTTATTTTGTTTTTTGAAGTAAGTGCCAGGGCCCTTCATAGGAAACACCGTGCACCATTCATTGCCCCTGCCAGCCCTGTACTGCTAATGCCAATACCATAAGTGTGCCATTTCTAATTATTTCCAGGCCACCCAAAGCTAGAAGCATGATCTCGACAGCAGATATTACACATTTTAGTGTATATTAAATTTGTGAACCCTCCGTTGTTGTGCTCAACTCAAAATTAGACAGGCAGGGCCACCAGGTGGCGGACTGTCATAAGTGCGGTATTGAAAATTAAGATCGGTTCAACTTGTTCTAGATATGGGCACAGAGCCAGAAAACAGAACAGACTTCATGTGTAGAAAATTCTGTCAAGTGCCGTGAGAAAAATGTGTCATGCTCCTATTCTTGCTGAGCTCCTACACGCTGACTAGTAAAAGCATCCTTGACGTTATATAATCGCTACTGACAGCAGCGCTGCTGTTCGGGCTGATCTAGTTCAGAATACAGGAAGTGAGCGAGCCAGGCTGAGAGATCACTGGCTGCCCGGGATCAAGTCTCTCAAAACGTGTAAAAGTATACACGATGTGAGTGACTTTGAGGAGTCTTCGGATCTTCCCACCCCTCACTCTGACACCTACACGGGGCATGAATGACATAAACACTGCTGCTGATGGCCCATCACAGGACAGCTAACTGACTCTCCGTTTTCTTTTATTTAAAAAAAACGCAGCACTCTTTTCAGCATGTTTTCCATGGTGCCAGGGGAGGAGTAAATAAATGCTCCTCATAGCCAGAGCCTGGCGCACCATCTGAGACCAATTCCGGCACCCCAAGAGTGGTCTGCCCCCACTCCCCCATTTTCATGACCTGTGGATTATAGATGTACGCTTTACCTGTAGCAAGTATTTATTTTCGCAGCCACCAGAGACTTTCACTGCCTGGCGGAGTCATGTGTGAGGGAACATTTATTTTCATGCACTGACATCACACACGCATGCACGTGCGCACACATTTGTCCTGTCCCGGCAAAAGTAATACAACACAGTCCATAGTGGGTTTCCTGCCAAAATGCTGTAAAAAAATGTTGCTACCCGCCTCATTTTGGCCCCTTCTCCAGGTCATTGAGAGCTCTCAACAGGCTGCTAACAAAACACTGTATTTTACAATCGACTACAAATGTTAAGCTATGCTTTTTGACAACCCTTCATCATACGCCTATTAAAAAGGTTATCTGCTATGCAATATTATTGTATGGCACATACAATGCACAACCAACAATCATTTCTGTTATCACCGCGTTCAGCCTCTGGAAGTTAAATAGACAGCAGCGTATGCCTATAATTCAGTGGCTTCCTACCCACTGGTTTGTAGAAAAATAGCTGTAATTGGAGTGCTGTGCTCCCACCCTCCCAGGGCCCTGGTTCAACTGTACCTGCTGCACCAATGATAGCTAATCGCATGACAGCATTTTCAGCTTTATTCGGTCACATTGAAGCAATGATCCCATGCAGTTCATGTGAGAAGAGCGCGTGCACAGGAATCCGCTCCCCCTCCCACCAAGCAAGACAAGCCAAGAACATCAAAGCGACCGGCCGCTTTGCTTCCATTTGCCAGCAGCCACTTCACGGCTCCGCAGGTCATAAACAGGACCATCTGCTCGGGAATCAGAATGCTGTCATGCTTGCCCAGCCCCCCTCCCAGCGCTTGTGGCACATGCATCGTCTCTTTTGCTGCTCAGCTTCAACCAGTGCTCGACATCACACCCCGGTTCTATGCTCCTCACATGTATCGCCCTGCCCCACCGGAGCTCTCTTTACCACCTCTGCATGGCCCCAGCCCCTCTGAAACTCTTTAATCCCATTTCCACCTTCTCACAACCCCTTCGAGCACTGTTATCTTTACATTTGTGTTTCTCTCTCTTATGATGTTTGCCCTGCCACCATTTACTTCGTACCCTCACCCTCACTCCTCCTCACCCCCACACACCCTCACCATCACACCTCCTCACCCTCACACCCTCACATCCTCCCTCACCCTCACACCCTTACCCTCCCTCACACCCTCACCTTCACACATCCTCACTCACCCTCACACCCTCACCCCTCACCCACCATCACACCCTCACCCTCACACCCCCTCACCCTCACACACCCTCTCACCCTCACACACCCTCACTCATCCTCACACACCCTCACACACCTTCACTCACCCTCACACCCTCACCCTCACCCCCTCACCATCACACACCCTCACATCCTCTGACCCTCACACACCCTCACTCACCCTCACCCTCACCCACCCTCACACCCTCACTCTTACCCCCTCATCCTCACACACCCTCACTCACCCTCACACCCCCTCACTCACCCTCACACCATCCCCCTCCTCACCCCCTCATCCTCACAACCTTCCCACCCTCACCCACCCTCACTCACCCTCACACCCCCTCACCCTCACACCCACTCACCCTCACATCCCCTCACCCTCACACACCCTCACCTTCACACACCCACACACACCCTCACTCACCCTCACACCCTCACACCCTCACTCACCCCCACACCCCCTCACCCTCACACACCCTCACACACCCTAACACCCTCACCCTCACACACCCTCACACCCCTCACCCTCACACACCCTCAACCTCTCACCCTCACACACCCTCACCCCTCACCCCCTCACCCTCACACACCCTTACCCTCAGACCTCCTCACCCTCACATAGTCAAGTCAAGTCAAGTCAAGTAATTTATATAGCCCGCTACATACCCAGAGGGTCTCAAGGCGCTTGAAGAGGGGTGGGGGATTACAAGTCGAAAATCCAAGTTTTAAGTTGCTTCCTGAATGCAAAGTGGTTCTGAGTAAGACGAAGGTGAATGGGAAGTGAGTTCCAGGTTTTAGCTGCCAGGTAGGAGAAGGATCTTCCTCCCATGGTGGTTTTGTTGATGCGGGGTACAGCAGCAAGGGCTTGGTTGGAAGAGCGTAGCTGGCGGGAGGGGGTGTAGAAGGAAAGTCGTGTGTTGAGGCATTCGGGTCCAAGTTCGTAAAGTGCTTTGTGTGCGTGGGTTAGGAGGCGGAATGTAATCCTCTTATTGACGGGGAGCCAGTGGAGGTTTTTCAGATGACCAGAGATGTGGTCTTTACGCGGGATGTCTATTATGAGTCTGGCTGATGCATTCTGGATGCGTTGGAGTTTATTCAGAAGTTTTGCGGTGGTGCCGGCGTATAGGGTGTTTCCGTAGTCCAGGCGGCTTGTAACCAGTGCGTGGGTGACCGTTTTTCTAGTTTCGGTGGGGATCCAACGAAATGTTTTTTTGAGCATGCGAAGAGTGGTGAAGCAGGATGATGAGACGGCGTTGGCTTGTCTGGTCATCGAGAGTGAGGAGTCCAGGATGACGCCCAGGTTCCGTGCGTGGTCCATCAGGATGGGTGCTTTTCCAAGGGCCTCTGGCCACCAAGAGTCGTCCCAGGTGGAGGTGGAGGTACCTAAGATAAGGACTTCTGTTTTGTCTGAATTCAGTTTCATACGGCTGTGTTTCATCCACTCGGCTACTTCTTTCATTCCTTCATGAAGGTTGGTTTTGGCGGTGTTAGGGTCTTTGGTGAGTGAGAGGATCAGTTGAGTGTCATCAGCGTAGGAGATGATGTTGAGGTTGTGTTGGCGTGCGATGGCCGCGAGGGGGCTCATGTATACGTTGAAGAGGGTGGGGCTGAGTGAAGATCCTTGTGGCATGTCGCAAATGACTTCAGTGGCCTCTGACTTGAATGGTGGGAGGCGAACTCTCTGAGTTCTGCCGGCAAGGAACGAGGTGATCCATTCCAGTGCTTTTCCTTGGATTCCGATGTTGCTGAGGCGTTGTAGCAGGGTGCTATGACAGACTGTGTCGAAGGCTGCGGAGAGGTCGAGGAGGATGAGGGCGACTGTGTCTCCATTGTCCAGTAGAGGTCGAATGTCGTCTGTTGCAGCGATGAGTGCGGTCTCAGTGTTGTGTTTGGCTCGGAATCCGGACTGTGAGGAGTCGAGGGATTTGTTGGTTTCGAGGAAGGCGGCGAGCTGGTTGTTGACAGCTTTCTCGATGACTTTGGCCGGGAATGGAAGGAGCGAGATGGGGCGGTAGTTTTTGAGTTCGGTGGGGTCAGCTGAAGGTTTTTTCAGAAGGGCGCTGAGTTCGGCGTGTTTCCAGCTTTCCGGGAAGGTGGCAGAGTTGAGTGAGCAGTTGATGACGTCTCGGAGGTGTGGTGCTATGATGGAGTCTGCTTTGTTGAAGATGTGGTGAGGGCATGGGTCTGTGGGGATCCTGAGTGGATAGAGTTCATCAGGCGGATGATGTCCTCAGTGGAGATTGGGTTCCAGTCATTAAGAATGTTCAAGGGGGGTGAAGGTACGGCAGGAGGTTGGGTGGGTTGGTCTCCGGGTTGGTTGTCGAAGCTGTTGTGGATGTCAGCGATTTTGTTGTGGAAGAACGAGGCTAGGGAGTCGCAGAGGGCTTGGAAGGGAATGATGTCGTTGGAGTTGGCAGCGGGGTTGGTAAACTCTTTGATGATGTTGAATAATTCTTTGCTGTTGTGGGCGTTGTTGTCAAGTCGGTCTTTGAATGCGGCTTTCTTGGCAGTCCGGATCAGTTGGTGGTGTATGCGGGTGGCGTTTTTAAAGGCGTCCCTGGTGCTAGTGTTTGGGTCTTTTTTCCAGGCCTTCTCAAGGTAGCGACAGAGTTTCTTGGATCTCTTAAGATCATCGTTGAACCAGGGGGCGTTTTTGCTGCCTAGTTTGATTTGACGTTTTTGCAAAGGTGCTAGGTTGTTGGCACTGTTGGTTAGCCAATGAGTGAGGTTAATGGCTGCTTGGTTGGGGTTCGAAGACTGGGCAGGGGGATTTTGTAGAAGCGATGAGGAGATCTGGTCGATGGTGATTTTATTCCAATTTCTTCGCAGAGTCGGTTGAGGATGGTTGTGGGTTGTGGACTTTTTGTAGACAAAGTGAACGCAGCTATGGTCCGTCCAATGGAGAGTTGTGGTGTGACTGAAGGAGATATGTTTGCTGGAAGTGAAGATAGGGTCGAGTGTGTGACCTGCGTAGTGAGTGGGGGTGTTAACAAGTTGTTTTAGTCCGAGGTTGGCGAGGTTGTCCAGAAGGGTGGGGGTGTTGCTGTTGTTGCTCTTTTCCATGTGAAAATTGAGGTCTCCCAATAGAATGTAGTTCTCGGAGGAGAGGGCGTGTGGGGTGATAAAATCAGTGATGTCTTCACAGAATTGTGCACGGGGTCCTGGTGGTCTGTAGAGGAGGGTGCCTCTGAGTGTGGTCTTGGGGTCGGTGTGGATTTGGAAGTGAAGGCGTTCGGCGTTAGCGAGGTTGACGTCTGAGCTGGTTGAGATGCGGATGGAATTCCTATGGACGATTGCGATGCCTCCTCCTGTTTGCTTGTTGCGGTCTTTTCGGATGATCTTGTAGCCTTCCGGGATGGCAATGGTGATGTCTGGGGCTGAGGAAGCGTTCATCATGTTTCTGTTAGGAAGGCGACGTCCGGGGAGATGGTGTCTAGTAGGTTCCAAAGGTCGATAGCGTGTCTGTGGATCGAGCGGGTGTTGAGCAGGATGCATTTTAGGTGGTTGGTGTCAGATCTCTGTTTGGTGTTAGTGGATGAGGAGTTGATCTTGGTGACATCATATTTGCAGGAGTTGCATGCAAAGGGTCCATGGGTGTGTCCAGGAGCGGCTTGGGCGCAGTTGGGGAGTCGACCGGGGTTTAGGGTTAAGAGGGTGGAGGCGGTGTATGTAATGCGGGTGGGGTGGGTGGGACGGGGGCCAGGGGGTCTGGCGCTGGGCGCGGTACAGGCGCGGACGGGCGTAGACGGGCTTACCTTTGGCGCACCTTCGGCGCGCATGGGGCGCGATCGCTGCACATGACCGCTGAGCGATTGTCCAG
Source organism: Lissotriton vulgaris (assembly GCF_964263255.1). Classification (NCBI taxonomy): domain Eukaryota; kingdom Metazoa; phylum Chordata; class Amphibia; order Caudata; family Salamandridae; genus Lissotriton; species Lissotriton vulgaris. The sequence goes on from NC_141685.1 coordinate 236,206,906, forward strand.
CTGTCATTAATGGAGGATGGAGGGGGGCGGAGCGTGGGCGGGGCGGCTGGGAGGCGGGAGCGTGGGGGGAGGGACGGGCTGAAGGCACAACCAAATGGCGATCGGTAAAGAAACACAACACACAGGCTAACATGCCGATATTGGGCACAAGGAAAGTCAATAATCGTTATGGAAATGTTAAAATATAAATTAAAATACTCCCGTGGGCACTGCTGAGCACACAGGCACCAAATCCGGGTTAAGATTCAGCAAAGTTAGACACTCGGCACAATCAGTAAATAAAACAACAGCAGTGCGAGGCGCTTGTGGAGGAGAGCAGCGCTACGATACCAGAAGCTGCAGGAGGCAAGGGGGAGCAACCGCTGCGTCCGGAGACAGGCTGGTCACAGGGCAATGTCGGACCGGACGGTGAGGATAGCCAGTGGGTGGGCGGGCGGCTGGGAGGCGGGAGTGTGGGGGGAGGGACAGGCTGAAGGCACAAACAAATGGCGATCGGTAAAGAAAGACAACACACAGGCTAACACGCCGATATTGGGCACAAGGAAAGTCAATAATCGTTATGGAAATGTTAAAATATAAATTAAAATACTCCCGTGGGCACTGCTGAGCACACAGGCACCAAATCCGGGTTAAGATTCAGCAAAGTTAGACACTCTGCACAATCAGTAAATAAAACAACAGCAGTGCGAGGCGCTTGTGGAGAAGAGCAGCGCTACGATACCAGAAGCTGCAGGAGGCAAGGGGGAGCAACCGCTCCGTCCGGAGACAGGCTGGTCACAGGGCAATGTCGGACTGGATGGTGAGGATAGCCAGTGGGTGGGCGGGGCAGCTGGGAGGCGGGAGCGTGGGGGGAGGGACGGGCTGAAGGCACAACCAAATGGCGATCGGTAAAGAAACACAACACACAGGCTAACACGCCGATATTGGGCAGAAGGAAAGTCAATGATCGTTATGGAAATGTTAAAATATAAATTAAAATACTCCCGTGGGCACTGCTGAGCACACAGGCACCAAATCCGGGTTAAGATTCAGCAAAGTTAGACACTCGGCACAATCAGTAAATAAAACAACAGCAGTGCGAGGTGCTGGTGGAGGAGAGCAGCGCTACGATACCAGAAGCTGCAGGAGGCAAGGGGGAGCAACCGCTGCGTCCTCACACAGCCTCCCTCACCCTCACCCTCCCTCACACACCCTCACCCTCACACACCCTCACACACCCTCACCACCTCATCCTGACACACCCTCACTCACCCTCACACCCTCATCCCCTCACCCTCACAACCCTCACCCTCACACACCCCCACACCCCCACCCTCACACTCCCTCATCCTCACATCCCCTCACCCTCATATCCCCTCACCCTCACATCCCCTCACCCTCACATCCCCTCACCCTCCCTCACCCCCTCACCCTCACACACCCTCAGCCTCACAATCCCTCACCCTCTCATCCTCACACACCCTTACCCTCACCCCCTCACCCTCACACACCCTCACCCCCACACCCTCACCCTCACACCCCTCACCTTCACCCCCTCACCCTCACACCCTCACCCTCACACCCCCTCACTCATCCTCACACATTCTCACTCACTCTCACACCCCCTCACCCTCACCCTCACACCCTCACCCTCACACACCCTCACTCACCATCAAGCCCTCACACCCCCTCACCCTCACAACCCTCTCACCCTCACACACCCTCACCCTCACACCCCCACACCCTCACTCATCCTCACTCACCCTCACACACCCTCACCAGCATATCATAACATAGCATATGATAACAAAACACAGCATAGCATTGCATAACAAAAAAAAGCATAGGATAGCAAAACATAGCATAGCATAACAAAACAAAGCATAGGATAGCAAAACAAAACCTAGCATAACAAAAAAAGACATAGCATAGCAAAACACAACAAAGCATAGCATAGCATAACAAAACACAACAAAACATAGCATAACAAAACATACCAAAGCATTGCAAAACAAAACATAGCATAGCATAACAAAACACAACAAAACATAGCATAAGATAAAACATAGCATAACTAAACAAAGCATAGCATAACAAAACATAGCAAAGCACAACAAAGCATAGTATAACAAAACACAACAAAACATTAACATAGCATACATAACAAAACAATGCATAGAAAACCACATAACATAGCATAACAAAACACAACATAGCAGAGCATAACAAAACATAGCATAACAAAACATAGCGTAACAAAACATAGCAAAACAAAACATAGCATAACAAAACATAGCATAGCAAAACAAAGCATAGCATAATAAAACACAACAAAACATGGCATAGCATAACAAAACATAGCATAGCATAACAAAGCATAGCATAGCAAAACACAACAAAACATAGCATAACAAAGCACAACACAACAAAACATAGCATAGCATAACAAAACAAAGCATAGGATAGCAAAACTAAACATAGCATAGCATAACAAAACAAAGCATAGGATAGCAAAACAAACCATAGCATAGCATAACAAAACATAGCATAACAAAACACTACAAAACATAGCAAAACACAACAACACATAGCATAGCAAAACACAACAAAACATAGCATAGCTTAACAAAAGATAGCATAGCAAACCAAAACATATAATAGCACAGCAAAACATAGCATACCAAACACAACAAAACATAGCATAGCAAAACAAAGCATAGCATAATAAAATACAACAAAACATAGCATATCAGAACAAAACACAGCATTTTATAACAAAGCATAGCAAAGCAAAACATAGCATGCATAACAAAACCTATCATAACAAAACAAAGCATAGCATAACAAATCAAAGCATAGGCTAGCAAAGCATAGCATAACAAAACAAAACATAGGATAGCAAAACATAGCATAGCATACAGCATCACTCAGCTCCACCACAGCATCACTCAGGGGCACCACAACATCACTATGCGCTACCACTGCATCACTGAACGCCACAGCATCACTTGTTTGCCATCACAACATCACTCAGTGCCACCACAGCATCAATCTGTGCAACCATTCAACAACAACTGGTTCAATTATGTTCTCTCAATGATTCAAGCTTTATTACAAATGTAACAAAAAGATGTTAATATTTCACTTCTGTTCTTGGATTTTCGTCCCAATAAAATACACTGAACATAATCTTCACAAAAGTTATTTACAAATGTGTAAGCTATTGCCATTATAAATTACAATAACTTTTATTTAAGTATTAATTATTAAAACCCATTGTTATTTGTAATATCAATACATGTAAGTCACGTAAATACAACACATATTGCATTACAAATGCTATAGGTGAACTATTGGCATTGTAAATGACAAAGCTATTAATTTCGCTATTTTCAAAAATAAAAATAAATAAAATATGTGTCATTTACAATACCAATAGCTCAAACTTTCCTAATGCGAGACCTATTGCATTGCAAATGCTTGTTGAAGAAAGTCCCTGTTCTGGTTTCATTCTTTAACCTGCAGGTGATATGTTCTGGTCCTTACACGTTTTCACCCTCTCTCTTCCGCTCTTTTAGGTTAATTAACACCCATTATCTGGTGCCAATAGCGGTTGCATTTATTTTCTGTGCCACAGTGCTGCGTTCAGGTCTCAGTCTTCTCTGGAGGCGTGGGTTTGAATCCCATTTCTGACATACATTTTATGTACGTGTAAAATACGCCACTATCTGTTTCTGGTACAAATAATCCTATGTGCATGTGGCTAATTTAAAGAAAAGAATCCTCTGTGCATGTGAGGCGGGCAACTAGAGTCAAATTTCGGGGGGGGCTGAAAAAGATTTTAGGGGGGGCTAATTCATCCAGCCGTAACCAGAGTGGCTGTAAGAAGGGGTGAAAACATAATAAAAGCCCCATTTACAAGTAAATGGCCTTTAACAGATGTGTGAAGTACTCGGCTGTGGCTGCAATTAGACGTCACCAGCCAGCGAAGCTGTGTCAGCCCCGAGCTGATACACACTACGGTGGGGGTGGGGGGGGGGCTGAAGCCCCGCGAGCCCAATGGGTGTTGCGCACCTGCGATGTGGCTAATTTAAGGAAAAGAATCCTCTGTGCATGTGGCTAATTTAAGGAAAAGAATCCTCTGTGCATGTTGTTGGAACATGGAGAGAAGCTGAAAGTTCTTGAAGCAGTAAAACCTGAGCAGAAAGAGTGAAACCTCTGGAGTGCATGTACGCGCCTGGGCACACGTGCAAGAGCTGGTGAATGCATCATGGGCGAGCTGCACTGGCACACTGGGCACCAGGCACAGGTCTCTCCTCTCCCAGTCACCAGAGAGAACTGCTTGTGTTACCCTTTTTGACCTCACAGTGATGTCAGCCTTCTATTAACCCGTGCACTTTTATCTTCACGCATCACCCCTTGAGCATCCTTTTGTTTCGGGCCGTCTGGGCTGACGCTTAACGGCCACTTCTGTAGCTCCTAGTGAGTCAACTCAATGCCTCAACACTGGACAACTCCAGGCAGCAACAACATGAGTGATGAATTTCAGTACTACTGTGATTGGGAGGGAGAGGCGAGGGGGGGGGGTGAGCAGACCACCAGAACAAGTATATGTGTGTGAAAAAGGCCGCTTTATTGAAACAGGTGCGCATTAACAAATTAAAACCTCGGTTAATGCCTTACAAAACTAAATTTCACTAAATAATAATAACTTCCTTAATTTCCACCATCCCACCCCCACCCCTAAAACGTCATTGACCCCGCCCCCACCCAAGCATTACATCATTACAAATCTAACAATGCAAACACCCCGCATAAACATTTCAACTTATCAAACCCTCCAAACCATAAAACAAACTCCACAGTTTGCCCTCAAACCCCTCTTGGTCCCCCAACGTATGCAACCATCCCAAACCGTCAACATGCCCAATTCTCCTTGCCGAATGTGCCAACCAAGTAAAAACCAACCACAAACTTACTAAGCCTGACAAAAACAACTAAGCCCCGCCACCCAGAAAGCGGGGGGGAGAAATACACCCCCCTTTCTGCTCCCCAAAAAATTGCAAGTACACTAAAGAAATAGAAAGGAAGAGGGAAATTAACCAGCAAACTCCTGAATCTCCAAACAGCGAGACAAAACTTAACGCAATTCCAAAAGGTACAAGTCCATCCCCAAACAAGAAAGGTGAACACCATCATCCCGAAAAAACTCCATCGCATCATACCGGATGTCACCATGCGACACACGACCAAAACCCAACTCCCTGCAAAACTTGGACACCTCTGAGTTGATCTTTTTCCGCGCCTTATCAATTGCCTTGGGCTTATTAGCTCCTCTCCAAGATCTCCTAAGGACCAATTCCGTCCAAAAAACATGACAACCCGCCCACTGCTGCTTCCATAGAGAAAGATCCTTCTTTATAGCACGTACGAGAACCACTCCCTTCACCTTGCACAGATCATTTTCCCCCAAGTGAATAACTAAAACATCAGGACAATGGCCCCCACCCAACCAGGAATTAAGAGCAGGAATCAATTCCTTCCAACACATCCCCCTCTACCTCTCCAAATAACATTGAAAAAACGTTCATTAAAACCAAGCAGTGAACCAAAATAGCTATTCCGTGCTTGAATCTGTGCCCACTTCACAAATGAATGACCCACAATCCAAATGGTCAGAGCCGTTGACCGGGGACCAGTCACCGAACCTGGAATGAGAAAAGCAGCATCAAATTTTAAGACAAAGAGGATGACGTAAGCGCCTCGCCCGCTTCAGGTCGTACATAGCGCTGAAAACACTTGGATGACCAACGCCCTAAGCGCATGATATCTTGCCCAGACCAACCCTGATTATGCGCCTCAGTGGCTGCCCCAATTCGGAAGGAATGAGGGCCATATTTCTTTTCATCCAGACCAATGCTCTTTAACGCTTTGCGTAGTACCATGCGCAATTGATAATCAGTAACCCTGGCGCCATTTGCATGCTGAAAAACGCCAGCTTCCATAGCTCCACCAGAAACAGTACACCATCTCCTGGCCCACTGCAGGAGACACGTTACAAAGGGGGAGGATGCTTCCAACCAGACCCCTTTACCTTTACCTCTTTGATCCGTTTTTGAACGATGCAGCCATACATGAACACCTTTCTCGGACAAATGAACATCCCCCCACCCAACACCCACATTAAACTTAGAACTCAGCAACTCAGAAACCCTGAATGCTCCAAAGAACATCCACACCATAAGTGTGGAAAACAGGCAAACCTCAAAATCATCAGTACAAACAAAAGGAAGTGCCTCCACCACCCGGGCCAGAGTCTGCCACGACAAGGGATTCTGAACTGACTGCTGCACACTGTGTTCACGGGCCCACCCTTCCAACAATCTCCTCCCTACTTCACCTGCTGAAGGAGCGTAACCCCAAAGGAGTTTACCCATGAAATAGATGCCCGCTAACTTCCCAGCAATAGTAACCCTGAATAACCCTTTATCTATCAAGTACAGAATAAATTGAACCACATCATCCAAACGCCTCCAGCCAGGTTCACGCCTGCGAGCTCCAGACGCCAAAAATCCCCTCCAAGCCATGTCATATGCGACTTGAGTAGATGAAGACAACGAACCTACCACCAACTGTAGGACCCTGTGTTGCCGACCTCCCATAGGTGCTCCGGCATGCGTGTCGGTGTCCTGTCCGCCTCCAAGGCAAGCCCATGGAACCTCTCCCACTGGGAACGAGACAAAGCATCTGCAATGTCATTGTCCACACCAGGAATGTGCAGAGCCCTAAAGCTGATGTCATACCTAAGGCACCCCAACACAAAGACTCGCAGCAATTTCAGAATCTGGGGATCCCTGTCAGACTTCTTGTTAATGATGTCCACCACAGCCCGATTGTCAATTTGAAACAAAACCTTCTTGTGAGCTAACTCCTGCCCCCACAGAGTCAAAGCAACAACCACCGGAAACAGTTCCAATAAAGCAATGCTTTTGCCACCATCCTTCCACAATTACGGCCACTTCTTCGCGCACCACCTGCCTTGCCAATACAAACCAAAACCATCACTGCCTGCTGCGTCTGAAAAAATTTGAACCTCCCACAGACAGTCCTCCTCACGAGCCAAAGGGACCCCATTAAAAGAATGCAAAAAGGTGGACCACATCCTCAAATCCTCTTTCACTCCAGCAGTCAATCTCACACGGTGATGAGGCAAATGATATCCCGACAGAGCCCTGCCTAGACACCTACAGAAAGTTCTGCCCGCTCTCACCACCCTGCAGGCAAAATTCAAATGATCCAACAGGACCTGTACCTCTTTCACTGTAACCTTTGGTTTTACCAACATTGTCTGTAGAAGATCCAGCATTTTCACCTTCTTATCCTGTGGCAAGCGAGCCTGCATGGTTCCTGAATCAAGATCAATTCCCAAAAAAGACATGGTCGCGCAAGGACCCATGGTCTTTACCGGAGCCAAAGGTACTCCTAAATAATCCATAAGTTCTTGAAATGTGTCCAAGGCTGCCTGACACTCGGAGGATCCCTGAGGCCCCACATAAAAAGAAATCGTCTAGATAGTGTGTGACAAGATCATGATCAGATTGGTGAGTGAAAAACCACTGCAAGAAAGTGCTAAAAGTTACAAAAAGAGCACAGGACATCGAAAAACCCGGTATAGAGCGGGAATATCGACGGGAAAATATCGAGTAACATTAATATCGCCGCAGAAATATCTACAAGAAGAAATATCGATAGCAAAAATATAGTGTGACCAGAATATCGACAGACAGGTAAGTAATATCGATAACAATAATATAGTTGTAATAAATATCGTTTACAAAAACATAGTTTACAAAAATATCGATTTTTTAATAATTATAAGTAATTTAGTTTTTTTAATGAGTATTGTTTGTCAATTTAGTATATTTTGTAGCATTTTATTAGTTAATAATGTATTTTATGTTGAATTTAGTGTTAATAGTTCCGTAGCGGGTTGTGGGTTTATAGGGGAATAGGGTGGGAAGTATTTTAAATATATTAAAATAATTGATTAATTAATGTGTTAATTTAATATAAATAGTTTAATAATTATTAGTTAATTCATTTCAATTACTTAATTGATAATTAATTATGTTAATTAATTGTGTTAATTGTTTAATTAATTTTAGGTGTGTGTACTGGAATTTTTAAGTGAAAATATAGTCAAGTAATTACATTTTTATTGAATAATTAATTAATTAATGATTAATTAATTATAATTAAATAATTATTATTTTTAAACGAGTAAATAAATTTTAGTTTGTGTTGTGGTGTTTATGAGTGTATATGGTGTGACAGTTGTCAATTAATTATGTAAATATTTTGAAAATACAATACTAATCAATAATTAATTAGTAAATATTAAATGTAATTGAGTAATTAATTTTAGGTGTGTAGGTGTTTGTTAATAATAATATATTTAAATGTATATATTAAATATGTTTATAATCTACTTTAAATTTTATACTAAATTTGACAGATGGTTTATTATTATTTTTTTAGTTCCTGCGCTTTCCCTACTGTTGTACCCTGTGGAGTGGGAATAGTAATTTTTATGCCTACGCTATCCAGCGCTTTCCCTACTGTTGCACCCTCTGGAGTGGGAATAGTAATTTTTACCCCTACGCTATCCAGCGCTTTCCCTACTGTTGTACTCACTGGAGTGGGAATAGTAAATTTTACCACTACGCTATCCAACGCTTTCCCTACTGTTGCACCCTCTGGAGTGGGAATAGTCATTTTTACCCCTACGCTATCCAATGTTTTCCCCACTGTTGCACCCTTTGGAGTGGGAATAGTAATTTTTACCCCTACGCTATCCAACGCTTTCATTACTGTTGCACCCTCTGGAGTGGTAATAGTAATTTTTACCCCTACGCTATCCAACGTTTTCCCCACTGTTGCACCCTTTGGAGTGGGAATAGTCATTTTTACCCCTACGCTATCCAACGCTTTCCCTACTGTTGCACCCTTTGGAGTGGGAATAGTAATTTTTACCCCTACGCTATACAACGCTTTCCCTACTGTTGCACCCTCTGGAGTGGGAATAGTAATTTTTACCCCTATGCTATCCAGCGCTTTCCCTACTGTTGCACCCTTTGGAGTGGGAATAGTAATTTTTACCCCTACGCTTTCCAACGCTTTCCCTACTGTTGCACCCTCTGGAGTGGGAATTGTAATTTTTACCACTACGCTATCCAACGCTTTCCCTACTGTTGCACCCTCTTGAGTGGGAATAGTAATTTTTACCTCTACGCTATCCAATGTTTTCCCCACTGTTGCACCCTTTGGAGTGGGAATAGTAATTTTTACCCCTACGCTATCCAGCGCTTTCCCTACTGTTGCACCCTTTGGAGTGGGAATAGTAATTTTTACCCCACGCTATCCAACGCTTTCCCTACTGTTGCACCCTCTGGAGTGGGAATAGTAATTTTTGCCCCTACGCTATCCAACGCTTTCCCTACTGTTGCACCCTCTGGAGTGGGAATAGTAATTTTTACCCCTACGCTATCCAGCGCTTGCACTACTGTTGCACTCAGTGGAGTTGGAATAGTAATTTTTACCCCTTCGCTATCAAATGTTTTACCTAAGAATATTTTATATATTTTTAATAAATGTATGTATTATTGTTGTTATATAATTTTATGTGTTAAATATATGTATATGTACACATTTATTAAGTTTATAATGAAAACATTTAGTTAATGTGTTATAAATAGTTAAAATATAAAAGTAATGTAATGTATTTTGTTAATAGTACTTATAATTTTTAATTATTTATTGTAAAATTAATTAATTAAAAAAGTCGATATTTTTAACATCTATATTTATTACATCGATATTTTTGAGTAGATATTTATGTACTTACCTGTTTAGGTATAGGGAGTCGATATTTTTGTAAACGATATTTATACAACGATATTTTTGTTAACTATATTTTTGTAATCGATATTTAAACACCCTACCGAACAACCCATTGGCAGTGCTTTGTCCACGTACTATTTTCCATGGAAATTAATACCCAGAAGACACCAGTCTTCAGGATGGACTGGAAGCAATGTAAATGCAGATTTGATGTCGCATTTTGCCATTTTGGCCAAGGGACCCGCTGCCACCACCAAAGACATGGCCACATCAACAGAAAATAGGACACTGAAGCTGACTCTTCATCAATGAAATCATTCACTAATGCCCCTTCTGGCCATGATAAGTGTTGAATCAACCTATATTGACCAGGCTCCTTTTTAGGAACGACTCCTATAGGTGAAATTATCAAATCTTCCAAAGGCCAATCGTCAAAAGGACCTGCCATTCTCCCTTCAAACACCTCTTTATCCAGTTTGTCCTGTACCACTGTTGGAAACTCATCAGCCGATTTTAAATTCCTGGACCAACGCCGCACACGAGGACCTGCATATCTCAATCTGAAACCTTCACGAAAACCTGTTAACAAAATTTCTTGAGCTCTCACATCACCATACCCCGTCAGACTGTCAGCTAACTGGATCAATCTAACTGGAGTACGAGCCTTTGGGCCAAACCCCAGTAGCACTCTTCCCCGCTCTGTTTGCCTGGGATTGTTGGGAGGGGCCGGACGTGCTAGCACCCTGCTGTGACCACTGTTGCCCCCCTGTCGGTCTAGGTAACCAGCATTTGACTGAAGGGTGTTTCCTACCACATTGGGAGCATTCATGTCGAAATCTACAGAATTCCCTTGAACACAACCCTTTGTTAAAATCCCAACAAGCCCCCCCTCCTGATTGTGTACCTGCTGTGCTTCCCACCCCTCCCCTGGTGGGCTTTCCTTGAAAGTGCCGGTAAACTAACGGTAAGCCACTAGCTGTGAAAATGGTCTTACCACTCACTGACACACCCATCATGTGTTGCCAAAGATCAGTGTCCAATTCGCCACACTTGGTGTCAGGGTCCCACGCCATACGGGCCCTGAACTCCTCATCATATTGTGCCCAAGCAAAACCACTACCAGTGATCTGTGCTTTCCTGATAACATCCATGTATTTAAATAATGCAACGCAGCGCTCTGGAAACTTTTCGCAATATACACTAGCGTAAATTAAAAATGCTGACGTCCAGTTCTCAATAGTCAGCGGTACCTTAGGGCGCTTGGCAAGCTCATACTCTTCCTCCTTTGAGCCTTCCTTAGAACGCGCCTCCCTATGTAGCAGCTCCAAAAGCTTCACATACTCACCTTTCCAAATCCTTTCTTTAGTGGAAAGCATTAAATGTGCCCCAAAAGGCTTAGTCACACCCATGTAGGGTAATTTCTTAATTTTCAATTCCTTTCTATGCAAAGGATCTTTCCCTTCCCCTACGGACTCAGTGCACGTGCCACTGTCAACCTTGGCGGACACCTTCTCACCATCACCTGTACCTACCCCTTGATCTTTAACATAGCGACCCTTAAACAATTTACCTCCTGACTCACCCACTAAAGACTCACCCCCGATCCCCACTGACACCATTTTTGGTTTGGTCTGTGGTTCACGAAGCTCACCTGGGTTCAATACGGGGGCTTGCCCTGGCCCCGACCTCCATGCCATTTGGTCCACGTTGTCCACCATCCGAGGAACCCTTCCTGCGGGGCCGTGCTCTTGAGTTGGTCCGGACACCACCACTTTCTTTGCTTGCACCGCCACCGGTGCCTGTAAAACACTATGAGAAGCATGAAAATGCTCCCCCCCCAGACACAGTATCACGCAGTTCCCCTTCCTCTGGGCTATCCTCATCATAATCCAAGAGTAAATATTCCTCCATCCAGGGAGGGCTTGGCGCCAACAACCTTTTATGAGCTTTACCAGGCTCTACCACACTAGATTGGGCCTTACCAACCCTCTGTTGAACACTCAAAGGGGGAGCCGACTGTACGCGCCGGTACTCCCCTGACTTTTTACTACTCCTGTAAAGATTTGCAGCAGAAAAATCCATCTTTCGTGTGTGAAGATATGTAGGGGCCAGCGAGGTCGCGCTGGACCTGCATCTGCTGACAGCGCCGGGATCCCCCGACGGTACGGAATGTGCAGCGCCAGGCTCCACCCTCCCTTCTCCTCAGTGAAAATGGGCTGGACTCCGCCCTCTACCGAGTCTGCTGTCCCACGCGGTCCCTAACCTGAAAAGAAAAAGGCTGGACGGATGTGCCGGGACCCTGACTACGAACCACACCAGGAACTGACCCCCTTACAACATCTCCCTGCATGATCCCTTTATCTTGCAACACCACATCACCTGACGGAAAACAAACCCTAATGGGTGGAGGGGAAGGCTCCATCACCTCCTCCCCACTGCTCCGATCTAATACAGCCTGTAATACAGCTGACGCAGGACCTAGAGTTTGGCCTCCAAACTCCACCTCTTTCTGAACCACTACATCAGGAGCCTCCTTCACTTGACTCCCCAACTTAGGGTTATGCAATTGAATAAACCGCCCCAACTGTTCCTGAGAGCCAAAACTAACTCCACTCCTGCCCCTACCAGAGTCACGAACACCCTCAGACAATGAAGGAAAAACATCCAGTCCTTCCCAGGACCCTGCTCCCACACCAAGCCCCTTATTCACCACCTCCTTCGAAGAAAAAGAGCCTGCCTGTAACAGATTCATAGGAACTACCCTACTGGACCCCAAAGAATAAACAGGGATGTTAAAATGCCTGTTTCCTGACCCAGCGCCCCAAAAGACACATCTACCAAACCCCCAGTTTGTGCCCACTCCCCCTCCCCTACTGACCCACTCCGAACAGAAAGAACTTCATCTCTATTGGAAGCTGCAGGGGAAAACAACAAAGGGCTGAATTGCCCCATTGCCCCCTGATCCAAATCCTCCTCTGCTACATGAACCGGTAACTGCTGTTGCCTCACAACAACTTCCTGTCCCCTCGAATACGAATGAACAGGTGACAAAAGGCTCGTTTTATTCCCCAGAATATTCAAACTTGGCCCAGAGTCGCTCGCCGTGGCCTCAGAAAAGGACTGCCCCTCTCCCTCCAACGCAAATGTATTTAATTGAGGGAGCGCCGGGGAGAAAGTAACACGCACCTGCAACTATCCCCCCCCCTCCCCCTCCCCGAGTAACCGCTGCCCATACAAACGCGGAGGCCAAAGCAGAGCGCTTCTGGCCACCGCGCTGCGAACCTCTCTTTCATCGCTGGGCCGACACAAAGCCAGCCCGCACCAAAGCCGCCGGAGCATGAAACAGCTCCTGCGGCCCCCCCTCCGCAGTCAAAGCCCCTACCTGCGCAGATCTTACCGGGACCAAAGACCGCTGGGCTTCCTAACTCGCCGCCAACTTCGTCTTCCGCTGGGCCGCCTTCTTAACACGAGAGCGGCCACGCTCGCTCAACGCCCCCGAGCGAGAGCGCTTGGGGGTGACACAGGCTGCCACCACAGCAGCAACACTGTTGGAAGCTTGACGGTGAGGCCGCGACGGGCCCTCAGTATTGCCTATAACTAAGTCCAGCCTCCCAGCTTCACTGAGAAGCCGAATAGCTTCTAGAACCCTATAGTCCTCGGCCTCCATAATAACAGAGTAAATGACGTCGAAAAAGACGAGTGAAACAAAATAAATCACCTCAGGAAAAAATTCTCTAAGCTAACTCCCGGCCACCAGGTCACCAAACCTAAAATTATGGCCGGGAGGAGGAGCCAGCAGCATTTATGCTTGGGCTGCATCTAGTAGGGAAAGAAAGCCAAAAAATATTTTTTTTAAATGCCCGGGGCCTGAAACACCTACTCCCCCCGCCTAACCCTCCCAAACTGCCCAGGGGGGACCTCCCAAAAGTCGGCTGCCCCCCCCTAAGCCCCCCTTCTATCACCTGACGACAACTCACTACCTGGTGAATTGAGCTTTCATAGTGATGACAACAAGGATTCCTCAGCTAAAGACACACCATACCCTGCACCTGGAGACAACTTGTCCCCTCGCCTAGACATTTAAAGGAAAAGCATCTCTGCCTGTGGATGCAAACCGAGTAAGTAGCCCACGGCACGTGTGCTCTATCCACAAAGGTAAAACAGAAAAGGAAATAATACAAAAATAATATCCTAAACAGAAAAAAACATTGCTTCAAAATAGAATAAAAATAGCTAAAAAGCAACTCAAAAAACATTTTGTAATAACAAGAGGCCAAAATATCGACTCATCCCAAAAAACTGTCTGACTAGCGCACACCCGCTGCAAAGAAGTAGCCATAAAGTAGCCTCATTCTTTGATGCCAAGATATGTAATATATGTAATGAGAATATAGACAACCCAGGGAGCCTTTGTCCCACTGAGGTAAAAATCAACCAATATTTTCCACCGTACACTGAAGTCTTTTCCCTCTTTCTCCAAAGGAGGCTGGAGCAATGCATCCTCCAACATTCCACCAGCTACCAACGTTTTTTTTATCCTAATAAATCTAATTATTTAAAGCAATCAGCTCCCTACTCCCCCATTCAGGGAGGTCATTATAAACACCTCCTTTAACTGGTCGTTGACCAAAATAGTGAGCCAAACAATACAGTGATACACAAATTTTGTGTAAAAATATTGTTTTTAGATATAGTTGTATATAATATTGTTTAACTTAATAGACTTATAATAAATATCATTTTCACAAATTTAATATATATTAGTTACATTATTCTTAGGAATGGTATCATGATTGTGTTTCTTTTTTCAGGTTGTGGTTTTTAGTATAGTTTGTACTTTTAAATGTTTTTTTTACATTTATTTAGTAATATTTAATTTGGTAGTGGATGGTTGGATCATATGGGGATTAGGATGAGAATTTATTTAAAATAGAAATTATTGGGGGTTTTTCCATTTAAAATCATTTATTAAGTTGATTAAAAAATGATTTGTAATTAATTATATGCATTTGAATTGATTGTTATTTTAGTATAGTTTGCAATTTTTAATGGATATAATTTTTCTTTTAATCAATTTTGCAGTGGGCTGTTGGGTATGTAGAGGAATAGGGCAGGAAGTTATTTAACATGTAAATTGTTGTTTATTATGCTTGATAATTTCTTATATAAATGAAGTAATTGATTGTTAATATATTTAGTAAATTGAGTTGCTAAATTGTCATTTTGTTTTACTTTTTAATTGCTTGTTAATTTGTTGATCAGCGTGTTTAATAAGAACATTTTGAAAACATTTCATATTGATTTTCATTTTACATGTCTTATTTCTTGAACAATTTATTATTGGTAGTGTTTAATTCATATATTATTTAAAAAGTAATCTGTTGGCTTTTTTGTGTAATAGAGAGGAACGTCTATTTATTTTAAATATTTTAATTGATTTATATTTTTATGATGAATATATTTTTAGTTGGAATAGGTTTACATGTTCAAAATCTTATTATGTTTTTATACAAATGTTATGAACTGGAATGGTGTATATATAACTCATCCAAAGTACATTTTCACAGCTGTTGCTAAGATTAGAGCGAGAACAGTATTTT
The DNA here is from genome assembly GCF_964263255.1 of Lissotriton vulgaris. Classification (NCBI taxonomy): domain Eukaryota; kingdom Metazoa; phylum Chordata; class Amphibia; order Caudata; family Salamandridae; genus Lissotriton; species Lissotriton vulgaris. The sequence goes on from NC_141685.1 coordinate 236,222,385, forward strand.
ATTTATTTGTATTTATTTTTGCAATTTTATATATCAGGTACATGGTTTGAAGGCATCAGGGCGCTTCACAACAGTAGCAGGATACATGGGTTACAGCAAATTCCAGTTACAGTAAGTAAACTCGGACATTTACATCGGTGGATATGTGCAAGAGTTACCTCATGAGATAACTGCATCAGTTGTGGTATAAAGATCTTACACAGCTGAAGCATAGGCTTGATGATGGGGGGTCTGTGAGAAGCCGGGTCAGTAAATGGTGCTCACTTATGCAAGTTTAGCACCCTGCACTAACCTGGGCGACCCTTATGGTGGTTTTAGGGGTTTAGATTACATTAAAATCTCTTTAAGTGGTAGCTGACGAGAGCAGCCTGAAGGCTTAATGTAGGAGGAGTGCAAAGCAGCTTGGTTTACCAGTGTCTAATCTTTTAGTGCAGGATAAGCATGGGCGTAAAATCCGGTCTTCTCGCGGATTTTGCGGATTTTCGGTAAATTCGCAATCCGCGAGATTCGCAAATTTCCCGCAAAATCCGCAAATTCGCACGCAGCGGATTTTTTTTTCTGGGTGATACAATTTTGCGGCGCGCGGCGTTCACTTACCGTCATTCAGCGTTTGCCGAGTTGTTTTTCTCGATATTTTGCGAGTGCTGCGCCATTTTGGATCTTGCTGCGGGATCCCACGGGAATTTGGCGAGCGCGATTACGTCATCGCGGCTTGCCACCTTGCACAGCGAGAGTTTGTCAACGCGAGTACGCCGTGTTCACGTATCGCGGGAATTCGCAATTGCGGCCTTGTAGATGCGGCGAGCAGGAACAATCTCGCACTCGCGAAAATACAAAATTTGCAATTCTGCACAAGAAATCCACCAGCAAGCAGCATAAACCTTCTGGAAATGATGATTTTTCTCTGAATAACTCCTCAGGTTGACATTTGCCTGTACTTTTTTTGCAAGGAGTCCATTTTGGGGAGGGGGTCGTGGGGGACTGTGGGGGGGACTGTGGGGAAGGAAGCGCCCCACAGTCTCCAACTTCCTGTTCCTGTCCAGCAGGCTCCTCCCAGTGCTTTGTCCATCTCCTGGTCACTTTTCATTTGGATCTGGAGCTGGAAGGATTACTTTTTGTGGATGCTGCTGGATATTTGGATTTGAGGCCTTTTTGACTTTCTTTGGATCACTTTGTGGATTAGAAATTTCACAAGTAAGTTTGTTTGGGGCATTACAGTTGCTGCAACTACAATTTTGGAATTTTCGATTTTTGGGCTGTTTTGGGGCCTTTTGCCCAGGGGTACTCAGTGGTGGGTGGACTGAGACTTTCTGTGGGGTGTCTTGAATTCAAACATCATGGAGGGGCTGGATGGCTTGGGATTGTGCTGATTTTTCAGTGATTTTCGTTTTTTTGGGCTGTACTTGTGGCCTTTTCACCAGGGGTAGTGAGTGTTGCATGGGCCTAGTCTTTCTGTGGGGTGTCTTGAATTTAAACATCATGGAGGGCATGGATGGAATGGGATTCTGCTGATTTTGCTGTGTTTTTCGATTTTTGGGGGTGTTCATCATGGGGACAGGCCATGTGGCTGGGGGCCATTTTGAGTGCTGCTACAGGCCCTGGCCATGTGCTGGGAGGCAAGTGGCCATTTTGAATGCAGGCAGTGTTGTTAGGCCTGCAACCATTTTGCCTAGTTTTCAACCTTTATGCCCAGGGGTAGTGAGTGTTGGATGGGCCTAATCTTTCTGTGGGGGTCTTGAATTTAAACATCATGGAGGGCCTGGATGGTTTGGGATTGTGCTGATTTTTCTGTGATTTTCGTTTTTTTGGCCTGTTGTTGTGGCCTATTCACCAGGGGTAGTGAGTGTTGCGTGGGCCTAGTCTTTCTATTTTGGTGTCTTGAATTTAAAAATCATTGAGGGCCTGGATGGTTTGGGATTGTGCTGATTTTTCAGTGATTTTCGTTTTTTTGGGCTGTACTTGTGGCCTTTTCACCAGGGGTAGTGAGTGTTGCATGGGCCTAGTCTTTCTGTGGGGTGTCCTGAATTTAAACATCATGGAGGGGCTGGATGGCTTGGGATTGTGCTGATTTTTCAGTGATTTTCGTTTTTTGGGCTGTACTTGTGGCCTTTTCACCAGGGGTAGTGAGTGTTGCATGGGCCTAGTCTTTCTGTGGGGTGTCTTGAATTTAAACATCATGGAGGGCATGGATGGAATGGGATTGTGCTGATTTTTCTGTGTTTTTCGATTTTTGGGGGTGTTCATCATGGGGACAGGCCATGTGGCTGGGGGCCATTTTGAGTGCTGCTACAGGCCCTGGCCATGTGCTGGGAGGCAAGTGGCCATTTTGAATGCAGGCAGTGTTGTTAGGCCTGCAACCATTTTGCCTAGTTTTCAACCTTTATGCCCAGGGGTAGTGAGTGGTGCATGGGCCTAGTCTTTCTGTGGGGTGTCTTGAATTTAAACATCATGGGGGGCGTGGATGGTTTGGGATTGTGCTGATTTTTCTGTGATTTTCGTTTTTTTGGCCTGTTGTTGTGGCCTTTTCACCAGGGGTAGTGAGTGTTGCATGGGCCTAGTCTTTCTGTGGGGTGTCTTGAATTTAAACATCATGGAGGGGCTGGATGGCTTGGGTTTGTGCTGATTTTTCTGTGTTTTTCGATTTTTTGGGGTGTTCATCATGGGGACAGGCCATGTGGCTGGGGGCCATTTTGAGTGCTGCTACAGGCCCTGGCCATGTGCTGGGAGGCAAGTGGCCATTTTGAATGCAGGCAGTGTTGTTATGCCTGCAACCATTATGCCTAGTTTTGAACCTTTATGCCCAGGGGTATTGAGTGTTGCATGGGCCTAGTCTTTCTGTGGGGTGTCTTGAATTTAAACATCATGGAGGGGCTGGATGGCTTGGGATTGTGCTGATTTTTCAGTGATTTTCGTTTTTTTGGGCTGTACTTGTGGCCTTTTCACCAGGGGTAGTGAGTGTTGCATGGGCCTAGTCTTTCTGTGGGGTGTCTTGAATTTTTTTTTTTTTTTTTTTAATTTTTGAAACCTTTATTGTGCATATAATAGAAGAACAAATACGGGCCTACAACCATCCGGCCGGCCACAATACTTTTGAGCACAGGTGCTAGCAATACGGTACCCCAACGGCATCAGGTGACATAGCGACAATTAAAACAGTTACACTGGAAATAAACATGTTGCCAGGGAGGAGGAGCAGTAAAGGTTAAATTTTAAAGTTTTTCGGTGAAATAAAAGTCAAGGAAGGATAGGTGCAAAGACGATCTGAGTCCGTACAGCAATTCCCCCACATGAGTAGGCAGCAGGAATAATAGCAACAGTTGCGTGAGGCACCCCATCAGAGTGGCAATACGATAAAAGAACAAATTGGACCACAGGAACCATGCTCGTACCACTCCCAGCGCCACCCACTCCCAACCATCCCCTATCACAGACCCAGAAAGGAAAACAGTATAAGAAAGCGCAGAAAAGTGAGAAAAAGGCCCATAGAACTAAATAAGGAAAATAAAATCTACCCCCCCACCCTACACCAATGCGGAGGCTACGGCCTACCCCCCCCCGACAATGTGCCTGTCGCCCCTTAAAGAACCCGAAATGTAGTGCAAGTAAGAACAGAAAGAAGGAAAGAGAAGAAAAAATAATAAAATATACCTCTGAAATATAGAGAGTGAGATTAGGCCACCCTAGTCTACAACTCTCAAAAACTACAAGTGAAGCGGGAGGAGGAGCCATTCTAAACATTCCCAGCCCCTCAGTCAAAAAACACTATCCCCACCCAGTCTGTGACCACTGAGAAACAAATTATTAATACGAAAGCAGTCGGGGAAAGACATTATATCGTGTGTGACTTAAGCAAGCGTGTAAAATTCCTAATCCCGGTCCAACCAGCCAAACAACCGACAGCATAAAAAGAACCTAGTCCTGTCCGACCTCGGACAGATCCAAAAATGAGGCGCATGAAGAAGGCCCGCCCCCACAAAGACAAAGAACCAATATGGCTGCATAACGGAGGCGAGTAAATCAGTGACGCAAATTGGCCAACGAACATCATAAGTAAATCATTCGCCCTTTCCCAACCAAATTCCACAGGCCATCGGGGACAAGGAGAGGTCCTGCACATATCGGAAAAGTAGTCCAATCCGGGTCCCCCCCAACTGATCAGGCATAAGGTCCGGGACCATCAATCACAACTTTTGTCCCCGGAACACCAACCCGCAAAATCAATCACCCCATAAGGCAGGGACAAGGAAAATCAAACACAGTAATTGCAGCTTGAAGTGGAGAGGAGACCAGTACGCATGATGGCAACGGCGACCTGTAGTGGGAGATAATTGCAGACGATACATGACCAATGTGTCAAAAAGCAGTTCAATCCGGGATCGTAGCCAGGCAATCGAGCAGAACCACCAAAGGAAGACCTCAGCCCTCCCCCGTTCGTCGAATTCCCTCCAGGAAAGGCAGCAGCTGTGAGTGCACTCCATGCAGAACAAAGGAGAAAGATGGCCACTCTCGACGAAGACGAAGCAGAGGAAAGGGAGGGGAGTGTCCCCACTCACCAGCCCGATCATCATCCACTTTGACGAACTCTCCTTTTGCCCTAGGATGGCACCCACTACGATGTTGTAGAAACAGCAACGTCAACATTTGTACAGGCAAAGTCTCGGGTGTCGGAATGGAGGGAGATTGTGCAACTGTAGCCACGTCCATTAGGAAACACTCAACATTGTAGCCAGGGACAGAGCAGTCCCCCGTATCCTCACGTTGCAACACTGTGTCCCCTCCGGGAGCAGTGAGAGGCAGAAGGGAATCAGCCAGCCGTAGTCGCTTTAGGTCAGAAGCAACTTCTTCAATCTTCCATTCCAGACCTCGGGCGTTCCTTCGCCATGTCGCCCTTAGATCTGCTAGGGCTGAAAGGATGTCGCCACAAGTCAGGGCACCCCGCAATACTGGCCGGTCAGCACCGCTCGGTGGCGTCTCCAGAGCAGCCTCGGGTGTTAGGACGGGCAGGGCTGCAGATGTTGAGGGCAGGGGAGCCACCACGCTTCCGATCCGATATTGAGGCGCCATCACCGCCCCCACGGTCAGCCCGCCGTAGAGGGAGGGGGGCGACCTCAGCAACAAACGAAACAGCGGGTAGGGCCACTAACGGCAGCGCGGCTCCCAGTCTGGGGGGTTGGGGGGCTGCAAAGAGTGAGAGCCCCCTCGCTTGCTGCTGGTGCGGGCGTGCGCGGCGGTAAAGACGCTCAAAATGGAGTCCACGCCAGATGCCTTCCTCGGGACAAAGAAAGCGTCGCTTCCCCCGCCCCAGTCCTCCAAACAACCGCTCCGACACGAAATGGGGTCCCGGCACAATGGAGAAGGGCGAGTTAGCCCAGCTCCGAAATCAAACACCCAAAGGGGTCGGGTCTGCCCCAGCGAGTTTCACCGTCTGACTCCAGCGGCGTCCGGCGGCGATCGTCTGGGCAGTTTGCAGGGGCTACGCCGGAGGTCGGCAAACGCCGCGAGTCCGCAGCAGATCCAGCCGAGAGAGACATCAGGTGAACGCCGTTTTCTCCAGCGCGGCTGTGGCCTCGGTTGAACCGGGTACAGTCGAGGATAGATATCAGGATTTTTATCTAAAAGCAGACGGGCTGCGGAGCCGGGAACTCACGCGTCCGTTCCGTCCGCCATCTTGGCTCCTCCCCCTAATGGGTGTCTTGAATTTAAACATCATGGAGGGCATGGATGGAATGGGATTGTGCTGATTTTTCTGTGTTTTTCGATTTTTGGGGGTGTTCATCATGGGAACAGGCCATGTGGCTGGGGGCCATTTTGAGTGCTGCTACAGGCCCTGGCCATGTGCTGGGAGGCAAGTGGCCATTTTGAATGCAGGCAGTGTTGTTATGCCTGCAACCATTTTGCCTAGTTTTCAACCTTTATGCCCAGGGGTATTGAGTGTTGCATGGGCCTAGTCTTTCTGTGGGGTGTCTTGAATTTAAACATCATGGAGGGGCTGGATGGCTTGGGATTGTGCTGATTTTTCAGTGATTTTCGTTTTTTGGGCCGTACTTGTGGCCTTTTCACCAGGGGTAGTGAGTGTTGCATGGGCCTAGTCTTTCTGTGGGGTGTCTTGAATTTAACCATCATGGAGGGCATGGATGGAATGGGATTGTGCTGATTTTTCTGTGTTTTTCGATTTTTGGGGGTGTTCATCATGGGGACAGGCCATGTGGCTGGGGGCCATTTTGAGTGCTGCTACAGGCCCTGGCCATGTGCTGGGAGGCAAGTGGCCATTTTGAATGCAGGCAGTGTTGTTAGGCCTGCAACCATTTTGCCTAGTTTTCAACCTTTATGCCCAGGGGTAGTGAGTGTTGGATGGGCCTAATCTTTCTGTGGGGGTCTTGAATTTAAACATCATGGAGGGCCTGGATGGTTTGGGATTGTGCTGATTTTTCTGTGATTTTCGTTTTTTTGGCCTGTTGTTGTGGCCTTTTCACCAGGGGTAGTGAGTGTTGCGTGGGCCTAGTCTTTCTATTTTGGTGTCTTGAATTTAAAAATCATGGAGGGCCTGGATGGTTTGGGATTGTGCTGATTTTTCTGTGGTTTTCGTTTTTTTGGCCTGTTGTTGTGGCCTTTTCACCAGGGGTAGTGAGTGTTGCATAGGCCTAGTCTTTCTGTGGGGTGTCTTGAATTTAAACATCATGGAGGGGCTGGATGGCTTGGGATTGTGCTGATTTTTCTGTGTTTTTCAATTTTTGGGGGTGTTCATCATGGGGACAGGCCATGTGGCTGGGGGCCATTTTGAGTGCTGCTACAGGCCCTGGCCATGTGCTGGGAGGCAAGTGGCATTTTTGAATGCAGGCAGTGTTGTTAGGCCTGCAACCATTTTGCCTAGTTTTCGACCTTTATGCCCAGGGGTAGTGAGTGTTGCATGGGCCTAGTCTTTCTGTGGGGTGTCTTGAATTTAAACATCATGGAGGGCCTGGATGGTTTGGGATTGTGCTGATTTTTCTGTGATTTTCGTTTTTTTGGCCTGTTGTTGTGGCCTTTTCACCAGGGGTAGTGAGTGTTGCATGGGCCTAGTCTTTCTGTGGGGTGTCTTGAATTTAAACATCATGGAGGGGCTGGATGGCTTGGGATTGTGCTGATTTTACAGTTATTTTCATTTTTTTGGGCTGTACTTTTGGCCTTTTCACCAGGGGTAGTGAGTGTTCCATGGGCCTAGTCTTTCTGTGGGGTGTCTTGAATTTAAACATCATGGAGGGGCTTGATGGCTTGGGATTGTGCTGATTTTACAGTGATTTTCATTTTTTTGGGCTGTACTTTTGGCCTTTTCACCAGGGGTAGTGAGTGTTCCATGGGCCTAGTCTTTCTGTGGGGTGTCTTGAATTTAAACATCATGGAGGGGCTGGATGGCTTGGGATTGTGCTGATTTTTCAGTGATTTTCGTTTTTTTGGGCTGTACTTGTGGCCTTTTCACCAGGGGTAGTGAGTGTTGCATGGGCCTAGTCTTTCTGTGGGGTGTCTTGAATTTAAACATCATGGAGGGCATGGGATTGTGCTGATTTTTCTGTGTTTTTCGATTTTTTGGGGGTGTATAACTAAACTGATGTTCCTCTGTCTTCCATTGCTTTTAGGAGCACAAGACTCAAGAGAACCACCAGTGCCAGGAAGAAGTCCTGCAGCGGTGTGTGTGTGCAGCATAACGTCACGCAACGTCACGTCGGACCACAGACAACTCTACAACTCGTGCAACTGCAGCCTGCTGTTCTGACCTGCTCTGAAGAAGATGGCCCCAAAAAAAGTTCCCCGTAGCTCCTCTAGCAAGAAAGTTGCCAGTAAGGAGCAGAAGAAGCAAGTTGCCAAGGAGACTGGTGTGCCTCCCGCCACATTTTTTGGGAGTAAAAAAAAAAGTACGCCTGCAGCAGCAGTGGGATCTGCTAGGGACCAAGCTGGGAGCAGCACCCCCGCTCCATTGGGCTCAGTGCCACCATCACCACCACGCCAACTTAAGTCTAAGCCCTTGAGTGCTGCAGAGGCAGCCAGTGTACTTCTTCAATCACCATCGACCAGTGATGTTGGCTCATCGCAAGAAAGTAGCAGCAATGTCCCTCAATCAACAAAGGTTGTTGTAACTCATCTAACGAGTGTTGAACAACCACAGCCACAACAACAACCACATGTGCAAGTACAAGCCCAAGTACAAGTGGAAGGAGAGGCAGCGCAAGGAGATGCGCAAGCAGAGGTGCATGGAGGGTCACAAGTGCCCACAATAGTTGCTCCTCCCGAAGTAGGGGCACATCAGGAAATCGACAATCAAGGTGAGGTATCATTTGAGGAAGCCACTCCTCCTGATGATCATTCATTGTCTTCCACACCCCTAGCAAGGAAGAGATCAAGGGCGAGGTCTACATCTTCTTCAAGCACACCTCTTTCTGATGATACGGATCACAATTGGGAACCAGCACCACTGCCGTCTGAGAGCGAGGCACACCATGATCTGACAAAGGTACTTAAGTGTAAAAGGAAGGTCGTAGTTATGGAGGGTGATAAGGCTCAACAAGAAGTGGCGGATACTGCTGTTGATGAAGGCTCTCACGATGACGAACCAGTCATCATAAAGGTCACTGCAGCCCCAGCGGGCATGCAGCAAAGAGACATTTTGACCCTAACCCGAGAAGCTGCTGAGCGTGATGATGATGTCGACGAGGAGGCAATGGAAACACAACAATCATTGGAGTTAAGTAGTACACCAACACGTACCGCTTCCATATTTCTTCCTCGCAAGAAGGGACCTCCATCCACCTCGACCTCAATTAGTGGTGGTGAAAGTGCACAACGTACTAAAGTTCGGCAATCCACATCCTCCACTTCATCTGGCATTAGCAGCAAGACCACCGCCACCAGTATCGCCTCCTCCGGCCCCCACAGACAATTCAAGTCCCCAGCTTGGGACTTCTTTAGTGTTTGCCCAAAAAGGGAAAACTTCGCCATTTGTAGCATTTGTAAGTTGGCAGTTAGTCATGGTAAGTTTGGTACCAACTATGGTACCGGAGGCCAGAGAGGTCATCTTAAGAGACAGCACGCTGTCCAATGGTTTGCGCACCTACAGGCGATCAAGGAAGCCCGAATTGCACGTAATGAAAACGTTGATTTTTCATCTGATGATGACGAGGAGGAAGAAGACGTGTCAAACACTTCACTTACACCCAGTACCCCTGTCAGCAGCACAACCCATGTGAGCCACACTAAGAGTGTGGGAGAGAGTGAGACACCAATGCGAAAAAGTTCATCAGCGAGCGTAACTGGGTCGAAGATATCATCATCATCATCATCCCGTAAATGCTTGGTCCAGGGCAACATTAAAAAGATGTTGTTTACAGAAGCGCAATATGAACGCAACCACCCACTGACGCGTCTGTATAACACTAAGCTGGCTAAAATGCTAGCTCTGGACCTTCTCCTTTTTTCTTTTGTAAAAGGAGTTGGTTTTCTAGAATTAGTGGCAGCACTCTGCCCTAAATGGAAGGTTCCTAGCCGGTTCTATTTTGCCAGAGTTGCGGTTCCAGCACTACATGAAGATGTGCTGGAGGTGATTGGGGCAGCTTTGCAGAAGAGTGCTGTTCACACTATACATCTGACAACAGACATGTGGACCAGTGGCGCAGGCGCTGATTACATGTGCATCACTGCACACTGGGTCTCTTTTTCAGGGGTTAAAGCATAGCTAAACGCAGGTGTTGACCCAGACCACGTTTTTAAAGCTGCTGGGAAACATGCAACACTAGCCATGTTTGGTTTGGAGAAACGTCACACAGCACAAACATTTTGGATGAGTTTAACACAAAGGTCCTTGACTGGCTGTCGCCAAAAAAACGCCAGATTGGTTATGTTTCCACGGATAATGGCGCCAATGTAGTTAAGACCATGGAGCTGGGTCACTATTTCAGAGTGCCGTGTTTGGCGCACTGTATAAACCTGGTTGTCAAAAAATTCTTGAGTGATAAAGACAGTCCAGCGTACGAGGTAGTGGAGACCTGCTGAAAAATGTGCAACCATTTCAGCCATTCTTTTAAGGCCCAGAAGCATCTGAGGAGCCTGCTACATGAACGTTGAATGCCAGTGAAAGCACTCATCCAGGAGGTGGCAACACGTTGGAACTCAACCTTCTACATGCTTGAGCGTCTGTATGAGCAGTATACGGTACTCGATCACTATTTCTTAAAACAGGGTACAGCTCAGAAGGACCTGAGGATGGGTGCGGCGCAATGGGACATAGTTAAAAGCCTGACACGCATGCTTCGTCCTTTTGAGATCTTCACGCGTGCAGTCAGCAAGGAGGACTGTAATTTGGGAAAAGCTATCCCATTGTTGTACAGGCTGGAGCACCAACTGAAGGAGGTGTGTTCTGTGTTTCAAAAAGATGAAAAAAACAAAGACCCTTTTGTTTTGGCGGAGAAATTATTAGAGCGCCTACAAGGTGATGAACGTCTTAAAATGATCCACTCAAACCAGCATTACATTTGTGCTACTATTCTGGATCCACGCTACAAAAAGGCGCTGGCAGGCCGAGCATTCTTTCCTTTTGCTGATGAAGATGTTACAAAGTACAAACGTTGGCTAGCCTTGTCAGCCAAGAGGTTTGAAAGAGAACGGCAGAAAATTGAAGGAAAAGGCAGTACATTAGCATCAGCAGGCCATCCCCAGTCAAAACAATCCACTTCTGCACCTGTGGCTGTTGCACAAGTGACCTCTCAGCCGTTAAAGACACCGGCAACCGGATCATCTGCACCAGACACAACAGTAACATTGGAGGCTGAAGAGGATTGGCTAGCTCGGCTTGGGTTTGGTTCTCAAAAGGTCACAGCAACAGCTAAGCAAAGGGGAGGAACCTTGGAGGAGGACCTTGAGTCGATGGTGAAGGACTATCTGAATGACTCAACAGAGGTCTATGTTAATGCTGACCCATTGGCGTATTGGCATGGAAAAAAAAAGAATTGTGGCTCATCTCTCCAACCTGGCTTTAAACTACTTGTCTTGCCCACTCGCAAGCGTGTCTTCTGAACGTATTTTCAGTGCTGCTGGTGGCATTGTAACTCCCAAACAGAGCCGCCTCTCGCCCAAAAATGTGGAAAGATGAATCAACACCTCATACCACCAGATTACAGAGTACGAGAAAGCACGCCGGATGAAGACGAGGTGGACAGCAACGTAGATGAGGGAATTTCTTCTCAGTCAGGTGAAAACTGAGCTCACCCTGCCTGAATTCGCAGAGTATGATGACGAATCCTTATTCTTATTCCTGGACCCTGACACCGAGCCCTGAAAATGAGACAATGAATCAATAACTTTCTTTTTCGTCCTTATTCACTTGTATTCCTGTGTGTCTGTCTTTCTTTGTTGTGCACAGTTAATATAATTCAAACTTTAATAACCTAATCACAAAAACAAGCCTATCAGCAAAACTGTCTTCACTTGTTTGCTTATTGATTTGAAGGTGCCGCAGTCTGCATTCCTCTGGTTCACAAGTTCAGAAGAACATGCTCCTCTATCCTCCTCCTCCAGACTCCTATTTCCATCAAAGCAGAGGGCTGGATTACGCCCAATGAAGAAAGACTCAGCACTTGTGGGGGTGTTCTACTTCTTTGTGGGTGAGTTGACGGCTCTGAGGCCATTGCTGGGAAGCTCTAATACCGGATAAAAGTGGTTTGGACCAAATCGGAGGCGGAATTCTTTTGTGTTTTTGCTGACATGGTTGCCTTTGAGGAGCTCTTTGGTGGGGTTCCGGGTGTTTGTGGGTGAGTTTTGGGGTCTGGGAGCACTGTGGGGACACTCTAATCTTGATTGCATTTGCTTTTCAGGAAATCCGTGGTGGAAAACTGGAGTTATGGCCTAGCTGCACAGCGCGTTTGGACCGAAGGCCGAGAAATATTGTAAGTATGAGATTTTGCTTTTGGGCTGTTTGGGGGTGTTGTGCTTTTTGGCGGGTGGGTTGGCGGGTCTTGGGGCATTCCTGGGAAGGTCTAATACCGGATAGAAGTGGTTGGGACAAAATCCACGCTGATTTTTTGTTGTTGCTATTTCTGACATTTTGCTCAATGTTGCATTTTTGGGGGCCTGTTTGGGGGGCTTCCTGGTGTTTGTGGGTGGGTTTCGGGGTCTGGGAGCACTGCTGGCTATGGATACTTTAGTTTGCAAGAGATTTGAAGCAAATCCATGGTGGCAGAGGGGAGTTAGGCCCTAGCTGCAGAGCGCGCGCGGAGTGATTTGGGAAATTGACAAAAAAATGACTAAGTCCCCATTTTTGTACTTTTGCTTTTCGGCTGTTTGGGGGTCTTCTACTCGTTTTCTCCTGGGTTGACGGCTCTGGGGCCATTGCTGGGAAGCTCTAATACCGGATAAAAGTGGTTTGGACCAAATCGGAGGCAGACATTTTTATGTGTTTTTGCTGACTTGCTTGCCTTGGAGGAGCTCTTTGGGGGGGTTCTGGGTGTTTGTGGGTGAGTTTTGGGGTCTGGGAGCACTGCGGGGACACTCTAATCTTGATTGCATTTGATTTTCAGGAAATCCGTGGTGGAAAACTGGAGTTATGGCCTAACTGCACAGCGCGTTTGGACCGAAGGCCGAGAAATATTGTAAGTATGAGATTTTCCTTTTGGGCTGTTTGGGGGTGTTGTGCTTTTTGGCGGGTGGGTTGGCGGGTCTTGGGGAATTCCTGGGAAGGTCAATACCGGGTAGAAGTGGTTGGGACAAAATCCACGCTGATTTTTTTTGTTGCTATTTCTGACATTTTGCTCAATGTAGCATTTTTGGAGGCCTGTTTGGGGGGCTTCCTGGTGTTTGTGGGTGGGTTTCGGGGTCTGGGAGCACTGCTGGCTATGGATACTTTAGTTTGCAAGAGGTTTGAAGCAAATCCATGGTGGCAGAGGGGAGTAGGGGCCTAGCTGCAGAGCGCGCGCGGAGTGATTTGGGAAATTGGCAAAAAAATGACTAAGTCCCCATTTTTGTACTTTTGCTTTTTGGCTGATTGGTGGTCTTCTACTCGTTTTCTCCTGGGTTGACGGCTCTGGGGCCATTGCTGGGAAGCTCTAATACCGGATAAAAGTGGTTTGGACCAAATCGGAGGCGGAAATTTTGTTTGTGTTTTTGCTGACTTGCTTGCCTTTGAGGAGCTCTTTGGGGGGGTTCCGGGTGTTTGTGGGTGAGTTTTGGGGTCTGGGAGCACTGCGGGGACACTATAATCTTGATTGCATTTGCTTTTCAGGAAATCCGTGGTGGAAAACTGGAGTTATGGCCTAACTGCACAGCGCGTTTGGACCGAAGGCCGAGAAATATTGTAAGTATGAGATTTTCCTTTTGGGCTGTTTGGGGGTGTTGTGCTTTTTCGCGGGTGGGTTGGCGGGTCTTGGGGCCTTCCTGGGAAGGTCTAATACCGGGTAGAAGTGGTTGGGACGAAATCCACGCTGATTTGTTTTTTGCTATTTCTGACATTTTGCTCAATGTAGCGTTTTCGGGGGCCTGTTTGGGGGGCTTCCTGGTGTTTGTGGGTGGGTTTTGGGGTCTGGGAGCACTGCTGGCTATGGATACTTTAGTTTGCAAGAGGTTTGAAGCAAATCCATGTTGGCAGAGGGGAGTTAGGGCCTAGCTGCAGACCACGCGCCGAGTGATTTGGGAAATTGGCAAAAAAATGACTAAGTCCCCATTTTTGTACTTTTGCTTTTTGGCTATTTGGGGGTCTTCTACTAGTTTTCTCCTGGGTTGACGGCTCTGGGGCCATTGCTGGGAAGCTCTAATACCAGATAAAAGTGGTTTGGATGAAAACGGAGGCGGAAATTTTTTTGTGTTTTTGCTGACTTGCTTGCCTTTGAGGAGCTCTTTGGGGGGGGTTCCGGGTGTTTGTGGGTGCGTTTTGGGGTCTGGGAGCACTGCGGGGACACTCTAATCTTGATTGTATTTGCTTTTCAGGAAATCCGTGGTGGAAAACTGGAGTTATGGCCTAACTGCACAGCACGTTTGGACCGAAGGCCGAGAAATATTGTAAGTATGAGATTTTCCTTTTGGGCTGTTTGGGGGTGTTGTGCTTTTTGGCGGGTGGGTTGGCGGGTCTTGGGGAATTCCTGGGAAGGTCTAATACCGGGTAGAAGTGGTTGGGACAAAATCCACGCTGATTTTTTTGTTGCTATTTCTGACATTTTGCTCAATGTAACGTTTTTGGAGGCCTGTTTGGAGGGCTTCCTGGTGTTTGTGGGTGGGTTTCGGGGTCTGGGAGCACTGCTGGCTATGGATACTTTAGTTTGCAAGAGGTTTGAAGCAAATCCATGGTGGCAGAGGGGAGTAAGGGCCTAGCTGCAGAGCGCGCGTGGAGTGATTTGGGAAATTGGCAAAAAAGTGACTAAGTCCCCATTTTTGTACTTTTGCTTTTTGGCTGTTTGGGGGTCTTCTACTCGTTTTCTCCTGGGTTGACGGCTCTGGGGCCATTGCTGGGAAGCTCTAATACCGGATAAAAGTGGTTTGGACCAAATCGGAGGCGGAATTTTTTTTGTGTTTTTGCTGACTTGCTTGCCTTTGAGGAGCTCTTTGGGGGGGTTCCGGGTGTTTGTGGGTGAGTTTTGGGGTCTGGGAGCACTGCTGGGACACTCTAATCTTGATTGCATTTGCTTTTCAGGAAATCCGTGGTGGAAAACTGGAGTTATGGCCTAGCTGCACTGCGCGTTTGGACCGAAGGCCAAGAAATATTGTAAGTATGAGATTTTCCTATTGGGCTGTTTGGGGGTGTTGTGCTTTTTGGTGGGTGGGTTGGCGGGTCTTGGGGCATTCCTGGGAAGGTCTAATACCGGGTAGAAGTGGTTGGGACAAAATCCACGCTGATTTGTTTTTTGCTATTTCTGATATTTTGCTCAATGTAGTGTTTTCGCGGGCCTGTTTGGGGGCTTCCTGGTGTTTGTGTGTGGATTTCGGGGTCTGGGAGCACTGCTGGCTATGGATACTTTCGTTTGCAAGAGGTTTGAAGCAAATCCATGGTGGCAGAGGGGAGTAAGGGCCTAGCTGCAGAGCGCGCGCGGAGTGATTTGGGAAATTGGCAAAAAAATGACTAAGTCCCCATTTTTGTACTTTTGCTTTTTGGCTGTTTGGGGGTCTTCTGCTAGTTTTCTCCTGGGTTGACGGCTCTGGGGCCATTGCTGGGAAGCTCTAATACCAGATAAAAGTGGTTTGGAAGAAAACGGAGGCGGAATTTTTTTTTGTGTTTTTTGCTGACTTGCTTGCCTTTGAGGAGCTCTTTGGGGGGGTTCCGGGTGTTTGTGGGTGAGTTTTGGGGTCTGGGAGCACTGCGGGGACACTATAATCTTGATTGCATTTGCTTTTCAGGAAATCCGTGGTGGAAAACTGGAGTTATGGCCTAACTGCACAGCGCGTTTGGACCGAAGGCCGAGAAATATTGTAAGTATGAGATTTTCCTTTTGGGCTGTTTGGGGGTGTTGTGCTTTTTCGCGGGTGGGTTGGCGGGTCTTGGGGCCTTCCTGGGAAGGTCTAATACCGGGTAGAAGTGGTTGGGACGAAATCCACGCTGATTTGTTTTTTGCTATTTCTGACATTTTGCTCAATGTAGCGTTTTCGGGGGCCTGTTTGGGGGGCTTCCTGGTGTTTGTGGGTGGGTTTTGGGGTCTGGGAGCACTGCTGGCTATGGATACTTTAGTTTGCAAGAGGTTTGAAGCAAATCCATGTTGGCAGAGGGGAGTTAGGGCCTAGCTGCAGACCACGCGCCGAGTGATTTGGGAAATTGGCAAAAAAATGACTAAGTCCCCATTTTTGTACTTTTGCTTTTTGGCTATTTGGGGGTCTTCTACTAGTTTTCTCCTGGGTTGACGGCTCTGGGGCCATTGCTGGGAAGCTCTAATACCAGATAAAAGTGGTTTGGATGAAAACGGAGGCGGAAATTTTTTTGTGTTTTTGCTGACTTGCTTGCCTTTGAGGAGCTCTTTGGGGGGGGTTCCGGGTGTTTGTGGGTGCGTTTTGGGGTCTGGGAGCACTGCGGGGACACTCTAATCTTGATTGTATTTGCTTTTCAGGAAATCCGTGGTGGAAAACTGGAGTTATGGCCTAACTGCACAGCACGTTTGGACCGAAGGCCGAGAAATATTGTAAGTATGAGATTTTCCTTTTGGGCTGTTTGGGGGTGTTGTGCTTTTTGGCGGGTGGGTTGGCGGGTCTTGGGGAATTCCTGGGAAGGTCTAATACCGGGTAGAAGTGGTTGGGACAAAATCCACGCTGATTTTTTTGTTGCTATTTCTGACATTTTGCTCAATGTAACGTTTTTGGAGGCCTGTTTGGAGGGCTTCCTGGTGTTTGTGGGTGGGTTTCGGGGTCTGGGAGCACTGCTGGCTATGGATACTTTAGTTTGCAAGAGGTTTGAAGCAAATCCATGGTGGCAGAGGGGAGTAAGGGCCTAGCTGCAGAGCGCGCGTGGAGTGATTTGGGAAATTGGCAAAAAAGTGACTAAGTCCCCATTTTTGTACTTTTGCTTTTTGGCTGTTTGGGGGTCTTCTACTCGTTTTCTCCTGGGTTGACGGCTCTGGGGCCATTGCTGGGAAGCTCTAATACCGGATAAAAGTGGTTTGGACCAAATCGGAGGCGGAATTTTTTTTGTGTTTTTGCTGACTTGCTTGCCTTTGAGGAGCTCTTTGGGGGGGTTCCGGGTGTTTGTGGGTGAGTTTTGGGGTCTGGGAGCACTGCTGGGACACTCTAATCTTGATTGCATTTGCTTTTCAGGAAATCCGTGGTGGAAAACTGGAGTTATGGCCTAGCTGCACTGCGCGTTTGGACCGAAGGCCAAGAAATATTGTAAGTATGAGATTTTCCTATTGGGCTGTTTGGGGGTGTTGTGCTTTTTGGTGGGTGGGTTGGCGGGTCTTGGGGCATTCCTGGGAAGGTCTAATACCGGGTAGAAGTGGTTGGGACAAAATCCACGCTGATTTGTTTTTTGCTATTTCTGATATTTTGCTCAATGTAGTGTTTTCGCGGGCCTGTTTGGGGGCTTCCTGGTGTTTGTGTGTGGATTTCGGGGTCTGGGAGCACTGCTGGCTATGGATACTTTCGTTTGCAAGAGGTTTGAAGCAAATCCATGGTGGCAGAGGGGAGTAAGGGCCTAGCTGCAGAGCGCGCGCGGAGTGATTTGGGAAATTGGCAAAAAAATGACTAAGTCCCCATTTTTGTACTTTTGCTTTTTGGCTGTTTGGGGGTCTTCTGCTAGTTTTCTCCTGGGTTGACGGCTCTGGGGCCATTGCTGGGAAGCTCTAATACCAGATAAAAGTGGTTTGGAAGAAAACGGAGGCGGAATTTTTTTTTGTGTTTTTTGCTGACTTGCTTGCCTTTGAGGAGCTCTTTTGGGGGGTTCCGGGTGTTTGTGGGTGCGTTTTGGGGTCTGGGAGCACTGCGGGGACACTCTAATCTTTATTGTATTTGCTTTTCAGGAAATCCGTGGTGGAAAACTCGAGTTATGGCCTAACTGCACAGCGCGTTTGGACCGAAGGCCGAGAAATATTGTAAGTATGAGATTTTCCTTTTGGGCTGTTTGGGGGTGTTGTGCTTTTTGGCGGGTGGGTTGGCGGGTCTTGGGGAATTCCTGGGAAGGTCTAATACCGGGTAGAAGTGGTTGGGACAAAATCCACGCTGATTTTTTTTTTGCTATTTCTGACATTTTGCTCAATGTAACGTTTTTGGAGGCCTGTTTGGAGGGCTTCCTGGTGTTTGTGGGTGGGTTTCCGGGTCTGGGAGCACTGCTGGCTATGGATACTTTAGTTTGCAAGAGGTTTGAAGCAAATCCATGGTGGCAGAGGGGAGTAAGGGCCTAGCTGCAGAGCGCGCGTGGAGTGATTTGGGAAATTGGCAAAAAAATTACTAAGTCCCCATTTTTGCACTTTTGCTTTTTGGCTGTTTGGGGGTCTTCTACTCGTTTTCTCCTGGGTTGACGGCTCTGGGGCTATTGCTGGGAAGCTCTAATACCGGATAAAAGTGGTTTGGACCAAATCGGAGGCGGAATTTTTTTTGTGTTTTTGCTGACTTGCTTGCCTTTGAGGAGCTCTTTGGGGGGGTTCCAGGTGTTTGTGGGTGTGTTTTGGGGTCTGGGAGCACTGCTGGGACACTCTAATCTTGATTGCATTTGCTTTTCAGGAAATCCGTGGTGGAAAACTGGAGTTATGCCTAGCTGCACAGCGCGTTTGGACCGAAGGCCGAGAAATATTGTAAGTATGAGATTTTCCTATTGGGCTGTTTGGGGGTGTTGTGCTTTTTGGCGGGTGGGTTGGCGGGTCTTGGGGCATTCCTGGGAAGGTCTAATACCGGGTAGAAGTGGTTGGGACAAAATCCACGCTGATTTGTTTTTTGCTATTTCTGATATTTTGCTCAATGTAGCGTTTTCGCGGGCCTGTTTAGGGGCTTCCTGGTGTTTGTGGGTGGATTTCGGGGTCTGGAAGCACTGCTGGCTATGGATACTTTAGTTTGCAAGAGGTTTGAAGCAAATCCATGGTGGCAGAGGGGAGTAAGGGCCTAGCTGCAGAGTGCGCGCGGAGTGATTTGGGAAATTGGCAAAAAAATGACTAAGTCCCCATTTTTGTACTTTTGGTTTTTGGCTGTTTGGGGTCTTCTACTCGTTTTCTCCTGGGTTGACGGCTCTGGGGCCATTGCTGGGAAGCTCTAATACCGGATAAAAGTGGTTTGGACCAAATCGGAGGCAGAATTTTTTTTGTGTTTTTGCTGACTTGCTTGCCTTTGAGGAGCTTTTGGGGGGGTTCCGGGTGTTTGTGGGTGAGTTTTGGGGTCTGGGAGCACTGCTGGGACACTCTAATCTTGATTGCATTTGCTTTTCAGGAAATCCGTGGTGGAAAACTGGAGTTATGGCCTAGCTGCACAGCGCGTTTGGACCGAAGGCCGAGAAATATTGTAAGTATGAGATTTTCCTTTTGGGCTGTTTGGGGGTGTTGTGCTTTTTGGCGGGTGGGTTGGCGGGTCTTGGGGCATTCCTGGGAAGGTCTAATACCGGGTAGAAGTGGTTGGGACAAAATCCACGCTGATTTTTTTGTTGCTATTTCTGACATTTTGCTCAATGTAGCGTTTTCGGGGGCCTGTTTGGGGGGCTTCCTGGTGTTTGTGGGTGGGTTTCGGGGTCTGGGAGCACTGCTGGCTATGGACACTTTAGTTTGCAAGAGGTTTGAGGCAAATCCATGGTGGCAGAGGGGAGTTAGGGCCTAGCTGCAGATCGCGCGCGGAGTGATTTGGGAAATTGGCAAAAAAAAATGACTAAGTCCCCATTTTTGTACTTTTGCTTTTTTGCTGTTTGGGGGTCTTCTACTCGTTTTCTCCTGGGTTGACGGCTCTGAGGCCATTGCTGGGAAGCTCTAATACCGGATAAAAAATGGTTTGGACCAAATCGGAGGCGGAATTTATTTTGTGTTTTTGCTGACTTGCTTGCCTTTGAGTAGCTCTTTGGGGGGGTTCCGGGTGTTTGTGGGTGAGTTTTGGGGTCTGGGAGCACTGCTGGGACACTCTAATCTTGATTGCATTTGCTTTTCAGGAAATCTGTGGTGGAAAACTGGAGTTATGGCCTAGCTGCACAGCGCGTTTGGAGCGAAGGCCGAGAAATATTGTAAGTATGAGATTTTCCTTTTGGGCTGTTTGGGGGTGTTGTGCTTTTTGGCGGGTGGGTTGGCGGGTCTTGGGGCATTCCTGGGAAGGTCTAATACCGGGTAGAAGTGGTTGGGACAAAATCCACGCTGATTTTTTTTGTTGCTATTTCTGACATTTTGCTCAATGTAGCGTTTTCGGGGGCCTGTTTGGGGGGCTTCCTGGTGTTTGTGGGTGGGTTTTGGGGTCTGGGAGTACTGCTGGCTATGGATACTTTAGTTTGCAAGAGGTTTGAAGCAAATCCATAGTGGCAGAGGGGAGTTAGGGCCTAGCTGCAGAGCGCGTGCGGAGTGATTTGGGAAATTGGAAAAAAAATGACTAAGTCCCCATTTTTGTACTTTTGCTTTTTGGCTGTTTGGGGGTCTTCTACTAGTTTTCTCCTGGGTTGACAGCTCTGGGGCCATTGCTGGGAAGCTCTAATACCGGATTAAAGTGGTTTGGACCAAATCGGAGGCAGAATTTTTTTTGTGTTTTTGCTGACTTGCTTGCCTTTGAGGAGCTCTTTGGGGGGTTCCGGGTGTTTGTGGGTGAGTTTTGGGGTCTGGGAGCACTGCTGGGACACTCTAATCTTGATTGCATTTGCTTTTCAGGAAATCCGTGGTGGAAAACTGGAGTTATGGCCTAGCTGCACAGCGCGTTTGGACCGAAGGCCGAGAAATATTGTAAGTATGAAATTTTCCTTTTTGGCTGTTTGGGGGTGTTGTGCTTTTTGGCGCGTGGGTTGGCGGGTCCTGGGGAATTCCTGGGAAGGTCTAATACCGGATAGAAGTGGTTGGGACAAAATCCACGCTGATTTTTTTGTTGTTGCTATTTCTGAAATTTTGCTCAATGTAGCGTTTTCGGGTGCCTTTTTGGGGGCCTTCCTGGTCTTTGTGGGTGGGTTTCGGGGTCTGGGAGCACTGCTGGGACAGTCTAATCTTGATTGCATTTACTTTTCAGGAAATCCGTGGTGCAAAACGGGAGTTATGGCCTAGCTGCACAGCGCGTTTGGACCGAAGGCCGAGAAATATTGTAAGTATGAGATTTTCCTTTTTGGCTGTTTGGGGGTGTTGTGCTTTTTGGCGGGTGGGTTGGCGGGTCTTGGGGCATTCCTGGGAAGGTCTAATACTGGATAGAAGTGGTTGGGACAAAATCCATAAGGAAAAGCCTTTTGGCACTTTTTGTAACTTAGGGTTCGTTAGGGTTAGCCCTAGCAGCAGGATTGCATGTGTTTCGGGGTGTTCTAGATTTTTGCAACTGAGTTCTGGGGTCTTAGAGCACTCGTGAGAATGTGTAATTTTGCTTGCAAGTTATTTGAAGAAAATCCATGGAGGGAAAGGGGGGAGAAGCTAATAATCTGCTACACTACACCCAGACTGGGTTTAGATGTAAACAGGGTACTGAAACGTCCCTTGTGGCAGTAATTGAGGAAACCAGGAAGATTCTGGACGAAGGGAAATGTGCGGCCATACTATTATTAGACCTCAGTGTGGCCTTTGATACCGTCAATCCCACGATTCTCATTCAGAGATTGAGTGATGTAGGTATCACTGGGACCGCTCTGAACTGGCTTAGCTCTTTCCTATCCAATCGGACCTTTTCAGTGTTTGAGGATGATATAGTTTCAGCCCCAATACAGCTCCAATGTGGTGTTCCCCAGGGGTCATCCCTCAGCCCTACTCTATTTAATATTTACATGAGACCTTTGGCTGAGGTGGTGCAACCTTGGGGAGTACAATTGGTAACATATGCTGATGATACTCAGCTTATCATCTCCTTGTCTGGGCAGGAGACGACTTATAACAATCTTTCCTCCTGTCTTAGCAAAGTCCAGGAATGGATGAATGACTCTTTTTTGAAGCTAAATGGAGCTAAAACAGAGGTCATGATGCTAGGACATAAACCACCTACCTCTGTGGATATGTGGTGGCCGGACTCCCTGGGGCAGCCTCCAACCCCTAAGGAGCAAATTAAAAGCCTGGGAGTGTGGCTGGACCCAGCCCTTAACTTTCAGGTCCAAGCCCGGAAGGTAGCAGGGACTGGTTATGCCCTCATGAGAGCACTCAGAAAGATCCTAGGACTACTTCCCTTTGAGGCTAGAAGGATTCTAGTACAATCCCTTATACTATCACGATTAGACTATTCCAACACAGTCTATCTAGGGGCCCCTAAAGGGACAATCAAGATCCTTCAGACCATCCAAAACTGTGCTGCCCGAATGCTACTAAATATCCCACGCAGAACCTCTGCCAAACCAGCATTGAAGCAACTACACTGGTTGCCTGTGCAACAACGAATCGAATTTAAAGCAATGACTATTGCTCATAAAGCACTGCATAACTCCGGACCAGACATTCTTGCACCCTTGTTTACTCCTTATCAAACATGCAGAACCCTGAGATCCAGTAATAAGAATCTACTGGCAATCCCCAGGATCAGGAGATCGCGCACCGGGGGCAGACGTTTCTCTCTACAGGCTGCAAAGCTTTGGAACAATCTTCCAGACGCTATCCGCTTGGAGGAGAACCATCTCAGGTTTAGAAAAATGCTGAAAACCTTCCTATTCTGCTAAAATTAATGGAGATGACTGGTCCACGTAAGCGCTGGGATGCCTCAGGGTAACCATGCGCTATAGAAATGTGTAATCATTCATTCATTCATTCATTCATTCATTCATTCATTCATCATTAATTCATTCATTTGGCATAGTTAAAGAAAGCCTTTGCCACTATTCTTAACTTAGGGCTCGTTAGGGTTAGCAGTATTTCTATTGCATGTGTTTGGGTGGGCTGGTTTTCCAGTCTTGGAGCGATGCTGGCTATGGATACTTTTGCTTGCTTGCAAGTGGTTTGAATACAATCCACGGTGGGTAAGGGGGTATTTGGGCCTACTTTTACTTTCAAAGTACGTTTTGTCACCAGTTTTCTGCTAGGCCTCGTTTTTTGAGATCTGATTGGGGGTCTTCTACATTTTTTCGACTGGCTTTAGTAAGGGTCTGGGTGGGAGCACGGCTGGGAAGCTCTAATTTTGTTCTAAAACACAGTTTACAGTACACCTAGCTTGAGGGAAAAGATCCGCTACATTAATTTGCCCATACTTATTTATCCTTCAAAAGGTGACTCAGACAGAGTACGCACTTTCAAACATATTGTACTGTCTATTAGGAAAATCAAAGTGTGACTTTTTGCACTACACAGCCTACATACCTTATATTTATTTATCAGTGGTGTTGTAATATTATATCACTTCCTGTTTTTCATTCAATAATTACAGGCTGGGTTTCAGTCTGTGCAATGGAGAAAAAAGGATGGAGTCAGGCTTCACATTAACGAGCCGCAATTCAGAATCCGCCAGGCAGGCAGTGGACAGGGTGTCTTCTGGTCACCAACATTGATGGACGAAGCGTCAGCTGGAATGGAGGAGTGCCGCTAATAAGAGGAATTGTTTGCTGCATGCAACTTACTTACCAAATTCAACAGGACAACTACAACAACATACAGATACAGTATCCATTGTTTTCTTCTATGAGTGTGACTGCATTTCTTGGATCTCTCTCTGCTTCTAAATTGATCCCTACAGCCATTCTATAGGTTTTACTTTGGCTATTTTTTAAACCTAATTTAATGTAAGAAGTGTTTCTCTGAGTGCAGAGATAGGCAAGTGAAAACGCTGCAGCCCTGTACTGTTGCATTCTAGTCCTACTTACTTTTCAGTAACAATGCATGCAGTAGTGCATGCACTTCCTTTATGTCACCTAAAAGATTTATGGTTAGTTTTGTGCCCAAAGATTTCTTTATCTTCAATTATTGTTTGTCCATGCTGTGCTTTTTTTACAGGGTGTCTTCTGGTCACCAACATTGTTGGACGAAGCGTCAGCTGGAATAGAGGAGTGCCGCTAATAAGAGGAATTTTTTTCTGCATGCAACTTACTTACCAAATTCAACAGGACAACTACAACAACATACAGATACAGTATCCATTGTTTTCTTCTATGACTGTGACTGCATTTCTTGGATCTCTCTCTGCATCTAAATTGATCCCTACAGCCATTCTATAGGTTTTACTTCGGCTATTTTTTAAACCTAATTTAATGTAGCCCTGTACTGTCGCATTCTGTCATTCACGGTTGTCGAAAGTACTACTTACTTTTCAGTAACAATTCATTCAGTAGTGCATGCACTTCCTTTATGTCACGTAAAAGATTTATGGTTAGCTTTGTACCCAAAAATTTCTTTATGTTCAATTATTGTTTGTCCATGCTGTGCTTTTTTTTTCTCTCAACAAAACCTACCCAAAAAGAAACCCCCATTCCCATCCATTTTACAAACCCTAACCCTCTTCCCCCGGGCTGTGTGGTTTTGCTTGATGTGTGACTAAATGACATCAATAATTCCACACACTTGCTGGGGAGGATAAGGTCATAGCAACAGGCTGGTGAAGGAATCCGAGGATATATTCTAGACTTACTCAGCTTCAGTACTATTTCTTGTAGTAGTAGCCAATGTCAAAGAAATCCTACACAAGTACAAGTTATACTATCAATACCATTTGTTAGGCTACATTGCGGTACTGTTCTAGTCTAGTGTACTGTCACCTGCTATATTCTCTATCGTACCGTTGTAATGCTACAGTAAGGACAAACCAGGTTTCATTTTCTTTTTTTCCATAGGCATGCAACTGCCACTGTGTCACACCACTAGTACCATCGCAATGAGGAGGAAATTTCATCCGCCCTGGATTGCCAACCTTATTCGCCATTTCCCGTGGAGCCAGCCCTGGGCCTAGCCCTACTTTCAAACACAAATTATAGGTAAGATAAGCGTTTGGTTGGAGGTAGTATACTGGAGTATTAGGAGAGACGAGAGATTGACGGTAGTACTACTAAAGTCCTAGGACTATTCAGGAAAACAAACTTACTGTTAAACCCCCACCCACCAGACTCAAAAGCATTAAAAAACAGGTATGGTCAGATAAAGTTTCAAAAAGTATATTTTAATAGCCCTAACAAAATAATCTCCCGCATGACCCTCCCTAACCCCAACGATTGTCCTTCAAGTGTCCCCCAAAAACCCAACTCCCAATTCCCACCCCCCAAAAGTCTCTAAAAAAGGAGCAAGGGACACTATGGCAGGGTGCTGTTGACTTTAGCAGCCAGGGCATCATGCTCCTTGAGGAGGGTGGCATGTTCGAAGCGGAGGCCCTCCGCCAAGTTCTTATAGCTTAGGACCTCCTGCTCCAGGTAGGACAGTCTGAGGCATAAGTGGCGCCGGCGTGCCTTGCAAATCCTGTCGGGGGCAGCTGCTGTCTTTGCTGCTCGGCGGTGGCGTTTGGCTTTGGTAGCCCGGCTCCGTACCGCTGGAGCACTGCGCTGGCTGGCAGCCCGCACGGAGGAGGATGCAGCTGTCCCAGTGGATGTTGTTGTAGTACCAGACTGCGTCTCCTCCTCCTCCAGGGCCACCAGCCGCTGATATTCAGTGACAGTGGCATCCAGCCTCCGTTGCCGGGCCATTCGAGCCAGCTCCCTCCTCCTTGATGGTCTCTTGGATTTGGAAGGAGCAACTATATTAAGAAAGAAAGACATAGTCTGTAACCAATGCTCCTTAAGATTAACACAAAATGATTGAGTAGAAAGTTGTGTCACAGTACAAGTAGCAAATTGAAAGCACAGTACATAACTATTGAGGACAGTATCTATGTAACCTCCGACTTCTTCATCCTTGCTCTAACATTAGTGGGAGTTTAAGGAACAAATTCTACGAGCACTATGGACTTCCATTACAGTCGACTATGACAGTACACCAGTCTTATTCTTCTTCTTCTCTCTTGTTTAGGAAAATTGGTACGTTATCTTATGCAAGCCGGCATAATGCCAGCGCAGTGAACTTGCACCCGAGAAAAACAGACGCACACCATGGTGAGTGAGACAGACTTGCGTTACTGTACCGGTCCAGTACATGCAGGTGGTGAAGCTCTTACTTTTCTATTACGGGTGCCACTGAGAATACTCTGTTAAGAGGGCTACTGCTTAATTAATTTAGCTTTCACCCTATAGTGCAAATGAGTATTAGAAAAGGAAAATTAAGAAGCTAAATAATCTGATTATCTATCACTTCACATGGGATGTATTTGATGACATATGGGATAACTTTAGGTGCTTTGCTTATTATTGAATGAACAGTGATACACCCACACATGAATGACGTACTACTACTAAACCAAAGTTATTAAGAGAGGTAGGGAGTGTCCACCGTAATAACCGGATATATGCTGTGCTTGCAGTTGCAATACAAACTACTGCTACTATTCATGGTAGTATTTGGACAAAATTACAACTTCTTTTCCTTGCCTTTCCTACACTGGAACGGACGTGCGGGTGCGGTGTTACATGCTCTTCAAAGTGACACTTACTTCATCCAGTGACCGTCTACTCTCTCTAGATACACATATGGAGAAGCGTGGCTCAGTGGTTAGAGGCGGCAGACCCGGAAGCTGAGATCGACCGGGAACCAGGGTTCGATTCCCTGCCTCGGCGGGTCTTGGGCTCAAAATTCCACAGACTCGACAATTCTCGCTCTGGTGCCTATTCAACTCATGGGGTCACACTCTGCGACTCTGGGCAATAGCTTGCTTAATCTCCACTACGGCCCCTCGCGGCGGGATGCCTGGCTTTCACCATGTGGACACCCTGACGTGGTTTCTCACAGGGGAATACCAGGACGGGTTCCCTAAGCAAGCGCCGGGACGCTTACGGGCAGCTGTGCGCTTTACAAGTCCAGCACATTTACATTTACATATGCTATCTAAGAGTCAGATAGTACCATGAATGATCCAGGCATCCATCCCTTCAAAGTATATGCACACATACAGTTTCTGTTTCACCCACCCAGGCTGTTCTCCTTCCACCCATCCTTGCTTCATCATTCACCCAGCCATGCACCATACCATATTCTTTCCTTCCCAGCCGCCTCGGGGACCAAGCAAACACATATCGTTCTTCTTTGCCAGTCATCATTACATTTCTCGTCCTTCCACACTTACTTACACCCTTCTTTCGCTTTCCGTTCATCCCATCCATCAAGTTCATCTCAGATCTGATTGGGATTCTTCTCGCCAAAAACTTCACAGCTAAGTCGAAGTACATTTAGAGGAGGCTACTACCTGGTTGATTTATAATACACCCGTGCAGAAAGCATACTCTGCAGTCTTCAATCTCAATAAGTAAGGAATATATAGCTTACCTCTGCCCGCCACCACCGTGTGAACCCTCACAGGAGCGTCCGGCACTTCAACCACCTCCTCTCCAGAGTTGTCCTCGTCCAATGCCACCTCCACCTCCGCGCTGGCCCCACCTCCAGATGTTGCACCTACAAAGTACATTTAATAATGTTAGAATACACCACTCACTACTATATAATATTTGGTCAAGGAGGAAGAAAGAAATGTGAAAAAAACAGAATACAATTTAATAATTTGTGACTGTCTACTCTAAAGTAAAAATGTCCCTTTTTCCAGGGAAGGCTGTTGTCTTGCTGCACTTTTTGGCACAACTGATGAATGCTTGCTTTTTATTTTTAACACGCACCACTTTTTCTCCTAACAGACAGAAGCTTGACTTCTAAGAACACGAGCAGGATCAAGTTCAAACCAGGTGAGAGCTCGGCTCGACCACAAGAAATGTGTCCAATTAATCGTCAGCACTAAGCACTTTTCCATTTTCAGTTAAACGTTTACTTTTATGTCAAACTTGATTTTAATAAATGTGTTTACTTTTAATAAAGCTTTTAAACTTAAATAGACTCTGTGGTTTTTGGTCCTCCAGACTAGAGTGGATGAGCTAAAGGTTTTGGAATTTTTGCAAGCATGAGTACGTGCCTCTGACATCATTGGGGATCAATCATCGGTGACTTTGGGAGCTAAATGACTCTGCCACACTATCTAGTCAGTAAGGAGATTGGGGGTTCAACTACAAAGTCTGTTATCACTGAGGTATGTGGAAAATCTAACAGCACCTATTATAATAGATAAGCTAAGCAATGCATTATTTAGTGTCCATAGTTCTGTTTGTGCAGATTTGTCCCTGCAACAGTAGTAGAATGGATTGTCCTCCTATCCAAACCAAAAGTAAAGTAGTATCCTATTCTTTCTTGGTGGTCATTCACCTTTTTATTGTTGGCAATTGTCAAAGCATAAACATTTAGAATACTTGAAAAGACATTATGGACAATCCCAGAGGACTGCACTCAGTGCACAGAGCTATTGCTGACTAGAATGGGAGTCCAATGGAATTGCCAAATGTGCAATCTTAGTTAGCTACACAGACAGACTAATAAGAATAATCTAGTAATACACCACACGGAGTCATAGTCGAGGCAGGATAAGAATTTAGATCCAGTCTAAAAGAAGATCAAAGACGATTTAGAAAAAATCGAATGAGGAACGCTAGGAAAAAATAAGTACTCTATATTAAAATTAAAACTTACTGGGGCCAGCAAAGGAGCCCTCACCTGCCCGATCCTGGCCTGCATCCTGAACAGCACCCTCCTCCTCCTCCTCCTCCTGTGTCCTCCTCTTGCCCCTGGGGGAAGCTGATGTACAACATGAAAGAAAGAAAAACAGAAAACATGGATGATATTTGTCAACCAAATCAAACATTTCAAAAGAACTAACAAAATATTTTGGCGAAATAGCAAATAGACAACTATTCCACGGGATATATTATTGACCAATCTCATGTGGTCTTCTACGTTATTAGTATTGCTTGATTTGCGGACCGTCGAATTGGAAACTTCTTATGTAACTCACTAAACAAAGTACTAAAAAGGTTTGCCTAGGATTGGCAGGCAGCAGTCCGCAGCACGCGAAGTGACAGCCAAAGTCCATCGTGATTGCAGATCAGCGACAACACTAAAGTTTCCTACTACATTAACCAGTCATTAAAATACTCAAACTATCATTCCACCACCACTATTTCTTCTTATCGCCATGTGTACAAAGGAAGGACTGGACTTAAGTCTGTAGGGGCTGATTTAGAAGTCCCTTGCGGCTCTTTTGCTCCATTGTTGCGTGACTTTTGTGACGCAGCGGCAGCACAAAAGAGGGGCAATGGTGCGGCGTATATTAACAACGTGACGCATATGGGAGATGCATCACGTTGTAAAGCCCTGCGCCATCAGGGGGCGTTCCGGCGCAAGGGAGAGCGTTCCTGCGCAGGAACGCATCCTAAAAGTGGCTGAGGGAAATCTACAAGATTTCAATCACTCACTTTAACGACAATGATGCGTGACTCAAACCCTGCGCCTGCTTGAAGCAGACGTACGGCTTGACGCAGCATTGGGGAGATAGGGCACCTCAGAGCATTGATGGAGCTGCGCCATCGTTGCGACGCAACTCCAGCAATGGGCCGCCTTTACGGCACAGATGCGTAATGCTTTCGTGACGTTTTGGACTCATGGTGCGCCGCATTGTAAATACGGCGCACCATGGGTGATGGTGGCGCGGCGCACAATTACTGGCGCATCCCTGCTACTTTGAAGGGATGCGCCGGTAATTAAAAATCTGAACCTTAGTGTGTAGCATTACGCAGTTCTTTAAACTACACTCATACATAATTTCACAGGCCAATGAAATGAACACAAAATCTAAAACAAATAAGCATAGTAGCAACACTACTGAGAAGGAGAGCAGTGCACCTGAAATGCACAGAAGATTTTGAAATATAATTTACCTACAATGTAATCAGCAGCATTATTGCTCTTGGTAAAAAACAAAAATTTGCAATATAATAACACAGCAGGAGAAAACAGAGTAGTAAAGAAATAGCTACTACTACTCACCAAGCCCGGGGATCTAAAGGCCAAGCAGGTCGAGCAGATCTTGCTCACGGGTCAGGACATCCGTCCAGCGGTGGGTGGCCTGGTTGTAGGTGCGCCAGACCCGAGAGTGGTGGTACATGGCCTGGCACACCTTATCCACCGCTTCCGGCGCTCCCTGATCCCGTACCCGGCACCGATCCTGCCGCCTGCCATGATGGTCCTGGGGAGGCGGCGCTGAACATAAAAAATGAGTACGCCCACCTCCTCCGGGCTAAAGATCTCCCTGGGTACGACCTGCTCCCCCCTCAAACGCCCGCACGGGAGCTGGGCACGGGGTGCGGGACCCTTCTCTGGATGCTTCCCGGCTCCCTTCACCATGGTCTGGGCGGAAAGGAATAAAGAAAATAGAATAGGGAAGAGAAGAAAAGAAAAGAGTTTAAAAAAGTAGTTTAAAATTAACCAAAAGTAGCAGTAAACACAAAAATATAGGGCTAGAAAAATAGAGGGATAGATAATAAGTAAAATAAATCAAAAAAAACTTCAAACAAGCAAAGGATGGCAGAGATTTAGAGAGGATACAACGAGCATGCCCAGAACCATAGCAATGAATCAGAAACAAGATGGCCGCGCCCGTTCACGACCGCGCGGGTAAGTTCGCGCGAGATTTTCCTCGCGAACACTCGCGAAATTGTACGGGCGAGCCGCACACTTTGCGAGATTACACTTCACGCCCGGAAACGGAAATACGTCATGCAAACAAGATGGCCGCGCCCTTGAACGACCGCGAGGGTAACTTCGCGCCTTGCGCTACAAGCGGCTCGCGAAAACGCACAAAACCTTGCGAACTAACATGCCACAAAAAAACAAATCGCATATTCACACAAATTCGCGGCTTCTGAATCCGATCTCGCGTGTATTTGCGCCCCGCGAATCCCGCGAAATTGCAGAAAAACGAGTTTTGCAAAACTGAAAGCACTCGGCAGGTGCAAGAGTTCAAACTCATCATTAGTAACCATTCCCTGTAGTGCTTCCTGACTGGGGCCCCTCCAGAGTTCAGTTGCTAGTTGCAACAATTGTATGACCCTGCTCTGACCCTCACAGCAGGCTCATAGAATAGCTACAAGTAGGCCACAAAGGTCCTGGAAAAAAAATTGCACTGCAACAGAAAGCAAATTACTGATAAGGAAGCAGGTGCCAGACCTGGAATAATCTACAGTGATGATGAACCAGAGGGTGGCATTGATGTAACAGAGGGTGGCATGGGTGAAACAGACGGTGGCAGTGGTGAAACAGAGGGTGCTGGGAACCTGTGATGATGAACCAGACGTAGAAACAACATAGTCGCGACCGTTGCGAGCCGACAAGTAAGTTCGCGATTGCAAACTGGTACCAAACCCTCGCGAACTGGCAGAAACCCTTGCGAACACAAAAAAAATTCCGCAAATTCTCGAGAATTCGCGGATTTTACGGATCGCGAGTTCGCAAATTCGCAAAATTCGAGAACGCCAGATTTGCAAAATTCGCCCATGCTTACAGGATAAATTAAAAAGGACCACACAGTGTAGTTATAAAAATAGATATTACAGTCACTCACTAACATATTACAATATCCCCTACCCAGATTTAAAATCATGTCCGGCAAGCCCTGTTGTTTTAATTTAGCCCATAATGTATGTCGGCTGACAAGGTCAAAGGCCACCTTAAAGTCCACAAAACATAGATGAAGTGCTTGTCGCTGTTGAAGACTTTTTTCTGCAATTCGGCTTATTGCTAAAACATTTGCAATTGTGCCTGTGCCGCGCCGAAATCCTGACTGATATGTGGGGATTTTTTTATTCTCATCGAACCAATTTACAAGGTCGGTTAGAATCAACGAAGCTTAATATTTGGCCTCCGAATCTATCAGGGCGATCAGGTGATAATTTGCTGGATCCCTACGATCCCCGCCCTTGTATATCGGATTGATAATCTCACCTCTCCAGCTTTCCGGGATGCGACTGGTAATTTTGATCATCTGAAACAGACTGCTAAGCTTACGCGCCCAGTAATGGGGGTCTTGCCTGTGGGACACCATTCAGTCCTGGTGCACTGTCAAGCCGGCTTTTCCGTATGATTTGCAAGACTTCTACTACAGTGTGGACTGGAATAGTGCGAAGTGAATCTTCATTTTTCTTTGCATGCATGGTAGTTAGAGCTGATGGTGACTGTTCCAAGTTGTTTGTGGGATATTAGGTGATTAAAAGCTGTGACTCTTCGTTTTTACTTTCATACTCGGAGATTGCGGCTAATGGCAGATGTTCCAAGTTGTTTATAGAGAATGTACGATTAGATGCTGTACACATGCGTTCTCTGGGACGCGGGTCATGCTTATGATGTTTGCGGTTCTGTTCATTGAGTTCACCTGAGCCCAGAATGCTCTGGGGTCGGATTTTTTTGCATTATGAACTTTTTTCGTTCAGAAGTTATTCTCCTTGCTTTTTTTGTCAATCCAAATGTGTTTCTTGTATTGTTTCTTTAAAGAAAGCACGTATCTTTTTGTACTTAAGAAATTGTTTTTCTCAAATAATTTATATAAACTTTCAAAAAAACGAAAACGGTGTACTTGTCTACCTCTTTGTCTGATTTCCACCTGACCCAAACTTATTGCCATTGTGCTTTTTAAATCATTAATGTACCTAAGCAATGTTGCCACAAGAACCACTGTTTCTTGATAT
This sequence comes from Lissotriton vulgaris, assembly GCF_964263255.1. NCBI lineage: Eukaryota > Metazoa > Chordata > Amphibia > Caudata > Salamandridae > Lissotriton > Lissotriton vulgaris. The sequence continues at coordinate 236,254,543 of NC_141685.1, forward strand.
ATAATACGTACCCTGGTTCTCTGTGAGTAGGGTTTCCCTTGTGCTTGTTGAACAGACTACTATCTCAAGGCAGAGTTTCTGAGTGTTTGAAACCATATGTGCTCGTTTTATTGACAATGAATCATACAAGTTTGTAAATCAATGTACAGGTATGTTACATAAGACGGTGCGGGTTACAAGGTGTAGGAGTCACGTCATCTTTGATAGATAACTGTGCTATATTAGATTTTTAGGATTTATACTTCCACGCAATTCCTGGTTGCGTGGCTATGTAAAAAAAAATGTGCGTCAGATGGAGGTTACATGCGTGGTGCTTAGGCATTCCTGTGTATCTACCCATGTACAAAGACTTGTAAATATAGGTTTTCAGCAAACTCGGTCTACCTGAAGCTGGAGTAACAAGGAGAAATATCTTTATTTATGTTCATTATATCCTCTTTGCATATATGCTGCTTTTTTCAGAACACATACAAATAGGAAATAGCCTCATAAGATATTTCTTGTGTGGCTTTGTAATTAAAAAAAGAGCCCAAGTCATTTCATTGTGTTGCCTTGCTTTATTGTGTGACAGTAGGCATTACATGGGCGGTGCATGGTTGTTCCCTTGCATCCACCCATGTATTGCATGTCAGAGCTGGCCTTTGCTTGCTGCTGCTGTTGTAAAATGGTGTAGCAGGGAGCCACTTTTCACAGGTCAGATATTGACTGGCTTCATCAAAGCAGTGACTTGCCTCTGATTTAAAACATCTTATATCTCCCCCAACTCAAGCGCAGCTTAAATCCTTCAAGATGGTGCCAGGTTTTTTGTTGGGTTGGGGAAGGGTTGTTGGTGGATGGCAGCAGGGTTTGAAAGGTAGATGGGTCAAGTCAAGTCAAGTCAATAAATTTATATAGCGCGCTACATACCCAGAGGGTCTCAAGGCGCTTGAAGAAGGGTGGGGAATTACTTGTCAAATATCCACGTTTTAAGTTGCTTTCTGAATGCTAGGTGGTTCTGAGTAAGGCAAAGGTGAGTGGGAAGTGAGTTCCAGGTTTTAGCTGCCAGGTAGGAGAAGGATCTACCTCCCATGGTGGTTTTGTTGATGCGAGGTACAGTGGCAAGGGCTTGGTTGGAGGATCGTAGCTGGCGGGAGGGGGTGTAGAAGGACAGTCGTGTGTTGAGGCATTCGGGTCCGATTTCGTAGAGTGATTTGTGTGCGTGGGTCAGGAGCCGGAAAGTAATCCTCTTATTGACGGGGAGCCAGTGGAGGTTTTTCAGGTGACCAGAGATGTGTTCTTTACGCGGGATGTCTAATATGAGCCTGGCTGAGGCGTTCTGGATGCGTTGGAGTTTTTTCTGGAGTTTTGCGGTGGTACCGGCGTAGAGGGTGTTTCCGTAGTCCAGTCGGCTCGTGACCAGAGCGTGGGTGACCGTTTTTCTAGTTTCGGTGGGGATCCAACGAAATGTTTTTTTGAGCATGCGAAGAATGTTGAAGCAAGATGAAGAAACGGCGTTGACTTGTCTGTTCATCGAGAGTGAGGAATCCAGGATGACGCCCAGGTTCCGTGCGTGGTTCGTCGGGATGGGTGCTTTTCCAAGGGCCTCTGGCCACCAAGAGTCATCCCAGGCGGAGGGGGAGGTGCCTAGGATGAGGACTTCTGTTTTGTCTGAGTTCAGTTTCAGACGGCTGTGCTTCATCCAGTCGGCTACTTCTTTCATTCCTTCATGCAGGTTGGTTTTGGCAGTGTTAGGGTCTCTGGTGAGAGATAGGATCAGTTGAGTGTCATCGGCGTAGGAGATGATGTTGAGGTTGTGTTGGCGTGCGATGACCGCGAGGGGGCTCATGTATACGTTGAAGAGGGTGGGGCTGAGTGAAGATCCTTGTGGTACGCCGCAGATGACTTCAGTGGCCTCTGACTTGAATGGTGGAAGGCGGACTCTCTGGGTTCTTCCGGTGAGGAACGAGGTGATCCATTCCAGTGCTTTTCCTTGGATTCCTACGTCTCTGAGGCGCTGTAGAAGGGTGCTATGACAGACTGTGTCGAAGGCTGCAGAGAGGTCAAGGAGGATGAGGGCGACTGTGTCTCCATTGTCCAGTAGAGTTCGAATGTCGTCTGTTGCTGCAATGAGGGCGGTTTCAGTGCTGTGCTTGGCTCGGAAGCCGGATTGTGAGGAGTCAAGGGATTTGTTGGTTTCGAGGAATGCGGCGAGCTGGTTGTTGACCGCTTTCTCGATGACTTTGGCAAAACTTTAAATGAAAACTCTGGAGCCAAGGTAGAGGGATGTGGCTGAGCTCAGGACCTTAATGCAGAGAAACCGTCTCTGTAAGCCTGTGGGATGATTGGCGCCGTGGGTCCAGCTTACCCGTGCCAAAAGCCAGCCTTGCTTTGTGTACAAAAAATATACACAGCCTTCTTAAGGCAGGCACATTGGATTTCCCTGGGTCGGTTCCGGAGGTCGGTGCATATGTCGTCAGGTGCTTAAAGTCACACGTGTTGCAGATTGAACTCCTTGCTGTTGAAGTTGGGAGCGCCGGTGTCGGCAGGTGTCGGGTGCTGAGGTGTGAAGTACAGCGGTGCGCGTTTGGTGCCCTCAGGTTGCGGTGCAGGCAGCAGCTCGGTGAAAGTCATCCAGCGGCGTCGGTGAGACCAGGGCTGTGGTTTGACGGGATGTGGTACTAGTCACTGTGCTAGCAGGTCACGGTGCAAGCAGTGGCGTCGTCGTTGCTGAAACGCTAATGTCAGCTGACGAACTGCTGGCCAGTAGGCCAAGGCTGCAGTGTGGGATGAGGAGGGTGCGTTGTGTAACTTACGAGCGGTGCCCTCAAACCGCAGTGCAAGTAGTGGTGTTGATGTCGGCGTGGTGCGGCATCATTGGGGATACCAAGGCGGAGTTGTGAAGCGAGGCGGTGCAAAGTGTGGTGCCCACAGGTCGCTGTGCAAGCGGCGGCTCTGTGGCGGTGCTGGGTGGCGTCATCGGTGGGACCAGGGTTTTGGTCCAGTTGTGGCAATGCCCTCGGTTACTTTTTCTTCTGTTGCAGCACAGAACACACAGTACCCAGTGCTGATGTCAGACCTTGAAGTCTTTGCTGTTCCTGAAACTTCTTGAACAGGTGGCAAGCTCTAACTCAAACCCTTTGAGAAACTCCATAAACAAGTCCTAGAACGTTCAGTCCAGTCTTTTTACTGCCCAAGACAAAAGCAGCCACTGCTGGCCAACAGAGCAAAGCACTCACCAAAGTGGTAGTTCCGCCTCACAGCTTCTACAGCTCTTGTTCTTGGTAGTATTCTTGGTCCAAAAGAGTTCTAAAGTTCTGGGGTCTGGGCCCCAATATTTATACTCCATATCCAGTTTAGACATGGAGTTCTTCCACTGCGTGCCTTTACTAAAAGTTGGGAGGGGCCCTTGAATATGAGTTTCCTGGCTTGTAACTACTTTAAAGAAACTGAAATTCATGACGTTGGTGGTTGATACAGCTTTGCAGAAATTTGGGTTCTAGACATTGTAGTGAAGTTTATAGGATTTTGAAAACTAATATGCAAATACCTATTGTTAACTCCGTTTCTCATTTCCTTTTTAACATGTGGCACACCCGCAGGGCCTTTCTCAAGGGCCCGCAGCAGCAAAAAGATAATACAGGGTGATGGAAACTTACCTTTGTTCCACCGTGATGTATTAGGGGATGTGGCCGGGTTTTTAATATTTTCTTTTTTATATTTTTAACAAATTGTTACTCTAATTGATATTGTACCTAAATAATTTTTAAATACTTATTTATTGTTCCTGTGACTGTAGATGGATTGTATTACAAGTTTTAACATGCTGCTTTTATGGCAATTGCTTGCCGAAATAAAGTTTTATGAATGAATGAGTATACTCCAAATTCCCTAGTCCTCTCAGGCAGAGAGTGTCTGTGCTTAGTCCGAACCAGTTTGGTCCACTCTGGCCCAGCTTCCCAGCAGGAGGCGGAAACAGCATTTTTACAAGGCAGACCTGGCCCATTCAGGTGCAAGGAAATATCCTCCCACTACTCTAAATGAGGCCCAGATTTATTCAGCCCAGCCCTGACTCATCCTGACTCTCTGGGGCCACTGCACATCACCACCCCCTGTCACTCCAAAGCCAGACAGTCAAGACACATCTTTGTAGAGGCACACAGGATGGCTAAGCAAGAAAATACCTGCTTTCCAAAAGTGGTATTTTAAAACACAAAATGTAAAAATCACCTTTACTAAAAGATGCATCTTTAGATACTGAGTTCGGGCATACTAAACTTTATTTTCCTATCTGGTCTCAATGGGAAGTTATATTTAGAAGATTTTATAAATTAAATCCCATGTTTTCCTGTGTGCCAGATAGCCTTTCAATAGTGAAAAACGAAATTGGCAGTATTTCACTATCAGGACATGCCACACACATCAGGGCATGTCCAACCTTTCACATACACTGCACCCTGCCCCCAGGGTTACCTTGGGCCTCCCTTAGAAGTGACTCACATGTAAGAAAAGGGAAGATTAGGGACTGGCAAGTGGGTGCACTTGTCAAGTCGACATGGCAGAACTAGACTGCACACAGACAATGCAGTGGCAGGTCTGAATGACCTTTTCAGGGCTACTTTTGTGGGTGGTACAATCAGTGCTGCAGGCCCACTAGTAGCATTTGATTTACAGGCCCTGGCACACTCAGTGCACTTTACTAGGCGCTTACCAGTAAATCAAATATGGCAATCATGGAAACACCAATCCATAATACATGTTTAACACAGAGCATATGCACTTTAGCAGTGAATAGCAGTGGTAAAGTGCCCAGAGTCCTAAAACCAACAACAGTTGGTCATAGGAGGAAGAAGCAAAACGTTTGAGACTAACCCTGTAAAAATGGCCATTTCCAACACTCTCCTTTGTAAATGTCTTCTTTTGATTAGTGAATAGGCTTAGTAGTCCCTCCTTTTGGACTTTTGTAACCTCCCATGAGGACTGCCCCTGTTGCATGTGTTCTTACTGTTTCTGTTATTTATGACTCTGTGAGCATTCTTTTTTGTATTTGGACCAGCTCTTTACTTATGGAATACTCACTCCCACCCTTGCTCCATCCCCTCGGGCGGCAGCTGCTGCATCCTCCTCCCTCCAGCTGGTCAAGTTTTTTGTCTCCCCTGCAGCCCAGCCCATGCAGCACTCCCTTTGTGTATACTTCTTATCGTTTTGTGGCTCTAACATGAGCGAACCTGCTGATGGAGCCTGCCTACTAGAAAAGCTGCTTGTGCTTGCTTTTGTGACTGCAACACATATGAGAGAACCGTAATTAGCAAATCAATTGTGGCTGCTAGTAATGCCCGAAGTAATTGATGCTCCCAGTTCAGTATGCCCCAACTACTTCAAAACGTCAGTTGCTGTTGCAGACAATGCCCCCCTGCCCATTACACTCACCACAGCCTTGAATTACCTTGTTGTGTATTGTTTGTGCATCATGTTCCCGTCTAGGGCAAAATCTGAGCCTACATTCCTGTCCTTTAGTGAACAAGAGCAGCTGTAGTCCTTTCTCTCTTCTGTCTGTATCTGTGTCCTGCTATCTTTTGCTTGTATCTGTGTCCTGCTGATTGACTGTACTGGTGGCACTGGACCCCAGATAGATGTGCAGTTAGGCGGGAGACAGCCGACATGGCAGTGAAATCCAACAATCTGGAGGAGCTGTGGTTGAAGTCTTGGGAGAAGTGTTTGTGACTTGTTTTAAAATGTGCTCATGTTTTTACTTTCATGATTGTCTGGAAAATGCGACACAGCTGAAACTTTGCAAGGTGCAAATTTTTTCACAAACCTTCATGAAGGTTGCAGAAGAAACAATATCTTGACAGCATCAAACACATCCAATTTAGATGCTACTTAGGCACAGTAACTCACCTTCTTGGTGCAAACTGACATACGGTACAATCCTTCAAAGCCAAATTGTGAAAGCTCAGAAGATGGCGAGAGATAGTAGGTTTGTTGAACCAACCAGAGTTCGCATCTGGTGTCCATTCCATCATATAGCTCTCTGTATGCCAGGTCCCAGCTACCTGTATACCAGTACCCTGCATTTCATCATACAGCTCCCCCTGCAACAGCACCAGCCCCCTCAATCGCAGCATCCTGAATGCAAGCACAATGTGCCCTGTATGCCAGCGCCATGTATTCGAGCATTAACCCTGCCCCCATTTCCCCTTCATTCACATGCTCACACCAAGCAGGAAAACGCTGGGTCCAGAGGGTAACCAATCACTATGTAGTTGCTAGTTTACTATAATCGTTTAGACAGCGGCGGATTGGTAATGCTTTGTGATATCCCTTCACATCTATTTTACCTTTCATGTATACTCTATGATTGTTACTTTCCATAGTGTCTCTAGGTATTCTCTATGGTTTGTTATGTGTTACTTCTAGTTCTAGATCTTTCTTGATGTCAGACTGTAAGAATGTAATATGTTCAGTTGAGCTTCTGCACTGGCTGGATGAGATCTTACTTTAAGAATAAACTACTGGAAGACTTCCTGCTTCTTTGGACCTTTTATTTTAAATATAACACGCTTGCACTTGGGAAATGCCTGAGGGGCTGGTGTCCAGTTCCAGCTGTGGGCTGCTTTTTTGAGCAGTCTGGGGGGCGATTTGGCGGTTTCTGCATTCTTCGGATGCCGCCAGTAGCCCAATGGGTGCCTGAGTGGCCTTTCTGGAGGCAGCTAGGCCTCAATTACTTCCCTTTTAACAAAGGGCAGAGGTGTCACTCCCCTTCTCTTGCTGGGGGCCCTGTCTATGATGTTTGCGGCGGAGAAAAGAGAGCAGCCAGACTCCAGTGCACTTACCATTCCTGCACAGAGCGACATAGATGTGCTCTTGGGGTACACCTTTCATACCTGTGTTAAGTGGTGCATGTTGTGTCAGTGCGTTTGCACCGTGCTTACTGGGGATGCGCTTGCAAGGCTGCGGTGAGATAGCAAATGCAGCGGTCAGCCAGGAACAGGAGGCTCCACCCACGTTGCATATCAAACAGGCGTCCTCCACTGCCAGTGCCACACACACAGGGTGACTTGGAGCTGCACCGGGCACGTTGCACGAGCACCGCATGTTGTTGGACCAACGATATACAGGCAGAACTCTATAAAAATTTGCAGACCTTCTTGGTCCGCACCTCCTAACTCTTTTTAAAGATGCGACTGAGGATTGGGCCCTCCATTAGATTTGCGAATGGCTACAATCATACCTAAAACAATTCAACAAAGAGAGAGACAGGGAGAAAGTAGTCGAGCACTCTTGGTCCCCAGCTATACTAAATTTAAACAAAAAAGAGTGCAAGAACTCTAATAACAACAGTAAGAGCAAAAAAACAGGGATACAAAAGACCAACTTGGTTTGTATAGAAAGCCCTCACTCACCAACCTGGTTGGTGACTTGCTTCATCATAGGGCCCCACTGGGAGAGGCTGAGTGCCTCCCCAGTGTGCTTCAAAGCCAGATTTACTGCGGAGCGGGTATTGTGAGATGGTGATAGTGATAGTGGTGGTGAAAATTAAAAATGTCTTAGTTGTCTCAAAAAAATGAAGCATTGGCATTCAAACCCTGCCAACGACAGTCTTACCAGCGATGTTCATGAGAACTTTACCTTCTGACCTCTCGAGAGGAAGCTAAATTGAACACATTTTATACATTGTAATTGTTATTGAAACATTAATTTCTGGGTGGAATAAAAGTGCATGGGAAAATAAAATTATGGGTGCGAAGGATAATTTTCATTACTGAATGAAATGATCTCATTCTAGTGTAGTGTGATGACCCCTCCTCGCCATTTGACCAATCAAATTGAGGGAACACATTAATTTGCAACACTGGGGGGCGGTACATTGCCCTGGAAAATGGTAAAAGTAAGGTAGGCTTAGCTAGTTAGTTTGTCCGACTTGTCTGACTAGCTGACCTGTCACTGACCAAACGCACTCAATAGGTGATCGAGAGAAGAGGTGCTGGCAAAGCACTCTGTCAGAAGAGTTGATAACCCAATCCGGGGTTCTGAGGGAGAAGAATCGATAATCCAATCGGGGTCTGACTGTTAACCGCAGAGAGGGGTGTGACGCTGGCGTTGCACTTTAGCTGGGGGTACCTGTCCTGACCTGTATCTGTCTATCTGTGTATCTGAACTATCGGAGTTCTTTCTTTTATCCCAGACTGTGGCCAGGGTTGGTCTTCACACCATTCTAGGTAAATATAAATCTGTGTGGGCATGTCATTGTATGTTTCCATTTCCCTCCTTTCCCTATGTTTCAATGCCTAAAAGAAGTCTCATAATATTTTTACATATCATTGCTTTGATCATTATTTTTCTACTTTAAAAGGCTTTAACTTTGCTTGTATGGACTGTGACATTTAGGACTTTGCATAAATAAAGTTTTTACATTTTTCACAAGTCTGTGGTTATTTTATAAAGGTAAATGAAATGTCATTTTTTTACCTATTATGCTAACTCCCTTGATCCCTTAGGACTTAATACATGTGACAAGGATTGGCAAGTCAATGTGTATAGGTCTTACGTAAAATAAAATTCCTGATTTGCGAAATAATAATAGAAAGTCAGATTTACCTGTTCAAAGTGTGCATTTTATGGGCCCAGGTGAGTATGGTAAATGAGAAGGTAACTCCGCGCACCCTCAGTATTTCTTTGGTTGCAGAGTAGTGGTTAGGGTTTAGTTAAAGATAGGTAGTTAGTTGTGTATTGATTATTGATTTTACATGTATTAACCAAAACCTATTTGTATTGTTAAGTGTTTGTCTGGAAACCCCAGGGGCAGGATAGTGGGTGGTAAATGGAAGCCACACTGCAGCAAGGTCACATGTCTGAGGAAATAAGTTCGTAAAAAGTAGGTAGAACTTGAAGCACTAATTAGGGATTTCTGTATAAATGTGTGAATAAGTGATAGCAGAAGAGTTCGCTGGTGAATCTTTGGCCTTAAAACACCTAGAAAGGGTAAGCCTGAAGGAGTAACAGGTTCTTTAATGCTCGTGTGAAGAGTAAGGGGAAGAGATTTGCTCGCAGTGAGTGAAGAGTAAACGGAAGGGATTTACACACAGTAAAAGAAAATGTTTTCCTTTGAATTTAGTCAATCAGGCACACTGGCGAATGTTTCTACGTTGTAAATTAAAGAATTTGCATTTAACAGTGAAAAGAATTAAGTTTTCAAATTACCTTGCAAAGGAGGGAGTAAGTTGCGGTGCTGCGCTGACATCACCAAGAGCTGCGCTGGTATTGGTTGAGACAGCGGGTGTGTAGCTGAGGTAATATTGTAAAGGAGGGGTGAGTGCAGGAGTGAGAGAACTTGTCTCACGGGAAAAGCCACGCAACTATTGGTTGAAATTATTTGAATTCTAATTGTCGATTGGTTATTGAAAATAAGAAATGCGCTGGTAATGGAAAAGCTAAACAGTTAAGTATGACTGCAAAATCAATTCATCGATTCACATTATATGGGGCATTTAGATCCAACAGTTATAGGAAAATGACCTGATGGAAAATATCTAGGTTTTTGTTACAGAGCAACAGATTAGTGGAAGACCTTATATCATGTACGGAGAAAAAAGAAAAATGATGCTATTTAAGAAATTAAAGAATTTTTTCAAAAAGGATACATTCGTTAAAACCAGAGAAGGGATTATTATTCCACCACCGAATACGCCCGCATCATACATGATGTTAGAAAGGGGCTATCATACCTGTGTGTGGTTAGAAAAATGGATGGTATTTTGGCATTTCCAGAAAAATAGTACCTTTAATGTTAGAATTATGTACAATTTAAGAACTCGCATGAATGAGTTAGATCCCAGGCCTAAACTAACTCAGTACGAAGCCTTAGAGAAATGGGAAACAGAGGCTTTTGAGTGAGATCGACCCAGAAGTGATAGGAATTGAAGTAAGTTCTATCCCAGGTTTCCCCGAGAAACAAGAGATAAACAAATGAAGAAATGGAGACAGTCCATGTTAGTGGATGGATTGTATCCTGCATTAACCCTAGAGGAAACATCAGGAAGCAAAAGCACAGAGAAGACAAGAAATCTAATGACTAGTGGTGATTCAGAAGATAATTACCTAGAGGATTTGTTAATGAAAAATCTGCCTCCTTATCATGAAGAGACAGAGTTAACGTAGTGCCCTGTTCTTGAAATCACCTTTGATTCCACAAGTTGTACATGAAACCTCATTAGAAAAAGTCTTACAGGAAAGGGAAAGAGTGGCAATAAATTAACAGAGAATTGAGTTGATTCAGAAAATCACCCAGTTGAATACTAGTCCTGAAGCTCTAACAATAACGGTAACCATGGGTCCGGTTGTTCCTATGTATGGAGATAAACAACACTGTCTTAAAACTCCTGTTCTGACTACACCTGTGGTACAACCTAGAAAGGAACCCTTGATAATTGTTGACCAGGCAAGTGAATGTGAGTCGGTGATTTCCCTGATGGATTTACTTATAAGGGAACCTGTGGGTGGTTTGATCAGGGAAAGCACTTCCGGAAACTCTAGAGAAGTACAGATGGAAACATCTACAGGAACGAGAAGTGCCACAGTAGTAACCCCAGAAGAAATAGTAAGATGGACCGAGACGTAGAAAAGCCGAAATCACAGCCAAAATTATTAAACATTTTTAAATTAAGAGTCGAGCTAGAAGAGATGATTGCTGGAAATGTGGGATTGGAAAGGTTAAACACTTTCAGTGAAGATGAATTGTTATTTATATGCAGAAGCATCACTCGAAATACAAAAATGTTTCATGAAAAATTAATGAGTTTGGTCTCAGATATGGGAATTGACATTGTTAAATCTAAAGTGTTACAGAAAACGTACTGAGCTGAATTCTCTGACAAAGACTTAGAAAACATGAATGTGTCAGGACGAATATTGCAAATAAAAGAATAGTTATCATTGTTACAAAATGGTGTGATTTAGAAAGATGGAAAGTTAGATGGACAAAGAAAAAAGAGGAGGCTCAGGCAAATCATAGTACATCTGAATATTTACTAAAAGAACCAGAAAAGGTAGAAAGGTTGTGTCCAATGAGGGAAGTGCCAGTAGGAGGTTATGTACATGTCCCATGGTCCAGACAGGATATTTAGTCATTTACAAATGATTTCCCATAACTTCGAGAGAAACCTGTTGAATGGTACAGGCAAGTCGAGAGGTTTGTAAAAGTCTCCAAAGTATTGTTAAAAGATTTAGATGGTTTATTCAACATTGTTGTTCCTGCTGATTTGTGGACAGAATGTAATATTACTGTAGATTGGGTTAATGATGAGTACCCCAGAGACCCAAAGACATGAGCCCTATCAGATGATGTTATGAAATAATACCATCAAGTAATAATATATTTGAAAGGAAAAGTACTCCCAAAAGATACAGATTGGACAAGAATAGACAGAACTACCCAAAATAAAGATGAATCAGTGCATGCATATTATGAACGTCTTATTTAACGTATTTAAGCAGTACAGTGGGTTGGAAAGCATTGACACGAAAGACATGACCCATTTCATTTATCGTTTTGTGTCAGGGTTAAGGTCAGAAATTTTGCAAATGATTAAAGATCCTAAAATTTGCTGGCAGGCCAAGCCTGTCGTTGAGATTCTAAAATATGCAAAATATTGTGGGGATGAAATTGACAATAGACAAAAGAATTTAGAGGAAAAAGTCATGTGGGCACAGGTAAAATTAGCAGAGCAACAAGAACTTCAATTAAGTTAAATGAAAAATAATCAGAGTCAAGGAGAAGGAAGTTGGGGTAAACCAAAGGGAAGAATAAACAGAGATGAGGCAAAGAAAATCTTTCCATGTCATGGGTGCGGAAAATTGGGGCATTGGAAGAATGAGTGTAAGGCTGTGCAAAGTTATAATGTTTAAAATGACAAAGGGGCGTGGCTTGGACGCCGATCGGGATGGCGGCGTGAGCTCGCAGCTCCGCGCGGAATCCCGCTAATTCTCCTGTTTTTCGGGACCCTAGGCGACCCGGAGACGACGTTCCTGCCCTCTGAAGAGTAAGGGGACAGCTGGACGTAATCGGAGAGTCGCTGGGGGACTGCTGGCCCCGAGGAGATCGAGGAAGGAGGCGGCCGAGGTGTAGCCCGGGGTGTGAAGAAAATGGCGGCGAGGAGGTCGGACGGTCCCGAACTTCAGCCCTGAGTCCGGCTGTCGCCAAGTAGCAAGGGACCCTGCACCCGGCTGCCCGACGCACTAGGATTGGCGGCGCGAAGCCCTGGAACCAGGGGACGCTGCCCGATCCACCCAGGAGATCGGGGGCTCTCGTCGGCCACCGCCCTAAGACTCATCCTTCCCCCCACAGGCCCAAGGGGGGTGACGGAACGGAGCTCGTCCGCCTGGCCATTGTTCCTGAGAACGTCGGCGGGGACATAGCACTGCCCGGTGCCCGGTGACCGGCACGGACCCACGGGCGTACCCGCAGAACGGGTGACCGGACTTGTGACGCAGTGCCCTGACATGGCGGCGATCGGAGGGCCGATGCCCGGGAGCCGCGAGGGGGACTCAGCAACATCGACTCGGCTGAGTGAGAGTCCCTCCCCGGAGCTTGACCAGGAACAGAGGCTGAACCGGCGCTTGGATGCCATCCTTGAGGCGATCACCTCCACTAAGGAGGCATTGCACAATGGCATTGCCCAAGTGGCCACGGGCCTGGGGCTGCTACGCGCGGATCACGCGAAGCTGGCAGAACGGGTCAAGGATCATGACCAACTGTTACTGGACCTAAAGCCATCGGTGGTGACCGCGGAGCACAGGATCACGGACATTTTGGCCCGACTGGACACTCTGGAGTGGAGGGCGGAGGATGCCGAAGGCCGCAATAGGCGGAACAACGTGCGGGTCGTAGGCCTGCCGGAACGGATTGAGGGGGAGGATGCGGTGGCCTACATGGAGAACTGGTTCCGCACTGTGGTGGCGCCGGAGGGGCTTACTCCATTTTTCACTCTGGAGCGAGCTCACCGGGTGCCCGCTCGCCCGCCGGGGCTTGGCCGCCCCCCCCGACCGATGGTGGTGCGGCTCCTCCACTACAAGGACCGAGATCTCCTCATCCAGCGGGCCAGAATGTCGGGCCCTTATGAGGTGGAGAACAGCAAGGTAACGATCTTTCCGGATTATACGCAAGCGGTCCAGAAGGACAGGGCATCGTTCCTTGCTGTGAAGAAGGAGCTCAGGGAGGAAGGCATCCAGTGCTCCTTGCTCTACCCGGCCAAGCTGCGGATTATCATGGATGGCACCACACACTTTTTCCAGACTCCAGACGAAGTTTGGCAATGGCTTGAGTCGTACAGAGCGGGGACAGACAGAACGCACCAAAGTCGGCGAGACCAACCCAAGCAGCCCCGGGTGCGGCAGTCACAACGCATCAGGTCCCGCAACAGGCGCCAGCGGGAGAAACGGGAGGCTCAACTGGCGGCGGAGAAGAGGGATGCCCTCGCAGCGACGGCGGCCATTACAGGGTCGCAACAGAACAGTGAACGGGCCGGTACGGACTCGGGAGGGGAAGGCAGCAGAACAGGAGAGGAACTTTCGGAGGCGGAGAGCCAGAAGGGGCCGATAGTAACCCCACAGACTTCGGATGATATTTTCTGCGGCTGAGATAGAACTGGGACTAGATCGGGACTTCATGGTAGGGTGATATCCTGTTGCTGGGGGGCGGGTTGCCGGGTGGGGGAGCTGTGTGTTTCGGAGGGGATGAAGTGCGGGACGCGGGCTCCGCTGGCTGGGGTCGGCGGCGACTCACCCCCCCTAGGCCCTTAAGGTCGACTGTGGTGGAGACCACAGGGTAAGTGTGTGAGAAGTTGGATCAAGGTTTGGATGGGGGCGGCCATTGGGTTCGTGTGCTCTGTCCTGGGGAGTGGGGTTTGGGGAATGTTTCAGTTTTGGGACTGTTTGGGGGGGGGCAACTGCATTGGGGGGGCCATGGATCGTGGTTATTTGATTCGGACTGTACGGAATTGGAATGGGGACATTACCTAATTTGAAGTGCCTAACGTGGAATGTCCGGGGGCTGCGGACTATGGTGAAACGTCACAAAGTACATGCATACCTGGTACGCAGGGGGGTTCAGATAGCTATGCTCCAGGAGACTCATCTCACCAAAAAAGAGTGCGCTGCCTTGCAGAAAAGATGGCGGGGCCAGGTTTTTGGCACCACTTACTCAGCGTATGCCAGGGGGGTCTTGATCTGGGTGAGGGCGGGGATACCCTTTCAAGTGCTGAATCAGGTAGTAGATCCGGATGGCAGGTTTGTGGCGGTGGAGGGGAGGTTATATGGACGGGATGTGGTTTTCTGTTGTGTTTATGCACCGAACACTGACCAAGGCCGATACTTTGATAGCCTCTCGGGGTCCTTGGCCTCTTTCCTGGCGGGTCCGATAGTGCTAGGGGGGGACTTCAACTCGATTACGGATGTGGCTCTGGATAGGTCCCATCCCCCCCTGGTAGACTCTCCTGTGCGCAGGCTGGCCGCGCACAGGAAGGACTGGCAAGAACGATGGGGGTTGCTGGATGTCTGGAGGGAGAGACACAGGGGAACCAGGGATTATTCCTTTTATTCCGCTCTCCATGAGCTACATGTCAGGATCGATTCGGTGCTTTGCGGGGGCTCCCTAGCCCCGTTGATTACCCATGCGGAGTACCTGGCTAGGACTATATCCGATCATAACCCCCTATTGGTGCATATTCAGTGGCAGAGGGAGCGCTCGGTAATACCAACATGGCGGCTTCGGCCGGAGACGCTAGAGGATTCTGTGTTCGACGATGCGGTCCGGCAAGGCATTGATAGTTATTTCGGTGTGAATGAAGGCACGGCTGCGAGTAGGGCTACTGAATGGGATGCAATGAAAGTGGTGGTGAGAGCGGTGTGCTTGGGCAGGTTCTCGAATGCTCGTACGACTGTGCTGAATGACCTAATGAAAGCGGAGGAAACTTTGAGGGACTTGGAGCGCCGCAGGCCAACTAGGCCAGGTCTACAGGCCCAGTTGTTGGAGGCGAAGGAAGTGGTAGCCGCGGAGACGGAACGTTTGAGATGTTATGACTATAGGCAGTACATTATCAGGGCACACGCAGAAAGGGACAAGGTGGGTACCCTCTTGGCCAGACTAGCTAGCCCGGAACTTAGGGGCTGCCCGATCCTCAGCATTAATAATGCGCAGGGAGAGATGGTATACTCCCAGGCGGCTGTATTGGACCGCTTCAGGGGATATTATGAGGACCTGTACCGGAGTCAGTTGGGAGTGGGGGTTCAGGACATCGCGGAGTACCTGGGGGAGAGGCCGCTTCCGGTCCTGGACGAGGAAGACGCGAAGGAATTGGGTAGCCCGATCACGCTTACGGAAATTCGGGTGGCTATCAAACATATGGCCCGTAACAAGACGCCCGGGGTGGACGGACTGCCAATCGAGTTCTATCAACACTATGTGGACATTCTGGCGCCCAGGCTGCTGGTGGTGTATACGGAAGCCTTCGAGAAGGGGGCATTGCCTGGCTCCATGCGGGAGGCCTTGATAGTACCGCTCCTCAAGCCTGGCCGGGATGCCGCGGACGTGAGGTCTTATCGCCCGCTGTCCATGCTGACGGTGGACAATAAGATCCTGAGTCGCATTCTAGCCACTAGACTGGCCCCGCACATGACGGGCCTGGTGCACAGGGATCAGGCCGGGTTTATACCCACGAGGAGCACGGCGATGAATATCCGCCGCCTGGTGGGAATAATGGACGCCATCTTGGATGGGGAGGGAGTGCCGGCGGTTCTGTCCGTGGACATCGAGAAGGCCTTTGATAGCTTGGAATGGCCTTTCTTGGATGGAGTGCTGGAGAGGTTTGGCATGGGCGACGGGTTTCGAAGGTGGACGAGGGTCTTGTATACCTCGGCGACGGCGAGAGTTCGATTGGGCGGCCTGGTTTCTGCAGCGTATCCGGTGGGCAGGGGAACACGACAGGGATGCTCTCTCTCCCCTCTGTTGTTTGCCCTGGCGATGGAACCCTTGGCGGTCCATGCGAGGTCAGGTGACCGATATGTGGGGATAATGAGTGATGGGCAATGGCATTATATATCGCTCTATGCGGATGACTTGCTCCTGTACCTAGCTGACACCTCGGGGGCACTGGTTGGAGCGATGGCTCTGTTGTCTGAGTTCGGCCGGCTGTCGGGCCTTAAGGTCAATTGGGCGAAGACTTGCGTGTTTCCGCTGAGAGCGGGATCGCCAGCCCCTAGCAGCGACTTGGGTGTGGTATGGGAACCCTCTTGCATCACCTACTTGGGTGTCCGCATTTACCACTCGGCTGCTGACCTTTTGGAGGGTAACATTGGCCGTTGTGTCCGGGCACTGCGGGGCAGCTTGTCTTTCTGGTCGACCCTCCCGCTGACAGTCCTGGGCAGGATAGCACTGTTGAAAATGGTGGCGCTCCCCCGCTTCCTCTATTATTTCCGAACGCTGCCTGTCTGGATTCCCCAGGGGGTGTTTAGGGAACTGCGGTCAATGATTACTGGCTTTCTATGGGGGCATGGCCGCCGCAGAATAGCCCTGAGCACGCTACTTCGCCCCAAGCTGGAAGGGGGCATGGCCGTGCCCGACCTTGAGCTGTATTATCTAGCGGCGCAGTTGCAGGTCCTTACGCAGAACGTAGCCAGGGTGTTCCGGGGACCGGAGGAAGACCGGGATCGGGGGATACAGCGCCACGTGCTGTCATACCTCATCATGCAGCAACGGCTCGAGTTACGGGCCCTCACCATGGAGGAGCGGACGCTCCGGCTGTGCTGGCAGAGGAGTCTTCGGAGAGCAAGGGCATCGCGGCCTTATGCCCCGGAGATCCCGATCGGGATGTTGACGGCATTGCCGCACGGAGGAGATTGGTCCCCGTTGTTGGATTGGGAGGAGGCGGGGTTGCAGGTGGTGGGCGACTTGTACATAGATGGGGCGTTGGCGCCGTTCGAAGTGCTCCGGGACCAGTTCGGACTGCCTGAGGGGGGCTTCCTCCTACATGCGGCAGTTGTGGCTGCCGTACAAAAGCACTGGAAAGAGGGGCTCCTGGAACCCGCGACGACTATGGCGTGCCAATATGTGGTAATGGCGGCTGGTACATTTAAAGCTGTGACGTGCCTCCATAATAGGATGCTGAACGAAGGGCTGGAACCACTCCACGGGCTCAAAGCTAAATGGGAGGTGAGCGTTGGCCGGCCCATACCGGATACGGCATGGGGCCATATCCTGCGACGCACGTGGAAGGGCACTAGGAACGCGCGCTTTCAGCAGGTCCATTTCTATGTGCTCCATAGGGCCTATTTAACTCCAGAGAAACTACAGCGGTACTTTCGGGTGCCGGATGCCTGTTGCCCCCGGTGTTCGTCCCTAGGGGCGGACATGGACCACTTGTTTTGGGGGTGTCCACAACTGGGAACCTATTGGGCGGAGGTAGGGGAACTCCTGAATGAAGTGACTGACAGGGAGGTAGAATTCGACATGGCGGCGTGCCTCTTGCTCTGGTTCCCGCATACTAAGCACACCAAGGTGACAAGTAAATTCATAGACCTGGGTCTGATATTGGCACAGAGGGAAATTTCGTGGCACTGGAAGTCCAGGGGGGGTCCCTCACTGCGTAGATGGAAGACTGAGTTGCTGCGGTGGTCTGACTGCGAGAGTGTGCTCCGGATGAAGCAGGCAGTAAAGTTGGGGAATGAGAAGGCACTGGATGCGGCGCGTGCATGGGAGTTAGTGGTACAGGCTTTGCGTGATGCTTTGGTTGAGGATGAGGAAGGCGAGAACTAAGCCGCTGGACGCCGCGGGGCGAACACAGAAGTATGGAACTACGCACTGTAGTGGACCCATCCAGTTCAATAGAGCGAAGCACACACCATAGCAGTTGCCAGGGGAGGGGGCTTTGGGGGGGTTGGTTGTAGGGGGGTTTGGGGAGGGCCGGAAGCCAGTGGAGGGTTGCTTGTTGAGGCCTTGGACCTACTGGGACGGGGGGTATTGAGTGGTGGGTAGACTGATTGGGTGGAACGGCCTGGTACGAAGGCCCGTATAGCCTAGAGCAGGCCCCGGCAGGGGCGATTACATTGATTTCCACGGAGATGGCTGACGGGAATGTTGTTGCGGGTGGGGGGGTAAAAGCAGATACGCAAAACGACCTTCCGCCATGGTCCCAATGGGACGTACACTGTGATGTGTTCCTTTCGAGCGGTGTGATATGCCGCCCGGCCTCCGGGATGCGGGCTGAATGGCTGTGTACAACTGTGAACTATCATTGGACGGGGGGAGCCCACAAGTGCACTGGCTGTTTAATTTTATCCTGTGGTTTATAACTCTGCAATAAAAATATAATTAAAAAAAAAAAAATGTTTAAAATGACAATTTGAATCCACAGACGCAGAATGGGGTATCAAGAAAGCAACCGCAAATACTAATACAGAACCAGTTACCACTTGCACCTATGCCAGATTCTGGGAGCCAAGCTAAATATAGTGTGGATACCACAAATTGGGAGGGAAGTGGTAGGAGAGACACAGTGACACCACAATTTCTTTTGAGTGACACATTTTTTGAAGAAGATAGCTTCTGACGGTGCCTGAGAGGGGAGGACAATAAATGCGTACTTGGCGCATCCTTGCCGGTAGATCAGTCAGGTCCATACATTGAGGGAAAAGTTGAAGGAAATGATGTTACCTTTTTGTTGGACACTGGTGCTACCCGTTCTACTGTGAGAATAGCAGACATTCCAAACCTACCCCTCTCGGGAGAAGCGATCCAAGTAGTGGGCGTTTCTAATAAACAAATTAGTACCCCTGTCACAAAACCTATGGAAGTGAGAATACGGAATTTTAAAGAAATGCACAAATTTGTTGTGTGCAACACCTGTTAGGCAGGGATTTGCTATGCACAATGAATTGCACAATATTTTGCACCCCAAGTGGTGTCGAGATTCAAACCCCAGACAAAGATGGAATCTATAAATTAATGTTAGCCAAACAGGAAACTGAAATAAAAAAGGTGACCGTAGAAGATTTACCAAGAGAACTGCAGAAAACTGTAAATCCTGATGTGTGGGATTTTACAGGAAAAGAAGTAGGATTAATGGCAAATGTTGATCCCACAAAAGTGACAGTGAAAGAAGGTGCGGTTTTACCGGTTTACCCAAACATTCGACAGTACAAAATGAGCCCAGAAATATAAGCAGGTGTTGCAGCAGAAATAGAGCGTTTGGTTGAGCAAGGCATTTTACAAGAAATAATTAGCAGTCCCTGTAATTCACCTATAATTGGCATAAAGAAATCGAGCAGACAATACAGGGTCATTCAAGACCTTCGTAAAATTAATAAAATTGTTGTTCCATGTTGTCCAGTTGTGCCAAATCCCGCAGTGATTCAGTATCAGATACCTTGGGGAGCTGGATGGTTCACTGTAATTGATTTATGGCATGCATTTTTCTCCATTCCATTGCATCCAGATAGCAGATTTTTATTTTTGTTCAAGTTTGACGATCATGTCTATGTCTGGAATCGTTTTCCTCAATGGTACACTGAAAGTCCATCGATCTTTAATCAGATTTTGAAAAAGTGCCTTGAATCTCTGGTGCTGCCCGGACAGTCTGTCCTGTTGCAGTATACAGACGACATGTTGGTGGCGTCTAAGACACAAAATAACTGTGTTGTTGACACAATTGCATTACTGAATCACTTGGCTGAAGGTGGACATAAGGTGTCACCTGAAAAACTACAGTTCTGTACCACATCAGTGAAATATCTGGGGCACCAGATAGAAAGAGGTGTTAGACGAGTTACCTCAGAAAGGATCAAAATAATCAGAAACATGAATCTACCTCAAACACAGAAGGAAATCAGAATGTTTCTAGGGGTTGTAGGTTACTGCAGGCAGTGGATTGTGGGATTTGCAGACCTAGCTAAACCTTTGATACAGATGACAAAGAAAAGAGCGAGAGACCCAGTGGAATGGAATGAAGAAGGCATGTTTGCTTTCTTAAAGTTACGAGAATGTCTGTGTTCAGCTCCAGCTTTAGGGATGCCTGACTATTTCAAAGAATTTGCACTGTTCTGTGATGCACAAGATAATTGTGCACTCTCAGATCTGACCCAAACCCCTGGTTTGATGAGACGTCCTGTGGCATATTTTTCTGCTACACTGGATCCAGTGGCATCCGCATTGTTGGGATGTCTGAAAGCAGTAGCTGCAACTTGCATGAGTCTTGAACAAAGTGAGTCCATTATTATGGGACATCTGTAACTGTGTATGTTCCACATGCAGTTGTGATTTTATTGACAAGAACACGCACTCAGTACCCAACCCCTAATCGGCTGACTAAGTATGAAATAATCATTTTAGGTACAGACAATGTGACAATTGCCAGGTGTACTGTCCTGAACCCAGCAACAATGTTACCTGATTCACATTTTGAAGAGGTAAAGGAAGAAGTCAAACATGTTTGTGTCGACCTCACAGAATACTGTACTAAACCACGCCCAGACATACAACCATTAAAAGATTCAGAGTATGAGCTATTTGTAGATGGCTCGAGCATGCGACATGAGGAAGGAGGATTGAATGCTGCTTATGCTGTGTGTACATTGGGGGGTCCAGTAGAGGCATCCTATTTGCCAGGAGTCAAGTCTGCATAAGTAACATAATTAATTGCCTTGACAAGAGCTTGTAAATTTAGGAAAATTTGTACAGTGACCATATGCACTGATAGTCAGTATGGTTACGGGGTGGTGCATGACTTTGGCCAACTTTGAATGCAAAGGGAGTTTCTGACTTCTTTAGGTACTCCTATAAATAATTTTAAAAAATTACATTATGTACAAGATTTGCTGGAAGCAATTCAATTGCCAAAGGAAATGGCTGTGGTCAAGTGTGCTGCTCACCAATCTGGAAATGAACGAGTGACAGCAGGTAACAGATATGCTGACCAATTAGCCCAACAATGTGCCAGACACAAAATGGCAATAAATAAGAAAATTGGTGCATGTGGAAACAGCTGCCAACGTATGTTACTTGAAGGTATGAGAACATGGGAGGAAGTGAGAGACTTACAAAATGAAGCAGAACCAAAAGAAAAGGAAGAGTGGGAGAAAATAGGCTGTCAAAGGAGGGTTGGAGAAGGTGTTATTGTCT
Organism: Lissotriton vulgaris; assembly: GCF_964263255.1. Lineage (NCBI taxonomy): Eukaryota > Metazoa > Chordata > Amphibia > Caudata > Salamandridae > Lissotriton > Lissotriton vulgaris. The sequence goes on from NC_141685.1 coordinate 236,275,688, forward strand.
AATTGGATGGCAGACCTGTGTTACTAGAATGTCTGCTTGCTCCTATGGCTAGGATGTACCACGGGGACTCTCACATAGGTAGAGACGCGATGATTAGGTTATTCAGGCAAACTTGGTTCAATGCGAGGTTCAGGAATGTAGCAGAGAGTTTTTGTCAGAAGTGCTTAACTTGTCAGCGAATAAATCCTAGTAAGAAAACTGTGGTTTGCCCAGGGAAAATTCGAAATGCAGAAGGCCCATTTATAAGAATACAAATTGATTTCATCCAATTACCCCTTGTTGAGGATTAAAGTATGTCCTTGTCATTGTCTACCTGTTTTCAAAATGGGTGGAAGCCTACTCTACCCGAAGGAATGATGGCATAACTGTAGCCAAACTTTTAATAAGAGAGCTCATTCCTAGGTTCGGTTTTCCAGTAACAATTGAATCAGACGAGGGTCTCATTTCAATAATGAAATATTTTGTCTAATCTTTGAAGCATTCATAATTGAGCAAAAGCTGCACTGTGCATACCGCCCAGAGGATTCTGGAGTGGTAGAACAACTGAATGGCACAATCAAGTCAAGATTGGGAAAGATGTATGTATCTACTCAATTGGAGTGGCTTGATGCTTTACCTCTTGTTCTGATGGGACTCAGAAACATTCCAGACAAGAACACATGCTTGAGTCACCATGAGATACTCATGGGAAGAGCAATGAGGCAGGCATGGGTACCTACCAGGACACAAGCTGATAAATATAACTGATGATTTAATACTAGAGTACTGCAAAGAACTGGCTGACCAAGCGCGTTCTATCTCTCACCAGGTTGGGGAAGACGCTGTTGCCAGACAATCAACGCCAGCACATGACCTGAATCCAGGTGACTGGGTAGTGATAAAAGAACATACTCGAGAATCTTGCCTAGCACCATGGTGGGGAGAGCCACATCAAGAAATATTGGTTACCACCACAGCTGAAAAGTGCAAAGGAATTCCAAACTGGATCCATGCGAGTCACACCAAAAGGGTGACAGAACCTGATGAAACAGAAACTGAAGGTTGTGCCGCTGAGGGGTCTCAAGACATCGATCCTGAAGTAGGTGATGAAGAACAACCGAGCACCAGTCAGCATGAATGGATTCCAGTAGTCGACATACCTGCAGAGATTGTGAGAACCAGAAGTCAAACCTATTAAAATAGACAGAGCAATAGTGAGGATGAGACAGGAATAGAAGAACACACTCAGATTACAGAAAACAAAGCCAATAGCAATTCTGAGGAGGATCAGATAAGGAGAGATCAATGTACTCAGACGTCCGAAACACCATTCAGAACTCCTGAGTCTGAGGAGTGACAGATAGGTATTAGGGCAAAGGCTCAGGTGGTAGACAATCAAGAGATCAAAGGACCTGAGCAGGATCAGATAGGTATACAAAAACGTGTTCAGGAAGTAGAAGGCGAACAAAACAAAAGTCAAAGTCAAATTCAGCAAACTCCTGAACAAGGTCAGATTAGTCTTGAAGAATGTATCCAGGCAGAACTGACAAACATAAGCAATGGACAAGGTTAGATAGATAAGAATTCAGAAGACAACATTGAACAAGATGTGCCACAACTGAATGAAAATAAAAGAGCATCTGAAGAAAATCAAAGCACAGTGCCAGCTAAAAGACTCAGAAAAGGAGATAAGTGGTTTGGTTTTATCAAAAGACTGAAAAAAAATGAAGAACCAGAGCAAGTAAACGAAATAACAAGTCAAGCTGGACCATCCACAGATAAACCAAGAAGGAGAAGTCCACGATTAAAAAGACTGAATAATAAGTTCAGAGGCCCTGAATGGACCTACGTCATCCTTGAAGATTTCGAAACCTTATAAATAAGTGATGACAAACTAATTGTTGATCAGATTGATGAAGAAGTGAGACCAACCTGAAAGAAAGTTCACAGGTTAAAGTCTGTGGAAAAGTTAGTCAGAAATGGCTGATTATAATGTTATCGAAAGACCAAAAAGAAATTGTATTAAAACCTGCTGTAGAATATGCACATGTAGTATTTTGATGGTACTTATCGCATGGTTAGGACTGACCTTAGCTATGCCCTATTTAATGAGTGAAAATATGCAGAATAACACTAGTATACATGAAAAGGTAGATACTTCTGAAAAATTAGATACACATGAAAAAGTAGATAGCCTCAAACAGCATGAAGTAGACTTAGAAGCACCAGGTGAAGTAGACCTACACTATAGTAGAGCTAAGAATAGAACAGATCTGAATGTATTTGCTAATTTGTTAGTACACTACATAGAATCAATGGAATTAGTGATTGCTATGTGTGCATGTAGTTGCCCACATCAGTAGCTGAAGGGATCACATACCACCATTTGCCCTTGACATACGGTATCTCACGTAGTATGTTAGCTAGTCTTTTCTATAGAACTGGAAAGTTGCAGTATTACTATTCACATTTTTATGTAATTTTCTCTGAAGTTCCTTTACGTAGAAATCTGAACCCTGTCCATAGTACTAGAGACTCTACATACTTCATGGGTGAGTATTTTCTAACAGTAGGATCAATAGATATAGCTGAAGCACACAAAGACAATTTACCCTGTAAACTGCACAAAAAGGAGAAAATATTTCTAAATTTAGTAGAATCAAGGAGACAGGATTTCCATAGAAAAGCCACTGGACAGAAACGTAAAATTCCCAAATGGGGTGAAAGTAAAGAGTTTACCTCGAATGGCAAGACTCAAGCTGCTATGTTACTGGATTTTGAAAAGAAAGGGAAACTCTGTCTCCATTGAGAGAAAACAGATTATTATAATAATATATTCATTGGTTTCAATAAATGTGATCTTAATTTTAAAGTAATTGGGGTTTGGGGTTTCAAAGATGGAACTGAACCAGTTTTTCCTGGAATTTATTATATTTACGGGAACAAGGCACATTTTAAGCTGCCTGACCATTGGTATGGAAGTTGCTATTTCGGAATAGTATTCCCAAAGGTATATCACTGGATCACTGGAAGCAATAAAGAAAATAATGGACTAACACGTAATAAAAGAGCAAGTTTTGCTGAAATTGTAGGTGATATATTTAGTGCATTGATACCTACAGTGGGAGTGGTTCTGAATACTCAAAGAATTTGCAAACTATCGACAGTGGTGGATCGACTGACACTGCTAGCGGATTTTTGATGATCAATAACAAATTAGTTGCGGTAAGATCAATGGTTTTACAAAATCGACTTGCTCTTGACATATTATTAGCAAAAGAGGGTGGAGTCTGTAGAATACTGAAAACACAACATTGTTGCACCTACATTCCAGACGAAAGTGTCAAAATTGGGAAGTACGCAAGAAATTCTACTCACCTGAGGGAAGAATTGAAAGCACTTAAGGTTGATAGTGCATGGAAGAGACTAATTGATGGTCTCTCTTCTGTAGGTAGTTGGTTTTCTAATGTAGGAAAAAGTATTGTAGGTAGAATACTGATTCCAATAACGGGAGTACCCCTACTGATTTTAGGGATAATGATTTGGTGTAAATGTTACAGACACAAAAAGACATATACAGTGAATAAGAAAGGAAAGAAGAGAAATTTCAATGAAATTGAAGTTGAAGAGTTGAAAGGAAATTTAAATTAGAAGATGAAAAATGTCCAAAGGAATAATGAGAAAAAACCTAATAGAGCCTTTGAAGAAATTGAATTGGGAAAATGTCAAAAGTTCACATCTTTTTCTGTTATTTGTGTTGATAAAAAATATCATCAAAGAGGTGATTGATGGAGCAAGGTTTCACACGTAAAGAGACTTCCTCGGATTCAATCCTCTTGAAATAACTTCTTATGTATTAATAAACATGTTTGTCTTAATAATAATTGCAAACAAGCACTGGCGTTGCCAATAGGTCTCGCAGTAGGAAAGTTGGAGCTATTGGTTTTGTAAATGACATTTTATATTTATGTTTTGTGATTTACAATGCCAATACTTTTAACTTTAGCAAATGTTACACTTTTAGCATTTGTAATGCCACATGTTTTGTATTGACGTGACTTAGATGTATTGATATTACAAATAACAATGGCTTTTAATTTTTTTAAATAATTAATACTTAAATAAAAGTGATTGTAATTTATAATGGCAATGGTCCGAAGTAGATAAAATAGTGGCAAAATAGAAAAACTGGTTATGCAGCACAATATCCTTACTGCAATAGCATTAACTGTTGCATGGTCATACACTTATAAGGTCCCAAAGGCGAGACCTATTGGCTATGAGCATGAGGATGTGTGCCACAGAACGTCGAAATGATGGCTTTGTTCAGTCCAGCAGTCATTTGCAGTGTGATGCTGAATGTGTGCCTATACTAAAGTTACAGTGATACAGAGAAGTACAGAGTGGTCCTGCACAAGGTACGAAACACACACATCACGAAAGAGTAAGATGTTCTAAAGCAATGAACTAAAGATGCGTATCTTTAGGAGATTACAAGAGACCCTAATAAAAAATAAACTCCAATGAGCTGTGCAATCAGCACATCTTAAACAGTTACACATGTAAGATAATAAAAAAACAAACACAGGCCAGTCCCATAATCAGCATATCGTAATAATTTACAGACATATGGAGGCCAGCAGCCCAACAATAAGCACAGTTTAAATATGAGACACTGGATAAAGTGCAGGCATACACCTGACAATGATCAATAAAAATGTATGCTATGTTATGATGGGAGCACGCCCACTCTGAAAATTCTAGTAACACTAATTTTAGAGTATATCTTTCCATGATTTCATTGTCTGTAGTAATGCAGCTTGGTTGCACTGATTGGATGTGTAGCTTGCTGTCCCACTCATACGCTCCACATCTCAACCTCCTTTTGTATTCCAAAACGTTGTTTGCATGTTTTGCACTGCGGAGGGTCACCAATTCTTTCAAATGGGGCACTGTACATCACATCTAAGTATCCACACTCCAGAGGCACGTAAAACAACATGAAACCGAGGTTGGAAGTCTGTATTCAATGGGCACTTGTAATTACGAAGTGACCTACTCCTACGGCATCAGTGTAAGCCACTGGGGCAACACCGAGTTGCCTGGCAACCATTCATAATATTGACACGCTATACCAGGACTTTGTCTTATCATACTATGGGTGTCGGCTTTGACATACATCCACACAGCTCAGCCAGCATGCAGCTGTTACGTTTGCATATCTATAGATAACAATACTTACACCAACATCTAGGACATGCAGAGATTTGGTTAACAAGCATAGTCTGACAACCCTTGATAAAGAGGCCGGGGAAAATCGGTGGGGAAGTGGAGTTCACGAAGCAGCGACGAAAGCTGCAGGAGGGGCCGCCACTGAAGCATTGCAGGTCACTCTTTCTAGCTGAAAAGCAGCACGGCTTACAGTACAAATGGAGCTTTCATCAAACACAGTTGTAAACAGGAAGAGAGCCCCCTTGTATGGGAGTCTGGGAGAGTGGAGAAATTGTGCTAGTCCAGCTGCAGCACTTTAATTTAATGCCTTGCTGAGAAAAAAACATGGTACGACGCAGCACGCAAATATGAAAGATTGGCACAAATTTAGAACAAAAAAATGATTTACTTTTTATCTTCCTGGCAGTCAACATCCAAGGAGGGATTTTGGGGATGAGAACTAAACAAAAGGAATTTTCACTGACACTGAATAGAACTCTTCTTTCCCTGTGCATTTGCTTCTTTCAAGTTTCTAAGCTGTTGTGCGTTATTTAATTATGCATTTGTTATATTTCTAAAGTGCATACTTTAGATTGTTGGTGAACTATACTATAAGGGTTGGGTTAGAACCAATATTCCGAAGAGGGAAGATGGAGAAGGGGGTGGGACGGGTTGTGGCGGCCCTAAAAGTGATCGCGTGAAAGCGAAGGGGAAAAAAATGGTGAAATCGAAAGTGTTCTGCAGTGGCGGGCGCAAGAAAGAGGGGAGAGGGAGGGGGGCGGGGCGGGTTGTTGCGGCCCTAAAAGACACGTAAAAGTGAAGGGAAAAAAAGAAGGGACAGAGAGGAGGAAAGGTGGGAGGGAACATGGCCTGGGGGAAGATTGACTGGCTAAATGTTGGTGAACTATACTATAAGGGTTGGGGTAGGACCAATATTCCGAAGAGGGGAGATGGAGAAGGGGGCGGGACGGGTTGTGGCGGCCCTAAAAGGGATCGCGTGAAAGCGAAGGGGAAACAAAATGATGAAATCGAAAGTGTTCTGCAGTGGCAGGCGCAAGAAAGAGGAGAGAGGGAGGGGGGGGCGGGTTGTTGCGGCCCTAAAAGACACGTGAAAGTGAAGGGAAAAAAAGAAGGGACAGAGAGGAGGAAAGGTGGGAGGGAACACGGCCTGGGGGAAGCTGGCTGGGGAGGGGGAGGAGAAATCCAAGTAAGGCTGTGTGAGGGGAGGTGCTGGAGCTGGGGAACAGATGGCCGTTAAAGTTCATGGCCCAAAAGCGCGTGCCTGTAGCCACGTGAAATCGAAGAAAACCGCACCAAAAAACCCTTGGTTTGATGAGTATTTTGAGCACTTGAATTCTCTCCATTTCCCATTCCTTCGGAATGGAAAAGGCGAGACCTAAAAACACAGTTGATGGACAGAATGCAGAACAATGTCTTACATTCACCCCAGTACAAAGATCTGGGCTTAAATCCATTGTTTTTTTGCACTCCACACCACCCTAGGTCAGACACTGGCTATATGCAAATCAGCCTTGACCCTGTGCCTCATGGGAACAGTCCAGCCCGAACTACCAAGCCATGTCTTTCCCAGACAGGAATCAAGCATCCAAGGACCGGTTTCTGGCTATCAGCCTTCTTCAGCCTGGATAGCTTGACTCCAGTGATGTGGAGAGCCTGGGACTCACGTCTGAGCATACCCAGCCCACTCGGGGTGAAAATTGCAAAAAACACAGTTGATGGACAGAATGCAGAACAATGTCTTACATTCACCCCAGTACAAAGGTCTGGGACTAAATCCATAGTTTGTTTTGCATTTAATAATAATTGCACCACACAACATTTTTTGCTTCTAGGGGAAGCTTTCCTCTGTGCTTTTACTAACAGTAACTTGAACGCATTAAAATGGCCACCGCAACGCAGGAGTTTCATTGCGAATGCGTCTGCCACACTCACGTGGTGTGACGTCTTTTCTGCTTTGGTGGGAAATTTTAGCTTCTGCGCACTAGAATTAAAGATGGCTGCTTTATCTTTCACATGCTAATGCTTATGCTGCTGCTTGTACTAAACATTGTTCGTTCTGCTTAACTATTAAAGCTATAGTTAAAAAAAATGGGAATAGAGTAGAGATAAGTTGTATACAGGGCATTCATGTATTTCTTGTTCTAAAACTGTTTCTTTTTGACTTTGCGGCTGGCTTGTATTTGGGCCTGATATAACTTTGCTGTACTCCGTATGAAAAAGGCTGCGTCTGCGCAGAAGAACTCAAAATCCCTGAAGCATTGGCATTGAAACCCTGCCAACGACAGTCTTACCAGCGATGCTCATGAGAACTTTACCTTCTGACCTCTCGAGAGGAAGCTAAATTGAGCAAATTTTATACATTGTAATTGTTATTCAAACATTAATTTCTGGGTGGAATAAAAGTGCATGCGAAAATAAAACTATGGGCGGGAATGTTAATTTGCATTATTGAATGAAATGATCTCATACTGGTATGGTGTGATGACCTCTCCTCGCCTTTTGATCAATCAAATTGAGGGAACACATGAATTTGTAACACTGGGGGGTGGTACTTTTCCCTGTAAAATGATATAACTAAGGTATTTATTATTATTTATTTATTATTTGAGTTTGTAGAGCGCGACAGCTACCCCTGAGGGTTTCCCGGCGCTAAGATTGTGCAGCTAATATGGCTGGTTGAGGCCGATGGGATTATTGGTCAAAAAGCCAGGTCTTAACAGCTTTACGGAAACGGGTGTAACTGTCCTCTGACCGGATGATCAGAGGAAGAGAATTCCATAGTTTAGGCCCCAGATAAGCAAAGGAGCGGCCTCCCATTCTTGAAAGTCTGACCCTAGGCACAGAAAAATGAATTTGAGAGGAGGATCGAAGGGAACGGGAAGGGGAATAGGATTTCACCAAGTTCTGTAGGTAACTTGGTGCCACCTTCTGCCTAATCTTGTGCATATTTGTAAGCGCCTTGAACTTCACGCGGTTTTCCACCTTCAACCAGTGAAGCTCGCGAAGGCAACTGGATATATGCTCAGTTTTTCGGCAGCCACTGAGAAGGCGCACTGCCACATTTTGTACCAGCTGTAGGCGACGCGTGATGGCCTTGGCCGCCCCAGATAGAGTATGTTACCATAGTCCAGTCGGGAGGTGACCAAGGCCTTCACTACCGCTTGCCGAGTGTCCACAGGCAACATCCACAGGATGTTTCGCAGCCAGCGTATAATGGTGAAGCATGTGGATGATACCTTGTTGACCTGACATTGCATTGACAGGTCTTTGTCAATAGCAACACCCAAGTTACGAACCTGTTCCACAGGTGCAGGGAGAGGGCCAAGTTCTGCAGGCTAATGCCTCGAAGTCCAGAGGTCAGGTTTGTGTCCCAGGACGAGAACCTCAGTCTTTCCCCCATTCAACTTGAGAAGATTGTGGTCCATCCACTTGGAAATTTCTCCCAGCCCAACTGAAAGGGGGGATGTGGAAGCCTTATCAGATTTGGTAAGTGAAAAAACAATCTGTGAGTCATCGGCGTACATGAATAGAGTGAGACCAACACTGTCAGCTATATAGGCTAAAGGAGTGACGTACAGATTGAAAAGGAGGGGGCTAAGAATAGAGCCTTGCGGGACACCGTAAGGCTGGGAATAGACATTGGAAGAAGCAGACTGGGAAAAGATTTGGAAGGTGCGATCTGCGAGAAAGGAAGCCAGCCAGCCCAGGGCGGATCCTTCAACGCCCATGATGGCTAGGGCGTCCAGGAGGATTTTGTGAGAGATGGTGTCAAACGCCGCGCTGAGATCAAGTAATATCAGCGCGGCCGTCTCCCCTCTGTCAAGCAGGGATCGGAGATTTTCCATGACGCCCAAAAGGGTTGTTTCCGTAGAGGAACCTGACCGGAATCCTGACTGCGAGGGGTGAAGCAAGCTGTTGGAGGTCACAAACTGAGTGAGGTGAAGATGGATATGACGTTCAAGAACCTTGGAAAAAGCAGGTAACAGTGAGATCGGACGGTAATTCGAAAGAAGTTCGGGATCAGTGGAAGGCTTCTTCAGAAGTGGCGTGACCATAGCATGTTTCCAAATAAAAGGGACTGTAGCAGTCTTGAGCGATAGGTTCAATGTGGAGCAAATTGCTAACAGTTGCGGGGGGTCAAGAGACCTGAATACAGCAATAGGCAAAGGGTCTAAAGGGGAACCAGATTTTATTTTGCAAAACAGTTCATGAAGGCCATCAGGCTGTAAGTCGGGCCAATTTGATAGCGGACAAAGAATAGGGGCTGCATCGCATGTGGCCTCCTTGCCGGGGGTAAAATGAACCATGGGATTTTGTCCATGCTTACAAGTGGAGATGTCCTGGTGGATCTTGTCCACCTTTGTAATAAAGAATTGGGCAATAGCATCACATCTTTTACTCGACAGGGGGGGAGCTTTTGCAGTAGTAAGAGATCCTGCAAGATTTTTGACTATACCAAACAGGACTTTGGATTTATCAATAGCCTCTGCTATGGACTTCGCCACAAAGTCGGCCCTAGTGGAGGCGCAGGCTTTGTGGTAGGACTTTAAGGCACTTCTGTAAGCAAGAGCTGTTGAGTTTGAATAGTCTTTGTGCCAGATGCACTCCAGCTTCTTGCAGAGGGATTTTTCGGCTTTTAGCGCTGCGGTAAACCAAGGAGCTGGAGTCTTATGGGGGGCAATCTTCTTTAGCGAATAGGAAGACAGATGTCAATTGCTGCTTTTAGCCAGGCATCAATTAGTGAAGCTGCTGTTTCCACATCTACTGACATAAGCAGTTCTGAGGGAAGTTGGGAAGCAAGAACTTTATTCAAGGAACAAATATCCAATTTTTTCCAAGCCCTCCTACTTTCGGCATGGGTACCTTTGCACGAAGCTGAGGTTATCCTGGACCTGATCCTGAAACTGACCAAATAATGATCAGACCAGGTAACGGGCAAGGCCGAAGAGCAAGTCAGATCGGGCAGGTTTGAAAAAATGGGGTCTAATAAGTGTCCACCTTTGTGAGTGGGTCCGGAGTTATGGAGGGTAACATTCATTGTGTCACAGTCGGCAATCAAGGTTTTGGCTGAACTGTTGCTGGAATCGTCTAAATGAATGTTAAGGTCTCCCACCACTAGGAGAGTACTGGATTTAGTCAGGAAGGAAGCTATAAGATTGGACATATGGGAAACCCAGTCGTTAGCAGGACCAGAGGGACAGTAGATTAAAATTCCGGGCAGCGAGGTTTTGGGGTGAAGAGCGAGTTTAAAAGACGCGGCTTCGCAGTTGGGTAGAGCAATGGCGTCGAGTTGACATTGATAAGTGTTTTTAAAAATAATGGCGATGCCTCCGCCAACTTTTACCCCTCTGTCTCACCTGACAATGGCATAGTTAGCCGACAATGCCTCCGCGATGTCTGGGCCAGAGCCGTTGTGGAGCCACGACTCCGTGACAAAGAGAGCATCAGGCTGTTCATCATTTAAGAGATCAAAGATCTCATGCCTGTGCTTAGGTATAGATCGACAGTTCATGCTGTAAAAGTTGTATACAATTTCAAGGTTAGTAGGTGTTTGCGGGATACAACTGCTACAGAGCTGAGGGACATCGAGCGACAGTGCGCAGCTTGAACAGGACTGGGCATATGTGCTGATTGAACTGAACAAAGAGCAGTCCACATTACGATGGGGCCTGTAAGCACGCAGCAGATTGGCACTATAAGTGAGTCTGCGGGACGGGTCCGAGGTTTGGGCAGGGGGTAAGGCCCCTGGGCCCGGGAGGGCGCGGACGGGCGCAGACGGGCATGCCTTTGGCGCGCCTTCGGCGCGCCGTCGGCACTCACGCTGCGCCCGCCCGCAGCGCGGACGGCGAAACTGCGCCATATATGCTGGAAGAGGGTGGGGCGGAAGGACCAACTGGACCGCAACCCGGCGCCTCAACCAAGATGGTGGCTACCCTTACAGCATCCCGCGTCAGCTCCTAATCGGCTGCGGGGACAGCTGTGAGGGTCAGGTAAGTAACAAAGTGCCCCAGCAGTGTGACACACCTTAAAAACAATTTTAAAACAATTTATGAGCAATTCGTGCAAATAGAGCAGTAGCAGCAGATCCAGCAACAGACTTTCGTATAAGTAGCCTAAAGCCTGGCTTTCCGCCTCAGGGCATATAGATTGCAGCAATCACGGAGAGCTCGGGAAGCAAAGTTTAAATACCGGCGAGGGCGGGGCGGAAGGACCAACTGGACTGCAACCCGGCGCCTCAACCAAGATGGCGGCTTCCCTTGCAGCGTCCCGCGTCAGCTCCTAATCGGCTTTCCGCCTTGGGGCATATAGTTTGCAGCAATCACGGAGAGCTCGGGAAGCAAAGTTTAAATACCGGCGAGGGCGGGGCGGAAGGACCAACTGGACTGCAACCCGGCGCCTCAACCAAGATGGCGGCTTCCCTTGCAGCGTCCCGCGTCAGCTCCTAATCGGCTGCGGGGACAGCTGTGAGGGTCAGGTAAGTAACAAAATGCCCCAGAAGTGTGACACACCTTAAAAACAATTTAAAGACAATTTATGAGCAATTCGTGCAAATAGAGCAGTAGCAGCAGATCGAGCAACAGACTTTCGTACAAGTAGCCTAAACCCCGGCTTTCCGCCTCAGGGCATATAAATTGCAGCAATCAGGTAGGCTTAGCTAGTTAGTTTGTCCGACTTGCCCGAATAGCTGACCTGTCATTGACCCAACACACTCAATAGGTGATCGAGAGCAGAGGTGTTGGCGAAGCACTCTGTCAGAAGAGTCGATAACCCAATTGGGGTTCTGAGGGAGAAGAATCGATAACCCAATCGGGGTTCGACTGCTAGCCGCAGAGAGGGTTGTGACGCTGGCGTTGCACTTTAGCTGAGGGTACCTGTCTTGACCTGTATCTGTCCTATCCCGATCCATATTGGTCCATACCTGTCTTGGTTCTGCTCTGCACCTGTTCTATCCTGTTGGCACCTGAACTATTGGGAGTTCTGTCTTGTATCCCAGCCCGTGGCAAGGATTGGTCTTCACACCATTCTAGGTAAATATAAATCTGTGTGAGTATGTCATTGTATGTTTCCATTTCTCTCCTGTCCCTATGTTTCAATGCCTAAAAGAAGTCTCATAATATTTCTACATATCATTGCTTTGATCATTATTTTTCTAATTGAAAAGGCTTTAACTTCACTTGTTTGGACTGTGACATTTAAGACTTTGCATTGATACAATTTTCCAGAGTCTTTATTTTATAAAGGTAAATTAAATGTTATGTTTCTACCTATTATGCTAACGCCCTTGATCCCTTAGAACTTAATACAGGTGACAAGGATTGGTAAGTCAATGGTGATAGGTCCTAAGTAAAATAAAATTCCCGATTAGCGAAATAATCGTAGAAAGTCGGATTTACCTGTTCAAAGTGTGTGTGGTTATGGGCCCAGGTGAGTATGGTAAATGAGCAGGTAACTCCGCGCGCCATCAAGGCTCTCGCCCGCTCCTGCGCCTGCTGCCCACTCCAACTGGGACCAGACTGCCTGCAACCAACATAACCTTTTGCAGCCATTTTATTTCTTAATTTTTCTCTGTTGTGCCACTGTTACTGTGCCCATCTGTGACTGGCTCTAATTCCACCACTGTTTTAATTTTCTCATGCCTGCCTCTTCCTTTTGCCTTTCATTTTCGCCGCTGCTGCCCCTGCGACCCCTCCCCCCGGAATTCCCCCGCTCCCGCCTCCAAGCCTATCCTGTCTTCCAACCCCCCTGCGCTTAATGGTGGCTGCTGCGCGGTCGCGCAGCACACACGCGCAGCTGGCATGCCGAATGCTCGCCAAAGGGAAGCACGTCTGAGCCCATCCACGACCCGACCATGGCCAGTGCCAGGAACCCTGGACCTCCCACTACCAATCGCTACGACACCACCAACCGCTCTCACCCAACCCTGGAAGACTTAGAGAATGCCAACAGGCCTCGCTGAACACGACCCACGGCCAGTTCTCCTGCCTCTACTGCTGCCAGACTCTCACGATCATCCTGTCCTTCAACACCGGCATTGCCAGCACCGGCAACACCCTAAAATGCATCCACCTCAACGTATGCTCCATACACAAACACACCATGGAAATCTGAAACCTACTCAACTCTCTCTCGCCGGACATCGCCTTCTTCACAGAGACCTGGACCAATGCATCCTCCGCCCCCGACATCAGCACCGCCATTCCAGACGTATACAAGATCCAGAGGAAAGACCGCCCCAACCACTGAGGAGCGGGCCTCGCCAATGCCCACAAGAGCATCCTCTGCCTCACTACCTCCAGTGAAACCTTTCCCTCTGCCAAACACCTGCACTTCCAGATCCAGACCACCCCCAAAGCCACATTCCGAGGAACCCTCATTTACAGAGCCCCCGGTCCCCGAACACCCTGTGCCACCACCATCACCAACTTCATCGCACCCCACGCCAATGCCTCAACAAACTTCATACTCATTGGAGACCTGAACTTCCACCTCGAGAACCCAGCGACCCCAACTACATGCTATTTAAGGGGAATACTCCCCACATAAATGGTAGCACCAATTAGGTTGTCCCATCAGGTGGGCAGGGCAGCTTAGGTTAGTCACTGCTGCATGCCCTTGGATCGCCCGAAAGTTAACTTACCACGTTGGCATACTCCTTGTATGTAATAAACCTGCAGCAAACTGTTTTCTAACAAAAATGTTTGAGGACTGATTATTTTGCAGCGCACCTTTACTGCTAAGCAGGGGATGGCGGGGATTGCCGATATCGGCACTATATTTTCTGGCCACTTTTGCAGGAGGAGCCGTCAGATTAATACAGAAAACACTGATTTGCTTTCACAGAGCAAGTGGATCCTTCTTTATAAGGGTGGAGATGTAAATGGAACTTTCAGAAACAACAGATGCTTATGTAAAGCACTGTATAGAACAGCAAAAAAAATGTGAACGTTATTTTTGCGTTGTTAATTTGTTGAGCCTATTTCTCAGCCGAAGGGGATTCAAAGAGTGCAAAGCGATTCTAAATAATCGATTATTTCCATGTCACCACTCTGCAATAAATGAATGGGGGGACATATCATTGGGACTGCACACGTCAGTAAGGGTCTGTCCTTTACAGAGCCAGTCATTTCCTGGAAAAATAATCACTCTTCGCCAACGAGCAGCCAATAGTATTGATTATCTGCACCTCATTGCACTAAATCCTCGTTGAGGCAAGCAGGCAGTGGCGCTACTGTGTCTGTGGTGCTAATAGGAAGGAGACAGAATAGACAGCCATGAAATACACTTCCAATTCCGAGGACTAGTGTGTGTTGGACAGGACTGAAACAAGGTATCATTCATTTTATTTAGGTAATATCCAACTCAGAGGGCCCGAATCACAGAACTAACTTAAGACAAAATCCTAATCTTACTACTATTTTGGTATTCACAGAAGGCACTTACTACTTTTGGTATTCACAGAGTTAGGATTTTGTCTTACGTTTGTCTTAAGACAGATTTAAGACAGACTTAAGACAGACTTAAGACAAAATCCTAACTTCTGTGAATACCAAAAGTAGTAAGTGCATTCTGTGAATGCCAAAAGTAGTAAGTGCATTCTGTGAATTCCAAAATAGTAGTAAGTTTAGGAATGAGTCTTAAGTTCATTTTGTGAATCGGGCCCATAGACTCAAAAAGTGGCTCATCAGTTGCCCGAACAGGGACTTGAACCTTGGACCCTCAGATTAAAAGTCTGATGCTCTACCGACTGAGTTGCCTGTACATTTTATTTCTCATCACTGTTGTGCTCAAGCATGACTTCTCAAATGTGGTTTCCTAAGTTCTGTGCACCCCCTCCACTTCCTCCCACAACCTATGAGATTTTTCCCTTTAAGACACTGTTTAAATAACAGTCATTATCACACACATCAGATTCAGTTTCTTTGTCTATTTGAGTGTCTCTTTAACACCAGGGCCGTTTCTAGGTGTATGCCGCCCTAGGCGAGAATTGAAAAATGCCACCCCCTCCCTTTTACTACCGCCGGCGTCACATAACAGGTGAATATTTAAAATCGTCACCATAGAGTGTTAATTGTTCAATAAAATCTATTTGAAGACCTCCACAGTATAGTGTCAAGCACCTCATCAACTCAGTTAGCAATAACGATTATTGAGCGCGCACAAGAAGGCGCGTCATCATAATGCTAACAGTGTAGAGAGTACAGCTGACCACGTTCCCGAGGTTAAAGCGGTTTTAATGTATTGATGTTTACTCTCCTTTGCACCGTCTGCTAGTATAATGCAACATTCATGCCTTGAAGACACTGTGCTTATCCGCGGTGCTAATGTCACTTGCCATCATGCTTAGGGTGACCAGGCGTCCTGGATTTGCCTGGACAGTCCTGTTTTTTCAGCAGCTGTCCCAGCAGATTTCAGGAAATTAAGCTCATGTCCCGGTTTTTTGAGAGGGTCGGATGAAAAGGGTGAGAGGTATTTTTGTATGTTTCGCAAAGCAGGGACAGTTAGCAGCTGTTATAGGAAAGCAATTTAATTAACAGGCATGCAACTGGCTTTAAAATGGCATTGTATGTATTTTCTTACTGCCTTTTCTGCAATTAATCAGTATGCATGGGGCATCACGGCACGTTGCATCAAGGCGCATGATATCACGGCACGTGACATCACAGGAAGTGGCATCACAAGAAGTGACATCAGATCTTAAGCCTCACATATACGTTTAGCGGTCATGAGTACATTTGAGCACATTTCGAATATACTTGCAAACCCTCCTGATTTAGACAGAAGATTTACACTTTTGAAAGTTTCACATAAACCAATGTTACCTTTTGTGAGTGTAAAGCTTCCTCTACCCACAGTGCTTTAAAAGGCAAAATAGGGATATTTAAATTATTACAACGCCTCCTCAGGGGTAGTAAGCGGCGAGCGCTATATAAATGCTATTTATTTTGTGCAAATACTGGGAAAGATCAACACATCTGATATTCTTACAGTGCATGCATATCTCCTAAACAGGGAACTGAACAAAGAGAAAAGCTGCCTCTTAAGTATATGTGAAGTGCTAACAAAGTGTGAGCCTTTGTTTCCCCTCTGCTGCATCTGCTTCTGGGTGTGAGGCTCCTGACTGCTGCCAGCCAGGGGACTCGAAAAAAGGCCTGATGACCCCTCAAACTCGGCCTTTCTTATGGGCCCAGCAGGCATCAGAATAAGTGAGCCCCGTCCCCACCTGCACGTTGGTGTGACCGAAAGCTGATGACAATGTGCAGGCGCTGCTTAAAATGTCCCGGTGTTTGGGACAAATTCAGCATCTTTTTCAGTGGGGTCCAACTTCTTTACAGGGTGGACGGCGTGCACCCTGTGAAAAAAGTGGGTGGACGCCATCCATCCGTGTGTACCCCCGACTCGTGCCCTGCTTGCATCTACACTACAGAATGATGTATGGTGTTGGAGGAAAGAGATGAATGCAGGTGGGGAAGGAGAAACTGAACTGACACGAGATGTCCCTTTCTGTGCCTGAGCAGCCTAAACCTGAAATACCATTACTAAGAGTCAAGTCAAAATATTTATATAGCGCACTATATACCCAGAGGGCCTCAGATGCATTGGACAAGTAACTACAGTGTGTGTGTGTGTGTGCGCGAGACCAGCACTACAAAAAGCAAGCACTCTCTCTCGGTACATGTGCATTTTATTTGCATTTCCCTTTGCAGCAATTAGATAATAGCGTGACTAGGGCATGGCATCTTCTTGTGAAAGCAAAGAAAACGGGCCCACACCCTCCGGCTTTGAAGCAAAACAACAACAGTAGTTTGAAAGCAGTGAGCTTCTTACACACCGTACCTGTGGCAGTATTTACAGCTCCTCACCCGGCTCCTTCCTCAGACTTTCCATAGACTTTAACTAAATCAAATGGGATTTAACATTTGCTTAAAATTCTATGTTAAAATGAAAAATCTTTTTAAAAAATGCTGAAGCCAAGATCAAGGCAAATGTCTGGATTCCTAAGTGTCTGCTAAATGGTACATGTGAACATTTTTGGTGTGTGGAATTCCCCCCTGTGGATCAGCTGTGACGGAAACGGTGAGGCAGGAAGGTTACAGGGGAGAACCCCTTCAGCAGGCAGGTTCTTCCTGGCTGCTCTGATGCATAAGGAAGGGCTCAATGAAGAGAGAGCCGGCGCAGCCAAAGTATATCAAAACCACTCATAGTAATTTTGTGTGCGCGCATGTGAGTGTAGGCTTCGGTGTCTGGAAAAGAGTTTGTGCATATGTGGGGGTGTGCGTGCGCGTTTGTGGGTGTGTCTGTGTGAATGTGTGCTTAGGTGTCTACAGAAAGGTTGTGTGCATGTGGTTTGCTTATGTATCTCTGTCGGGAGTCGTGTGTGTTTGCGTGCTTGTATGTGTGGAAGGCTGCTTGTGTGCATATGTGCATGCACGTGGGTGAGGTTTGTGTGTATGGGACATTTGTGTGAGAAGGGCTGTGTGTACGTGTTGGAGATAGTGCAGGCCGACTGACACGTCCCCGCAGGGCACACAAATAAGAGGGCGGCCACCGTAGTGCCACAAGATGGCACATGGGGCAGCCCAGCTCTTTGAAACCCCGGAGGGTCCCGCGCGTCACTTCTGTCCTGGGGTGGGCGGGGAAGAGTATATATTCCTCCCCCGCCCACCGAGCGGCCTCTTTGTCCGCTGTCCCCTCACCCTGACGCCTTTTGGGTGCCCTCTGGTCGCTCGTCCAGATTCCCGGTTTGGCGTCGGCGTACTGTTTTCCTCCGGTCGTCGACTTGGTTTCTCGTGCGGTGAGTCGGGTGGTGATTTGACAGGATGTCCTTAGACCTGGGAGACCGTATGCCTAGCGCAAGGGGCTTTGGGAGGATTGCTTGGCACTCCTGCCCTATTTAATGTTGTCTGATTCAGGCTGGTTAGGGGAAGAGGCCCTAGAGATAACGAGCTAGTAATAGTAGGAGGAATACCGGCCTTGGTGGAGGGCCCTGGCTGCGACGGTCGCCACACCCAGGGCTGTGGCGGAGTTACAGGGCGATCCAGAGGCAGAAAGGTACCCGGGAGTACCCTCTTCAGGAGCACAAAGGATGCTGAGGCCTATTATCCCCAGGAAGTCTGTGCGGTTGACCCTGGGGGTGCGACGGCGCCCCGCTATCCTACGGGCGGTTGGAAACCTGTACATTCGGGGGTCGCTTGAACGCTCCGCCCCTCGTAGGGGGGGGCATGAGCAGGAGGGTGGATCAATGGTTCGCCGGAATTGGGAGGGGCTATCTCCTCCCATAACCGCTAAGCAACGATTGGCTAAGGCCACGTTGCAAATTGGCCCATCAGGTGGTAGGTCGCGAGGGGCGGCTTGCCTTTTGGATCGCCTGTAAGATAACCCACCTTGTTGGCATGTGTGTATGCTAATAAACCTGCAGCTACTTTTCTCCAACAAAAAGGTTTTCTTGTCTGCCTATTTCTGCGACATGCATGTTACTGCGAGCGGGCTGGTGAGTGGGCCGATATTGGCACTATGTTTGTGTAGGATTGCTCGTGTATGCTATGTGATGCTTCTGTGTTTGTGTGTGTGGTGCGTGTTTGTGAAGTCTGTTTGGGACTTATGGTGAAAGAAATACATTTTAAAAAGAGGCCGTGGTGGGAGGGATTGCTCGAGGTTGAAGTGGGCAGTTCTCCTTCAAAAAAGAGCTTCAACGAAAACATTTTCAAATAAACTAGTTTTAATGTAAACTAAATCGGCGGCACCAGCATATAAGCTCAAAAGCAGGTTCAACGTACAGATCTTACATGCTGTGCAACGCGAGGGGCTGCGTTCCTGTGCCGAAAAAAGCACACCTTGCCTTCCATGAACGACCAGCCCATCAGAAGCCTGATATTCCGGACTGAACAGAGGGATAGACCCTGTAGGCTGCACCATGCTGTGCGACGCGAGGGGCTGCATTTCTGCACCAAAAAATCACAACTTGCCTTCCTTGAACGATGAGCCCGTCAGAAGCCTGATATTCCGGTTCAAGTCCGATTGGGTCGAGTCGTCGAGAACAAAATCGGAAGTCGCATAGCGACGCGTACGGCCCACGCACGTGGCGCCAAACGTGGATATTTGACGAAACAGCGTGATAATTTAGATCGCAGTACATTACATCTCGGTTATTACAAAGCAAGTCGTAACAACGACTTGCGATAGAGGTGCTGGACATAGGAATAGTATGATTTACTATTCCAACTCCAGTGTGCGTAACAGTAGGGAAGGTGTTGAAATAGTAAATATTACTATTCCTTAGTGAAGAACGCCATCCAGCGCAAGTCATTGTAACAACTTGCATTGTAATGACCGCTATATAAATGTATTGTGGTGTATTGAGTGTGTTGTAAAGGTTGTTTCCTGCCGAACGTGACGTCACAGTATTCAAATTTGAAGGTGGTTCAAGAGGATTTCTGCCTGCCCAAACTCATGTTTTTTGCCGCCCTGGGTGGCTGCCTAGTCTTGCCTAATGGTGGAAACTGACCTGTGTCTCAGTTGTGACAAGGGTCTTGTGATCCCGTGGTTAGCAGGAGTGTAGGCAAGTTTTCGAAAGATTGGCTATCAGCATGTATTTTCAGACCCTGAGCACTCCATTGGTATTAGCAAAAAACATCTTCAGCAAGCTTTGTATGATTTTGCTCACACTGAAAGAATAATTATGGAGACAAGGAAGTTGACTCTGGTAGCCGATCTGAAGATGACAACAGATAGCCCAGTTACAAGATATCTGTTTGGACAAATGGGTTGCTAGGGGCAACGTTTATTTTTTCAAAATAGGGTCGGAACAATCAAATGCCTACTGTGCTTCCCTCTAGGGTTTTCAGAGAAACTTGATTGAACACCTTGCCCCTGTGATGGGAGATCTGAGCAACCCACATTGCATGTCCTTTTAAGTGTTCACATAGGCACTTTTTTTAGAATGGCAGTACTGTTGTAATTTGGCAGCGATTAGGTTAGCATTAGCGGAAGCCATCCTACATTTAGAGACTATCTTGTCCGTTTTGTGGAATCCATTTTGTATTTCTGTCAGCCATTTTGTTTGCCATGTGCTACCATGTGCTCGCCATGTGTTCTGTCCTACCTTTCTGTTAACTGCTCTTGAAATCTGCCTAGAGACTAAGTATATTTAGCATCTTACATCTTCGCACATGCTCAGTTGAGCTTGCAGCTGTCGATGCAGCTGCTGTTAGTCTGTGTCAGGATGTGTTCACCAGAATTAGCAACTGTTAGCTCCTCCCACTTGTTGACTGTGCATTTTCTGTATGACCTTATATGTACCTAAAACCAGCATTTTGTACTTGTACCACCTTCATTTGAGCCCCTATGTGGGTATAAAAGGACCAAGCTCCTTCCATTCAGTGTGCTACTTCATACACTATTGAAGGGTGTTGTGTGAATGTAGTTCCACCTCATAAGGTTTAATAAATCTTGTATTTTCTGTTCCAGTTTTTGTGCCAACTTCTTCCTATTGGTCTGAGGACTCTGTGCAGAGAAGGGCGAATCCCTTGCACTGGTAGGCCTTGGTGAGGCTTACCAGCACAGTACAAGCCCGTAGCTCTATGAATACCGATTAATCTGGATTAATTGATTATGCTGCTAGGAGTTGTGCTTGTATTGAAGCCAAAGATCCTTTTTAAAAGATTGGTTTTACACATTACTATGTATTTATTTGTTTGTATTGTATATGCCTGTGGTTTTATGGATAGTTTGTGTACCCGAATAAGGATTTTGAACTTGAATTTGAATGTGCCAGAATGAGTGAAAATCATAAGTTCTGGCCGACCGTAATGGAGTGGGGGCGGAAACAGGTACAGAATAGACCAGCTGAGAGTTACTTTCTAACGTCCATCACAAAGAGTTCTGTTCATAGTGGAGGAGGCCATGAGCAGCAGGGAGACTTTGCGGATGGTCGCCGTTATAATGCGAAGATCAGGCAGTGAATCGCTGGCGGTTATCATTAGTGCATGAAGATCATGTTGGGCTTTGCGGGTAGTCTATGATGAAGGTTTGTGTTGGTAGTCACCACAGGTTGTCGATGTTGTAGGGCAAAGTACAGATCTTGCATTTCCAATCATCCTTCGACTCCCAAAAAGAGCAGCCTCTAAACCAGCCCTAGCCACTTTGCATTGGCTACCCATAAAAAAGAGAATCCTATTTAAAGCACTTCTTATGTGCTACAGGATCGTCGCGCATAAAGCTCCCCCTTATATGACCGATCTGGCTATCCCCTATGAGCCCAACAGAACTCTTCGCTCTGGAGGAACAGGACTCCTTAAAATTCCCCGCATCAAGAAAGCCAGAATGGGCGGACGCTCCTTTCGTGTAGTGGCTGCAAAGGAATGGAACTCTCTCCCCATGAGCATCAGACTAGCGGATACAGAGACTAATTTCAGAAAACGTCTGAAAACTCACCTGTTCTCTTTATAATCTCTCTCTCCTGGCCCTGACCTTCTCCTCAGCGCGGGGACACGCCGGGACGGCGTCACCATGCGCTTTACAAGCCCCTTTATTATTATTATTATTACTGGTGGTCGCATGAAGAGTCGGGCTCACCTGAGCTTCACATTGGCAGTCAGCGCGAGTGGCAACCTCTGGACTCAAATGGGCACGTTCTCGGTTGCGAAGAGAAAAAAACATCCAGATTTCTCCTTTTCTTCAAGGAGGAGTTCAACCGATTTCTGGAAGGACCTGGGAAGCACCTCTTTGGGGCTCAGGAACCCACTACAACAGAGGCCAGCAAGGCTCAGGCAAGTCCAGCTGCAGGTCCAGGAAGGTTCAGCTGCAGGGGTTAGCTGGCAGATGCACAGTGACAGCTCCTCTGCTGCTGTGTTAGTGTGGAAGAGAAGATATGTGCCTGCACCGAAGCCTCATGCTCATTGGCAGACAGAGGCTGGGAGGAATTAACTCATCTCCTTCTCAATATTATCTATCATCACGAGCATTGTCACTTCAGACCTCTTAAAGTGCGCCTTGAGGCAATTCACATGCAGCGCCCTTAAGGGGTTGCCGTATATCTGAAGGTCCCCTGGGGAGGTGACCTCACTCTTTTTCTCCACAGGCTCCATAACTCACACTTTTTGGCTATATTAGTATTCCACCCCTTTCCTAATAAATGTGGTGATTACCAGAGGTGTCGACATTGGCCTAGGTCTCTGCCTGCCGCTATGGGCCCTCAATTGTGGCCCCCCCTATGCCTTGCTGAGCTCTACCTGGGAAGGTCCTTCTTCAGCTCGCCACCTGGTTAGCTCCGCCAGGTCGCCCAAAGCAACAAATGTCTTTCCCCTGCAGACTCCGGGCTTCACCCTCAGGTTCAGCCTCCACTCGATCGTGGGCACACATGGGGAGTATTTCCCATGCCCCCTGCCCCCTCTCTTCCTGGCAGGCACCGGGGCCGCTGTTTCAGGCTCGAGGTCCTTCTGCTTCCCCTGACTAGTGGCTGTGGATCGTCCGGTCACGAGCACCGATTCCGACAATCCCAACAGCTCCAGATGGAACCTGTGCTCCGCGTCTTTCCAGAGAGCATACTAGAGGCGTACTACATAGAGTACAGAGGTGTAGAACAAAAGGGGCCACAAACATCCAGCCGTCCTACTGCGGCTCCAAAGCATGTGAGCATCATGGCCTCCTTAATGGCCGCCTGGGCTCCCAGCCCCAAAGAGTTCTGAGCAGGAGAGACATATCAGGGAGACAGAGTGGCAGAAGTGCACTCTTGCGCAGGACTTTAAGTGGGCCGGGTCTCACCGGTGCTGAGCACTGGCAGTTTTTTTAGGGGGCCTAGAAACGGGTCGCTATCGGGCTCGGTTTTATGCCCTGGCACAGGCGGTCCGTTGTTTCCCGGACTGCAGTGACAGCGGTCACATCGATGTGCGCTGCTCGCACTGCTCACTTCTCACTAGTGGAGAAGTTACGGCATGACGTCATGCCAGGTGAGCGTTGGAGGGGAAGGGAAATCCTTTAAAGACAGTCATTTTCTCTCCGGATTTCCCTTCTCTTTTTGAAACTCAGGGGCAGCAACATTATCATGGTGTCACCAGGGCTTTAAGTGGAAGCTAACTAACAACGATTGACAAAGCCAATAGTGCTGACTTGTTGTAGATTATGATGTTACTATCATACATCTGGATGCAATGACAGAAACAGCAAATACGAGTCGGGCAGCGCACTAAGCTAAGCACATATTTTTAGCTTATGTGTTTTTAAGCCGCGCCCTGACAACATTGGCCACGCCCCTTAGAGAGACCCTCCAGTTTTATCATCGCACTTAAAGCCCTGCTTTTGCATCATACTCTATCCGACCGGTACAGCGTCAGGTCCACACCGAAGGTGAGGATCCTGGAGCGAAACGCTGTTTACTAACTGGGTGCTTTACTACTGAAACCCAAGAAGGCGAGAGGGACTGCCTTGGGGCAGCTACTCATGGAGGGGTTCACAGGAATGTCTCTGCCCCCCACCCCCTGATTTCTGAGTCGTTCATGACCTGTGATGTTGACATTCACTGGACTTCGTCCCAGTGGCTGCAGGATGCCGGAATAGGGTGACTAACCGTCCGTAAATTTCACGGACCGTCCGTAATTGGGACCTCACGTCCGTTGTCCGTGAGGATCCCTTTTACGGACGCCTTTTGTCCGTAATTTTGGGTATTGCAGGGAACAGCACTGTTCCCTGCATGAAGCCTCAGCACCCTGATGGGGCGCCTCACACTCCTCCTCAGAGCACAGGAGCAGCCCCACCCACCCATTGTCATTCTGTATGGGGCTGAATGATGCATACAGAATGACAATGGGCCACTCTGGGGTGTTACAACTTGAGGTGGTCGGCCTCCTACAACTTCTGTCCAGGGGAGGCCATTCTGTCAGACAGAAGACTGCCTGAGGGGTGGGGGCGGTGGGGGGAGTTGTTTCTTGGCGTTTCCAGAAGAGTTTTGTTTTCACTCAGGAGGCCTCTCAGGCTGGCAGCGAGTTTGAGCAGATTAGAGAGGTAAATCGGAGAGTTAGTTTGGATTGTGTTGTAGGCAGGAGTTCTCAGTTTTAATTTTATTCTAGACAGAAGACAACGTAACTAGAGGAGGTTTGTGGGGACATTAATACATTTAATTGAAAATGGGATAAGTGGAGTGTAAAGCAGTTTTGAGTGGGAGGAGTTTGGAATGGGTGATGCCCATTAGAGTGCCCCCTTAATTTTCTAAATACACATGTTGCTGAATAAACTTGTAATCATTATTGGCATCTGGGGTTTAATCCTCTGCAGTGAACGCATCTAATCCAGTGGTTGATGCATGTGTTCTCACCCCTAGAAAAACGACAGATTCTGGTGAGACTCAATGGAAGAATGAAGAATTTTTAATAGTTCACATGTCTAGGAACTGCCATGTGATATGTGTTTTGGCCTTTCGACGATAGATTTTACCATAATAAAGTTTGTGTAAGGGACAAAACAAGTTGGCAAGGCTAATTCCTGTTTTTTTTATATATTGAGTTTATTGAATAAAGCATTATACTATTGAATGAAGATTGGTTTTGCCATAGTTTGGGAATCCAAGGAGAATTGTTGATGATCTCTTCTCTCTTAACATTTCACTGAATGCCGAGGACTTATAGTACATTGTGAAGTTTTGAGTATGCCACCCTCCTAGAATATTATATTCTGAGCCATCCAGGTTTGAATGTTTACATGTACAGAATGGAGCCAGGTCAAGCAGTGATGAGGTTTTTACGGTGCATTGAGGTTGTTCTGGAAATCGTCTAGCTCCTTGGAATGTTAGTCCATGTATTGACCAGTTCCGTTACCAGCATTTGCACCATTATACCATTTGTGGTGCACGGTACTTCTTTAGGATCGCACTATTCTTTCAATACAGTTGTGGAATTTTGACTGATGCATTGTGTTAGTAAAGCCTTGTTTATCCAGTCTCTTGTGTAATCATTTTTTATATTGGTTAGTGTGAAAATAAAAGGTGAGATGGGGGCTTTGTGATGCACTGTGTGCATGGTTGCACGTGCCAAAGGATATGTTTATTTCATTCCACTGGGGTCAGAGGCTATTAGAGTGACAGTCTCGCCATTTTAGAACTGATGCATTTTCAATATTAAAGGAAGACATGATTTCTGCTTTTTTTATTTGATGCAACTAACAACCAATGACAAAGCCAATAGTTCTGGCTTGTTGCAGGTGTAACGTTAGTTGTTGTGTTATATGGATACAATGACAGAACACACAAAATACCAGTCAGACGGTACACCATACTAAGCACAGATTTTTAGCTTAGGTGTTTAAAGCTGCACCCTTAATTACATCAAATATCCACTTTGGAGGGACCCCACAGTTTTTTCATCCCACTTAAAGCCCTGGAAACAACACCATGTCACAGTCACCTCATGGCCTGGTACTGTTCATCATACATGACTCATGACTCAGATTGCCTATGTGCAAGGGCATAGTGAACCCTTCCCAGACCCAACCCTTGCTTTAGGAACTAGAGCAAGGGTGACGTTCTTGATGGGCCACTTCTGTCTGCAACTCTGCAGACAAAGGCTCATTTCATCATTAAAATGAAAAGGTGGGTGTGTGAGTAAGTGAAGGGATGGGTGGATAGCTAGATAGATTAGTGAAAGGGTGAATGGATGAATGAGGGTGAATGGATGGATAATGAGAGAAAGGATGGATGGATGAGTGAGTAAGTGGAAGGATGAATAATACAAAATGTAAAAAGACAGATGTATGGGTGGAAGGGTTGAAGGATTGGTAAAAGGGTGGATGGATGAGTGTAATGATGGAGGGATGAGTTAAAGGGTGGACGATGGGCGAGTGAATGGGTGGATGGATAAGTACAATGATGGATGGATTGATGAATTGATATGTTAAAGGGTGAAAGGATGGACCAATGAGTGAAAGGGTGGATGTAAGGATGGATGGATGGATGAGTGAGTGAAAGGGAGGGTAGATGGACAAAAGGATGGATAGATGAGTGAAGGAGTGAAAGGATGGATGGATGGATGACTAATAGGGTCAATGGGTGGATTCATGAGTGGATGAGTAGATGGATGGATGGAAGGAAGGATGGCTAAGTGAAAGGGTTGATGGAGAGAGAAAGGGAGGATGGATGGATGACAAATGGTGAATGGGTGGAAGGATGAGTGACTGGATGGGTGAAAGGCTAAAAGGCTGGATGGATGAGTGAATAGATGGATGGGTACAAGACTGGATGGATGAGTGTACCAATGGATAGGGTGAAAGGGTGGATGGATGGATATCTGAATGGATGAGTGAAAGGGTGGGTGGATGAGTGAAATGATTGATGGAAGGATACATGCTGCATAGGTTTGCAAATGGTTGAATATGTTTGGATATGGATGGGCTTAATTATATACTATTGCGCGACCTCCTCTGATGTGTCTGAAAAACGTACCTTTTGTCCCGCAGGTTTTGTCCTGAATTTTGACCTCCTGTCCTGAATTTTTGTCCTGAATTTTCACCCTTTGTCCTGAATTTTTACACTCACTGTCCTGAATTTGGACCCATGTCAGTTGGTCACCCTGTGCCGGACACAGAACAAAGTGAAAATAAATTCGCTATGCCACCCTCTTCTGCCCCTCTCCTGGCGCCACCCATGCTTGTCGTCCACCAGAAACCCCCCAGAACCCTCAACCCTGTGTGTTCCTAGCCCCTCCCCCTCCCGTGCCGCATCCAGACGTTGCCTGCTTCTCTTCCAACGCTTTACTTCATAAATACCCATCTCCGTTTGAACCAGGGTCAGGTGGCACAGCTGGTGGCTCCTATTATAGCAGCGAACAGGTTAACAGGGTCAGCCTCTCAGCTGACTCGGCGTCTCCCGGCTGCGCGCCTGCTGTGCTCTAAATAGCGCTGTCAACGGGTTTGATGGATGCTGGGGGGGAAGCGCTAAATCTGGAACCCTCGGAGCGCTACGAGACACGTGAGAACGGAGGAGAGGGTCTCTTCTAATGCCCCACTGCGACGCCTGCTGTCTACGAATGCTTATAAAGGTTTTGTGGCGAAAAAAACGCACATGCCAACTGCTGTGTATTGTACGCCTTTTCCTTCAAATTTGATCAAAAAAACAAATTAGCCGTTTTGGCAGACTGAGGCCCCTGCTTTAGCTCTGCCTCCCTGCAGGTGAAAGGTGGAGGCTTGCGGACAGCGCGCTGTACGATAGATATAGCACTCACGGCTGGGCCATTAGCTTCGAGGCACGGAAAATAAATCCTTATTAGCAACTTTTCTCTAGGATAGCCTATTTATCGGCCTCAGAAGAACCGAAGTCTGCGACAAAATGTTACTTGAAAATTCAAGCAACAAAACGAATCGACTGAGCTACGTTACACATGTCGACCCATGCGTGACACACATCAACCCATACGTAACTCATATCGGACTCATGCGTGACACATATCAACCCATATGTAACTCATATCGGACCCATGCGTGACACATATCAAACTCATGCGTGACACACATCAAACCCATGTGTGAAGGATAATGCAGGCCAGGCATCAGGCAGCTATGTTACTCACCAGCCCTGGTATACCATCCAGCATGCATCTGGTTAGTAAACAATTATGCACGGGTGGTGAAGACGGGCAGCTCGACTCTTCAGCAACTGGTAGAACCAGGAGTGAGTTGTCTTGTTACAAAAGGGAATATGATCTTAGTTTTGCTTGCTGGGGATACGCCCAGTCAGTGCAGGTAGGTAGATAGATAGATACATTTTATTGTTTCAAGTTCATAAAAACCGTCACAATATAGAAAACACACTTAAATAATAACACATCATAAAACAAAAGAGAATCCAAAGTGCATCGAGTGGTTCTGGCAAAGACCAGTTTCCATAAAGTGCAGAGGTTAGTCACCTGAGTAGGTGAAAAATAAAGAAGGAAAGAAACCCAATCCTAAAAAAAAGTTTTTCAACCAACCCACCATTAAAAGCATTATTACTCAGGAATGTGTTGCTGCCAAAGCAAATCATTTTTGAGTTTCTTTAAGAAATGTCATGCCCGGGCTGAGAGCTGCGGGTTCATGCCGCTCAGGAATGCACGGATAGCTGTGTTACAGCCCCTTATTACCTCCTCGTCCTGTCTCCCCGTCCCATTCCTGACAAGTGAGCAGCTATTCTGCTCTACAGAAACCCCTACCTAGCTGAGCTCTTTGCACTTCCCCCTCGGATGACGTCACCATCACGTGACTATAAAGGGGGAAGTGCACCAAGAAACATCCTGATAATACCAAAGAAACCAGAACGAAAAACAGGCAATCACCCAAAGAAAACCCAAACCAGGGAGGGAGGGAAGGGCTCAGGAATGGGACGGGGAGACCAGGACTCGCAGTAATGTATATTACCGGTGAGTAACCAGGCATTGTCATTCACACATCACATAATTCCAGGAAATTGTGTCACAAGTTCTGTCTCTTTCATCTCTTTCACCAGTCTCTCAACTCCTTTACTCCCGTCTCACCAGTCTGTTTCGATATACTTCTGTATCTCTCACCTTTCCTTCTCCTCGCCTCTCCCTCAGCTGCTTTTTTCTAACCTGTCTGTGTTCTTATCGCCATTTTCTCCTTCATCACTGTCTGTATCACCTCTCTCAACTGGCCCCCCAGCCTTGCCTCTCCTCTATGAGCAGTCTCGTTCTCACTAGTCTCCCACCTCTTTCACCTCTCTCTCTCTCTCTCTCAGCTGCCTCTTTATTCCTAGTCTCTTACCTGTCCACCTCTGAGCCGTATGTTTATAATAAGTCGCATCTATCTCCCTCTGCTTCTCAGTTGACTATCACCAGCTGTCTCTATTACTTTTCATTTTCTCACACCTGCCTCTCCCTCGCTCTCTGTCTCCTAACTATCGCTTTCCCACCTGTCTCTGTCTATAGCGTGTCTCTCGTGCTGTCATCCTCCTTCACCAAACTTCCCCTCTTCGCGACTCTTGGCTCTATCTTTTCGTGTCTATGTGTCTATTACCTATTACTCTCACATGTCTCACTTTCTTTCACACTCATTGCTCTCTCTCACACTTGTCACCTGTAGGAAGGTGGATACCTGACTATGGTTTCCCCAGATTTTTTTGCCTAGTGTTTAGCTGGTTTTCGACTTAGTTGGCCTGGGATCCTGCTAATCAGGGCCCCAGGCTATCTGCTCTCACTGTAAAATAGACTCCATGTACTTTAGGTACATCTCCAATTGGACATTGGGTCACCTTATCAGCCCCTGTACAGTGTACTATAGGTACCCAGGGCATAGGTGCATCCAAGGCCTACCAGGGGCTGCAGCATATCTTTTGCCACCCCTGGCTGGCTATCCAATCTGACACAACTGGCTGATCACTCAGCTGGGGCAAGGTGGTGCAATCACCCCTTGCTTAGATATAGTATACCTATATCTAAACCTATATCTGGGCACATATACACCTATAAGTCACTCCTATGGCAGGCCTTAACAATCCTGGAGCCAGAGTGCTTGGTTTTATGTGGGATGGTGCTCTAGCATGAGCTGAGCCTGTCTGCAGCTTTCGGGACCAACTCCCTTAGCTGTTCTGGGATATTGCCATACCATATACTCTTAAGTGCATTATAATCCTCGCGGTTACTTGTTAACTTTGGTTTGGCTTTATCAAAACATGTCGTGTAAGGTGTCATACACTTTGGAATACTACCCCCTCGCCAGTTATGGCGACGGGGGTAGCATTCCACCCTTCAAGAGGGAGAAGACATGTTACTTTGCTTAAACGCGGTTAAATCTAACCAGAGCCTCAGCATCACAAAATGGATGCTGCTGCCACAGACACAAGTCTGGCCTCCTGCTGCTGACCGAAACTCCGGCAGTGGAGGCCTGGACAAATGGTATTCTGTCACAGGGAGGTGTTACACCGCCCCAGACAGGAGATAGTGGATTGGGGCAGGGATGGCTGAATGAAACTAGACACTGCCTGGGGCGCACAAGGCGTCCCATGCATAGTCCAGTTCAAACCGGTGCTGGGGCACTCCAGCCCCAGCTCTGGCACGAAACTGGACAAAGGGAAAGGGGTGTAACCACCCCCTTCCTGGGTCCCACCTATAGAAGGGACCTAGCAGGTGATCCAGCCCCTAGATTTGGAATAAAGGTAGGAGCTGTGCCAATGCAAACTAGATCATCCTGACTGAAACTTTGAAACAAAACTCTGGACCCTTCGACATCCTACTCAACGTAGAAGACTTAAGAATCTCCCTTGTGGTCAAGGAGTGGCCACCCTGTGTAAGCAGGCACCATCAGCGCATCAAGACTTCCTTTGCCGTTGCTCCCGCCAGAGCTCGAACAACAGAGACCAACAAGACCTGGACTCCCAGACTTCCAACAACCCGATCCACAGTCCTAGCAAAGCTTAGACCTGTGGAGGCGACGTGAAACGTGGGACCGGACACCTTGAAAAGTCAACAAAGTGCTTCCTGTGCAGCTCCCGAGGCTCCCTCGACACTGTGCTTTGGGGTTTGAGAAGCCCCAGCACCGAGCAGCCTGTGCTCCAAAGATCACCTCTCCACACTCTCTGAGTGCTGCGTGGGGCCCTTTTGCACTTTTCCTGCTTGACACGTTGTCTGGTCGCTTGCCCGTTGGCCAGTGGCCTCTGTGACAACAAACCATCAAAACTACACTGCTGGTCTGGTTGCTCCAGACTGGCCCCAGCTCCCCTGAAAAGGAGCCATCGATTTGACCTTCCCGGTCCGATCAAGAAGACATCTTTGAGTCCTGCGTGGGTTGCCTTTGCCAAGGCTTGGTGACTCTGAATTGAGTACCAACACCGCCGACAGCAAGAACCTTTGTGGTACAACTCGTGTTCACCTGCTGGTTATCCTCGATCCTTCCTGGTCCACGTAGCAGTGGAGACAAACTACTCAACAGCACCTGATCGCAACCCGACATTGCCTGGTTCCGTCCTGGTTCCATCCTGGTCACTGGCTAGTGACTTAGACTCTTTCCCCTCTGCTTTCAGGTACTCTTCATCTTCGATCCACCCTTGGATCCAACCAGACTCTTCTCTCCTGGCCGCCTGCAGCATCTTTTCCTCTAGGCTCCATAGAACTTCACGACGAAACCCGACACACTTTGGCACCTATGCACCCGCTTCCTGTGGGTGAGGTAACGATATAACTCCGGTGCTCCTATAGTGGTTTACACCTCTAGTGGCCTAGTTTTAAGTGGCTAAGTTCTAGTCCAGTCGGAAGTCTCCGAAACCTAACACTTTCTGATTTTTGCGCACCATTGACTTGTATGGTGAACACGGTTGCCTATAGACACTGCACCCGCATCCTGTGGGCCTCCTATGTCCTAACCTTCATTAGTCCAGTGTAGGCCCAGCGATTCCCAAGGCCCTAAGCCTGTTCATTGTTCGTGACGTGGTACTTATACCACTTTCTTAATATATGGTTTGAGGGCCACCCGGCCTATCCATAATTGTGCAGCTTATTGTATGTTATACTGTGTTCTTTATTTACCGCTTGTGCTTCTGTGCTCATAAAGAGTATAGGGGATTATTCTAGAAATAAATACATATATTTTGTAATATATAACTTGTGTGGTGTCCTTTCATTAGGTATTTAAATGATTGCATATGGTAAAACAGCTGGCTTCACATGCCCTCTTGAGTTTAGCCTAAGACTGCTTTTGTCCATGCTACCACTAGGATAGCTGGTCTATAAGGTTGACTTACAACCAATCACCATAAGGGTCGTTTGGACTGGTGCAAGGTGCTCACTAGAATAGTGAACACCATATACCAAGCCAACTTTTCACATCACCTCTCTCTGAGATCTCTCTAATCCTAGATTCTGGCAACTGGGAGTATTACCCTGCCATGTGGTGCTAACCCAGTCCTGGACCATTGGAAGTGGGTATAAAGTGCTGCATCAGAAAATATCCATGCATCGACGCCGTTTCACCACGTGGAACCGGTGCATCCCCATCAACGATGAGGCATTGCCGCTTCCTCAAGGATGGAGTGCATCGCTCACATCGCCGACTGCGTGCCTCATCACTTTCTATTTCCTGAGTTTACAAGAAATTTGAGAGGTTCACTCGAAATACTGAAAAAAGTTCATAACGTTTATAAGTCTTCTGTTCTTTCTTTGTTGGATTCTTTTATTCTCTCTTTTTAGGATACAACGGCACAGCGAACGCGTTTCATTCCCTTTAGTGCCTTGGGAATTTCGTCAGGGCTACAAGTGGGAACATCTCAATCCGATGGTCCGAAGTAAATTTGCACATTGACCATAGGTGCAAGACAAGAGTATGATCGATAATCTAAGCCTGGGATTCCTGTGTATTATCGAAATCTTATCCTTACCCCCAGCGACGGGACATCGTGCTTCGAACGTGAACACGGAGGAGCAGGCGGCATCGGAGACCCTATCATAGGTCCTGCATCGGTTCAATCAATCAATCATAGGCATTTGTAGAGCGCACTACTTACCCGGAGGGTCTCAAGGCGCTAGGGGGGGGGGTGCTGCTACTGCTCGAACAGCCAGGTCTTGAGCTTCTTCCTGAAGGCGAGGTGGTCTTGGGTCAGGCGCAGGTCGGTCGGGAGGGAGTTCCAGGTCTTGGCGACCAGGTAGGAGAAGGACCTTCCTCCTGTTGTCGCTCTTCGGATGCGGGGGCCGGCGGCGAGGGCGTGACTGGCTGATCGGAGGTGTCGTTTGGGAGCGTAGAAGTTGATGCAGTTGTTGAGGTAGCTCGGGCCTTGGTCGTGAAGGGCTTTGTGAGCGTGGGTGAGGAGACGGAAGGTGATTCTCTTGTTGACCGGGAGCCAGTGCAGGTCTCTCAGGTGTTCGGAGATGTGGCTGTGTCGTGGGACGTCGAGGATGAGTCTGGCTGAGGCGTTCTGGATCCGTTGGAGTCTCTTCTGGAGCTTGGCGGTGGTTCCGGCGTAGAGGGCGTTGCCGTAGTCCAGTCGGCTGGTGACGAGGGCCTGGGTGACCGTCTTCCTGGTCTCGTTGGGGATCCACCGGAAGATCTTCCGTAGCATGCGCAGGATGTTGAAGCACGACGAGGAGACGGCGTTGACTTGCCTGGTCATGGAGAGGGAGGAGTCCAGGATGAAGCCCAGGTTCCGTGCATGGTCTGTCGGTTTGGGTGCGGTGCCCAGGGCGGGGGGCCACCAAGAGTCGTACCAGGCGGAGGGCGAGGATCCCAGGATGAGGACTTCCGTCTTGTCCGAGTTCAGCTTCAGGCGGCTGGTCGACATCCACTCGGCTACCTCTTTCATTCCTTCGTGAAGGTTGGCTCTGGCGGCGGCGGGGTCGTTGGTCAGGGAGAGGATCAGCTGGGTGTCGTCGGCATAGGAGATGATGTTTAGGTTGTGTTGGCGTGCGATGGCCGCGAGGGGGCTCATGTAGACGTTGAAGAGGGTTGGGCTCAGCGAGGAACCTTGGGGTACGCCGCAGATGAGTTCGGTTGGTAGGCGGACTCTCTGTGTCCTTCCGTCGAGGAAGGAGATGATCCATTCCAGTGCCTTCTCCTGGATTCCGACGCTGCACTAGGGTGCGGTGGCAGACGGTGTCGAAGGCCGCGGAGAGGTCTAGGAGGATGAGGGCCGCTGTTTCCCCGTTGTCCATCAGGGCTCGAATGTCATCGGTGGCAGCGATGAGGGCGGTCTCGGTGCTGTGGTTGGCCCGGAAGCCCGACTGCGAGGGGTCGAGGGATCCATTCGTCTCGAGGAAGGCGGCCAGCTGCTTGTTGACGGTCTTCTCGATGACTTTGGCCGGAAACGGGAGTAGCGAGATGGGACGGTAATTCTTGAGTTCGGTGGGGTCCGCTGTTGGTTTCTTGAGTAGAGCGCTGAGTTCGGCATGCTTCCAGCTCTCTGGGAAGGTGGCGGTGGTGAAGGAGGTGTTGATGATGTCCCGTAGGTGGGGTGCGATGACATCGTCGGCTTTGTTGAAGATGTGGTGAGGGCAAGGGTCGGTCGGAGATCTGGAGTGGATGGAGTTCATCATGCAGACGGTGTCTTCGGTGCTGATGTGGGTCCAGGCGCGGAGGGTGGTGGTGGGGGGCGTTGGTTCGGTCGTGTCGGTCGTGGCGTTCGTCGGTTGGGTGCTGAAGCTGTCATGTATGTCCGCGATCTTGTTGTGGAAGTAGGAGGCGAGGGAGTTGCAGAGTTCTTGCGATGGGGTGATGTTGTTGTTTCCGGCGTTGGGGTTGGAGAGCTCTTTCACGATGTTGAAGAGTTCCTTGCTGTTGTGTGCGTTGTTGTCCAGCCGGTCCTTGAAGGCAGTTTTCTTGGTGGCGCAGAGCAGCTGGTGGTGTTTCCGGGTGGCAAGCTTGAGGGTGGTCATGTTGTCCGGTGTTGGTTCTCTTCTCCAGGCTTTCTCGAGGGCTCGGCAGTTCTTCTTGGAGCTCTTGAGTTCGTCGGTGAACCATGGGGCCTTCTTGCTGCCGGGTCTGCTGGGCGGGGTCCTCAGTGGGGCGAGTTCGTCTGCGCAGTTGCTGATCCACTTCGTGAGGTTGTCGGCGGCCTGGCTGGGGTTCGCTGAGCTGGCGGGAGGGTGCTGGCTCAGGGAAGTGGCGAGCTGGTCGGCTGTGATCTTGTTCCAGCTTCTACGGGCAACCTGTTGCTGGTGGTGGTGGGTCGTCGTTCTTCTGAAGGTGAAGTGGTCGCAGCTGTGGTCCATCCAGTGAAGTCCAGTGGCGTGGGTGAAGGCAATGTCTTTGCTGGATGAGAAGATGGCGTCGAGTGTGTGACCGGCGAGGTGGGTAGGGGTGGTCACCATCTGCTTGAGGCCGAGGTTGGCGAGGTTGTCGAGCAGGGTGGTGGTGTTGTGATCGTTGTTGTTCTCAAGGTGTGAATCGGTTGATTCACACTTATATGGCAACTCGCACGGACGCCATTTACTAACCAGCCTTTGTTTACTTCTGAGAACTGCTGACGTTACAGATGTCCCGTCGCTGGGGGTAAGGATAAAATTTCGATCTTCCTCCAAATACAACTGCTTGCCGTCCACGGAAGAAACGCATGTGGATTTCTGTCCAAAGAATATTATAACACATGAAGGCAAAACGGTTTGGGGATGACCCTGCAGAATGGGCCATTTCCAACACCATCCAAATGAGAAAAGACAAAACAACAGCAGAGGAAGTGTTGTAAATGTATGGAGGACATGGCTGCTTGTCTTGCAGTGGTTCCCTGGGTTTGGCTTTACCTTCACCCACTGATAAAGCACTTAAACTTACTAATATTTTGGTATTCACAGAATGCACTTACTACTTTTGGTATTCACAAAAGTTAGGATTTTGTCTTAAGACAGACTTAAGACAGACTTAAGTTAGAATGTTTTCTTAAGACAGACTTAAGACAGACTTAAGTTAGGATTTTGTCTTAAGTATGTCTTAAGTCTGTCTTAAGACAAACTTAAGACAAAATCCTAACTTCTGTGCATACCAAAAGTAGTAAGTGCATT
Organism: Lissotriton vulgaris; assembly: GCF_964263255.1. Lineage (NCBI taxonomy): Eukaryota > Metazoa > Chordata > Amphibia > Caudata > Salamandridae > Lissotriton > Lissotriton vulgaris. The sequence goes on from NC_141685.1 coordinate 236,311,345, forward strand.
CTGTGAATGCTAAAAGTAGTAAGTGCATTCTGTGAATACCAAAATAGTAGTAAGTTTAGGATTGAGTCTTAAGTTCATTCTGTGAATCTGGCCATTTGAGTTCAGTGAAGCCAATGTGGCTTCACAGAAATGACAGAGAGGATGATGTCCAAACCATAACAGGCTTATTACCAGTTTAGTCAAATCACAATCCAAATTAGTTAGCAAAGGTTCAGTAAAAATATCATATGATCATACATATTAAAATGATCATGCAAACAAAATGTGTATATTATGACAAATGCAAAAAACAAACACATATTAGAGGCAAAATACCAAATGTAAATGTTCTGCAAAGGAGCTTCCCTATTCTAAATACAGCTTTGAAAGTGGCAAGAGGATTTCTATGAGAAGGGCCTCAGCATCAGCTGAACCAAATCTAAGGTTTAGGGGAGAAACAATAGTGTTCGAGCAAGAAGATCAACGCTCTGGGCAGGAGAAATGAGCAGAGTTGAGAAGAGGCTCTTTGCTTAGCAAAGTCAGGACAGAATCTGCCCTTAACTATCCAAAACACATGATCAAAGGCAGGGAAGTAAGTTCTGGAGGATTCACCATATCAGCTTCCACCAAACGGAGGACAGTGTTCTCTGGGAGAAGGCAGGCCCCCTAGTTACCCATCCCTCAATGATGGGGTACACAGCTGCACAGCCTTGAATATGATCTCAGTCTGGTCTGCCTGGTACAGGAGGCTCTTTCTCACCATCACTTCCAAAGGATGAAGCCACATTCCAATTAAGTTTCTATTACCTGTCAGTCTGGTACAGTAAACAATAACCATGATGTTATTAGGTTTTGTAAAGCGCACGTATATTTATTGGTGTCTTGGTGCTATTTCATTGCTGCTTAGATCTGACTTTAGAGGTAGATTTGCAAACAATTACTGGTTATAGAGGCAGGTTTTTAGTGCTTTAAGCAAAGGTAGGGTCATCAAGGATGATTTTAATATGGGCAGGTAGCAAGTTCCAGTATTTTGCAGCATATTGAAGAAAACTCCACCCCCCCCAGGAGGCACCTCCCACCGTGGGGACTATGATATTGTCAGCCTGTGTGGATCGCAGGATGCTGCTTGGGTGGTACCACTGGAAGCTTTTCTGGAGTCTTATAGGGGTCTGTGCCGCATAGTGCTTTGTGTGTGATGCACAGTGCCTCGAATGCAATTCTCTTGCCAACTGGGAGCCAGTGCAACTTGCTGAGTGCAGATACACGACAAGACCTGTGCAGAGGAGAGAAAAACAAGACACTTGCAAAGCATTTCAATCAAATGAAATTCATCTCCCATCATAATGGCTTCCAGGCAAATACAGTTAGCATACAGTGATTGCATTTACAGAAGCTATGCATTGTTCAATTTAATGAAGATGCATTGGTTATAGTTCAAGCAGTCATCCGGTTGGCTTCTCCTCATGGTAGCTATAGCCATCTACTAGACTTGGTTAATATAAGGCTCATACCTTATACCGTTAAACACATGTTAAGTCTATACTTACCATAACAGTAATAAAGTTAAAACACAACAAAACAAAAATCCCAAGTCAATTCAGAAAAATAGAGAACATTTTAATTAATAAATAGACACAGATCTGCCTAAATTCCTTTAAGGAAAGTCTGAGTTAACGATTTTTAAAACTTTTAATATCAAAATAGCGCTTGAAAACCACAGTAATTTTTGTTGTGCTTGAACAGTACTTAGGCACACGTTAGAGCTGACCACAAGGGAGCGCAGGTGGATACAGAAACCAGGTTCAAAGGGAGCTCCATGTAGTCAGATAGCCGCTGGACAATGGCTTGGTCAACCTGTTGACATTTGGGCAGGAAAGCTCAGAGCGGCAGAATTTTTAATTTCATGCCCAGAGAAGGTTCTTCTTCAGCCCAATACTTTTTGTGCCTTTGCCCAGAGAAGATTTCTCCCTTCAGACTTAATCACATTTTTGGAGCTCGGATTCTTCCAGTGGGGTGTGGTTGCAGGATGTGGCTGAAGAGGTCTTTACGATGTCAGATGCATGTTCTGTGATGTGCCACTGAATCTGATCAGCTGCTATAGAAAAGCTCAGAGTGGGAGTAATCTGAATCTTTGGCCCAGCTGTTTTGCTCCTTCATTAGATCGGTTTGACAGGGTTTTCCTAGTCTTCTAGATGTCTCTGTAGTAAAAAATGTATAAGTCCCAAGTTTCAGGAAAAGTTAGGAGGAGTATAGTTTGACACCATTCAAGGGTCTTGGACCTTTCGGACAGCACTTGGAGGGTCACGATTCAGTCCAACAGAGGCCAGTAGCAGGGTCCAGCCAGGTCTAGTTGAAACTGGTCAGCTGGAATGTTGCAGAAAAGGCCTCATGAAGCCTGTGGTGTCCCTGTACCTAGAACAATAGTTCAACCTTATGACATTTGGATTCCACTTCTTTGTGCTGGGTACAAGAGGGAGAGCAGGTCCAGTCTTCTATGCTCTTCTTAGGTCACAGACAGCAGGTCTAGTCCTCCTATGTTCTTCCACAGTTCCCGAAAGTGTTCTGAGGAGGGTAAAGTAGGTAAACTCACCCCCAGTCACAGATCACTTCACCACTCCAGTTCAGACCTAACCATATGCAAATCAGCCTTTAGCCTGTGCATCATGGGAAAAGTCCAGACCGATTTGCCAAGCCAGGTCTTCCCTGGACCGGAAACAAGCATCCTGAGACCGGTTTCGGGGTAACACCCCTCATCAGCCATGTTAGCTTAAATCCATGGACAAAGTGAGTTGGCAAGGTATGCCCATACTTGGTCTTTAAATCAAGTCAAGATTTGATCAATTTTATTTTGTCATAGTAGTTTGTGAACAGAGTGTGACCAGGTGCCCTGGATTTGACCAAGAACATTCCAGGCTTCCACCTAATTTCAGTAAGATCTAGCACATGTCCCAGTCTTCAGAGAACACAGAAGGGTCCATGTTTTCATGTGTTTAGGGCTGAATTAATTATCAGTCCTTGTCAGAAATCACTTTCATTAACATTGATGATACTACATGTATAAGTTCCCCTGACTGCTTCAATTTCTATGTTTTATATAATAATAAGTACTATCATTTTTATTCTGTTTGTGTGTCTTGGTCAATGCAGCATTGTACTCCTACATGTATGCTTGCACAACACCCTGGTGTTTGGTTTTCAAAATCTGGTCACCCTTTCCAAAGCTCACTCCACCTATCACCAGGAATAGCATAAATCACATGTTGGTAAATCCACCGCCATCTGAGGAGTTTTCAGGATGTTTTGTGTTTGTGAAAGAGGGGTGCTGTTGTGGACTTAGTGTGTCTCTATGAGTAATGCAATCGTAGTGCAGGAGCAAATGCAGATCTGGTGGCTAAAGACAGCACTATAGTAAGCCAGAGAATTCGTGAAACAGGGGTCATGTGTGTAGTTATGTAGGTGTGCATGGATGCACATGCCTCAGTATTAGGTGTGATTGGAATGTGAGACAAAGGCAGAGGTGGAGCCTCAGTAGTGTCAATGGGGCTGGAGTGGGTAGAAAATAGGGAAACTAGGTGGCCTCTATGTATGATTTATGTGTTTAGCTATGCACTTGTACATTTGTCATCGTGATTCAAACAGATATAGAATGTAGAATGCTACAGAACAGCAGTTCTTAAACTTTTGACTTCTGTTGACCGCCGCTGAATCACTTGTGGAAGCCGGGGAACCCACCTAAGCCTTTGCTTTGATTGGTTGTATGTCAATACAACGCGGTGTTTACACCGCACTACCATTACAAGGCTGGTTTTACAACGCAAGTCGTCACCACGACTTGCGCTGTAGGGTGCTGGACTCAGGAATAGTAGAATTTACTATTCCAACACCAGCCTACGTACAGTAGGGAAGGTGTTGGAATAGTAAATCTACTATTCCTTAGCCTAGAGCGCCCTCCAGCGCAAGTCGTGGTAACGACTTGCGTTGTAAGACCAGCCTTGTAATGGTAGTGCAGTGTAAACACCGCGTCGTAATGGATGTTCCCCCTTTGATTTGACCCTCAACACAATAAACAGAAATATAGAAACAAGGGTAAATCAAACAAATACAAACATTATGAAATATTAGTTATAGTTCACAAACAAAGACATGCAATATTTGTGATTTTAATTGGAATGTTGAAGTGTTTGAAAATAATTTTTTCCTTCTAAAAAGCACTAGCCTCGCATATTTTTTGGTCTTTTTTTACTCAAATGCATGTGCTTTTCTTGAAACCAACGGTAACGATGGACTGGGATGAGGTCCAGAGTAATTCCTAATGGCAGATAATAATTTAGGCATTCCACCCATCACAGTTTTGTATACTTTAGTCGGTCACCCTTGGTGGGACGGGTGCCCAGACCTGTGTCTAGTGCACCGTCACTGGAATCCAGCTTTACCCTGCTGATGAGCCCATAACTAGGGCGAAACCGGACCCAGGCTCTTGTGTTCCGGTCCAGGGAGAACCTGGCTTGGCAGTTGGGGCTGCACTGTTCTGATTGGAGCAGGGTCAAGACTGATTTGCATATAGCTGGGTCCAAACTGAGGTGAGATGGTGGGCAAGGTAATGATGGAGGGTGATGCGGCCCGAGTGATTACCAGTGGCTGAGGTTAATTCATGCACTCTATGCAATAGAAGGGGGTTCCCCAGGGCAAATAAATGATATAGGCAGGAACGAAGGGGAAAACACATAAGCAAATAGAAAAGATCACCCTGCCAAGGTCGGTAAATGGTGGTCCCAGGTGGGATCCAATTCAGATTAGGGGGGAGCAATATCCAATGAATATCCGAGACCAAAAGAGCGGATGGACCACAATCAAATCATTCTTTATAGAATATATATATTTTTTATTTTATTTGATTTGATGCAGTTAGTCATCTTAGCAAGATAATCAGAATATAGTGGATACAAAAATTTATAAAATCATCAGTACTGTTCATCATTTCATGGGCGGAGATAAATTCATAGAAAATTATACATAGGAAAATACAGTGTTCCACTCACTCCGGGGGGTAAGGTGGGGGGGCTCAACAGGCTCTCACATCTAACAAAAATCATTCATGCTCTAATATATTCAGCCACTTCATACGGGTAATTCACATTTGGCCTGCAACAAACGGAAGATGGAGTTATGGTTGCATGGACGCGGGTGCAGCTTGGGGAAGGTAAGAAGATGGAATGTAGTTGCCGTTCCTGATAGTAACGCCGTAATACGCCAACGCGCATTTCGGTGTGAGGCACCTTCGTCAGGACTGGCAGAGATGAGGGGGAGGGGAGCACACTGGCTGCGGTAAATGAAGGTCGTGAGTCTAAGTGGGAGGATCCTTTCTGGGGGGTCGTGAAGATGAGAGGCGAGAGTTCCGGGTATGGAGAGGAAAGATCACGCTGGTGGACTGGTAAGAGGAGGATCACCAGCGAGGTTTTAGTTGATTGATTCAGGCAGGGTTTTAAGTATGGAGGCTTCCAGTAATAGGAAAGCACTGGAAATGATCACAAGAGAGCTACCGCATCTGGATACTAGAAGAGCAGGGGAGCCGAAAAAGAAGCAGTCCTAGGTAATTGGTGGGTCAGTGAGATGAGGGCTCGTAAAAATGAAGTTCACGCTGCCAGTAGAAGATGAGAGAGCAGCATGGGACTCGTCACAGGAGACGTTTAGGGCTTTTGGGCATATGGGCTCAGGACGGGAAACAGGATCTCAGGAGATATCTGAAGGGCTCAAATCCACGACGCGGGGCGATAGAATCTAGGAAGAAGCTCGCGATGTCAGGATACCCTGGATCAGCTACCGCAGCCAGTGTGTTCCCCTCCCCCCTCATCTCTGCCAGCCCTGACGAAGGTGCCTCACACCGAAACGCTTCTGCATTATTACGGCGTTACTATCAGGAACGGCAACAACATTCCATCTTCTTGGCTTCCCCAAGCTGCACCCGCGTCCATGCAACCATAACTCCATCTTCTGGAAAGGGGCGACCACTCGGTCCCCCCGAACGTATGGTTGGGTGCCTCGATCCCCCCGGGAAACCATTTTGGGCCGGGGGCGTGGCCCGGCTGGTATGCCCGAAGTGGCGTAGCCGGGGCGCGCCTTCTCCCGCCCAAGAGGGGTTGTCCTAGACACTTACACGGAAGACCACGCCCAGTAGGCGTACAGGAGGAGGGTACACGCCCTCCCGCAGAAGAATAAATAGAGCGGGAATCCGAAGAAGCGTCCTCTTGTTCCTGTGCTCAGAAGGCTGCACCCACTCGTTGCTCGTGAGCCCTCGACGGAACAAGCAGCAATTTTGAGAACTTGTAATCTTGTTGTTTTTCTTTCAGTTATCTTGAGTGCGAAGGATCCAGGACCTCGTTGATCAACTAGGAGCGGAATACTCGAAACCATGGCTGGCAAGAAAGCAGGAAAGGGTTCCGAGATGGATAAAGTATTAAGCCTATTGTCGAACCGGATGGCTTGCATGGACCGAAAACCCGGAAAGGTCCAATTGATCGAGCGAGGTTTGGTGGAGGTCAAAAAACAGCTTGCGTCACTGAGCGACCCGGGTCACCCAAAAAAGGTAATAGGCCTGGCCTTGCCGGGAATCGTCCCCGAGGGTAGAGGGAAGCGGGTCAAGAAGAGGGCGGTTTCGGGGGAGGTCCCGGTTCCAGTGGTACCCCCAGTCGCCCCCGTCACGCCGGCAGATAACCCGGTACCAAACCCGGATATAGGTCTGCCGATCCCAGTCGTGATTACTCCCGCTGATGATGAGGAGATGCCTCCCGAATTGGCCATCCAGTTGGCAGCTGTGTTGCCATGGCTCAAGAAAAAAGCAGGGGGGGCAGTGGCCCCGGGAGACCCGGCCGAAGAGGCCAGACTAATAATCGAGCAATTGCGGCAGTCGAGAGAGGCCGCAACGGCGATTGTTCCTCTTGTTTCCCCACAAGTGGCACTGGTAGGACCTGCAGTTGGTAGCGAGAAAACGGCGGGAACAACGGCCGAAAATGGTAAGCTCGCATTGCCAATAGCGGGGGAGGGTTCATTGCCCTCGAGGAGGGAGAAGGTTGCACAGCACATCCCTATGGCCACGAAAGAATTAATATGGGGAGACAAATATGTTAACATGTTTTCGTTATTGACTGACCATTGCGAGATGGAATATGCTAAAACGCAGAAGGATTTATGGCACCCGAGCGTCTGGCGCGCAAAGATGGCGGAGTTCAGGGTGGATGCGACAGTAACAAACTGGGTTAAGGCCTTTTCTATATTTACTGCAATCATGGGGGAACGTAGACCCGAGCTCATGACTGAGTTGACCTGCTATCAAAATCGTATTATGGATTTTTATTCAATGTATGAGGGGGATGAATGGAAAGGTTATGATATGAAATTCCGGAAAGCGAAAGAATTTGATGCTACTTTGACTTGGGATTGCCTGGACTCGGTGTCATGGCACAAACAGCTCTTGCCAGGGGCGACAGGTACGTCCTCGCCAGGCGGGAGCGGGTCAGGGTTTGTCCGCCAAAAGCCCGCTGTGCCCTTTCGAGGAGGTGCGGGTGGGGATTCCCAGCCTAAGACCGGTGGGAATGGCGGCAAACGTGGGGTTTGTTGGGGCTTCAATCGAGGCACATGTAATAGACCGCAGGGAACATGTAGGTTCAAGCATGCGTGTGCGGGCTGTGGAAATTCCTCACACCCAGAGAGTACCTGTAGATCTAAAAACAGCGGGACGGGAGGAAAAGGAGGGTCTAAGCAGGAGTGAGGTTGGACGTTGTGACCGTTTGCCTACACCCGTCGATATCATGGCTCTGACTCCTTGGTTGAACAAATACCCGGATCATGTATCCGCTGGGGTGTTGAGGAAGGGATTCTTACATGGCTTCCACATCCCGGCGGGGAATTTTCGGGGGGACTCCTTTTGTAAAAACCAGCTATCGGTACAGCACAACCCAAGTGTGTCAGAGAAGAAAATTGTGAGGGAAGTCAGCTTAGGGCGGGTGGCGGGGCCTTTTCATCGCCCGCCGGTGGCGGAGTTCATATGTTCCCCGTTAGGGGTTGTCCCGAAGAAAGACCCTGGGGAGTTTAGACTTATTCATAACCTGTCTGCCCCCAGGGGTTCCTCGGTGAACGAAGCCATTGACCCAGAAAAGTGTTCCGTGCGGTACGCATCGTTCGATGATGCCGTGGCCATGTTAAATCGCCTGGGCCCCGGGGCGCTGATGGCGAAATCAGATATCGAATCAGCGTTCCGGTTGCTCCCGGTACACCCGCAGGATCAGCGCCTGCTAGGTTTCGCATTTCAAGGGAGTTATTACATGGATAAATGCATGCCTATGGGTTGCTCCATTTCTTGTGCTTATTTCGAAATGTTCAGCTGTTTTTTAGAGTGGGCATTCACCGAGGCAACAGGGCATGAGCATGTTATGCACTATCTGGATGACTTCCTGTTCTTGGGTGCACCCGGCGACACGAAATGTGCGCAAGCGCTGCGGGACTTCTGCATCCTCATGGGGGAGTTCGGAGTCCCATTGGCACCAGGTAAGACGGTTGGACCATCTACTTCACTGGAGTTTCTTGGAATTGAGCTCGATTCTGTGGAGGGATGTTTCCGTTTACCGAGGGAAAAGGTGGCCAAGTTTAGGGCTTCCTTGACGCAATGCCTGGGCAAGGAGAAGGTGACCCTGCACCAGTTACAGCAAACAGTGGGTCAGCTTAACTTTGCCTTGAGGGTGATACCAATGGCCCGCCCCTTCTCACGCTCTATTGCACAAGCTATGGTTGGTCTCAAGGAGGGCCACCACCGTACGAGACTGTCGGCAGAGGTTCGCCAGGATATGCGCATCTGGTTGGCATTTCTGGCGGACTTCAACGGTCGAGTTGTGTGGAACAAGCCACCAGCGTCTTCAGACGAACTAGGTCTATGGACTGACTCAGCGGGGAGCGTGGGTTTTGGCGCCATCTTTGGTGACCGATGGTCTGCGCAAACATGGCCGGCGTGGTGGCACTCCAGCGGTCTCACAGGTAACATTGGGTTCTTGGAGCTATTCCCCATTTGGGTTGCTCTGATGGCATGGCCAGCCGAGTTCAGGGACCGCTCAGTGGTGTTTTGGTCTGATAATATGACTGTGGTCGAGTGCATTAACCAACAGGCAGCACGCTGCAAGTGGATCTTGAGATTGTTGAAAGAAATTGTACTACTTTGCATGAGGTTGAATGTACAGTTCAGGGCTAAACATGTGCCAGGCGTACTGAATCATGCAGCTGATGCACTCTCTCGTTCACATATGCAGGCGTTCAGGGGCTATCTACCGACAGCGGACCTAGTGGCGGCACCGTTCCCCGAAGCGCTATGGCTAATCGGTGCCCCGGATTACAAGACCTCGTGGCAGCAAGCTTAGCCCCCAGGACGAGGAAGGCATACGAAGGAGCGTTTCGTTCCTACTGCACATTTTTGGGTCTGGCAGGGAATAAGAGCTGGGGTCAGGAGGAATCCTTCCTGGGGTTCCTGGTAGCGCTGCACAGAGAAGGCCGATCAGTGGCAACGGCCAGTAGGCATAGGGCAGCCATTTCATTCATGGCACAGGTGCATGGCATAAAAGACCCGACGGGTTCCTTTTTGGTTAAGAAAGCCCTTCGCGGCTGGCAGCGCCTCGAGGGTCGCAAGCAAGACACAAGGCGCCCGATTGGCTTGGACAGATTGTCTCTGCTTTTAGCAAAGCTGGATGAGACGTGCTCCTCCCATTTCAAAGCAGTTCTGTTCCGGGCAGCCTTCGCATTGGCATTCCACGGGGCTATGCGGGTGAGCGAACTTGTTGCAAGGAACAAGAAAGATGTTGAGGGAGGCTTGAGCAGGGATCACGTCCAAATTAGGGGTGATTCAATGGTGGTTTCGATAGCCAGGTCCAAGACTGACCAGGGGGCTATGGGAAATAGTGTTATCGTGCAGCGCGCGCGAGGGTCCCCCACGTGCCCAATAAAGTGTATCGAGGAATACTTAGCACTGAGGGCGGCTACATGGGGGGGGAGTTTGCTGAGGCACAAGGATGGCACCCCACTGACGAGGTTTCAGTTCCAGAGGGTGCTAGCACTGACAATCGCTGCGGCGGGCATGGACCCGTGCGATTTTGGGACCCATTCCTTTAGGATAGGGGCTGCCACTGAGGCTGCAGCCAGGGGTCAGAGTGCGGAGGAAGTGAAACAATTGGGACGTTAGTCCTCGAATTGCTTCAAGAGGTATGTGCGATTGCACATGTTGTAGAGATCAATTGACATGCACTCACGCTTCTTGTCTTTTGTTTGATTTACAGTTTCGCGAGCCTGTCACGTGGGGCGGAATTTGCAGTCGACCCAGCACCAGGAGACCAGCGGTCAAGGATCACCGACTGGGGAGAGAGTGGTATGGGTCGTGGGCCACTCATACGTGAGGCGCGCCGGGGACGTATTCAAAGCAGGTGACGCGACTCACACAGCTGGGGAATATGGGTACAGAGTGACCATCCATGGGAAGGGTGGGCTCTGTTTTGACCGATTCGGAGACTTGGTGACACTGGGTAGACGAGTGTTATTGGAACACATTTTGTCGGCTGTTAGCTGGTTGGCTAAAAGAGTCCCGGGGTGCACGATTGCCTGGTCCCACATGATTCCAAGGAAGGTATGGTGGGGGGGGGACATTCGGTGTCAGCACTGAACCATTCAGTGAAAAGAGTTAATAATAAAATTGGTAAATTGTTCCGCTCTTCGCAGTTACACAGCATTCCTCATGGGTGTATTCAGGGCGATCACATGTATCTGAACGATGGGGTTCACCTGTCCAGGGAGGGGAATGACTTACTCATAGGAGACTTCATAGCGTGGCTAAGGGGTTTGAGGAGGCATGACCTTTAGGAGGAGTTGGGGGGACCGGTTAGTCGGTCAACTATCCGGTCTGTGGCGGTAAGGTCATGATCGGTGAGCAGTAATTTCAAGGTCCCTAGAGGGGGGCGCCACCCAGAATGGATGGGAGCGCCCGGGGGGAGGCGGCACCCACTAAGGATGGGTCGCCTAGGGGGAGACGGCCATAGGCCCCTCCCAGGGGGGGAGGTGGCTAGATGCCCCTCCTACTAATTTCCCGGGGGCCGGATATCCGCGACGGCGGATAGAGAGTGTGGGGATGGGGGGGGGAGTCCACGCTGTCCTTTCTACAGATACCTCACACGGGAACTCGGACGACCTTTAAGATGGCGTCGAGTGGAAAGGGGGCCCCCACCACGACAAGGGGAGTTACAGTTGGCAATGAGGGTAGAGTCCTCTGCGCATGCGCCACTCACACCGTGAGGGCGAGATTCTGGTAGTAGGGATCTGACACCGGTTAAGACCTTGCCGTTGGCCCTTAATGCTAGGATGTACAATTTTAATTTAGAATGTATGCATTTACAGGATGTTAGACTCGGCTAGGAAACCTTTGTATTAGAGATCTGTTAAGGTTAGCCAAAGTACATGTCTGCATCGAAATGTAATAAATGTAAAATTGTACATAATGATGAAACTTTTATTTAATGTTTTAAATTTTGTTTCATATTTTAATAAATACGGCCGGGAGGGTGACTCCCTCCCGCCTTCCAAAAGTTCAAACCAGTGTCCGACTTCTCCCATCCTTGGGGATAGGTGTTGGGAGGGGGTGGCGGGCATCCCGGCCATACATTTGTTGCAGGCCAAATGTGAATTACCCGTATGAAGTGGCTGTATATATTAGAGCATGAATGATTTTTGTTAGATGTGAGAGCCTGTTGAGCCCCCCCGCCTTACCCCCCGGAGTGAGTGGAACACTGTATTTTCCTATGTATATTTTTCTATGAATTTATCTCCGCCCATGAAATGATGAACAGTACTGATGATTTTATGAATTTTTGTATCCACTATATTCTGATTATCTTGCTAAGATGACTAACTGCATCAAATCAAATAAAATAAAAAATATATATATTCTATAAAGAATGATTTGATTGTGGTCCATTCGCTCTTTTGGTCTCGGATATTCATTGGATATTGCTCCCCCCTAATCTGAATTGAATCCCACCTGGGACCACCATTTACCGACCTTGGCAGGGTGATCTTTTCTATTTGCTTAATTCATGCACTCTGTCCATCACTGTTTTATATACTTTAGTGTGTTGCTCTAAAGCAGACGTGGGCGCGTGCACAAGGTGTCCCTGGAGCTCTGCTATACCTGGCTGATGATCACGAATTAGGCCAAAAATGTCCTGGGATGCTTGTGATCCAGTCCAGGGAGGACCTAAAGGAGCAGTTTGAGCTGGACTGTTCCCATTGGGGCCGGGTCAAGTCTTGGTCCAAACTGAGGTGGCGTGCAGCGCAACCTAATGATGGATTGGGATTTGGCGCGAGTCAGCTCCAGGGGCTGCGATTAATTGAAGGGTTCCATGCGTCACTGCTTTGTATACGTCAGTCTGCTCTCTTCTTGTCAGCACATACCAGTGCTTCCATTAGGGCCGCCAAATGTCCGCACTAGATCCCTTTTGCACACACGTTTGCTGTGAGAAGAGTGCAGAGCGAAGTGGGCAAAGGGCCTGATGTGCAAACTGTCCCTGGAACCGGCCCAGCTGATAGCCTGGTCGCCTGCATCACACGGCGTGTCACGTGTCACTGCTCAGTCTGGGAAACAGAGCGAGGCGGCCGGGGCGACTGGACAATCACTTTCACATTAGCATTTTACATTTCTTCTGTCACCTGGGGGTTCACTTCCTGGTCATGTGTTTGTGTTTTTGTTATAAGAACCATGCACCTGTGCTTCGGTAGGGGCGGAGTCAACATGAGAGGAGCAGAGCACAGGGCAGTGAGGGGCAGGTAAGGCATTGAGAGGGTCGCGCAATAACTACACTCCACGCTGTTACTTGAAGCGTAAAAGGCCATTTATTAGGACACGGTTGCAATCATTTAGACTTATTAACAGTACATCAATGCATGAAATATAAGTTTCCATAATCATTTTAGACTTATTAACAGTACATCAATGCATGAAATATACATTTCCATCCCATAACCACGCATTCTCCATTCTGCCTTTCCAAAACCATCTCACCTATTTGACTCTTCACCCATTCACTCGATAACCTCCTTTCTTTCTCCATTCTCACCTTCACTTGCCCTCCAAGCATCCTATGTTGACTTTGCCTTTATTGCTCATTGCCTCCCATGCCCCACCATCAGTCAACTGTGTACCGTATGTGACTCCCCACCCCTCCAAAGTACCGCCAACCCGGAAACCCCCTGAGGGCGGTTACCTGCCCCACCCCCCCACCACTGCCCTGCGCACCTTTCGCCTCCTGCCAGCGACCCTGCAGCCTCCCAGTGGACGACAATCCACCACCTCACCCTGTGTCCTGCATCAAAGCACCACTCTTGTTACCAACGTGAATTGTGAAAGGTGCCCTTCCAGAACGGGCCCACGTGCCCGTCCTACCCGTGCCGAAAGGCAGCCTCTCTCAGCAGCACCTGGTGAACGACCGTCCACCCAACATGCGTCCCCTGCAAGTCAGGAACGTCCCCGGGACAAACCCCACCATGAAAGTTGTTCTCAATGCAGTGATAGTCCATCACTCCCGCCTGTGCCTGCGTGTCAGGTAAGCAAAACCCCCCGTAGGGCCCACCCCAGCCGGAAAAAACAGCACCCCCCACAACGCGTTGAACAACCATCCACCACCTGGACCAATGCCTGAATAAACCAGCCACATGTCCGGTCCCAATTGTGTGAACCGAAAAAATTGTCACCCCCCCCCCGCGGTGAACGCCCATCCACCACCTGGCCTGCCTCCACACACCGTACTCATGTCCAGCAGGACAAGCAACTGCTCCGGACCACTCTATTGTCCATCCAATGTGCCCCCCCCCTTCCTGAGGTGAACGACCATCCACCCCTTGTACCACCGTCCTTTGCCCCTCCGGCAAAGGACGGTGGTACAATAAAAAGGTGCCCATAAAAAGGTGCCCCCCCCAAACGCCGAGTAACATGTAAGTTTCCCCCCCCCCGTATGTAATTGCATCACTTCTGTAAAGAATGAGTAACCTTAGAAGTTCATGAAGACAAAGAAGCATTCTAGAGTGTGACGTGAACTTCAGATGATCATGTGATGCCAATGAAAACAAACTTTGTACTTGGGTAAGCATGAAAACCCCCGCCTGTTCACCCTCACATCATCCTGTACATCTACGTGTGTCGTACACTTGCCCCCCCTCGCGGCGAACGACCGTCCACCACATGTACTTGGCTCACAAAAACCAACAAACTGCCCGGGCCATTCATTAGTCACCCAAGGTGCCCCCCCTCCATCTTCGAGGTGAACGGCCATCCACCCCTTGTACCTCCATCCTTTGCATCCCTTGGCAAACAAGAACATCTGTAGACCGCTCGCGGTCCATAACAGGAATCTCAAAGCAAACCAAAATCGATCTTTGTGAAGAACCAAAACCCTGCACGGTCATCCACACCTCATCTCTTATATCCCCATGCGCTGGATAATTTACTGTGGCTCCCACCACACTTAGTGAACGACCATTCACCAATCCGGGCCTGCATTCCGTACCCAAAAACGTTCTCGGGCCAAATTTCGGCCATGCTAGGTGCCCCCCCATGGACGACCATCCACTGCCTGTACCTCTACCCCAATGTATGTGAGCGACAGTCCCCCACCATTCTCGGACCGTGACAGGTGGCTCCCTTTGACCAAAGGCCCCCACCATCAATCTCACCCCAAACTGTCCCCATCACCCAGAGCGTCATGGCCTGGACCTCCAAATCCTCAACCCCCCAAACTGTCTCCCCCCAAGCACAAACCCTGCGCCCGACCAGGACGCCCCATGTTCCGTTCCTTGGAAACACATCCCCTGCCAAGCACCTCAGGATAATGCCAGCCTGATACATCCCAGCAACTTCTCCCCTCCATGTGTCCGCAAAGCAGGGCAACCTCACCTTCCCTGCGCCCTACGGCAATCGTAATGGCACCAACATCCCCTCCCACAATGTCCTTCGACCCGTCTCCTACCGTGCACCCCCAATCATCGGGGATCCTGCCCAGTCACGTCTACACCCCCGCTAGTGCACCTCCTGTGTTGAGCACCTGCCGGGAGAAAAGCCACCCCCTCCAGGCGACAGCCCTGGCTCCTGCTCTACTTCCAGACCCCATGGTAGAAAAGAAGAATTAGTCCTGCAAGAAATGCATGGTGTTTCCCCAGCCCCCTTATGGCTTATTCAAGGAAAGTAAGGAAGCAGGTATGGAAGGTGCTGCCAGCTTGAAGTAGAGATCAGGTCTAGTCAACACACTTAGAATCATGTACAAGACATTCTTTCATTCTAACTTCTATATTCCAAAGATATGCAACACTACAGGCAGCCAGCCTAAAACACCTCTGCAAAGCAAAAGCCCATACCCCCAGTACCCACGTCGCCACAGACACCTCACTGTACACCCGCCGCCCCGTCAGCGCCCCCCCATGTGAAAAAAGGTAGGGCCGATGACCTTTTTCAGAGTTGCCCGGCGTTAACCGCCTCTTTACCCACTCAAGTTACCAAACAAAGAGGCAGGCGCTGGAGACTGGAAGGCAGGAAACAGAAGTTTTATTCCGACGGAGCAGAACACATCAAATCAGACAACAGGATATCTTCTCGAGGTGCTCTAGCCGCATCTCTGAGGCCCTGGCCTCTTATACACAGGTTTACGATCTTTATTGCATGTCACACATTCTTGCAATGCTTTGAAGTATGAAAGGACATCCTCGGAATCCCCGCTTTAGGCTCGTTCCCACACACATTTACAGTTGAAGTGCCCACCCCAGTCACAACAGGTGATGATTGTCGCGCAGCTGGACATTCCGCCGATTCACGGAATGTATGTGGTTGATCAGATCTCATGGGGTGGGGGCTTTGATCAACTCGTGGATCCTTTGATGGGAGAAGCTTCCTACTGTATAGGGGGCAATAAACAGTATCCGCAGGGCCAGGTGGCAGCCTGGGAACGAGTAAGACAAACGGGCACAGAGGAAAGGGGGTTTTATCAAAGGACCCGGGATCATGAAAGGAATGGAGGGAGGTGTTGAGCTGGGAACAGGATGGGGTTCCGAGGCAGAGCTGTGCTGAAGAGGGGTTTATGACCCAAGGCATGTGAGAGCGGGGGGCTGTCAGCGTGCGGGGGATGCTTGCGAGGTCAGGAGAGAGAGAGAGAGACGGGCTGGCTATCGGCGCTGGGCAGAGAGGCCATGGCATTTAAAATGGATGCCGCTTACGCGCATGAATGGGCTCGAAAAGGGGGCAAGATGGCGCCGATAATGTTGACACTGCAGTCTAGGTTTTAACAGTCCTCCCTTTTCAACATATCTAGCCAGCTTGTCTACTCTATGTCAATCTTCATTAAATTCCTAACCTCTGCATCATATAATGCTCCCATGCGTTCCTTTCCAAAGTCCACAGTCTTAGGGCAAATACAATTCGCACATAACGAACACAGAGGCGGCAGGCATTGAATTCCTAAGCATAACCCACATATTACGACTACAGGAATCAGGATAATGGTAAACAGTCTCCAGCCCCAGTTCTTAACAGTACACCAGAACCATCCACCAAGCGACCATTCTTCCTGCTCCTGGTGGACTTCTGAGGAGAGTCTGTGGAGGTGTTCGATGGCCTTGTACACTGAGGGTGAATTGTCCGGTATATATGTACAGCAGCTGGACCCAATAATGCGGCATGCTCCACCACGATCCGCTAGAACCACATCTAGAACAAGGCGGTTCTGGAGAGCCACCAGGCGGACCGCTTGAAGCTCGGCTGTGTTGTTAGCAAGGATACCAGCTGTGATGTTCATTGTTGTCTCGACTGCCTGAGTCAGATGTCGGATGGCACGGCTGTTTGCCAATCGGCCCCAGAGTGGAACAAGTCCCTTCATTGCATCAAGGAACTGTGCTCCTGTAGAGTCGGCTTGTTCAATGTCCTTGGCTCGTTTCTGTCTATGATGATTCGCTGGAGCCACATAGGTCGGAGGAAGGATAAAGGAGATGAAACAAGTGCCCCCCCAGCCTTTGGGGATCCAGGTGTAAGCCTTTGTGCCGCAAACGAAGTACATGTTTGGAGAGGATTCAAAGGAAGGTGGATCGGTAGAGTCCAAAGTTCTGGTGAAACGGCAAGCACTGCGGCCTACCAGCTGTGTCCCAAGCCCTTCTATGCACATATGGCCTGTGACGTTGATGACAGATAGAGCCACAGTCAGAGTGGCAGCTGTTCGTTTCCGTAGGTAGGAGAAGGTGGGTCTGGTTGGATTGTTGAACACCTGCATTTCAATTCGTTCTTTAGCAGGGATGTCCATGTGGATAGAGTCGTTGGAGGTCTGCGGGCAGAAATGTGTCTTTGTTTTGTTTCGCCAGACCTCATGAAAGAAATGCGTCATGGTTTTGCTGGAGGTGGCATTGTCCTTATAGCTCTCTTGCAAGAGGATCAGCCAAGCAAGGCAGGAGCCATGAATTGAGAAGGGTGAAGGGATGAAAGGTATCGAATGTCCAGTGGCGTGGGGTAGCAACCCACAGATCCAGCAGTTGGTGGCATTGGTGGCAAGATTGTGCTGGTGCAGCAGCTGCACAAAGGAGTTGTTCCAAAACTCCTTTCGCCTTTCTCTGAGTTGAGGAGAGAGCGAGATCAAATAATGTTCCTTCATGGTAGTAGGCTGCGCAGTGGTTATCAATATCTGATGAGCAGGTGTGTTTTCCTCCAAGATCCAGAAGGAAGTCATGAGGAGGAGGCAAAAGAGGAAGACAATGAAGAAGGCGATTGTCTTTGATTTGTGCATATTGTCAGTCTTTGGGTTCCTGTAGTGGGTATTTCCATCTGCTTCCATCATCTTCTTATCTGGCGCTTCCATCATCTTCTTATATGGCGCTTCCATCATCTTCAAGGTGCTCGGTAGCGGGCAGAACCACAGACTTTGGTTAGCTTCTCTCCTGGTAACCCTTGGTGGTGTTTAGGTCACCGTTCTGAGATTTAACTTAGTCCGTGGTCTACTTAGCCGAAGCTCCCTCCTTTCGACGCAGGAAATACCCTTCCCTGGATGGCACAGTGGGGTCAGGGAATTTTGCAAGTTCAAGTGCCTCGGTATCAGGATAGCAGTTCAGTGATGGTCGATCTTTGTTCAGGAGCTCTTCCTGGTTGTCGATGTTTTCTGTTGTGGCCAGGGTCGAGGAGACCTTCTTGCAGTGGTGCGCGTGCAGCCAGTGCCGTTTCCCCTCCACTCGAAGAGCCGTCCGGGTGGTGATCAGTACTTGCCAGGGGCCCGTCCACCGGGGTTCCAGACTCTTCGCCCGTTGAAAATTCCGGACTAACACATAGTCCCCCGGTTGGATGTCGTGGCCCGGACCCCTAGAAGCATCGGGGATGGCCTACGGCACCTGCTGATGAATGACAGACAATGTTTTGGTTAATTTGTACAAGTAATCAGACAGTAGGACGTCCGGGACATCATGAATGGAGGTCGGTTTGGGGGCAGTCCAAAGGTTCATTGGTCGCCCGAATACAACCTCGTAGGGGGTCAAATGGTGCTTAGTGGGAGTGGAGCGCATTGATAGCAATGCCAGTGGAAGGGCATCTGGCCAGTTAAGTCCTGTGGTGGCCACTATTTTTGACAGTTTCAGCTTCAAGGTAGCGTTGTGTCGCTCCACCAAACCAGCAGATTGGGGGTGGAAGACCGCATGGAACCTCTGCTTCACCCCCAACCCCTTCAAGATTAGTTGGATAACCTCAGCTATGAAGTGGGGGCCATTGTCGCTCCATAAAATTCGACAAAGGCCGTAGCGAGGGAAGAATTCTTTTAACAGTACTTTTGCAGTGGCCATAGCAGTGTTATCACGGGTTGGGTATTCTTCCACCCATTTGCTAAATGCGCACACCACGACAAGTACGTATTTCAGGCCTTGGCATCTGTCTAGTTGGATGTAGTCCATCTGCAGGACTTCAAACGGGTGATTGGGAACCCCAAACCCTCCCCGGGGTACCACAGTTCCTTTCCCGGGGTATGTTGCAGGCATATCAAGCATTGTTGGACCAGACGTTTGGCGGAGTCTCTGATTTTGTCGTTGTGCCAAACTCTGGAGACAAGTTCAATCATGGGGGCTGATCCTATGTGAGCAGGGGAGTGTGCCATAGTCAGTATGGGAATCAGGTATGAGTCAGGTAGCAACCATTTGTTCGTGTCCTTTGTCCGCCAGCAGCCTTCATCGTCTTTCAATCCCACCCGTGCCCATTCAGTCAATTCGTGTTGTGTGCTAGCCATTTGAATGTCCCTAATAGTGTCCCTAGCGTCGGTCCATTTCTCTGCTTGTGACCTGGTCACGTACATGTTTGTCGTCGTCCTATTTTCAGCGGTGGTTCGAGCAGTGACATCGGCTAGTGCATTTCCCTGTCCAATAATGTCTGTCACTTTCTTGTGTGCTTGGCATTTGATAACCGCAAGTCTTTTGGGGAGAAGGGCAGCTTCGATCAGGGCGGAGACTAAATCTCCATGTAAGATAGGGGTGCCGTGCGAGGTCAAGAATCCCCTTTCCTTCCAAAGGAGCCCAAAATGGTGAACCACTCCGAAGGCATACTGGCTGTCGGTGTAAATGTTCGCTGTGGTTCCTGCTGCTAGAATGCATGCTCGTGTCAGGGCAATCAGTTCCGCTGCCTGAGCAGATCGTTGTGTGATGCGGGCTGTCTCAACTACAGTTCGAGCCGTGGTGACTGCATAGGCAGCTGAAGTGGTGCCAGCGGGGAGTTTGATGCAAGAGCCGTCCACCCACAGCTCTCCGTCAGGGTCAGGAAAAGCCGTGTCTCTGAGGTCAACCCTACTTCTAGTCTGTTCGTCCGTGAGGGTCACACAGTCGTGTACAGGGGGCACATTGGGATCGTTCTCTGGTAGGGGTAACAAAGTTGCCGGGTTCAGTGTGGTGCATCTTTTCAGGGTGATGTGGGGTGCGAGCAGAGTCAGTTCGTATCCTGTCAGTCGTGCACTCGTCAGGTGTTGCGTCTTGGTTTGGTTCAGGAGGGTGTCAACTGCATGGGGTACTAATACCGTGAGGGAATTCGAGAGCACGATCCCCTCACTCTGTCGGATAGAGATAGCAGCGGCAGCTACAGCTCGAAGGCAAGCAGGTAAGGCTCTGGCTACGGGGTCAAGAGTGGCAGAGAAGTAAGCGCATGGTCGTTGCTTTGGGCCAATGGACTGGGTCAAGACTGATAAAGCACACCCCTCCCTTTCGTGAGTGTAGAGGGAGAAGGGTTTTGTGTAATCGGGGGTACCTAGGACAGGGGCTGTACAGAGGGCATTTCGTAGCTCTATGAAGGAGGATTGGCATTCAGGGGTCCAAGGGAGCGGGAAGGGGACATCTTTAGCTAGCAGAGAAAGCAGCGGTTTCACAATGAGGCTGAAGTTTGGTAACCACTGTCGGCAGAAGGAGGTGAGGCCTAGTAGGGAGCAGACCTGTTTCTGAGTCTTAGGGACAGGGGTTTCAAGAATGGTTTGGATCCGGTCGAGAGTAAGTTTCCTTCCGTCTTTGGACAGAAGGTGGCCTAAGTAAGTGACCTGGGGTTGGCAGAATTGCAACTTCTTTTTGGAGACCTTGTGGCCATTTTCCGCAAGGAAGTGCAGGAGTTGAATGGTGGCTGTGACTGCTAGTGGAGTGGTGTCGGCCGCCAAAAGGATGTCATCGACGTATTGTATTAACACCACTCCATCGGGTAACTGGACTTCATCCAGTTGTCTCTTGAGGGCCTGACTGTAGATGCTGGGGCTCTCTGTGTAGCCCTGGGGTGCTCGACAGAATCTATATGAGCGGGCTTTTAGGGTAAAGCCGAAGAGATATCGGCTGTCTGGGTGGATGGGGATAGAGAAAAATGCGTTTTTGAGGTCAATGACAGTGAAGGTGGTGGCAGTAGAAGGAATCAAAGTCAGGATAGTGGTGATGTCTGAGACCACGGGGTACTGGGGTACGACCACTTTGTTGATCTCTCGAAGGTCGATGATGAAGCGGTATGCTTTCTCATCCCCCTCTCCTTGTTTCTTGATGATGGGCAAGATAGGGCTGTTGCAAACGTTGCTAACCACTTCCTCTACCACTCCTGCATCTATCAGTGACTGAATAATCTTTACCAATGCCTTCTCGCCTTCGGGCGATATCCGATATTGTGGAAGTTTTGGGAGTATTGCGTCCGGTCGAACAGTAATGTGCACTGGGTCAATCATCATGCGTCCTACGTCCGAATCTGTCTTGGCCCACAGATACAGAGGCAGAGTGTCAAGTAGAGACATGTCAGCGTCATTGATAGAAAACATGCGTCGGGAAGGGCAATGTCTGAGCAGAATGGGGTTGTCATACAGGAAAACTCGAACTCCGTCTTGGGAACATCTAATAGTCGCTCGGAAGTGCTTCAGTAAGTCAAGTCCCATAATGGCGTCAGGAGTATTGGCAGAAAGCAGAAACGTCGTGTCAGTGATATTGTTCTCTAAGTCGAAGGGGATCGGAGTGGACAAAGGGTTAGTGGAGGGCGTCCATCGAAACCTATCGATGTCACAAGTGAGCCAGACAAGGGTGCCCTTGGAATCAGTCGTTTAGATAACGCACTACGTGTTGCGCCAGTGTCTACCAGAAATGGAGACTTTGGACCCAGGACCTTAGCAGTGACATAAGGACCTTGCTGGTCAACATAGAGCTCGACTGGATCCCTCCCTTGCCCTTGGCGGTCCTATGCGAAGTCGTGGGCAACGTCACAGTCAGACTGTTGGTACTGATTCTGTCTGGGTCGGTCAAATGTATTTGGTCTGTTTGATTTATCGTTAGTCGTGTCATTTGCGGGCCCTCGTTGCTGTCCTCTA
Organism: Lissotriton vulgaris; assembly: GCF_964263255.1. Taxonomy (NCBI): domain Eukaryota; kingdom Metazoa; phylum Chordata; class Amphibia; order Caudata; family Salamandridae; genus Lissotriton; species Lissotriton vulgaris. The sequence continues at coordinate 236,333,205 of NC_141685.1, forward strand.
TTTCTCGGTCCACCCGCTACGTCCCTGGGGTCCCTATTCCTGATCATCTCCAACAGGACCGGGCACTGGGATTTCCAATGGCCGAATCCTTTACAGAAGGCACACTGGTCCTCGTTAATTTTCTCCATATCAAGGATTCTTCTCCATTATATATTTCTTTCTTGATACATTGGTTTTTGACTTTGTAACATTGTTGATGTGCTTCTATTACTAATGTTATTCCCAACCTGAGACCATTGAGTTCCAAATACTCTCTTCCTAGAGCAGGGGCTTCTGTTGCTTTTGTACATTTGTGTGGATTTCTGGTCCACCTTCGAGCGGTTACGAGGGATTACCGCCCGCCCCATTGCCTGGAAAAACAATACCTGACAACCATAAAATATCCTACGGTTACCCGGCTGCGCGCCTTTCATAATCTGGAATACCTTAAACCCTCTCAGTAGATCCACTGGTCCTCGTTAATGTCTGTACGTCCAATGCGAGGTGTCGGGGTGCGGTCTTTAGGAGGTACGTTCCTAGGGGCATTTGTCTGATAGTTTCCTTTGAATTGCTCTCGTCCTATAGTCACCCCTTGCAATTGTGCAATCATCACCCTCTCTTTTAAGTCTTTCTTCTTTTTCTCTGTTGCTCTATCGTTTTCATTTTTCTGGTGTTCGTAATATTGGGCCATCTGAAGGATAGCCGCAGGTTTGGAGGCCGCCCAACTACTCTCGCTGGCCTGCAATTTCTGGGAGACCTCCGGTGACAAACCCTTAACATAATTCTGGACAAACAGATGGTGTCCGGTTGCAGTGGTCATGTCCTGGCCGCTGTAATCGGAGAACACCGTTTCAAACCGGGAGAAGTAGTCCGATACATCCTCTTGGGGTTTCTGACGACAAGCCGTTACTATCGACCAGTCCACTTTCTTTTCTGGAATCAGGGTTTTCAATTTCTGTACGATTTTATCTGGGAGGTCTAAAATGGATTTCAAGGGCTTCTGTCCAGGCTCCCGTTGTCTATCTATGCCATCGAGTTGTGACCAGGTATGTCCAAACAGCTCAAGGTGGTCGACTTTCCGGATTTGCTTCCACACATCAGCTGGTAGACATAACCCGAAAAACAAGTCGATGTCAGCCTGGGTCATAATCGTTGAACCTAGGGCTGTACCTAATTCAGTATAGAAGGCAGTGGGGTTTTTACGTAAATCAGGCAGAGATTTTCGAAATGTCAGAATATCTTGCCGATCCCATGGCTGGTAGACCCAGTTGTACACAACCCTCCCTCTTGCATCTTGGTGGTTGACGTCATCGTGAGTTCCTAGACCTCGTGGAGGAACCCAGAAAGGGGCAGCCTCTCTTATTGGCATCATGGCGCTAGCTCGCTCAGTTTGTGGTTCGGTTGCTACGGGTGTCGTGGGTTTAGCTTCCGATTCCTGTTCAGTGAGGTGGCGGAAAACTTTAAGCGTACGCGTAAGGAGGTCCGTCACATCACACTCGCCCTCATTCCCGATATCGACCTTCCGGTACAGAGTTGTTAGGCTCTCGGGACCTTTGTCTCGTTATCGGTCCTCGTACGCATTCAAGACATGATAACACAGTCGTACGGCAAAATGTCGTCTGTGGCTCCCTGTATACGTGTTGAACATATCCGTGACGTGCTCTTCACTTTCCTTTCTTTCTACCAATGTCCTCACAATCTTATCAATCCCTGCTCGCTCATCCTTGCCTAATCTGTTTGTTCTTGCGAAATCAGCCTTTCGGGTCTCAGGGTCATCTAACGCTGCCGCTTGTGCTGTATCTAATACAAGGGGTTCGGCCGGCACAGAGGCCATGGGGGCCGAAGCTCTGGTACTACTCTCGTCTGTGCTTGGGGGTGGTGGGTGCTGTGCTAAGGGTTGGGAAGGGACATATGGAGGGGGCATGTAGATGATCGGAGGACCTAACAAAAGATCATCGTTATCTCGCTGTTTCAAGGGCAATTCAGGATAGAGCGTAGAGGGCGTTCTAACCGGACACTGGCTTGATGTTTCTACCTCTAGTTTCTGTTTGGCTTCCTCTCTTTCCTTAATCTCTTCTTCTAATTTCTTAGCAGCTAGGTGGGCTGCCTTTCGCAGCTCTTTTCCCAACCTACTCTCATTTCTCTTTTTACGCTGTTCAGTTTCTTTGCGCCACATGCCGAGACTATCAAGCATAGTGGGCGTTGTCTTGTGCTTCCCAAGGGCTGTTTCTAGCGTGCTTATTTTATCCTCATCGAAGGATCCTATCAGTGGCCACTGACTTTCTCGATCCTTTTTCGTATATTTATGCCACAGCTTGCTATAAGCTATAGCGATCAATCCATGCTTCATGAACATGTCCTTATTAGGGGTACCTTCCAGTGGAGCCGGATGGTTCATCTCTAATAAGCGGTCCGGGCTAAACAGGCTACCAATCAGTGGGGAGAAGATAGGCATGACGGATTACAACGGGGACAAAAGTCTGCACTACCTATCTTATCACTGCGTTCAAAGACTAGACAGAATATTTCTATTCTTCGTTGTTTGCAGGCGGTGAATACCTCAAAAGAACCAATATCGAACAGTCAATGTTCGGTCAATCAAACAATCAATGGGCAGAATAAGTAGGCACGACGGGTTACAACGGGGACAAAAGTCTGCGTTACCTACCCTTTCACTACCTGCAAAGAGAGAACCTGTTCTTCCCTGTTTGCAGACAGAGAATCTCCAGAAAACAATCCGCGAACAATAGTTCGGGCCAAACAATCAATCAGTGGGGGAGGAAGATAGGCACAACGGATTACAACGGGGACAAAAGTCTGCGTTACCAATCCTTCACTGCTTGCAAAGAGAGAGCCTGTTGTTTCTCTGTTTGCAGACAGCGAATCTCCAAACAAATCAATAAAAGAGTAATACTAGTATTTTCCAAACAATCAAACAATCATTTCGCAATTTGTCGCGTTTACACGACCTTACCCGGACCGCATGGACAGTTTCTTGTCTTCCGAATCCAGCGCCCGATTGTCCTCTATTCTTCATGATCTTCGCGGCACTCCTGATGGTTCCCAGTCAGGACCGTAGATCACTCAAGAGAGGTCTGTTCGGAACCAGTGAAGTTCGGATGATCGGCTGTCAGACGAGGGTCTATCGGACAGGAGCTCTCCCGATCGTTGCAGTCGTTCACTCTGTCGTCAGGACCTCTCCCACTGGATCCACGAGTCGCTGAAGGGCCCCACGTTTGGGACGCCAATTGTGGAAAAAGGTAGGGCCGATGACCTTTTTCAGAGTTGCCCGGCGTTAACCGCCTCTTTACCCACTCAAGTTACCAAACAAAGAGGCAGGCGCTGGAGACTGGAAGGCAGGAAACAGAAGTTTTATTCCGACGGAGCAGAACACATCAAATCAGACAACAGGGTATCTTCTCGAGGTGCTCTAGCCGCATCTCTGAGGCCCTGGCCTCTTATACACAGGTTTATGATCTTTATTGCATGTCACACATTCTTGCAATGCTTTGAAGTATGAAAGGACATCCTCGGAATCCCCGCTTTAGGCCCGTTCCCACACACATTTACAGTTGAAGTCCCCACCCCGGTCACAACAGGTGATGATTGTCGCGCAGCTGGACATTCCGCCGATTCACGGAATGTATGTGGTTGATCGAATCTCATGGGGTGGGGCTTTAATCAACTTGTGGATCCTTTGATGGGAGAAGCTTCCTACTGTTTAGGGGGCAATAAACAGTATCCGCAGGGCCAGGTGGCGGCCTGGGAACGAGTAAGACAAACGGGCACAGAGGAAAGGGGGTTTTATCAAAGGACCCGGGATCATGAAAGGAATGGAGGGAGGTGTTGAGCTGGGAACAGGATGGGGTTCCGAGGCAGAGCTGTGCTGAAGAGGGGTTTATGACCCAAGGCATGTGAGAGCGGGGGGCTGTCAGCGTGCGGGGGATGCTTGCGAGGTCAGGAGAGAGAGAGAGAGACGCGCTGGCTATCGGCGCTGGGCAGAGAGGCCATGGCATTTAAAATGGCTGCCGCTTACGCGCATGAATGGGCTCGAAAAGGGGGCAAGATGGCGCCGATAATGTTGACACTGCAGTCTAGGTTTTAACACCCAGGACCCACCCAATGACCACAGCCGTTGCGCCCCCCCCCCCCCGAGCATCCAAGAAACCACACTCCTCCGCCAGGCTGTCCCGCCAAAAAACAGCCTGGTTACGCACAAGGCCAAAGACCAGGAGAAATGTCTCCCCCTTTGCTGAAAAACCTCTACTTCACTCCAAACTTCCTCCACTCACAGTCCCTTGCGACCTTTCCACACACGCCCTCGCCTCCGAACAGACCGACACCAATACGGCGCTACACCCGGCCCCCACTGCCCTCCTGTCCGGGCACACCTCCGTCACAACTACACCGCCCCCCCCACTGCTCCCCCAAAAAGCCTATGCCCCAATTTGGCACTACCAATGCCCCGTCGCAATCCAACCTAATCTCCCTACGGTACCTTCTAACCTGTAGCGACCAATGAACCACACACCCCACCTCCAGGGCGTGCAGTACCAAACCCCAGGTCAACAAAAAACAAACTCACATAGACCTCAGCACACAGCAGCCAGATACCTCTCCACCGTGTTACAGCTCCCCGCCCCTCACCTCCAGGAAACTCCTCACTACCGCCAAAACACGCCACTCCCAAAACCTTCCTGCCAAACAACACCCCCCGCCTTAACGGATGCGTCAGACGCTCATCACCCTATGACGCTCACCCCACGAGAACCCCTGCGCAGCCCCCCTTCGACATGTATGCGCTGACATAGGCTGTGCATTCCCTCCTGCACTCCGTTCATGAGACCCCCCAGAACGCCAAAAACTGCCATGCCACCAAATCCTGAAAACTAAAAACCTCTCAACCTCCGGCATAACCCGTCACAACCATCCCCTTACCCGTGCGTGAACAGCCCCCCCTGACCAGCCCCTCCCTGCGCATCCGCTAAGTCAAGATGTTAAGCAGTCCTCCACCTACATGGTACACCAAAACCTGGCCACCACCCCAGGAGCATCTAGCCCCCCGCCTCTATCTTCTCCACTCCAACCTCGCGCCCACGTGACGCTGCCACGCTGCCCCGCCCGTCATGGTGAGGACAGCGTCGTATCTCGCGGGAACACTCCCCCCGGTGTAAGCATCCAACCCCCGAGCCCCATCAACCTGACAACCAATGCCACGCCACCAAATGACCACATGGGAGTCGACCGGCCATCCCTGTCAACCTTGTTGCTGTAGTATCCTCTGTGAAGCATGCCACCCACACTGGGTCCCATCATTACTCCTGCCGCAGCAGCACTGGTATCCCCCAAGACACCCCCCACACCTGCAGCGCATCGCATCGGAAGCACCATGAGCCCCCACACAACTTACCCCTTCCCCAGGCCCCAGCCGTAATCGTGTACCTAAGAGTTGCTCCAGCACAACGCCCCTTTGTTCCTGGGCGCCACGCCCATCGCGGCTGTGCCCGCAGATCCTACCTCGGCCGTCCTTGACCCCCGCAACAATAAAGAAACCGTCCAGCCACCATTTACCCCCCAAAGAACCAATCGGCTCCAGCCCTGCTCGCAAAAACTCCCGGCCAACCCAACATCCCCACCACACAACACCCACAGAGCCCGCAACTCCCTTCACCATCACACCCACCGACCCCCAGCCCTTCTCTTACAACAACCATGCCGACTCTCACACAGCACAAACTGAACAGGTCACACCGTACATATTTAACATTGTCTGGAGAAAAACGTTGTATTAGATGCTGCGCAAATCCCCCGACGGAGGGCAGGCCGCCGCGGACCCCCCTACTGCTTCGGACCAGCGTTAGGAGGCCGTAGTGCGCCCCGCTGGTGTCACACCTGCTGCCGAGCTGGACCCCCGTCCTCAGTTCGCCTCCCCCACCGGGTCGCAATAACCAGGTGGGCCCAAACACCACCGGGCCTCGTGCCATCTCGGCCGTCCCTTACACTTACCCCTGATACCCTACTCAGTGCCGCCTACCAAATCCGCAGGGGCCCGATCCCAGCCCCCCCCAAGCTATCACCATTGCCCCGAGACCAACCCGAATACCACGGGCTCCCTGTAGGGATGGGCCCACACCCCCACCACTCTGCAGCAAAAAGGGGGGGGGTAGGGGCCTGCGAGACCACAGCCAGCTCCGGGCGCCCCGCCCCACTGCCTGACCCCTGTTGGTAAATGCCCGACACAAACTTAAGGACCACCTGTCTGTAATACTGAAGAAATGCCCCCAAAAGGCGAGGAGGCGCTACTTCAAAACTCACCCGATGCCTAAACTGGGACCGTTCATGCCCACCCCCCCCAGGCACCCGGCAGCAAGCCCCCCCCCCCTCAGGACCGCGGGCAAAGCAAGGACACCTCCCCTCCCACCCCCGCTGCGGGGCCCCCATCAGCCTCACACCGGCCCCGTGCCCCCCACGCCTCGCGGACAAAGGCAGCGCACCACGAACCCCAGGAAAGTCTCAGGGGAAGGGAAAAACAGTCGCGCGCGGCGCAGGGCCCCCGCCCGCTCCCCGACAGGGTGACCCCCCTCCATCAGCCACCACCGACGTGCACAGTAGCAGCCACATCGTGCAGACCAAAACCCCACCGCCGCGCCCGGCCGATCCCCACACGCGCACAACTTACTACCTGGGGAAACCCCCATCCAGGCCAGAGGCCGCGCCTGATGGACACGCCCGCCGCGACCTCTCCAATCGGCCAGGTTGAGCTCCGCACTCTCCTCGGGGCGAAAAACACCAGCCATGCCGAAAGACTCCCCAGGGCTTTCTTGCCAGCCAATCGACAAATCGGCCCCCATTCAAACTAACCCTACAGCTCAACGAAATTAAACACCCTCCCGGTGGTGCTCAGGTGTCAGGAAGAGGCCGGATCTTCCTTTCCTGACACCTTATATGCCCGCCTCAATCCCACACCTTCCTTTAACCCCTGTAGTCCCGCCCTCCACCTTGTCCTTCCGTTTTCGCGCGAAAACCCCGGGGGAAGACTGGTCTGCGACCTTCGCAGTGTGTGGTGAGAAGGTGAGAGGGGGGAGGGATACAGAGCGGGGAGGTGGGGCAGAGACAGTCACTGCCCGGCCAGTCAGGGATCAGGCAGGAGAAGGTGGGACAGTGGGGACGAGGGCACAACGAGAAAATGAGGAGCCGATGAGAGAGAGGATGAAAGCCCGCGACTGCCCTGTCGCTGCCACTGACCTGTCCGAGGCTTCACCTATGAGCTGTACCTGGGGGTGGAGAGCGCACGACGGAAGCAGCACAAGAAGAGGGCAAAGCCGATGTGTGTGAGGAGAAGGACCCGAGTGTGAAAAGAAGGCACTGGTGCGACCCTGAGTAGAATGAAAACACACGGGAGGCGGAGACCAGAACAGAGGTAGGCCACTATGTCATGATAACAACCACCAACGACATACAGAGCCCGGATAGCTCAGTCGGTAGAGCATCAGACTTTTAATCTGAGGGTCTAGGGTTCAAGTCCCTATTCGGGCGGCTCTCTTTTACACTCGAGTTGTAATTGTATTTGTGATGAACATGCGCTGTTTGTCCTCTCGCGCCCTGCTCCTCCTCCTCAGGACTCAACCCGATGCCAGAATCTTTACCCTCATTTCTCTGAACTAAATCTGGCCCTGACATCCCAAGACTGAGCTCTGACAAAGCCACTCTGCTCTCAACCCAGGGCACATTAGAAATGACTATAAATAATACCTGTCACTGTTCCTTAAAGTCCCCAGGGGGGCCTGGACACCGTGGTCCCGTGAATGTTCATATGTCTCTCGCCTCGTGCCATTGGCTGCTTGGGGAGTCATTCTGCCCCGTATGGAGTGTGGACATAATGTATGAGGCTCTCTTATATAGCAACAGTACCCTGCAAGGTCTGCATCTTATAGCTGAATAGTAAAGGCAGCGCCATTGTATTTGTTTGGCTTTTGCCCACGTCAGCAGCAACGCAGATTAATCCTTTACGGTTGGGTTTTATTATTGAATAAACACTAAGAAGCCGTGTATGAGGCAATAACGTGCGCTGAGGATTATTTATTTATATCCGGTGTGAGGTGAGGATGAGCCAGGGACAGCCCCCCCCTGGACTCTGAACTGGCGGGTTACCAGGGCCCCGCCTTTTAACAAGGAGCCACGCCCCTTACTTTAGTGACAGCCCTTGCACGAACCGAGGGGGGGCCCGAGGGGTGCCGAGGGGACGCCGAGGGGTGCCGAGGGGGGCCCGAGGGGTGATAACTCCAGTCCAAGAAATGGAGAATAGATCTCAGCGGTACTTTACGGAAATGCATCCGCCATATAATGGATGTTGCTTTTCCTTGCAGAAGTTTGGCCATGCACACCAATGTTTACAAAAAGGATGTCAGAAGTGGGATTCGAACCCACGCCTCCAGGGGAGACTGCGACCTGAACGCAGCGCCTTAGACCGCTCGGCCATCCTGACACGCTGTGTGAGGGTGTCTGTGACTCCATGTGTGCTGAGAACAGGAATGCTCCCCTAGAGGTAAAGTCACACATTAGTTATCATCAAAGATTGATTGTGTTTTGACTTCGCAGCTGAAGCTCAGTCTGGCCTCCGAGGGTGCAGCTCACACCGATCGTGAGAGCGGGGGTCAGGGCTGCACAGTTGTGGGTGCGGTTCATCCCCACAGCTGCTGCACACACTGGCTGGAGAAGAGGAGGGCACACACTGGCTGGAGAAGAGGAGGAGCCGGGGTCACAGTTTCACGTTGTTGCCGTTTTCAATCAAATCAAATCAAATACATGTAAAGAGCTCTAAAGAGTCTATAACTCGAGATTTTTCAGTCCTGGTGACTCGTTCAAGCTCTGACGGGGGCTGAGCCCCCCTCGTGCCCCCCAGGGCTCAGGCATCGGCCCCCTCGGGGGCTTCTGAGGGGATTCACAGCGAAGGAGACAAGATCCAGAGACCCCGCTGAGCCAAGCTCTGCCCTCCACAGCTGAGGCTCAGCCCGGCTCGGGGTTTGTAGCGCCCGGATCTCGGCTGAGAAGCCTCAGGGCGCTGGAAACATGAGGGGTCGGTCAGCCCCCCACCCCCAGCATGCACCTGCCCCCGGCTGACTCCGAGCCGAGTTGTCTCTGAAACAGCCGTGTACGCAGTAAGGGTTGGAGCCCAAGTCTGGCATGTGACACGTGTCACTCTGTCATGTGGCATATGCCACATCTGATGTGACATATGCCATAGATTTTCTACTTGGTCTTTCATTATTATCAGTTGAGCATTTCCAAAGGACCATGTTTCACTCTGCTAAAATAAATACATTGTTTAAAAAAATAAAAATAATATTAAAAAATAATTTTCCGAGGTGGGATTTGAACCCTGGTCAAAACTCACTCAAAGCCCCTGTTCATTAACAGTGAGCCACCTACTCTGCTAAAAGTTCCCCAGCCAAAGGTATCTATGTCATCGAATAAGGTTGTCAGTCCTTCCTCTATTTCTATTGTCTTTGGACTGTAGATAGCAGAAATCTTCTCTCGATTTACATTCTTTAGATACAAATAGCCCTTCCTTTCATACAGTCTGCCACTAGCCCCATGCATTTCCAATTCTTACACAATCATCCCAAATTCTCATTCCACTAAATAAGTGATTTCTTTCATAGCAAACCTGTCCCCCCTATCCACGTGCCACCCAGCATGCCATTATCAATGCCTGACATGCACTATGAGTAAGGAGGCCATAGTTCTCCCAGACACTGCTAGGGGGTCATTTACAAAGGCACAGCTTTCATTTGTGGAATTTAGAAATAAAAAAATAAAAAAATAAAAAACTGATTTCCCCCACCTGGGGTTTGAACCCTGGTCAAAACTCACTCAAAGCCCCTGCACATACACAGTGAGCCACCTACTCTGCTGAAAGTTCCCCAGCCAAAGGCATTTATGTCATAGAATAAGGATGTCAGTCCTTCCTCTATTTCTATTGTCTTTGGACTGTAGATAGCAGAAATCTTCTCTCGATTTACATTCTTTAAATGCAAATAGCCCTTCCTTTCATACAGTCTGCCACTAGCCCCATGCATTTCCAATTCTTACACAATCATCCCCAAATTCTCATTCCACTAAATAAGTGATTTCTTTTATAGCAAACCTGTCCCCCCTATCCACGTGCCACCCAGCATGCCATTATCAATGCCTGACATGCACTATGAGTAAGGAGGCCATAGTTCTCCAAGATACTGCTAGGGGGTCATTTACAAAGGCACAGCTTTCATTTGTGGAATTTAGAAATAAAAAAATAAAAAAATAAAAAACTGATTTCCCCCACCTGGGGTTTGAACCCTGGTCAAAACACACTCAAAGCCCCTGCACATACACAGTGAGCCACCTACTCTGCTGAAAGTTCTCCAGCCAAAAGCATTTATGTCATAGAATAAGGATGTCAGTCCTTCCTCTATTTCTATTGTCTTTGGACTGTAGATAGCAGAAATCTTCTCTCGATTTACATTCTTTAAATACAAATAGCCCTTCCTTTCATACAGTCTGCCACTAGCCCCATGCATTTCCAATTCTTACACAATCATCCACAAATTCTCATTCCACTAAATAAGTGATTTCTTTCATAGCAAACCTGTCCCCCCTATCCACGTTCCACCCAGCATGCCATTATCAATGCCTGACATGCACTATGAGTAAGGAGGCCATAGTTCTCCAATATACTGCTAGGGGGTCATTTACAAAGGCACAGCTTTCATTTGTGGAATTTAGAAATAAAAAAATAAAAAAATAAAAAACTGATTTCCCCCACCTGGGGTTTGAACCCTGGTCAAAACTCACTCAAAGCCCCTGCACATACACAGTGAGCCACCTACTCTGCTGAAAGTTCCCCAGCCAAAGGCATTTATGTCATAGAATAAGGATGTCAGTCCTTCCTCTATTTCTATTGTCTTTGGACTGTAGATAGCAGAAATCTTCTCTCGATTTACATTCTTTAAATACAAATAGCCCTTCCTTTCATACAGTCTGCCACTAGCCCCATGCATTTCCAATTCTTACACAATCATCCCCAAATTCTCATTCCACTAAATAAGTGATTTCTTTCATAGCAAACCTGTCCCCCCTATCCACGTGCCACCCAGCATGCCATTATCAATGCCTGACATGCACTATGAGTAAGGAGGCCATAGTTCTCCAAGATACTGCTAGGGGGTCATTTACAAAGGCACAGCTTTCATTTGTGGAATTTAGAAATAAAAAAATAAAAAAATAAAAAACTGATTTCCCCCACCTGGGGTTTGAACCCTGGTCAAAACTCACTCAAAGCCCCTGCACATACACAGTGAGCCACCTACTCTGCTGAAAGTTCCTCAGCCAAAGGCATTTATGTCATAGAATAAGGATGTCAGTCCTTCCTCTATTTCTATTGTCTTTGGACTGTAGATAGCAGAAATCTTCTCTCGATTTACATTCTTTAAATACAAATAGCCCTTCCTTTCATACAGTCTGCCACTAGCCCCATGCATTTCCAATTCTTACACAATCATCCACAAATTCTCATTCCACTAAATAAGTGATTTCTTTCATAGCAAACCTGTCCCCCCTATCCACGTGCCACCCAGCATGCCATTATCAATGCCTGACATGCACTATGAGTAAGGAGGCCATAGTTCTCCCAGACACTGCTAGGGGGTGATTTACAAAGATATAAAAGGATGTCGTCAGCTTAGAGCGAAATGCGATCCTCAAACTCCGGGGTCCAGCTGATACCACTCATCGAGGGCTGCCAACGCAGCCAGGAAGCGAGCGGTTCCAAGGCCAGAGCAAAGAGGAGAGGGGACAAAGGGCATCCCTGTCGCGTGCCTCTCCCCAGTACAAAGGGGCCAGAGACTTTGCCATTCACCACTACCTGGGCCAGCGGCTCCTTGTATAACAGTTTTACCCATCTGATAAATCCCAGGCCGAAACTAAACTTTGCCAGCGCGGCCCAAAGGTATGGCCACTCCACCGTATCGAAGGCCATCATTGCATCCAGGGATGCCAAGATGGCCGGCTCACGTATGGACGCCACTCTCGCGAGGACTCCATGGAGACGCCGCAGGTTCAGTGTGGTATTGCGATGTGGAATAAAGCCGGACTCATCAGGATGGACTAAATCACCAATGACTGTTATCAGGCGATTCGCCAGAACCTTAGCCAGAATCTTAGGCTCGGCGTTCAAAAGTGAAATGGGCCTATAGGATGTACAATGTTCTCGCGGCTTTCCCTCTTTGTGGATAACTGCAATGGTTGCGAGCCTTTGATCACGGGGGAGGAGGCCCGCATCATGCGATTCAAGAAACATAGCCCGGCGTTATGGCGCTATCTTGTCGGGTCTTAGTTTGTACAGTTCAATAGGGAGCCCGTTTGGTCCCATCGCTTTGACTGAACGCACTGAACGGATCGCCAGCGCAATCTCATCAGCAGTCAGTACAGCATCGATCAATTCCCTGTCTTCGTCAGCTAGGCGGGGTAAAGCTATGTCTCGCAACAACAAGTGTGAGTCAGTCAAAAGTAACTTTATTTCGATTGAATTTACAATCATAAAAAGTGCATTTAAAAACGAATATTTACAACAGTATAAAAAATCCCATTTGCTCATTAATTACTAAAGAAAGCGGAGCGCTATTGCTTCAAAACAATAAGAAATCGTTCAAGTTCAACTAAACACTGACACTCTATGCACAAATATATTATCACAGTAGTCATTTGCGCGGAAATGAAGTCTTAAGGAGCAGTGGTCAGTAATTGGGAATGGATTTTCAAGCAGGCTTTGAGGTAGCAGGCTACAGTTTTGGCAACATACGGGGTGTCTAAGTATTGAAGTGCCAAAAGAGCCGGTCTGCATCTTCTCAATCCTAAGTGCCGGAGAAGTGGGACCAGCCAACGTTTCCGCGGGGTCTCATAAAGACTGCAGAAGAAGGTTACATGCAGGGTTGACTGGCGAGTATGACCATCACATGGACAGTTAGCTATTTCACGTGACCAATCAGAGGGCACAGGCAGTGAGACAAGGCGATAAAATACATCAAACCGAAATCTGGTTAAAACATATCTCTCATAATTAGACAAAAAAAAAAGACAGATAAGGTTGAATGCCATAGGAGGATTGAATCATCGTTAAATGAACATTTGACTTTTTACCAAGTTCTGAACACAAACGTAAATCGCTTAAATGGGCGACACATAGTTTTTTCAAAGTTTTTCTAGGTATAGCCAATAGAGATTCAGGGTCAGTGAAATATGCAGGGCAATTCAGATCATTCAAAAATGTAAAAACATATAACAGCCAGGGAATCTTTTTCCAATAGGTCAGTGTGAGACAGTCAGATATTAGTGACCTAGTAAGATGACATTGCTCCTGAGTCCATATACGATGCCATAGGAGAATCGGCTGGTACCTAATGATGTCAGTTAGATACTCCCAGCCGAGCTCCATATGGGTGCCGTAAGTAGGAGCACTTCGGGGAAGGGCTAATATATATTTCAAAAAGTCATTTTCGATAATTTGAAGCTCATCTGCGGGCGTATAGCCCCATACACCAGCCCCGTACGTGGCCACGCTCATGCATTTAGCTTGGTAGATCTTCAAAATCACAGCAGGGGCGGGCTTGCCCAGTTTCCTTGAGAATGAAGTCAACGCCGATGTTGTGCGTTGAAACTGCAATTTCTTGCTGGAAATGGCAGGTTTCCAGTACAGATGCTTATCAATGAGAATACCTAGATAAGGGTAGGTGTTAGCAGTTTCTATCCTGGTCTTCTCAATAAAAGGAGATTTGCATTTTTGGGCTTTCTTGCCAATATTCATAACAAAAGACTTGGACTTATTAACTTTAAGTCCAAGAGAAAGCATGAATTGGCAGTATTTATCTAGTTGAATCTGTAGTTGGTTAGGTGTCCTTGCTAGGATGACAGAATCGTCTGCATATAATAATGCAGGGATTGGGCGGGTGTTTTTGCAGGGGAGATCTTTACTATCAACTAGCACCGCTTGCTCCAGTCCATTAGTGTAGATGTTAAATAAGAATGGAGCAAGGACGCAACCCTGCCTAACGCCTTTTGCAATGTTAAAGGATTCAGAAAGCTCCCCTTTGATGCCGTATCTCACACAAGCTTTTGCATCCGAGTATAACTCTCGGAGGAAATTCAGCAGTGCAAGATCTATGCCCAGATTACTCAAGATCGCCCATAGCTTGGAATGAATTATGCAGTCGAATGCGGAACTCAAGTCCACATAGACTAGGTAAAGATTACCGCCTTTGGCCCAGGCGTATTTACCCATAAGCAGAGTCAGGTTTAAGGCCTGTTCTACAGTGCCCAGACCCTCCTGGAAACCAAACTGTAAGTCGGTTAAGATCTTATTCTCTGTGGCCCAGTCCCGTAGTCGCTCCAGAATTAATCTGCCAGCGACCTTGCCCAGAGAATCCAAGAGGGAGATGGGCTTGTAGCAGGCTGGGTTGTCCCGTTCTCCCTTTTTAAATATGGGTAGGAGCACAGAAGTGGACCAAGAATCAATAAGGCCGATCTGAGTCACTGCGGACATGACCTGCGTAACAATTGGGGACCATAGGTCTATGTTGCTAACAAAGATGTCTAAGGGGACACCATCAGGACCGGGCGCTTTACCGGTCTTTGAGGAGGTCAGCGCCGCGGTCACCTCCACTATATCGAAGTGGAGGTCAATAGGGTAGATATTGTTACTAGTGACAGCTGCGGCCTCTAGTCTAGGAGCCTCAGTTGTCAAGGTGGGGTCCCCGAAGATCTGCGAGTAGTGTGCTACCCATTTATCAGCGGGTACTGCCACGTCAAGATGCCGTACAGCAGTTGCATCAGCTAGGAAAGGGGCCTTAACTGTTCTCCAAAACAGGGTACAGTCCTTGCTTAGTGTGCTCTGGTGTAGTTGGGCCCAGAGATTGTTTTTTATTTCCCGTTTACGGGATTTTTGTGCCATCTTATAGTTTTTTCTTAAAGACGCAATTAGGGGCTGGTCCCTGACTTGATTGTGTAGAGCGTTTTATAGTGCACGCTGGGCTTTACGGCAATGGGAATCAAACCACCCACTGGAATCCTTATCGTTATCGTGAGTCTTATGTTGGCGAGTAAGCTCTTGTCTGATGGCTTCTAAGATTTTAACGAAGCTAGAGAGGATCAGCTGAGGGGATGATGACATCTCCAAACAGTGATAGATTAAGGGAAGGGTTTTTTGGATGATCTTGCTAGTGGCCTCTGAGGGATTGATCATCGACCATTTGAGAGTATAGCCATTAATTTTACTCATCTCCAGGGAATGCTGCGTTAAGAGGCTTGTTTTTGGACAGGCTGAGGATGGGGTATTTAATACTATAGTGGTGCTGTTTGAGTAGTGATCGCTTGAGGGATCGGTACCAGTTGTAAAGTGTTTCAATCGGTTGTTTAAAGATTGGGAACATAAGATAAAATCAATAATTGTGCTAAATCCTCTACCGTGAAAAGTCGTCTTGAACTCAACAGCAGGACTCACTAAAATGTTCGCGAATTCAAGTTCTTGAGCAAAAATACAGTTATTTAAAGCGTCACCAACACCACTGTGGGCGAAGTGGGCCAGGGGGGCGTCGTGCTCGTCTTGGAGCCCACAAATACCTTTGTTATAGTTGTTACACAAATAAACATTGAAATCCCCACCCCACACAACATGGCATTGTAGCTGTTGGTTCTTGGCTTTCTGATCTTGTAAATATAAAGTGATTTCCAACAAAGATTTTACACAGTCACCAGGCGTGGAATTATTGTACATATTGATGAAATAATAACAAGAACTATTGTCTGGAACTAATTTGAGAATTTGAAAGATTGGAAAGACCAACGGGACTTCCGTGGTCGTAAAAGGAATTAAGTTGGAAATGTAAATGGCTAAGCCACCCTTGGGTCTTCCATGAGTGGACGGTATGGCCGGAAGATGGAATGTTTTGAAGCCCTGGATGTGAATAGGATCAATTGCCCAGGTTTCTTGAAGGCAGATTAGCTTATATTTATTGGTCACTTCTAGCCAGGACTGGAGATGGATTTTGGATCTAAGGCCAGCTACGTTCCAGTATATGACTGGAAGATCCTGGGTTGATGAAAAAATAGGGTTTGAAAACTGAGGTTCAGCAGAGGAGTGTGGGGGTTGGGACAAGGACTGAGTGGTTGGGACGGAAAGGGAGAGGGTAGGTTTTGGATCACTGAGTTGAAGAATAATAGGTTGTTGGCTCAGAGGTGAGTCAACTGGGGTAGCTGACAAAGTGTGACACAAATCCTGGTGAGTAGAAGTTGACGGCTTTTGGGTCAAGGGTTGCTGGGGAGGACAAGACTCGGGCTGGGTACCAGACAGGGGTGGCAAAATAGAGCCGACCGCCCGAGTGCTCTTACAGGAGTGTTTGGGGTTGGGCGGAACATTGTTGGGGCCACTGTCTGAGATTGGTAGAGTTGGTGGTCAGTCCACCATATCCAAACAGTCATATCTATTGGATAATGGTGGGCCTCTCCAGTTGTTAAAGTTGTTAAAGTGGCCTGGTGGTGGATTGCTAAAACCGTACCCAGACCACTGGTCTTGATCTCTAATCCCACCCCAGTTCCCTACCCTCGACCAGGACCACGGAGGACCAGCGTTACGTCGTGTAGTCGGGGGATAGAAGTACGACAGATTGTGAGTGGCTATCCCTTCAGTAGAGGTATGATCACCCCAGGAGCAGATATGCTCGACTGTATTGGGATCTGCAAAGTTTACTATAACGCAGTCGCCCTGGATGTTTTTCGGTTCGTTGCCTAGCCAAGGCACTCTGCGCACTGTAGTAACTCTGTTGTCCATAAAGATTGGAAGAGGTATGTTGCTGGACAACCAGTATATTACTTTGTTTTTTAAAGACCATACCGGTTCGTCTTGGTTTGGGGAGAGCTCCGGAACACCAGTCATTATTACTACATATGGAGAAGCCTCGGGTGGGAGATGAATAGGGGGAGTCCTTCTCTTATGGTTTTTCGGAATGGTATTGAATCCAGTAGAGTTTTTGGGATGGGTGGGGGCAGGAGTGGGGACTGCGGTGGTAGAAAGGGAAGAAAGAGGATTTAAATGGGTAGATGATGTTGGGTTGGGATTGTTTGCAGAATGTGACAGTAAGGGATTAGTGGATTTGGGAGGTGGTTGCGGCTTGTTTGTAGGTGCTAAAGAATGTTTTTGAGTAGGCTTCTCTGGGGCTTTTTGTTTGTTGGTGTTGGGATTCTGCGCAGAGGTTACAGGCTTTGATGTTTTTACGTTTAAAGTAGTGGGCCTACCTTGCGCCAAGTTGGAATCCTTCTTGTTTCCCTTACTTTGGTTTAGTCCTAGAGACAGTTGAGTTAGTTGGGACTGAACCAAGTGTAGAGCCTTTTCCATTGGTTCCAAGTGGGATTTAAATAAATCTCCAATTCTGGTAAGCAGTAAGCTATCGTTGCTACATGTGTTAGTTGTAAGGTTACCATTTTCCATGTCTCCTCCACTGTCATAGCTACTGGAGCTAGTACAGCTGATATTCGGGTTAACAGAGATAGGATCCACTGCTTGTGCACTTGACAGTGAAGGAGAATGGTGGGGGTTGAAGGGTTAAAGATTTGCGGGGGAGGATCAGAGACAGAAGGAGTTGCAAGGATAGTTGTAGAAGAAGGAATGGTGGAGTGGTGGGACTTAGTAGTTGCCTTCTTCTTCAATTTTTTGGGAATTGCTCCTTCTCGTATACCCCTGGCTATTGGGGAGGAGGGGGGATTATCTGGTTGGGTAACAAAAATAACTGGAGATTTTTCAAGAGAGAAATGGGATTCGGAAAGATCTAGGGATGCAGATAGGTCCACTGTGCGGGGGACGGTGTGCATTTCTGCATGTGCTGTCACTGGAGGGGGCAGATCAACAGGACGAAGGTTTTTTTTTGCAGTGGCCAGTAAGCCCATTGAAGAGCGTCTGTCAATCATCAGGTCCTGTGAGATCCTCCGGTCCAATAGAATGATACCCTGCTCAATGGCATCGTTAGCTTTCGTTATAAATTGGTCTATTGGCCCAATGACCTCAGCTGCAGATTGAGCCTGCTTTTTAACAGTATTCCTGGTGGTTCTCGGACACATTGTACCATAAGAATCGTAACAGTAGTAAGGTACAATGAAACTTCTAAGGCCAAATAGCAAAAACTGGCGGGACCTAAATAGATGTTTTGTCAGTGGCAAAATATAAAAGCAAACTGAAAATAGGGTGGCCCAGTCCAGTCCTGCCCAGTCTTGAACGGGCTTAAACGGGCCCGCCCTTGGCCCGCGCTTCGCCCCGCGCGCGTCCCGCGGTGCGTTTGGGTCTGTTCAATTTATGGTGAGCTAGTTAGGGGGCGTGGCCGCCGGGGGAAGAGGCACCAGCTGTTAGGTGTAGAGGCTGCTGGTCCTCGCAGTCCCCCGGTGGAGCCAACAGGTAGCCTCAAGGTCTAGTGCACGCTGGGAGCGTGCAGGCTGTCCGCCGATTGCGGAGAAGCTCCCACCAGCGGCGCGACCTTTCCTGTGCAGATTAGGTGTTGCAAAGCGCCCTCCGAGTTCAGCGTTCAGGTATCCTCCTTGTTGGCAAGTAGAGTTTAAGCAAATGAGCGGCACCCGCGAAGCGGGTGTCGCGAAAAGTAAAGAGGCAAATGGGGGGGCGTGGCCGCCGGGGGAAGAGGCACCAGCTGTTAGGTGTAGAGGCTGCTGGTCCTCGCAGTCCCCCGGTGGAGCCAACAGGTAGCCTCAAGGTCTAGTGCACGCTGGGAGCGTGCAGGCTGTCCGCCGATTGCGGAGAAGCTCCCACCAGCGGCGCGACCTTTCCTGTGCAGATTAGGTGTTGCAAAGCGCCCTCCCAGTTCAGCGTTCAGGTATCCTCCTTGTTGGCAAGTAGAGTTTAAGCAAATGAGCGGCACCCGCGAAGCGGGTGTCGCGAAAAGTAAAGAGGCAAATGGGGGGCGTGGCCGCCGGGGGAAGAGGCACCAGCTGTTAGGTGTAGAGGCTGCTGGTCCTCGCAGTCCCCCGGTGGAGCCAACAGGTAGCCTCAAGGTCTAGTGCACGCTGGGAGCGTGCAGGCTGTCCGCCGATTGCGGAGAAGCTCCCACCAGCGGCGCGACCTTTCCTGTGCAGATTAGGTGTTGCAAAGCGCCCTCCCAGTTCAGCGTTCAGGTATCCTCCTTGTTGGCAAGTAGAGTTTAAGCAAATGAGCGGCACCCGCGAAGCGGGTGTCGCGAAAAGTAAATAGGCAAATGGGGGGGCGTGGCCGCCGGGGGAAGAGGCACCAGCTGTTAGGTGTAGAGGCTGCTGGTCCTCGCAGTCCCCCGGTGGAGCCAACAGGTAGCCTCAAGGTCTAGTGCACGCTGGGAGCGTGCAGGCTGTCCGCCGATTGCGGAGAAGCTCCCACCAGCGGCGCAACCTTTCCTGTGCAGATTAGGTGTTGCAAAGCGCCCTCCCAGTTCAGCGTTCAGGTATCCTCCTTGTTGGCAAGTAGAGTTTAAGCAAATGAGCGGCACCCGTGAAGCGGCTGTCGCGAAAAGTAAATAGGCAAATGGGGGGGCGTGGCCGCCGGGGGAAGAGGCACCAGCTGTTAGGTGTAGAGGCTGCTGGTCCTCGCAGTCCCCCGGTGGAGCCAACAGGTAGCCTCAAGGTCTAGTGCACGCTGGGAGCGTGCAGGCTGTCCGCCGATTGCGGAGAAGCTCCCACCAGCGGCGCGACCTTTCCTGTGCAGATTAGGTGTTGCAAAGCGCCCTCCCAGTTCAGCGTTCAGGTATCCTCCTTGTTGGCAAGTAGAGTTTAAGCAAATGAGCGGCACCCGCGAAGCGGGTGTCGCGAAAAGTAAATAGGCAAATGGGGGGGCGTGGCCGCCGGGGGAAGAGGCACCAGCTGTTAGGTGTAGAGGCTGCTGGTCCTCGCAGTCCCCCGGTGGAGCCAACAGGTAGCCTCAAGGTCTAGTGCACGCTGGGAGCGTGCAGGCTGTCCGCCGATTGCGGAGAAGCTCCCACCAGCGGCGCAACCTTTCCTGTGCAGATTAGGTGTTGCAAAGCGCCCTCCCAGTTCAGCGTTCAGGTATCCTCCTTGTTGGCAAGTAGAGTTTAAGCAAATGAGCGGCAAATGCGAGTCCTCTTCGGGTCTGTCCGATACGGGAGAATAAACCCCCTGAAAATATTCTGCGAAGCGTTCCACTATTTCCACTGGGTCAGTAACTCTCATGACACTCTGACTTTCAATCACCGGAACCACCCGACTCGCTCTCTCCTTCTTGTCCAGCCATGCAATCAATTTACCTGCCTTATCCCCAACATCATACAAACGCCCCTGCTGCTCTCTACTCATGGATCTGGCAGCGTCAGTGACCAGTGCTTTATAATCACTCTGTTTGAGACTAAGAGCATGAAATTTCTCCTGAGTAACATCATGTTCCAAATCTTCTTCCAACTCGTCTATTTCGGATTCAAGTGTGATTACTTCTTCATGTTTACTCCTCTTGGCACAGGAAATCAACGACAAAGCCTGCCCACGGATAACTGTTTTGAAAGCCTCCCAAAGTGAAACAGCAGAAGACACTGACCCCAAGTTTTCAAGTAAATAGTGCTCTATAGACTTAACCAATGCTGCACGGGTCCTAGGGTTGCGGAGGTACCATGGGTTTATGGGAGCTAACCTCCCTTCTGCTCCAACACCAGTATCCAACACCATGAGTAGCGGGTAGTGATCTGAAATGCCACGAGGCAGATGTCTAACCTCCTTAACCATCATGGCCTGCGCCGCTGGCATCAGTACATAATCAAGCCTAGAGAGGCTGCCATGTGCCCGGAGTGGAAGGTGTATTGTGTCTGCCCAGGGTGTAGCAAGCGCCGACAATCTACTAATCCCAAAGTGTCCATAAGCCTACTCTGCCAAGTCTTTGATCCCGGCAGGTCCCTAGGTGGATAACGATCTTCCCTCCCACAAACAACCGAAATAAAGTCACCACCCACTATCAGGAATCCTTCCGGGAGATTCAGAAATACTTTACCGATATCTTCAAATGTGGACTATTGCAGACTAGGTGGGACATAAACAGACATTAGAAGTATGGTCTTTACCTCCCATCTGCCCACTATTACTGCATAACGTCCCCTGTCATCATAAATCACCTCGTCAATTTCCAAGGGGAGGGAGGCTCTGATCATTACCCCCACCCCAAGACCCGGAGGTGAAGCCTGAATGAGCGACAAGACGATAACCTCGTCTGCTCATGGATGAGCAGGAATTTTCTATAAGGTGTGTCTCTTGTAGCAGGACCACATCTGGTGACATTCTCTTGAGTAGTTGGAGAACCACCCCTCTTTTAATTCTGTCCCCGAGACCATTGACATTCCATGACATTAGTCTCAACCCCCTATCCCCCATCGCAATAGTGACCACCACCCCATCCCAGAGAAAGACGCATCACCAGCGGACAATAAGCAAACGATACGGCACCTTGTGTTAAACCAAATCAAACCCCAACACCCAACCCCCGCCCCCCAACCAGAAAACCAAGCATCTACCCCCCTCCCTGCATTCTGCGTCTGACCCATCAGCCACCCCAACTTGCAGTGTGCCTGTCGCCCCATTCACTAACTAGTCTACAGAAAGAAACCCCAGAGGAGGACGAGTCCCTGTCCCTCCCGCCACCTCGTAGAAGCTGCAAAACATATTTATACATACGATATGCGACCCCCAGCAGTACACTATGCAATAGTTCAGTGAACCTAGTCAATATTCCTTATTCTTGCGCCGATCCGCCGTCTTCCGTACCCCCAGAGCGGTCTGCCGGATCTCTTCTCACGGGCAGAGTGTCAAGCCAGTCACTAACCACATCTGGGCGGTCAAAGAAAAAGGCCTTGTCCTCATATTCGACCTGCAACCGTGCAGGGAAGAGCATAGCGTACTTCAAATCCATGTCTCGCATCCGCCTTTTTACTCCTTGAAAGGCCAATTGTTGTTTTTGGACAGATTGAGTGACGTCCGGGTAGAAGCTCACTGTAGTATTTTCAAACTTGACGGGTGCACCCACTCTCGAGGCCTGCAAAATAGCGTCTCTATCGCGGAAGTTGAAAATCCTAGCGATAATAGGACTTGGTGGGGCACCCGGCTTCGGCCTCCCGCCCGGCACTCTGTGCGCCCGTTCCACCGCGAAGAATTTACTCAAGCCTTTGGGGGCAAGATGATTGAGGGCCAGATCTTCCACAAAAAGATCCGTTGCGGTTTCTTCTGATTTTTCAGGAATACCAATAATGCGTATGTTATTCCGCCTTGCACGCCTTTCGGAATCCTTCAATCGGCGGGCAAACTGTTCGTTGGCAGTTTGCAAATTACGGACCTCCGTTTGCAAGTCAGAAACGTCGGTAGTGAGACTGGCTGTGGCCAAATCTAGGGATTTTACCTTCTCGTTCGTTTTGTAGAGGTCCGCCCTGATTAAGGTGACATTCACAGCCACGGTATCCAACTTTAAAGCCAGAGCCTCGTATTGTTGTCCGATTGAAGTTTTCATGCCAGCAATGGCGCCCATGACGACTTGGAGGCTCAATTCCTCTGGGTCTTCAAAAGTGACATTCGCCCCTCCGGTAGTTTTAGGGATGGTACCGGGTGATCCCCTCGGCTGGGTGAATCGTTCGATACTATCCGCCTGCGTCACACTGCCCCTGCCGGTGATCTTGGTCTTCCGCCGGTCTCCGTCTTGCTTGCCCGCCATATTGGGTTCTGTGCCCCGGAGGGCCCTGTGCGACCTGGTGTCAATATCCGCACTTCGTAGCCCACTAGAATTCAAATGTTCAGGTTGAGAAAGGGTTTCTCCCGGTCCGCACCAAGTACTTGCGGTAGATACACTGCAGAGTGAAGCGCCCAGCGGAGGCGGATGATCAATCTGTCGATAACACCCTCGCTCATCAGTGAGGTCTCAAAAACGAAACCGAAAGTTGACCAGGGGCATCGATCCCACTGCAGCTAGCCGTTGTTCTTCAACTACTGCCTGGGTATTGGTGCCACTTGAGCTCCATGCCCTTCCACCCCTGTGGGCCAGAAAGTTGCGATCGGTGTAATTCATTTTCCCAATGTCCAAATCGATTTTGGAAAGCAGCTAGTGCCTCTGCCGGGTCTGCATTTCAATATTCCATCCGAATAATCCAGATTCGTTTCAGTATATATGTAGGAGGCAGCGAGGGTCTCGGGAGCTCTTAGCTCACGCGGCCATCTCGGATGCTCGCGAAGCTTTTCCCCATGTACCAATCTTAACTGAAGACATTAACCCTCCAACGCATTCAGGTGAAATTGTGTACGTGGCAGCCCAACAGCTGTGTTAATTAAACACAGCTCATCATTACATACCCCTCTTTGCTCGCTGACTCGCAGCATGGTACACTGTATGAATCTACTCTTAACAGTTGACCTCTCACAAAAAGATATATGCTTTAATAATTCCAAAAATCCGATAATGTAACCAGCCATCCGACAAACTTCCAATCTGAGATAACATTCAAAACAATCCTGGGTGGTGCGCTGCAAACTGCTATACTTTAGAGTACAGTCCTCGTTTCTAGCGTCTCAGGGGCTCCCCATGCGCAGGCAACATACAATATAGTTGGGGCAAACTTCAAATGTTAACTCAGCAATATTTCACAAATCAGCAATAAAATATACGTTTCAGTCGTACCGGTTCCCTCATGTATTTCAGTGTTCAACACAGTATTGAGAAAATACTGTGGATTAGTAACAGCGTGCATCCCAGGTGTCTACGCGTCTAGCAACAGCATTCCCCCACAAATACACCCCAATACCTCAATTTATAGTCCATACAAATACAGGAGCTTGCAGCGTTTATGCAATCAAGTACGCCGTCTGCTGGTTGACATCTACTTTTCCTACTGAATCCTGCGAATTCTGTAGGCCATATATCTGTTCGTCATCACTAGACATGTCTCATTGGCTGGATTTAGATGCATTCTCTTCATCGGGGAACCCCTGATCTCTGCAACTGCCTGCATGGTGTCTTGCTGTCAGCTCAGGATCAGCTCCGAGCGTGGACCCACAAGTGGCAAAGGCGGTGTCATTATTCTCGTATAACGTTACTCTCTCCACCAGTTGCGAAAAGGGCCTTTCAGTTTCGGTAGCCTTGTTGTTGTGGCCATGTCCCGAGGCCCCACATTGGTGAAGGTTTCCAGCCAGTCCTCCGCCTGATGCTGATAAGGCTGGCCCGCTATTAGCACGTATTCTCAGAGATTACCCCCCACATCCCCTGATCCATGAGATAACCACTAGCGCTGGGGATACCCTGAATATACAATGGGATATAAATGTAGCATTTTGTGAATATTGCCAAGACTTGTAACAGTTCCCCCCCCCCCCCACCATTGGTGGAAGACCCCTTGATGCCATTTTGAACAGGCGCACAGTTCCCACAATTTGAAAAAACAGCGCAAGACGCTCTATCTGGCACTATCACAAGGTCTGAAATCAAGGCAGCCATCAGGAGCCTCCCTCAAAACAAGGACCCAGGTCTGGACGGCCTCCCGTCCGAATTCAATGCCACGTTTGCGGATACTCTTGTGCCACAACTAGAGAAACTGTGTAATGCTGCGCTGTTCTCGGGGTCATTGCCACCCACCATGAGACAGGCACTCTTAATGTCTCTCTCCAAACCAGCACGCCAGGCAATGTATCTTTCAGAGTTCCCCCCAACTATCTCTAATCACTACAGACTACAATCTATTCAGTAAAGTACTGGCTGGCTGCCTACTTCCATATTTACACAACCTAATCCAACCAGATCAATGTGGGTTTGTACCAGTGCAGTGCACTTCACTTAACATCAGCAGGTTTTACCATGTTATGACTGCAACCCCCAAGGAGAGAGCCCACGCAGGTTGTATCACCTTGGATCTGAGACAGGCATTCAATATGCTCATATTGGACTACATATTCCCTGCACTTGAACTACTTGGCATCCCGCCGGGTTATTTAATGTGGGTCAGGCTCCTGTACAAGGACCCCAGGGCAAGGGCCCGTACAGGGCGACATATCTCGGAGGAGTACCCGGTTTGAAAAGGCACACGGCAGGGTTGCACACTGTCTCCTCTGTTGTTTGTGCTGGCCCTGGAGCCTTAGCCCTTAGGGTACGGTTGTCGGCTGTACAACCGGCCATACGTATCGGCCAAACAACACACATTATCTCCGCATACACGGATGACATCATTCTGTATGCTTAAGACCTCACCTCTCTATCACTGGCCACAGGCATTTTTTATGCTTTTGCGTTGCTTTCGGGCATCAGAATTAATGTCAGTATGTATTATGCCTTTTTTCCCGGCAAGTGGATTGCCCAGAGACGGTTCAGTTTGGCCCTCATTCTTTAAAAGTCGCAGCACATACTTTAAAATATCTGGGTATACAGATTTATCGCTCAACACCAAACCTCATTGACGTTAACCTAGGTAAGGCTATGCGCTCGCTACACTCACATGTAACCTTCTGGTCCTCCCTACTGCTATCATAGATGTGCCGAGTGGCAATTTCGAAAATGGTAGCCCTCCCCTTGCTACTGTATTTCTTAACCAATTTGCCGGTTGTGATCCCGACCCTGCTGCTTAACTATGAACATCACTCTTTCTTTTTTGATTTGGGGAAGTGGCCACCGCAGAGTAGGACTGAATAAGCTGCAACTGGACACTGATAAAGGGGACTAGGTTACAGTGGCTCTCAGATTGGCTGTCAGGGCGTAACTTACATTAAATTAAATTATTCACCTGCCAATGTGGATCGCGGACGGGTTCATACTCTGATCCTACCAGAGGTTAAGATTCCGACCGATGCTCGCTGCTTTTACGCACAGCTCTCATTTATTAGAAATAATCCACACACTACACACGTGGCTGCCTCCCTTACTCTGACACCATACCACTACTTGGGATCCTGACCCCAAATGGCCTCCTCACTAAACTGAGACTGCTCCCCTGGGCTGAAGGCGGTTTAGCTAGAGTGGGAGACCTATTTCACAACAGCACATTTATGGAACACGACAATTTTGTCTGGAGCAAAGGAGTCACGGATGCATTAGATTTACTACATGCCACACTTCTGCAATATGTAAAGAAACATTCGTCCCCCCACAGGGTGAAACCTCCCCACCATGAAATGGTCTTCATAACGTACCTGATAGTGAATGGCCGACACCTCACCAACTGGCTTTACAGAGGCATAACTAACCAAACTAGAATTTCACAGAATGTTTTAAGCAACAAATGCACCGAAGACTTGGGTACAGACATGATGTATGGGGACTGGAGCAGGTCCTTGGCATACCCTTTGAGAATCACACGGAATGCCAAATTCAACTTCATTCAATACATTTTTTTGCAGAGGGCATATCTCACCCTGCACCTTCTGCAGCGTATCTTCCCAGCCACACAGCACTGCTGTCCTAGATGTAAAATATAAGATGCTAACCTGCTATGTATGTTATGTCAATGCACCGTGATTATGTCTTACTGGTTAGAATTGTTATCACTGATATCAGCTATGGTTGGTGTCCCCATTCCGCGTACTCCTGCAGTATTCCTTTTGGGATTGATGCGGCTCCATAAGACGCAGAAAGAACAACTTCGGTTTATAGACTTGCCCCTACTCCTGACTAAGCAATCCATTACGATGAGGTGGAGGTCGGCTGGTCCCCCACAGCTTCATGGCTGGCATGGGGTAGTGGTGTAATGAAGCGGGTCAGAGAGTGCTGCTATCCGCCTGGAGGAAGACCTGGGTTTGTGAACAAAAAATATCTCTTTAGACTGTGTCAGTATCCTGGAGTCGTTGAAGGCTCTGGCCCCACTGCCATTGCATGTAGCTCGAAATTAGCACCTGTCTTATTATATACAGCATCGCCGTACGATCCCCTCCCCACTCGCCACCCCGCTCCCGCCTCCCGCCTCCCAGCTGCTCCTCCCTCGCTACGCCCTCGCCACTATCTACTTATGATAGATGCATTTACGCGCAGCGGGCGCGCCCTAAGCGCGCCGAAGGCGCGCCAAAGGTAAGCCCGTCTACGTCCATCCGCGCCTTGACCGCGCCTAGCGGAAGACCCCCTGGCCCCCGCAAAAACCACTCCACCCGCCTAACGTACGATGTCGCAACCCTCTCTGCACTTAACACCGGCCGACTACCCGACTGCCACCGAGCCGCCCCAGGACGCACCCATGGACCCTTCACCTGCCAATCCTGCAAGCTCTGCTGCATCAGGACCCACACTGCAACCACTACCGCCAAACAGAGCCCAAACAACAACCATCTAAAGTGGATCCTGCTCAACATGCGCTCGGTCCCCAAACACGCCATTGAAATATGGAACCTACTCAACACCACATCACCGGACGTTGCCTTTCTTACAGAAACCTGGATGAACGCCTCATCAGCGGCCGACATCTCCGTAGCCATCCCGGACGGATACAAGATCATCCGAAAGGACCGCATCAACCAAACAGGAGGAGGTATCGCCATCGTTCACAAGAACACCATCCGCATCACGACCAGCTCCGACGACACCCTCACAGCTGCCGAACACCTTCACTTCCAGATACACACCAACCCCAAGACCACACTTAGAGGCACCCTCATCTACAGACCACCAGGACCCCGCACACAATTCAGCGAAGACATCACCGACTTTATCAGCCCACACGCCCTCCCCTCCGAGGACTACATTCTCCTAGGGGACCTCAACTTCCACCTGTAGAAGAACAACGACAGCAACACCACCACCCTTCTGGACAACCTCGCTAATCTCGGACTCAAACAACTGCTAAACACCCCCACCCACCACGCTGGACACACGCTGGACCCAATCGTCTCCTCCAGCAAGCACGTTTCCTTCAACCACGCCACAGGACTCCACTGGACAGACCACAGCTGCGTCCACTTCAACTTTAGAAAGACCACGACCCACCACCACCCACAACAAGTCCCCCGCAGAAACTGGAACACAATTACCACCGACCAACTCACCACATCGCTAAACCAAAACCCTCCCGCCAAATCATCGGACCCAAATCAAGCAGCCGTCAATCTCGCACAATGGATCACCCACTGCGCTGACGAATTAGCACCCCTGAAAAACCATCACAACAACAAAGGTAGCAAAAAAGCCTCCTTGTTCAATGACGACCTCAAGAACTCCAAAAAGAACTGCCGCACCCTCGAGAAAACGTGGCGAAAAAACCCAACCACAGACAACATGACCGCCCTCAAGGACGCCACCCGCAAAGACCACCAGCTGATCCGATCCTCCAAGAAATCAGCATTCCAGGATCGAATCGACAACAACGCCCACAACAGCAAGGAACTCTACAGCATCGTCAAAGAGTTTACCAATCCCAGCGCCGTCTCCAGCGACATCACTCCCTCTCAAGACCTCTGCGACTCACAAGCATCATTCTTCCACAGCAAAATCGCTGACATACATAACATCTTCAGCGACCAGTCCACCCCCCTTACTACCGAACTGAAGCCCCCCACCACCACCCTTTGCACCTGGAACCCGATCAGCACCGAAGACACCATCCGCTTGATGAACTCCATACACTCCGGATCACCAACCGACCCATGCCCCCACCACATCTTCAACAAGGTTGACTCCATCATAGCACCCCATCTCGGGGATATCATCAACTGCTCCCTCAACACCGCCACCTTCCAGGAAAGCTGGAAACATGCCGAACTCAGTGCCCTACTAAAGAAACCTACAGCAGACCCCACTGAACTTAAGAACTACCGCACCATCTCGCTCCTCTCTTTCCCTGCCAAAGTCATAGAGAAGACCGTCAACAGTCAGCTCGCTGCCTTCCTCGAGTCCAACAGCTCCCTCGACCCCTCTCAGTCTGCCTTCCGAGCCAAACACAGCACCGAGACCGCCCGCATCGCAGCCACAGACGACATCAGAACACTACTCGACAACGGGGAAACAGCTGCCCTCATCCTCCTGGACCTCTCTGCAGCGTTTGACACGGTCTGTCATAGCACCCTAGTACAACGCCTCAGTAACGCCGGGATACAAGGAAAAGCATTGGATTGGATCATCTCTTTCCTCGCCGGAAGAACCCAAAGAGTCCGCCTCCCCCCTTTCAGGTCAGAGGCCACCGAAGTCACTGGCTCCCCCGTAAACAAGAGAATAACGTTCCGTCTCCTCAGCCACGCACACAAGGTTCTCTACGACCTAGGACCTAAATACCTCAACTCGCGCCTGACCTTCTACACCCCCACCCAGCAACTCCGATCTTCCAATCAAGCCCTCGCCGCGATTCCACGCTTCTGAAGAACTACCATGGGAGGAAGGATCTTTCTCCTACTTAGCGGCCAAAACCTGGAATTCTCTCCCCACCCACCTCCGCCTCACACAGAAACAACTCTCCTTCAGAAAACAACTCAAAACTTGGCTGTTTGATAAGTAGCGAACACCCCCTCCTCAAGCGCCTTGAGACCCTCTGGGTCAGGAGAGCGCTATACAAATTTTAACTTGACTTAACTTGACTTGGATCGGCCATCGATGTGTCTCAAACCCTGCAAAGCCAAGAAACACACAGCCTTATTGGATCTTAGATCCAGCAACAAAAATCCATGCAAAGTTACTGCATATAACTTGCCTTAATGGCGTAAGTTACAACCCTACCATGTCAAACCCAGGGGCGGCTGGTGTACACGGGCAAGATGGGCGTCGCCCTCCCACCCTGTGGGGGACTGTGGGGGACTAACAAAATGCATGATGGAACACTGAGCAGTTAGCAATGCATTTTGCTGGCTGCTTGTGCTCGGTAAACAAACATGTTCAAATGTTGTTTTTTTAAGGGGGTGGTGGAGGATGGCCTTTGTTCTGCACATGCTTTTGGCTGGGCGAAGATTTCTTCGACCTGGAGCCATAAAGCAGGGCAGTGACGACACACTGGAGCGTGCAGCCTGTGTCTCACTGCCAGAATAGCATTTATATTTGGGCGTTATCCCTTTGGCCCAGGGAGGAGTTGGAGGCCCTCCATTAGTTTCAATGGCTGAGGGCGGGACAGTCCGGGCGGCTTTGATTTTGTGGGGGTGTGGCAGTGGCCATTGCCTCTTCCACCAGACCTAGCAACAGTTTGTTGTTTTGCATGTGATTGGTTTGCTGGGGTCTGGGGGAGGAGTCCAAAGACCACCAAATTCCAGTATTTCCCAGTTTTACTTTTGGCTTGCTTCGTCGTGGCTGGCTTGTGCGTGCTATCATTGCTATTGCCATGCTGTGTACTGCAGTCAGGGCACAAGTCCTAAAAAAAGAAGTGGGGGGACGCTCCAAGTTAGGTGGTGTCACCGGAAGTGACGTCACAACAGGAAGTGACGCCACGAAATTTACTGTCTCCGTCTGAAATGCGTGAATACACACAAGATACGTGTAGAAGTATAATACTGCAGTAAGTGGCAGTCACTCAAAACACAAGAACACACTATACACAGGACCCATTCCTCAGATTACACGGTTATTACAGACGGCACTACGGGCATCTGTCGGTGTCCCTGGAAGTGACATGCTCGGCGTGTTGACGGCGCAGCTCCTTGAAGCCTTGGCGCCTCGGCTGTGCTCTGAGAAATGCTGGCAAGGGGATGGCGTGAGGTGGAAGGGGAGATTAGTCTGAGGCTTGGGTGCATTTAGAAGGCTCTCATTCGCGAGCAGGTGCAGACTCAGGCACCCGTTCCATCTTTTGGGCAGGGGGGACGGCGTCCACCCGGTAAAAACACAGTAAAATAAGTGGTGGGACGCCGTCCACCCGCGTCGTACCCCGACTCGAGCCCTGACTGCAGTCCTCCTGGTATTGAGTCGAGACGAGGAGCCTGACGAGGAGCCTTGAGAAGTGAACATCGAGGTCAGGGCAGGTCACGGTAACTACAACACGCGGGTAAGTGAAAGCGATCCCGCCACCACCCACAACAACCTCCTAATTATATTTATAGGGGCTGTTGTGTTTTTAATTTTGTCTCTGCAGCCTGCGTTAATTAATGTACTTGTGTGTTACACTTAACTTTAGTAGTACTCTACTGACTGCGCGACACCTGGGGGATGGGCCACTGCCGGTAGGGGGTGACTTTGATTCGATCCATAGAGCCCGAGGTGGCGAGGCCTTGCCCTGGTGGCGTACGTTGTTTTTGGTTGGCTACTGGGCTTTTGGTTTCGTTTGTGGCACTGGCACTCCGGCAGCAGACAGTTTAAGCAGGGCTTTAAGTAGAATGAAAAAACTGGGGGGTCTCTCAAAGGGGCGTGGCCAGTGTACTTAGGGGCGTGGCTTTAAAACACTTACTCTACAAATCTGTGCTTAGCATAATGTGATACCCGACTTGTATTTTGCGGTTCCTGTCATTGCATCCAGATATGTGATACAACAAGTAACATCATACCTACAATAAGTCAGGACTATTGGCTTTGTCAATGGTTATTAGTTGCATAGGATAAATAAGCTGTAACTATGGCTTGTTACATATAATATTGAAAAAGTTTCCAATTAAAGCATTGTTGACCCTACCACAATGTTGCTGCTCTTGCGTTTCAGAAAGATAAGGGAAATCCAGAAAGAAAA
Source organism: Lissotriton vulgaris (assembly GCF_964263255.1). NCBI lineage: Eukaryota > Metazoa > Chordata > Amphibia > Caudata > Salamandridae > Lissotriton > Lissotriton vulgaris. Next base: position 236,364,809 of record NC_141685.1, read on the forward strand.
TGACTCTTTAACCGCATCGCTGCTGCGGTTATTTTTGCGCTGTGCGGCTGTTTTCTAAAAACCGCGTTACATGACGAGCTCAGCTCGTCATCAGCATCGAAGTGGTTAAAGGATTTCCCTTCCCCCACAACGCTCACCTGACATGATGTCATGCCGTCACTTCTCCACTAGTGAGTAGTGAGAAGTGAGCAGTGTGGGAAGTGCACAACCATGTGCTTACTGTCTCCAAAAGGGTCTTTATCAGGCTGTTTTGCGCCCTGCACTTTTTTCCAGACTGCAGTGACAGCAAACTGCTGTCACTGCAGTCTGGAAAAAACGGACCGCCTGTACCAGGGCTCAAAACAGAGCCCGATAGAGACCCGTTTCGAGGTCCCCTGAAAAAAGCTGCCGGTGCTCAGACCCCTTGAGACCCGGCCCACTTAAAGTCCTGAGTTTAAGCCTCTGTGGGCCTTTGTGTGCAGTGCAGAGTGCACACCCCCACTTGGTAGGTGGGGGTGGTGGCACTTAGTTTACTAGTGTATGTTACAGACACGCAGGTTCAGGTTTATTTTATTTAATTTTTATTTAATGCATTTTTATGCAGCGCAGACTTTACCCGAAGGTGTCAGAGCGCTGTACAATAGAAGAAGTCGTCGTTCGTGCAGACGCAAGGCTGGTCCCAGGCACTTGCGGAAACACGCAATCCCTGGCTCCCGGTGCTGTTTTCAGACTAAATGCATGCCCGAAAGAGTATGTGCAATCAATGGCCATGACAGCAAGAATAGCGCCCTGAAGACCAGTATCTGGCATGTAAGGGCTGTGACACTGAACCGCTTAAATACGGGGGTGCTTCCAGGAGACTAAAGGACTAACCCTGGGTTGGTAGATGACTGACGTGCTCATCTGGGGCAGGCAATGTCAGTTACCTCTCAGACAAGTGCTTTTGAAAGGGGCACTTGTCTGAGAGGGTTGTTGTTCATGCCAGGCATGCCTGACCCCCGGCTCCCCTGAGCGCAGAACCCACTTCACTTGGCTTCAATTGCTTTCCTGACAGCAAACACCCGAAAATCCAGGGGAAAAGAAATTATACGTGAAGGACAAAGCAATTCTTTAAATCAATAAAATCGGAAATCAACGCAATAGGCGCTCCTGTATTTGACCGTACAGGCCCAGTTTTTGGACGTATGTCCCGGTGTTCTGACACCTTTCTCCCAGGGGTGTTACACAGGCCCACGCAGCCACTGCAGTGCGGGGGGCCCTGGGCTTCAGGGGCCCGCGGGGCCCCCTCACTCAGCAAAGCTAGCAACCAAGCGTCTTCGTTGCGCGCTTGCCATGGCCTCTTCTTTAATGAAATGGTGCTGTGCGCACGCACTGCCAGCAGGCCTCTTAATTATTGAAATAGTTGGTGCCCATGCGCACGCCCGGGCTCTGGCGTAACAGATGCCACTGCTAACCCAGGACTGGGGCCCACCTCGTGCCGCCCAGATCAGACAGGGGATGAATTTATTGAGGGGCCCCACGCCCCCACATCCACGGAGTGTGGCTTAGGAGAGGGGGAGGGAGGCTGCCTAGGTTAAGGCAGGCCCAGCCAGGAGCAGCAGGAGCGGTGGCACGTGATCCAAAGGACGCAGTGGGAGGAAGGTATTAAGTTAAGTTTATTTTTAATTTTATTGACATTACTGTGTCGCTCCCCCCTTGCGCCGCCCCACCCCCAACCCCCCCACCCCCTCTTGCCAGCCGCGACGGGACCCCTGGAACGGAAGGACTCTGAGGCCCAGAGAACTGAAGGATGTAAGGAGAGAAAAAGAGAGACCCCATTTATTTATTATTAACTAAAAACAGGGAGGCAGAAAAAGAATGATGTCACCGGTCACCGCCATGGTCCAAGTCTAGTGCTACGGAGCTCAAGTCAAGTGTAGGTAGCTCTGCGCAGCCCGCATCCGATGCTGACTGCGCGGCTCACATCCGAGTCTGAAGGTGAAGCACCTGCTGTGGCTCTCAGGGCCGGGCCGATGCTGCACGCACAGTGGCGGCTCCGGCGCTGTGAGGCTCAGGTACGGCTCTGCGGCGGGATTCGGGCATGAGCTGTCTGTGTGATATACAGGCCCAGGGCTAGAAGAGGAAGAGAAGGCGCGCTAGGAATAGACACAAAAAATGCCCGAATTAAAAGTTTAAACACTTCAATTCAGCACAGCAACTTCCCCACCCATTCCTTCCTTCTCATTCTTGGGATTGTATTTAGATGTTGTTACAAGATATAAAAGTTGTGTTAAGTGTGCGTATAGTGGACTTCGACAAGTTTATCACACACATTCTATTTTTCTAACCAATTTTCCTAATGCAAACTTTTAAGAAAATTCTTGCAAAATGTGCGTGGTGAAAAGTAAAACAAATCAAGAGTTTGGGAACTCCACAAAACGTGTAGTCCGACTCCCGCTTCTGGAGGAAACCCCTTTTGCACAGGAAATGGGAATACAACGGGACACGGAATATGCCCTAAAGTCGACTCTCAAAATCCTGATAACTGAAAGTGCAACAACAATTACTGAATTAGTAAGACGCTGTAACGCCCTAGGAATACATGTGTACACAGCTGGTGCTACAGGGGATTTACATACCACCTGATAGTTAAGTGGCATAGCAGGGTGCCTTTGGCCCTATTGTGTGAATGCTAATGAGCCCCCAGACCACTGCAGATAGGTGGGAATATCCTTCATTATTCAGGATGCAGTGGGCGCCACAGGCCAATGGCCCTGGTGCCACCGCACCGGCTGCGCCATTGGCAGAATGCTAGCTCATGTGAGAGGCTTATGTCAATCCTGCTCAGACAACCAGCCTCTTTATTCGTGTGGGATAATTCATGTGACATTACATTGCTCACTAGTGCCTGTTTAATTGAAGTGTGTAGTGTAATATCACATGCAACAGTACAGTAAAGTATCACACCTTGGAGAGCAATAGGCCCTACTTATTATCCATGGGGGATATATTTACTCTTACTCTGCCAACTGCTGCCGCCTATACGTAACGAGTAGTTAACAGGTGCAATATACCACACCTAATCTCGCTGCTGAGTGAAGTAGAAACACCTTCATTACTTAGGCACTCTCAACACACAAACATCACAAAGAACACAGGTGACAACTCACGAGTGCTATTTCATTCAAAATAAGCATTTACATCTATGTATTGCCTTTGTTAATGTTTATTCTTTATTTTAGTGTCCCCTCCCACGAGTTCTGTCACCTGCTGCACTGGTGCAGCAGGAGCATTGACACCGATGCTCAGTGTGTGATAGTTCACCCTTATTTATTTATTTTCCAACAAAACAGGAGGTGGGTGTGGTAATTTCAGTTCTTACATTAGGGCACCCAGTGTCCTTGGGAGCCGCATCTCTGTTGTAAGAAGAAGGTACGCTGGGAAAACTGATTACAACTTTCTCCTAACAGAATACACATTAGTGCTGCTGACCTCACGGGAAAGAAATATTCAGAAACATGCATTTTATAACTGAATGTTTTTTATGGGAAAAAGCCGATTTCAAGGCGGTGAAGACAGTGATCGTAAATCGTGCCGCAGACTCTGAATGGCAGCTTCTTCCACTGAACCCCCTGTGCCAATTAAGGAACCAGAGTCTCCGTAGGGAGTAGGGGGGCATTTAACAGGAATTGAGCCTGACAGCTGTTCACGAATCTAAAAACTGCCACTGATAAAACACAGCTCAACAATGGGCGTTTTCACCTCCGCGAAGTGCAATCATTGGCACTGGCGGACTCGAAGGAGGTCCATCATAGATTCATGGATTCGGGATAAGTCGTGAGGGGGTGACACCACGAGTTACCCGCACTGGGTGACACCAACGCTAGTGACACCGCTGATAGGAGGGAAATAGTGAACTGTAGGGTACAGGAGGGCCACACAACCATAGGGTGCAAGAAGGGAGACAGGGCCGAGGGGAGCACAGATAGACAGACAGCCATAACAGGTCCCAGGACCGATCGGTGCAGGACAACAAGAGAACTGAAAGGTCCAGAGGCCCAAAGAAGCTCATGGTGCTGGGAGAGAGAGAGAACCGAAAGTCGCAAGGGCCCCGAGAACCAAAGAGTGCAGGGGCCAAGAGAACTGAAGGGCCCAGTGGTGAGTAGAACCAGTTTCAGTTTCAGTTTTTAACGTCTTTATTTCGATTATTCATCATAAAAGACACATATATACAAAACAAAAAATAGTAGAACCGATGGGTGGAGGGGCCCAGAGAACCGAAGGGTGCACGGGTCGGGGAACTGAAGGGTAGAGGGGTTTAGAAAACTTCAAAGAGAGCAAATGGAACCAAAAGTTGTAGAGGGGGAAAGGTGAAAGCTGCATAGGCCCACTGTACTAAAGGGAGTGGGGCGACAGAGAAAGAGAGGGACTGAAGATCCGAAGGCTCAAGTAAGAGAACTGCAAGATGCAGAGGGAGGGGGTGAGAGAACCCAAGGGCAAGGGTGGAGGGGCCTAGCGTACCAGAGGATGCAAGGAAAGAGAGAGTGAGACGAATGGGCCGTGGGCACAGAGAAACAGAGAGTGCAGGAGGGAGACTGGAATGGAGGCCCCAGGGAGAGAGGCCCAAAGGGTCCCAAGAAGTAAGGCGAAGGGCACAGGGCTAGGAGAACTGAACGGCCCAGAGACCCATAGCATCCCATGGTGCAGGAAGAGGTACAAGGACGCTGAGAATAGAAGGTTACAGAGGCCAGGAGAATCCAAGGGTGTAGAGGGGCACAGAGAACTGAAGCATAAAGGGCGAAGAGAAGCGAATAGCGCAGAGAAAAGCACAGGGAGGAAACAGTACAAAAGAGGGCAGAAGGGTAAGGACAATGGAACAAAGGGTGTGCGGAACAAGAGTTCTGAATCATGAAAGGGCACAGAGACTGTTGGTTTGTTTCCAGTTCAAACATGTCTGACTGCCATCCACTTTTCCTCGTCATGACAGACTCACATGGATTCAGTTATCAGCCAGGGGGTAATGCCGAAAACACTCACGCACCTCTGGCGTGGACAGATGCAGATTGTTCAGCATAGGCTAGTGAACTCCGAGCACGAACGAGTGCGCTCTTAACAGCTGCTTGCACACAAGGATCTGAAATGAACCCATTTTTCTGACACTATACTGAGCGGAATGTGTGGAACACAAAATGAAGAAAGGCTGAGATAAATCACCTCCATGACATCTTCAGACCCTGAGAATAAATCCAGATTCGAGCTCAGCTAACCGGTTTTACTGCAGAACAGAGGCGAGCTGCAACTCCAAACACTTGTACACGTTTGCAACTTAAGTAATGTTCTCGCTGCCGGGCTTTGAATGTGCTGTGTAGAGGTTGAGTGCTGTTGGATGGGAACACTGAAAGAAATTGAAATGTACTACAACGAGTTAATCTGCAATTGTAAAGGTTGGTTGGGAGCTGGGTATTGGGAAATTGGCATTTATTGATCAAATCACTGCAAGGTTTGTGGCAAATATTTATTGCTTTTGAGCATCAGTAAAAAGAGTTTACAACTGAGCTGTAAAGTGAGTGTGTGCTTTTAATTGTAAGTGTGTGTATATATATAGCCTTTACTACCCCTGACCAGGTATGGAAGGGACTGTTATGTTAAACAAAATATGCATTAATAGTACACTGTTAGCTCGGAATCTTGCGTACCCCAAACACATGATGCATATAACTTATAAGGGAACGATTTTCAGTATGTGTAGCTGACTTCCTTATGTATTTATATCTGTATTGCTGCACTAAGCACAATACATAGATAGTTCAGTGTGCAACTGACTGTATGTTAGGCTGCATGTCACACACATATTTTACAGCATTTTAGTTTTAGAAACACGGGCACCTATGCTCGGAGCAGTGGGCGGCATGACCTTGGGTATACTGAATAAGCAGCTACCTTTGTTGTTGAGGGATATCGCTTTAAAAATTTATTCAACAAAAGCAGGGACTGTGGGGCGTGTTTAACGACGTCCACGTACAAGCCCCAAAATGACTAGTAAGCAAAGAGAGTACGAAGTTCCTCTGTGTGTGGTTGGTAGAGGACCAAGAGGGGGCAAAGCATAGTGAGTCCAACGGGACCACTCCGTGTTTGCAGGGACAAGGGAGGGTGGATTCCCTTATCATAACTAGGGCTCTGACACACCCAGCAAGCTAGGTGTCATGCTTCATCATATGAGCCTGCCCCTCGTCAGGTCGGCGCTGCAATACCTGACGGGCACCCAAACCGTTGGCTCCTTGTCGGGGATCTTTTGTTCCTGCCGGTGTCGGTGGCAGGGTAGGATTTAAGGCAAGAAGCGTTAACTCGCCGGACCCAACTAGTGTCCTTTTTCATACCGCCGACTCACTGTAGCGAGTATATCTCACATACAGACCAGGTCAACTACCTGGGTTCTGGGTACGTATAATTTTACTTACCTCTTTATTGTAGATAGCGTTTTATTCAATCTTGAGGAAGTGCCCTGATCCATACGACAATAATGGCACGAAACATGTTGATCACTTGAGAGCTGGACATACACTACTAGATACATCATTACTAGTCTTGTGCCCCTCTCACTCTTTTAACTAGGCAGTTTACCACTCCCAATAAAATTGTTTTAGGACTAACACCCACTGCACCCACGGGCAGGAACAAAAGATCCCCGACAAAGAGCCCCGGTTTGGGTGCCCTTCAGGTATTGCAGCACCGACCTGACGAGGGGCAGGCTCATATGATGAAGCATGACACCTAGCTTCTGGATGTGTCAGAGCCCTAGTTACGATAAGGGAATCCCCCCTCCCTTGTCCCTGCACACACGGAGTGGACCCGTTGGACTCACTATGCTTTGCCCCCTCTTGGTCCTCTACCAACCATACATCTCTTTAATAATGTAATAACTGCACTTTCACAATTGCTTTCTTAACCTTCCTGCTTTCTCAAATTTGCTTGAAAATGCACTATTTGTCCACTCTTTTTTCACAATTTTCTCGGGTGACAACCCCCGAACCCCATGTAGGTTGTTCGGACTTACTCACTCGCCACAGTGCAGTACAACATTAATTTTACGCCCCATGACTTTCAAATGTCACCAGCGCCACTGGTTACTACTTAAATTTCCCTTGCCAGTTTCAGACTACCTTTAAATGTAGAGAGTTGATGATGCATTCATTGTTCATAAACCACTTGGACACCTGCACCCCGCGAGTGCCACTTTTTGCACACTCTTATGCTCATGCGGGTCTCAGCATAGGGGCACAATGCACAAAGGCGCAGCCAGAGCTGCGTGGGTGGGTTTTCTGTAGTCCTAAATTTACTGTTTAAGGCATACAAAGGCTCCTCCACAGAGAGGTAGCAGGTACCACCGGAGGGGCTGGAGTTATGCCGAGTGTGACATATAAACTTTGCCAGTGGCGTGTCCGACCATGAGTGTGCAGATAACAAAGTGTATTTGAAAAGCACACTTTCACCCAATTGTATCTTTGCACTGAATAAAAGATGTTTATCATTACCCAACTCAATGGAACTCATTTTATCAACCTCAGAAGGATAAAAGGCCCGCTGGAATTTGAACCTGTGAACACAAGAACACAGGCCACTACAGTGGATGTATTAATCCACTAAGCCACTCGGCTTCAGTTAGTTTAGGGGGCACAGGCATGGACTATGGTGTAAACAAGGAACCAACAGGGCCATGCACATTTGCGTAGTGGGTCGAAAAGGGGTGGGAAAGGACCAATGCACAATGCACAAAGCCTTACCACTGACACTGCGCATGTGTAGGGTCTGGGGCAGGCGGGCAACTAGAGACAAATTTTGGGGGGCTGATTCTTCCAGCCATATGCAGAATGGCTCCAAGAAGGAGTGAAAACACAACAAAAGCCTCATTAACAAGCAAATGGTCTTTTAAAGACCTGTGAAGTACTCGGGTGCGGCTGCAATTCAAGGGTTGCCAGCCGGCGAAGCTGTCTCAGCCGGGCTGACACACACACCGGGGGCAGGGGGTGACTGAAGCAAGGTGAGCCCAATTGGTGCTGCACGCCTGGTCTGGGGACTCACTCAGCCGGGAGCCTGCCAATCTACTCATTCTGGAGATTTTTTGGGCATAGTCCGGAATATTTCTGTGAAAACAAAAAAAACAAATACATCGGTTCAATCTCACCAGTGAAATGTAAACCTCGCAGACGTAATCTATACCTTGTTAATGGAGACCTTCGGGAATATATTGTGGGCGGACATTGTCCGTTCATTGCCGGGGGGGCTGTGTGGGCGTCCAAAGAGGTAGGGGGGAAGTGATTTGATGATGTTGATAATTTTGGAATTAAAAAATTCAGCAAGTTCGTTGCAGCGGGTGGCTGAGGGTTCAACCAGGGGGGGGGGGGGGGGGGGGGGGCTCCGGTATTTTGAGAAGTTTCCTGGCTATTTGAAGCGTTTCTCGAGAGGAGTTGGTGGATGTTTTTATTTTGTCCTCGAAGTAGTTGATTTGTGCGGTTTTGATTGCTTTTTTGTAGGTGAGAAGAGTAGTTTTGTATTCAGTTTTTCTAGTAAGGTCAAAGTTTTTTCTCCAGTCTCTTTCTGATTTCTTGCAAGCTTTTTTTAGAAGCCGTAATTCGTCAGTGAACCAGGGGGATGTGGCTTTACTCCGTGGATTGCAGGAGATTTTTTTGGGGAGAGTTTTGTCCAGAGTGTCGCCTATCCAAGCTGAGAATCCTGCATCAGCACTGATGGGGTTGGTGTCAAGAGTAGGCGGGGATCTCTCAAGATGTTGTTTCCAGATTTCGACATCTAGTTTTGACCATGATCGTGAGGGCTTGCTAGGAGGGGCCGTGGGGCGAGGAGCGCGAGTAATCTGCCAGTTTAAAGGAATTAGGAGATGGTCGGTCCAGGGGACTGGGATGGGGTCGAGGACAGTGAGATCGTTGATGTTGGAGAAAACCGGGTCCAACAGATGTCCTAGAGTGTGGGTGGGAAGATGGCCTAGTAATTTTAATTGAAGAATTTCGAGGTCTGCGATCAGGTCGGCGGTAGGTTTGGCTTTCTTTTTATCGAAATGGATATTCAGATCGCCCAGGATCAAACATGAAGAGTTGGTAGCGGCCAGAGTGTAAGCTTGCTCCGTAAGGGATTTGCAAAATTGACCGAGTGGTCCTGGGGGGCGGTAGATGAGAAAGCCTGACATAGTTTGGCAAGGGGAGATCTGGATGGAGAACATGACGTTTTCACAGTCAAGGAGGGGACTGCCTTGAAAACGGCATGAGAACTGGTCTTTATGAATTATGGCAATGCCTCCACCTTTTCCCTTAGGGCGGTCCAGACGATGAATGAGGAAGCCTGAGGGAAGGGAGTTGACAATGTCAGGGTCTGAGTCTGAGCCTAGCCAAGTCCATCCGATGCACACACCTCTTTTGAGGTTTACAAAAATGAACTCAGACCCCCTACTATTCCAGCAATATCTCCTAGGATTCCAAGTCTAAAACGCTTTTGTCCGATTCCATCACATATTTGTCCTTTCTTTATATAAAGCGCTTGCCTTGGTCACAACAGGGTCTGGTAGGCAGTAAATGAAACTACAAATAAAAATAGTAAGGAACGGTATCTGGCCTGGGCCCTTTCTCGTTCTGCATTAGCGACTCCGAGTGCGAGAGAACCTGTTTTTTGCTTTGCATCTGCTGCTTTCAGTTTGGTTTTCCTATTTGAATCAGATAATGTTTATTGAAAGCACTGACAACAATAAACAGGTACACTACGTGGTGTACTGGTGAACATGATAGAAAACGTGGCCATGTCATGCTGAAGTCAAATCAAAATATACTAGAGTTCTGGGTGGTAGCGCAAAGTGGTAGGTGGTGAGTCGGGCCGCCAGGGAGGGGCCCCTTCCATGTGCTTCGCAGGGGGGCCCCCTCAAGTTTCATTACGCCACTGCTTTCTCTATCCAAAGTAAGCATATGTTCCGGTTTTGCACTAGAAATGCTGCAAATAAACCAGACACTCTATTATGTCGTTAATCTTATAGCGCCTTCGAAAGGTAAGTATCTCTTTTCCCGAAACAAGCTCTCCATTCTGCCAACGTCATTCGAAAAGAAGGGTTTACCGTTTGCTGCCACATGTATTTAACATGTCACATGCCACACCACATGCCTGAGTTTTGTGGCATGTACTATTTTAAAAGCGGCCTGTAGTGACCTGCAAATTGGGTGTGACTAAAAAACAAACAGCACTAAACCATACCTGACATTCCGTAGTCACGGCCATGTTTTTATGTCCTAAATGGACCTTTACCACGGATCATAACATTTGCATTGAATGAATGTTATCTGTGAGTGCCTGTGTAATGAGTCTCACTAATAGTATATTCGCCAATTCGTCATATTTATGAACAAACATCTCTGCTTCTGTGTTATTGTAGAAATAGGCCTGATTATACAAGTTGCATACATAGTACTGGGTTAAGGATAAAATCACATGTGAAGCGGCCATGTTGCAGTAGCATGCAGTAGACTGCCATTACTAGTAAACTCCTGTGCGGTTTTATTGCATACACATACCCTCTGCTCTAAGCGAGGGGTGAAGACATGTGGGGGCCTGGTGTGTAGTTGATAGAAGTCTGGGAGAGAAAGGGAAGCTTCCTTCAAGCAGTAACAAGTTTAGTGAAGCTTGGCTGCTGCCGCCAAAGTGTCATGCATGAATCTCCATCTGGTTTACCAACGAAAAATCTCATATTTGGCTCTTCCCTACCCATTAACACTGGCTTGGGAATGAATGTGTGACTCCTGGGTGCCATCAGAAGCTCTGCCACTGTACCAGCAGCCAGTGCTTAATTTGTAAAATATGAAGTGCAGGTGCTCCAATCTTTGTCGGAGTCCACACCTACTTTTTTCTGGCTCCACCCACTTCCTCCACTGGCTCCACCCACTTCCTCTATTAGCTCCACCAACATCCTCAAATGGAACTGCAAAAAAGTCAAACTAATTTCAGCAAGGGAGCCTTCCTTCCTCATAGGAAGGTTTTGATAGGAGGTTCCCCTGCCCAGTGAACATTTTGAAAAAGATGAAATCAAAATTGCATTTAAAGCACAATTTTTGGAAACAAATTTGCTAAAATCACTAATGCATTGAAAAGGGACAATTCCAGTGCTCTATGTGAAATGTCTGATACTCCTATGTTTCTCTCGTCTTCATTGCTTGATTTTGCTCTCCAGAAAGTTTCATTCATAGTTGTTCAAATGCCACTCATAATTACACTAAATTGACTGAAATTATGAAAATGGCACTCATAGGAATCTGAAACATTGGCTGCTATGCAGCAGGGGTAATTGTTACTGGGCGAAGGGTGTGCACTGCAACGAGAGCAGGATTTCACTACCTGGCAAATGAAACACAGGCCTATAAGAGAGAGGGGTGGCCTTTTAATAAGTAGCATTGGCATACACAGAAGTATAATAAAGCTGTTAGAGCAGTATTTCCGCCCAATGATAATATGATGTTCTAAAATAAACAATTGGAGGAAGGAACAATAGGCAAACACCTGAATAGTGTAAACATTGGAATATTGTAGATCTATACAAGTTGTTACTAGTCATCAGCATTCAATTGTCCTAAAAGGAGCTCCCCGTATTCCAGTACATGGAATTTCATTGTATTAAGTGCAAGCTGGGTCAGGATTGGAAGAAAAACATTGAACCACATATACAGAAGATTTTAAATGCCACAGTGTAAAAAAAAGGGCTCTATGGAAATTTGAGGCAGCAGAACCGCTGGGCTTGTGGGAATTTGATATACGTTTTAGTAGATTTACCTTAGATTTACCTTATGCCCTCTTTCAACTTTCAGCTTCAAAGTGCCTGAGCCAGACACAAAGCAATACACACAGACAACATTCACACAGCCATCTGTACACACTGCTGTGTGTGCGGGAGAGAAACCTACCCATATTTGTACACGTGTTCCTCCTCTTTGCATCCCCGCCCCGGCGCACCTCTCGGCCCTTTCCCTCATGGAGACTGAGTCAATCATTTTGGCTTCGGCAGCATATAACTCAGGTATAGCTTTGACAACAAGAGCGCAAGCTTCCCTAATGCAAAGAACAGTTACACAACAAGACTCAGAGAACGCAGTGACAGCAGTGCAAGATTCCCAAAATTCAATTACAACCATCTGTGGCCTGCCCCAACTGCCATATGCTGCCATCACCTTATGTCCCTACCAATACACCACTCAAGCCCATACTCTCTGACATGGGCAGACACACTTTTAGCGAGGTGGATATACTTTGCCCTATTCTATACTTGATAAGACTAAGACGCACCCCAGAACTCCATAGCTATGCGACGGTCCTTTCTGAGCTAATTACCCTTGATAACAACAAAGGTGTTAAGTGGCTTAAAGATCTAAAGGAATTACTGACCAAGCTGGGCTTAGCCAAAGCTTGGGCCAAGCAGGTCACTCCGACTAAGAGAGAGTTAAAAAAGAATTACTGGAACTGGGTAAATCACCAGGTCTTACATAAACCAATGCTTGTCTGACTATTTGAAGAGTTCATCCAGCATAAATCAGTTTGATCCCTGGAACATTATCTAGATTTTATCAGGAAACACAGAGACAGGGCACTATATATGCAGTTTACATTAGGGTCAGTAAGGCTAAATACCAAACTGGCAAAATGGGACCCAACAACATCCAACCTATATAACTGCCCCTGCTGTGATGCACAACAAGAAACTGTAGACCATGTAGTCTTTGCTTGCCCAGCCTACAAGCAAGCAAGGGCCAAATGGATCAAGCCTCTATGTATTATATTTGGGCACTAGAAACCTCCTTGATGCTCTACGAATCATGAGAAGTGACTCAAGTAGGTCCTCGCTAGTATGTGGTGTTACAAAGTACCTGTGGTGTGCGTGGATTATCCGTATAAGGGCACAATTAAGGAGTAATGTGCAAATAAATACCATCTAATCTGTGGATCTGAGAGATAATTTACACATAGGAATTATTTGCAAAGTACTGAAGATTAACTGTTTTGTATGGGACATGTGTTTTAGCTAATCTGTAATTTTAAACCTAATGAGCAAATGCCAATTAAGATATTAAGCGTAAATTTAGAGTGGACGGTATAGCCAGGTTTTAAAAACTTGTTTTTACTATATGAAATATTCATTTTATATACTTTTATGTGACTGTGAAATGCTTTTATGATAATTGCTATCGAATAAAGCTTATGCAAAATGAATGGGGAGCATGGAAGAGTTCCTGACTAAGTGGCTCACCGGCTGGCTACTTCCATAGTTGTTGTCCTATTATTTTGTTGTTGAAAGGGCACACAGGGCCATGATGCAGAAGTCGCCCCGGGAAGCCAGACCAAGTCCTTTCATTGCAAAGATTTTGAATAAGCACAACAGCGGAGACATGATTTGAAATCAATCCAGACAAAGAACACCTGATGTTCAAAAACACTTGCATCCTCAAATGTCATGAGTACACAAGACTAGTCCAGCAGAAGCAACAGTAATTTATGGCAGACAAGGCCCAACTAGGTGAGCAGAAACTTCCCTATGCATTGCTGTATCTAGCCAAGCTGAGGGTGGTGTACCAATCCCGTATGCTATTCTTTGAGGCACCAGAAGTATACGTACACATGACAGGATTGCCCCGTACTTTGGAGGACAATGGCATTTTAAACAAGCATTTGCAATTCAATAGGTCTGGCATTTACGCAAGTTTAAGCAATTGACATTGCAAATAACTGGCTTTTATTTATGTTTTCTTTTTTAAAACATAAATAAAATGCCACTAGCTTAAACTCGTGTAAATGTGAGACCTATTGCATTGCAAATGCTTTGACTGGTATGGCTCCCACGGTTCCCCGCTGTGTGCCAAGCATACGTTGTATAAATTGATGTGAATACTGTAAGTGCTGGACTGGCTCACTCTGGAAGAGAACTGGGCCTTGTCATGAGAAATGAGGCTTTAGACTGGAGGAGAGCGGTCCACGGGACACCCGAGGGGGTGCTGACCTCACTGATGAAGGCCGCCTGTGTGTACGTGTGTCGGCTGAAGGTGTCAGCTCAACACAGCTGGACACTCTGAGGCAAAAAAAGCTGATAAGTCAACAAAAGAGTGATTTCGAAACAAAGGTAGCTCTGAAAATGCGTTTTCATTTTGGAGGCGGCCTGACAGGAGTCATTAATGAACTTGGTGCGTGCAGGAATCGCTTAGGAGCAACTGCTAGAAAGAGCAGGGGGATTTTCCGCTCTGCAACGAAAATGCAACGAAACGAAAATGCAATTGCATCTGCCCAATGATCCTGTAGACAACTAGTAAGGGCCAGTCTCCAACGCCGTCCTCTCCAAGCTGCCTCGTCAAACCCGCAGCTCTCACCTAATTAATGCAGCACTTGGACCCAGTGTCTCGCCGCTATGCTTTTCCTTGGCTTGTCGTAGGTCTCTATTGCATAGCTCGTCTTCAGGGCCGGACGTCGAGCTGTAACTCATAATCGGGTATAGGCTTGGTAGGCTTCTTCCTCAGCTGCTCATCAAGGGCTATGCCACGTACCCTCTTCTACTACGGTTGCTTTCCCTGGTTCCGGAAAGGACTCCGCACTGTAGTCTCAGCGTTGAGCTCCACGATTGAAAACCAAGGGAAAGGGAAAGAGCAGTGCACGCTGGAGGCAAGCCGTGACCGTGCACATCGGCGTGGCCTGCAACTCGTGCCCAGTGGCGAGGCGTAGAACTCGGTGAAGAAGGAGAGATCGGTTGTCGGTGTCCAAGATGACCAGTGGGTCTTTTTGTGAGTACATGCTGGCCCAGCCGAGGACCCAGAGGAGCCACAGCACATGCATCATTATACCAGTAACAGCGCTGCAGGGACGGAAGAAGACCAGCCATAGAGAAGGAGGAGGGAGGGAAAGAAAAAGCACGCAATGTTTGTTGGTGAGGGAGAGGGGGGGTGGGTGGGGGTGGAGGGTGTGTGTGAGTGTGTGTGTATGGGTGTGTGTGCGTGTGTGAGTATGGGCACGCACATTCTACCATCAATGAGGGTCATTTGGACTGGTGCTAGGTGCCCACTAGAATAGTGGACAGCATATGCCAGGCCAACGTCTCACAGCAGCTACAGGAGTGCTGTGTGTTTTCTGATTGGAGCAGCTGTAGCAGCACTGTGCTCTAACAATGGCTGTGAGGGCACTGTCCTTTACGGGATGGGGCAGCTGTGAGGGTGCCATTCCCCCCATCCCGTGAAGTAACAGTAGATGCTATAGCACCCAGGATAATGTGCTGCATGGCCAAATAATTATAAGGTCCCAAAGGCACGACATATTGGCTATGCCAATGCTTTTTCACGGAGTGTTGGCGTGACGGGCAACACACAAAGATAAGAACAGAAAGAAGCATTTGACAAAGCCAACACAAGTGGTTTGCCTGTTATACCTAAGGTAACAATACCATTATTTCATGCATTGCAAGTTATGAAGTAGAAGATGGCAGTCACTTCACATTTGATATAATTGTTTTCAACAGCAAAATGTAAAAAAATGAATATGCAGTGACCCTGATAGTGTGGAGCGCTTTTGTAGGCCTGAGCATGAAATTCTACTTCGCTCATTGATTTTGCGGAGTTTTTCCCACTCCACGCTCCGCGTAGCACGCGGATTTCTGAAAAACTCCGCAGAGCAGAGTTTTTACTTACTTGCGCTCACCAACATTAAGTTTGCAAGCGGGGAGAATTTTACCCCAGACCACCTCCCGGCGATATCTTTCAATGCTGGCAGTGTGGATGGTCGCTACCGCTTGCGTTGAGAAACCTTCCATTCGCGCTGAGGAAGCTGCTGCTCTAGTAGAACATCAACTCGAGCAGCAGAAAGAAGCTGCACCCTCTTGCGCTGTGCGTGCACCTTTTGCACTGATTTTATAGCACGGGTCAAACTCCAAGTTCTAAAAATCAGTGCGAATGGTGCAACGTAATGCACTCTGCTGCTTGCCAAAGTCCGCGCAGCACAGCAGAGTTTTTCAGTCATGCGGAACTCCACGAACTCCGCCAAGGCCTACTCATTAGCAGTTGCTAACAGACAGCTGCAGCTGTCTGTAGCCAAACACTATCAATAGTGCACTGCTTGACCTGCTGCTTTTGCTCAGTTGGTGGCTCTGGGGACTCACACATTTAACTGCAGAGATCTGTGTTTGACTTCAGGGTCACAGGTTCAAAGGCTGGTAAGTTGACTCAGCCTTTCCTCTTTCTGTGGTTAATAAAAGGAGCACTATTGAGTTAGAGAACAATGAACATCTGTTTTTCAGTACCAATGTACTTTTCAGGGTGAAAATGTGCTTTACAATTCCTACTGCTCCAACTGGGGAAAGTAGGGAATGTGACCTGAGCTCACCATGTAAATCACCAGTCCCCCCAGCAATACTGTAATAAGAGAGGAGTATTTTGAAAGATACATGGTTATTATGAAAGATGTGCTGGAGACTCACCCACAGTAACCTGAGTCCTACTTCATGTTAGCATTATATTTCAATGTACAGATTGTGTCCACCTTAGAAGAGTGAGAGGCTGAGTAGCTCCTATGCGAATTCAAAAGTGCAATCTGCAGTTTATTTACATTATTCTGCAGTAAACTGAGCCTTTGAGTAACCGTAACTGGACTGGGATGTGTAACCTGGAGATCACAAGCAGACCTGTGCAGCTGGCTCAGTCACCTTTAACTATACTTTAGGGATTAGAGCCTGCAGCTTGTAGGTTGCTGTGTATTATGTAGTAGGCACAGTAACAAGTTCAACAACCTTAATGTAATGGGGACATGAACTCACAGGAAGAGTAAACTTGACTCTGTGCATCAAGCAAATCAAGCCCTTATGTGTCTGATTACGTGCCAGGCATGAATGTGGCATCCCCAGCAGGGGGACTGGCCTAGTTAGTGAGATTCAGGGGGGGCTCAAATTTCCCAATTAAAAAAGCAGTCAGCTGCAGGGTGGACAGGTAAGATGATCAAGGCCCAGATCAGTTGACTGGGGGTGAGTGCTTGCAACGTTCAACACTCGGTCCATCATCCCCTTTGGTTTTGCTTTGTTCACCCTAAGTTGGCAGGGTGTGCCCAGACTTGGGTCCCTTGCTCACTTTGCCACTGGATTCAAGCTAGGCTGGCTGATGATGGCTGATTATCCAGAAACCAGTTCCAGGATGTTTTTTTTCGGTACAGGGAAGACATGGCTTGGCAGTTTAGGCTGGACTGTTCCCATGAGGCACAGGGTCAGACTGATTTGCATATGGCCATGTCTGAACTGGGGTGGGAGAGTGGGCTAAAGAATGGTGATGGATTAAACCCAGATCAGCTGACTGGGGGTGAGTGTTTGATTTGCTCAAACGCTCCGTCCATCATCCCCTTTTGTATCGCAATTGTTAAAGTAGTCATTTAAATGCTAAACGTGTCCTAGATTCTTATTATAGAAGGCACAACATTATAGATTATTAAATCAAGCATAAGAGGCGGTTTTACAGCGCACAACTTGAAGCCCGCATGGGCTATCAAATGTATTTGGCATCGAACGGGCGCATAGGGCCATGGTACCCCCACACCCGGGGGAGCCTTCTGAGGGCATTGATTGCGAAGATCCTGAACTATATAGTCCGGGATTGCATTCTGAAGGCGGCGAGGTAGACGGAGTCTCTCACCATTGAGAACAGCCACATATGCATCTATCCTGATTACACCCAACAGGTGCAAGAGCAGCGGAAGTCCTACCTGGGAGTCAAGCAGAAGCTCCAGGAGATGAAGCTACAATATATGCTGTTATATCCGGCCAAGGTCAAGGTGATATCTCAGGGCCGGGCGCATTTCTTCGAATAGCCCGCTGAAGTGTGGGAGTGGCAGGAGATACAGGGGTGACGACATGCCCTAGGGAGAGTGAGGGGGGCCCCGTGAGACCTGGGGGAACCATCCCCAGGGACGACGATGCGGAAGGCGGAGCCGTTGGGACCTTCCTTGGCAAGGGATGGTCCAGAGTCCTCGGGCGCATCCGCCCCTGGGGACGTGTTGGTTCCAGATACCTTGCAGGACATTGTGCCAGGTACAGACTCTACGGCTCCGGTGATCCCAGAGACTGGAATGTCTGAACTGCTGCAGGGGACGGCTCTGTCGTAAGGTACTGTTGGAGTGAAGAGTGTTGTGCTCTGCTTTGGGGGCTTTAGTGCTGGGCCTTGAGTTTGTATGAGGTACCTGGGAGCCGTGCTGTTCGAGCTTGAATGACGGAGAGGAGCGTTGGACCTGTATCCCGTTGGAACGACCTTATGTGGCGGTGTCTGTCTTTATTTTGGCTGGGGAGGGCCCTGCTTTGGGACTGATGCCGGCGGCCAAGCCCAGGTTCATTCCTGTACGTCTGGGTCCCATGGGGAGCTAGAAGGGGGGTGGGTGGTGTTTGGTTGGGTGTGTGTGTGTGTGTGTATTGGATGGGACGAATAGGGTGGCTGTGTACATCCTGGCACCAGCAGGGGGAGGGCAGGATAGCGTGTTTTGTTGTTGCTGTCATCTTGCTCGTGGGTGGGGGTGGGGGTAGATGTTATGGGGGGGTTGTGGGGTTGGGGGGGCTTGGGGGGTTGGTGGGGTTGGGAGGGGAAATTGTTGCTGGCATCGAGAGTACTGTGTTTCTGTTTTTTGAATGGCTGATCAGATGGGCTAGGTCCCCCGGCCTGGATGCTGGTTGGGCCCGTGGGTGGCGGAACACGCCGTTTGTAATATATGTCCAGGTTGGGCGTGATCTCCTGTCATGGGGTTTAAATTCTTAACTTGGAATGTGCGTGGATTGGGCACTTGCACTAAAAGATACAGGGTCCTTTCATTCCTCCGACGCCATGGCGTCTCCATTGCGTGCCTCCAGGAGACCCACTTGAACGAAGAGGGTGGCCAGAAGCTGTCCTAAAAATGGCGTGCCAGATGTTTCATTCATCCTATTCTACCTATGCCAGGGGGGTCCTAATCTGGGTGGCACCTGGGGTTCCCTGTGCCGTGATTGTGTAACAATAATAAATGCATGGGGCTAGTGGCAGACTGTATGAAAGGAAGGGCTATTTGTATTTAAAGAATGTAAATCGAGAGAAGATTTCTGCTATCTACAGTCCAAAGACAATAGAAATAGAGGAAGGACTGACATCCTTATTCTATGACATAAATGCCTTTGGCTGGGGAATTTTCAGCAGAGTAGGTGGCTCACTGTGTATGTGCAGTGGCTTTGAGAGAGTTTTGACCAGGGTTCAAACTCCAGGTGGGGGAAATCGGTTTTTTATTTTTTTATTTTTTTATTTCTAAATTCCACAAATGAAAGCTGTGCCTTTGTAAATGACCCCCTAGCAGTATCTGGGAGAACTATGGCCTCCTTACTCATAGTGCATGTCAGGCATTGATAATGGCATGCTGGGTGGCACGTGGATAGGAGGGACAGGTTTGCTATGAAAGAAATCACTTATTTAGTGGAATGAGAATTTGGGGATGATTGTGTAATAATTGGAAATGCATGGGGCTAGTGGCAGACTGTATGAAAGGAAGGGCTATTTGTATTTAAAGAATGTAAATCGAGAGAAGATTTCTGGTATCTCCAGTCCAAAGACAATAGAAAGAGAGGAAGGGCTGACATCCTTATTCTATGACATAAATGCTTTTGGCTGGGGAACTTTCAGCAGAGTAGGTGGCTCACTGTGTATGTGCAGGGGCTTTGAGTGAGTTTTGACCAGGGTTCAAACCCCAGGTGGGGGAAATCAGTTTTTTATTTTTTTATTTTTTTATTTCTAAATTCCACAAATGAAAGCTGTGCCTTTGTAAATGACCCCCTAGCAGTATCTTGGAGAACTATGGCCTCCTTACTCATAGTGCATGTCAGGCATTGATAATGGCATGCTGGGTGGCACGTGGATAGGGGGGACAGGTTTGCTATGAAAGAAATCACTTATTTAGTGGAATGAGAATTTGTGGATGATTGTGTAAGAATTGGAAATGCATGGGGCTAGTGGCAGACTGTATGAAAGGAAGGGCTATTTGTATTTAAAGAATGTAAATCGAGAGAAGATTTCTGCTATCTACAGTCCAAAGAAAATAGAAAGAGAGGAAGGACTGACATCCTTATTCTATGACATAAATGCCTTTGGCTGGGGAACTTTCAGCAGAGTAGGTGGCTCACTGTGTATGTGCAGGGGCTTTGAGTGAGTTTTGACCAGGGTTCAAACCCCCGGTGGGGGAAATCAGTTTTTTATTTTTTTATTTTTTTATTTCTAAATTCCACAAATGAAAGCTGTGCCTTTGTAAATGACCCCCTAGCAGTATCTTGGAGAACTATGGCCTCCTTACTCATAGTGCATGTCAGGCATTGATAATGGCATGCTGGGTGGCACGTGGATAGGGGGGACAGGTTTGCTATGAAAGAAATCACTTATTTAGTGGAATGAGAATTTGTGGATGATTGTGTAAGAATTGGAAATGCATGGGGCTAGTGGCAGACTGTATGAAAGGAAGGGCTATTTGTATTTAAAGAATGTAAATCGAGAGAAGATTTCTGCTATCTACAGTCCAAAGACAATAGAAATAGAGGAAGGACTGACATCCTTATTCTATGACATAAATGCCTTTGGCTGGGGAATTTTCAGCAGAGTAGGTGGCTCACTGTGTATGTGCAGGGGCTTTGAGTGAATTTTGACCAGGGTTCAAACCCCAGGTGGGGGAAATCGTTTTTTTTATTTTTTATTTTTTTATTTCTAAATTCCACAAATGAAAGCTGTGCCTTTGTAAATGACCCCCTAGCAGTATCTGGGAGAACTATGGCCTCCTTACTCATAGTGCATGTCAGGCATTGATAATGGCATGCTGGGTGGCACGTGGATAGGGGGGACAGGTTTGCTATGAAAGAAATCACTTATTTAGTGGAATGAGAATTTGTGGATGATTGTGTAAGAATTGGAAATGCATGGGGCTAGTGGCAGACTGTATGAAAGGAAGGGCTATTTGTATTTAAAGAATGTAAATCGAGAGAAGATTTCTGCTATCTACAGTCCAAAGACAATAGAAATAGAGGAAGGACTAACATCTTTATTCTATGACATAGATACCTTTGGCTGGAGAACATTCAGCAGAGTAAGTGGCTCACTGTGTATGTGCAGGGGCTTTGAGTGAGTTTTGACCAGGGTTCAAACCCCACCTCGGGAAATTTTTTTTAATATTATTTTTATTTTTTTAAACATTTTTTTTATTTTAGCAGAGTGAAACATAGTCCTATGGAAATGCTCAACTGATAATAATGAAAGACCAAGTAGAAAATCTATGGCATATGTCACATCAGATGTGGCATATGCCACATGACAGAGTGACACGTGTCACATGCCAGACTTAGGCTCCAACCCCTTCTCCGTGTACGAGTCACAGCGGACAGTTAGCTTGATCATAAAAAGTCAGAATATATTTGTATGTTGTGAGTGATTTGCTTCACCAGGGTCGGAGCAGGACAACAGCACAAAAAGAGACAGTAAATAAACAGAGTTAAAAAATTTGGGGAATAATTTCTGAAGCCGCTTCATGAATGCAAGCACAGATTAGGACAGTGTGCCACGAGACTGCTCTTGACTCTCTTGAGGTTTGAAAGGCTACGTCCGTGGCCTATGTGAGTTTCCGTAGTGTAGTGGTTATCACGTTCGCCTCACACGCGAAAGGTCCCCGGTTCGAAACCGGGCGGAAACACTTTTTTATGAAAAAAATAATATAGACAATCTTTGACTAAGACTTAAAAGACTAGTTAAAGAATATATCGACAAAAGAAAGTATCTGTCAAAGGCGACTGGAAGGTGACTTCTTTTTACTGTTGGTATTAAACACTTATTAATGTCTGAAGAGCAGAGAGAGGCATACACGCCAATGAATCTGCTTTTCAAAAGACAGCACCTTGTAACAAGCA
Organism: Lissotriton vulgaris; assembly: GCF_964263255.1. Classification (NCBI taxonomy): domain Eukaryota; kingdom Metazoa; phylum Chordata; class Amphibia; order Caudata; family Salamandridae; genus Lissotriton; species Lissotriton vulgaris. Next base: position 236,386,704 of record NC_141685.1, read on the forward strand.
TTAGAAATGCAATAGGTCTCGCAGCATTAGAGTTAGTGCTTTTAGAATTGTTTATGGGTTTTTTTGTAAATCTTTAGCATGAGGTTGAGGGTGAGTGAGGGTGAGTGAGGGTGAGGGGTTGAGGGTGAGTGAGGGTGAGGCTGAGGGGTTGAGGGTGAGGGTGAGTGAGGGGTTGAGGGTGAGGGGTTGAGGGTGAGTGAGGGTGAGGGGTTGAGGGTGGGTGAGGGGTTGAGGGTGAGTGAGGGTGAGGGGTTGAGGGTGAGGGTGAGTGAGGGTGAGGGTGAGTGAGGGTGAGTGAGGGTGGGTGAGTGTGAGTGTGAGTGAGGGTGAGTGGGGGTGAGTGTGGGTGAGGGATTGAGGGTGAGGGGTTGAGGGTGAGTGAGGGTGAGGGGTTGAGGGTGAGTGAGGGTGAGGGGTTGAGGGTGAGGGGTTGAGGGTGAGTGAGGGTGAGGGGTTGAGGGTGAGTGAGGGTGAAGGTGAGTGAGGGTGAGGGTGAGTGAGGGTGGGTGAGTGAGAGTGAGGGTGAGTGAGAGTGAGGGTGAGTGAGAGTGAGGGTGAGTGAGGGTGAGTGAGAGTGAGGGTGAGTGAGAGTGAGGGTGAGTGAGAGTGAGTGAGGGTGAGTGAGAGTGAGGGTGAGTGAGGGAGGGTGAGGGTGAGTGAGGGTGAGTGAGAGTGAGGGTGAGTGAGGGTGAGTGAGGGTGAGTGAGAGTGAGAGTGAGGGTGAGTGAGAGTGAGGGTGAGTGAGAGTGAGGGTGAGTGAGAGTGAGGGTGAGGGTGAGTGAGAGTGAGGGTGAGTGAGAGTGAGGGTGAGTGAGAGTGAGTGAGGGTGAGTGAGAGTGAGTGAGGGTGAGTGAGAGTTAGGGTGAGTGAGAGTGAGGGTGAGTGAGAGTGAGGGTGAGTGAGAGAGGTTGCAAACGTAGTGTTTTGTAGAGATCATATAGGTGGATTAATGTAAAAGGAATGACCGCCTCACTTTTGGGAATGCGTGATTCTTTGAAGCAGGAGAAGGCATCATTTTGTGTTTCGTCACTGCTGTGCACAGGCCTACCACCCTTAAACGTAGACCATGTGACCTATGTACAAGAAAAGTACAGTCCTACACTCTGCACCACCCTCCAGTGCACAAGGGCAGCACTGCTTGGGTGAGGTGCCCTTCGGCTCACCACAGATTGGATGGCCTGTGCAAAAGGACAGAATAGTCGATGCGTTGTTCCTAGCACCAAATCCTCCACGGACTGCATGGTCTGTGCACAGGAGCAGCACGGCCAGTAAATATGATCGGCATAGAACAATCCCTTTGTGTGTAGCCGTAAAAGTGACTATTGAACCGTTTCTAAGATCGTCTGTCACCGCCTAGCAAAGTTTGAGTTGTTGCCGGGAGGCAGGTGAGTGGAGGGGGAGGGGTGCATCGCTGGGAGACCTTTTCAAGCAAAACCACAGAAAGAGTATCCAGGGTTATCAGCAAAGTCATTCCTTCAAGGACAAGCAACCGCCAAAGGAGGATGAAGAGAGCGTGCAGTGCTGCAAACCGGAGGAGGAGCAGGCACTACACGGACAACAGAGGTGGGCAGATTCATGTGGCAGAGGGTTACTCAGCCGACCTCGAGATAGAAGGGCCGCTCCTCTACCGAACCCCTGCAGAGATAGACTAAGGGGGTCACAAGGAGCCTACACCACTTAAGAGGGGGGCATAAGTGGGCACAGAGCAACCCTGCCTACCAAGAGAGGGATGGGTTCCTTAAAGACGGGACAGGATGAATACTTGTAGGGAATTCACTGACCCTTAAGCAAAGCAGAATAGGCAGATTAAAAATATCTAAAAAAAAATTAAAAAACACAGAACACACCCACGGAATTCGCCGACTCCAGCCATGATAGACACACTGAAGCGGCAGAGAAACCACTCCCTCCGACTCCTTGAGATGGGCGCACTAGCACATGGATGGGAGAGTAGGTAAAATGGTAGAGGGTGGAGAGCACCAACCCTGATGCATTCATAAAGGTCTGAGTTTACTTGAATGGCAAAAACCTTGTAAGAAATGCTAAGAAGAAGAGCAGGGGGCCAGGAGCTAGGAGCCTTCATACAGAAGCGAGTAGGACTTGAGGCTCAGTCCAGCTCTGTCTGACATGTGCACTAAATGGGGTTGCAAATTCCGACTAAGCTGCTGGGCCTAAGGACAGCAGCCCCGCCCAGCAGCAGTAATTATGTACTTTTGTTACAATCACAGCATTCGCACGGGTGATGCGATTGTAACAAAAGTACTGAAAACGAAAATAAGTTTATTACTTTTTGTTACAATCAAGTCACCCGCGCGGGGTGCTGTAATTGTATCAAAAGTAAATAAATAGAAATCAATGTTCCCCCTATTTCTTTACTTTTGATTCAATTGCGGCACCCACGTTGTTGACGAGATTGTAACCACAGTAACGAAAATGAAAATAAATAATGGGCGACCGCTTTCAGCATGTACTGCCCCTCGCCTCCGCGTCTCTGCACGCAGACAAACCTACCTGGTGGTGTGCTTGCGTGTCCTGCCAGGAGAGGCGAAACTCAGGACAAAAAAGAAAGTGAAAGCGCGCACACCGTAGCAGGAGACCGTGCCTGGGGCCTCTGGCAGCCTGACGGGCGGCAGGAAATATGATTAATGAGCAAGGTATAATGATAAAAGGGACCTGATTAGCACCTCAAAAAGGTCATAGATCAAAGTAGCATGCATTTCATGACTCCGCAATCACTGCATGCAATCTGTGGACTGGGAGAGGTAAACTGGAAGTCAGGAGGAACAAGACATGCAGCCGCGAGACGCGCTCTGTGGTGGGGGAGGGGATGAATGTTGAAGGCGAGCAAGACTGAGAGGCGGATCTGTATACACTGTCCCTTCAAGGATCATAGGGAGCGTGCAGCCTGAGCGAATGGTAGTCAAAGTTAAAACAAGCTTCTCAGCAGTGGCCACAGGCTGCCAGTGGGAGGGAACGAGCGAGCATATGGCGAGCGGCGGGGGAGTCTGGTGCGAGGCGAGGGGGGGGATTGAGCACACAAAATAGGCTTGCAGACGGCGTTAGACGGAAGGAAGAGAGGGGAGGGGGAGGAGAAATGCGACACGGCGGGAGGGGGCGGAGCGGGTAAACAAAGACGGACGTGCACGCGCACGCGCTTTTAAGGTCAATGCGCATGCGCATAAGCTCAATGCGCATGCGCATTGACCTTAAAAGTCACGGGCACTGCAAGGAATCGCCACGATTCCTTGCAGTGTAGATAAAGAGTGGATAAGTCGCAATAGTCTCGCTTGCTCGATGCGCATGCGCATCGACAGGCGAGACCTAAAAATCGTGCCCTGGCCTAATCTGAATTGTATTCAATATAGGAGCTAAACGAATTGAAATGTATCTGGTCTATATGTGTCCATCCAATCTGACAGAGATACAGAATAAATGATAGACTGATGTGTTATCAATTCATCCAGAGTGACAACAAGAATCTGATGCTGGCATTGAACATCTGCATGTGTAAAGCGCTGTGACGTAGCAATGGTGCTCTGGACCCCGTACAACCAATGTAAACAAGCATTGGAAATGCAACATGTCTCGCATTTGTTGGCATTGAAAATGACATTTTCTTTTTACTAATGTGTTATAGATGGATGTATGTATGTGGTGTGTTGTGGAATTATGCGGGTTGGATTGGATTAGTTAGTTGTGTAATTGTGTGGCATAGGATAATGTGGTGTGAAGTGGATTTGTGAATTGGAATTATGTGGTATGGTGTGCTGTGGAATCATGTGGATAGTAATAATGTGGTATTGTGTACTGGAATTATGTGGAGTGGGATTGTGTGTTTTGTAGTGTAAATAGGTAGAATGGTATTTTGAGTTGTGGAGTGGTATGTAGTGTAGTTTAATGGTGTGGTGTTCTGTTGAGGGCTGCCTTCCATGGCACACAAGCGCCTATAAATAATACTTTTAAAATTACATAATACATGATTTAAATGGGCAAATATTAATAGACTTGGCCATGATTTGCCCTCCCCACCTTAATAAAACAAAGAACCCAGCTGTGTGCCCTTTTCTGTAGAACATGTTACAGCATGCTCATTAATAGCGAGTTATTACCCATCATAGGGAACTTTGATCAATGTATCACAAAGCCCAAGTCTGTGTGACGTGGTTCTAATGCAGCAACTGGACTAATGGTGAAATCCTCATCCGTGACCACAGGATCCCTGGTTTTGCAGCGCTGCTCTTTCTTTCCAAAGGTAGAACGGTTCAGAAGTAAGGCAGAGCCACAGTTCAACCCAGAACAGCTGGGGCGGTCTGAGAGCACAAATCCCTGAAGATTTAAAAAATCCCTGAAGACGTGGCTTTTTAGGACAGCAGCACTGTAGACCCGAAAATATGCACGCTTGCCTTTGACGCCTCAGCCACCTAGTGTTTCTAGCGCCGGGACACCCCTGTGTTGAGGGTAGCTGTCACGCTTAATACATCACAGTATTATTATTTTTATTAAAGCACATTTCATAGTTAACATTTCAACTGCTATGCTCAATACTTTTTTTAAGTTCCTTGAAATCAAGTACTTACCTATAGAAAATTCAAACTACCTGACAAAAGAATATATAATATATAAATATATATATAAATAGGGGTTATAAAGGCCAATGTAATCTCACTTTAGAGGCATTCCATTTATTTAAGTGCCATTCATATTCCATTTATTTGCAATCCGTTTTTGCAAGTGACATTATAACCCCACTTTAGCGGCACTCAGTTTGTTCATGGGCCGTTATAATCACCCTTTAGCGGCACTCAGTTTATCCAAGTGCTATTATATTCCCACTTTAGTGGCACTCGGTTGATCGACCTCGGAAGGATGAAGAGCAACAGAATAACCAAGGTGGATTTGAGACAGTGGACTGCACGTTACACACAATCACCACAGTTTCATTCACCCAGTAATTTAGTGCTTCATCCTCATGTTGAAGCGATGCATTATTGCGCTGCCCGTAATTGTTAAGCAAGGTATGCAGTGGTCGAAGTGGGGGAAAAAATAGGGGAACTGTGGGGGGAGAAGCAAAGGATGGGGATACCCAGAGGATTGGGTCAGTGAGAGGAGTCACCAGTGCAGCCAGAAAGAGCACAGCTTCCCAATTTTCAGTATTTGTTTGGCATTTCCCTGCACAGTTACAGCTTATTACATTATTCAATACAATCAATGGATACACATGTTTATTTAAGGTTTAATATGAGATATTGGGCCCGATTCACAGAATGAACTTAAGACTCAATCCTAAACTTACTACTATTTTGGTATTCACAGAATGCACTTACTACTTTTGACATTCACAGAATGAACATACTACTTTTGGTATTCACAGAAGTTAGAATTTTGTCTTAAGTTTGTCTTAAGACAAACTTAAGACAGACTTTAGACAGGCTTAAGACAAACTTAAGACAGACTTAAGACAGACTTAAGACAAAATCCTAACTTCTGTGAAAACCAAAAGTAGTAAGTTCATTCTGTGAATACCAAAATAGTAGTAAGTTTAGGATTGAGTCTTAAGTTAGTTCTGTGAATCGGGCCCATTGACATTAAAATATTTTCACAAAGTGGGATAGGTTCCCAATCACAGAATGTTCCACATACGCTTAAAAGTAGAATCGCAAGCCATTTGTCTGAGTCATGCAGATTCTGTCATCAGCGCTTCTCGTCCCTTTTTTGGTCGAACCTATGGTAGCGCGCATGCGCTATCAGAGGAAATCGACCTCTTGGAATCACTTCAGCTTCAGTAGAAGCACATGCGTGTGGTGCTTACATGCTATTGGACTTTGCATCTGACTTCAGCACACAATTATCCAAAAGCGTGTGGATGTCCCAGCTTTTAGGGAAATGTTCACTTTCAGAGTGTTTTGCTCTCGGGAGCCAGTAGCGGCACGCAGGGGCTCTGGTTTTGGTCAGGTTTCGATGGCAGCTGCATCTGCTGCATTTCTTACAGCGCGCCTGCAACACTCCCGGTCTTGTTGTTTTTTTGTTTGTGTTTTATGTCTAATCGTATATTGAACCCCTCCTGCTTCCCACCTCCACTGCTTCCCTCAAGACGGCTTCATTATATCCAAGCCTCTGGCTGTCATACAATTAAGCGAGGTCGCGGCACAGCAAGCTTTCTTGTACATTTTTGCCTTCATTCCTTCTTCATCTTTATTTCTCTCTCACTATTTCACTGTCTTTTTCTTTGTTTTTATCCCTGTCCTTTCCTCTCACGTTCTCTCTTGGTCTGTCAATCTCAGCGATGCATGCATGCTCTCTACTCTTCCCACTTTTTCCCTCCCTCTCGAATTTCTATGCATATGACGGTCTCTTTGCTCCTCTCGTTGCCCCCCCACGCCTCTCCTCATTCTAAACCTCTTCCTCCCCCTTTCTCCACTTCACTTTCTCTCCCCTCACATATTCTCACTCAATCTTCCCCTCTTTTACCCCCCTACGCACCCTCCCTTCACCCCACCTGATCCTTAACTTTCATCAGCACACCCGCCACCTTGGCTGTGTGAGTGAGGGAGAACCATTTGACGGCTCTACCTGCCAGTCACAGTCTCACCGCAGCACTCTCTGAAAGCCCACCCCCTCGTTTGTTCCTCCTCTCACTGCTCCATAGGGCTGAGGGGGGAAATTCAATTAAAGCTCTCCAGCCGGGCTACTAATAGAACAGACAGGCGCCCTTTGGCTGCCTGGTTCAAGGAGGTACCTGACCTCTGACTTTGCCCCTTGCGAATGTCCTCAACTGAACCTGGCCATCGCATCACCCGAGAGTGTGCAAAGAACAGAATATGTTTCCGTTGCTACTGTATGCATAGCTATACGCATTATCCGCTGTTAATATACTGCCACAAGTAATGCATTTTCTCCTGTTAATGCACTCCTAACCCCTTCGACGCTCATGACGAGCTCAGCTCGTCATGAGTTACGCCTGTCGTACGCTCATGACGAGCTGAGCTCGTCATGAACCGCGGGTTTTTAAAAAACTCAGCGCACAGAGGGAAAAGCCGCCGCCCACATGGTGTTAAATAAATGGCAATATTTACTGTAAATACACTATCACAGAAGGGGTATTACCTGCTATTAATGCACCGTCACACATGGCATTACCTGTTAAGAGTCTGCCACTCAAGAGCCAGTAAAGCCCTGTTGCGCGTTTACAGGAGGAGTGCCCATTAAGTCCTGTGGAACACCTTGAATTCCATTAATGCCCTAGGGTTGCCCCAATATCCTTTTATCACAAAAAAAGACCCAAACCACCAAGACACTTAGAAATTCATTATTTTCATGTTATACCATTTGTTACAAAGCTTTTGCAACTGACTCCTCTATTTTAATTATTGAGGTAGGAGGTATAACCATGTTGTGTCATATTAAAAAACTAGCAGCCCGTCCCGACCTTGTCCGGGAGCAACAGGCTTCCCCGCCCGCCCCGACATTGTCCACCAGCCCGGGCCCCCACCCGGCCCGTCCCCCGCGTGCCCCGACCCCCGCCTGCCCCAACCCCCGCCTGCCCTGACATGGGTCCCTTTACCTCAGCCGCCGCTCCTCCTGCCTGTCCGCTGCTCGCACCGCCGCTGGCCTGTCCGCTGTTCCTCACGTCACCGCTCCTCCCCCGCGCCATATCCGCCGCTCCCTTACCTCAGCCGCCGCTCCTCCAGCCTGTCCGCTGCTCGCACCGCCGTTGGCCTGTCCGCTGCACCTCACATCACCTCTCCTCCCCCGCACCATGTCCGCCGCTCCTCGTCACGCTCCTGGTTGCCGCTCCTCCCCGCGCTCCTGACGTGAGCACGCACGTCGCGGCCGGCGCTACTTCGAAGGGACTACTTTTTTTTTTACTGTCCTTTTTTTAAATAACGTTTTTTTTTAAATTTATATAGCCTATAACCATCTACACACCCTGATGATTCCAACGGTGTATCGGGTGTGTGGATTGGCGCTGTGGTTCCCGAGTTTACCCGCCTCAAAGGCTGAAAGTTCTTCCTTTATTTTAGTAGTATAGATTGCCAAAGCCCTTAATATAAAACAAACAGTTGTGAGACGACGAATATCACACACCTTAGTGTCAGAATCAGACAAACATAAGAAAAAGTGTGTGAAATCGAGATGACGCCTCACGGGCGCACCACCAAACGGGAACCTGGCAGGTACTCACCAGGATTGCCCGGATCTCATCATTGGCACCATCAAGCTCAAAAGAAGAAATGTGTCCAGATAACAAACAAAACAATGTGTTTGTGAAAAGTGTGCAGTGAAAATAAACCACAGACAACACAAATAGTGAGAGGGGTGTCAGAAGGTGAGAGGGGGGAGGGATACAGAGCTGGGAGGTGGGCAGAGACAGTCACTGCCCGGCCAGTCAGGGATCAGGCAGGAGAAGGTGGGACAGTGGGGACGAGGGCACAATGAGAAAATGAGGAGCCGATGAGAGATGATGAAAGCCCGCGACTGCCCTGTCGCTGCCACTGACCTGTCCGTGGCTTCACCTCTGAGCTGTACCTGGGGGTGGAGAGCGCACGACAGAAGCAGCACAAGAAGATGGCACAGCTGATGTGTGTGAGGAGAAGGACCCCGAGTGTGAAAAGAAGGCACCGGTGCGGCCCTGAGAAGAATGAAAACACAGGGGAGGCGGAGACCAGAACAGAGATAGGCCACTATGTCATAATAACAACCATCGATGCCATACAGAGCCCGGATAGCTCAGTCGGTAGAGCATCAGACTTTTAATCTGAGGGTCTAGGGTTCAAGTCCCTATTCGGGCGGCTCTCTTTTACACTGAGTTGTAATTGTATTTGTGATAAACATGCTCTTTGTCCTCTCGCACCCTGCGCCTCCTCCTCACGACTCAACCCGATGCCAGAATCTTTACCCTCATATCTCTGAACTAAATCTGACCCCGACATCCCAAGACTGAGCTCAGACAAAGCCACTCTGCTCTCAACACAGTGCACATTAGAAATGACTATAAATAAAACCTGTCACTGTTCCTTAAAGTCTCCAGGTGGGGCCTGGACACCGTGGTCCCATAAATGCTCCTATGACTCTCGCCTCGTGCCATTGGCTGCTTGGGGAGTCATTCTGCCCCGTATGGAGTGTTTACATAATGTATGAGGCTCTTTTATATCGCAAGAGTACCCTGAAAGGTCTGCATCTTATAGATGAATAGTAAACGCAGCGCCATTGTATTTGTTTGGTTTTTGCCCACGTCAGCAGCAACGCAGATTAACCCTTTAAATTTGGGTTTTATTATTGAATGAACATTAAGAAGCCGTGTATGAGGCAATAACGTGCGCTGAGGATCAAAAATTAGCTAGCATTCGCGCCAAGAATTTTCAATTCTATTACAGGACCGGAGGCTTCGGATTATGCTTCTCTTTCTTATATTTGCCACTCACAGCAGCCAATGAAAAACGTTTTGTATGCAAATAAAACTACATTTCCCATGATGCTTGTACATACATCACATCCTGTATAGCCCCATAAGAGCTGCTGTATCCTGTGTCTCCTCCTCTTTCTTTGCTCGAACATATACAGTCCACACATTAATAAATCTAGTCCATTTCACGGAATATGAGTCTCAATAAACATCCTTCAACATGGAGAACCAACATTAATAAATCCAGTCCTTTTCACGGAATATGAGTCTCAATAAACATCCTTCAACATGGAGAACCATCGTCAACTGGAAAGATCACGTCTTCTAAGCCAGAAGAACACCTGTTCCTTCTTCTTTACTCGAAGCTGAAAGGAATGAGAGGAAAAAACCCGTAACTTCTGCTGATACAGAATATCAAGTACATGCGGGTGGGTAATTATTACCAATACTGTAATAAACCGGGTGGGATAATCCTCGCCTCCGTGTCCTTAATAGAATTGAAAATTCTTGGCGCGAATGCTAGCTAATTTTTGATTCTATTACAGGACCGGAGGCTTCGGATTATGCTAGTTCAACGCTTATCAACACAATTACAGTCTTAAATCTCCCACGGTACATACTATACTGCTTAAATAGAGTCTGAGAAACCCCATCAGAAGAATTAAAACTTGCACAACATTGTGAAGTAGCAAACAAGAATGATAAGTATTGTACTTGAGCAAACTGCGTCTCACAATAGGTTCTAACACCCTTTTTTGGCACAAGGCTCTCAACCATCGGCTGCAATAGCCTCGCACTCACATATAACATGTCAATAATCATCAACAATCGTATGAACATATACGCGAAAACCTCAGATATTAAATCTGAGAATCATCATTGTAAGCCATGAGGCATGTGAAAAAACACCCATAAAGGGCATTATCTCGACTTCATGTGAACAGGCCCTGACCACATGCAGTTCAGACCTTGCTGACAGAGTAACTTCCTAGATTACATACTGTACCTGTAAAACGCGGGCTTGCTTCGCCATAGTAACACCCGAAGGTGAAATGGCTCGTAACACAGCCTGACAATATTCAATGTCCAGTCGAAATACTATTATATGTCTAGTAATAAAAGGAATCACGAGAATTAATCCAGTTTGGAATATTTACGCCACCAAAAATAATTCGAAAGAAAAAATTTGACTCAAGTTCAGCAACCTGCCCTGAACCTAGAATGAGTCGCAGAAAACTGTCAAAAAGGACGCTATAAGGTGAACTTTACCGAAGTCCTCGTACATTATTGGTAAATAATTCCCAAGTAAAGAAATCAGTCATAACACAGCCGCCCAATGGCCTACATATCAACAAAGCGACACTCTAACGCCGAAACGTCTGTCGGGAATGGAAGGACCTAGAAACACGAAAAGAACGGCCTCAGCGCGTTCCGAAAAATAAATCCAGGAAACTAATGTAGATACCAGAAAGTAATGCAGATACTAGAAATCTGATCGTAAATAAAGCAAAGTCGGTACCCCTTAGGGAAAACTGTACTTACCACATCGCCATGTGTCAAACCCAGACCCGTGCTTACTAAACGGCAACGATGAATCTGCGGACCGAACCTCCCTGGAGAGCCATAAAGGCATCAGCCGTGATCTACATGAGTGCTACTTCATGAGAAAAGGGAAAATTGTAAGGTAAAGCAGGAAACCGGGCCGGCCTCCGCCGACCCAAGGGGCATTGGGATTTCAAAATAGGAGTCCATCCTGCACTTAAGTTGCGACCAGTCGCCGGAAATACCAGGAAAACCGGGTGGAACAATCCTTCACTGTCATGTAGGCTAAGGAGGTATACCGCAACAACCCAAATATGAAAGGTTCGGCAGAATGGCCGGAGTCCTGGAAGCAGTCCACTAAGAAGATGACCTATATGCCCATATCCGCTGATCGTTCCCGCAGCCGAGATATTGCGCATGCTGAACAGTAAGCCTCCAGAGGCGTGCCCGATAAAGAGCCCGACGAACTGAAGGATCGGAAAAACTGTTCGAATGACGGTGCCCAACTTACCACTACCGTGGCACACACACGAAGGGAAACTCGTGCACCGAGACCATCGGAAAGTCATCCTCGCATTGTAGAATGGGTCGTACGACCACTGAGTCGCGTGGGATTGAGATAAACCAGTAACCTAAACTAAGAGCCCCATTGCCTGAAGGTTATGACCGGGCTATTCCAGCAAATCAAGCTGATGTCCGGGAGAGGGAGGCCAAGGCCTGTTAAAATAGACCAATCATACATATATGTATCCAATTCACTTGAGAGGTAAAACAACACGGTATTCGGAGGGTACTAGGGAGCCGAGAGCTTGGATAACCTATACCTCGCATCAACCCTTAGAACCGCCACCGGAACAACTGCCAACGTAGGGAAGGAGATAACCTGACTCTCTCCTGAACGCTATAGGCCCGAAGCTGCGGAAAAACGCTGGAAAAAATAATAAGTAAATAGACCAAAAACAAACTCATGCTTAAAGAATTGTGGTAGCAGAACAAAATGGGCGTCAATCAAGCCCTGTCACCCTGAGTTAGGTAACGTCATACACGAGGCCCTGTTGATCACACAGGAACTGGAAGAACCTGGATGTCAACATAATTAGTTCAGGAGGCTCTTGCGCTCCTATCGATAGTTGTCATCCTCCAATATATAAATATATATATATGTATTCCAACATCATCCCCAAGGGACATCCGTATACAATATATATGGTAGTGCAAAGCACAGCTCAACGGAGGAGTCAAGGGGGAGCCAACCCTGTGCACACTAAAATAGAGAAATGAATAATGTATCAGCTCCTCAGCAAAGCTGTAGTCATTATACCAGCCCAAAGGGCGTCGGAGTCTTAGTAAAATACAAGGAGCGTGTGCGCACTCCGAGGGCCAGCCTATTGTTAAGCCTGGAGGCTACCAGGAAATCTGCTCAGGTAAAGTAGGAGGCACTGAGACCTCAAACAAAACAAACAGGGGACGCCTGCGACGTGCGTAGGCCAATGTGCTCAAAATTAAGCCCAAAATTGTGCCCAAGAGGGTTACGCACACCGGAGCGTTATGACTCCATAACCGCACTCGGCTACTAGGGAAAGCCTTTGGCGGAGAAAGCGCGAGACCGCGCAATAATTCAAACAACCCATGGAAGTGACAGGAAACTTGTGCAATGTGGAAACAGCATAGTTGGAACCTAATCTAGGAGCAAAAATTCTAGACACAAACCAGTTACCCTTTCCATCATGGCGCAAGGCTATCGCCGCATTTCAGCTCCAGAGGGAGCGTTTGGTTCAGTTTGCGGCCGAGGCCAGGCCGTCCATGAGGATCAATGTCACCGGCATAAGCAGAGCGACCTCTCCACTCCCGCAGGAGCGATGTGTAAGTTGTTTCTTTGGGTGAAACCAAAAAGATACCAAGCGCACTCCAGTATAACTAATAAAAACAGACACCAGGAGAGTATGAAACTTAAATGTAGGCAGAACACGAATACATAAATTATAAATATTAATCACCATTTGATAATCGGAAAAAACATTGTCTGGAGAGCCAGGGATCGAACCATGCACCACAGGAGAAGAGGCAACAGCCGTGCCCCGGGGCCACTTAAAGTGTTTACAGTTCCTCTGAAATAATGGCGCCTATAAAGTGTTAACAGTTCCTCTGAAATAATGGCGCCTAGCCAGTATCGAACCGGGGACCTTTGGGGCGCCAGTCTTCTCACGTAACCGTTAAGCCAAAGCTTAATGAACCAATATTCGCGAAGCTGATGAGGTCTGAAGACCCTGAAATGGGGAGCGAGGCTATTGAGGGCAGCGCGGCATGTGAATATCAGCGGGAGAATAAGTAAGCCTGATAAGGCCCCGCAAAGTTAAACATCTGAAATAACAGCCTCCTGTCTGAAATAAAAGTGCAACGTAACACCGCCGCGCTCTCAGTCCCAGAAGGAGCCAATGAAAGGCGACGCACCTGCCTGTTGCATAAGCGAGCCCTGACGCCGGTGGCATACCGCGGCCAGCAGGGACTGAAGCTGCGCCCGAACGGGCCAACCGAGCACACCACGTGGAGACTCTGCTGCGGGAGAGGGCGCCACACCCGTACGCCGCTCCCCGCGAGAAAAATTCGACTATGCCCGCAGACCATCGGGGGACTTGGAACTTGGCCGGAGAGGCCGCACCGGTAATCCCGCAAAGCTTTCACTCAGTACGCCGCTCCCAGCGGGAGCCGCTCCGTCCCATTAAGCAGAAGACCAATCAATGGCGCCCGCGGGCGCTGACTCCAGAGAAGTACGGCAATCTTAGCCAAGACAACAAATAAATAAATACTCTTAGTACAAAGGCCTCTTCTTGCCACAAGCCTCAAACATAGCGCGATATAAGCGCAAAGCTTACATAGCATTAAAACACTGGTAATATCATGAAAGATAATCCAACAGTCAATTAAGACATAAGTCACAGCAAAATGTTCGGAGCACTTAACTGTCTGCGTGAGCAGCAAAGAAAGAGGAGGAGACACAGGATACAGCAGCTCTTATGGGGCTATACAGGATGTGATGTATGTACAAGCATCATGGGAAATGTAGTTTTATTTGCATACAAAACGTTTTTCATTGGCTGCTGTGAGTGGCAAATATAAGAAAGAGAAGCATAATCCGAAGCCTCCGGTCCTGTAATAGAATTATTTATTTATATCCAGTGTGTGGTGAGGCTGAGCCAGGGACAGCCCTCCCCTGGACTCTGAACTGGCGGGTGATCAGGGCCCCGCCTTTCAATAAGGAGCCACGCCCCTTACTTTAGTGACAGTCCTTGCACGAACCGAGGGGGGCCCTGAGGGGTGATAACTCCAGTCCAAGAAATGGAGAATAGATCTCAGCGGAACTTTCCGGAAATGCATCCGCCATATAATGGGATGTTGCTTTTGCTTGCAGAAGTTTGGCCATGCACACCAATGTTTACAAAAGGATGTCAGAAGTGGGATTCGAACCCACGCCTCCAGGGGAGACTGCGACCTGAACGCAGCGCCTTAGACCGCTCGGCCATCCTGACATGCTCATACAGACACCTGTGACTCCATCTATGCTAAGAACAGGCATGCTCCCCTCGAGGTAAAGTTATACATTAGTTATCATCAAAGATTGTGTTTTGACTTCGCAGCTGAAGCTGAGTTTGGCCTCAGAGGGTGCAGCTCACACCGATCGTGAGAGAGTGGGGTCAGGGCTGCACAGCAGGGGGGGTGCGGTGGGTGCGGTTAATCCCCACAGCTGCTGCACACGCTGGCTGGAGAAGAGGAGGAGCTGGGTTCACAGTTTCACGTCGTTGCCGTTTTCAATCAAATACATGAAAAGAGCTCTTAAGAGTCTATAACTCGAGACTCTTCAGTCCTGGTGACTCGGTCCAGCTCTGATGGGGGCTGAGCCCTCCCCTCGTGCCCCCCAGGGCTCAGGCCTCGGCCCCCTCGGGGGCTTCTGAGGGGGATTCACAGCGAAGGAGACAAGATCCAGAGACCCCTGGAGCCGAGCTTTGCCCCCCCGCAGCAGAGGCTCAGCCGGGCTCGGGGTTTGTAGCGCCCGGATCTGGCTGAGCAGCCTCAGGGCGCTGGAAGCATGAAGGCTCCGTCAGCCCCACATCCCCCATGCACCTGCCGCCCACGGCTGACTCGGAGCCGAGTTGTCTCTTTTTTATTTCCGTAATTTTTTATTGAGTAGAAAAAATATATATTTACATGGAGCGCAGGGTAATACACGAGTGGAAGATTAGAGAAAGAAAAGGAAAAATAAAAAGAAGGAAAGGAACACGGGGGGAGGTTAATAGTTCGATTGTTCATGTTCTGTTGGTCGTTTCCTTATTCCTCCTCTTTTGCGACGGTTCGTTGTTCGTTGGTATTTCCCAGCCCCGGACAGTAGTGAGGAGAGGGGAAGAGGGAGGTCGAGGTTGATAGAGAGCTTGCTAGGTACGCTGGAAAGTGTGTCCCCTCAATTGAGTCCGGATTTTGCGCCTATGGGGGTTTGTGTGATGTTAGGTAGTGGTCTAGGGGTCCCCACATGTTCGCCTGCCTATGGATTCCCGGTGCGTGTTTCGCTGTGATGTTATCTGCCCCCCTTACGAACGTGACCCAGTTGAGCCATGCTTGGGGCGCAGCTTTTGAGGTGTCCTTCCAATTACTTAGGACCGTTTTGACTGCCGCCGTTAGCAATAGGTCGATGAGGTCGCGATCCTCTGTCGTTGTGATTGCTGGTGACATAAAGCCTAGGATTAGGTTGGGGAAATCTATGTGTATGTCTATTCCTGTGATCTCCTTGATGAGTGTTTCAATTCTGTTCCAGAAACCTCTGACCTTAGGGCAGCTGAGCAGAAGGTGTTCCAGGTCTACCCTCCCTTTGTGGCAATTCCAGCATGTATCGCTGTCGCGAACCCCAAGGGTGGCTAGGCGGGCTGGTGTCCAGTATGCCTTGTGCACTAGTCAATATTTGGTTTGGTTGAGCGCTGCTGTTATTTTCTTCCTAGTGGAAGATCTCCACATCTCTGCCTTCTCTGCTTCACTTAGCTCCCTTCCTGCTACCTCCCCCCAGAAATTTGTGATCTTGCTGTTTAGTTTGGGGTTCTTGGGACGGAGGACTTTGTATAGGTGTGCTACTTGGTGTCCTAGTGTGTTGAGGCTGGTTGCAAGTTGTATGAGCGAAGGCGTGCGGTTGCTGAGGTTAGCCTTCCTGATGGCTACTTTGATTTTCAGGAAGTTGTAGAGCTCTATGCTTTGTAGGTTGTGTGTTTCTTTGATGGTGTCGAAAGTTATGTATGCACCCTGTTTCTGAAGGTCCTGGGCCGTGGATATGCCATGTCTATACCATTCGTGCATGTCTAGGACCTTATCCCTGTATTTCACTGTCGGGTTGTGCCATATAGATTCAGATTGGCTCCCTCTTATGCTTGATGTCAGTAGTTTGTCGATGCTCAGGAGTGCTGTTTTAGTGTTCTTCAGGATGGGGTTCTCCTTGGCTGCTGGGTGTCTGGTGGCTGTGAGGAGGGTAATGGGGTTCATGCCTTTTAAAAGTCCACGCTCTAGTGTTAGCCATGCTGGGGTATATTCCCTCCTTGGGTTTAACCAGTGTAGTCCCTGTCTGGCTATGCATGCTACCTGGAATCGTTTAAAGTTTGTTACGTTCAGGCCGCCCTGATCTTTTGTGAGCCTGAGTTTGTGTAGGCTTATTCTGGGTTTTTTCTCTTTCCACAGAAAGTTGTTGAGTATCCTGTCTAGTTTCTTGTGGAAATCATCTGTGCTCGTCAACGGGAGCATGGTTAGCATGTAGTTGACCACAGGTGTTAGCATCATTTTTATAGCTTCTATCCTCCCCCACCATGTGGTGAATTTGGGCGACCATCCCTCTACTCTCTCTTTAATTTTTTTGATTGTTACCTGTTCATTGTGCTCCAGTGTAGTTCTTAGGTCTCTCTCAAAAAGGATGCCTAAGTATTTTATGGGCTTCTGTTGCCATGTTAATCCAGAGTTACCTAGTACTTCTCTTGTTGTGTGGATATTTAGGGGTTTACACTCTGATTTATCTTTGTTTAGTTTGTAGCCTGAGACTTGGGCGTATTTGTCGATAGTGTCGGTCAGTGCTCTAATGGATCTTTCGGGGTCTTCTGTGACTATTAGTACGTCGTCCGCATATGCCCCCAGCTTAAAGGTCTCAACCCCTATTGGTATCCCTGCTATATCGTCATTTATTCTGATCATCGTGAGGAGCGGTTCAATGGCTAACAGGAATAGGGCCGGTGAGAGTGGGCATCCTTGTCTCGTTCCCATGCCTAGGTGTAGTATGTTAGATGTGCCTCCATTGACCACCACCCTAGCTTTGGGGTTGCTGTATAGGGCCATCACCATCTTCCTGTAGTTCGGTCCCAAACCGAATTTCACCATACACTGCTCTAGGAAGGGCCATGAGACCCTGTCAAACGCTTTCTCTGCATCTAGGGCTATCATGACCGCGGCTTCATTACTCCTGGAGGAGTGGTTGATTATGTGACATAGTAGTCTAGTGTTATCGTGGGACATTCGGTTTTTGAGGTAGCCTACTTGAGAGTTGTGTATGAGTTTGGGTAGATGTGCGTTGAGTCTGTTAGCAAGTACTTTAGCGTATATCTTGCAGTCTACATTGATGAGGGAGATCGGTCTAAAGTTCTTTGCCTCAGTTGAATCCTTCCCCTCCTTCGGTATGACAATTATGTTTGCCTCAGCCATCGAGGGTGCCATGTGGCCTGCCTGGGCACAATCTGTGAATACCTGTTTCATCGTGGGTTTGAGGATGTGCATGTAGGTTTTATAGAAGCTGGCTGTGAAGCAATCTGGCCCTGGTGCTTTGTTGTCCTTGAGGCTTGCCGTGGCTTTGGCTATCTCATCCTCCGTTATGTCTAGCTCTAGGATGCTTCGTTCACGGTCTGATAGTGTCGGGGTGGTGATTTTCCCTAGCAGCTCCTTGCCCCCATCCTCCTTTAGTGTTTCATCTCTGGTGTACAGTCCCTCATAGAATTCTCTGAAGGCCTCTAGTATTTCTTTGTTTGCAGTCACGGACTTGCCCTGTCTGTCTTTGATGGCTCCTATCGTGTGTTGACGTTGTTTCCCTCTTAAGTAGGATGCTAGGTTTTTGCCGGCCTTGTTCGCAGTGCAGAGGTTAATAGATTTATATTTGTTAATCCAGGTCCCTGCTCGCTCACTCAGTATTCTGTTGAGTTCATACTTATGTTTAGTCAGGTTCGTGAGTGTATTCATGTCTTCCAGTCTGGCTATGTGGCTGTTCTCCAGTTTTTTAATTTCCTTTTCTAGGTCTTCAATTTTTTTATTCCTTCCTTTGTTTAATCTGCCCTTGACAGTCATGACTACCCCCCGTACGGTGGCTTTTAGTGCATCCCATAGTACCTCCCTGTTTGTCTCTGGTGTGTCATTTATTAGCAGGTATTCTTTTATCGCCTCCTCTATCTCGGCTTTCGCCGTGACGTGATGGAGTATGGTGTCGTCGAAACGCCACCTACGTGTTGGCTTGTCGTTATGCCTGCCCGCCAGGGTTAGACTTATGTGTGAGTGGTCTGATACTGATCTGGCTCCTATCTCCGTGTGGTCTATCAGGTGGGTGTGTGTTTCTGACATGAGGATATAATCTATTCGGCTGTAGGAGTTGTGTGGGTTGGAGTAGAATGTGTATTCTCTGGCATCTGGGTTGCTTAGGCGCCATGGGTCTCTCAGTCTGAGTTTGGCGCATAGGTTCTTCAGGATATTGGGGTTGTTTGCTGTTTGGCTTGGCCTGTTTGGGTGTTTGTCGATCACTGAGTCTAGAACCTGGTTCATGTCCCCAGACACTATCAGCAGATCTTCTAATGGTAGGGTGTGTAGCTGTGTTTCCACCCCCTCCCAGAATGATTTATCTTCCGTGTTAGGGCCGTATATGTTCGCTACGTGGATTGTTTCTCCCGCCCTTTTGAGAGTAGTCACCAGTATCCTTCCTTGGGTGTCGACTCGTGAGCCTACCACTGTTAGCTGGGATTTTTTAGTGATAATTGTTACTACCTCATTCTTCTTGTTCTGTGCTGGAGATCCCACAACCTCGCTTATCCAGTTTGCACCTATGCGCCCGATGTCCGCTGCTTCTAATCTAGTTTCTTGGAGCACATAGATATCGCCTCTGAGTTTCTTAAGGTGCTCGAGGACCTTCCTTCTTTTGATCGGGCCGTTTAGGCCTTTGACATTTAGGAACACTATCTTAATGTCTGCCGCGATGCTTCTCTGGGAGGTGTTTGTCATTTTGTGTCGCTCATGTTTCGCGGTCTAATTGGCCTTCTCTTACGTGCTTGCACTGTCTGTGTTGTGTGCACTCTGTGGTACCTATGCATGCGTTTGCTGGACCTCGACCTGAAGATGTAAAGGGGAAGATAGTAGAAGAAGAAGAAGAGATAATAGAAAAAGAGCCCATGTACACGCTCCCCGCTCCACCCCCCCCCGTTGGCTCTCCCGCCCGCCCCACCCCTCCCGCCCCACCCCTCCCGCCCCTCCCCCTCCCACCCCTCCCCCTCCCGCCCCCCACCCTCCCTTACTTGCTGAGTGGGTGTGCGACGACAAAGTTCCTCTGCCTCACATCATCCCTGAGGTAGATTTTCTGTTCTTCCTTGTTGAAAGGTAGGTTGATATTAAAAGAGAAAGAATCATTGTCTTGTTCAAAGTCTGTTGCGTTCTTGGTCGCTGGGATTGCCTTGTCCAGCGGTATGTCTCTTTGTGTCTACTGGCGGCTATCCTCCCGGCCTTCTTTGTCTGTTTGGCTGTTTATGGTAGCTTGCGGTAGCTTTGTTGTTTGTGTCCTGAGTGTTCCTTGGTTTGCGGTGTGTCTTATTCTGAATGCCCGCTTGCGTCTGGTGATGCACTTCTTTTTGTTGCCCCGGGGCTTTTTATCTCCTCCATCTCTTCCACTGGCGGTGCACGTAGGTAGTTCCTTAGATCGTCTGGGCAATCAAAGATCATTGTTTTCCATTTGTCAGTTACCTTGAATCTGGCTGGGCCTACGAAACTGAAAGTTGCGCCTCTCCTTCGTAGGGTATCTCTGAGAGCCAGGAAGCCTTTCCTTGACTCTACCGTTTGCTTCGAGTAGTCTTGGGTTAGCACGATCTTGCTCCCCGCCCATGACAGATTCTGGTTCTTCCTGGCAAAAGCGAAGATGGCTTCTGTTTGGCTCACCCTGAGTGGGTTGCAGATTATCGCCCTTGGCCCCCTGGCTGTCATCGCTTTCCCTGCTGGTATTCTGTAGGCCTTTTGTACCTCGAACCTTCTCTCAAATGTGGTGCCCATGAGTTGTGGAACCATCTCCTATAGCATGGCTGCGCACGAGCCCGCTTTGTCTTCCGCTCCTTCAGGTACGCCCAGGATTCGTATGTTACCCCTTCTTGCCCTGTCGTCCTTGTCCGCAAGTTGTTTTTGCATGTTCTTTGTGACTTTCTGTAGCTCTGCTATGACCTTGGTGTTCTCGCGTGTCTCGTCTTCCACTGAGCTTATCCGGCCTTCAGCTACTTCCATCCTTGTGTTTGTTTTGTGGAGGTCTGCTCTTATGGCAGCCAGCTCGAGCTGCATATTCTCCACCTTTAGTTTAGTCTCTTTCGCCACCTCGTTGCCTTCATTTATTCTCTTTAGGATGGTCTCAAGTGTGGCTGTTTCGCCTCTGGTTTTTGATGGGGATACTTGATTATCTATTTTGGGTCTTTTTTGCTCCTCCCCTTTCTTCCCCTCGTTGCCTGCCATCGTTGCGCTGCCTCTTCTGGGTAGGATGTTGCTTAGCTGTCTTCCTGCCTGGAGCTCCTTGGATACGCTTATCGCTCTTGCTACAGCGAGGTTCCCTTGATGTCTGCACCTGCTGGGCTCTCTGATGTGCCTTGTCCTGGTCTTTGCCTTTAGTCCTGCCAGCGTGTGCTTTGTTTCGTTCTGGGCTGGGTAGCCCGCACAATATTCAGTGGGCAACCCTGTGTAGCCAGGAGGTGTAGGGGTTGTTGTGGTTGGTGTGGTTAGTGGGTTTACTGGACACTTGTCTGTGTCTCTCTCTGGTTTGGCGTTGTGGCACTGTGTGCCTCCCTAGTTGGCTTCGCCTGTACTCAATGCCCAAAGGTCAACGTGCCATTGTCTGTCTTCTGGCTCTTCCACTCTACCTGCATTGAGTGTTGTTTGCTTGTTTCCGTTTCAGTGCCCCCTTGATCAGTTTCGTATGTTTTGCGTGTCTTGATGCATACGTTGTGCTTCCAAGTCTTCTTGTGCCGGCTCTTGCTTCCAGCCTTGAATTGATCGCCTCGCGTTCCCTATTTGCTTAGGTGGCAGTGTTGTCATTTGTGCTGGTCACCAAGCATTTTCGTGGCTTTTATCTTGGGGCTATTTCAGGCTTAGATTAGAGTTAGAGCCTGCCTGAGCTATTGGTGTTGTGAATTGGCTCCTCCCTCCTGGATTGTAGCCGCAGACTCTGCTTCTGTCTGGCTCTCCACCCTGCGTTTGTCTCCGGTGCTCGTTTGCCTCCTCCTGCGCTCCCCCCTGCGCTCTCCTACCTTCCGCTTTCCGTCGGTAGGGCGCTGTCTGGGTTTGCGCTTCCTCCGTGCCTTCTCTGCCTGCTTCCTGCCCACGGGGGGGTTCTTCGCTTGGCCACCGGCTCCAGTCTCCGCACTCCACTTGTTTGTGCGGCCCCTTCCGGTTTGCTTGTTCTTCTGCTTCCGCTCCTGGTCTCTGCTCCGTCTTCCGCTCAGGATCCGTGAAGACTTCCGGCAATGGCGTCCTTCCCTGCAGCCACTTCCGGTTTTGCTTTGCCTGCTATGCCTATCGCAGCCCTCAGATGGCGGGGCTCTGGATCTTCGGATTGCCGGTCTGTATCCTGCGCTGCCGCCTGTCCTTCTCTTTGTGTTCGTGCTGGTCTCCGACAGCAGGCTGACTGCAGGCTCCCCCTCTGTCGCTGATCTCGAGCCTCCGCCTAGTAAGCGCCTGGTAAGCGTTTGGTAGTGTTTGAGGTATGTCTCCGGCCTCAGCTTCAGGGAGTATGGCTCGATGTCTCGATGTGGTGGCGTCCTCGCTGCTTCCTCTGTTTCCCTTTTTCATATCTGCTACTTGCATCAAGACGCCATCTTGTGCTTCGCTCTGTTGCTGCTCGTGATGGGTTCAGGGGCTGTTACCTCGTTCTGTGGCGGCTCTCCTCGTCCTTTCCGTCCGTCGCTTTGCAGCGCTTACCTTCCCCCACCTGTTTTTTAATTGTTTGGCAAGATCTGGGTTGTTTGGCTAGTTTGTTTCCCCTCAGGGATGTGGAGCCGACGGACCTAGCCGAGTTGTCTCTGAAACAGCCGTTTACTAGTCACAGCGGACAATTAGCTTGATCATAAAAAGTCAAAATGTATTTGTATGTTGTGAGTGATTTGCTTCACCGGGCTCAGATCAGGACAACATCACAAAGGGAGACAGTAAATAAACAGAGTTAAAACAATTTTGGGAATCATTTCTGAAGCCGCATTATGAATGCAATCATAGATTTGGACTGTGTACCGCGGGACTGCTCTTCACTCTCTTGAGGTTTGAAAGGCTACTCGTGGGGCCTATGTGAGTTTCCGTAGTGTAGTGGTTATCACGTTCGCCTCACACGCGAAAGGTCCCCGTTTCGAAACCGGGCGGAAAGACATTTTTATGAAAAAAATAATGTAGACAATCTTTGACTAAGACTTAAAAGACTAGTTAAAGAATATATCGACAAAAGAAAGTATCTGTCAAAGGTGACTGGCAGTTGACTTCATTTTACTGTCGGTATTAAACACTTATTAATGTCTGAAGAGCAGAGAGAGGCATACATGCCAATGAATCTGCTGTTCAAAAGACAGCACTGTCTAAAAATCATGCCCTGGTCTGATCCGATTTTTTTTCAATATAGGAGCTAAACGAATTGACATGTATCTGGTCTATATGTGTCCATCCAATCTGACAGAGATACGGAATAAATGATAGACTGATGTGTTATCAATTCATCCAGAGTGACAACAAGAATCTGATGCTGGCATTGAACATCTGCATGTGTAAAGCGCTGTGACGTAGCAAGGGTGCTCTGGACCCCGTACAACCAAGGTAAACAAGCACTGGAAATGCAATATGTCTTGCATTTGTTGGCATTGAAAATGACAGCTTTTTACTAATGTGTTATAGATGGATGTATGTATGTGGTGTGGTGTGGAATTATGCGGGTTGGATTGGATTAGTTAGTTGTGTAATTGTGTGGCATAGGATAATGTGGTGTGAAGTGGATATGTGAATTGGCTTTATGTGGCATGGTGTGCTGTGGAATCATGTGGATAGTAATAATGTGGTATTGTGTGTAATGGAATTATGTTGAGTGGGATTGTGTATTTTGTAGTGTAATTATAAAGAATGGTATTTTGAGTTGTGGAGTGGTATGTAGTGTAGTTTAATGATGTGGTGTGCTGTTGAGGGCTGCCTTCCATGGCACACAAACGCCTGTAAATAATTCTTTAAAAATTACATAATACATCATTTAAATGGACAAATATTAATACACTTGGCCATGATTTGCCCTCCCACCTTAATAAAACAAAGAACCCAGTTTTGTGGCCTTTTTCTGTAGAACATTTTACAGCATGTTCATTGATAGCGAGTTATTACCCATCATAGGGAACTTTGATCAATGTATCACAAAGTCCACGTCTGTGTGATGTGGTTCTAATGCAGGAACTGGACTAATGGTGAAATCCTCATCCGTGACCACAGTATCCCAGGTTTTGCGACTCTGCGCTTTCTTTCGCGAAGGTATAACGGTTCAGAAGTAAGGCAGAGCCACAGTTCAACCCAGAGCAGCTGGGGCGGTCTGAGAGCACAAACCCCTGAAGATTTAAAAAATCCCTGAAGACGTGGCTTTTCAGGACAGCAGCACTGTAGACCCGAAAATATGCACGCTTGCCTTTGACGCCTCAGCCACCTAGTGTTTCTAGCGCCGGGACACCCCTGTGTTGGGGGTAGCTGTCACGCTTAATACATCACAGTATTATTATTTTTATTAGAGCACATTTCATAGTTAACAACATTTCAGCTGCTATGCTCAATACTTTTTTAAAGTTCCTTGAAATCAAGTACTTACCTATAGAAAATTCAAACTACCTGACAAAAGAATATATAATATATAAATATATATATAAATAGGGGTTATAAAGGCCAATGTAATCTCACTTTAGAGGCATTCCATTTATTTAAGTGCCATTAATATTCCATTTATTTGCAATCCGTTTTTGCAAGTGACATTATAACCCCACTTTAGCGGCACTCAGTTTGTTCATGGGCCGTTATAATCACCCTTTAGCGGCACTCAGTTTATCCAAGTGCTATTATATTCCCACTTTAGTGGCACTCGGTTGATCGACCTCGGAAGGATGAAGAGCAACAGAATAACCAAGGTGGATTTGAGACAGTGGACTGCACGTTACACACAATCACCACAGTTTCATTCACCCAGTAATTTAGTGCTTCATCCTCATGTTGAAGCGATGCATTATTGCGCTGCCCGTAATTGTTAAGCAAGGTATGCAGTGGTCGAAGTGGGGGAAAAAATAGGGGAACTGTGGGGGGAGAAGCAAAGGATGGGGATACCCAGAGGATTGGGTCAGTGAGAGGAGTCACCAGTGCAGCCAGAAAGAGCACAGCTTCCCAATTTTCAGTATTTGTTTGGCATTTCCCTGCACAGTTACAGCTTATTACATTATTCAATACAATCAATGGATACACATGTTTATTTAAGGTTTAATATGAGATATTGGGCCCGATTCACAGAATGAACTTAAGACTCAATCCTAAACTTACTACTATTTTGGTATTCACAGAATGCACTTACTACTTTTGACATTCACAGAATGAACGTACTACTTTTGGAATTCACAGAAGTTAGAATTTTGTCTTAAGTTTGTCTTAAGACAAACTTAAGACAGACTTTAGACAGGCTTAAGACAAACTTAAGACAGACTTAAGACAGACTTAAGACAAAATCCTAACTTCTGTGAAATCCAAAAGTAGTAAGTTAATTCTGTGAATACCAAAATAGTAGTAAGTTTAGGATTGAGTCTTAAGTTAGTTCTGTGAATCGGGCCCATTGACATTAAAATATTTTCACAAAGTGGGATAGGTTCCCAATCACAGAATGTTCTACATACGCTTAAAAGTAGAATCGCAAGCCATTTGTCTGAGTCATGCAGATTCTGTCATCAGCGCTTCTCATCCCTTTTTAGGTCGAACCTATGGTAGCGCGCATGCGCTATCAGAGGAAATCGACCTCTTGGAATCACTTCAGCTTCAGTAGAAGCACATGCGTGTGGTGCTTACATGCTATTGGACTTTGCATCTGACTTCAGCACACAATTATCCAAAAGCGTGTGGATGTCCCAGCTTTTAGGGAAATGTTCACTTTCAGAGTGTTTTGCTCTCGGGAGCCAGTAGCGGCACGCAGGGGCTCTGGTTTTGGTCAGGTTTCGATGGCAGCTGCATCTGCTGCATTTCTTACAGCGCGCCAGCAACACTCCCGGTCTTGTTGTTTTTTTGTTTGTGTTTTTTGTCTAATCGTATAGTGAACCCCTCCTGCTCCCCCCTCCACTGCTTCCCTCAAGCCCGCTTCATTATATCCAAGCCTCAGGCTATCATACAATTAAGCGAGGTCGCGGCACAGCAAGCTTTCTTGTACATTCTTGCCTTCATTCCTTCTTCATCTTTATTTCTCTTTCACTGTCTTTTTCTTTGTTTTTATCCCTGTCCTTTCCTCTCACGTTCTCTCTTGGTCTGTCAATCTCAGCGATGCATGCATGCTCTCTACTCTTCCCACTTTTTCCCTCCCTCTCGAATTTCTAAGCATATGACGTCTCTTTGCTCCTCTCGTTGCCCCCCCCACGCCTCTCCTCATTCTAAACCTCTTCCTCCCCCTTTCTCTACTTCACGTTCTCTCCGCTCACATATTCTCACTCAATCTTCCCCTCTTTTACCCCCCTACGCACCCTCCCTTCACCCCACCTGATCCTTAACTTTCATCAGCACACCCGCCGCCTTGGCTGTGTGAGTGAGGGAGAACCGTTTGACGGCTCTACCTGCCAGTCACAGTCCCACCCCAGCACTCTCTGAAAGCCCACCCCCTCGTTTGTTCCTCCTCTCACCCCTCCACAGGGCTGAGGGGGGAAATTCACTTAAAGCTCTCCAGCCGGGATACTAATAGAACAGACAGGCGCCCTTTGGCTGCCTGGTTCAAGGATTTACCTGACCTCTGACTTTGCCCCTTGCGAATGTCCTCAACTGAACCTGGCCATCGCATCACCCGAGAGTGTGCAAAGAACAGAATATGTTTCCATTGCTACTGTATGCATAGCTATACGCATTATCCGCTGTTAATATACTGCCACAAGTAATGCATTTTCTCCTGTTAATGCACTCCTAACCCCTTCGACGCTCATGACGAGCTCAGCTCGTCATGAGTTACGCCTGTCGTACGCTCATGACGAGCTCAGCTCGTCATGAACCGCGGGTTTTTTAAAAACTCAGCGCACAGAGGGAAAAGCCGCCGCCCACATGGTGTTAAATAAATGGCATTATTTACTGTAAATACACTATCACAGAAGGGGTATTACCTGCTATTAATGCACCGTCACACATGGCATTACCTGTTAAGAGTCTGCCACTCAAGAGCCAGTAAAGCCCTGTTGCGCGTTTACAGTAGGAGTGCCCATTAAGTCCAGTGGAACGCCTTGAATTCCATTAATGCCCTAGGGTTGCCCCAATATCCTTTTATCACAAAAAAAGACCCAAACCACCAAGACACTTAGAAATTCATTATTTTCATGTTATACCATTTGTTACAAAGCTTTTGCAACTGACTCCTCTATTTTATGTTTGAAAGCTTTATTAAAGAAAAACAGATATTGACTCCTCTATTTTAATTATTGAGGTAGGAGGTATAACCATGTTGTGTCATATTAAAAAACTAGCAGCCCGTCCCGACCTTGTCCGGGAGCAACAGGCTTCCCCGCCCGCCCCGACATTGTCCAGCAGCCCAGGCCCCAACCCGGCCCGTCCCCCGCGTGCCCCGAACCCCGCCTGCCCCGACCCCCGCCTGCCCTGACATGCGTCCCTTTACCTCAGCCCCCGCTCCTCCCGCCTGTCCGCTGCTCGCACCGCCGCTGGCCTGTCCGCTGCTCCTCACATCACAGCTCCTCCCCCGCACCATATCCGCCGCTCCCTTACCTCAGCCACCGCTCCTCCAGCTTGTCCGCTGCTCGCACCGCCGTTGGAGTGTCCGCTGCACCTCACGTCACCGCTCCACCCCCGCATCATGTCTGCCGCTCCTCGTCGCGCTCCCGGTTGCCGCTCCTCCCCGCGCTCCTGACGTGAGCACGCACGTCGCGGCCGGCGATACTTCGGAGGGACTACTTTTTTTTTACTGTACATTTTTTAAATAACGTTTTAAAAAAAATGTATATAGCCTATAACCATCTACACACCCTGACGATTCCAAGGGTGTATCAGGTATGTGGATTGGCGCTGTGGTTCCCGAGTTTACCCGCCTCAAAGGCTGAAAGTTCTTCCTTTATTTTAGTAGTATAGATTGCCCAAGCCCTTAATATAAAACAAACAGTTGTGAGACGACGAATATCACACACCTTAGTGTCAGAATCAGACAAACATAAGAAAAAGTGTGTGAAAGCGAGATGGCGCCTCACGGGCGCACCACCAAACGGGAACCTGGCAGGTACTCACCAGGATTGCCCTGATCTCATCATTGGTACCATCAAGCTCAAAAGAAGAAATGTGTCCAGATAACAAACAAAACAATGCGTTTGTGAAAAGTGTGCAGTGAAAATAAACTACAGACAACACAAATAGTGAGAGGGGTGTGCGGTCAGAAGGTGAGAGGGGGAGGGATACAGAGCTGGGAGGTGGGCAGAGACAGTCACTGCCCGGCCAGTCAGCGATCAGGCAGGAGAAGGTGGGACAGTGGGGACGAGGGCACAATGAGAAAATGAGGATGATGTAAGTATAAATGAGGATCCAACACGTTACTAGATGACATATAGAAGATTTAATGCAGCACAGAGATAAACAGGTCTATCACCCATCTGGCCAGCGCTCTAACTGCCACCCCATGGAACACCCAGAGGCATCATAGACAGAACCCACAGACAATCCAGAGAATTAACATAGAAGAAAGGCTAAGCACTATACAACATATCTCCCCCCCTTAAATCATAAAAGGAAATAAAACAAAAACACAAGAAAACAAAAGACCAAAAAGACCCTCAATGAATATAATCATCCAAATAGACAGAAGGACGATGGGAACGAGGACTCCTCAGACTGATCCCAGAAGGAGCAGAGTGAACAGGAACAAGATCAAGGGTAGAACCACCATCTTCACAAAAAGAAGTGGAAGCATCACCAAAAGAAGTGGAAGCATCACCACTACCCACCTCCCCCCGTATAGCAGACGGAGAAAAAACATTTGAGTCACACTGAGAAGATAACATGTAGCCATTACAGTTCTTGTCACTGACACTTGAAAAATCCCCCCCAGAAACAACACCACGCTTTTGATAAAGCGCCACCCTCCTGTAATTCCACTTTTCCCCATTATCAAGGAGCACAAAATGGGCAAAAGCTTTTTTTACACCAAAAGGACCCCTAAATTTGGTAAGACCTTTAGCATACCGGCCCTACTTAACCTTGACAAGGTCACCCACTGAGATTGGTAGAGAAGCCAAGTTAGGTGAAGAAGATTGATTATCCAGACCTCTTAACCACGCAGGAGTCAACCTCGACACAGGAGGACGACCACGCATCAACTCGAAAGGAGACTTCTCCCCCTGTTTATGAGGAGTTGAGCGATAGGCCCACACAAGCTCCTGAACTCTCTCATTTGAAAAACACCCACTCGCAACAAACATCTGGATCACACCCTTCACTAATCGATTCACTGTCTCACACAAACCATTGCTTTGTGGATTGTAAAGACACGTACGATGATGTTCAATACCACACTCACGCACAAAGGAAGCCATTTTTGCAGAAGTCAACTGAGTGCCGTTGTCAGTAATCAGTATAAACAAACAGTGGTCCGAGACCTATTATTTTAAACATGAAAAAATCACTATTAAATAAATCAGAGGGCGTGTATTATTTTAACCGCCCAGATCAATTGATGAAGAGAGATAGAGAATAGGCAACAGCGACAAACTCAAAACGTTAGCACAATATTTTAATCTATTGTCAGGGATTTGGAATGGAAACACAAAATGCAATGTTCCAATCTATTGTCAAAGCATAATTCACAATGTTATGTACTTTTTTACTTTTTTATGCATTGTCCCGTATTCAGAACGTGCGGTAAAACAAGAAAGGGGTGTCAAAAGCAAGTGAGCGTGATAGAGTGAACGGAAAAGAATCACACAGATTTAAGAAATAATATTCCAAGCAATTCACAAGAAACACCAGCCAGAGAAGGCCGGGACCGTATAACCTGGCCACTTCAATTGATCAGCATAAATTCCTTAATTTTTACTAGACAACAAATGGCAAAAAAATGTCTGCACTATATCTGCAAGGGTGATACAGTTAGTGGTCCAGGTTAGTTAAATGAAATGTCGACGTTTCGACTCGACTAGCGGCCATTCGGTCGTTTTATTCCTGGGCCATGCGAGTCTTCTTCAGGACAGGTGGGGACGGGACAATAGGGATCCCTTTTGGTGACCCCTTCTAGGAGATAATGGTCATGTTTCCCACTCCACATATACTCAGTCCTTAAGTTTCCGGGGAAGTTATCCAAGTGGTCTCTGTATTCTTGTTAGGGTTTCCTATCCGATGGGTGAACATGTGGCATTACATGTCTAAATTACCGATCCCAATCCTAGGTATTGGGTAGTCTCAAAATCAGGCACCTCCTCATGAGTTAATCAATTAGCCTGAAAGACTGTGTATCAGATAGAGGGGTCGGAGGTTCGTATGCAAAATCAGGGCCTCTGAAAAGGGCTGGGTCCCGGATAGAGCGGTCGATTGATCGTATGTAAATTCGGGCCTCGCAGTTAGGTCCGTGATCGTCTGAGGAGGAAGCGCGTCTGTCAAGAGCCTCGACGGGAATGCTCGGCGAGTCAGTAATCAGCACAGACGGAAAACCTTCATCCACAAAGACACCCTTGAGAAAACTGATAGTGAAATCAGTAGTAATCTCGCTCACAAAGCGAACAGTTAACCACTTAGTAAAACAATCAATTACAACAATGGCAAAACGCTGATTAGAGGGTAATTCTTTCATTGGACCAATGAAGTCCAAGCAAATACTGTGCCAAGGCAAATCCTTAAAAGAAATACTCCCAACCGAATGAGACCCCACAACCTTCAGACGCCTCTCTCCCTCCTTACAAAAACTACACTTAACAACATAATCCACAGCATCAGAATCAACCAAAGAATACCAGAAATTCTCCTTCACACGTCGCTGGGTGAGGGTCTGCCCCAAATGACCCTCGTGAGCCAAATTAAGGATCCTACCCCTCAAAGAACTAGGAGGAACAAAACGATCACCCCTCATCAACACATTCCTACCATACAGAGACAACTCGCTCAAAACCCTAAGAAAGGGCCTAACCGGAGGTTCCACAGTACTCTCCCTTCTCGATCCTTTAACAACAAGATCGACAACAGCCTTTAGGACAGCATCCTCCTCCATGCCTTTTGACCACTCCTCTGCGGAAAAGGAACCCTCCCCCAAAAGCAAAACATCCTGTAAGAAGGCAACCGGAGCATCATCATGTACATCGTCCAATGAATCTTGCCCCTTAATAGACCACACAGGAAGACAAGATAAACAATCCGCCTGGATATTCCTCCAACCATGTACAAACTCCACTTCAAATTGATAGTCCTGCAACCGAGATGCCAATCTGGCCAACCTGGGTGACCCCTTCCCAGTTCCCCCAGGTGCCAAGACATTGAGCAGAGGCTTGTGGTCAGTACGAAGGATAAACTGCGAACCCCACAAATAAGTTCTAAAATAACTCGCCCCCCACGCAGCCGCGAGAGCCTCCCACTCAATCACAGAATAGTTCGACTCAGACACAGTCAACGGTCTAGACGCAAAGGCAACAGTTTTCTCCACACCACCATGCTTTTGCAGAAGAACCGCACCAAGACCAATACCACTCGCATCCACCATCAGAATAGAGGAGTGCTTAGTATCAAACGGAGTAAGTACATTCGCAGATTTGAGTTCAGCCTTAATTCCATTAAAACAAGAATCTTGCTCACCAGACCACAGAAATGTGACCCCCTTTTTTATTAAACACCTCAAGGGAGCAGTTTTCGTTGAAAAATCCCTCACAAACTTTGCATAGAACTCAATCAGTCCCATAAAGGACCTCAGCTGCTCCTTGTCAGCTGGAGGAGGAGCTAACTCAATAGCCTCCAACAAGTTTTTTTTCGGTTTAATGCCATCAGCAGAGAGACAAAAACCTAAGTATTCAATTTCCTTAACTAAAAACGCACATTTCTCCCGCCGCAGAGTGAGCCCAGCATCAACCACCCTGCGCAAAACATTTTGTAGAACACTGTTGTGCTCCTCCAGAGAATCACCAAAAATAAGAATATCATCCTGAAAGTATATTACCTTGTCTAAACCCTTAAACACTTCTGTAACCATTCTCTGAAACACGCTTGCAGCTGAAATCAGCCCAAACGGTAATCTTGTAAATTGAAAGGTCCCTTCACCAGTCATGAAGGCTGTCAGATGTTTTGAACCTTCCTCCAGACGAATCTGGTGATAGGCATGTTTCAAATCCAACTTGCTGAAAAATTTCGCTCCCTTGAGTGTGGAAACCAATTCACCAATATTTGGCAACGGAAACACGTCAGCCACCACACACTTGTTCAAAGAACGCAGATCCACACAGAACCTAATTTTATTATCAGGCTTCTGCGAAATTACCACAGGAGAAATCCATGGAGAAGCCTCCACAGACTCTATAATACCCCCTTGCAGCATTTCCTCCAGAACAGATTTTACTTCTTTTCGCAACTCAAAAGGCACCCTTCTAGCCTTGTGCTGAATAGGAATACTACCCTCTTTCAACACAATTCTATGTGAATACCCTTGCAATTCGCCTAACTGTTCCCTGAAAACATGATTATAACTAGTAAGTATATCATCCACAGTAAAATTGTCTACAACCAACACAGGTTCCTCCGCTCTTGGATTTACAACAATATGCAGATCATATTGATGTGAACGTCCCAAAATAGCAGGACCATCCACAGACACATATACCTTACCACAAGTGGACCTGTTCTTAAAGACAATTCTTCCTTCGAAGTATCCAAGAAGGTCGATTTTTTCACTCTGGTAACCAGAGGGAAAAATGTCACACATCTCTAGACACCTATCACCCCACACATCCTTCAACAAAGACGCAGGGATGATGGTCCACTTCGAACCAGTGTCAACCATCAGATTGATACACTTGTCATCAATCACAAAATCAGCTTTAGGAATCCGCTCTCTTTTCTCAAGGCAGGAACACACTGAATCACACAAAACAAGAATTTTGTTCACATCCCGTTTTAGCTCACCATACTCGTTCACAACAGTTACTCTTGAGTTTGCCTTGTTTTCACACATCTTCGAAAAATTACCCAATTTGCCACACCGCAAGCACTCTTTATTATTCGCAAAACAAAACTTCGCTTCAGACGCATGCGAATAGCTACCACATCTTGAACACATCTTTGACTGTGACTTACTAAAGGGCTGTTGAGGAATATTTTTCTTTTGCAGAACATAGCCTTTTTTCCTCACAATAGCAATAGCAGCCGCTTCACTATCACTATTATCACTATTAATAACCTTGTGTGAGACCTCTGCAACCTTTGGTTCTAAACCACTCTTTTGCAGTTCTTTCATACACTTCTCACTCTCCTCAACCACCTTGGCTAACTCAATCGCCACTTTTAAAGTGGGGATTTTAGCAGCCCACAGACGTTCCTGTATTTTGCGATTGTTAGCCTGTACAATAAGTTGATCTCTAATGAGTTCATCTGTCATTTGCCCAAAGTTACACTTCACAGATAACTCACGCAAACGCGCAACAATATCGTCAATACTCTCATCCTCAAGTTGCTTGTTCTTATAAAATTTGTATCTTTGCAGAACCAGATTCTCCTCCTTCCCGAATCTAGTCTCAAGTCTTGTAACCGCCTCCTTAAACTCATCCAGAGGAGACTGTGAATCAGAGGGTAAAACCTGCGGTAAAAATTTAAACAAACGCTGTCCTTCCTTCCCCAAAGTTGTCATTAGAAGTGCCTTTTTCCTTTTTGGCGAAAAATCTTCCCCATCTAAAGCTTCTATATAGTTGTTGAACATTACAATCCAATCTTCCCAGGCAGTGGATGGATTCCCTGGTTCGCTTAGAAATTGCGGAGGAAGAGCCACATTGACTGGCTGTGCCATAGTTACAATTCCACTAAGCACAAATGTCCGAGTGAAGGAAGAACAGGCTAAAGAACACAATTGCTCACTTTAATTCTGAATGACAAGTTTCTCACTAGACTCTCTATTTTACCTCAGAGAGTAGGATGCCAATCCAGATTAGTGCTCTAAGTGATTACTACAAATTCCAAGTGCTAGGTTAGTTCAGTTTGTTCGAAGCGCATAACCCAAAACACACCCTCAAGCCTGGGCAGTTCGATAACTAAATAGATGACACTACCTAAGCGCTTGCACCAACGCACAGACAGCTTTTTAATCAAAGCGCTAATGTCAAAGTAGCAATTTTCCTTTGAACTAAAGAACAACACGTCAACTTTCCTCAAATTGCGCAAATTAGAACGCGCGCTTACTTCTTAACACTCTTAACAATGAGTGTCCGCATAAACTTGAGTTTGTCCAAGTCCACAACGACCCGCGTCTTCAACGCGACCTCCGAAAGCCGATATGCTTTCCGCAAAATGGCCGTCAGCGTCACACGTCACACAGGTCACACGTCTGACCTCTCATCTGCGACGCCTCCAGACGCACAAGGAATCCGCTTGCCTGGTCGCTACGCAACCCGAAAAATTCCTTGCATAATGCGTCACACGTAAGACCTCCCACGTTGCCAAGGAGATAGAAACGTCAACAATCTCACCGCAGAGTTGTTGTCAAAGTTGTCAAGGTGATTTTCCGCTGACATCACCTCCTTCGGCCAACGACAACGCCGAGAAGAAATTTCTGCTTTAAAACTCAGTTTTTCTCTTCCTTCGGGTGCCGCTCGATGAGATAACCAGCAGGAAGCTTCTTACTGCAAACGCCTGTCACGCAGGATTCGCTGGGGGATCAGAACACTGTTCCTCTGTTATATTGACGCCGCTGCAGCTCCTAAATCCCAAACAGTGGCCAGAAACATCCACAAGCCAAGTCGCCAAATGATGTAAGTAGAAATGAGGATCCAACACGTTACTAGATGACATATAGAAGATTTAATGCAGCACATAGATAAACAGGTCTATCACCCATCTGGCCAGCGCTCTAACTGCCACCCCATGGAACACCCAGAGGCATCATAGATAGAACCCACAGACAATCCAGAGAATTAACATAGAAGAAAGGCTAAGCACTATACAACAGAGGAGCCGATGAGAGAGACGATGAAAGCCCGCGACTGCCCTGTCGCTGCCACTGACCTGTCCGTGGCTTCACCTCTGAGCCGTACCTGGGGGTGGAGAGCGTATGACGGAAGCAGCGCAAGAAGAGGGCACAGCTGATGTGTGTGAGGAAAAGGGCCGCAAGTGTGAAAAGAAGGCACTGGTGTGGCCCTGACAAGAATGAAGCACAGCGGAGGTGGAGACCAGAACAGAAATAGTCCACTATATTACGATAACAGCCATCCAAGGTAGAAAGAGCCCGGATAGCTCAGTCGGTAGAGCATCAGACTTTTAATCTGAGGGTGTAGGGTTCAAGTCCCTATTCGGGTGGATTTCTTTTACACTCAAGTTGTATTTGTCTCTGTGATAAACATGCGCTGTTTGTCCTCTCGCACCCTGCTCCTCCTCCTCAGGACTCAACCCGATGCCAGAATCTTTACCCTCATTTCTCTGAACTAAATCTGACCCTGACATCCCTAGACTGAGCTCTGACAAAGCCACTCTGCTCTCAACACAGTGTCCATTAGAAATGACTATAAATAAAACCCCTCACTGTTCCTTAAAGTCCCCAGGGGGGGCCTGGACACCGTGGTCCCATGAATGCTCACATATCTCTCGCCTCGTGCCATTGGCTGCTTGGGGAGTCATTCTGCCCCGTATGGAGTGTTGACGTAATGTATGAGGCTCTTTTATACAGCAACAGTACCCTGAAAGGTCTGCATCTTATAGACAAACAGTAAACACGACGCAATTGTATTTGTTTTTTGCCCACGTCACCAGTAACGCAGATTAACCCTTTAAGTTTGGGATTTATTATTGAATGCACATTAAGAAGCCGTGTATGAGGCAATAACTTGCGCTGAGGATTATTTATTTATATCCGGTGTGTGGTGAGGCTGAGCCAGGGACAGCCCCCCCCTGGACTCTGAACTGGCGGGTTATCAGGGCCCCGCCTTTCAACAAGGAGCCACGCCCCTCACTTCAGAGACAGCCCTTGCACGAGCCGAGGGGGCCCGAGGGGTGCCGAGGGGACCCCGAGGGGTGCCGAGGGGTGCCCCGAGGGGTGATAACTCCAGTCCAAGGAATGGAGAAGAGATCTCAGCGGAACTTTACGGAAATGCATCCCCATATAATGGGATGTTGCTTTTGCTTGCAGGAGTTTGGCCATGCACACCAATGTTTACAAAAGGATGTCAGAAGTGGGATTCGAACCCACGCCTCCAGAGGAGACTGCGACCTGAACGCAGCGCCTTAGACCGCTCGGCCATCCTGACATGCTTTCATAGCTGTCTGTGACTCCATCTGACCTCACACAGGGCATGCTTCCCTAGAGGTAAAGTCACACAGTATCCATCATCAAAGATTGTGTTTTTACTTCGCAGCTGAAGCTCCGTCTGGCCTCCGAGGGTGCAGCTCACACAGACCGCGAGACAGCGGGCTTTGTCTTCTCTTGTAACTGCACACTTGTCATTTTTTTTCCTCCTGTGCACTTTTTACTACCTCATGTATTTTTGGATGCGCACAATTTTTACTACCTCATGTATTTTGTTTGCTCACAATTGTCACTATTACCTTTACTACCTCATGTATTTTTGACTGCTCACAATTTTTACTACCTCATGTATTTTGTTTGCTCACAAATGTCACTATTACCTTATGTACTGTAACGTATGCGTTTGAAATCTGCTTTGTAATGTTTCTCATTATGTTTCATTTCTGTTCCTTATGTGAAGCGCTCTGACACCTTCGGGTAAAGTCCGCGCTATATAAAAATGCATAAATAATAATAAAAATAAAATAAATAAAATAAGGGCTGCACAGTTGTGAGTGCGGTTCATCCCCACAGCTGCTGCACACGCTGGCTGGAGAAGAGGAGGAGCCGGGTTCACAGTTTCACGTTGTTTCCGTTTTCAATCAAATGCAGTGAAAAGAGCTCTAAAGAGTCTATAACTCGAAACTCTTCAGTCCTTGTGACTCGATCAAGCTCTGATGGGGGCTGAGCCCCCCCTCCCCTCGTGCCCCCCAGGGCTCAGGTCCCGGCCACCTCGGGAGCTTCTGAGGGGGATTCAAAGCGAAGGAGAGAAGATCCAGAGACCCCTGGAGCCGAGCTCTGCCCCCCCGCAGCCGAGGCTCAGCCGGGCTCGGGGTTTGTAGCGCCCTTCTCCGGATCTGGCTGAGCAGCCTCAGAGCGCTGGAAGCATGAAGGGTCGGTCAGCCCCACACCCCAGCATGCACCTGTCGCCCCCGGCTGACTCGGAGCCGAGTTGTCTCTGAAACAGCCGTTTACTAGTCACAGCGGACAATTAGCTTGATCATAAAAAGTCAGAATATATTTGTATGTTGTGAGTGATTTGCTGCAGCCGGTGAGGAGCAGGACAACAGCACAAAAAGAGACAGTAAATAAACAGAGTTAAAAAATTTGGGGAATAATTTCTGAAGCCGCTTTATGAATGCAAGCACAGATTAGGACAGTGTGCCGCGAGACTGCTCTTCAGTCTCTTAAAGTTTGAAAGGCTACGCACTAGGCCAATGTGAGTTTCTGTAGTGTAGTGGTTATCACGTTCGCCTCACACGCGAAAGGTCCCCGGTTCGAAACCGGGCGGAAACACCTTTTTATGAAAAAAATAATATAAACAATCTTTGACTAAGACTTAAAAGACTAGTTAAAGAATATATCGACAAAAGAAAGTATCTGTCAAAGGTGACTGGCGGGTGACTTCATTTTACTGTCGGTATTTAACACTTATTAATGTCTGAAGAGCAGAGAGAGGCATACACGCCAATGAATCTGCTTTTCAAAAGACAGCACGGTCTATAAATCATGCCCTAGTCTGATCCGATTTTTTTTCAATATAGGAGCTAAACGAATTGAAATGTATCTGGTCTATATGTGTCCATCCAATCTGACAGAGATACAGAATAAATGATAGACTGATGTGTTATCAATTAATCCAGAGTGACAACAAGAATCTGATGCTGGCATTGAACATCTGCATGTGTAAAGCGCTGTGACGTAGCAATGGTGCCCTGGACCCCGTACAACCAAGGTAAACAAGCATTGGAAATGCAATATGTCTTGCATTTGTTGGCATTGAAAATGACATTTTCTTTTTACTAATGTGTTATAGATGGATGTATGTATGTGGTGTGGTGTGGAATTATGCGGGTTGGATTGGATTAGTTAGTTGTGTAATTGTGTGGCATAGGATAATGTGGTGTGAAGTGGATTTGTGAATTGGAATTATGTGGCATGGCGTGCTGTGGAATCATGTGGATAGTAATAATGTGGTATTGTGTGTAATGGAATTATGTTGAGTGGGATTGTGTATTTTGTAGTGTAATTATAAAGAATGGTATTTTGAGTTGTGGAGTGGTATGTAGTGTAGTTTAATGATGTGGTGTGCTGTTGAGGGTTGCCCTCCATGGCACACAAACATCTATAAATAATTCTTTAAAAATTACATAATACATGATTTAAATGGGCAAATATTAATAGACTTGGCCATGATTTGCCCTCCCCACCTTAATAAAACAAAGAACCCAGCTGTGTGCCCTTTTCTGTAGAACATGTTACAGCATGCTCATTGATAGCGAGTTATTACCCATCATAGGGAACTTTGATCAATGTATCACAAAGTCCACGTCTGTGTGACCTGGTTCTAATGCAGGAACTGGACTAATGGTGAAATCCTCATCCGTGACCACAGGATCCCAGGTTTTGCGACTCTGCGCTTTCTTTCGCGAAGGTATAACGGTTCAGAAGTAAGGCTGAGCCACAGTTCAACCCAGAACAGCTGGGGCGGTCTGAGAGCACAAACCCCTGAAGATTTAAAAAATCCTTGAAGACGTGGCTTTTCAGGACAGCAGCACTGTAGACCCGAAAATATGCACGCTTGCCTTTGACGCCTCAGCCACCTAGTGTTTCTAGCGCCGGGACACCCCTGTGTTGAGGGTAGCTGTCACGCTTAATACATCACAGTATTATTATTATTATTAGAGCACATTTCATAGTTAACATTTCAACTGCTATGCTCAATACTTTTTTAAAGTTCCTTGAAATCAAGTACTTACCTATAGAAAATTCAAACTACCTGACAAAAGAATGCTCTATATAAATAGGGGTTATACATGCCAATGTAATCTCACTTTAGAGGCATTCCATTTATTTAAGTGCCATTCATATTCCATTTATTTGCAATCCATTTTTGCAAGTGACATTATAACCCCACTTTAGCGGCACTCAGTTTGTTCATGGGCCGTTATAATCACCCTTTAGCGGCACTCAGTTTATCCAAGTGCTATTATATTCCCACTTTAGTGGCACTCGGTTGATCGACCTCGGAAGGATGAAGAGCAACAGAATAACCAAGGTGGATTTGAGACAGTGGACTGCACGTTACACACAATCACCACAGTTTCATTCACCCAGTAATTTAGTGCTCCATCCTCAAGTTGAAGCGATGTTTTATTGCACTGCCCGTAATTGTTAAGAGAGGTATGCAGTGGTCGAAGTGGGGGGAAAAAATAGGGGAACTGTGGGGGGAGAAGCAAAGGATGGGGATACCCAGAGGATTGGGTCAGTGGGAGGAGTCACCAGTGCGGCCAGAAAGAGCACAGATTCTACATTTTCAGTATTTGTTTGGCATTTCCTTGCACAGTTACAGCTTATTACATTATTCAATACAATCAATGGATACACATGTTTATTTAATGTTTAATATAAGATATTGACATTAAAATATTTTCACAAAGTGGGATAGGTTCCCAATCACAGAATGTTCCACATACGCTTAAAATTAGAATCGCAAGCCATTTGTCTGAGTCATGCAGATTCTGTCATCAGCGCTTCTCATCCCTTTTTAGGTCGAACCTATGGTAGCGTGCATGCGCTGCATAGGAAATTAACCTCTTGGAATCACTTCAGCTTCAGTAAAAGCACATGCGTGGGGTGCATACATGCTATTGGACTTTGCATCTGACTTCAGCATACAATTGTCCAAAAGTGTATATATGTCCCAGCTTTTAGGGAAATGTTCACTTTCAGAGTGTTTTGCTCTCGGGAGCCAGCAGCGGCACGCAAGGGTTTCGATGGCAGCTGCATCTGCTGCATTACTTACAGCGTGCGTGCACCACTACCGGTCTTGTTGTTTTTTTGTTTGTGTTTTTTGTCTAATCGTATAGTGAACCCCTCCCGCTCCCCCCTCCACTGCTTCCCTCAAGCCCGCTTCATTATATCCAAGCCTCTGGCTGTCATGCATTTAAGCGAGGTCGCGGCGCAGCAAGCTTTCTTGTACATTCTTGCCTTCATTCCTTCTTCACCTTTATTTCTCTCTCCCTATTTCACTATCTTTTTCTTTGTTTTTATCCCTTTCCTTTCCTCTCACGTTCTCTCTCGGTCTGTCAATCTCAGCGATGCATGCATACTCTCTACTCTTTCCACTTTTCCCCTCCCTCTCGAAGTTCTATGCATATGCTGTCTCTTTGCTCCTCTCGTTGCCCCCCCACGCCTCTCCTCATTCTATAGCTCTTCCTCCCCCTTTCTCCACTTCACGTTCTCCCGCTCACATATTCTCACTCAATCTTCCCCTCTTTTACCCCCCTCCGCACCCTCCTGAAGGACTGGGTTCTTTTGGACCCAGCGGTGCCAGGGCACAACACCTGAAACCTTCGTGGGTAACCTGCTCCGGCGTACAAGTCACAGAGACACGGGACACTTCCTTCGGCGTCAAAGATTCAAGGTTTATTTACTGCAGGGAACACAGAGATCACGACAAGTACACAGCGTGCAACTTGGGGAGACTGCTTCAAATTGGTTCTGTGGATCGCTCCTTTTATACAGTTTTTACCCATAGGATAACATGATACACAAAAGTTTACAACCCGGTTCCCACAATTAGCCCCCAGAGGGGTCGCTTTGGTCACTTTGAAACACACAAGGTCCGGAACATAAGTGCGGAAACATTTGGCGGTTCCCAACTGTAAAAACCCATCTTCCCACCATTAGCAAATTCCAATCAGCAGTAAAGTAGATCGAAATAGGAACGAAGACAGGTGCAGAGGAAGACGGAGACAGTGGGGAGATCGGAAAAGGTGTAAAAGGGGAGGTAACGGGAAACACGAGATACAGGCATCAAAGGGACGTGCCTAATGAGATGCACGGCTGAGACAATAAGTCCGTGCGGCAAGATGAGCCTCGAGCGGCGCCATCTGCCTTACAGCAGCAACCCCCTCGTCATAAAGACACTTACAAAGAACATGTGTCTTCCGCAAATATCTTGGGAGTCCCAGGGTCGCGAAGCGGACAGCGTCCGTTCGCTGGCTACTTGAGGGCAAGAGACAAAATGGATGCCGTATCTAAGATGGAACCCGTGGGTACAGATGAAAAGCCCACATAACAAACGAACGGTTTAAGTTAGCACAGCGAAACTGCGCACACTTACTAAACTCGTCATTTGCGGTTCATAGATACCAGACTCGACCATATTCGTGCGAGTCGAAAACACCACTTACAATTGTCACGGAACCTCAGACGCTCCTTTTGCCCTCATGTAGGCAAGCACTAGTCGGAATCATATTCGATATTCATCAGACCATCGAGATGTTGCTGCAGCATAGCTCTGTTCAACCGAGTCCCCTTGGTAACAGATGGTTGTCTCATACACGTTGTAGCACAGAGGCCACATAAGGCAGGACCACACTGCACACAAAGGCAACACGTGAACAGGAACACTACCACAACTCCGATGATCATCAGAATCTTCCAACCCCAAGTCGACATCAGGCCCCAAAACCATCCAAGTAGCGTCCAATCCCCTACATCCACGTGTATGGATTTGGAGATCTTGTGCAACCTCAAGATGGCTTGATATACGGTAGGAGCATTATCTGGGATGAAAATGCAGCAGCTCGAATGGATCACCTTACATACCCCACCGCGATCTGCTAAGATGACATCTAAAACCATACGGTTTTGTAACGTCATAAGTCTCTCCGCCTGAAGTTCTGTGGTGATATTACCAAGGGCACTGGCAGTAATGTTAGCTGTCGATTCTACCACTCGAGTCAAATGTCTCAGGTTCCTACTATTAACCATAGGTCCCCAAAACGGGAGGAAACCCTTGAAAAAGTCTCCTGTCTCTTGACCGGCAGTATCCTCTTCGCTAATTACGCCTCGTACAACTCTAGTCTTATGATAATCGGCATCTACAGTGAACGTCGGAGGCAACAGATTTGCAATAAAACATGAGCCCATGAAGTCTGCGGGCAACCATGTGTATGCACGATCATAACAGATAAAGTAGGTACCCTTGGCAGCCAGAAACACAGGGGACGAGAACATTGGCAGAATGTAACTTTCAGTGCAAGCACTTGTTCCAAGTAGGGCTTGCGAACCACGACCCATAAGACAAAGATTACCAGTGTGGGGTACGACCCATATTGGAGGTGAGCTTTTAAGCTGCTTTTCACTAGTGAACACACTATATTCACCTCTACTTAGGACCTTATAGGCTTGTACCT
Organism: Lissotriton vulgaris; assembly: GCF_964263255.1. Lineage (NCBI taxonomy): Eukaryota > Metazoa > Chordata > Amphibia > Caudata > Salamandridae > Lissotriton > Lissotriton vulgaris. Next base: position 236,428,831 of record NC_141685.1, read on the forward strand.
CTTCTTCAGGGATAAGAAAAGGATCATGGATCTCATCCTCCATATCCTCTATTGCCATCGATAAAGACTTCTGATATGAGGTAGGACCAGAGTAGGGGGAATGTGGTTCTCGAATGGGGTGGAAACCCAGTGCGCTTCGAAACATTGTTTGGAATGCTCGAGCTGACCCTTGGGAGCTATACGGTAATACCAGATATGGAATTCCCTTACCCGTAGTATGTGGCATCAGCCCACACACCCAACAATTAGTAGTGTTAACCACTAGCTGATGTTGATGGAGGAGCTGAATAAAGGAATTGTTGCGGAATTCTACACGTCTAGCCTGCTCGTGTTCCGGTAACATGTGAAAGGAATGGGGAGAAGCAGTAGTGGTAAGATTAGGGTAAGGAGTAGGAGTAGGTGTAGAAGGTAAAAAGTAGGACAACGTGTAATACACCCCGCCCGCCAATAATGCAGAAGCAGTCAAAAACAATACAAACAACTGAAATATGAAACATTTGGTACGACTGAGTTGCTGCAGCTTAAATCTGTACGCCTGAGCTCCTTCCAAATCATTCAGCTTCGAGAATGCCATTCCCTACGACCGTCCGCAACGTTTCTTGACGCACTTCGTTCTGTGCAGCAATAGTCAATCCCCAGGAGTTCCTAGGAACCGACGGCCTTTAACCTAGCGTCAAGACCTACTGTCCAGAAGGAAGTACGCGCGCGGCCCTACGGCCTTCAATACACAATATGTATTATATATAAGCACAATGTCTCTCAGCTGTGGAAGGAAAAAGATACAAGGAAGGAAGCTTGATATATGTACAAAAAATTTTCAATGATACGAATGTTCAAAATTGATCACGGGAAAATCGGGGATAATGCAGTTGTCAATTTAGCAAAGCAAAAATATTTTATTTGTCCTTAGTGTGAGATCGCAAAGAATATCGATGTTTCCCGGGACGTGTCTGCTCGTCAAACAAAGGATCCGTTGAAGAGACAGCGTCCCGCTGATCAGTTGAGTGTTCTGGTCTTGAGTCTTTTGCTGATAAGTGTTCAACAATGGCTTTCTGCTGCGCTGAGTGTTCTCCAACAGGCTGTGCGTCGCTGAAAGGCACAAACGCCGGCAATGTTTCTGTTTCTGTTGACGCAATGCCTTTCCTCACCCACGGGTCTGCCGGCAAGGGAATAGGGACTCGCTTACAATGGGTAGCATGTACCCAATTTTTCCGCCCCTCAAGACGAACGGCAGTCCTCGTGGCCAGGAGTACCTGGAAAGGTCCGGTAAATCTAGGGTCCAGATTGTTCTTTCGTGAAAAGTTGCGTGTAACCACCCAGTCTCCGGGCTGGAGCTGGTGGCCTGGACCCTCCGTCTGCGTCGGCAATGCGTCGTAAACCTGTTGGTGAATTAACCTCAGTTTAGCAGTCAAGTCATGTAAATAGTCAATCAACATCGGATACTCAAGATCAGAGAATATTCCTGGCCTAGGAACCCCCCACACATTCGCAGGACGGCCGAACACTATTTCATAGGGGCTAAGCCCTATTCGGGAGTGTACAGTCGCCCTAGTTGACAGTAATGCTAGGGGCAAAGCGTCAGGCCACGAAAGTCCAGTCGTAGCCTGAATCTTCGCTAGTTTTAGTTTAAGGGTACCATTGTACCCCTCAACTAATCCAGCTGACTGAGGATGATTGGCGCTGTGGAATTTCTGATTAATTCCAAGGCCCTTACACACACTCTTCATCACACTTCCAACAAACTCACTTCCGTTATCTGACCACACGACTCTAGGCATTCCATACCGAGGAAAATATTCCTTCAGTAGGATTTTCGCAGTAGACAAAGCAGTATTGTCTTTGAGGGGATAGGCCTCGATCCATCGGGAGAATGCGCAAACCACAACTAAAACGTATTTCAGGTTATTGCATCGCTCCATATGGATGAAGTCCAGTTGAATCACCTCAAAGGGATACGAAGGAGGAGCAAAACTGCCAGGGGGAGTTGGGGTTCCTTTGCCAGGATTGTACATTATACACACCATACAATTCTTCACCAGACGTTCAGCACATTTCGTAATGCCATCATTCTTCCACACAGCAGCCAACAACTTGCAAATACCTTTCGCGCTAATATGTGCTAACCCATGTGCCATTGTCACAACGGCCAGCACATACGCATCAGGCAACATCCATCTTTTCTGATCCGACAAATCAATCCAGCAACCACTCGCATCCAACTTTCCCGTACTTTCTTTCCACTTCGTCTTTTCAGTCTCAGTGGCCTCATTCTGAATTGCTTTCACACTGTCTATAGTATCCTCACACATACTCGATTCTGTAGGCCACCTGACCGAACTCGTCACATACATTCGAGTGCTAAGGTTCCGGGCAGTCTCCTTAGCAATCTCATCTGCAAACGCATTTCCACGACCAACATCATCCATCACTTTACGATGCGCACTACACTTAACAATCGCAACTAGTGTAGGCAAAGTCAAAGCATCCAAAAGATCGTTCACCAACTGGCCATGCTGAATCTTCGTACCGTGCGACGTAAAAAACCCACGCTCTCGCCACAATCGTCCAAAACTATGCGCTACACCGAAAGCGTACTGGCTATCGGTGTACACATTCACACGTTTCCCTTTTGCTAACACACATGCTCTAGTGAGAGCGATCAGCTCTGCAGCTTGGGCAGAATTCTGATTCAATCTTGCAGTTTCAACAACAGTATTCAATGTTACAACAGCATAAGCAGTAGTCACATCGCCATTCGGCAACTTAAAACATGACCCATCCACATACAGAGTGCCGTCCGGATCTTCCAATGGGGTGTTTTTAAGGTCCACTCGACCTTTCGTTTCCTCTTCCGTCCGCAAGTAACAGTCATGTTCTGCTACTTCATCTGACTCTGCACTAATTGGTAACAAAGTTGCCGGGTTTAGGACATTACAACGTTTTATCTGAATATGGCTTGCCAAGAGCGTCAATTCGTACCCAGACAACCTCGCACTCGTCAAGTGCTGAGTTTTCGTACGATTCAACAGAGTATCGACTGCATGCGGAACCATCACCGTAAGCATATTATCCATGACCAATCCTGCTGATTGTCGGATGGAGACCGCAGCTGCCGCAGTTGCTCTCAAACAACTCGGCAATGCTCTAGCCACTGGGTCTAAGGTCGAGGAAAAATATGCACATGGACGTTGCTTACCACCAAAAGGTTGCGTTAGAACGCTCAAAGCACAACCTTCCCTCTCGTGAACATATAGCGCAAACGGCTTACTGTAATCAGGGGTACCTAACACAGGAGCCGAACACAATGAATCACGTAATTCAGAAAAACTCTTCTGACATTCTTCCGTCCATGGTAAAGGAGTTGAAACATCCTTGCACGTAAGAGCCACCAATGGTTTCGCTAGCAATGAAAAATTAGGAATCCACTGCCTGCAGTACGACGTGATACCTAGAAAGGCACGCACATCTCTTTGGGTTTTTGGCACAGCCATTCGCGCGATCGCTGCAATTCTCTCTGGGGTCAATCTCCTTCCCTCCTTTGACAATAAGTGACCTAGATAGGTTACTTCTTGACAACAATATTGGAGTTTAGAAGGTGACACCTTATGATGTAACTCACAGAGATGTTGCAGCAACGACACCGTAGCAATCTTGCAAATGTCCTGAGTATCGGCAGCCACCAATAAGTCATCGACGTATTGGATTAAAGCCGCACCAACCGGCAACCTAAACGCATCCAGTTGACCCTTCAAGGCTTGACTGTAAATCGATGGACTTTCACAGTAGCCCTGAGGAGCGCGTTTGAACCGGAAGCTACGTCCACCGAGAGAGAAACCGAAAAGGTCCCTGCTCTCTTCGGCAATCGGGATGCTGAAAAACGCATTTTTCAAGTCAATCACCGAAAACCATGATGCAGTAGCTGGAATCAGAGTCAGTAGCGCCGTGATGTCAGGCACAACAGGGAATTGAGGAACCACAATTTTATTTACCTCCCGTAAATCGATAACAAAACGATAAACAGGCGGTTTTGTAGGATCAGTACGTTTAAGAATGGGCAGTACAGGGCTGTTGCACACGTTTCCCCTGGTCTCTTCAATAACATCTTTCTTGATCAAATCATAGATGATCGCTAACAAAGCTCGCTCACCATCAAGGGAGATACGGTATTGGGGAATACGTGGCAATCGCACATTCGATTTCAACTGAACAACATAAGGGGAGATATCAAGTAGGCCCACGTCATTTGGACCCGTCGCCCACAAAGATGCAGGAAGTGAACTCAATTCCGGTGGTAGTTTATCGAGGGACAAATACATGGGAGAGACTACTCTCTCTCCTAGCGTAAGCTTCACACCCGCAGGAGAACAATACAAAGTTGCATACAAACGTTTAAGCAAATCCAGGCCCAAAAGATTTTCACCACAACCAGTGGTCAAAATCAACGGAGCTTGGAGCTCACGCGACCCAATTTGAAGGGGCAAAGGGCGTGAAACTGGATTGCTAACGGGGGCGCCAGAGAATCCAACGGAAACATTTGTTAAGCCAGACAAAGGTGCGCCAGGGAGTTTCGAATGCATGATAGAACTTTTCGCTGCACCAGTGTCCAACAGAAAAGGCTCAACGACGCCCGATGTAGCAACTGCGACGTAAGGCCCTCTCTGATCAACCGGAACTGATACCACTCCCTCTCCTTGTCTTTGGCTGTCCTAGTAATTACTATCGTCAGTTCCCTGATCGACGTAATAATCGTCCACATTGTACTGCGCAGATCGTCCTTGCGATGATCCACGTTGATCGAAACAATTATTAGAATTTGATGAATTGTCAAAGCGATCGTTCTGAGCACCACGACCTCTACCACGGGATGCCTGTTGTGAACCACCCCGACCTCCTTTAGACGCATTACCGCTATTACGTCCATCTAAAGCAGGACAATCAAATTTAATATGTCCCTCCTGTCTACAATAAGCACATTGATTGTACCCTAACGAAGATCTTTGGAAGGAGGAATCATTACGTGGCTGCGATCGATTCGATTGCGACTGCGATCTATTCTGTTGAGGCGCATTCTGATTAGAACGCGGCGGATACGCTTGTTGCAACAACACTTTGGTTTTTAGGTCTTTCGTCTTTTTATCAGCGCGGTCATTCTCCTCTTTCTCTCTATTCTCATAATATTGCGCCGTAGCCAATATCTGAGCTGAGGTAGAAACGGCCCATGCACTTTCCGAATTCTTCAATTTATTGCTCAAATCGGGCAGCAAGTTCGACACAAATTTATCTACAAACAACCTCTGACCACCCTCAGTACTCATATCTTGCCCACTATGATCAATAAACGCTTCCTCGAACCTCGTAAAGAAGTCGGAAACACTCTCATCTTTCTTCTGCTTACAAGCTGACAATTTGTCCCAATTTACTCGCATAGCTGGCATAAGAGTTTTCATTAATGTTATTATTCTTTGAGGGAGAGCAGCAATCAACTGGTCAGGCTTAGCACCACCGACTTGCAACCCATCTGCCGCTACAATGGCCGCCCAATCACCACCCAATTCATTTGCGTGATTTTCCTGACGAATCTTAGCCCATACCGGTTGCGGTACGACGTTACCGAACAACATGTCGATATCGGCGAGATTCATTATCGTAGCGTCTACGAGCTGCGATAATTCCTTATAATACCCTGCAGGATTTTTGCGAGGGTCAGGCAAAGATTGTTTCACCTGTAACACTTCCGAACGTTTCCATGGGAGATGTATCCATACTCTCTGGAAATGCGGCAGAACCGGAGGGGCAGCATTAGCATCGCCTGGCATCCATACTGGTGGAACTTCACGCATGGGGTACTGGCCAGACTCGTCTTGTCTTTCAATATCCTCAACAAACAATGCATGAGGAATGGGAGCAGGACGAAGAGATAGCAGTCGCTCAATAGCACGTCGAACATTAGTATCTACTATCAGTCCAGTTGCGAACTGAAGTCGAAGCTCAGACAGGGCGGTTAGCACCTCGTCAGGCGCATTGGCCGCTATCTGATCATGTAGGAACTTGCACATTTCGTCAAACACATATCTCTGAGTTGGTATGTTGAATTGACTAAATGTTTCAAGAACAACACGGGGTGGATTTCTAAGAGGGTTTACCATCCAACCCATCGCCATATTATATAGCGCAACACGCTCTCTGTTTCCAGGCAGCTGGCTACGTCTCTGAGGACCATCAGAACCAGCGGACCCAAAAACAGGTCCGAGCGACTGAAAGAAGTTTGTTGCAATAGGAGAATTACGATTACGGGTAGAGGGAGAAGAGTAAGACACAGGACTAACAAGAGAAGGAGTAGAGACAGTAGCAGCGACAGGGGTTAACAACACAGGAGCAGTAGCGGGAGCAAGAGTATGTGGAAGCGGAGGAGCAGTAGGAATAGGAACAGACAAAGGAGCAGGAACAGGTGGAAGAACGGGTGCAGGTTGAGGAACAGGCGGAGGAACAATAGGTGGAAGAACAGGTACGGCAGGGACCACAGGAGCTGCGGTACCCTGTACGTACGGAGGTGGCGACTTCATAAGATAGGACATTAAAGGATCCTCAACTACCTCTTCCTTATTATCCGACTCCGTAGGCAAAGCGGGATAACATTTATCTATGGACATACGCTGTAGCCTCTCAAACACTTCCTTATCCTTATCCTCCTTATCACGCTGGAACTGCTCAGCTTTCTTCACTATGGTAGCAACAGTATCTCGCTGACTACGTTTACTTTGTCTGATCTCTTTCTGTCGGGCTTCTTTGCGCCACAACCGAAAGGCATCAAACATGGCCGGCCTTGATTTACGTTCGAACAACTTTATTTCAAGATTATCTAAGATCGACGCTTCGAAGCTACCGTGAGGTGGCCACCGAAGGTCGCCGTCTTTCTTCGTATATTTAATCCAATAATCGTTAAAAGCAATCGGGCCTAGCCCATGTTTGCTATATAAGTCATAAGTAGGAGTTCCAACCGGAGGTATCGGACACGAGTCCTCCAGCAGGGAATCCGCACCACAAGGTCTGAAACAACTGAACAAAGTACTGCGGCCAGGCATCTTGCACACTAGCCGAGTTTCACAAACTTCAAGGGTTACGGGATTTACCAAGTCCCAGCAAAGAACAAAACCCTCGGTTTTTGGCGGCTGCAGTCGTCAAATAATACAACAACAAAGTACGCTAGCAAGGTGTCACCGACAAAAACACTCACACAGCGTGAACAACAAGAACACTCGCTAAAGTGTTCAACAACCAAGAACTCTGGGAGCGACCCACAAATACTTAACTCAAAGATCGATGGCGTCACCAGGAAGGCCCGTCAATCGTCTCGCTATACCAAGGTCTACGCCAGGCGCCAAAACAGGTCTACAGTCAGGGCAGCAGTCCGTCGCAGCCGTCAGGAGGCGGGAATCTTCGCGGGAAAAGTCTTCGGGCCACTTATTTCGACAACTGGATCGATGAAGCGGGGTGCACCTTCCCTCGGAGATTTCACACGAAGTTCCTCACGATCGTCGGGCTTGGACCGGTACCACTGATGCAGCCCCACGTTGGGCGCCAACTGAAGGACTGGGTTCTTTTGGACCCAGCGGTGCCAGGGCACAACACCTGAAACCTTCGTGGGTAACCTGCTCCGGCGTACAAGTCACAGAGACACGGGACACTTCCTTCGGCGTCAAAGATTCAAGGTTTATTTACTGCAGGGAACACAGAGATCACGACAAGTACACAGCGTGCAACTTGGGGAGACTGCTTCAAATTGGTTCTGTGGATCGCTCCTTTTATACAGTTTTTACCCATAGGATAACATGATACACAAAAGTTTACAACCCGGTTCCCACAATTAGCCCCCAGAGGGGTCGCTTTGGTCACTTTGAAACACACAAGGTCCGGAACATAAGTGCGGAAACATTTGGCGGTTCCCAACTGTAAAAACCCATCTTCCCACCATTAGCAAATTCCAATCAGCAGTAAAGTAGATCGAAATAGGAACGAAGACAGGTGCAGAGGAAGACGGAGACAGTGGGGAGATCGGAAAAGGTGTAAAAGGGGAGGTAACGGGAAACACGAGATACAGGCATCAAAGGGACGTGCCTAATGAGATGCACGGCTGAGACAATAAGTCCGTGCGGCAAGATGAGCCTCGAGCGGCGCCATCTGCCTTACAGCAGCAACCCCCTCGTCATAAAGACACTTACAAAGAACATGTGTCTTCCGCAAATATCTTGGGAGTCCCAGGGTCGCGAAGCGGACAGCGTCCGTTCGCTGGCTACTTGAGGGCAAGAGACAAAATGGATGCCGTATCTAAGATGGAACCCGTGGGTACAGATGAAAAGCCCACATAACAAACGAACGGTTTAAGTTAGCACAGCGAAACTGCGCACACTTACTAAACTCGTCATTTGCGGTTCATAGATACCAGACTCGACCATATTCGTGCGAGTCGAAAACACCACTTACAATTGTCACGGAACCTCACTCCCTTCGCCCCACCTGATCCTTAACTTTCATCAGCACACCGCCACCATGGCCGTGTGAGTGAGGGAGAACCATTTGACAGCTCTTCCTGCCAGTCACAGTCCCACCCCAGCACTCTCTGAATGCCCAACCCCTCGTTTGTTCCTCCTCTCACCCCTCCATAGTGCTGAGGAGGGGAAATTCAATTAAAGATCTCCAGTCGGGCTACTAATAGAATAGACAGGCACCCTTTGGCTGCCAGGTTCAAGGAGGAACCTGACCTCTGACCTTGCCCCTTGCGAATGTCCTCAACTGAACCTGGCCATCGCATCACCCGAGAGTGTGCAATGAACACAATATGTTTCCGTTAATACTGTATGCATAGCTATACGCATTATCCGCTATTAATATACTGCCACAAGTAATGCATTTTCCCCCTGTTAATGCACTCTTAAATGAATGGCATTATTTACTTTAAACAAGGTCAAGGTGCACCACTTTAGGATTTGTAGACACTGATAACTTTTGATGAGATTAACAGCAATAATCACATTAGTTTGTTACTTGTGTTCTTTTAGAGTTCTTTATTGAGTTCAGTTGAGAGTAAAAAAACACACAGGAGCTGAAATCCCGCTATAAAAGAGCTGTTGCAGAACGAGACTACAAATAGATACATCTCTCCTAAGATCAAGAACAGCGTGGTCAGATCAGATTCCTCCACAGAAAACTATTCTGTTGAACAGGATGCCTATTTGAGCACAGATTTTCGTCACAGACAATTCTACGAATCCAAATAACTGCGGGAGAGGATACTAGGACATTAACTCATCCTTTATTGTGCCCTGAAGAAGTCCCAAGAGGACGAAACGCGTCGGCTGTAGCTCCTGTGTGTTTTTTTACTCTCAACTGAACTCAATAAAGAACTCTAAAAGAACACAAGTAACAAACTAATGTGATTATTGCTGTTAATCTCATCAAAAGTTATCAGTGTCTACAAATCCTAAAGTGGTGCACCTTGACCTTGTTTAAAGTATACAATAGTTCATGTCTTGAACCAACATTGTAACGGTGGGTGTTTTAGAAGTGTGCACACAGATTTTCCCATATATGATAGTGTGGGTTTAAGCTAATATTGTGAGAATATTTGACCAGGTGCTGTTCGGTTGGGAATCCTCCACCGTTGTCTTTTTTCTGAAACTAAATGGCATTATTTACTGTATATACACTATCACAGAAGGGGTATTACCTGCTATTAATGCACTGTCACACATGACATTACCTGTTAAGAGTCTGCCACCCAAAAGCCAGGAATGCCCTGTTGCGCGTTTACAGGAGGAGTGCCCATTAAGTCCTGTGGAACACCTTGAATTCCATTAATGCCCTAGGGTTGCCCCAATATCCACCAATGGCCCCAGATTAGAAGCCGCTGCCGCAATAAATATCCAGGGATTGCTGTAATACCACAATTAATGAGTGCCCGCGGATATCTCTGCCGACACCGTTATTGTCTTCGAGTCTGATGACAACAGTAGTGCCTTCATTAAAGCCCTAAACCCTGATGACAGCAGTATTGTCGTCATTAATACCCCGGCATTCTGAGGGCTTTCCAGGTCATGCCTCCTGGAGGTGTGCCCGCGGGGGCTCCTTCACCCGCCCTTTACCTCCCGTCTACTGGTTATTTTAGCTATTGACATTGCAAATAACAATGCCTTTTAGTTTTAGTTTTGTTTTTAAAACATAAATTAAAGAGATTGTTATTTACAATGCCAATCGCTTAAACTCGCGTAAATGCAGGACCTATTGCATTGAAAATGCTTGTTCTACAATAGCAGTTCAAACATGAATGGCAAAATATCCTAGTTTGCAAATGTTTTCCACACAATTATAGCTCTGCTATATTTGCCACATAATACATCATCTGCTGCCTGATCAGCCAATTGTAACTAAACAGCTGTTTGTACCTCAAACAGATCAAAAGTTGCAAACAAATATGACCTGTGTTGCTGCAAAGTGGATGGACCTTTGCAAAGGTTGACTGGTCACCTTTCTCACTGCTGCATTTGTATATTCCACTGGTACTAATGAGGCAAAATCTTAGCAGAGTCTGTTAGTATGTGTAAAAATGTGAAAAAAGAGAAAGTAGAAAATGTACTGCATTACGCTGCAGCCTTTTTTGCTGCATAATTTAGTCAACATTGCAACATAGTTTTATCCTCTATTGCTGCATAATTCCAGTGCCCCCACAGCAGGCGGCACCTGTTAAAAGTGCTTGTGCATGAAGCAGAGAGACAGTGAAGTTTGCAAGCTTAGTCTGGTGTGAGTGCCAATCCCTGGTCAGTTTCACTACGACTGCTGAAACAAGGCCAATGGAGGCACCAATGGGTGAGGCGGACTGGCCTCCAGGGTCCTGTGACCTCAATGACAGAGTCACTGTCGCTCTTGGGTGCGCTGCTTCATAGGCCTGCCCACAAGATGGAGGTGAACTTCGGTATGGATTGTGGTGGACAGGCCTACAAGGAAAACCCACACTTGCCACCCTGAGGGTCCACCTGTTGGTTCTAAGACACCAGGGTTTCTAAAGTCTAGCAGGGCCTTATAAGGTCTATCATAGGAATGTGCTCCCTCAGGAGAGTGGTCTGGTGGACTCATGAAGGCTGAACCTGGTTCCCCAGTGCCAGATTTGGCAGCTCTGGCCATAGTGCCACATCCTCTCCCCCACTGAACACCATACTGCCCCACTGAGAGAAACTCGCACTGCCTTCCACTACAACCCAAATGTACCCAGTACCTACACTTGGATGCAACTCAATTAAAATAATGCATTAGACAAGAGCAATATGTTGTCTAAAAAAAAGTACAGCATCCTGGAAAAAAGGAAACGCTCATAAGGATAGCAAGATTAAGTAAAGCCTGTGAAATGTAAGCAGGAACAACTTGGTTTCCGTAACACTTTCAGACTCATTATTCATTTTTTTTGCCTGAAAAGTTAAAGACATGACTATAGGACCCAGATGGAACTCGTTTCATGGTCGATTGCTTATATCCGTACATAACGTAAGCAGTATGGTTTAAAAAAGACCACATCCCTGAACAAAGAGCAGGGGTACACATTTTATAAACAAAAATAAGGGAAAAAGCTTATAAGGATCACATTAAACGTTTTCTACTCCACACATCAGCCAGGTATTGCAGAACCTTCAGGAATGGTGCACTTCCCCACTCTGGGAAAACAATGCTGTTCAAAGAAAGACGAGAAACCAAAAAGTATCGTTTCCCTGACAAACTCTGTAAAGTTGCGCTAAATGTGTTTGGGTGTGAATAAAACCAATCTAGTCAAATCAAATCAAAACAAAAAAAACTTTATTCTGTATATAAATATATAACCATGAAAGCATACTACATATATAAAATAAAAGCAACCATCATAAACATTTCGGGAGGATACAAGCATGTGGCAGATTTAAGCAAGGGCATATTTCATCATAAATATACGAGGCGGTATCCTTAAAATCTTTCCAAATAAAATACAAGATGAACTATTCATACCTTCATTAAACGCAATAAAGTACATATAGATCTAACATCAAGAAATCGCTGGACATTATTTATAAAAACACTGAGTCGTAAATATGTAACAAACAAAATTATGTGGAAAATTCCCACTAGTCGAGTTCATAATTTAGCAGTTCTAGATGAATAAGATCCTTTCTAAATTTAATTGCCATCAGGGTAAAAAGGATCACTGCATTGCATATCGATGAATTTTCCAAGTTACCAACAAGGTGAAAAGCAGACTTATAAAAATACAATTTATTTGATATAAAAAGGGGTCTTAAAATCGATTTTCTGATGTCCCTGTAAAAGTACCAGAAAAGTATAAAGTGCAAAGTACTCCGAGGGCTTGTACCATCCCATGGGGATTTAGGTAGTGTACCCAACCTTAATCGCGTCAGGTAGAATCTGTGCTGTACATTTCTTGTGAAAAAGAGATATGGTTGTTTACCAAAGAGAAGTGGTCCTTCGCAGTATGATCTAATACCTGATTTAGTACTAAGTTCAGTTAACCTCTTAGTTTCTCTGCATTTCAGGAATCTCCTCTTGAGCTCGATCTTACCATAAGTCTGTATACTCACAGGGTCTTTAAAGTGGGTTACCATAATGCACTCAGCCATAAGGCTACAAATGTAATGCAACCAAGGTATGTTCCTATGATGATATAATGTGAGGCAATCTAGAATTATTTCTTTGGTGAAATGAGCTTCTTCTTTACTGAAGATTCGTCGCCACAATACGAGGGCGGCTACACCAATCAAGTTGCCTATTTACGGTGTATTTAGCTCCTTATGCACTATACAGGTCGATGTCGAATTAGGCACAGATAGAACCCGTCTCAGGAATTTGCTCTCGAGAATTTGTAATGGGGAAATATCTGCAACACCCCATAATGCACCCCCATAGCATACCCCCGTAATGCATTTGCTCCCATACAGTTTTAGTATTTCGCGTACGGGCTTATTCCCTATTTTCTCGGAAAATCTAAGGATCGCCTCACTGGATCTCAGGAACTTACGTTTACAATGATTTTCACGTGCAGCCCATGCACCCTTACCATTAAAAAGTAACCCCAGATACGAAAAGGTAGATGTTCTTTCAATTTTGGTCCCCTCAACATAGTGATTTCTATTTTTCAATGTTGTTTTCCCGCATGTCATAACCAATGTTTTCTCAGATTTATTTTTAAGTTTTTTTCAATCATGTAGGTTGTAAAATTATTAAGCAAGAGTTGGAGGCTGTTTGCAGTCCTATATATTAGGACTGCATCATCTGCATATAATAAAACTGGGGTGATATGTTTACCAATAACAGGGGCATCAGCAAGCAAGCTCTGTAAAAGAGAGTCTATACCATTAATATAAAGGGACAATAAGAGGGGAGCAAGGACACAGCCTTGTCTAATTCCTCTAGTGACCCTAAATTGCGTGGTGCATTCTCCTTTCTGGCTATAGCGTATTTTTGAAGTAAGCTGGGTGTATAACTGTGAGAGAAAGTATATTACGTCGCCAGGTGCGCCCATCTCTGCTAAGGCTTGCCACAGTTTGGTATGGTTTACCAGGTCAAATGCACTGGCCAAGTCGACAAAGCAGAGATGGAGTGATCCTTTTTTAGCCTGTGTATATTTCCCTATGAGCAGCTCTAGATTTACACATTGCTCCACCGTTCCAATACCCCTTCTGAAGCCATACTGGGCCTCTAGTCACTTTGAAACCACTCTGTCTTGCATTAGTTTGTTATTTTTTGTATTTTGATCCTTTTTTTCTCTCTGTCTGATGATGCACTTTGGAAAAGAAAAATGTTAGAAAACTACAAAGAGCCTAATTTATGGGTTTTTTGCCATAGGGCAGTGCTGCAGGCCTTGCTGCTGTGACTGTCCTTGAACACCCCCGTCCAAGAACGGCCACGAACGTCCGAGCCTTATATATAGGCCATGGCTATTTATGTCGTCCTGGGGCATATTTTGAAAATAAAAAAGATGGGGAAGGGATTCTATTCAATTGAAAAAATAGGGGTAAGCCATGTCCTGCCGATCCCACCCGCTTCGACCACTGAATATATGGATATAACCCTCAGCGCCAACTGATTAGAGAGATGGTATCAAACCATGTGAAGACGGTAATGGCGAAATAGACGTACACTTCGCCAGAGGTTATATTAATGGTAGATAGTTGTCCAGGGGCCTGCGAGCAGCATGTCCACGTGGTGTGTGTCTATTACATGGGAATTACCTACCTCCTTCAATGTGGGGTTTACCTGAAATAGAAACAGCCATTCCAATACTTGCTTCTGTGACGCATTAGTCCGCAGCAACCCCCCCCTCCCTCACCATATCAAACTCTCAAATGGGTGTCCATTAAAGAAGAAAAAGTTCTTTCAGACCAGGGAATCAGTGTTTTGCAAAAAAGTTCCCCTCTGCTTTTCAGTTTTAATTAAGGTTGAGCAGCCCAGACTCTAGTGTGCGCGCTGCTCTCCGATTTAAGTCAGTGATGAAAACATGGATGCTTGTAGCCCACATAAGGTGTAGTTTGTAAAATACACATACCCAGTGTGAAGGGGCGGACCTTACCTCCCGGGCGCAGCGATCCCGTAGGAACGCCCATACGGGCGACAACACTAACCCACAGCCAAAACCGGCTACACCTCTCTCTGTTTCCCTGCAGGCGCCGACAGCAACACCGGAGCACAGCGGACCGGAAGCGGCCTGGATTGACCCCGGAAGTACAACGGCCACTAAAGGACCGGAAGTGAACCCGCCCGACCCCGGAAGCCTTTCCTCAGGAACTCGAGCGGATGATAGAAAAGCCGGCGGCACAGAGGTGGAGAGGTTCCCAGCGGTGGACTCGTGGCAGGAGTTGGCGAGACGCGAAGAACCGGCAGCGAAGACTGTAGGAGAGAGGACGAGGCGAGAGAGGGAAGAAGAGGAAGACGTTTGGTGCGAGGATTGGTGGCATCCTCAGGAGGTGGCTGGAAAGCGGCCGTAACTCGGATGAGAGTTACGGCGGGGCACGTGAGTAAACTGTTACCATTCTCCGTGTTTCCCCCTCCCTGTGTAATTAGTATAAATAGTGTAAATCTTGTACAGAAGTCACGCGCACCCCACTGTATATTATAATCACCCCTACACTGTATAATACCTTCCACCCAACCCCCCCCCCCACTATTGGCACTCTGTCCCTACACCCCGTCTTTTCTTTCCCCTCTTCCCCTACCCTACCGCCCTCCCTCATGGTCTGTTTCCATCCTTAAACTCCCGGTGCCGGTGTCAGACGACTGAGTTCCGTGACCATTGGAACTAACTGCCCTGTGTCTCTTTCCTTTATCTCCGAGGGACACCCCAACGCCCGCAACCAGGAAGGAGAACCCCAGCCCTGCAGTAGAAGACCTACCTGTGTTCTCCTCATCGGACCCCCTCGCGAGGAACCCCAACCCGAACACCGAGGACTGTACCTGAACACCGTGC
The DNA here is from genome assembly GCF_964263255.1 of Lissotriton vulgaris. Classification (NCBI taxonomy): domain Eukaryota; kingdom Metazoa; phylum Chordata; class Amphibia; order Caudata; family Salamandridae; genus Lissotriton; species Lissotriton vulgaris. The sequence continues at coordinate 236,444,324 of NC_141685.1, forward strand.
CCAAGGGCTTGACTTTTCTGTATACCAATAAAACCCTTGCTAATCATAGCACACTACATCCGGCCTCCACGCCTGTTATTCCGGCCCGCCCACCCCCACACTCCACACCCAGTCATTTCAGTAAAATACCACTCCTGTTGTGTGCAATTGCCAACCACGAGGAACACGGGAGACGGGGCCATCGTGTGATGTGCCGATAACCTGCAATAAACATAGCGCAAAGTATTAAGCTTTTCAAAACCATGGTGTTGGAATCCCATCCCACACGCAGTTGGAGGAACGGGGAGGCGTGGTTTTAGCAAAACGCAATGCAGACTGTAGGAGGACCTATCACACCCTGTATCAGAAGGAAGCCTGAAAGTAGTACGATGGCCAACAAAAATGTTTAACCAAGCACCCATGGGACGGACTTTAGAAAGCAGTCCACTGATAGGGGGCCATCATTTGTGATTCGCACAGCAAACAGCGAGTGGCAGTTGATGGGCTTGGTTTAAGCCCATATTGTAGATACATAGGGCCCGATTCACAGAATGAACTTAAGACTCAATCCTAAACGTACTACTATTTTGGTATTCACAGAATGCACTTACTACTTTTGGCATTCACAGAATGAACTTACTACTTTTGGTATTCACAGAAGTTAGGATTTTGTCTTGAGTTTGTCTTAAGACAAACTTAAGACAGACTTAAGACAAACTTAAGACAGACTTAAGACAAAATCCTAACTTAAGCCTGTCTTAAGTCTGTCTTAAGTTTGTCTTAAGTCTGTCTTAAATTTGTCTTAAGACAAACTTACGACAAAATCCTAACTTCTGTGAATACCAAAATTAGTAAGTTCATTCTGTGAATACCAAAAGTAGTAAGTTCATTCTGTGAATACCAAAAGTAGTAAGTGCATTCTGTGAATGCCAAAAGTAGTAAGTGCATTCTGTGAATGCCAAAAGTAGTAAGTGCATTCTGTGAATACCAAAATAGTAGTAAGTTTAGGATTGAGTCTTAAGTTCATTCTGTGAATCGGGCCCATAAAGTCTCACAGAGCAGCACATGCACATTGACTCTAGGCTAGACCTAAAATTAGGACCTTCTACCCCATGTTTGGTAGCAAAGTACAATACCCCGGGGTTAGGAGGAACTCAGACACCTGTTTCCCAGTGCCACTACACCTGCTGCACCATTGATAGCTATGCCAATGGTTAAGATAGTGATGTGGAGAATAATGAGAAAAAATTATTTAGCATCCATAATTCTGGCACATTAGTACTTCTAGCTTGCATTACTTGGCTACATGCAGAGCAAGAAATTAAATGCTGGACTGACCAAATAGCGGTACAAAAGGGGGTGGTACAAAAGGGGGTGGTGACAAAAGGGGGTGGTGATGGATGGAGCATCTGAATCAATCAAACACTCACACCCAGTCAAAAGATCTGGGTTTAATCCATCACCGTTCTTTCGCCCACTCTGCCACCCCAGTTCAGACATGGCTATATGCAAATCAGTCTGACCCTGTGCCTCATGGGAACAGTCCAGCCCGAACTGCCAAGCCATGTCTTCCCTGGTCCGGAAACAAGCTTCCGAGGACCGGTTTCTGGCATTCCAGCCGCCTTCAGCCCGGCTTGCTTGAATCCAGTGGCAAAGTGAGCAAGGGACTCACGTCTGAGCATACCCTGCCACACTTATGGCGGCCAAAAGCGGTACAAAAGGGAGTGGTGATGGACGGAGCATCTGAATCAATCAAACACTCACACCCAGTCAAAAGATCTGGGTTTAATCCATCACCGTTCTTTAGCCCACTCTGCCACCCCAGTTCAGACATGGCTATATGCAAATCAGTCTGACCCTGTGCCTCGTGGGAACAGTCCAGCCCAAACTGCCAAGCCATGTCTTCCCTGGACCGGAAACAAGCTTCCGAGGACCGGTTTCTGGCATTCCAGCCGTCTTCAGCCCGGCTTGCTTGAATCCAGTGGCAAAGTGAGCAAGGGGCTCACGTCTGAGCATACCCTGCCACACTTATGGCGGCCAAAAGCGGTACAAAAGGGGGTGGTGATGGTCTGCTTTTAGTGGTGGATGAACACAAGCATTATCAGCAATCTGTGCATGGCATTAAGAGTTATACTGTGATTCCTGCCTTGCCTCTTTCAACCCCTGGCACTATCATTGCTATCCCTGGCCTCAGAGGTGGGAAATCAATGTGAACATAGAGGCAGCACCCTTGTATGTGTGTAGGGCTCCGGTTTCCTTGTTTTCTGAAATTTTTTAATTATACTAATAGTTAATAATATTCTTATTATTGAAATTAACAAATATATTCCTACCAAATGTAAAAAAGCACATTTCTATTATGAATTAATAATTAAAAAAAATTAATTTAATTAAATTCAAATGTAATATTATTTCCTATGGGCTTTATTTTACGTCCCTCTGGAATTATTTTCTATGGGAGGGTGCCGCAGTACCAGTGATTGGCCATGAGTAGTAGTAGGTTGACACCAGCTTTGATCTGGAGTAATTAACTACTGTTATGGTCCCCTTTTGACTTAAGAACCTCTATTTAAGAACCCTCTTAAGAACTCTAACTTCTTAACTCTCTTAAGAACCACAGCACTGAGACCGCCCTCATCGCAGCAACAGACGACATTCGAACTCTACTGGACAATGGAGACACAGCCGCCCTCATCCTCCTCGACCTCTCTGCAGCCTTCGACACAGTCTGCCACAGCACCCTTTTACAACGCCTCAGTAACATCGGAATACAAGGAAAAGCACTTGAATGGACCACCTCGTTCCTCACCGGAAGAACCCAGAGAGTCCGCCTTCCACCATTCAAGTCCGAGGCCACTGAAGTCATCTGTGGCGTACCACAAGGATCATCACTCAGCCCCACCCTCTTCAACGTATACATGAGCCCCCTCGCGACCATCGCCCGCCAACACAACCTCAACATCATCTCTTACGCGGATGACACTCAACTAATCCTTTCTCTCACCAATGACCCCAACACCGCCAAAACTAACCTACACGAAGGAATGAAAGAAGTTGCCGAATGGATGAAACACAGTCGTCTGAAACTGAACTCAGATAAAACAGAAGTCCTCATATTAGGTACATCCCCCTCTGCATGGGACGACTCTTGGTGGCCGGAAGCCCTTGGAAAAGCACCCATCCCGACAGACCACGCACGGAACCTAGGCGTCATCCTGGATTCTTCACTCTCAATGAACAGACAAGTCAGCGCCGTATCCTCATCCTGCTTCAACATTCTTCGCATGCTCAAAAAAACATTTCGCTGGATCCCCACCGAAACCAGGAAAACAGTCACCCATGCTCTGGTAACGAGCCGACTGGACTACGGAAACACCCTCTACGCAGGTACTACCGCTAAACTCCAGAAGAAACTCCAACGAACCCAAAACGCCTCAGCCAGGATCATATTAGACATCCCGCGCAACTAACACATCTCTGGTCACCTGAAAGACCTCCACTGGCTACCCGTCAATAAGAGAATCACTTTCCGACTGCTAACCCACGCACACAAATCACTCTACGACATCGGACCAGAATGCCTCAACTCACGACTGTCCTTCTACACCCCCTCCCGCCACCTACGTTCTTCCAGCCAAGCCCTCGCCACTGTACCTCGCATCAACAAGACCACCATGGGAGGCAGATCCTTCTCATACCTAGCTGCTAAAACATGGAACTCACTCCCTACTTACCTTCGCCTTACCCAGAACCACCTAGCATTCAGAAAGCAACTTAAAACGTGGATATTTGACAAATAATCCTCCTCCCCTTCCTAAGCGCCTTGTGACCCTCTGGGTATGTAGTGCGCTATATAAATCCCTTGACTTGACTTGACTTGACATTTGTGAATAGCAACAGCCTTATTTTTTTGTGGCTGGTAATGTGGCCCTCCAAAACACCCCCTAGCCCTCACTAAACACCTCCTTACTTCTGTGTAAAGCCTTCAAATGTATGCATAATTATGCCATTTTTTCTAGCCACTCTCTCTTGTCCCTTACACATTTACATGAGTGAGGATCTTTCCATAGAAAAGATGGGAGAGCTGGAGATTGAAATTTACACTTGTAGATGTGTGAGTCACATTTTGTAGGACTTTAGTAGTACAATGCAGTTTATAAATTGGACCCTCTGTGTCTGTATGTGTGCGCATGTGTGTGTGTGTGAGTGAAAGTGATGGAGCAACAGAAAGTAACAGGTAGGGATTGAGAATGAGTGAGAATGAATGTCAGTAAGAATGAGTGAGTCAAAGTGAGTCAGAGTGATAGCACTCGAGTTGTAGTGGTTGAGTGAGAATAAATGAGTAAGAATAAGTGTTAGTGATGTTACACTGTTTAAGAGAGAATGAGTGAGAGTGAGGGACATTGAGTGTAATTGTGAGTGACAAAAAGTAATTTTGAGTGAGTGAAAATACATGAGAATGAGTGAGATTGAATGAGTGTTAGAAATTGGGTTTCTGGTTGGCAGAGGTATGCACCCTGTCCAAGCAGGAACTACAATCCTAGACAGGGAAAGTCAGATACACACCCCAAATTGACAAGTCCACTTCCTCTGGTAGCTTGGCACAGAGCAGTCAGGCTTAACTTAAGAGGCAATGTCGAAAGTATTTGTGCCACAGCTATGTGGTCACGCTGGACCAGGTCATTTTTGAAGTGCAGGTCGGACACAAGAGCCACACAGGGCCAGCTTCAAACAGTACCTTCACGGAGGAAGCATAGACATGGAGGAGAAACTGTGAGGAGGGGTCGGAGGCAATACATCAGCACCGATATGAAGGATTGTAGGGGAGGAGTCGGTTCCGAGCCAAGCAGTTGGGTTATGCATTGTTGGCAAACCCCTGGCAATGATGGCAATGCGTCATCGTCAAGCGGCTCTGCCGAACTGCTGTGCTGAGATGTCCTTGAGTGGTGATGTGCTGGTGCTGAAGGGAATGAGTTGATTCCGACCAGTGAAAAGTTGGCACTCCATGGATTTTGCTGCTGCAGCACAGGAAACCCCACTTCCAAGGGCCTAGGACTGTATTTGCACCACTTGGCAGGATGGGAATCACAGATGGCAGAGTTCATGCGCTTGCTGGATGACACTCACTCACTCAAACAGCTTCACACACACATACTCACTACCCCATATAGCCACTGACTCACCCACTCATCCACACAGTCATTGAAACACCTCCTCAACCACACACACAGACACTCAGACAACTGTTGTATGTCGATTTAGATACCGTATATAGGTTTCCCGGTTTATGCCCTTATATAGGCACAATTCTCATTGCCCTTCTTTAGGCATAGAAATCCAACCTTTATTTAGACATTATCCATGCTAACCAAATACAGGCACGGTCACCTACATCTGTCCATCCATGTCACACCAAGTTCTTGGAAAACCAGACTCTTAAGCCTTAAGGACTTCCCCTCGCTTGGATTATTGATTTCTCCACAAACTCATTTATTATGCATGAACATCTATTCCTTAGGGGTTCATCCATGATGTTCCTCTGCCCAACGTTTACGTCAATACTGGCATTCCTAAACACTTTCTAGGTATAAATGTATCTGCATTTGCACTGGCAAACCAAGGCTCAGCTGCACAGCTGATACGGCTCGACGCGGAAAGTTGGGAAGGAATTTGAGTCCCTGCCTGAAGCACTGACCGGAAGCTGTCATCCTCCTCGCAGAGAATCCAGCTCCAGTGTTTCTGACTCCCCTTGCGGGTTGTTAGAGATCAAGACCTGGAAAAAGATTCCAGCCTCTCTCATTCTAAGGTATGAAGCAGACTAGAACCTAGAGGAACTTTTGGCAAATCTTGGCAATACCAATACAAACTATAGCTAAACTACACTACAGTAAAGCAGCACCCACTTCTTACTGCGTACTACACTTATGGTAGGTATAATGGGGTAGAACTAGCTAGTAGCACCAGACGAGTATTTACATTTTAGCCTGTGTTATTTATGTATGTCTTTTATGAATATATGTCATAGCTACAAACCATGCTGTTCAGTATTATCTTATCTTATTGCTAACGCTATACGTATTATACTTCGCATTCTGTCTTACGATTGTAGCAGTTCATATCTCTTGCACGAGAAATAAGACTGTTCAATAAACCCTTTTTATTGAAATGTCCGTTTACCTATTTCTGTGTAAACTCTGTAGAAACGAAGCATGGACGATTGACTGAGTGAAACTTTTATCTATTATTCCATGATTCTGGGAACTGTTCTCATTCTAAAGGGAAACAAAGTTGTCATGTTCATTCAGTTGTCAGAAACTAACCCCTTCTTAGTCATTCAAGAAGTTTCTAGTGAATTCTGAGTTAGCTGGCAAACACAAGTAATTAAGTTTAATGTACTCGATAGAGGCATACTGACCTCAGTCCTATGCCACATCTATAGAGTATATTATTCCAATGCGAAGAGCCTATCAGGGATATAGGAACTACATATATCTATCCATGTACACTCTAACACACTCATACCCCCACTTAGACATCAACTGACAGACACACATTCACACAACTAGTCACTCACCCAGACCTTCACTAAGGCACTTAGGGCCGTATGTATGAAGCTATTTTCGATTCGCAAAGAATTTCGGCCTTTGCGAATCGGAAACGGCCATTTTTGCACATTTGCAATGTATGAAAAAGTAGCAAAATAAGGAAATGCAAAATTTTGCGATTCCTTATTTTGACATAGCATTTAAGGAATCGCAATTTTGCGATTCCTTAATTGCTATGTAAGAAGCTTTTTTCTCGTGCGAATTTGGTTTAAGGAATCGCAATTTACCACCAACTGAAAGTTGGTGGTAAATTGCGATTCCTTTTCAATAAGCACAAATTGGCATTTTTCATTGTGGCATGTGACGCACATGCATGCCCTTAGGGCATGTATGTGTGCCATATGCGCACACATGTCATTTTCAGGGGTGCACCAGGGTGTTCTTGAGACACCCCCTGCACCCATGAAAATTCGCACAATTTGCGATTAGCAAATTGCGATTCACAAATTTCCCCTTCATTCCTATGGGCCTCCTTGCCCATAGAAATGAATGGGAAGTATTCCTTATTTGCGAATTCGCAATTTGCGAATTTGCAAATAAGGAATAGTAAGGAATCGCAAAAATTCCTAGATTACCTACATACATACCGTTTTGCGAATTCTAAATAGCGATTCCTTAAGATTCGCTATTTAAAATTCGCAAAACGGAAGTATGATACATATGGCCCTTAATCACTTACTTATGCAGTCAGTTACACACCTACTCAGTCATTCATCCAGTCACTCATATACCCACTGATTCACCATTACACCTTGGTATATTGATTTAACACTCATAAACTTTTTAAAAACACTCAGAGTCACTGGATGATGTAATCACTGATTTCATTTGAGAAGTCATCAGTGATGTCATTGGTTTTGTCACTGACCATGTCATGAGTGATGTAATATGTGGGGTCATAAGCAGTGCATTGCAGTCATCATATGTCCCTTGGTGGATACAACGTGGAAAAGTGCAACATTATATGGAGCATCTGATTTTCTGTTATCTGGTGATCACTAGATCTCCTGTCTTAAACTCAATGTTCTTTGCATGTCGCCTCTTGTTTGCATAGGCTTTCCTCTTCATCCAAGTTGCAGTCTCACTTGCTATCATTTGCAGGCTGTAATACAAATATATCATACTTGGCCATAGCGCCATTTAACGATTCCCCATAGGTGCTATGAATGAAGTGGGGGCGTTCCCCCCCTCTATCGTCATAAACCCCACAAACCCTAGATGAGGAAAATGGGCATTAAAGTCACCGCCCCAAATAAATGAGAAATTAACACTATTATTCTGGCAGATTTTGTCAAGGACCCTTTCCAATTCATTTACAGCGAGATAGCGTGATGAATCAAACACATTGTTATAATAATTGATTAGTAGGATGTTCCGACCATTCTTATGACACAGCCATAACACTTGTGAGTGGCTTCCAACTTTTTCATATCGTATAACCTGCATAGGTAGTTCAACCGAGAGTAAAAAAAGGAGACCACCTTTGGCTCTGCCCATTTTCGGAACCTGGGCAGATAAATTATAAGAAACAAAGCCCTCGTAATTAATATCGTCCACGGACCAAGGAAACCCTGTCCCAACTTTTACAGGGAGGAATTCATCGACTATTATTGACCATCTGTTGATCTCTGACGATATCAGCACCTTATGTGATGTCCCGGTTGTCTTGGATCTAGTGCTGAGTGACCAGAACTGTATTACGGTAATAATGTTTCTATGGGGCCCTAAGCCAATTCCAGGGTATGTTTTTGTTCATGATATTGACCCCTGTAGACCTAATGGCCCTAGGATAAAGTAGAGAGAAGATAATTCAAAAAAACATCTGGCAAAAATTGTGGTGGCCTGTCTCCCTGATTTGCAAGATTGCTTGGAAAGGGACACTGATTCTGCAGGAATCCTATCTAGTTTTAATAGGATTAATATTTCAATTAACAATATCTTAACCATAACGAAGTGCAGTAATAATAAACCAATGCCTGTATACTTTGACCACGCCTGTACTGAGTCCCAACGGAAATTAAAGAAGGCTCTATCTAACAGACCAAGGGATAGGCTGGATATTATAAACCTTTGGACCTCTTATAAGGAACAAATGAAGCGTAGGAAGAAAGAATTACAGGAGGAAGCGTGGGACAGCTTATCTCAAGCTGTGGAATCATCGAATAGTAAACTTTTCTGGGATACGGTGAACCGCCCCTTTCTTAGACATGATGATGCTCCCGTCCTTACCGCCCAGGTTAGCAAAGGATCCTGGGTGATACATTTCAGGAGCATTTTTGACCCGAACGGAGAGGTTGACCCGTTTCCTGGGGATAGAAAATCTTGGCCTGCCATTCCCCTGGATATTACAGTTTCTGAGGTAGAGCTGGCTATTAGGCGTAGCAAGGGAGGAATGGCCCCCAGTTCTGATGGGGTTCCTATTGACCTGTATAAGGCCGATGGATTACTATGGGGCCCAGTTTTGGCCAAAGTTTTTAATGCTATAGTCATGGAAAGTACCCCGCTTACTTGGGGGGAATCGCTAATTGTTCCGATATACAAGAAGGGAGTTAGGTCTGATGCGAAAAACTATCGACCTATCTCCCTTCTTGATACATCACTCAAGATAATGAGCCGGGTGCTGTTGGCGAGGTTGGAGGAGTGGGCAGATGACAACGGAATACTCGCGCGTTTGCAGTTTGGGTTCCAAAAGGGCCTAGGAACTGTAGAACAATGCATTAACCGAGACCTTATTATAGGAAAGTACACTCGTGCAAAGCCAGTTTCGCTCTTTCTCTGCTTTGCCGACTTAAGTAGCGCGTTTGACCTGGTTGATCACGCCCTACTATGGCCCATTTTATTAGAACAAGGAGCCCCTCCTGGGATTATCTTCTTTTTGGCGAGACTATAAATCAAGCTATCAGCCCGCATAAGATACGGTCAATGCGGTGAATGTACTGATAGCTTTAGGGTCAAGCTAGGCATAAGACAAGGCTGCGTCCTTGCGCCCCTCCTTTTCTCATTATTTATTAATGCAATTGATGCAGAGTTAAAGATGGTTAATTCCCATGCCCCGCAAGTGGAAGGGCAGGACACTCCTGTCTTGCTTTACGCCGATGACTCGGTGCTTTTATCAAGAACTCCATGTGGGGAGAGGAGCCAAGATGGCGATCGGGACGGACGCGTAGGCTCCCGGCTCTGTGAACCTCCGAGCCCCGCACGACTATCCTGCTCATCATCCTGCAATTGCGCCTCAACTTGGTGTTGGGGAATGAGCGCTGAAACTGATAGCGCGATCCCGGGATCCCTGCCGGCACCATAGTCGGAGAAATTCGCAACGGCAGTCAGCGGCCCTAAAGACTCTGTAACCGGGACATCTGCTGCATAACATGGCCGGACGCTAAGACAACAACATCGGCCATCTCTACTGGCGCGGCGTCGGTCTGATGGAGCCCAGTGCCTGTCTGTCCGATTTTCACCACAGATGTCCTAATTGCCAATCAACGCGGCTGTAGAGCACCCCCGAGGCGGTGACCTGGTGGTACCTTTGTATATATGTGGAACGAAGATAGTGGCTGCCCCGACGCGGTTTAGGATTCGACCCGGTATTCGCGGGCCGCTCCCGAATTTTCGGCTGGCGCAGATTCGGAGCGACGATAAACGCTGCAGGAGACCGCTCCCTTGGTGATCTGCCTTCACAGTCCCCGCGATTCGGATAGTGGTCACACCGAGCTGGACTCGCCTATGACCGATCTCCAGTCCCAATTTGATATGGAAACTCCAGGGTGCCGCCGGGAAGTGATGGAGGCTGCCATCCTGACTATCGAGGTGCAGCAAGAGGGGGAATGTGTACAGTCAAATGGCGCTGCGGTATGGGAGAAAGGGCCTGCGTTGTCTTGTGGCGACATCCTTGCTGCTATTGGTGACTTTCGATCTGCCAGGGAACACGGCGCCCGTGAGCTGGAGAGGAAGCTCGATGGTGTTACATTCATGCTGAGGCACTTACGGTCGGACGACTCCCTGGTGCACGAGGATCCACCCCAGCCTGTCTCCAATGGGGGTGCTGTGGCTGCCCTTGTGTGTGGGGGGGTCAAGGATGACATTAGACTATGCTGTGAATTGTCGACAGCTATCCGATGGTTTGGACTATTCTGATGGTTCCCTTTCACAGCAGCTGATGGCGGCTTCGTTCTCTGTACTGCTACCGACGTCCTCTGCTTTGCCACGGCAACGGCTGGCTCCTGTACCTGCTTTTTCCACCCTTGTCCTTACGTCCCTGGTGTGGAGTACGTGTTCTGGGACTGCGTTGGAGAAGATGGCCGTATGTGCTGATGACTCTGTTGGTGGCCAGCGACGTCCATCTTGTATGCTCATGTTGCTCTCCGGCCTTGCTTGGACACTTTGTTTCCTTATATCGGCGGATGAGGGAATTACTCGGCAGGCATGCCTCCGGGGACTTGCAAGGACTGGCCAAGGATAAGCTGTATTCTTAAATGTTGACATTTAGGTGGCTGGCGGGAGTGGGGGCGCGCGCTCTTCTGATACGCTTATTTGTGCAGTATGTTGCTAATTCTCCCCATTACTGATTGACTTGATTGATTAATGTTGTGCGTTATGTATCTTGGGGAGGAGTGTATTTTGCGGGACGGGGTGGCCGGAAGCCCGTACGGATGGCCCTCCTTGTCAGGTCTCGCCAGCCAGCTCCTCAAAAGCCTTTGTCAGCCCGCTTGGGATTCTCTGTTAGTCCTCGAACTCCTCAACTCCCTTTTTGGAGTTGGAAACAGAGGTTGGCGTCTGCTTGGTGCAAAATGGTGGATTCGTAGATTGCCTTCCTTTGACCCGCCTTTTTGTGAAGGTTGGCGTTCTAGTTCTTTTGCCTGCCCGCCATTTCGTGCGCTCGCGTTCTAAATGCAGCGCACTTCAACTGTAGAATTTCGAGAGCGGATGCCTTCCCTTGGCGCTCCGGCTCATTTTGTTTCTGTTTGTGGTATTACCTGAGAATTTCTGAAGAACCTTCCTGGAGACCTTGGTCTCTTTTCTGTCCTGACATCTGTATCCAGTGTTCCCTGAAAGCCTTTGGAGAACAGCGGTATTTGGAACCTTGTCAGTCGACGTTTTGAGGGACCAAGTAATTGGAGCGCATTCCTCAGGTGACGCTAATCTTGCCTATCAGCCAAACGGTAAGAAGAGCGTATTATTTTGCTCCAGTTTTGAACTTGGAAAGTCAAATATTTTCGTTCTTGAAAACCAGCTCCTGCGAGACAAGTCACGTATCTTTGGTCGCTTACTTTAGAAACAAATTATAGAGACATTGAATGTTATTTTGTTACACTCGAGCAGAAAGAAAGCAACACCCTCTTCTGAACTGAACTGATATAAGTCAGAGGGTAATATTTGTGGAGCGTGAACTGTATTAAGTCAAAGACTATTCCACAAGACTAATCAAACAAACAACCAGCCAGTAATTGTCCTAATTTCGGAGCCTCCCTTATGAACTCTTATAAGGTGCTTGTATGACCCAGCTATCAACTCTCCTCCTCTTGGCAATCTCCAGTAGAGGATAGTAAATAGGGGTATAGATATATGCATATAAATATACAACTGTCTACCACCTAGTTATATCATCGGAAGAGAGATTCCAGTTCCACTTGAGAGAAGTCTGAGGTCATTCTAATAGTCAATTACTTGGTATAACAGAGAGAGGCAAACTCCGCTCAGTAAAAAGGTAAAGCTGAATAGGGAGCGGTGAGAGTAGTAAGATAATATCAATCTGTGGGTGGAACTTAGTAATCCTTTGCTTATTGTTGCAGGTACCCTTCTACTGAATTCTGAAGTAGACGAGCGGCAGTCTCTCTTGTTGTTTGTTATCCACTTCCCCTTTCCCCTTCTCTCCTGGGCTAGGAGAAATCCGAGACCAGGGGGGTTCTGGAGTTGGGAATCAGCATCTAGAAGAATTGGGCAGATCGTCTCCAAGGAACTCCAGTATTGCAGGTACTGCTTCTGACAGATTGAAGTGCCTCAATTACTTTTCGTCCAGGCGAAATGGCTGAGGGTTTGGATGTCAAGGCTTTGGCATCGATTCTTGAGGGGTTGCAAAAGCAGCTAAGTGAAACTAGGGAGGAGGTTAGAAAGTCCAATCAGTCATCTCCGTCAAAGAATAGATGAGCTCTCCGTAAGTCCCAGTCCCAATTTTGGAGGAATTAGGTCTTCCGCTTTTGTCCCATCCTCTTCGTCCTCTTCAGAGTTAACTACGCAGGTAGTGCATGCCATGTCCCCTACAATTCCATTAGCTCCGCCTGAGAGATTTCAAGGTGACCCACACAAGGCTCAAATATTCTAGACTCAGTGTTCCTTACATTTCCTGTGTAAGCCCATATTATTTAAGGAGGATCAATCCAAGGTGGCGTTTGTGCTTTCTTACCTGAGTGGAGATGCCGCGGCGTGGTCTTTGCCGCTAGTCTCTTCAAATGATCCGGTTTTGTATAAATTTGAAGATTTCAAAACAGAATTTCTACGAATTTTTGATCGAAGAACTATTTCACAAACTACCGACAACGAGTTGTTAGATTTGAAACAAGGAAACCGGGAGTTAGTAGCTTACCTTGCTCAATTTAATAAACTTATCGTAGAGACTAGTTGGCCCGAGGAAAAGAGGGCAGCCATATTTTACAGAGGTTTAAAAGACGAATTGAAGGATGGCCTTGCCCAAATCCCAAAGAGACCTACTGATGTTTCCGAACTCATAGACTTGGTTTTGCAAATCAACCAGCGTCAATCTGAAAGGCAAAGTGAAAGGTGTAAGGACTCTCGACCCCTGCCGCCACGTTTTGATCGAGTCAGGACAGAGGTCAGCAAGGGTAACGAAGGAAGTACGGTCGAGGAACCCATGCAAGTCGGAGCTGTTCGAGGCCCCTTATCCAAGGAGGAAAGAGAGAAGAGACTTCAGGGAAAACTATGTATGTACTATGGTCAGGCTGGACACTTTTTGCGAGAATGTCCGAAGAGATCAAGGTCTAGCACTTGGGTAAAAGATCGGCTCCACCAGTAAAAGGAGTTGCTCTGGTGGGAGCTGCCGAAGAGCCAACTCCAAGTACAAAATCCTTGGCAAACACTTTACAATCAGCCGCACCACATTTGATTCTTTCCAGCCAGATTGCCTTTGGAAAAGATCGAATTGAGAATGTTTCCGTCATGGTGGATTCTGGTGCGACTGGACACTTTTGTGACCTACAATTCGCTATGTCTTTGGGAATCCAATTTGAAAAGAAGATCAAGCCAGAGCCTGTTCGAGCGGTTGATGGTACAAATTTGTCCTCCGGCCCCATTGTGTTTGATACTGAAGTAATAACGATCTTGGGTCCGGGAGAGCATCAAAGCAAGATTCGTTTCAATCTAATTGATGCTCCACAGTTTCAATTAATTCTTGGATTGCCCTGGTTAACCAAGCACAACCCACAGATAGACTGGGCTCAGCGATCTGTGACCATGAATTCGAGTTTTTGTTTGAAGAATTGTTTTCATGGAAAACATGAAGACCCTCAAACCATGTTGTCAGCAAGTTTGAGTTTGGCGGACCAAACGCAAATGATTTGCTCTATCGAAGTTCCTGAAATCCCTGAGGAATATCTGGACCTGAAAGAAGTTTTCAACGAAAAAGAAGCTCGGAAGCTTCCTCCCCATCGGGAGTATGATTGTAAAATTGAATTGGAGCCGGGAGCCTCACTGCCGTGTAGTCGGATCTACGCCTTATCTGAGCCTGAAACCTGCATCTCAAGGAGTATATCGAGCAAAACTTGGCAAGTGGATTTATACGCCCTTCTCAGTCCCCTGTATCCTCACCTTTGTTTTTCATTCCTAAGAAGGATGGATCTTTGCGGACCTGCATCGACTATAGGGCTTTAAATTTGGTTACTAAGAAGAACCAATACCCGTTACCCCTCATTTCTGAGTTATTGGATCAAGTCAAGGATGCCAGTGTTTATACTAAATTGGATCTTCGAGGGGCATATCATTTGGTACGCATGGCTGAGGGGGAAGAATGGAAGACTGTGTACCGAACTCAGCAGGGGCTGTTTGAATATCAGGTCATGCCCTTCGGATTGTGTAACGCTCCAGCCGTGTTTCAGCATTTCGTTAATGATGTTTTGAGAGAGTATTTGGATCGATTTGCAGTCGTCTACATCGATGACATCCTCATTTTTTCTAACAGTCTGGAGGAGCATGTTTCTAATGTTCGACTCATTTTGGAGCGCTTGTTGGAACACCAATTATTTGTCAAACTAGAAACATGTGTGTTTCATTCCTCCCGAGTGGAGTTTTCGGGGTTTATCCTATCTCCGGAAGGCATTTATATGGATGACTCCAAACTTCTGGCGATCAAGGCTTGGCCTGCCCCGAGATCCGTCAAAGAGATTCATTCACAACTTTTCTGCTAAGGTGAGCCCCATAACACGTTTGTTGAAGAAGAATGAAAAGTTTGTTTGGAACCATGACACTGAAGAAGCGTTTCAGTCTTTAAAGGAAGCATTTATTACTGCTCCCATTTTGCAGCACCCCGATTTGAGAGAACCTTTTTTCATTGAAGCTGATACCTCCACTTCTGCCATTGGGGGAATCCTTTCTCAACGCAGGAAGAATACTGGACAATTGCATCCTGTCGCCTATCATTCCCGAAAGCTTACCCCTGCAGAGATTAACTATTCAATTGCGGATAAGGAACTTCTGGCTGTTAAGGAGGCATTTCAAGTGTGGAGACACTATTTGTTCAGAGCCAGACATGTGGTCACAGTTTTTACGGATCATCGAAATCTGCAATTTTTAAAGTCTGCCAGAACGCTTACCCCAAGGCAATTAAGATGGTCTCTCTTTTTTGCAGATTATGATTTTGTTTTGACTTATAAGCCTGGATCTGCAAATGGAAAAGCTGATCCCCTTTCTCGTTTGAGTTTAGAAGGAGATTCAGAACCTAAGGTCGAGGGTTTGATTATCCCTGAAGAAAAGATCATAGCCCCTGTGGTGGAAGATGAAATTGGCAAAAAGATTTGTGAGAAGTTTGCGAGTGAAGAATTTTTGTGAATTGGGAAGAAGAGGATCCTGATCGACGAGTGGAAGATGAAATTCCTTTTTTACGGGGGAAGCAGTTTGTCCCAACAGAAGCTCTGCAAAAGGAAGTCATTCAGTTGTTTCATGATCATCGTCTGGCAGGTCATAAAGGAGCCATAAAGACTTTGGAACTGTTGAAGAGAGTTTATTTTTGGCCTGGTATGGAAGCTCAGGTGAGGAAGCACATCGCCACTTGTGAACTATGTGTCAAGGGAAAAAGTTCCAGACAGTCTCCTCAGGGTCTGCTCATGCCCCTTCCAGCTGCCCCATCCCCATGGCATTCTATTACTATGGATTTCATTGTTGACCTCCCCTCTAGCCAGGGATACTCTGCAATTTCGGTGGTTGTAGACCAGTTTTCGAAGATGAGTCATTTTATTCCTTTAAAGGCCCTACCAACTGCTCCCCAATTGGCAACTCTGTTTATTCAACACATTGTCAAATTGCACGGAATACCTAAGGTGGTCATTTCTGACCAGGGCCCTCAGTTTGTCTCTCGCTTTTGGAAGGCTTTCCTAAAGGGTTTGGGAGTGGATGCCCGTTTGTCCACCAGTTATCATCCTGAGACTGATGGTCAAACTGAGAGGGTGAACCAAGATTTGGAACAATACCTGCGTCTCTATTTAATGGATCAGGAGGGTGAGTGGCCTTCTCTGCTCAGTACTGCTGAGTTTGCTTTCAATAACTCTATACACTCTGCTACTGGGTTTTCCCCCTTTTTCTTGAACTCTGGTCGTCATCCTAACATGGTAGTGGGTAGGGTGGATGTTGAGGCCCCGGCTGCTGAAGAAGTAGTGCAAACTTTGCAACGATCTTATCAATTGGCTACAGAAAATCTCTCCAAAACTAAGTTAACGTATAAGAGACAGGCAGACAAGAAGCGTAGAGAGAGCCCAATGTATGAGCCAGGGGATCAAGTTTGGATTTCAACTCGTCATATGAGACTTGTTGGGAACCGTAAGTTTCAGCATAGATTTGTGGGCCCGTTACTGGTAGAGAGAATGGTAAACCCAGTTAATGTTCGAGTAGCACTGCCTAAATCTTTGAAAATTCATTCCACCTTTCACGTATCATTGGTTAAACGCAATCCTCCAAACCTCCAACAGAATCCATCTCCAGCTCCCATTCAAGTTCAGACAGGAGAAGAGTATGAGGTTAAGAGAATTTTGGATTAAAAAAAGAAGGGTCAGAGATTATTCTATTTGATTGACTGGAAAGGTTTTGGTCCTGAGGATCGATCCTGGGTTTTTTCTTGTTTCGTCCTTTTTTTCAGTTCCCATGGGCCTCTATTTGTTCCTTCCCTTCTCCTTTTCTTTGTCTTTTTTCTTTTTTCTCCTTTTTTTGGGTAAGCATGACGGTTAGACATTGCGCCTTTTGCGCTTTTGCTTTCTGGTTTTTTCTTTCTTTGTAATTATTACTACGGTAGCCTCACGTTCATGTGGTGGGCGATGACTAGCTCGAAATTGAATATGTGCTCTTTCATCCTGATAAGTATACGTCAGCTCTGATACCTCGATTATGATCACCCGTTCTGTTGATACATTGTTGCGTGCATTGCCCACTCTATGTCCTCGGTTGATTGTACTGCATCTGATCCTTTTTATTTTCATAATATTAAAAATAACCTTATCTAATCCTGTAACTCAATGGTCACGTCAAACTGAAGTCCTATTTTGGAAAAACTGTCGTATTTCGTACTGGGGGGACTGCTGAGTTGCTTTACTGCTAACGGATGTGCTATAAATTGCTTTCGAAGCCGGCCAGGGTGGTTGTAGGCCCGTATATGTATGCTATTGATGCACAATAAAGGTTTTGAAAAAAAGAAAAAAAAGAACTCCATGTGGCCTACAGAGACTAATGGACAGGTTCGCGGGATTCAGTAGGAGGCAAAAGTTAAAGATTAATATATAACCTTTGTTATGACCTGTAGGACTAAACACAAGAAGTTGAGGCCTTTTTTTCATTGATGGCGAAAAAATTGAAATTGTAAAGAAATGTTGCTATCTGGGTATAACTTTTTGTAACAACGCAATGTGGACCCAGGAAATACCAAATGTTAAAGCAAAAATGTCAAAAAGTGCCCATGGAATTTTTAAATTCACTACTAAGCTAGGGGACCACCGTATCTATGATATGTTATATATATATCATCATAGATGTGCCCCTATTGCACTATATGGTTCTGGTGTCTGGGGGCATTGCAGCCATGAGGCTTTACAAATTGAAGAAAACTGTTTTATTAAGAAATTGTTATGCCTACCCAAATCAGCTTCTAATCTGATAACGCACGAAGAGGATGGGGTAGATTACCTTTCAGATCTAATCAGTGTAAGAAAACTGGTGGTATGGAGAGCAATATGGCAAAAGGATGAAACGAGTTTTACAAGGGGTATTATTAGCGATTGCCTCCACCTACATAAAAGGTTTTCGATCCCTTGGATTAAATATGTTGTATCTTTAGCCAGGAATCTATTTAATGTAGATGTTTTGACAGATTCTGTCAGCCTATCTGAGATCCCAAAGAAAGATATTAAGTTTATTTATCTGAGAAAAAAGGCAGAAGTACGCAGTGAGGCGAGCAATTTGTTATCAATTCCGCTGTTTTATTATTCAAACACAGATACTATTGGCTTTCAGAATTATCTAATGGCAGTTACAGGATAACTCCACCGGTATGTCCTTACAAGGTTAAGACTTGGTATTGTACACAATTTGGTGGCCTTTCCCACTATAAAGAACCATCCCTCTGTACCTTGCCTTTGTGAGGGGGTTACGAAACAGGGTACTGTCCATTTTTTACTTATTTGTGATCTTTATTTGCATTTACGTGTCGTTTATTTGAAACCTTTATTTAGAAAAAGGGCAGTAGCATTGGTAAAATCAGCAATGAGGTTGCTCTTTTCCCTAGCGGATTTTGAAATTTGTTTCTTTACGGCAACTTACATACTGAAGTCAATATATGCTAGGAAACAGATGTATTTTTAACTGAACCTGTGTCAATTCTCTGTTTTAATTCGTTTTTAGCTAACACTGTGTGGAGTTCATGTATGTATATTGGTCATTTTGTTCTGTGCTTTTATGATTGTTTTTAAATAATCGAATAAAGCTTTGAAACTTGAACTTGTATTCTCACTTCCTTCGCTTTTGCTGGACAATTAAGAAAACTTGGTTGTCATTGCTCTCCCGAATATCAAAGTCATATGACTTTCACATGTGAATGAGTGAGGTGTTGAACAATAGTCTTGTGGGGTAGAATTCAAAACAGTTTTAAAATAAGCCGCTAAAGATTTACACACTGTACTGCTTTATTTAGCATACTCATAAAATGCTCAATAAGACAGTTGGTCTGCGGCCAGAAACGTGAACCTGAAATGACTAGGAGTACAGTGGTTGAAAGTAGAAAAGTAGTTTATTCAATCAACAACCCCAGGAGGATTCAAGGACCAACTTCCTCAGTAACTGTGCATCTCTGATCTGCTCCCTGGATTCCACACTCTGGAATCCAGTGAGCACAGTGACCATGAGACAGTGACATCATTGCTAAGATACAACATATCTCCCTTTCTGTAAAATAACAAAACAAACAACAAAAACAAAGAACACATTTCATAATGATACACATAAGAAATATCCAATCAAGGACAGATGTAATCCTTCATCCAAACTGGTTTACACTTAGGCCTAGTAGATAAAGACATAGAAATGGGTACATCATCTCTTTTCTCAACAGATGTTTTTGGAGAATCGCCTACCAGACCATTCATTTGTTTGCACTCTAGATCATTACATCTTGTAATACTTCTCACATTCCATTGTTTACCATCATCTAATTTCACTATATTACCAGTTACACGAATAATTTGTTTTGGTTTAGACCATTTAGAGGAACCAGGTTTCCGATTACCCATTAATTGTAAGCGTACCCAGTCACCAACCATAAATGCATTAGCATTACAATTGATCTTAGAATTGTGATTTTGAACATATTTATTTTGATATTGTCGAACCTTAAATGCAAGGTTCTTACCATCAGTCACTTTAGAAATATTTCTAGACATCCATACAGGTTTGACCTTAGATCCAGCCTCACGCCCTTTTAATAAAGAAAACGGAGAAATTCCCGTAGCTGTGTGGGGAGTATTTCTGTAACACCATAACATCTCCTTGACAGCATCCTTACAGTCATCATTATTGTTGCTAGCAAGTTGGATGCATTCCTTCAACACTCGGTTGAATCTTTCTATTAAACCATTTTCTCTTGGATTATATACAGAGGTGGTAATGTGTTTTACTCCAACTTTATTAAGATAAGCGGGAAATTCCTCGGCTATAAATTGCGGGCCATTATCTGATAAGATAGCGCTTGGATACCCTTCTCTTTGGAAAATACCTTCACAAAACTCAACAATATTGGAAGCTTTGATATCCCTTACAAAAGCCACTTCAGGCCATTTAGAGTGAAAATCCATCAAGACAATTGCAAACTTATTTTCAATACCTTTGACATGAAATGGACCACAAATATCAATAGCAACTTTATCCCAAGGCTTTTCAGGATAAGGAGTTGCCGAAATAGTAGTTTCTTGGGATTTGTGAGATTTGTCACTAGACATACATGCTAGGCAATTCCTAACGCACCTGTCTATGTCCTTGTCCATTCCAGCCCACCAAAAATCATTCCTGGCTCTCTTCTTCATGCTAGTCATTCCACTGTGTCCTTCATGTAATAAACTCAATAATTTGTCACGCAGAAGTGCAGGTACAACTAATCTATCGCCCCTCCTAAGAATGCCCTCATAAAAAGATATTTCTGGCCAAACCATCTTAAAATCGGCCAAAATAGACTTGTCCAAGGATGACAGATCTACACCAACATGTAGGTTATTAATGATTTGTTGTAGTAAAGTGTCATCAGTCACAGCTTGAACCCATTCTTGTTCACTGATTGCATTATTACAAGATTCCTCGATGCTGGCAACTAACCACTCATCATTATCCTCAGATGTATCATCCTTGTCACACGGCAAGGGAAGACGTGATAAACATTCTGCATTAATGTTTTATGACCGGGAACATAATTTATTTGAAAATTATATCCCTGTAATCTATATAACCATTTCGCTATTCTAGGAGTGGCTCTTGAAGCACCTTTTGTTGTGAAAATGTCAATGAGAGGTCGGTGATCTGTTCTTAATTCAAAACAAGTACCCCAAATAAAAGTTTTGAAATGGTCTACACCCCACCAACATGCTAAAGCCTCCTTTTCAATTACGGAGTACGAAGGTTCAGCACCCTTAAGCGTGCGAGACGCAAACGCTATAATTCGTTCAGCTCCATTGTGCCTTTGCATAAGGACAGCACCTAAACCATAAGCACTTGAGTCCACAACAATTATCGAGACATGATCAGGATCATAAGGTTTAAGAGCTACAGCTTTTGTGATATCTTTTTTGATGTTTTCAAAAGCCTGTTGACACAAAGTTGACCATGCAAAAGAAGTGCCTTTTTTCATTAACAATCTTAAATTATACACTTTGTCAGCAAAGTTTGGGACAAATTTAGAGTAGTATTCCGCAAGTCCCAAAAATGATCGTAACTGATCTTTATTAATGGGGTGGGGTGCTTTTTCAATGGCTTCTAATAGTTTCATTTTAGGTTTAACCCCTTCGTTGGAAATGGTATGACCAAGATAATCAATTTCTTTCACTCCAAACTTGCACTTTTCACCACATACAGTTAGACCAGCATCTTGTAATTTCTGCAGCACACCGTGTACTGCTTGGTCGTGAGAAAGTATATCTTTCCCCCAAATAAGATCATCGTCTTGAAAAATTCTCACATTCAATTCACCCTTCAGAATACTGCACATGACTCTCTATAAAACTGAGGATGCAGATGCCAATCCAAATGGCATTCTGAGATATTGAAAAGCGCCCTCAGGTGTAATGAAAGATGTTAAATGCCTAGAGTCAGAATGTAATTTGATTTGGTGGTATGCATTTGACAAATCAATCGACGAGAAATACATGGCATCTTTAATGCTCGAAATCATTTCATTGATGTGTGGCAGCGGATATCTATCAACCCAAATATTTTTATTCAAATCCCTCAGGTCCACACACATCCTAATTTTTCCATTGGGTTTGCGAGCCAAAACGATGGGACTAAGCCAATTTGAAGCTTCAATAGGTTCTATTACCTTGGCATCACACAATCTATTTAATTCTTCCTTTAAAGGATTCTGTAGGGCAAATGGTACATTCCTTACTTTATGAACAGATGGAGTATTGTCTGCTTTTAAAATGATCTTGTGTTCAAACTTGATTAAACATCCTAGCTCTTTGCTAAATAATTTGGGAAAAACAGATTTCCATTTTGAAGATGAATCTTCATTAGTTACCAATACATGTTCAAGATAGTCATTAGCCAAAACCACTTGGTCAGGATGATTAGGATTTAATACTAACCCCATTTTTTTAAGATCTTTCCAACTTAATAAAGCACGTCCCTGTTCGACAACATAAACTTTAGTTGAACACGATCTACCTTTGAAGGTTACTTTGGCATTAAAATAGCCCAAAACAGGTAATCTAACACCACAATAACCTTTAGGTCGTGCATCAGAGGTTATTAAGGTGTACTTGTTTCCATTTTCCCACATGTTTTTATCAATGATGGTGTACGGCGAACATGAATCCGCCCAGAGCATCATGTAGACATCATTTATTAGTACTTCACATTTAGGCGGACAATAATCTTCAGAGATATCATTAACAAAATCATCCTGCAACATCATCACTTCAATATCATTATCATTGCCATCAAATACTTCCTCATCACTGTCAACATGAGATTCCACAAGATTTACTGAACGCTTCCAATTACTGTAATCACCAGTTCTACACCATTTGGCAAAATGACCAATTTTTTTGCATTTAATGCACGTAACTTTGCTAGCAGGACATTTATTGAAATCAGCAGTGTGTTTCTGACTACCACATCTGTAACAAACTCTTTTGGTAAAACTAGATTTATTTCTAGAAAAACTAGGTTTAACTTCTTTGTTATCGCTTTTATAATCAGATTTTTTATAACCTGTAGATACAGCATTAACATTACCAAATTCATCTTTAGAACCTAATTCTTTGACATAATGGGACGTATTCTCCATTTTCCTAGCAGTGTCAAGAGTTTTCTGTAGAGATGGATTTTTTAGCTCAAGTAAACGCTCTTGAATTTTGATGTTTTTAATTTTATTTATAAATTGATCTCTTATTATTTCTTCGTGTAGATCTTTGAACTTACACGTAATGGCCAAGGTTCTTAAACATGCCACATATTGTTGCACATTCTCACCAGCTTGTTGTGCTCTAGAGAAAAATTTGTGTCTTTCAACAACAAGACTCGTTTTCTTCCCATAATTTTCTTCTAATGCTTTTAAAGCATCAGAATATACATCAATAGCAGTGTCATTAGAACTGGTTTCACTAGTTTCACTTGTTTCATCATTGTCAATAACCGTTGAAACAACACGATTTGTTACAGGTAAAGTTTTTAAAACTTTTCTGCCTTCAACACCTAAATTGTGTTTAAGTAATGCTAATTTTCTAGAAGGTAAAAATACATCACCGCCTATTGCTTCTAAATAGGTCTCAAAAGATTCTGACCAATCTTCCCAATTCATAGAAGGCGGACCAGGAGACTGCAAGAACTTGGGAGGAGCAACTACAGAAGATGAAACATCCATAATGACTAAATAGAATTATAAATATTAGAATAACACTACAATGCAATAAAATAATAAATTAAAACAATTGATGTAGTCACCGTTGTCAAAGTAGGCTGTAAATAAATAAACTAAAATAATTAATGTAGTCACCGTTGTCAATAGCTGGTTTTTGCTTGTAAAATTGTTGTCAGGCGTTTATTTCATTAGGTATACACTTGTTGTTTAAAGTTCATCTCATGTACAAAGTTCATTTTATAATCTTATAGATAGATGTGTATAAAATGAACAATCTTGTTTACTGAAGGACGTTAAATTATATCAAGTAATAATTTCAGAAATAATAAGTTGTAAACTTGCCGAAGGAAATTGTATCCGATGAGAGAAATAGCGTTGTTTGTTTACATCCGATGTCTGTACTGCTTACGAAAGAAATAGCATCGGTTGCTATGGTTATTCAAGATGGCCGCTTAACGGAGCGTCAGACGTGATGATGTAGTCAACGCGCTGATGTAGCAAGGCGATGACACGTAACCAAAAGGATGCAGGTGATGTCAGATCGTTAGACGCGCTGATGTAGCAGCGCGATGTGCACGCGAAGGCAGCAATCAACACGGCGGCATTTTTTAAATGAAGAAACGATGTAAGTCAGATGAAGTTCATTAACGTGGCGGCATTTTTCAAAATAAATAACACGGAAAAACTGTAGTAATCCTCAAAGTGACAGAGGAGAAAACGATCCTTCGTAGTTAAGCTGGCATTAAAATCACAAAGTTGCGCGCTATATCGACATGGCAAAAAAAAGTTTAAAAATTGGATTTAAATGATTTCCATAAAAAAAATATCCAAATTAAGCGCAGAAATAAGAGTCTATTTGTTTAAAAAGAATAAAGTATAACAAAGGTACCTTGAAACTTTCATAAAATGTTCAGCCTTCCTGGGGTTGTGTGAAGAAATCTTCAGTTTGTAGGAAAATCTTCAATTCAAATCAAATTTTCTTCAATGTTTCTTCAAAAGTATCCCATCCTCGTGGCCACTGAAATGACTAGGAGTACAGTGGTTGAAAGTAGAAAAGTAGTTTATTCAATCAACAACCCCAGGAGGATTCAAGGACCAACTTCCTCAGTAACTGTGCATCTCTGATCTGCTCCCTGGATTCCACACTCTGGAATCCAGTGAGCACAGTGACCATGAGACAGTGACATCATTGCTAAGATACAACAGAACCCATCTGATGCTTTATGTTCAGATGCTCCAGAAAATCCTTGGATTCTCGGCTGTTGTACGGCAGGCCATTATCAGACTTAAAAATGGCTGGAACGCCCCATATTGCAAAAATGCCATGTAGTCCCTCAATGACGTGCTCATGAGTTGTGATTGAGAGATCCTCTGTAATGGAAAATGGGAGTACTCATCCACAATATTCATCAAATGATGTCCATTATTGAGTGGACCAAAGAAATCAATGGCTATTCTCTCCTATAGATGCTTAGGGAGTTCAGACATCGCAAGAGTATGTTGAGTATTATATGTAGAAAGGTAGCTACATAAAGGACAGATATTGCGATTCTTTCCAACCCTCTCATCTAAATATGGAAACCAAACTCAATCTCAGCAAGCTCTCTTGGTGGCAACAATACCAGGTTGTCCTTCTTGAGCCACTTCAATTATTTTCTGTCTCACACTCTTTGGAATTAGGATTTTCAATCCTCGCAGTTCATCTTTTATCATTTTTGTACATTTGGTATTCACCATCAGTGGTGAGAGGTGGAGTATGTCAGTTCCACAATTGATGTGTAATTATATCTTTTAACTTCAGCATGTCTCTATCATGGCTCGTGGCAGTGATGATCTGGGCTAACAATATGGCAGCTAGTGTATTTGACTTTACAATGAAATTAATGTTGGCTTCAGCCATCTTGGATGGAGTACCTTGACCTTGGTTAGGCGCTCTGGAAAATTAGTCAGCAGGGTTCTGATTCTTCCCTGGACAACGCACAATAGCATGATCATACTCTTGTAATCATTGTCCCGATCATTCAATGAGAGGAGGCATCTTTGCTTTTGGATTGCCAATGATAGTCAATAAGGCTTATTGATCAAGTACCAGTGTAAAAGGCTTTCCATACAGGGATACATGGAAATGTTCACAAGGCCACACAATGGCCCAACTTTCTTTCTAAGGTAGTGAGTATGCATGTTCTGTCTGATGTTCTGTCTGAGACAAACTTCTACAGTCATATGCCAAAATTGTAATATACCTGAAATCTTCTTCGAGTTCTAATTGATGATAGCCTTCATTTAAATCAAGGCAAGAGAAGATTTTTGTACCATTTAATTGCATTATCATTTCAGCAATGTGACCTGGTGTCGTTCTCCTTCAATTGCCTTGTTTGCCTGGGGCATCTCAACACATATGCATACAGTTTTCCCAGCGTCCTTTTTGGGCACTACTACTATGGCATTAACCCATGGTGTCCGACCAGTTGAACGCTCAATAATGCCATGGTTAAATAATGATTCAAGTTATTTTCTCAACT
Organism: Lissotriton vulgaris; assembly: GCF_964263255.1. Taxonomy (NCBI): domain Eukaryota; kingdom Metazoa; phylum Chordata; class Amphibia; order Caudata; family Salamandridae; genus Lissotriton; species Lissotriton vulgaris. The sequence continues at coordinate 236,470,255 of NC_141685.1, forward strand.
TCTTCTTGAAATATGAAAGGCAACTTGTCTATGTCTCTGAGCAACAGGTTGGACATTGTCATTCATATGTATCTTTACTTTCATAGTCTTAAGCTTTCCCAAACTATGAAACAATGAAGGAAGTTGACTTACTATTTCGTGGTGAGCATTCATATTTTAATACACAGAAATCACTCCCAAAACAGCAGCGGTAATGACTCTGAGCAGACAGGCACTTGCTGCTGTACCTTGAAGCATGTGCATGGGTGCTTGCAGCTTGGTTTTCTTGTGTTTCAATGTCGTTACAAATGAACATTGACTTTTTATTGACATTGATGCAACCCAGTTATACACTTTGGTTTTTGATGGCGTAGGTCGAATCAATGGAGATAATTCATTGAATTTCTCTTCAGACATTATGTTTATCGATGCACCACTGTCACTGATGAAAGGTATCCAGCAATCATTTATTTTCAATGTAAGTTTGTGACAATGTGTTTATGACTTTAGAATGTTGACTTTTCTTTGACTGACATTTTTCCTCACATACATTCAGTCCTACATGCTCTGAGATAAAAGTCGACATGGAACAACCGTTTTCCATACTTATACTAGATATTGAGGCAGACGAGCTCTTTGACAATGATTTGGAAAATAATTGACTTTGTTCAGTGTCAATTTGCCTTAATCGATGTTGCCACTAGTCCTTCTGGGGGTGCTTCAAATGTTGCCTTTGGAATGTTCTGGTGGCCATTTGTGTTCAGGCTTTCTTTTTCCTCCGCTTTACAAACCATCACAAAATGGTTCTCATTCCCACAAACTTTACATATATTTACCTTCATGCTGAGATGAAAATCCACATCTAAAATACAACTTATTTTTACTTGTAGACAGCATTTTGTGTCCTTCAGTCTTTTGCTTTGGCTTAGTTTTTAGGCTCATGAATGATTCATTCTGGGCACCTCTGGCTTTCATGCCAGCAGCTTTTCTCTCAGCACACTCTCACCTCTGGCAGCCATCACTACTTGCTCCAGACTAAGATTTTCTCTCAGCATTCATCGTCAAATTGAATCGGAAAAGCATCCATCAATAACTCTAAGTCACCTAGCTTCCTCATCATTAAATGTATTGAACGTTCAGTGTTTGATGAGCTAATCAAATCTCTCCACAAATTCATCAATGGTTTGGCGTTCTTAACTGGAAATGTATCTTTCATAATCAACCTTTTGGTACTGGATTGAACTTGAGATTCAGTGTTACTTTAATCTGGCAATATGTAAATTCTTCAGCATTTTCTTTTATGACTTCCTTCACACCATCACCAGCAAGATTTTTGAGATACTTAATCATCATTTTGTAATTTGTCTCAAGTGCATCAATTAAATCATCAAATGTCTCTATCCACACATACCATACATCACCAATATTTAGCTTTTTGGCAGTATCGAACGTTGGTGGTGGTTTCAGGAACACAGCAGAGTTGTAGACCAATGTTGAACTTAATGACACCCGAAGGTAGATCCCTGTGTATTGGTGTATGCAAATCATTTGTGAGATCTTGCAACATGCTGAACTCTTACTCATCTTTAATGACAGCTGAAAACATGACTCCCATAACAGCGATCTGAAACATTTCACTATTCTGAGAGTCGCTCTTGGCCCCTTAATTTTCAAAGACCTTTGAAGTTGTTCTGAGCCTCACTCGGCAACTTTGTGAACAAACAGCGTTCGGTTTGGACAGCTCCTTCAGCACATCCCCTAACACTTCTTCTTAAGCCAACTTCACTGAGTGCTACAGTATGATTACTCTCTTTAATGTATTCAGTTAGTCATTTGTTTCTTTTCCTCTAAATGCCTATTTGCATTTTCTAACACCTGGTTGATCTCCACCTTGCAGCGCTTCTGTTCGCAGCTCTATCATGCAAATGATCATTGTCAGCGGCTGCGCGTAGTAAACCAGGTTGAATCTGCTTTCAGCGCTAACACTCCGTATCATGTCTAACATTATCTTGCACGGTACCTTTAGTTTCTTGACCATCAACGTGTACATTCTTTGCAACATTTCCATTGTCTTCAACTGCTTTGCATTGACTGGAGTTGGGCTTTGAACCCACGTGCATGAAGCGTTGATTCCGTTCTCTTACAGCGACACATGTGGCAACCTTGAGCAGCTTGCTTGGATATGTAAGAGTGAACCAATCGGCCTGCTGCCCAGTCTCGTGGCAAAATTAAAAATAGCAGCAGTCGCCTTGGCCAGGTCCCCCTTTTTTCGACTTGCCAAAGAGTTCCAATTTAGGGCCTTGTCGAACAATACCCCCAGATAGGATAACACATCAATATTGGGGGTTGGCATGAACCTACCATGAATGTGCAGGACTTAACTGGTTGAAAACCCACTTGCATTAGAAACGATTTTCTATAATTGGCCAACAAGTCCAGGTCCTCTATAAATTGTACAAAGAAATTCAACAGAAGTTGGAAACCCATTGCTGTCCTTGCCATAAGGACAGTGTCATCAGCATAAAAAGGGCCAGCAGATTTTGAATACCCACCTGGGGGCAATCAGTTTTTAAATTCATGAGGACCTGCTCCAGATTGCTGATATTCAAATTAAAAAGAAAAGGGGCCAAGATGCATCCTTGGGGCACACCCCTCTGGATGGAGAACTCACCGGTCACTTCAATATCTTTGGAGTAACTAACTATGGCTTTAGTATCTCAGTAAAAACAGGACAATATCTTTATCAATGCCAATAGAGAGCATCATCTGCCAGAGCTTGGATCTGTTGACACGATCAAACATGGATGGCAGATCCATGAAAAACTAGGTATACGGTGCCGGAGCGGGCAATGGTGTACTTATTCAAGACCATATATAAGTTCAGACACTGGTCCACCGTTGAGCAACCAGGGCAAAAACCTCTGTCAGAATGTTGTTGTTGTTGTCTGCCCAGCTCATTAACCTGTCTAAACCTATATGACCCACAACCTTTACTACAGAATCCAAAAGAGAGGTTTGCTTATAGCAATGAGTGCTAACTTGATCTCCCTTTTTGAAGACAGGGACAACGGTAGATGAAGCCTAAGTGGCAGGGCGGCCGGTCTTAACCATGGTATTGAAGATTGAGGTGAGTACGAGTGCCCAGAAGTCCAAATTTCCAATGTAGAGATCTGGGGGGTCATGTCACAGCCTGGGGCCTTGTTTTTAGGCAGTCCCGTAATGCCTGCTCTTACTTCCTGTACTCTGAATATAGCCTTGGATTTGGCCGCAACGGTTTCCTGAGCGTCCCTTGGGATAGAATCAAGCTGAAACATGCCCTCATAGTGGCTTACCCACTCATCCTCAGTGATATGAGCGTCCAGTAAATTGACACTATCACAAGCCAAACGGGACTATTAATAATGCTCCAGAACTTGGAACCATTACCCAATGTGCTAGCTCCTAGCAACTCTGACCAGGCCTCTTCTTTCAAAACAGCTTGCGCTTTGACAGTGCGGCCTTATATTGCCTACGATGTCTCTTGACGTGGAGGGGGTCTCCTGGTGTAATATTCAGAGCCTCCTTCAGTCTCCTGGAGGCGCAGGAGCCCTCAGAGTCAAACCATCTTGGGCCTACATGAGGTGATCGCCTACCTGGAGCCCACAATAGGTTAGCTATGACTCCATAAATGCTTCCGAAAGCCTCCAAGATATCTGATGGTATTGCCACAACATCTAAGCAGGTGGCAAACTCCCTACTACATTGGGGGACTCATGGAACTGGTCGGCGATATTATAACCTCACTTGAGTCTCCTCCCCCTTTCACAGCTGTCAGGGACACCCTTGTTCCCTCCTTGATTGGCATTACTATCAGGGGATATCCGGGCGACACGCACTAGGTTGTGATCGATATACACACTTTCCTTAATGGTGAAGGCCAAGATATGAAAGAAAAAAGGCGTGGAAACAAAGATAAAATTAATAAAAGATTCATCCTCTCCCAGTGAAGGTGGTGGGAACGTCTGTCTTGTCTGGTGGTAACTTGTTCATAGTGGACATTAGGTCGAACTCATACAGAATACTATTAAGTATGGAGCCCTGAAGGGTGTGTATCATGTGCAGGCCAGAAAGACGTCTACATCCCATTTCTTTGACACCCCCCAAATCTAGGATCCCCACACATATGGACTTTAAAATCTCCCACAATAAGAAACATTAAAATTGGTCTGTTTGCTCTGGAGCGTATTTCTCAGGAAGGAGCCCAGCTGTGTGATATGACATTATTCCGACAGACTGACTACCATGTTATAGAAATTTAAAAGCCGTACCTTGCTCTTTATACAAGAGGCCAGCAACACCTGCAAGGTAGAAGAGTTATGGGGCATTATAGCAGAGCTGCCTTGGATTGTTAGAGAGACAAAGCTAACCAGACCCCCATTGATTCTTTCTGTGATGAGGGAGTGCTGGCACGAAGAAGGTTTTATGTCCTTCCAGATGATATCTGTTTCAGTGGCCCATGTCTCCTGGAGACAGATCACATCGAACCCTCTTAGGAAGAGCGCCCATTCTGGGTTATCAAACTTTTTCGCCAGACCGGCTATGTTCCAGGAAATAAAGTTACAGCCCTTGTGATCTGGGTGTTCCGGACCCAGTGGTCCACCCATGCAGGTGTTAAAGGGGCATGGGCAAGCGGCTTGGGAGGGAGTACGCTCAGTCAGTCACAACATTCTAATGAGCTCAGAGGCGCAAACCTATTCAATGTAACTAAGCCTGGATTTGCCTCCAACTGGCTCCCCTGACCCACCTCTAGAGACTGCCCATGGATTCTTCTAGATGAAACAGTGGGTAGATCAAGGACCTATATAAATAACCTAATGGGAGAGCCACAATGGCCGGATTACAACCCTTAGGGTTAAGTTGAGAGGCCGTGCTAAGGATGCTGTTTACCACATAGGGGCTATTAAAGTTAATAGAAACACAGTCCTCATCTCAGTTTTAATTCACTCTACCCACCCATGATGATATGACTTTCCACCGCGACCCTGAGGCAATGTTGGAATTTACCCAGTGGCCACCTTTGTTCTTCAGTGGATCAGTCTTCCTTTGCACCCGAAGCAAGGCGAGGGACATTAGCTAAAACCACTACATATGGACTTGACTCTGGTGGTAAGTGTAGGGTGCAAGGACGCTGGGCAGAGATACTGGATACCCTTGAGTGGGTCCAACTTAACCTCCCGTCCATCATCCTGTTAGTTCCACCTGCACCAGTTCCTGGATGCCGGTGCTGCATGGGATGTAAGGAGGCCCCATCATTAGGGGTAACTGCCAATGGCGTTGTCACATTCTGCGGTAAGACCGATGTGGAAGAATGTACTGGAGGCACTAGATGGCACGTGAACTCGGTTGTACCCTCAGATAGAAGCTTAAATGAAGCCTTTAAGCCTGGCTCCTGCATGTTACAACTGATGCTGAAGGGCAGACCTGTTGGGGCCGGGGGGGGGGGCAGGTGGACAATGCCGTGGAGACACCTTGCAGTAGAGAGGCCAACTAATTAAGATCACTCTCAATTACTGATAACCAGTGTAAAATAGGGTCTCATTTGAGATCCAGGGCTGATAACAAAGATACCTTGAAGGCATCAAGCAAGATTGGTCACAACTGTGGGCTCTGAGAGGAAAGGGTGTGAGCCAATGCTCTTCCATCGCTTAGCACTACTCCCAGTCGGGGGCACCTACTCTTTGCTCTTGCTCCAGGGCCCACACCAAGGTTACAGAGCTTTGTCTGGGGCACCGATGGCTGAACTCCATCCTGACAAAAAGTAGTCTGGGAAGACAGGCAAACACCCTATCCCTATTCGGGGCCAAGTTCACAGAGCCTGGAGAGAAAACTTGTACAAGAGATGCTAGACATGGAAGTACAAGGGGTACAAGAGAGCTCTGGGAGAGGGGAGTTATAGGGGATCAGGAGAGTTGCCGGGTGGCCACTTCAATTTCTTTGTCCAGAACCCCTACTGTACGCTGCAGGAAAGCTTCCATGGTAGAAGTGGTTTTCACAGACTCCTTAACAGGGGGTCCCACAGGACTAGGTCTCCCCATTAGGTTAACCTGTCAACCCTGGGAATTGTGCCCCAGCTTGGGCCTGTAAAGTATACAGTTGATAGCACCCCAATAAGGTGTAGCATCTGGAGTGGCAAAGAAAAAGGGATATGACCAGCAGGTGCTAGGAGTTGATGACAGGTAAAACATGAATCAATAAAGGGTTCTGGCCCTTAATCAGTAAGGCTGGACCAATCAATAATCGATACAACAAAAGCAATGCCAATGCTGATCAATATTCACCTGTTTCATTTTTGACAATCGCACGTGACACTCATAGTGATTGGGAACACTAGAAGTTAGAATTGTATATAACAGGCAGTGCATCTCCTATTCTTTGACTAAGACTTAATTATTGACCGATTTTGGAGGTAGCACGCACAACAATCACCACATACACACGAGTGACAATATGTCTTCTGACTCCATCACAAACATTACAGAAAATCGAGCCACAAATCTAGCATATACTAATAAGCAGGCATCAGACATATATGCCCTAATACAAGAAGTTACGCTGTCTGACACTCATGGAGGATCTATCTCACAACAAATTAAAGAACTAGAATATTTGACCCGAAGACAATTAAACCAGAGACTGCATGCATCCACCCTTGTGCAATATCATCGAGCAAAACGCATCCCTAGAGGACTTCGATTATCCATCAGACCAATGCTATTTGAACTGTACCTCAATCCCGCATTTATGGATAAATGGTTTTCAATTTTAAATAAATGCTCGTTGGATCTGATTTTATTAATTATTGAACAGCTATCTAAAACAATACGTGAATTAGATGAGGAAACATTTGATTTAAAGAATGAATTGGAAAATTGTGTTGACAACGAGATTTGGAAGGAAACCTTGAGTGACATCAATCAGAAACTCAACAAATATAGTAAGGAATTGCAGGAAGGTAAAATCCGTAAATACCGTTGTGACACCATTGACTACAAATTTAACAAGGTGTATACTGGGCAGACATCTATGCATGGAGAGGATTCAATCAACAAAAAAACAACACATCATCTGAAGAAAGCGTGGTCACTACCAGGATACAGCCACCAACCGACCACCCATTGCCAAAGCCAATCTTCCAACTCCAAGACCATCTACACAATCAGGTGAAACAAGCAACTTACAAATACTACCACCATCTACCACAACTTTTTTGTCAAGGCCCCGGACTCAGGGCACCCGTCATTACTCAACCAATCCAAAACAACTGAAACCATAACAAAACCAGGCGAGGAAAAGTGCGGAAAAACTCTGCGCCGCATCAAGACCAAACCTTAATCATTAATATATCTTCAGTTAATCTTACCACGCAGCAATCCAACTTATTGACTAAAGGCATTTCATTTGTTCCTACTACCTGCACAACTAGATGGAAGACAGAGGTGGATTTTTATAAATCCATGCGGAAGCTACATCTCAAGCATTACTTCACCAATGTTGTTGAACATCGCTTGATGATCAAATCAAAATAATTAATGCATTTAAACCACAGAGTTATTTCCAGGCGCAAATTTCCCATAAAATGCTGGATGCATTTGAGAATCACTTGAAGGAGGATTTATCCACACTAAACTACAAAAAAAATCAACCCAGAAATATTAATGAACATGACAGAAGACTCAAATGATCGATAGCTAACAACACGTCTCTTACATTTAAACCAGCAGATAAAGGTGGGGCCCTCATTATGAAGGACACCACATATTACAACGATAATGAACATGTCTCGGATAATGGGACCTAAATGCTACTTGATAATGATCCAACTTCACAACTACAAAGTTTCTTACAAAACCTATTGAAGGAAGCGGAGGAGATGGGTCACATAGACACACAATTTAAACTGTTTTTGACAACGAACAATCCAAGAAGACCCAAAATATATATGATATCCAGAATTCACAAGAACCCAGTAGACCCGCCTTTCCGACTAAATATATCAGGGTGCGGGTCACTTTTTGCCCCATTGACAAGATTTCTGGACCACTACCTGTAGAAGTTCATCGACAAATGGTGCACATACACACAAGACACAACAGATTTTTTACAAAAACTGCAAACCATTCAACCCTACATCTACGAGCACTGGTGCATGGGTACAATAGACATAACTGCTCTGTATACATCAATTCCACATGAGGCAGAACTTGAATCTCTGGAGTGGGCCTTACTTAAGATGCAAGACATGGACGTTGACAAAGTGTTTTTGTTAAAGCTATTACATTTTTGTGTACATCATAGTTATTTCCGATGTCAAACCAACTTTTATGCCCCATTGACAGGCACATTAATGGGGTTTTCGGGAGCTCCGGCGTACAACAATATATTCATGGTGAAATTTGAAGATGACTACATTCTAAACAATACAGAATGGACATCTGGCATTGCGCAATACACAAGGTACATTGATGACATATTCTTAATATGGACCAAAACACAACAACAACTGGAGGATCTAATAAATCAATTGAATACAAGAACCCCAGGATTCAATTCACTCATACCATCAGTCATACAAAGATTAATTATCTGGATGTTCTTGTTAAAAGGGATTCAAACTACACACATTTTCAAGCTGAGGTTTACACAAAACCCATGAACAGGAACAGCACACTCCACTTAACTAGTTTCCATCCCAGAAGTCTTATTCGTAACTTACCATTCTCACAATTTGTCAGAATAAAAAGAATATGTTCTGATCCAGAAAATGAAAGAATGAAGACATTGCAATTTAAAGAAAGATTCATAGACCAAGGTTATCCTGAAGAAATTCTACAGGCAAGCTCAAGTAGACTGGCAGAAATGGATCGCAAACCACTCTTTAACAAATAAACAAATCAAGTCCAACACACCTATCTTCGTGTCAAAATATTCGACATGTTCCAAAGAGATAAAACACATCATCAACAAAAGGTGGGAATTACTTGAAAATGAAGCAGACTTTAAAAGACTTTTTCACATTAAACCCACTTTTGCATATACTCGAGGCAAGAACCGTCAAGATATTATATCGACTCCACAAAACCTTGATCAAGAATCCTATAAAGGCACTTTGCGCTGTTGCAGTTGCACTCACTGTAACAATATTATAACAGGCGACACTCTTACACATCCACATTCAGGCAAGAACATAAAACTCAAACACTCTGCAATACAACTAACGTGTTTTTTGTTTAAAATGCCCTTGTGGCCAGGCCTATGTAGGCAAGACAGAACGAAAATTAAAAGTAAGATTGACCGAACACAAAAGCACCATTCGTACATCCAGTAAAACATCCAGTGTAGCTGTTCACTGGCAAGAAGCAAAGCACACCATTTCACAGTTACGATACCAGATAGTTGAGGTTGTCAAACCATTGGAGGGCATTGATAACCACAAGAAATTATTACAACAGGAAATCTTTTGGATAGACTTCCTTGGTACCTTATTTCCAAAAGGTTTAAACGATCGGGTGGATTACATCTGTTTTTTATAATGATTGTCCATTTTGGTTAGGTTAACATAGTGCTGACATCATGTTTGTAATTTCTTTGGAATGTACATCTTGTAATATTTGTCACTAAACAAGCTTACACAGGGTTTTCTTGTTCTTCTTTTGGAATTTTTCTTAACTTATTTCACTTATTCACCCGCACTTTCCCGCATTGGTTATTTTTTACACAGTCCCGCCTGCACTTTGACTTGTTCGCGTAGTCCGCTTTCTATGGAGATCACCACCAGTCCTCTTTTCACTATTTATTTACGTTGCATCTATCGTACTGTGCTCACTTCCTGGACTACACGGAACACGTGCGAGTTTCATTAACACGGATTAAAAACACGGGTAAGAGTTGTGTTTAATCTTGTTCCTACCCCTTGGGGCTAATTAATGTAACAGGTTACAGCCATTTTTACATGGGAACTTTTCTCGATATTTTTACTGCAGTGATTATATGTGGATTTATTCGTCCAATAATGCCACGGGCAGCTGTTTCACCGTTTGGTGAGTGACACTGTGTTTGCATTCGTGATCACTTTTCGCTATATTTCTGCTATATAGTAAATCTTCCGCACTCCATTCAGGAGGAACGCATTACCCAGGATTACGTTTACAATTTATTCGGTAAGAATATCTTTGGATATTTGTCACTCTACACTTTTTACCACCGAGCTTCATTTTTACGACATTATTTCCCTTTTTTCCCGTTCCCACAGCCTGCTCATTCTTATGGGAGCCGCATTGGTCGTATTTTCCCTGAATCAATTATTCCTATTGCCTAAGGTGAGCACCACCTTGTTAACTGGTGCAATGTTTTTGTTTACTTTCCCTCGGTCTCACTAGTTACCAGAATGATTCGAGCATGCCCTCTATTATGATGTAGGTACCACACTCTTAAAGGTTTTTGTGGTAATTTTTCACTTACCATTCGGTGCACCAACTTTCACCCCAAGCTTGTTCTGTACACACAATGTCACATGATTTGGATTCGGATTTATTGACACATTTGATTATTTGTTGATGAGTAAAAATCCTCCATGTACAGATGTAAATAAACCACATTGCTTGTATTTGTTTGTCTACAGATATGCTCCTGAGGAAGGGACCCCATAGTCCCGAAATGCATAGGGCTTAACCACAAGCGTTTGTCATCAATGGGAAGATACCTATATGTCTCATAAAAGACTACGTATTTATATTTTGGAAACCCTTGTGTGATGTAAAATCCTTTTGGACACAATGTTTGTATAATTATTATTTATTGACAAATGAAAAGTTTACATTTTTTAATGTTGTGAAAGAATATAGACAATAATGAAACAATTATTAATTGATTGCTTCTGTTTACTTTTGATGTAAATTTTAAAAAAGAGCATTTATTGTTATTAGGAACATAGCTACCCACACACAGGGTTCTTTTTTCCTGTTCTGACTGACTGTGAGTTCCCTGCCACAAAACATTGATGGTGAATGTAAGGAAAACGTCATCAGCACACTGACTTGACTCTTTCCAGCCAGCGATGCTCTGTAGGAAAGTGCATATGAAGGAGAAGTGCAGTGAGTTTCCGTAGTGTAGTGGTTATCACATTCACCTCACACGCCAAAGGTCCCCACATTGAAACTGGGCGGAAACATGTTTACAATTTAGGGAACATACAGATTGTCGATAACAATTCAATGACGAGGAAAAGAATATAGTTAGAAAATAAAGTATTTGTCGAAAGTGACTGGCAGGTAACTTCATTTAACTGTCTGTAGTAAACTGCTAATTATGAGACCACCAGGTAACTTGGTGTTCTCAGGAAAGGACTGCCTAGGAATCCTGCCAAGGCCTGATCTCAACTTCATTTGATATAGGTGTTAAGCGAACTGGAAGATATGTGGATGATGCACCCCTTAAGAATCCACCCAGGCAGAGATACTGAATAAAGATGAACAGACCTAGCATTAAAACATGTCCTCCCGTCAGTTCATCAGAATGTGGTGTTTGCAATCAACACCTGCATGTGTGAGGCGCAGAGGCGTGGCATGGGTACCAAAGGGTCCAATGCACGCAACAAGGCAAGTAGAAGGCCTTTCTACCCCTTGTTTGGTAGCAAAACACAATGGCGTGTCCCAGTGCCACTGCACCTGCTGCACCATTGATAGCTATGCCTGTTGTGTTATATAATTGTAAGTGGGTTTCTGTGCTATGTCATGACATTTCCCATGCAGTTGTCATGACATTGGTCATCTAGAAGGTTGGGTGAGTTGGTGCTGTGGCTGCCTGTGATTGGTTGTCCTTTACATCTTATCAAATAAATCTGCTTTAAACAATAATATCCCATATGGAGCTTTTAAGATTGAGAACAAAAATGGGCGACAGAACAGATTGAAGTACCAAAGCCATAGAGTTGTTTAATTTGTGTAATGTGTCACTTTGGCTTTTGTTTCTTCAGCTATGAGCAGAAAGTGAAAGTGAAGTTGTGGCTTAATCAAAGAAAAGCCCTGGCATGGCACGAATCAAGGAGAAGCCCTGACACCGCACGGTATGGGAATTTTATGTCAAGACCGAAGGCTCCTATTACGCTTTCTTAACTTACTTACGTTTTAATAGCAGTGAAGATAAATGATAAACCACAAATCCCAAGTGGCAAGGCAAAAACTGCCAATGGGAGAACACAGAGTCATTAGTGGAGTAACCGATCGTTAGGGGTAACCAAGTATTACGTCCTACTTGACTGTGAACAGTCCTCTTTTCCTGCTGCTCGCAGTCAAGATAAGTACATTACGTTTGGCATTATAATATTTTACTAATATGCGCTTTGAGGTTTATATACTTGAATGTATTTTTGGGAATTTTGTATTAGTATTTTTTATTATTAGCAGGTGCGCCATTTCTTGACGCTTTCCGTTACTCTCCAGCCACTGTCACGTGCATGCCCCTCTGCTTCCTTCCTGCGCAACACGCAAGTCCGCCATTATGGGAGCGCCTTTCTGTCTCTTCGGACAGACTCTTCTGAAGCTCTTTATAGCGGAGTCTCTCACTTCCTCAATATTTGTTTGAAGCTTCTATTTTCACTGCCTGCCTTGTCGTGTAGTTCCTATATACCCTTTACAGGATCTGTGCATTTAAAAAACATAAACTGTGGGATTGGTGGCAGACTGATTCTGTGCACCCCCACTGGATACGTTAGCCTGTCTTGTATCAGCGAGCTCACAGTGGCACTAGAATCTCCTCTTATAGGGGAGAGAATAGTTCTTGACAACCTCAGAACATGACAACCCTGATCCCCCAGGATAGTGGAAACAATATACTACTTTTCGCTTAGTCACTCGTGTTCACTTATTTCATTTTAGTGATACACAGGATAAAACAGGCCGGACGTTTAAATTAGAATATATTGAACAGTTGTTATTCCAGTGTAAAATAGATGAGCTGCAACAACCATTAGACAGTAGCAGAGATATATGATTAGAAGCACTATGAAAGTAAATGGATGGTATAGCTCTATTATTTTGCAATAATCATGAATATATACAAGTATATAAACACATGATAAAAAGTGCGTACTCCTACACAAAGATGATGAAGCCAGTGGTAACTTACCTAAGATCTCCTGGAGTAAGGCTGATAATGTACTTGGACGACATCTTCCTCATGAGTCAAGATAGTCAGACCCTTCTTTCGCATCTACATCTACCTTCATCTCTTCTTTCAGATCTATGGTTCCTCTTAAAAACCAAAAAGTCTCTTCTCACCCTCTCTCAACAAATCACATTTTTAGGTTGATAAATTCCACCACCACCACTCTTTATCTTCCTCAAGAAAAGTTTTTGGCGATAAAATCCAAGATTTCTCATACTCTCTGCAGTCTCCATCTATCGCTCAGATCCCTATTTCCGAGCCCCGCAACGCCTTAAAATCCACCATTTGCATCTACTCTGATCTAGTTCTTATCGACCCAGAATCCACCATTTGCACCTACTCTGATCTAGTTCTTATCGACCCAGAATCTAGTCTAGAGCTCTAGTGGTGGATTGACCGATTTGACGACTGGAATAGCAGAACAATCTATGCATCAGTCCCTGATATTGTGTTAGAATCAGATTCAAGTCAGATGGGTACATGGTCTCTCGAGGAGTCAAAATTGCACATAAACTGTTTAGAGTTGCTTGCAGACTCCTTTGCAATTGAAAGAATAGCAAAGGACAGACATTGATGTTTCATCCTTCGCCCAATTGACAATTTGTCAGCGGTCTGTTATATAAATCATGAAGAAGGAACCATGTCTGGGCCTCTTTTAGAACTAGAGAAAGGTTTTGGGGAATTTTGTCTTCTCGACAAACTCTCGGTCAGAGCAGAGTATCTTCAAGGCACTATCAACTCCATCTCAGACTGACACTCTCATTAACCTATGAGACTTCAGTATTTGGAAGCTTCATGGATTCGTCTTCCATTCTCTCTCTCAAAAGTGTGGTCCTTTTCATATTGACCTGTTTGCCTCCATTCTCAATTCCCGACTTCATCACTTCTTCAGTTGTTGTCTGGGTTCGTTAGCTTTGGCGAACTGACAGTTGTCAAGGTTAAAAGCACTCTTACCTGTAAGATGCTTGTAGAAGGATTTCGCAGAGACGTTATGGACCAACTTCCCCGAATTCTAGGCAACACCCAGTGATTTAGTTGTGCACTAGATAATCAAATAGAAAAAAGGGAGGTAGGCCGGATCGGGGATGCTACCTGTTCCTTGGTCGTCGACCTGCGAGGCAACAAGAAAACTTCTGTAATCTTTCCACCTTTTTTCTGTAAACAATACAATCTAGGCTACTCTGCAATATTCTCTTTTGTTATACCTAAAGAGAGCCTACCTGCGACTTTTAGAAGCTAGGCGTCGCGTCCGTGTTGTCGTTGTGAAGAGTCTTGTATCTGTGTGGGTTGTTGTCGAGAGATTTGAGACCCAATAGGTAGTTTCGATATTCCTAAATAAAATAATTACATAGAGAATAAGTTACTTTCCTTTCCTATGTTACATAACAACACATCGCATTATTTTCTACCAGTTCTTTGTATCACTTACTCTAAGTATTCTCTCAAGTCTTTCTCGTTCTTCACAACCTATGTAAAATATAAACTGAACAGAAAAGCAAACAACAAACATAACATCACATGTACTTTTCCCAAGTTTTCTCTTTGATTAATCTCAAAGTCTTTTCAGGAAATTCAAAGTCAAGTTATCTCCTTTATAGGATGCAACCAAGCCTTCGGATATGCTTTCAGGTAAGTCTTTAGTCTTTTCAACTATTGCTGCTTGCTTGCGTTGGGCGCCTTGAAACAAATAAGAAAAGATTTCACTTAGCTTAAATTCTGTATTTTCTCTTGCAGCGCAGGGCGAAGGAGAAAAGGATTCCAGTCCGGAAGTTCTTGGGCGTTGCCAGGTGATCAGGCTCCCAGGGCTCTTCTGAGGTGAGTTCCTCTCGAGGGCGGCAGGAGGCAAAGCGTTGAGAAACGTCGGGTTTGGCTATTTATAGTCGAGCCACACCCGAGGTATGATGACGCACCGCGCACCCTTTCTTTGCGTGCGTGTGCATTTCTGGAAAGTTCTTTATCTTGCCGGTCTGCCCCAAGCTGTTCGTCTGCAATAAGTCTCCCAGAGCTGATCCCCAAAATCAAATTAGGTTACTACTTGCCAATTCTATACATCAGAACTCGATACAGCAATTTACCATGAGTAAGAATGTGAAGTTAAAATGATACGCACAATAAAATAAACAGAAAATATTTATAGTCACATCAAACCATCATACCTTTCACTATGGCGTGCTGGATGCACAGGACAGGGGTGGGTTTTCTGAAGGGATAAACTGCTCTCTTCTAGAGCATAGTGTGTTGAGATGTGTTGGGATTACGGATTCATGACAGTACTCCCCTCTCAAGAGCCCTCCCAACACCTGAGGAACGGGTTTTGGTTTTCCTGGATTCTGAAGATGAAAACGCCTTACCAATCGAGGAGCATTTTGTAGGTTAGAAAGAGGTTCCCAGGATCGTTCTTCTGGGCCATAACCCTTCCAATGTATTAAATAAAACAGTTTTCCACGGATTCTTTTTGAATCTATAATGTTCTGAACCTCAAATTACGGAACTCCAACTACTTGTATAGCTGCGGGGGTTTCCTAAATCTGGTCATAGGATTGCAGGGTTTTATCAACGATACATGGAATACCGGATGAAATCTATATTCGGTTCGTAAAGTCAATTTAACACTAACAGGATTTATCAGCTTTTCAATATTAAATGGCCCGATAAACTTAGGACAGAATTTTTTGTCAGGCTCCACGCTGCAGGATCCGATTGTAGTACATAGGGCTCCACCTCCCGACCACACCAACACACTGACGTAAAAGCACAGTGTGTTCGAGGGATAGGGCGAGGGAAAAAAATAGAACAAGGAGGGGACGGAAGGGGACTGCAGGGAAGGGACAGCTGAAAGACAAGAAAAGGAAACACACAGGTTAACGTTATTCACTACTCAACCTACTCTCATTGCATTCTCGCTAAAAGGACAACCATGTTCACCTTTGTGAGTGAGGTATACTCCTCCTTTCCCTTGTATTTAGTTCACGGGTATCAGTACATCTAAGTCCTAAAGAACACAAGACAACAGGTTATACTCTGACAACAGAAAAGAACTCCACCTAGTATTTGTTGGAATTTTGGTAGAACATACCCCTCCTTGTATATATTGGTATCCTTATGCTGCTTCCATGACACACTGCATTCCCCAAGTGTAGATCAATAAGAAGTGCGAAACCAAAAAGTTCTTTTCTTTAAATGCACACAGAAATATCTCCAAAGTAGAAACGGTAAGACGTAGCATACAACCACTGTCCTCCGCTCTCTTAATTTGTTTCCACAAGATTCCAATTCTATTTTCCTCTCCAAATACGGCAAGGTGTAGGGCCCCACTACCTTCCGCTTTGACACTGAAAAGAACAGGACACTAGTGACCTTCTTCTGAACGGTAGCGTGTAGGAATAACCTCCCACTACGCTCCGCTCTACCGCTGTCCTTAATCCAGGTAAAACTGCACAGCCGTGCCAGTTCAATAAAACCACAGGCTCTGTCCCACACAAAAAAAAGGAATCTTTAACCTTATAATGCAATTCACAAGACACGCGTTATACCCACGCGCTGTCTTTGACTGTCGGGAAATGTTAGTAACACCACTCCACTTCTACTCACTGTTTCCTTTTCCTCGCCGGTAGAGTTTGTCAGCTCAGAGTTCTCTGTAAATAATCCTCTCTATGAATGCGTCTTTGCTCCACTCTCTCTGCTTGTAACAGTGACGCCAGCCGCTTCTTAACTGTAGTTCATTAAAGCAACAAAGTAGCGAGCTCCGCTCTCTCTGCTTGTCACAGTGACGCCAGCCACTTCTTAACTGTAGTTCATTAAGGCAACAAAGTAGCGAGCTCCGCTCTCTCTGCTTGTAACAGTGACGCCAGCCGCTTCTTAACTGCAGTTAAATAAAGCAACAATGTAGCTCTCTCTCTCTCTCGCCTCAGTATTTCAGCCTAGAAGCAGCTCTGTAATATATCAGGAACAAGAACATGAAGTGCAGCTCAAACCAACGGACTCCGATTCTCCATGAACACCAACAGTACAAAATCACGAGCAATGTCAGGTGGTCCCTCCCCTCCTTTTATTGCGCCACTCCCACTACCAGGACTTCTGGGAGATGTAGTTTAACAGTTTAGGTAGGCGCCTTGCTAGTTCCTGACATTTTTTACAAGTTTTTATCTTTACATTTTTTGTGGATAGCCACACCTTATCTCCAATGGAGTATTTGGGTTGTCGTCTCCTGTGTAGATCTGAGGCACTTTTTTGTCTCTCTTTTGCTTGAGCTAAATGATAATGGGCCAGATCTTGGATGTGAACTAGTTTTTTAATATGTTCCTCCAATGATGGGATTATAAAAGGAAACGGAATTGATCCAGGGATATATTTAGGATGAAAACCA
Source organism: Lissotriton vulgaris (assembly GCF_964263255.1). Taxonomy (NCBI): domain Eukaryota; kingdom Metazoa; phylum Chordata; class Amphibia; order Caudata; family Salamandridae; genus Lissotriton; species Lissotriton vulgaris. The sequence continues at coordinate 236,487,800 of NC_141685.1, forward strand.
TAGGTACTAAAGAATGGTGATAGGGTAGTGGAGGAATTATCCACGTTGTTGTAAGCAAATTCCAAGATCCATAATATGTCTGACCATTCTTGCTCTTCCTCTGCTAATGCACATCTCAAAAATTGTTCTATGGTTTGGTTGGTTCTTTCGGTTAGGCCATCTGTCTGAGGATGATAACCAGAAGATGTACGGACATCCATGTCTAAAGTTTTTCCTAAATTTTGCCAGAAGTGAGAAATGAATTGAGGGCCTCTATCTGAAATTACTACAGAGGGGATGCCATGCAAGCGAATTACTTCTTTTGAGAATATGTTTTAACTCTTTAGCAGATGGAATTTTCTTTAATAGGATAAAGTGAGCCATACAAGAAAAATGGTCTACCGCGGTTAAAATAGTGTTAAAACCATTCCTAGTTTTAGGGAGTTTGACTATGAAGTCAAGGGATACTGTATGCCAAGGTTGAGGTGGTATCGGAAGTGGAAGTAGAAGACCACTAGGTGCTTGGTGTTGTGTTTTATTCTGGGTGCAAACTGCACAGGTCTCAATATAACTTTGAATATAGATGGCCACCAAAATTTTCTTTTAATTAAATGACTGGTTTTTGTTACTCCTGGATGTGCAGACATTAAAGTATCATGATGTAAGTGTATCACCTTTCTCTGAAGTTCTTGTGTGGGTACCAAAATTTGCTCATTCATATACAATAAGTCATCTTTAACTTGCAATAAAGGATACTGATTTTGCCATTCTTGCATAGTTTTTTCTTGTATGTTTTTTTTTATTTCTTCCACTATATCGACTTGAACAACTCCAATCTTAAAACAGTGATCAGACAATACCGGCTGAGTTTTTTCAGGTGAACAATCTTTTTCTTCTGTGATTCCCATACGTGACAAAGCATCAGCTTTTAAGTTCTCTCTTCCTGGACGATAAGTGATTATAAAGTTGTAATCATTAAAGAATAGTGTCAAACGCAACTGTCTAGCTGTGAGAGCTTTAACAGAGTGTAAAAATTGTAAATGTTGATGATCCGTATAGATTGTTACAGGATGTCTAGCACCTAACAAATAATGACGCCATTCTTCAAAAACTGCTTTGATGGCTAACAATTCCTTGTCAGCAATAGCATAATTTTGTTCTGTAGGGGTAGGTTTTCTTGAGTAATATGCTATAGGATGCATCTGACCGGTCTCTTTATGCCTTTGAGATAGAATACCCCAATGGCAAATTGTGAAGCATCTGCTTCAACTATAAAGGGAATGGATGGATCTGGATGCATTAATACTGGTGCTGAAGTGAACTGCCTTTTTAGATCTTGAAAGGCTTTTTCTGCATCACTGTTCCACTCAAATTTTACATTCTTTCGTAGTAATCTAGTTATTGGGGTTATAATTTGAGAAAAGTTACAAATGAATTGTCTGTAAAAGTTGGCGAAACCTAAAAAACTTTGAATTTGTTTCACTGTGGAGGGACTAGTCCAATTGAGAACTGCCTGAATTTTCTTTGGATCCATCTCAATACCTTTGGGACTTAAAACATACCCAAGAAATTCTACTCTTGTAGTATGAAAAGTACTTTTTTCTAGTTTTATGTACAAGGAATTGTCAAGAAGTTTTTGAAGAATAGCTCTTACTTGTTGTACATGATCTGTGGTGTTCTTAGAATAGATGAGAATATCATCTATGGAAACTATGCAACAAATGTCCAAAAATTCCCTTAAAACTTCATTTATAAAAAATTGGAAAGCTGCTGGAGCGTTGCAGAGCCCGAATGGCATGACCTGATACTCATATAAACCGAATTTGGTACGGAATGCGGTTTTCCATTCGTCTCCGCTTTCAACCCTTACCAAATGGTAGGCTCCTCGCACGTCCAATTTGGTATAAATGGTAGCATCTTTTAATTGGTTTAATAAGGTTGGAATTAGTGAAAGTGGATATCTATTTTTGATGGTCACATTATTTAGAGCTTGGTAGTCAATACAAGAACGCAATTCACCTCCCTTTTTAGGGATAAAAAAGAGAGGTGAAGATACAGGTGACTTAGAATGTCGAATAAAACCTTTGGCCAGATACTCATCTAAATATTCTCTCAAGTGTTCGTTTTCTTTTTCGGTGAGAGCATATATTCGACTACATGGTAAGGTAGCCCCTGGCACTAAATCTATTCGACAATCAAAATCCCTATGTGGTGGTAGGGTATTGGCCTTTTTTTTTTATTATATACATCATGGAGATCAGAATATTCTTTTGGGACTCCTTCCAACAGTAATACACTTTTAGAGTTCATGGGAAAATTACTACCTTGTATTAGTAATTCCGAAATTTGGGGTTGAAAACAAGAAAAATGACAAAATTCAGAATCAAATAGTACAGTTTTCTTCACCCAGTCAATCTTGGGGTTATGCTTTACGAGCCAGGGTATTCCTAGAATCAAACGAACTTGAGGAGTATCAATGATGTCAAATGCAATGTTTTCTTTATGTCTGTTTAAGCAAGTCATTTGAAGAGTCTCAGTGTGAAATTGAATCAATCCAGATGGTAATTCTTTACCGTCAACTGCTCTAACTACCTCTGGGTGCTCTTTGGACTCTGTTTTAAAATCTAATTCCTGCAAAAAATGTGTATCAATAAAATTGCCTGTTGCCCCTGAGTCAATCAAAGCGTCAACTGACCAAACTTTTTCTTTTCTAGAAAGAGACTGTAAGGAAATCTTTATACTGAGATGATGAGAAGTTACCTTTGGAGTTGTGGAGGCCAAACTAGATAACATACTCGTCAAACTGACCTTTGTTGAACTAAACCTACCTCAGTGTTTTTTCCTTTAGGCTTATTTGGGCGTACTGGACACTCTTTAACGAAATGTCCTGGTTTACCACAATAGAGACATTGATTTAACTTTCTCCTTTTGTCTTTTTCCTCTTTAGTCAGAGGTCCTTTGATGGTACCTATCTGCATAGGTTCTCCTAAATCCACCTTAGGAGTGGGTTCAGTCTTGAAACTAATTCTATCTTTGAAAGAAAATAGCTTTTGTTCAGATTTTCCTTTTCCCCTCTGCGTTCAGACAAACAATGATTTAGTTTAACCACTAGATCAATGAACTCCTCAACATCATCAGGTGGATCTAAAATGTGTGTAATCATATCTTTTAACTCATCTTTTAAGCCTTTATAAAAGAGCGAAACCCTCTTACCTTCGGGCCAGCGAGCTTCTATCACTAATCTGTTAAACTGAGATATATAATGTAGTAAGTCTGATGAACCTTGTTTTAAATGAAGTAGTTCATGACCTGCAGATTGAACAAAAACATGTTTAGCAAACAATTTCTTCATCGTATTTTTAAACCGTCTAAGGTCATAAAGAATGGGGTCATCACGTTCTACTATCGGTACTGACCACAGGGCCGCGTCTCCTCCTAAATAGGATAAAATGAAAGCTATCCTAGAGGAATCATCAGGAAAAGCTGTGGGTTTGGCAATAAAATGTAGATGACATTGATTTAAAAAGATTGAGAACTTGTTACTGTCCCCATAAAATCTTTCAGGTTGTGCTAAGGGAACTGGTACAGGAGTCACCACTTGAATCTGAGTTGGTGCTGTAGGGGAACTAGAATGCAAGGTTTGAAGTCATTGTTGGAAAGTTGGTGGTTTAAATACAGATCTCTGAGTTGGGGAAAAACTCATACTAGGGCCGGATTGAATACTGTTTTGAATTACAGTAACATCTCTACGAAGGGCAGCATTTTCGGTTTGTATAGCAGTCAACATATCTGCTATATCTTGCAGAGAAATTGAGGCGGAAGGATCCATAACGTCTGGGCGAAATAATCGTCGTGGGCTTTGCCTTCTGTCAAGGTTACAAGCACTCTTACCTGTAAGATGCTTGTAGAAGGATTTCGCAGAGACGTTATGGACCAACTTCCCCGAATTCTAGGCAACACCCAGTGATTTAGTTGTACACTAGGTAATCAAATAGAAAAAAGGGAGGTAGGCCGGATCGGGGACGCTACCTGTTCCTTGGTTGTCGACCTGCAAGGCAACAAGAAAACTTCTGTAATCTTTCCACCTTTTTTCTGTAAACAATACAATCTAGGCTACTCTGCAATATTCTCTTTTGTTATACCTAAAGAGAGCCTACCTGCGACTTTTAGAAGCTAGGCGTCGCATCCGTGTTGTCGTTGTGAAGAGTCTTGTATCTGTGTGGGTTGTTGTCGAGAGATTTGAGACCCAATAGGTAGTTTCGGTATTCCTAAATAAAATAATTACATAGAGAATAAGTTACTTTCCTTTCCTATGTGACATAACACCACATCGCAATATTTTCTACCAGTTCTTTGTATCACTTACTCTAAGTATTCTCTCAAGTTTTTCTCGTTCTTCACAACCTATGTAAAATATAAACTGAACAGAAAAGCAAACAACAAACATAACATCAAATGTACTTTTCCCAAGTTTTCTCTTTGATTAATCTCAAAGTCTTTTGTTTCTTTTCAGGAAATTCAAAGTCAAGTTATCTCCTTTATAGGATGCAACCAAGCCTTCGGATATGCTTTCAGGTAAGTCTTTAGTCTTTTCAACTATTGCTGCTTGCTTGCGTTGGGCGCCTTGAAACAAATAAGAAAAGATTTCACTTAGCTTAAATTCTGTATTTTCTCTTGCAGCGCAGCACGAAGGAGAAAAGGAATCCAGTCCAGAAGTTCTTGGGCGTTGCCAGGCGATCAGGCTCCCAGTGCTCTTCTGAGGTGAGTTCCTCTTGAGGGCGGCAGGAGGCAAAGCGTCGAGAAACGTCGGGTGTGGCTATTTATAGTCGAGCCACACCCGAGGGATGATGACGCACCGATCACCCTTTCTTTGCGTGCGTATGCGTTTCTGGAAAGTACTTTATCTTGCCGGTCTGCCCCAAGCTGTTCGTCTGCAATAAGTCTCCCAGAGCGGATCCCCAAAATCAAATTAGGTTACTACTTGCCAATTCTATACATCAGAACTCGATACAGCAATTTACCATGAGTAAGAATGTGAAGTTAAAATGATACGCACAATAAAATAAACAGAAAATATTTATAGTCACGTCAAACCTTCATACCTTTCACTATGGCGTGCTGGATGCATGGGACAGGGGTGGGTTTTCTGAAGGGATAAACTGCTCTCTTCTAGAGCATAGTGTGTTGAGATGTGTTGGGATTACGGATTTATGACAACAGTGGACTTCCCGGTCCTTCTTCGTTCCTTCAACAATCTTCTTTCAGATCCTCAGGATCACCCTCACAACCTGGTTCTCAACAACACCTCAATTCTTTCTACATGAAAAATTGTGGCTACCCTCTCTAGCTTCAGTATTTTTGCAAAAAGCTTAGACTTCATTAACAAAGCTTGGCATCCAGGAACAGCTAAAGCTTACAAGTCCTCTTGGGATTTTTGGTCAAGCTGGTGTATGGGAAAAACTCGATCCCTTTTCAGCACATGTAACTTACATTGTTAACTTCCTGGTAGTGGAAGCCAGCGCAGCTAAGTCCTACAGAACAATCTTTACAAATGTGCTATTCCTCTCAATTACAACACTATCAATGGCAAGCCAGTTGGTGAGCATCAACTTGTATGTCGTCTTTTGAAGCACCTACCGACTCCGAAAAGCTCAGCAACACAGGTGGCAGTTCTTCACAGCTCTCGAGGCCTGCCCTGCACTCTCACCCAGTTTGAGGCCAGTAACCCTCATGGCAGCCGCAGGAACCACCCATGTACACCTCATCAACTTGCTGTTAGAAAGGCTTGTTGGCTTCCTTCCCTCAAGATCCTCGGGCTCCAAGTTGTCCCAATATAAAGTATCTCCAGTGATTAGAATCTTCATCCACATCACATAGCTCGTACATGGCTCCTGGTCATCCTCAGGATCGGCTTGTCCTCACAGCTGCCGAGTCAAAGCCACTGTCTACCCGACTGCAACTCCCGACATCGGTGGGCATTCGTCTTCCAGGTCTCTGGGTCACTCCTGAGTGACATATACTATGTCCCCTCTGCTTGCAGGTACTTTTCATCCCGAATCCACCTTTAGATTCCACCAGACACTTGCTCCTTCTCCAGCAGCTTAAAACAAGCATTTGCAATGCAATAGGTCTCGCATTAGGAAAGTTTGAGCTATTGGTATTGTAAATGACACATTTTGGGACCTTATATGTATTTAGTTATGCAGCACAATATCCTTGGTGCAACAACATCAACTGTTGCATGGATAAACACTTATAAGGTCCCAAAAGGAACATCTATTGGCTATACCAATGTTTGTTTATCATTGTCAACAGATAAAACAACACCACGTTCAGTGAAACTCTATCTGAAGCTGCTAATGCAGGGTTCCGCTAGGCCACGGCTTCCTACCATCTCTAGTGGCGGTGACTTGCGCTTTCCGTTGGTGCCATTTAACCCCCCAAGAAGCTCTTTCCCTTGAGTCCAGCCTGTGACTGACCTCAACAGGACAGGAATCAAACACCAACAGGCATCAGGGGATCTCGGAACAAGGCTAAACCATCGCACCAGTGCCTCTAACTGTGCACGGTTCCGTACTGTGCGGGATCCCCAAAGCTCTGGCACATTTGATATATTTCTGAAAATCCTGGCCCGCTTGGACGCGCACACTTCATTAAAAACGTGGACTGCAGAGTTCCAGGAAACTGATTTGTAAATGGCAAACTCACCCACCTTAGAATATGATTTTTTTTTTTAAAGTGAATAAAACCAGGCAATTATTTGTCAATCATCTCTCCATGCACACAACTTCTCACAGACGTCTTGAAGCTCGAGTTTAAAGGGCTTCTATCCTGTAAACTCCATGGAAATCAGCCAGGGTGCAATTATTTTCTCTCCCCCTTCTGTTTTTTCTACATTTATACTAAGCAGCGGTATAGGTCCGTTGTGGTTTATTTTCTCTGACCTAAGCAGTTCCATATGTAAAGTTTAGTGGGCCCACAAGTTTTCTGCCATGATAAAACCCAAATCCTTAAATGAAGTGGAGGAGTTTTAATAGGTATCCTCAGAGCACCGCAGTCTGCCCACTAGAGTGCCCATGTCTGGCTGCTGACTGATAAACGCTCTGGTTTTAAGATACTTCTTATTAGCACGCCTGTATATTTTCATCAAACACAGTCCCCCAAGGGTGATGTCTATCTCTTAATTGAATTCAGGGGTGTTGTAAACGAAGCAAGGGAGCCCCGTGCTTTGTTTTTTTAAAAAAGAATTTATTTAGGCGGGATTTGCGTCCCCATTGCGCTTTCCGCTGAAATTATTTTAAAAAAAAGTTTGGGCCACTGCATGAACAGGCTGCATTGGTTGCCGATGCGGCGGGAGGCCTGGCTGCTAACGATTTGAATATTTGGAAGCAGCCAGGGTTTATCCGGGTTATTTAACCCTGACATGATGGAGGAGCGTACAATACAAGCATTTACAGGAACCGACACAAGGATCCTTTTAATTAGGTGAGGAAGAACATTTCTTTACAAAATACGCTTCAAAGATGTTACCAAGGCATACATGGAACTTAATCCTTTTCAAGGCTGCAATAGTATTTCATTGCGATTACATTTTGTGAGAAATAAAATACAAAAGTATTTAAAAATTGAAAGGACATGGCAATGTTTGAAGACCTACAAGCATGTAAAACAAAAGACCATCCTCGATGGTGTAACTCTATACAAGCTAACTAGGCACGCTTTGCACTGTTCATACATAAAAGCGTTGAGTAGCTACAGATGAACTGATAGAACCCAGAGATTAGAAGCAGAGCCAACTTGTGAAAGACAGAATACTCAGAAGTTTCAGTTGCATTCCCTTGGATTTCCCTCACCTTTGGCTTCAGATCCCTCTAAGATTTGGGGGCGAGAGAGGAGCGTTTGAACTCTGTGGGATGGCATACAGTTTCCAGGAGGCATGGAGTGAATTCTATAGGTGGAGATCGGAGTAATGGGGAAAATGCGCACGCAGCTGAAAGGGAGGCTGAGATACGTGAAGGAAGCTCCAGCAATGATCATGAATGAAACAGAACAAAGGGCCGACCGAAATGTAAGGGAGGCAGCAGCAAGATGGACTAAATGAAAGTTAGGTAGAATAAAAGCATACATATATAGAACTGTTACAGGTAAACGTGATTCCACATAGCTTATTTTTAAATCAAACCCGAAGCCTTTCATTTTCTCTAGTTTCTCTGACGGGCATCCGAGCGAGGTTTCCCGGAACACTGCACAGGGTAGGCGATGTCGATAGAGGACTGCGAGGTGAGCCAGAGTTCTCAGTGGCCGCCCCTGACATAGACAAGGGGGAGGAGGAGGAGGAGGAGGAGGAGGAGGCAGCCCGAAGAGAGGGCAGGAAGAGTGAGCGTCAGTGAAAGGTAAAGCGCGGCTTCCATGAAGTGGGCACGACGCTGAGCCAGGAAAACGCTTGTTTAATTAAAATAAAACAAGAATTAAAACAAGAAGGAGGGGTGTGGTACAGGGAACAGGCGCCCTCGGAAAGCATGCAGGAAAGAACAAGCGATGCGCGCTCTGTGCTGGGGAGGGCCATTAGCCTGTAAGAACTCGCGGCAAGATCAAAGGAAGGGAGGGAGGGACATTGGCGAGCTGGGGAACAGATGGCCGTGAAAGTTTATGGCCCAAAAGCGCGTGCCCGTGGCCACGTGAACTCGAAGAAAACCGCACCAAAAAGCCCTTGGTTTCACGAGTATTTTGAGCACTTGAATTCTCGCCATTTCCCATTCCTTCGGAATGGAAAAGGCGAGACCTAAAAAAGGTGGGTTACCCAATATACCCTAGCCGGCTCGGGCAGATAATGTAAAAATAAAGGATACCGGCAAGGGAATTTGTTTCAAACAAATAGATAACAGAAGTCAGACTGTATCATATGAAAATCAATTTATCTGCCTAAACCACATTGGGATCGGTACATGATTTATCTCAAATCAGACCACAGTACAGCACAAACAAAATCTGACAAGAAATGAAAAGATTACTCTAACCCAATTAGCTACCAACAGTAACATCAAGATCTGGCCTGCTGACAAGGGTGGATCGCTGGTAATCATGGACACCCAGTTCTACCTTGATAGTGTGAACAATCATCTTTTGGATGCTAACACCTACATGGAAATAAACTACGATCCTATCAAGGAATAGTCTGCTATCCTCCAGTCTCTCATTGACAAAGCTGCTGCTTTTGGAACCATCACCAATAAAGACCGAAATTACCTCATCAAAACTCATCCAAACATTCCATATCTTTTTATGATTCCAAACATCCATAAAGATCCAGTCAAACCTCCATTCAGACCCATTGTAAGTACATGCAACTCCATTCATGAACCCATTGGAACCTACATAGATCGCCATCTTCAACCTTTGGTTACCCAAATGGAAAGCTATTTACAAGACACCACAGACTTTTTGTCCAAATTCAGCAATATCATCATTGATCCTCAAACACCTGTTGTTATACTGTGTACAATAGATGTGAATTCTCTCTACACATCCATCCCCACAATCTTAGAATTCAGGCCATGGAAACAGCTCTACTCAAAACCAACAAACCACCTGATCTACAAGTCTTTCTGATGGAATTCATCCAATTCACCCTGTTACACAGTTACTTCAAATACCAAGACAAATTTTTCATTCAACTCTCAGGCGTAGCGATGGGGAATTGTGCTGCCCCATTGTACGCAAACTTGTTCATGCATGATTTTGAAACTCAACACACTCTGTCCATTCCTCATTGGCAAGACCATCTCAAAATCTACTATCGCTACATAGATGATATTTTTTTAATATCGACTGGCACTGAACAACAACTCATTTTCGCCATCAGTCATCTCAATGCCATAAATGATAGAATTCAATTTACTCACAATATCAACCGGACTAGAATTTCATTTCTAGATGTTGACATTACCATCAAAGACACCAAATTCGAAACAGCCATATACATCAAACCTACCAATCGCAATATTTATCTCCACTATTCAAGTTTTCATCAACCCAGTCTCAAAAAACACCTTCCGTACTAACAACTCATGCGAGCTAAGCGCATAGCTTCTACAGATGAAATTTATAAACATGACAGCACCATCATCATGAACAAGTTTCTCAACAAAGGTTACCCCAACCAGATTGTTCAAACCGCACATGACAGAGTAACCAGCATTGATCGATCTACTCTACTCAAGTCCAAACCTAAAACAACCTCCAATGAACAACGAAACGTTTTTGTTTCCAAATTTTCCACCAAAAGTCACTTGATCAAAAAATTTATTACCAACCATTGGCAGTTACTTCAATTGGAACCGGATTTTAATGTCATCTTTAATGAAATGCCAATTTTTGCATACCAACGTTCTAAAAATTTGCAAACAATGATAAAACCTCGCATCACTCAATCTCCCATCGACAAAGGAACTATCCCTTGTCACAACTGTTTGAATTGTCACAACATTATACCGGGAAACAGCATCACTCATCCCAGCAAAGGCACGCAAATTCTGTTACAAGTTAACGCCACATGTGATACTACTAATGTTGTGTATTTATTGAATTGCCCATGCGGATTACCCTATGTGGGGAAGACCGAACGCAAGATCAAAACGAGACTTAATGAACACCGGAGTAACATCAGAAACAAAAACTTAAAATCTTGTGTTTCTTCCCACTTCACTTAACAGAACCACAACATAAGTCAAATTCGCGTCCTCGTTCTTGAGGTAGCCAACAAACCAGAAGGCATAGACCCAAGAAAATATCTTCTTGAGAGAGAACTGTTCTGGATATTTAAATTGGGCTCCGCCCACCCTAAAGGACTTAATGAACGTGTGGAATTTAGCAGCTTCCTTTGACCTATATGTACATTCGTCTATTATCCTGTTGGTTTTCTCTTTTGACTGCATTTAAATAATACTCTTGTTCTTTTCATCTGCTTCCGTTTCTTCTTACCTTTATATTACACTCCTTTGTTCTCCAATGTTCGTACACCACCCTCGATTCACACCTTTTCATCTACTCCATTTTTTACTTTGATCATACACCTTTTTGACCTTAACATTTTTTAATACTCTTGTTTTTCCTCTCCTTCCTTCCCACTTTCATATTACACTATATTGTTCACCACTCTCGATTCACACCTTTCTATCTACACTGGTTGTATGTTGGAACAACGAGATCCACAACCATGACTTCACTAACAACGAGGTCGCAACCACGACCTTGTCTAAACCACGACTTTTTTTATCACGCATTCCTTTACCACGTTTTTTCGTGGTAAAAGAATGCGTGTTAAAAAAATTCTTTCCATCTAGCACCCGATCCCCCCACCCTATTAAAAGTAATTACACCCACCCTAAAATGACCACAGTTATTAAAATACATCCGTCAAGATAAATCGTATGCGCTGTTGTGCATTGTACCCTTTGTACAGTGACAGCGTAACAGAGAGATTAAAACAAACCCAGTCAGATCTTTCGTCACACTTCTCGCCTCCAGATTACTTGATAAATAACCTCCACGTCTGGCCCCCAAACGGTGCTACGTTTTCTATTTTTAAATAAGAAGGCAGCGTCAAATGCATTTCACAACCATTCACACAAACCCCCAACTATCTCAGTCTAAACCTTGTAACGTTCAACCGCTCACCCTGCCCTCACCACCAGAATCTGAAGTCATGCGCTATGCATGCACCGTCCATATAACTTGCTATAATCATGAAAAAAAGAAACACACATGAAGAAATATAAACGGGTTCACATAATTAGTGCACAGACCCACTTGCACAAAAAAAACAGCTAGTCAAAGCAGGGTGTTAATGCTTCATGCGTGTGACACATTACCAATCTGGTGATTTAGAGAATAATGTACCTTTATTGAAAAATATCTGAAGGTTTTCAAAAGTGACCTCTGTTTTCTGTGCCTAGATCAAGCATCACTCCGTGTCTGACGCTGACAAACAACACCCCAGAGATGCGTAAACCATCATGTAATAGAGGTCACGGATATCCTTGTTTGTTTGCAATTTGCAGTTTTTCGTTATATTTCGCGAACTCGACACAAAGGAATTGGAGCGCTTCTACACGAACACCATTTAAATTACACGAGGACACATTGATTTTTAGTAGGCACAATTTGATTAAGTGATTTGCCCAGAATCACATGATGTTGCACCGACGCCACGACTGGAACCTTACTCCGCTTCCCCCCTCCCCCCCGTGTCTCCATATATTATGCTAAAATATTAGTATCACGGGGACCAGTCTTATGTAGAAAGTAACATGTTAATAAAAACAATAGATATTTCAGCATTAACAGCAATTACCATTTGGAACAAGGTGTAAAGGTAAACAAGTATTATTACTAATATTACTACTGATGAGTATTATTAGTCAGTTAATACTACCAGTGAGCGCTCGCACTAGTGTTGTGTTCCGAACAGACATCAACTTCTCAGCGGTGCATCACATACTTCGACGTCCACATTCTTCGAACACTCAGCCTTAACCACGCACATGCGTGGTTAAGGCTGAGTCGTTGTTCGGGCAAGTCGTTGTTCGGCTTTTGTGACTCCGGAACTCGTTGTTCCGGAGTCGTTGTTCAGGATGTTTGCCATCTACACTACCTTTTACTTTGATCATACACCTTTTTGACCTCCACATATTTTCATTCACCATCTCACCCATTACTCCATCACACTGCATTTTTTCTACAATGCATATCTATGATTCTATGGCAGGACCGGAGGCTTCTGATTATGCTTTCTCATTTCTTTACTGCAACAACAGCAGCCAATGAAAATGAAAGTACACAAGTAAAAAATAACATTTCTCATGAGGCTTTGAACCACGCCTCTCTTACAACAACCAATCACAATGGTATCATGTCTATAAATCTTGGAGACACTATTCCGGCCTCCTCTTTCTTTGCTGCTCCGCAGCCCAGATAAGTGCTCTTTCCTTTCATGTTTGCCCTATTAATTGTGACTTAGGCCTTTTGCATTGTTTAATGCCATTGATTATTGTGATTTATTGCTCGTGTATATTTGCATGATTTGATTGATCGCTTCACGCGCGCTGTTGGCATTGTTTATTCATACATTGTCCGTATTACTCTTAGATTGGGTCCGGAGCTTCGCTCCGTTCCCCGTTCCCCTTGGTGGCGCGTGTTGCGCACTTAGGCCTGTCCCTTCCCCGATTCCATTCATCGCTGCCCGCGGCGCACGCTTCAGCTAGCCGCATTAGTGAGGGGTTTAGCCCCCCCCTCGGGGACGAGCGTACGTCGGAGCCGTTGAGGCATTACGTACGTCTCGGGGAGCCCGCGCACGCCGTGTTGGCACGCGCAGTTCTCGAAGGTGCCAGAACGACGCTCTGCCCCGGCTGAAGTGGGGATCGACGCAGCTTGGGCCAGGAGCCGTGGGCGATTTCCGTGCTTTTGGCAGCTTACATTCGTTCAAGCAACGGTATCTACCTGCTTGATCTTGTCCTTCCAGAAGATTCAGAGACCTTTTTCTTTTTTCCTCCGATAGTCCTAGAGTGGGACTGTACCTTGATCTTGTCTTAGTATTTCCGGCTCCTGCGCCGGGCACCCCCCACCATCGACGCCCCTGCTTGGGCTAGTTGTTTGCTTCCCGCTGGGGATTAGAGTTGGAATTTCGAATTCCTGGTTGCGATGGCAGACGCTGAGTACTGCGAAGAGGAGGATGCTGCGTATGGGTTTCAAGGCCAACAAGAATTATATGAAGGGGACTCCATGGAGGAGATCATAGACAAAAAACTTGATGCCAAGTTAGATAAAGCCCTTTCCTCGGCCCTCTCCCCTTTGGCCAAGAAGTTGGACTTGCTAGTCCCGGGTAAGCCGGTGCCCGCTCTGGGCAAAGATCCCCTTCACCCCCCTCCCCTTAAGAAGGTGGCTCTGGACCTTTCCTGGCCTCATGCCCAGTCGTGTGAAAAACTTTACAAGTCTCAGGAGTCCCGTTCCCAGGACAAGCCTGTTATCTCTCCCCCCAATTCCCCCCTGGTGATCACCACTACGGATACCGGCACCGATACCGATTCCTCGGATGCCGCTCCACGCAAACGCACTAAAAAGCGCAAACACACTTCACCGGTCATTCCCACCCCCTTTTCATTCGACCCAACGGACATTGTCCATCCCAGATCTTCCGACTGGGTTCCCCCTCCTGCTGTGGTGGCCTATCTGGAGACTCATCTCCGCAAGGGATTCGACAAAGAGGTGTGTTCCCGCCTCAAATCTGAATGCCCACGCCCTGATTTACCCCACAAAGTGGCTATCACGCCAGAGATAGACCCTTCCATGACCACTTTTCTTAAAAAGTATAAGAAAGACCCGAAGAAAGGGATCGATCGCGCGCTCAGAGCGTGCCAAGATAAGGTCCTCGACCTTTCGGGCCCGTTGGCCAAGATCCTGGAGTTGGCCCTGCAGGCGCAAGAGACTGGTGCCGCCATACACCCAGAGGTTCTGGCGGGTTGGGCTCAGAGGGCCATTTGTATGCTTGGTAACGCGAATTGCGCCCTGGCCTCTGAACGACGGAAATCCGTCCTCCTCCGAATCGACCCCCCAACTGGTGGAATTGGCTTCCTCGGAACTGGGTCCTTTGGCGGAAGGACAATTGTTTGGGGACAATTTTGTTAAGAACATTGCCAAGTTTGTGAACACTTTTGCTTCCTTGGACAAGTCTCAGGCCTCGTTGAAACGTGTTCTGCAGGTCTCTGATAGGGCCAGGCGTGGCAGAGGACGCTCGACCGGCCGCTACTCAAATCCCAGTCCTCACAGAGGCTACGCCCCTAGACGGGGAAGAGGGTACACTCAGGAACCGGATCAAGCTGGATTTTACCCGTCCCGATCACGCGGCTTCAGGGGCCGCTATAACAAAGGAATCAATCGAGGCTACAAGAACTTCGATAACCAATCTTCCGGGAAGTGTCTCTCTTCCTTTACTTCCGTTAGGGGGAAGATTACGCCATTTTGTCAAGAATTGGGCTGTTCTCACTTCAGATGTGTGGGTCCTCCGGACCGTCCAGGGTTACGAGATAGAGATGGTGTCTTGCCCCATTCAGCCCTCCCCCCCCCCCGTCCTCTCTTTTTTTCCCATCTCGAACAGAGTTTTATAGACTCATAACTGGACAAGCTTTTGGCAAAACGAACCGTTGCTGTGGGACCCTTCCTCCCGGGAGGCTTCTGCAGCAACGACTTTCTTGTTCAAAAGAAAGGAGGCGGTCAGCGCCTCGTGCTGAATCTGAGGGATTTCAACCCCTTTGTCACGTATCGCCATTTCAAGATGGAGGGCATTCATCTTCTGCGAGACCTTCTCTTAGAAAACGACTGGATGGTCAGACAGGACCTGAAAGATGCTTACTTGATGTCCCAGTCTGCCCATCACATCAAAAGTTTTTGCAGTTCCCCTGGAAAGGGCGTTGGTTTCGTTACGAGGTACTCCCTTTCGGCCTGTCCTCGGCCCCTTGGGTGTTCACCAAACTGCTCAAGCCGGTGGTCTCCCGCCTCCGGGAGATGGGAGTTCGGCTGATTGTCTTCCTAGACGATATGCTGATCCTGGCCCAGGATCGGTCCCTCCTTCTCACGCATTTGGATTGGACGAAGTCCTTATTGCAGAATCTGGGATTCGTGATCAACACCAAGAAATCGGTGCTGATACCGAATCAGCAGATGGAATTCCTGGGCTTCCTGATAGACTCGGTCTCGGCCCAGCTTCTCCTTCCCCTTTCAAAGATCAGGTCGATCAAGAGAGAGATTACGGCTACCCTGGCCAAAGAGAAGATTTCTTTGAGGGTTCTGGCACGAATTGTGGGCCTTCTGGCCTCGTCAATTCAGGCCATTTTTCCCGGCCCTTTGCATTACAGAGCTCTGCAGAGGCTCAAGATCTTTTACCTGCAAAGAAACTTTCACTATGATCATTTGATCCCTCTCTCCCCCGAGTCCAAGGAGGAACTTCAATGGTGGCTGGACCACATGTCAGCCTGGAACGGCCGAGCTATTTTCGGCACGGCCCCGGATGTGGTGGTGGAATCCGACGCCAGCCAGTGGGGCTGGGGCGCTCGCTGCGGCGAGTTTGCCACAGGAGGACGTTGGTCTGCAGACGAACTTTCTCTTCACATCAATTGTCTAGAGCTTCTGGCAGGGTCCTTTGCTATCAGATCTATCTCACCGCTGAAGAGCAATTGTTGTATTCTCCTTCCGATGGACAATGTCTCCGCGGTGCGATACATCAATCGATTGGGCGGGACGAGGTCCCGGATCTTGGTGCACATTGCGAAGGAATTCTGGCACTTCTGCCTGGATCGCAAGATCTCTGTGGTGGCAGAATACCTTCCCGGGAAACTCAATCAGGTAGCGGATTGGCATTCCCGTTTTCTCCGGGACTCCAGCGATTGGAGGCTCCATCCATCGCTGTTTTCCCAGATCATGTCGCTACGAGGCCCGTGTCGGATAGACCTGTTTGCCTCACGTCTCAATGCCCATCTTCCCCTGTTTTACAGTTGGAGACCGGACCCAATGGCACTGGGGACGGACGCGTTCCTTCACCATTGGGGACAGCAAAGGATTATGCGTTTCCACCGTTTGCACTGATCCCGAGAGTAGCGGTGTTGCTGCGCCGACAGGAGGCGACGGTGGTGTTGGTGACGCCTTATTGGTTAACTCAGTCGTGGTTTCCCACACTGTTGGAATTGTCAATAGACCTCCCCTTCCGACTCCCAGTCTTCCCATCGCTTCTACAGGACCCGGTGGGAGCGTGCCATTCCCTGGTCCTGCAGAACCAGCTGTCATTGATGGTATGGACGCTCTCCGGAGACATGAACGCCTTGCAGGCCTTTCACGAGAGGCTTCCAGCTTTATGCAGCAGGCGTGGGCTCCTTCCACCCGAAAACGATACTCTGCTTCTTGGAAGAAGTGGGTGGGTTGGTGCCTTTCAAAACAGGTGGATCCCGTGCGATCAAATATAACAAAGGTGCTGAATTTTTTGTCAGAGTGCGCAACTTCGGGCATGGCTTACAGGTCGGTTAACAACTTCAGGTCTGCTATTTCGGCTGGTCACGACCACATTGATGGTAAGCCTGTGGGGATGCATCCCTTGGTGTGTAAGTTGCTTAAAGGTGTGAGTGTGGACAACCCTCCTCGGCCCAGGTATTCCACCATGTGGGATGTTAATAAGGTTCTGAATTTGTTGGAATCCTGGCCCGATAATGGTGATTTGTCGCTGAAACAGCTTTCTGCCAAGCTTACTATGTTGTTGTGCCTCATTTCATGTCGGAGGGTTTCGGATGTCAGAGCTTTGGATTTAGCTGGGAGGATGTTGTCACCCCAAGGGGTATCCTTTGTCATTACTAGATGTACTAAGACCATGTCCCGTTCAGTTTATTATCCAGCCTTTCCTCATAACGGCAAGCTGTGTGTTCTTCCATGTCTTAAATGTTATGAGGAGCATACTAGTGTACACAGGTCAGATCCCCTGGGGCAGTTATTGATCTCTATTCAAAAACCGTTCAAGCCAGTCGCTGCTGCTTCCTTAGCCAGGTGGGTTAGGTGGATCATGTCGGAAGCCGGCATTGATATTTCTGCTTATGGGGCACACTCTGCGAGGGGTGCGATGGCTTCTAAGGCTTACTTACTGGGTTCCCGCTTGGAGGACATTCTGAAGGCAGCTGACTGGTCCTCAGATTCAATGTTTAAAGTGTTTTATTACAAACCGATTCCTCATGTTTCTGATGCTGTGATTGACGAGCTTTAATGTGAGCTTTGAACCAGCATAATCAGAAGCCTCCGGTCCTGCCATAGAATACAACATTTTCTAGCTATCACAACAAGAATCTTTGATTCTATTAAGGACACGGAGGCGAGGATCATCCCACCCGTTGGGACTGTTATGCAACTGTTGTTGTTTACGTGGTTTTTATCTAACTGTTTTGCCCACCCTTACAACGATCTAGGTTGTGGTGGAAAGTTTTCTCAAACTTCCTTTTTCTGTTCTAGGGAACGACTCCAACAAGAGTTGAAGACCGCCTGTGGTTTTGGCTGCCGCTCCTTCCGGATGGAGGATTTGCTTTGCTGTTCAGATTTTCTCCGTTGAGACGTCTGGTGGATCTGTTTTTTCCGTTGCAGAAATAAACTTTTCAATGTGATGAGACTGTTACTGACTGTTCGCGCAAAGAAAGAGGAGGCCGGAATAGTGTCTCCAAGATTTATAGACATGATACCATTGTGATTGGTTGTTGTAAGAGAGACGTGGTTCAAAGCCTCATGAGAAATTTTATTTTTTACTTGTGTACTTTCATTTTCATTGGCTGCTGTTGTTGCAGTAAAGAAATGAGAAAGCATAATCCTCGCCTCCGTGTCCTTAATAGAATCAAAAATTCTTGTCGCGATAGCTAGAAAATTTTGTATTCCACATTCCTTCTTTAACCCTTTGGTAACCTGTCCCCTTTTTTCGTTCTTCATCTCACATGTTGATCACGAGTAAGTAAACATCTATACTGTTGTTTACAGGGTTTACCATGTATTTCATTTTTAGGTACAGGATTCCCCAGCACCCCGCATTCATCCATTTATCTATATATTCTTCTTCTATATTTTTTGTTACCCGCCAGTTTCCTGAGCTTCCCTTGTATTCGGTTCTCGTTCCAGCTCCTAGAAGCATGAAGGCCTTCATCAGCGCCGCGTTCCTCCTGCTCTGCAGCCTGGCCCTGGGTGAGGGGCTGGAGTGCAAGCAGTGCGACTATCCGTGTATGGTTGTCACCACTACCACCTGCGGCCTCCTCCAGACGTGCGACACCCGCACAGCCTCTAAAGGTGTAATCAAGATAAAGGCCAAGGGGTGCCTGGATATCACAAAGTGTCTGTCTAACGAGACCAACACTATTCTGGGCGTAGATTACACAGTCACCCATTCCTGCTGTGTCCGTGACCTGTGCAACTCTGGCCCTGCTGTCAAACTCTCCATGCTGGCTGGACTCGCTGCCCTCCTGCCCCTGTTGAAGCTCCTTTGACGGATCCTGATGACTTCTTGGCACTTTGAGAAGAGACGAGGGCGGGGTTTGTTTGGGAGAATAGCTACTCAGTCTGGTGCCTTGGATGTGAAGTACACTGCTTTTCTCCTGTTAGTGGCCTGAAATGTTTCGACTGTTAAGTTTCATATTTTTCATTATTTTTAGTTCTTCAAATGGACCTTGTCTGAAATAAACCAAACATTCCTGACCCTTGCACCGCGCTCTCAGAACCAGGACATGTCTGATGAAGGCGACGAGGTTCCCGCCCTTCTTCGGTCACTCATTGAACCAGAGCAGGGTCAGCTGTCCATTGAAGCAGCATCTGTACCCATCACTGCTGTCCAGTGATCTCTGCTCCTCTTCCTTCCCTGATTGGTGCCCCAGCCCCACTTGCACTTGCTTGACTGCAGTGCCTTGCTTTGAGTTGCACTTGTACTAATGTTTGCAGCACATGTGGTGCACATGCAGTCTGAAACGACTGCTTGCTTTCTCCAAAACCTTTTTATGAAATAAAGACTTTATCTATATATTCATTCCCCACTTTTATGCTCTGTTATCCATCCTTTGTGTATTGTTTATTATTTGTTTATTTTATTACTATTTTTTTACTCTTTTTTTCCATAACTTTATTCTACCATCTTTGCTCACACACAGTTCTCGATCCCACATCTTAGTCCACTTTTTATTTCTCATGTTTACTTTCATCCTACGCATGCGTATACTCTTTAAACACTTCCGCATTTCACGGGCGGTATCTTCTTCGCGTTTACAGCGTTTGGATTCTTCGCGTCTACCGTGTTATACTCCTGGTAAGCTCCATGACTGCACGGGCTAAATACGACCTTTTTAACGAGGGGACACTAAAATCACCAATGAGCACATTTTATTTTATATTCATTGCCACGCCAGTTTTTGTTCGTTGTAAAGCCGTCTTTTCTTGAAAACGCTGCTCTAATTTTTCTCATTGGCACGCTATTTCAATCTTTTTCCACTTTTGAGGGTTCTCAATAAAGCACTAAACTGCATGCACGCATGTTTTTCATATTCCCCACTTTTAATGCGTTACATTCACAATCCTTTACCTTTGGTGAATTTTGGGTGTACTCCACGATCAAAACCCAGTTTTTCCTTCACTATTCTCGACGCACTATTTATAGATTGGTTTTTCAAATCCTGTTCGCTTTTTACCTCTTCCTCACGTCACTGTTTCACTCGTTAGTAGTAGCTTCAATCACCATTTCACCTCCATTTATCCGTCTATTTGCTTTTCACTCGGGACCTGATTAGTAACTTTGGATTCTCCTCCTCTTTCCTAGACATTTTGACCCCTGAAGAAGAGCTCTCTAGCTCGAAATGCATCGGGGATGTTCACATTTACAACTTTAATGCATTGAACTGTTCCAATTCATGGATTGATTATGGAATAACTAAACAGCATTTAATTCAAACTTTGTTTATTCAAATGAACATGTTCTTATTCAGAAGGATGAATTACATTTGCGAAAGAACAAAGTGAATAAAACTTTGAACTTTTTTTGAATATTATTGTGTAAATTGCTTTCATTAGCACACAGGAGTGCTCAGGTTCATCACCTTACGCCTGCAAGGTATTTCTTCTCTCATTTATACTCTGCCCCTCCTGGACAGAAAGGGGTACACCCTGAGCACCCTAAAGGATTGAACCACACCTATTCATTGTTTAAAATCCTTTCATTATCAAGGAGTGCAGCGGACTTCATCTTTTTCATTGTCTGTACACTACCATTCTTAATTGTATTGTTATCTGTACTTTTTTGTGTCAGAACATGTGGTAACAAGCAAAGAGCATCACTAAATGCTCAGAACAATGTATGGGAGTGAGTAGTGACATCACAGAGCCATATGATCTTTGCATTATGATTGAGGGTTAGCCTCAGCCCCCCTTGTTGGTGTCAAACATTGAAGGAGGGATTCCTAGAACGTTAGAGTAGGCAGTCCTATGGCCTAGAGCTCGGATATGGAAATTGTTCTTAGATTTGCCTAAATTGTAATGTAACTCAGTCAATGTCTATGCGCCTGTTAGAAATTGAGTTGGTGGTTGACTGGATTATGAGCCCTAGTCAAGCAGCAACCACAATCCTAGTCAGGGTAAGAAACAGGCAAACTCTAAATTGACCTGTGCTCACCCGCTGGTAGATTGACACAGTCCAGTCAGGCTTAATTTACAGGCATTTTGTAAAGTATTTGTGCAAAACTTCAAACAGCAATACACTGAAAATACCAAGTGGAAAGATTCCCCATCAGATTAAATAAATAGAGTTTAATTTAATAAATAAAACAATACCAAACAATACCAAAACAACAAAAATGCAATTAATGCAATTAATAGAATTGGAGATATTGAATTTTAAAGTGTTTAAGTAAAATAGTGCCTAGAAGCAACAAGCGCTTTTGGGGATATCTGGTCATGCCGGACCGGTACAAAGTCACTAGTTTTGTCTGGCCACTTTGCTACAGGAACCAAGTTAGGTCCGATAAACAAAGTACCTAAATACTGGTTTTGGAGCATTGCATGGGTCTGCAACAAATATGTGTCGAGCAGCTGAGGCGATGCGTTAGTTCTGAGATGAGACGAGGCTGAGGTGTGAGGTCCTGATGTATCAACGTCAATGGTCCTGTCAAAAGAGCTTATGATGCAGAGTCCTGTGTATCGGATGATAGGCGGAGCAGAGGCAATGCTTTTATTCTAATGATCGGTCACGCTGCGATACAGAGTTCCGTCATACAGGCTGCCATGGACAAGGGATGTGAGGAGCTGGCACCAGGTAAAGCATCGCGCAACAGCTGTTCCGAAGGTGATGCATCTGTCCCAGATGTGGGAGGCTGCAGCAATGCAAGTCTTTCATGACGGGTTCAATACATGCAACATCGCCGATGCGCAAGGTCTGCTGGGGGGCACGCTACTCAGCTGAGAAGGTGTATCGGTTCTGCTCAAGGATGCATCGTTCCACTAAAAAGCACCTTAGGCCCCCTTTCAAGGGTACAGGGTCAGTGGCGGCTGCTATTTAATAGTAGTGGGGGGGTCACAAGGGTGATGGAGAGGGAATGAAAGAAAATGTTAAGAATCACTTACATGTGTGCCGCTGACGCCACCTCTCGGTCCTCTACGCCTGCTTCCAGGACTCCAGGGCAGGAAGCATCCTTCCAGGCCCCCCTGATCCAATCACAATGCTGCAATGCAGCATTGGTATTTGCGCTGTGCCTCGGCACTCAGACGGGTACAGGGAGCATGGGCTTGTTCTCCACCCAGGCTGTAATGCAGCCTTGGTTGAGAACATGCAAAGTGCGAATGCCAGTTTGGACGGCTGGCCAAACCATCATGCGCACTTAAGAGAGTGCAAACCACTCCTCCTCCAGAACAAAATCCCGTTCCCGAGCACAATGCAAATTTATGACATCAGAGAATTAAACCAAGAAAATATCAGTCCAAATCTTACATGTTTTTATTTATTTATTTTATTTATTTGGAGTTTTATATAGCGCGTAGTTACCCTCGGGCATCCCAGCGCTTGTCCAGGCAACACCCACAGAGCCAGATCTAACCCTTTAAGTCGGAAAAAGATGTGTCTTCAGAAGCTTCCGAAAATGAAGAGTGCAGGTCTCTAAACGCATTCTCAACGGAAGCGCATTCCAGAGAGTGGCTGTGTGAACCGAAAATCTTCTGCCACCAGTACGGGCCTTATGAACTCTAGGAACCTGAAGCAGATGTTTCTGATCAGAGCGTAGGGCTCTGTTCGCTTTAAGGGGCACCACTAACTTCCTTAGGGTAGGGGGTCCTTTCCCCTGGAGGATTTTGTGAGCTGTGCAGAGAGCTTTAAACTTAACCCTCTCCCACACTGGGAGCCAGTGCAATGTTTTCAAGGCTAGTTTAGCTGACTGCCTCCTTGGCATATTCGTCAGCATCCTAGCCGCAGCGTTTTGCACCTGCTGAAGCTTGCTGAACGTAGCTTCAGGAGCGCTAACGAATATAGCGTTACAGTAATCGAGCCTTGAAATAATTATCCCCTGAATGAGTAGCTTCCTCGATGTCAAAGGGAGGAGAGGCAAAACTTTACGGGCTGAGCGGAGGAGCCCGAAACAGATCCCTGCCGTTTTCTTAGCCTGGGTCTTGAAAGTAAGGTCTTGCTCCATCCTGACCCCCAAGCTCTTGATCTCCTGCTTGGGGCTGGGGGCTCGCCCAGGCAACTAGGCCAGATGGTCGAGGGGAGTGAGGGAGTCTTGTGCCCTAGTAGCATTATTTCGGTCTTAGAACAATTTAATTTGAGCGACGATTCGCACATCCAAGTGTGTACATTGGTCAGGCATAGGCGCAGCGAATCCGGATTCTTCACCAATTGGGACAAAGCAACCACCAGCTGAGTATCATCAGCATAACTGACAATTTTTATCCCAAATGGGGCAACCACATCCTCCAGGGGGGCCATATAGACGTTAAACAATGTGGGGCTTAACGAAGAGCCCTGTGGCACACCACACTGGAGGGGGATGGATGTAGACCGTTCGCTGCCTTCCCAGACCTGATAGGTACGGCCACACAAAAATGACCTGAGCCACTGCAACGCTACTCCTGTGACCCCCACATTGGACAGCCGTTGGATCAACACTTGATGGTTTACAGTGTCAAAGGCAGCACTGAGGTCCAGGAGGATCACTGCCACGGACCCACCTGAATCCAAAATGCTCCTAGCTTCCTCAACGACTGCCAATAGGGTGGTGTCGGTGCCCTGCCCTGGCCGAAAACCCGTTTGAGACTCTCGCAACAGACCGTTGGATTCCAGAAAGTCTGACAAACGGTTATTAACCAGTCTTTCTGTGATCTTACCAAGACCCGGCAGCAGAGAGATGGGCCTGAAGGTTGCCAAATCTGATGAGTCCAGATTGGGTTTCTTCAGGAGGGCCTTTACAACTGCTCTTTTCCAGCTTGGCGGCACCACACCCTGGGCAAGAGATGTATTAATCAGGTTCGTAATAGGGGCCGCAACAACAGATGTCGCCTGTTTCAGAAACCTCATTGGGGCCGGATCCCCAGGAGAGCCACTCTTCATAGATCCTAACTCCTTTATGACTTTTGCCACAGGAATTGGACCGAAGGTGTCCAATTGGGCACAATCTCCACCTATCTGGCTGCCCATGTCTGTGCTCTGCGCGACTTGAGGCAGGGCACTTATGATGTTCTCTATTTTTAAGTGGAAGTACTCCACTAGCTCCCTACACTTCTCAGCTGGGTTATCCTGAATCAGCGGGGGCTCAGGAATTTTAAGGAGTTCCTTTACCACTTTAAAGGTCTCTCTAGAAGAGTTGGAGGAACTTTTTATTCTTTCCTCAAAAAATTGGGCCTTAGCACAGCGAAGAGCATTTTTATATGCTCTGATTGCTACGCGATATTCGTCCCGACTAGCCAACCCCCAATCTTTCCTCCAGACCCTCTCCAGCTTCTTACATCCTTTCCTAAGGATTCACAATTCCGGCGAGTACCATGGGGCAGACCCCATCCTCTTTCCCCTCTTTGCCACTCTCTTTTTAGGGATGATGGCATTCAGGAAATTGGTAATCCACAGCTCAAAGTCCGCATCAGCCGTTACCGGGTCCGAGGCTAAGGGAGGGCACAAGCTCTCAAGTTTGGTGATCCAGTTATCAACTGATAACCTGGACCAAGCTCTTTCCAAGGTGTAGACTCTCGGAGAAGGGGTGGTTCTAGAATCCACTTGCAGACTAACCGGGACCAAAAAATGGTCTGTCCAAGGTAAAGGACAAGCGGGCAGAGCTCTAAGGTCTGGGATGTTCGAAAAGATGGGATCAAGGAGGTGGCCCTTGGAGTGCAAGGGTCCTGGATTGCTTAGAATGAGATTATAAGCCTTTAAATCACCCAGCAAATCAGCAGCCACTGAGTCCGCCGGTTCATTGAAGTGAAGATTCAGGTCCCCTAACACCATAAAATTAGTCGTCGAAGAGGCCAACTGCGTGACTGTTTCCATCAGGGAGCTAACAAAGCTTCCCATGCCCCCAGGAGGACGGTAGATCAAGACGCCTGACACAGTCATCGTGGGGGACGTCTGCAGTGAGAACTGACAGCTCTCACGGTCCTGAACATCACTATTCTGCGCCCTACACACAAACATGTCTCTGTATATAATAATATAACCTGGGGCAAGGGCTCGAACCATGTCAGCGTCTGAACTGGCAGAGATCCATGTTTCTGTCAGAAACAGAATATCCAGATCATGGCCTTGTATCAGGAAATTAATTTCAAGTGCATGGCACGGGAGGGATCTAAAATTGAGCAGAGCCATCGACAGGGTGTTCTTTCCCTTGTCCGGTTGAGTGAGCTGACATGTACTACAGGCAGAGTAAGGATTAGATCCATTGTAGAAATACTTACACGACACCTTTTTTGGAGCGCGCAGCGACATGATGTCCTCATGGGAGTAGGTTATCCGCATTTCAGGAGATTGGACCAGGGATTCTGGCCCTAGGTCCGTCTGGGCCCGGATGGGCACAGACGGGCAGGACTCTGGCGTGACTCCGGCGCGAAAACAGCGCGCCCGCTGCGCGTCACCGCTGCGTGTCTCCATGGAAGGATTAAGTAGGGAGCTTGTGTGCCCAGGTGAGCACTAGAGTGCTAACTCAAATGTGCGCTAACGTCCCCAGCTACACCTGTTCATAGTCTTCTTTATTCTCTCATCCTATTCAGAGCCGTAGATGTGTTACAGATGGCTCCTGATAGCCTGATAGCACAATGGCGTAGTTGGTATAGCCGAGATGTAGCCAACACGTGTTTAGTCTTGGGTATATCGCCCATTGACTTCCTCAGGGCAAATGCGAATTAAAGAAAAGTTTCGCCATAGTCCAGGCAAACCTGTAAGAAGTCCCATTCAGCATGGTTATTTGCAGGGCTTGTAGCCCAGGAAGAACAATCATGCGTATCAGCAGATTTCCAAAGGCAGAGTCGAGCAGAAAATCAAACCATCAGCCTTGTAGTTACTTGTATTCCAGGAAAAGACGTTATAATTGTATTTCCGTGAGACTTCACATCAGGAAGCCAGCCAACTAGCTTTTGGAATCACTCTGGGTTCTGGGGTCAAGTGATGCAGGTCCAGTCCTTCTCACCCAGGCCGAAGGGCAGCAAGTCAGCACAGCAAAGCAGGAGTCCAACAAAGCAGCAATACAGCAGAGTGACAGTCTTTCAGGAGCACAGCAGTCCTTTCTGGCAGAGCATCCAGAGGTCCTGGAGTGTACTGAAGTGGTGGTGTCTGGGGTACAGTACTTTTACCCAGTGGTGCCTTTGAAGTGGGGAGACTTTATTGGAGTGCCTGTGAACTGCACAGAGGCCCTCCCTTCCTACCCTGGCTCCAGACCCACTACAGGGGGATATGCAGCCTTTTGTGCGAGGACAGGTCATAATATATATAGGTGTAAGTGAAGCTGGGTTCAGCTATTCCCTCCCATACTACCACATGGCTCACCAAGTCACACCTAAACTCCCATTATGTAGCTGTCTAGGGGAAATACACAAAGCTCAGTTGTCACACATCCAGATGTGATCAGGCAGGCACCAAATGGCTAAAGTAATAAAATGCCTACTTTCTAAAAGTGACGTTTTCAGAATTGCAATTTAAAGTATGACTTTGCCATAAGCTTGGATTTTAAATTGTGATTCCATTGACACCAGACTTGAGGAGTTTATTATCTCTTCCTATTTGGGAGTTAGACTTATAAATTGTAATAAGGTAAACCAAATATTATCCTGTAGGAGAAATAGGCCTTGCAGGAGTGAAAAAGGAATTTGAGAGATTTTCACTACCAGGACTTCTAAAAGTATATGTCCTGTCTTTTAAATACAGTGCACACTGCCCTCTGGGCTGTCCAGGGTCTACCATAGGGGTGACTTACATGTATCAAAAGTGATGGTTTGTGTCTGGCAGAGGTTTATCTTGCCAGGTCGAAATGGCTTTGTAAACTGCACACATTGGCTCTGAAATGGCAGGTGTGAGCCATGGTTAAGGGCTACTTAAGCTGGTGGCACAATGAGTGCTGCAAGCCCACTAGTAGCATTTAATTTACAGGCCCTAGGCACATATAGTACACTCTAGTAGGGACTTATAAGTTAATTAAATATGCCAATTGAGGATGAGGCAATATTACCATGTTTAGAGGAGAGAGCACATGCTTTTAGCACTGGTTGGCAGTGATAACATGTGCAGAGTCCTTAGGCCAACAAAAACGAGATCATAAAAAGTGGAAGAGGAAGGCAAAAGGTTGGGGTGAGACCGCCCTAAGGCTGCCAGGTCTAATAGTGCCTCTATGGGGCTTTGGGAGTGATTCCCAATCTGTACGCCGAGGCACCCCAGTGCGCCGTAAAAATTACCCAGGGCGTCGTGCACCGTTAGGGAACAAACTTAATTTGTTAATCCGGTCCTATCAATAGTTCAAGAGAGTATGCGTTATGAAAGGTACTTGTTGAGAAAGTCCGTGATCCACAGTAGTAATGCACTCCTGTACACAGGCAAATACTGCTGAGGGGCACAGTACCAACAGGGACCAGCGGGGGTTGGGCCAGAGTCACTCATAGTGTTTGTATATAACTCTCTGGTGGCAGCTGCTGCAGGAGACATGGGCTGAACCTGGCAAGCTGGGGTTAACCTCTTTGATGCTGATGACGGAACCGCTCCTTCATCATCTGCGGTGGCGCTGTGCTGATGATGGAGCGGTTCCGTCATGGCCCGCCCGACGCGCCTGCGCTGGACATTCTATTGAGCGGGCGGGGCCATGACGGAAACGCTCCGTCATCAGCACAGCTCACCCGAGGCTGGTGACGGTGCGGTTCTGTCACCAGCTGTCAGCGCCGCGCGGCCCCGCCGCCCCCTTAGCGCTGCGGTGGAATTGCTGCCGCAGCGAAGGTGTAAAAAAAGCAGGCCGAGTCGAAGGAGAAAGAAGCCTGGGTGAAGAGAAGGGCTGACAGGAGAGGCTTTACAAGGGGACCAGGGAGGAGGCGTAGACGTCAACAGTGGAAGCCTTTACTGAAGTGTTGATTACATGTTCTGAACACAGTGATGGCAGCTATGGTAGAACTGGAGACTGGCTAGTGTGTCTGGCGAATAAACCCTACCTTTAAAGAAGCCTTCAGTGTATAGCAGCGCACTCTTGACCTGTGCTCAACCTACTTAGAGCTGGAGCTCTGCGTTATCACCTGAGCAGTTCCTGCAGGGGAGCACTTTCTATGTGTCTCTGGGTCACAGCTTTTGCTTCTCTGTGCTGTAGGGGCGACAGTGGACCTTTATTGGTTTTACCAATCCTCTTGTAGTAACACCACAGGGCAGCGAGTACCTGACCCAGATAAAGAAAACTACGAAGAATATGTCCTGGCAGCATCTTGGTAAAGTGAGCAATGCGCTGCACTGGACAGGGAGAGAAATAGAAGTACTTTCGAGGCTGGATTTACGCCCTCCCCACCCGCCCAAAAAAAGTAACATGATGGGGAGCCGTGGCCAACGGCCAACAGGTCAATGGAGCGGGGTCAAAAAAGTTTGGGAAACACTGGCCTATGGATCCCTGGACCTCAGACCGGCCTTCGATTCCCTCAGGTGGGATTACATGTTTGTGACAATGCCCAAATTTGGGATCCCACCGGAATTCATAGCATGGGTGTCCTTGCTTTACCGAAGGCCCACAGCGCGAGTTCGGACTAATAAATGCATCTCGGACCAGATCGAGATAGCGAAGGGGACGAGGCAGGGGTGCCCGCTCTCACCCTTATTGTTTATAATCGAACTGGAGCCTTTAATGATAAAAGTACGGACCCTTGCGACCGCGGTTGGGATCGCTAGACTTAACACTCATCATGTTATCTCGGCGTATGCGGACGATATATTGCTGTTTCTAAACGATGTCAGTAGCCCACTGCAACCACTGCCGACGATATTTACCGACTTCCAAGAGCTTTCGGGCCTCATGATCAATGAAGCGAAATCATATGGGTTCGGATTTCATGGATCAATGGTGGAGTCGCACATCCAATTTACGCCATACCGCTTCAAGGCGGTGCCCACTACCTTCAAATATTTAGGCAACCAGGTCTATCGACAAACACAGCACCTGTTGGACGGTAATCTAGGCAAGGCTCTGAATACCTTGAAGACTCAAGTACAGTTCTGGAACACTCTGCCCTTATCGGTGGCAGGCAGAGTTGCAATCTCCAAAATGGTGGTACTGCCGAGACTGATCTATTTTTTTACGAACTTACCGATCCTGGTGCCCATGCTCTTTTTAAAACACTAAACACGCTATTGACGGAACTGGTATGGGGGAAAGGTAGATGGCGTATAAGCCTGGCCAAAGTGCAGCTTCCTACGGACAGAGGCGGTATGGGAGTGCCTGACCTGATTGCATACAGCTATGCATGCCAACTCCAGTGGCTGGCGTACTGGCTGGCGGGTCGCAATCTCCAATACTTGAACATGTCAGAGGCAGACAGGAGTCGGGGATAACTACACCGGTTACTGCTTCCAAAGGCCAGGGTGCCTGTGTCGGCCCCGCCCCTACTTAAATTAACACTTGCGCACTGGAAAAAGGCGGTCAGTTATACGAACAGGCATTCATCATACGCACCCTTGATACCGTTACTGGGCATCCCACTGGGGTCTGGCACGTTAACAGAATGCAAACTGCGACCCTGGCACGATGCTGGAGTTGTGAAAATTGGGGATTTCTTCTCGGAAGGCAGGCTCTTCACCCGTCTACACCAGACACCGAGGGCGTAATTTATATAACACGCGCAAGTTGCACATTACATAGCCACACACTGGGCGAGGGACGGGACGGAGCCGGACACCAATACGCTGATCACTATGCAATACCTCATGGCGACGGGTAGCCACCTGACGAAATGGCTGACTAACGGCATCCGAACCAACAAGGCTCTTTCGCTACAACCCCTTAGGTTGCACTGGGAAGGCGATATAGGAAGGGCTCTCAGCGACAAGGAGTGGGAAAAGACACTGAAACTGCCGAAGAATGTATCGAGTAATCTTAAGTTCAAGTTCATCCAGCTCATGATTGTACATAGGGCTTACTTGACCCCCCACAGGATACGTGCAATGTTCCCAGATGCGGCCGACACCTGCCCCAGATGTCATCCAGAAGACGCGGGCCTCTTATACATGTTTTGGGACTGCCCTAAGCTGGGATATTACTGGGAGGCGATTCACCGGATTCTAAACGGGATAGCGCCGGGGGCAGGCCTTACACATTTACATCATACAGCATATTGGGGTTAGGTCACAAGGAGGAGAAGAGGAGTGTGGCTACCAGATTTGTTGATCTGGCACTGTTGTTAGCAAAGAGGGCGATAGCGATGAAACGGAAGTCGGCTAGACCACCAGAGGTAGAGACTTGGAGTGGGGAAGTGTTGAGATGGGGTAAGGCAGAGGGGCAGGAGCTACTCAGAGAAGAACGTAGAGGCCTTAGAAAGACTTCCATTTCCTTAGATTGGAGCGTGCTATTAGTGGAGTTTGAACGGGGTATTCAGGACCACGTCGAATAAATGCACACATAGATGGCCGTAGAGGGGAGCGGTACGACTAGACTTGTGGTGGCTTGTGCACCAAGAGACCCACACGGGTGCTATGGGCTGGAAGGCATACCCTTGGGGCAAGATGCAGACTTTGTACATTGTTTGATTATATGTCAAAGTAAGAGACAGAGTAACCCCATAGACATTCATTGTGAAAATATGTTCGAGTCAATGCCAGTTTTAGGAATAATCTGTGTAACAAGTAAGTGCTGGGGAGGGGAGGGAGGGGGGGGGTTCAGGAGTTGTACCCTTTCACACGAAAACGGAAAATTGAAATGTTGGTTATATACTGCCATGGACACCGCAATCGAGTTACGATGAGACTGATCACTATAATATACTTTGTATCGGTGACTTTCTCTTATCAATAAAGATATTTTCAAAAAATGAACTGGGCTATTGAACTCCTCTGTGGCTTTCAAGGTCCTTATACAGCTGGAAGTACATTTACCTGTGTCTAGTGTGAAAAGGTGACTGGATGTTGCTGTCATTTTGAAGCACTGCCAAAACCCAATGCAGAGGAATGGATGTAATGTATGGAAGTGAGGTAGGATTGTAGTTTTGATAATAACTTTATTGTGAACCATATTTTAGGTATAATACGGCATTGCAATGGTATTGTAAAATAATGGAAATGAAGTAATACAATCTATGGACAAAAGAAAAGCAATGCCCTCTGTGAGGCTCGAACTCACGACCTTCAGATTATGAGACTGACGCGCTGCCTACTGCGCTAAGGCTCTGAATAGACGGATGCAAAGCTTTCTTATGTACTGTAGTGGGCCAACAGGTCTGCTACATTTGTGATATATTATATGTGCCTTGCAGATGACGCCGCTATGGTCTGTCTCTATCTCCATCAGTAGTAAGGAATGAATCCTGAAAGTATTTTTAAACATGTTGTGTGAATTGCAATGAGAAAAAATAATAAAAGGATGGTGTTGGGAGATGGGCTCTTTCTCGCCCGCAGATCAACAACAAAGGGAGAAGAGAAGCCGCTTCCCACGAGGTGTGAGACCCTCAAGGCGCTGCAGCTTTCTCGGTCTCCGGCAGGGGGAGCAGCGAGTCCCACCCCACGAGGCGTGAAATCCTCAAGGCACTACAGCTTTACCTCTCTTCAGCAGGGGGAGTAGTGAGACACCCCCACGAGGTGTGAGACTCTCAGGTGACCTTGGAGCTGATCTTGGGGTGTGAGTGCTTTGCTCTCTGTTCCCAGCGGGGGGAGGGGCTCACAGGGGCAGACTCGAGGCACTTTATCTTCTCCCATTCGCTATTTATAGACCCATTGCACCCACATCACGTGACTGTGAGACTCAGCGCTTTCGGGCTTCGTGCAGCGCCTGTTTTCTTTCTAACCTGAGGTCTGTCTGTCCCTCTTCCTTGGACCCTTTCTTCCACTCGGTGTGTGTTTCTCCCGACTCCGCCTAGAATCACTTCACTCTATCTGCTCCCGAGAGCGAATCTCACGCTTCATTTCAATGCTGGATTTCTAGCTGCGCCATATGACATTCACAATATATCACTCCTGCCGGGACTGAGTTTTTATAAAAAGTAGTGCAGGCACTCATGATCAGCGGTTCCATAGTGTAGTGGTTATCACGTCTGCTTTACACGCAGAAGGTCCTGGGTTCGATCCCCAGTGGAACCACTTTTATTTGAAGATTGATTTCATAAACCACCCTCGTCCACGCTTTTAGGCGCGAGGCCAGACAGGGAGAAGGGGTTGGAGCCTAAGTCTGGCATGTGACACGTGTCACTCTGTCATGTGGCATATGCCACATCTGATGTGACATATGCCATAGATTTTCTACTTGGTCTTTCATTATTATCAGTTGAGCATTTCCATAGGACTATGTTTCACTCTGCTAAAATAAAAAAATTGTTTAAAAAAATAAAAATAATATTAAAAAATAATTTCCCGAGGTGGGGTTTGAACCCTGGTCAAAACTCACTCAAAGCCCCTGCACATACACAGTGAGCCACCTACTCTGCTGAAAATTCCTCAGCCAAAGGCATTTATGTCATAGAATAAGGATGTCAGTCCTTCCTCTATTTCAATTGTCTTTGGACTGTAGATAGCAGAAATCTTCTCTCGATTTACATTCTTTAAATACAAATAGCCCTTCCTTTCATACAGTCTGCCACTAGCCCCATGCATTTCCAATTCTTACACAATCATCCACAAATTCTCATTCCACTAAATAAGTGATTTCTTTCATAGCAAACCTGTCCCCCCTATCCACGTGCCACCCAGCATGCCATTATCAATGCCTGACATGCACTATGAGTAAGGATGCCATAGTTCTCCCAGATACTGCTAGGGGTCATTTACAAAGGCACAGCTTTCATTTGTGGAATTTAGAAATAAAAAAAAATAAAAAAATAAACCGATTTCCCCCACCTGGGGTTTGAACCCTGGTCAAAACTAACTCAAAGCCCCTGCACATACACAGTGAGCCACCTACTCTGCTGAAAATATCCCAGCCAAAGGCATTTATGTCATAGAATAAGGATGTCAGTCCTTCCTCTATTTCTATTGTCTTTGGACTGTAGATAGCAGAAATCTTCTCTCGATTTACATTCTTTAAATACAAATAGCCCTTCCTTTCATACAGTCTGCCACTAGCCCCATGCATTTCCAATTCTTACACAATCATCCCCAAATTCTCATTCCACTAAATAAGTGATTTCTTTCATAGCAAACCTGTCCCCCCTATCCACGTGCCACCCAGCATGCCATTATCAATGCCTGACATGCACTATGAGTAAGGAAGCCATAGTTCTCCCAGATACTGCTAGGGGGTCATTTACAAAGGCACAGCTTTCATTTGTGGAATTTAGAAATAAAAAAATAAAAAAATAAAAAACCGATTCCCCCCCCCTGGGGTTTGAACCCCGGTCAAAACTCACTCAAAGCCCCTGCACATACACAGTGAGCCACCTACTCTGCTGAAAATTCCTCAGCCAAAGGCATTTATGTCATAGAATAAGGATGTCAGTCCTTCCTCTATTTCTATTGTCTTTGGACTGTAGATAGCAGAAATCTTCTCTCGATTTACATTCTTTAAATACAAATAGCCCTTCCTTTCATACAGTCTGCCACTAGCCCCATGCATTTCCAATTCTTACACAATCATCCACAAATTCTCATTCCACTAAATAAGTGATTTCTTTCATAGCAAACCTGTCCCCCCTATCCATGTGCCACCCAGCATGCCATTATCAATGCCTGACATGCACTATGAGTAAGGATGCCATAGTTCTCCCAGATACTGCTAGGGGTCATTTACAAAGGCACAGCTTTCATTTGTGGAATTTAGAAATAAAAAAAAATAAAAAAATAAACCGATTTCCCCCACCTGGGGTTTGAACCCTGGTCAAAACTAACTCAAAGCCCCTGCACATACACAGTGAGCCACCTACTCTGCTGAAAATTCCCCAGCCAAAGGCATTTATGTCATAGAATAAGGATGTCAGTCCTTCCTCTATTTCTATTGTCTTTGGACTGTAGATAGCAGAAATCTTCTCTCGATTTACATTCTTTAAATACAAATAGCCCTTCCTTTCATACAGTCTGCCACTAGCCCCATGCATTTCCAATTCTTACACAATCATCCACAAATTCTCATTCCACTAAATAAGTGATTTCTTTCATAGCAAA
Source organism: Lissotriton vulgaris (assembly GCF_964263255.1). Classification (NCBI taxonomy): domain Eukaryota; kingdom Metazoa; phylum Chordata; class Amphibia; order Caudata; family Salamandridae; genus Lissotriton; species Lissotriton vulgaris. The sequence goes on from NC_141685.1 coordinate 236,522,097, forward strand.
CCTGTCCCCCCTATCCACGTGCCACCCAGCATGCCATTATCAATGCCTGACATGCACTATGAGTAAGGATGCCATAGTTCTCCCAGATACTGCTAGGGGGTCATTTACAAAGGCACAGCTTTCATTTGTGGAATTTAGAAATAAAAAAAAATAAAAAAATAAACCAATTTCCCCCACCTGGGGTTTGAACCTTGGTCAAAACTCACTCAAAGCCCCTGCACATACACAGTGAGCCACCTACTCTGCTGAAAATTCCCCAGCCAAAGGCATTTATGTCATAAAATAAGGATGTCAGTCCTTCCTCTATTTCTATTGTCTTTGGACTGTAGATACCAGAAATCTTCTCTCGATTTACATTCTTTAAATACAAATAGCCCTTCCTTTCATACAGTCTGCCACTAGCCCCATGCATTTCCAATTCTTACACAATCATCCACAAATTCTCATTCCACTAAATAAGTGATTTCTTTCATAGCAAACCTGTCCCCCCTATCCACGTGCCACCCAGCATGCCATTATCAATGCCTGACATGCACTATGAGTAAGGAGGCCATAGTTCTCCCAGATACTGCTAGGGGGTCATTTACAAAGGCACAGCTTTCATTTGTGGAATTTAGAAATAAAAAAATAAAAAAATAAAAAAACGATTTCCCCCACCTGGGGTTTGAACCCTGGTCAAAACTCACTCAAAGCCCCTGCACATACACAGTGAGCCACCTACTCTGCTGAAAATTCCTCAGCCAAAGGCATTTATGTCATAGAATAAGGATGTCAGTCCTTCCTCTATTTCTATTGTCTTTGGACTGTAGATAGCAGAAATCTTCTCTCGATTTACATTCTTTAAATACAAATAGCCCTTCCTTTCATACAGTCTGCCACTAGCCCCATGCATTTCCAATTCTTACACAATCATCCCCAAATTCTCATTCCACTAAATAAGTGATTTCTTTCATAGCAAACCTGTCCCCCCTATCCACGTGCCACCCAGCATGCCATTATCAATGCCTGACATGCACTATGAGTAAGGAGGCCATAGTTCTCCCAGATACTGCTAGGGGGTCATTTACAAAGGCACAGCTTTCATTTGTGGAATTTAGAAATAAAATTAAAAAAAAAAAAAAACTGATTTCCCCCACCTGGGGTTTGAACCCTGGTCAACACTCACTCAAAGCCCCTGCACATACACACTGAGCCACCTACTCTGCTGAAAGTTCCACAGCCACAGATATCTATTTCATAGAATAAGGATGTCAGTCCTTCCCCAATTTTTATTGTCTTTGGACTGTAGATAGCAGAAATCTTCTCTCGATTTACATTCTTTAAATACAAATAGCCCTTCCTTTCATACAGTCTGCCACTAGCCCCATGCATTTCCAATTCTTACACAATCATCCCCAAATTCTCATTCCACTAAATACGTGATTTCTTTCATAGCAAACCTGTCCCCCCTATCCACGTGCCACCCAGCATGCCATTATCAATGCCTGACATGCACTATGAGTAAGGAGGCCATAGTTCTCCCAGATACTGCTAGGGGGTCATTTACAAAGGCACAGCTTTCATTTGTGGAATTTAGAAATAAAATTTAAAAAAAAAAAAAAAAAACGATTTTCCCCACCTGGGGTTTGAACCCTGGTCAAAACTCACTCAAAGCCCCTGCACATACACAGTGAGCCAACTACTCTGCTGAAAGTTCCCCAGCCAAAGGCATCTATGTCATAGAATGAGGATGTCAGTCCTTCCTCTATTTCAATTGTCTTTGGACTGTAGATACCAGAAATCTTCTCTCGATTTACATTCTTTAAATACAAATAGCCCTTCCTTTCATACAGTCTGCCACTAGCCCCATGCATTTCCAATTCTTACACAATCATCCCCAAATTCTCATTCCACTAAATAAGTGATTTCTTTCATAGCAAACCTGTCCCCCCTATCCACGTGCCACCCAGCATGCCATTATCAATGCCTGACATGCACTATGAGTAAGGAAGCCATAGTTCTCCCAGATACTGCTAGGGGGTCATTTACAAAGGCACAGCTTTCATTTGTGGAATTTAGAAATAAAAAAATAAAAAAATAAAAAACCGATTCCCCCCACCTGGGGTTTGAACCCCGGTCAAAACTCACTCAAAGCCCCTGCACATACACAGTGAGCCACCTACTCTGCTGAAAATTCCTCAGCCAAAGGCATTTATGTCATAGAATAAGGATGTCAGTCCTTCCTCTATTTCTATTGTCTTTGGACTGTAGATAGCAGAAATCTTCTCTCGATTTACATTCTTTAAATACAAATAGCCCTTCCTTTCATACAGTCTGCCACTAGCCCCATGCATTTCCAATTCTTACACAATCATCCACAAATTCTCATTCCACTAAATAAGTGATTTCTTTCATAGCAAACCTGTCCCCCCTATCCATGTGCCACCCAGCATGCCATTATCAATGCCTGACATGCACTATGAGTAAGGATGCCATAGTTCTCCCAGATACTGCTAGGGGTCATTTACAAAGGCACAGCTTTCATTTGTGGAATTTAGAAATAAAAAAAAATAAAAAAATAAACCGATTTCCCCCACCTGGGGTTTGAACCCTGGTCAAAACTAACTCAAAGCCCCTGCACATACACAGTGAGCCACCTACTCTGCTGAAAATTCCCCAGCCAAAGGCATTTATGTCATAGAATAAGGATGTCAGTCCTTCCTCTATTTCTATTGTCTTTGGACTGTAGATAGCAGAAATCTTCTCTCGATTTACATTCTTTAAATACAAATAGCCCTTCCTTTCATACAGTCTGCCACTAGCCCCATGCATTTCCAATTCTTACACAATCATCCACAAATTCTCATTCCACTAAATAAGTGATTTCTTTCATAGCAAACCTGTCCCCCCTATCCACGTGCCACCCAGCATGCCATTATCAATGCCTGACATGCACTATGAGTAAGGAGGCCATAGTTCTCCCAGATACTGCTAGGGGGTCATTTACAAAGGCACAGCTTTCATTTGTGGAATTTAGAAATAAAATTAAAAAAAAAAAAAAACTGATTTCCCCCACCTGGGGTTTGAACCCTGGTCAACACTCACTCAAAGCCCCTGCACATACACACTGAGCCACCTACTCTGCTGAAAGTTCCACAGCCACAGATATCTATTTCATAGAATAAGGATGTCAGTCCTTCCCCAATTTTTATTGTCTTTGGACTGTAGATAGCAGAAATCTTCTCTCGATTTACATTCTTTAAATACAAATAGCCCTTCCTTTCATACAGTCTGCCACTAGCCCCATGCATTTCCAATTCTTACACAATCATCCCCAAATTCTCATTCCACTAAATACGTGATTTCTTTCATAGCAAACCTGTCCCCCCTATCCACGTGCCACCCAGCATGCCATTATCAATGCCTGACATGCACTATGAGTAAGGAGGCCATAGTTCTCCCAGATACTGCTAGGGGGTCATTTACAAAGGCACAGCTTTCATTTGTGGAATTTAGAAATAAAATTTAAAAAAAAAAAAAAAAAACGATTTTCCCCACCTGGGGTTTGAACCCTGGTCAAAACTCACTCAAAGCCCCTGCACATACACAGTGAGCCAACTACTCTGCTGAAAGTTCCCCAGCCAAAGGCATCTATGTCATAGAATGAGGATGTCAGTCCTTCCTCTATTTCAATTGTCTTTGGACTGTAGATACCAGAAATCTTCTCTCGATTTACATTCTTTAAATACAAATAGCCCTTCCTTTCATACAGTCTGCCACTAGCCCCATGCATTTCCAATTCTTACACAATCATCCCCAAATTCTCATTCCACTAAATAAGTGATTTCTTTCATAGCAAACCTGTCCCCCCTATCCACGTGCCACCCAGCATGCCATTATCAATGCCTGACATGCACTATGAGTAAGGAAGCCATAGTTCTCCCAGATACTGCTAGGGGGTCATTTACAAAGGCACAGCTTTCATTTGTGGAATTTAGAAATAAAAAAATAAAAAAATAAAAAACCGATTCCCCCCCCCTGGGGTTTGAACCCCGGTCAAAACTCACTCAAAGCCCCTGCACATACACAGTGAGCCACCTACTCTGCTGAAAATTCCTCAGCCAAAGGCATTTATGTCATAGAATAAGGATGTCAGTCCTTCCTCTATTTCTATTGTCTTTGGACTGTAGATAGCAGAAATCTTCTCTCGATTTACATTCTTTAAATACAAATAGCCCTTCCTTTCATACAGTCTGCCACTAGCCCCATGCATTTCCAATTCTTACACAATCATCCACAAATTCTCATTCCACTAAATAAGTGATTTCTTTCATAGCAAACCTGTCCCCCCTATCCATGTGCCACCCAGCATGCCATTATCAATGCCTGACATGCACTATGAGTAAGGATGCCATAGTTCTCCCAGATACTGCTAGGGGTCATTTACAAAGGCACAGCTTTCATTTGTGGAATTTAGAAATAAAAAAAAATAAAAAAATAAACCGATTTCCCCCACCTGGGGTTTGAACCCTGGTCAAAACTAACTCAAAGCCCCTGCACATACACAGTGAGGCACCTACTCTGCTGAAAATTCCCCAGCCAAAGGCATTTATGTCATAGAATAAGGATGTCAGTCCTTCCTCTATTTCTATTGTCTTTGGACTGTAGATAGCAGAAATCTTCTCTCGATTTACATTCTTTAAATACAAATAGCCCTTCCTTTCATACAGTCTGCCACTAGCCCCATGCATTTCCAATTCTTACACAATCATCCACAAATTCTCATTCCACTAAATAAGTGATTTCTTTCATAGCAAACCTGTCCCCCCTATCCACGTGCCACCCAGCATGCCATTATCAATGCCTGACATGCACTATGAGTAAGGATGCCATAGTTCTCCCAGATACTGCTAGGGGGTCATTTACAAAGGCACAGCTTTCATTTGTGGAATTTAGAAATAAAAAAAAATAAAAAAATAAACCAATTTCCCCCACCTGGGGTTTGAACCCTGGTCAAAACTCACTCAAAGCCCCTGCACATACACAGTGAGCCACCTACTCTGCTGAAAATTCCCCAGCCAAAGGCATTTATGTCATAAAATAAGGATGTCAGTCCTTCCTCTATTTCTATTGTCTTTGGACTGTAGATACCAGAAATCTTCTCTCGATTTACATTCTTTAAATACAAATAGCCCTTCCTTTCATACAGTCTGCCACTAGCCCCATGCATTTCCAATTCTTACACAATCATCCACAAATTCTCATTCCACTAAATAAGTGATTTCTTTCATAGCAAACCTGTCCCCCCTATCCACGTGCCACCCAGCATGCCATTATCAATGCCTGACATGCACTATGAGTAAGGAGGCCATAGTTCTCCCAGATACTGCTAGGGGGTCATTTACAAAGGCACAGCTTTCATTTGTGGAATTTAGAAATAAAAAAATAAAAAAATAAAAAACCGATTTCCCCCACCTGGGGTTTGAACCCCGGTCAAAACTCACTCAAAGCCCCTGCACATACACAGTGAGCCACCTACTCTGCTGAAAATTCCTCAGCCAAAGGCATTTATGTCATAGAATAAGGATGTCAGTCCTTCCTCTATTTCTATTGTCTTTGGACTGTAGATAGCAGAAATCTTCTCTCGATTTACATTCTTTAAATACAAATAGCCCTTCCTTTCATACAGTCTGCCACTAGCCCCATGCATTTCCAATTCTTACACAATCATCCACAAATTCTCATTCCACTAAATAAGTGATTTCTTTCATAGCAAACCTGTCCCCCCTATCCACGTGCCACCCAGCATGCCATTATCAATGCCTGACATGCACTATGAGTAAGGAGGCCATAGTTCTCCCAGATACTGCTAGGGGGTCATTTACAAAGGCACAGCTTTCATTTGTGGAATTTAGAAATAAAAAAATAAAAAAATAAAAAACCGATTTCCCCCACCTGGGGTTTGAACCCCGGTCAAAACTCACTCAAAGCCCCTGCACATACACAGTGAGCCACCTACTCTGCTGAAAATTCCTCAGCCAAAGGCATTTATGTCATAGAATAAGGATGTCAGTCCTTCCTCTATTTCTATTGTCTTTGGACTGTAGATAGCAGAAATCTTCTCTCGATTTACATTCTTTAAATACAAATAGCCCTTCCTTTCATACAGTCTGCCACTAGCCCCATGCATTTCCAATTCTTACACAATCATCCACAAATTCTCATTCCACTAAATAAGTGATTTCTTTCATAGCAAACCTGTCCCCCCTATCCATGTGCCACCCAGCATGCCATTATCAATGCCTGACATGCACTATGAGTAAGGATGCCATAGTTCTCCCAGATACTGCTAGGGGTCATTTACAAAGGCACAGCTTTCATTTGTGGAATTTAGAAATAAAAAAAAATAAAAAAATAAACCGATTTCCCCCACCTGGGGTTTGAACCCTGGTCAAAACTAACTCAAAGCCCCTGCACATACACAGTGAGCCACCTACTCTGCTGAAAATTCCCCAGCCAAAGGCATTTATGTCATAGAATAAGGATGTCAGTCCTTCCTCTATTTCTATTGTCTTTGGACTGTAGATAGCAGAAATCTTCTCTCGATTTACATTCTTTAAATACAAATAGCCCTTCCTTTCATACAGTCTGCCACTAGCCCCATGCATTTCCAATTCTTACACAATCATCCACAAATTCTCATTCCACTAAATAAGTGATTTCTTTCATAGCAAACCTGTCCCCCCTATCCACGTGCCACCCAGCATGCCATTATCAATGCCTGACATGCACTATGAGTAAGGATGCCATAGTTCTCCCAGATACTGCTAGGGGGTCATTTACAAAGGCACAGCTTTCATTTGTGGAATTTAGAAATAAAAAAAAATAAAAAAATAAACCAATTTCCCCCACCTGGGGTTTGAACCCTGGTCAAAACTCACTCAAAGCCCCTGCACATACACAGTGAGCCACCTACTCTGCTGAAAATTCCCCAGCCAAAGGCATTTATGTCATAAAATAAGGATGTCAGTCCTTCCTCTATTTCTATTGTCTTTGGACTGTAGATACCAGAAATCTTCTCTCGATTTACATTCTTTAAATACAAATAGCCCTTCCTTTCATACAGTCTGCCACTAGCCCCATGCATTTCCAATTCTTACACAATCATCCACAAATTCTCATTCCACTAAATAAGTGATTTCTTTCATAGCAAACCTGTCCCCCCTATCCACGTGCCACCCAGCATGCCATTATCAATGCCTGACATGCACTATGAGTAAGGAGGCCATAGTTCTCCCAGATACTGCTAGGGGGTCATTTACAAAGGCACAGCTTTCATTTGTGGAATTTAGAAATAAAAAAATAAAAAAATAAAAAACCGATTTCCCCCACCTGGGGTTTGAACCCTGGTCAAAACTCACTCAAAGCCCCTGCACATACACAGTGAGCCACCTACTCTGCTGAAAATTCCTCAGCCAAAGGCATTTATGTCATAGAATAAGGATGTCAGTCCTTCCTCTATTTCTATTGTCTTTGGACTGTAGATAGCAGAAATCTTCTCTCGATTTACATTCTTTAAATACAAATAGCCCTTCCTTTCATACAGTCTGCCACTAGCCCCATGCATTTCCAATTCTTACACAATCATCCCCAAATTCTCATTCCACTAAATAAGTGATTTCTTTCATAGCAAACCTGTCCCCCCTATCCACGTGCCACCCAGCATGCCATTATCAATGCCTGACATGCACTATGAGTAAGGAGGCCATAGTTCTCCCAGATACTGCTAGGGGGTCATTTACAAAGGCACAGCTTTCATTTGTGGAATTTAGAAATAAAATTAAAAAAAAAAAAAAACTGATTTCCCCCACCTGGGGTTTGAACCCTGGTCAACACTCACTCAAAGCCCCTGCACATACACACTGAGCCACCTACTCTGCTGAAAGTTGCACAGCCACAGATATCTATTTCATAGAATAAGGATGTCAGTCCTTCCCCAATTTTTATTGTCTTTGGACTGTAGATAGCAGAAATCTTCTCTCGATTTACATTCTTTAAATACAAATAGCCCTTCCTTTCATACAGTCTGCCACTAGCCCCATGCATTTCCAATTCTTACACAATCATCCCCAAATTCTCATTCCACTAAATACGTGATTTCTTTCATAGCAAACCTGTCCCCCCTATCCACGTGCCACCCAGCATGCCATTATCAATGCCTGACATGCACTATGAGTAAGGAGGCCATAGTTCTCCCAGATACTGCTAGGGGGTCATTTACAAAGGCACAGCTTTCATTTGTGGAATTTAGAAATAAAATTTAAAAAAAAAAAAAAAAAACGATTTTCCCCACCTGGGGTTTTTGAACCCTGGTCAAAACTCACTCAAAGCCCCTGCACATACACAGTGAGCCAACTACTCTGCTGAAAGTTCCCCAGCCAAAGGCATCTATGTCATAGAATGAGGATGTCAGTCCTTCCTCTATTTCAATTGTCTTTGGACTGTAGATACCAGAAATCTTCTCTCGATTTACATTCTTTAAATACAAATAGCCCTTCCTTTCATACAGTCTGCCACTAGCCCCATGCATTTCCAATTCTTACACAATCATCCCCAAATTCTCATTCCACTAAATAAGTGATTTCTTTCATAGCAAACCTGTCCCCCCTATCCACGTGCCACCCAGCATGCCATTATCAATGCCTGACATGCACTATGAGTAAGGAGGCCATAGTTCTCTCAGATACTGCTAGGGGGTCATTTACAAAGGCACAGCTTTCATTTGTGGAATTTAGAAATAAAATTAAAAAAAATAAAAAAAAAACGATTTTCCCCACCTGGGGTTTGAACCCTGGTCAAAACTCACTCAAAGCCCCTGCACATACACAGCAAGCCAACTACTCTGCTGAACGTTCCCCAGCCAAAGTCATCTATGTCATAGAATAGGGATGTCAGTCCTTCCTCTATTTCTATTGTCTTTGGACTGTAGATACCAGAAATCTTCTCTCGATTTACATTCTTTAAATACAAATAGCCCTTCCTTTCATACAGTCTGCCACTAGCCCCATGCATTTCCAATTCTTACACAATCATCCCCAAATTCTCATTCCACTAAATAAGTGATTTCTTTCATAGCAAACCTGTCCCCCCTATCCACGTGCCACCCAGCATGCCATTATCAATGCCTGACATGCACTATGAGTAAGGAAGCCATAGTTCTCCCAGATACTGCTAGGGGGTCATTTACAAAGGCACAGCTTTCATTTGTGGAATTTAGAAATAAAAAAATAAAAAAATAAAAAACCGATTCCCCCCACCTGGGGTTTGAACCCCGGTCAAAACTCACTCAAAGCCCCTGCACATACACAGTGAGCCACCTACTCTGCTGAAAATTCCTCAGCCAAAGGCATTTATGTCATAGAATAAGGATGTCAGTCCTTCCTCTATTTCTATTGTCTTTGGACTGTAGATAGCAGAAATCTTCTCTCGATTTACATTCTTTAAATACAAATAGCCCTTCCTTTCATACAGTCTGCCACTAGCCCCATGCATTTCCAATTCTTACACAATCATCCACAAATTCTCATTCCACTAAATAAGTGATTTCTTTCATAGCAAACCTGTCCCCCCTATCCATGTGCCACCCAGCATGCCATTATCAATGCCTGACATGCACTATGAGTAAGGATGCCATAGTTCTCCCAGATACTGCTAGGGGTCATTTACAAAGGCACAGCTTTCATTTGTGGAATTTAGAAATAAAAAAAAATAAAAAAATAAACCGATTTCCCCCACCTGGGGTTTGAACCCTGGTCAAAACTAACTCAAAGCCCCTGCACATACACAGTGAGCCACCTACTCTGCTGAAAATTCCCCAGCCAAAGGCATTTATGTCATAGAATAAGGATGTCAGTCCTTCCTCTATTTCTATTGTCTTTGGACTGTAGATAGCAGAAATCTTCTCTCGATTTACATTCTTTAAATACAAATAGCCCTTCCTTTCATACAGTCTGCCACTAGCCCCATGCATTTCCAATTCTTACACAATCATCCACAAATTCTCATTCCACTAAATAAGTGATTTCTTTCATAGCAAACCTGTCCCCCCTATCCACGTGCCACCCAGCATGCCATTATCAATGCCTGACATGCACTATGAGTAAGGATGCCATAGTTCTCCCAGATACTGCTAGGGGGTCATTTACAAAGGCACAGCTTTCATTTGTGGAATTTAGAAATAAAAAAAAATAAAAAAATAAACCAATTTCCCCCACCTGGGGTTTGAACCTTGGTCAAAACTCACTCAAAGCCCCTGCACATACACAGTGAGCCACCTACTCTGCTGAAAATTCCCCAGCCAAAGGCATTTATGTCATAAAATAAGGATGTCAGTCCTTCCTCTATTTCTATTGTCTTTGGACTGTAGATACCAGAAATCTTCTCTCGATTTACATTCTTTAAATACAAATAGCCCTTCCTTTCATACAGTCTGCCACTAGCCCCATGCATTTCCAATTCTTACACAATCATCCACAAATTCTCATTCCACTAAATAAGTGATTTCTTTCATAGCAAACCTGTCCCCCCTATCCACGTGCCACCCAGCATGCCATTATCAATGCCTGACATGCACTATGAGTAAGGAGGCCATAGTTCTCCCAGATACTGCTAGGGGGTCATTTACAAAGGCACAGCTTTCATTTGTGGAATTTAGAAATAAAAAAATAAAAAAATAAAAAAACGATTTCCCCCACCTGGGGTTTGAACCCTGGTCAAAACTCACTCAAAGCCCCTGCACATACACAGTGAGCCACCTACTCTGCTGAAAATTCCTCAGCCAAAGGCATTTATGTCATAGAATAAGGATGTCAGTCCTTCCTCTATTTCTATTGTCTTTGGACTGTAGATAGCAGAAATCTTCTCTCGATTTACATTCTTTAAATACAAATAGCCCTTCCTTTCATACAGTCTGCCACTAGCCCCATGCATTTCCAATTCTTACACAATCATCCCCAAATTCTCATTCCACTAAATAAGTGATTTCTTTCATAGCAAACCTGTCCCCCCTATCCACGTGCCACCCAGCATGCCATTATCAATGCCTGACATGCACTATGAGTAAGGAGGCCATAGTTCTCCCAGATACTGCTAGGGGGTCATTTACAAAGGCACAGCTTTCATTTGTGGAATTTAGAAATAAAATTAAAAAAAAAAAAAAACTGATTTCCCCCACCTGGGGTTTGAACCCTGGTCAACACTCACTCAAAGCCCCTGCACATACACACTGAGCCACCTACTCTGCTGAAAGTTCCACAGCCACAGATATCTATTTCATAGAATAAGGATGTCAGTCCTTCCCCAATTTTTATTGTCTTTGGACTGTAGATAGCAGAAATCTTCTCTCGATTTACATTCTTTAAATACAAATAGCCCTTCCTTTCATACAGTCTGCCACTAGCCCCATGCATTTCCAATTCTTACACAATCATCCCCAAATTCTCATTCCACTAAATACGTGATTTCTTTCATAGCAAACCTGTCCCCCCTATCCACGTGCCACCCAGCATGCCATTATCAATGCCTGACATGCACTATGAGTAAGGAGGCCATAGTTCTCCCAGATACTGCTAGGGGGTCATTTACAAAGGCACAGCTTTCATTTGTGGAATTTAGAAATAAAATTTAAAAAAAAAAAAAAAAAACGATTTTCCCCACCTGGGGTTTGAACCCTGGTCAAAACTCACTCAAAGCCCCTGCACATACACAGTGAGCCAACTACTCTGCTGAAAGTTCCCCAGCCAAAGGCATCTATGTCATAGAATGAGGATGTCAGTCCTTCCTCTATTTCAATTGTCTTTGGACTGTAGATACCAGAAATCTTCTCTCGATTTACATTCTTTAAATACAAATAGCCCTTCCTTTCATACAGTCTGCCACTAGCCCCATGCATTTCCAATTCTTACACAATCATCCCCAAATTCTCATTCCACTAAATAAGTGATTTCTTTCATAGCAAACCTGTCCCCCCTATCCACGTGCCACCCAGCATGCCATTATCAATGCCTGACATGCACTATGAGTAAGGAAGCCATAGTTCTCCCAGATACTGCTAGGGGGTCATTTACAAAGGCACAGCTTTCATTTGTGGAATTTAGAAATAAAAAAATAAAAAAATAAAAAACCGATTCCCCCCCCCTGGGGTTTGAACCCCGGTCAAAACTCACTCAAAGCCCCTGCACATACACAGTGAGCCACCTACTCTGCTGAAAATTCCTCAGCCAAAGGCATTTATGTCATAGAATAAGGATGTCAGTCCTTCCTCTATTTCTATTGTCTTTGGACTGTAGATAGCAGAAATCTTCTCTCGATTTACATTCTTTAAATACAAATAGCCCTTCCTTTCATACAGTCTGCCACTAGCCCCATGCATTTCCAATTCTTACACAATCATCCACAAATTCTCATTCCACTAAATAAGTGATTTCTTTCATAGCAAACCTGTCCCCCCTATCCATGTGCCACCCAGCATGCCATTATCAATGCCTGACATGCACTATGAGTAAGGATGCCATAGTTCTCCCAGATACTGCTAGGGGTCATTTACAAAGGCACAGCTTTCATTTGTGGAATTTAGAAATAAAAAAAAATAAAAAAATAAACCGATTTCCCCCACCTGGGGTTTGAACCCTGGTCAAAACTAACTCAAAGCCCCTGCACATACACAGTGAGCCACCTACTCTGCTGAAAATTCCCCAGCCAAAGGCATTTATGTCATAGAATAAGGATGTCAGTCCTTCCTCTATTTCTATTGTCTTTGGACTGTAGATAGCAGAAATCTTCTCTCGATTTACATTCTTTAAATACAAATAGCCCTTCCTTTCATACAGTCTGCCACTAGCCCCATGCATTTCCAATTCTTACACAATCATCCACAAATTCTCATTCCACTAAATAAGTGATTTCTTTCATAGCAAACCTGTCCCCCCTATCCACGTGCCACCCAGCATGCCATTATCAATGCCTGACATGCACTATGAGTAAGGATGCCATAGTTCTCCCAGATACTGCTAGGGGGTCATTTACAAAGGCACAGCTTTCATTTGTGGAATTTAGAAATAAAAAAAAATAAAAAAATAAACCAATTTCCCCCACCTGGGGTTTGAACCCTGGTCAAAACTCACTCAAAGCCCCTGCACATACACAGTGAGCCACCTACTCTGCTGAAAATTCCCCAGCCAAAGGCATTTATGTCATAAAATAAGGATGTCAGTCCTTCCTCTATTTCTATTGTCTTTGGACTGTAGATACCAGAAATCTTCTCTCGATTTACATTCTTTAAATACAAATAGCCCTTCCTTTCATACAGTCTGCCACTAGCCCCATGCATTTCCAATTCTTACACAATCATCCACAAATTCTCATTCCACTAAATAAGTGATTTCTTTCATAGCAAACCTGTCCCCCCTATCCACGTGCCACCCAGCATGCCATTATCAATGCCTGACATGCACTATGAGTAAGGAGGCCATAGTTCTCCCAGATACTGCTAGGGGGTCATTTACAAAGGCACAGCTTTCATTTGTGGAATTTAGAAATAAAAAAATAAAAAAATAAAAAACCGATTTCCCCCACCTGGGGTTTGAACCCCGGTCAAAACTCACTCAAAGCCCCTGCACATACACAGTGAGCCACCTACTCTGCTGAAAATTCCTCAGCCAAAGGCATTTATGTCATAGAATAAGGATGTCAGTCCTTCCTCTATTTCTATTGTCTTTGGACTGTAGATAGCAGAAATCTTCTCTCGATTTACATTCTTTAAATACAAATAGCCCTTCCTTTCATACAGTCTGCCACTAGCCCCATGCATTTCCAATTCTTACACAATCATCCACAAATTCTCATTCCACTAAATAAGTGATTTCTTTCATAGCAAACCTGTCCCCCCTATCCACGTGCCACCCAGCATGCCATTATCAATGCCTGACATGCACTATGAGTAAGGAGGCCATAGTTCTCCCAGATACTGCTAGGGGGTCATTTACAAAGGCACAGCTTTCATTTGTGGAATTTAGAAATAAAAAAATAAAAAAATAAAAAACCGATTTCCCCCACCTGGGGTTTGAACCCCGGTCAAAACTCACTCAAAGCCCCTGCACATACACAGTGAGCCACCTACTCTGCTGAAAATTCCTCAGCCAAAGGCATTTATGTCATAGAATAAGGATGTCAGTCCTTCCTCTATTTCTATTGTCTTTGGACTGTAGATAGCAGAAATCTTCTCTCGATTTACATTCTTTAAATACAAATAGCCCTTCCTTTCATACAGTCTGCCACTAGCCCCATGCATTTCCAATTCTTACACAATCATCCACAAATTCTCATTCCACTAAATAAGTGATTTCTTTCATAGCAAACCTGTCCCCCCTATCCATGTGCCACCCAGCATGCCATTATCAATGCCTGACATGCACTATGAGTAAGGATGCCATAGTTCTCCCAGATACTGCTAGGGGTCATTTACAAAGGCACAGCTTTCATTTGTGGAATTTAGAAATAAAAAAAAATAAAAAAATAAACCGATTTCCCCCACCTGGGGTTTGAACCCTGGTCAAAACTAACTCAAAGCCCCTGCACATACACAGTGAGCCACCTACTCTGCTGAAAATTCCCCAGCCAAAGGCATTTATGTCATAGAATAAGGATGTCAGTCCTTCCTCTATTTCTATTGTCTTTGGACTGTAGATAGCAGAAATCTTCTCTCGATTTACATTCTTTAAATACAAATAGCCCTTCCTTTCATACAGTCTGCCACTAGCCCCATGCATTTCCAATTCTTACACAATCATCCACAAATTCTCATTCCACTAAATAAGTGATTTCTTTCATAGCAAACCTGTCCCCCCTATCCACGTGCCACCCAGCATGCCATTATCAATGCCTGACATGCACTATGAGTAAGGATGCCATAGTTCTCCCAGATACTGCTAGGGGGTCATTTACAAAGGCACAGCTTTCATTTGTGGAATTTAGAAATAAAAAAAAATAAAAAAATAAACCAATTTCCCCCACCTGGGGTTTGAACCCTGGTCAAAACTCACTCAAAGCCCCTGCACATACACAGTGAGCCACCTACTCTGCTGAAAATTCCCCAGCCAAAGGCATTTATGTCATAAAATAAGGATGTCAGTCCTTCCTCTATTTCTATTGTCTTTGGACTGTAGATACCAGAAATCTTCTCTCGATTTACATTCTTTAAATACAAATAGCCCTTCCTTTCATACAGTCTGCCACTAGCCCCATGCATTTCCAATTCTTACACAATCATCCACAAATTCTCATTCCACTAAATAAGTGATTTCTTTCATAGCAAACCTGTCCCCCCTATCCACGTGCCACCCAGCATGCCATTATCAATGCCTGACATGCACTATGAGTAAGGAGGCCATAGTTCTCCCAGATACTGCTAGGGGGTCATTTACAAAGGCACAGCTTTCATTTGTGGAATTTAGAAATAAAAAAATAAAAAAATAAAAAACCGATTTCCCCCACCTGGGGTTTGAACCCTGGTCAAAACTCACTCAAAGCCCCTGCACATACACAGTGAGCCACCTACTCTGCTGAAAATTCCTCAGCCAAAGGCATTTATGTCATAGAATAAGGATGTCAGTCCTTCCTCTATTTCTATTGTCTTTGGACTGTAGATAGCAGAAATCTTCTCTCGATTTACATTCTTTAAATACAAATAGCCCTTCCTTTCATACAGTCTGCCACTAGCCCCATGCATTTCCAATTCTTACACAATCATCCCCAAATTCTCATTCCACTAAATAAGTGATTTCTTTCATAGCAAACCTGTCCCCCCTATCCACGTGCCACCCAGCATGCCATTATCAATGCCTGACATGCACTATGAGTAAGGAGGCCATAGTTCTCCCAGATACTGCTAGGGGGTCATTTACAAAGGCACAGCTTTCATTTGTGGAATTTAGAAATAAAATTAAAAAAAAAAAAAAACTGATTTCCCCCACCTGGGGTTTGAACCCTGGTCAACACTCACTCAAAGCCCCTGCACATACACACTGAGCCACCTACTCTGCTGAAAGTTGCACAGCCACAGATATCTATTTCATAGAATAAGGATGTCAGTCCTTCCCCAATTTTTATTGTCTTTGGACTGTAGATAGCAGAAATCTTCTCTCGATTTACATTCTTTAAATACAAATAGCCCTTCCTTTCATACAGTCTGCCACTAGCCCCATGCATTTCCAATTCTTACACAATCATCCCCAAATTCTCATTCCACTAAATACGTGATTTCTTTCATAGCAAACCTGTCCCCCCTATCCACGTGCCACCCAGCATGCCATTATCAATGCCTGACATGCACTATGAGTAAGGAGGCCATAGTTCTCCCAGATACTGCTAGGGGGTCATTTACAAAGGCACAGCTTTCATTTGTGGAATTTAGAAATAAAATTTAAAAAAAAAAAAAAAAAACGATTTTCCCCACCTGGGGTTTTTGAACCCTGGTCAAAACTCACTCAAAGCCCCTGCACATACACAGTGAGCCAACTACTCTGCTGAAAGTTCCCCAGCCAAAGGCATCTATGTCATAGAATGAGGATGTCAGTCCTTCCTCTATTTCAATTGTCTTTGGACTGTAGATACCAGAAATCTTCTCTCGATTTACATTCTTTAAATACAAATAGCCCTTCCTTTCATACAGTCTGCCACTAGCCCCATGCATTTCCAATTCTTACACAATCATCCCCAAATTCTCATTCCACTAAATAAGTGATTTCTTTCATAGCAAACCTGTCCCCCCTATCCACGTGCCACCCAGCATGCCATTATCAATGCCTGACATGCACTATGAGTAAGGAGGCCATAGTTCTCTCAGATACTGCTAGGGGGTCATTTACAAAGGCACAGCTTTCATTTGTGGAATTTAGAAATAAAATTAAAAAAAATAAAAAAAAAACGATTTTCCCCACCTGGGGTTTGAACCCTGGTCAAAACTCACTCAAAGCCCCTGCACATACACAGCAAGCCAACTACTCTGCTGAACGTTCCCCAGCCAAAGTCATCTATGTCATAGAATAGGGATGTCAGTCCTTCCTCTATTTCTATTGTCTTTGGACTGTAGATACCAGAAATCTTCTCTCGATTTACATTCTTTAAATACAAATAGCCCTTCCTTTCATACAGTCTGCCACTAGCCCCATGCATTTCCAATTCTTACACAATCATCCACAAATTCTCATTCCACTAAATAAGTGATTTCTTTCATAGCAAACCTGTCCCCCCTATCCACGTGCCACCCAGCATGCCATTATCAATGCCTGACATGCACTATGAGTAAGGAGGCCATAGTTCTCCCAGATACTGCTAGGGGGTCATTTACAAAGGCACAGCTTTCATTTGTGGAATTTAGAAATAAAAAAATAAAAAAATAAAAAACCGATTTCCCCCACCTGGGGTTTGAACCCTGGTCAAAACTCACTCAAAGCCCCTGCACATACACAGTGAGCCACCTACTCTGCTGAAAATTCCTCAGCCAAAGGCATTTATGTCATAGAATAAGGATGTCAGTCCTTCCTCTATTTCTATTGTCTTTGGACTGTAGATAGCAGAAATCTTCTCTCGATTTACATTCTTTAAATACAAATAGCCCTTCCTTTCATACAGTCTGCCACTAGCCCCATGCATTTCCAATTCTTACACAATCATCCCCAAATTCTCATTCCACTAAATAAGTGATTTCTTTCATAGCAAACCTGTCCCCCCTATCCACGTGCCACCCAGCATGCCATTATCAATGCCTGACATGCACTATGAGTAAGGAGGCCATAGTTCTCCCAGATACTGCTAGGGGGTCATTTACAAAGGCACAGCTTTCATTTGTGGAATTTAGAAATAAAATTAAAAAAAAAAAAAAACTGATTTCCCCCACCTGGGGTTTGAACCCTGGTCAACACTCACTCAAAGCCCCTGCACATACACACTGAGCCACCTACTCTGCTGAAAGTTGCACAGCCACAGATATCTATTTCATAGAATAAGGATGTCAGTCCTTCCCCAATTTTTATTGTCTTTGGACTGTAGATAGCAGAAATCTTCTCTCGATTTACATTCTTTAAATACAAATAGCCCTTCCTTTCATACAGTCTGCCACTAGCCCCATGCATTTCCAATTCTTACACAATCATCCCCAAATTCTCATTCCACTAAATACGTGATTTCTTTCATAGCAAACCTGTCCCCCCTATCCACGTGCCACCCAGCATGCCATTATCAATGCCTGACATGCACTATGAGTAAGGAGGCCATAGTTCTCCCAGATACTGCTAGGGGGTCATTTACAAAGGCACAGCTTTCATTTGTGGAATTTAGAAATAAAATTTAAAAAAAAAAAAAAAAAACGATTTTCCCCACCTGGGGTTTGAACCCTGGTCAAAACTCACTCAAAGCCCCTGCACATACACAGTGAGCCAACTACTCTGCTGAAAGTTCCCCAGCCAAAGGCATCTATGTCATAGAATGAGGATGTCAGTCCTTCCTCTATTTCAATTGTCTTTGGACTGTAGATACCAGAAATCTTCTCTCGATTTACATTCTTTAAATACAAATAGCCCTTCCTTTCATACAGTCTGCCACTAGCCCCATGCATTTCCAATTCTTACACAATCATCCCCAAATTCTCATTCCACTAAATAAGTGATTTCTTTCATAGCAAACCTGTCCCCCCTATCCACGTGCCACCCAGCATGCCATTATCAATGCCTGACATGCACTATGAGTAAGGAGGCCATAGTTCTCTCAGATACTGCTAGGGGGTCATTTACAAAGGCACAGCTTTCATTTGTGGAATTTAGAAATAAAATTAAAAAAAATAAAAAAAAAACGATTTTCCCCACCTGGGGTTTGAACCCTGGTCAAAACTCACTCAAAGCCCCTGCACATACACAGCAAGCCAACTACTCTGCTGAACGTTCCCCAGCCAAAGTCATCTATGTCATAGAATAGGGATGTCAGTCCTTCCTCTATTTCTATTGTCTTTGGACTGTAGATACCAGAAATCTTCTCTCGATTTACATTCTTTAAATACAAATAGCCCTTCCTTTCATACAGTCTGCCACTAGCCCCATGCATTTCCAATTCTTACACAATCATCCACAAATTCTCATTCCACTAAATAAGTGATTTCTTTCATAGCAAACCTGTCCCCCCTATCCACGTGCCACCCAGCATGCCATTATCAATGCCTGACATGCACTATGAGTAAGGAGGCCATAGTTCTCCCAGATACTGCTAGTGGGTCATTTACAAAGGCACCGCTTTCATTTGTGGAATTTAGAAATAAAATAAAAAAAAAAAAAAAAAAGATTTTCCCCACCTGGGGTTTGAACCCAGGTCAAAACTCACTCAAAGCCCCTGCACATACACAGTGAGCCAACTACTCTGCTGAAAGTTCACCAGCCAAAGGCATCTATGTCATAGAATAAGGATGTCAGCCCTTCCTCTATTTCTATTGTCTTTGGACTGTAGATACCAGAAATCTTCTCTCGATTTACATTCTTTAAATACAAATAGCCCTTCCTTTCATACAGTCTGCCACTAGCCCCATGCATTTCCAATTCTTACACAATCACGGCACAGGGAACCCCAGGTGCCACCCAGATTAGGACCCCCCTGGCATAGGTAGAATAGGATGAATGAAACATCTGGCCCGCCATTTTTAGGACAGCTTCTGGGCACCCTCTTCGTTCAAGTGGGTCTCCTGGAGGCACGCAATGGAGACGCCATGGCGTCGGAGGAATGAAAGGACCCTGTATCTTTTAGTGCAAGTGCCCAATCCACGCACGTTCCAAGTTAAGAATTTAAACCCCATGACAGGAGATCACGCCCAACCTGGACATATATTACAAACGGCGTGTTCCGCCACCCACGGGCCCAACCAGCATCCAGGCCGGGGGACCTAGCCCATCTGATCAGCCATTCAAAAAACAGAAACACAGTACTCTCGATGCCAGCAACAATTTCCCCTCCCAACCCCACCAACCCCCCAAGCCCCCCCAACCCCACAACCCCCCCATAACATCTACCCCCACCCCCACCCACGAGCAAGATGACAGCAACAACAAAACACGCTATCCTGCCCTCCCCCTGCTGGTGCCAGGATGTACACAGCCACCCTATTCGTCCCATCCAATACACACACACACACACACCCAACCAAACACCACCCACCCCCCTTCTAGCTCCCCATGGGACCCAGACGTACAGGAATGAACCTGGGCTTGGCCGCCGGCATCAGTCCCAAAGCAGGGCCCTCCCCAGCCAAAATAAAGACAGACACCGCCACATAAGGTCGTTCCAACGGGATACAGGTCCTACGCTCCTCTCCGTCATTCAAGCTCGAACAGCACGGCTCCCAGGTACCTCATACAAACTCAAGGCCCAGCACTAAAGCCCCCAAAGCAGAGCACAACACTCTTCACTCCAACAGTACCTTACGACAGAGCCGTCCCCTGCAGCAGTTCAGACATTCCAGTCTCTGGGATCACCGGAGCCGTAGAGTCTGTACCTGGCACAATGTCCTGCAGGGTATCTGGAACCAACACGTCCCCAGGGGCGGATGCGCCCGAGGACTCTGGACCATCCCTTGCCAAGGAAGGTCCCAACGGCTCCGCCTTCCGCATCGTCGTCCCTGGGGATGGTTCCCCCAGGTCTCACGGGGCCCCCCTCACTCTCCCGAGGGCATGTCGTCACCCCTGTATCTCCTGCCACTCCCACACCTCAGCGGGCTATTCGAAGAAATGCGCCCGGCCCTGAGATATCACCTTGACCTTGGCCGGATATAACAGCATATATTGTAGCTTCATCTCCTGGAGCTTCTGCTTGACTCCCAGGTAGGACTTCCGCTGCTCTTGCACCTGTTGGGTTTTAAATAGGATAGATGCATATGTGGCTGTTCTCAATAGTGAGAGACTCCGTCTACCTCGCCGCCTTCAGAATGCAATCCCGGACTATATAGTTCAGGATCTTCGCAATCAATGCCCTCGGAGGCTCCCCCGGGTGTGGGGGGTACCATGGCCCTATGCGCCCGTTCGATGCCAAATACATTTGATAGCCCATGCGGGCTTCAAGTTGTGCGCTGTAAAACCGCCTCTTATGCTTGATTTAATAATCTATAATGTTGTGCCTTCTATAATAAGAATCTAGGACACGTTTAGCATTTAAATGACTACTTTAACAATTGCGATACAAAAGGGGATGATGGACGGAGCGTTTGAGCAAATCAAACACTCACCCCCAGTCAGCTGATCTGGGTTTAATCCATCACCATTCTTTAGCCCACTCTCCCACCCCAGTTCAGACATGGCCATATGCAAATCAGTCTGACCCTGTGCCTCATGGGAACAGTCCAGCCCAAACTGCCAAGCCATGTCTTCCCTGTACCGAAAAAAAACATCCTGGAACTGGTTTCTGGATAATCAGCCATCATCAGCCAGCCTAGCTTGAATCCAGTGGCAAAGTGAGCAAGGGACCCAAGTCTGGGCACACCCTGCCAACTTAGGGTGAACAAAGCAAAACCAAAGGGGATGATGGACCGAGTGTTGAACGTTGCAAGCACTCACCCCCAGTCAACTGATCTGGGCCTTGATCATCTTACCTGTCCACCCTGCAGCTGACTGCTTTTTTAATTGGGAAATTTGAGCCCCCCCTGAATCTCACTAACTAGGCCAGTCCCCCTGCTGGGGATGCCACATTCATGCCTGGCACGTAATCAGACACATAAGGGCTTGATTTGCTTGATGCACAGAGTCAAGTTTACTCTTCCTGTGAGTTCATGTCCCCATTACATTAAGGTTGTTGAACTTGTTACTGTGCCTACTACATAATACACTGCAACCTACAAGCTGCCGGCTCTAATCCCTAAAGTATAGTTAAAGGTGACTGAGCCAGCTGCACAGGTCTGCTTGTGATCTCCAGGTTACGCATCCCAGTCCAGTTACGGTTACTCAAAGGCTCAGTTTACTGCAGAATAATGTAAATAAACTGCAGATTGCACTTTTGAATTCGCATAGGAGCTACTCAGCCTCTCACTCTTCTAAGGTGGACACAATCTGTACATTGAAATATAATGCTAACATGAAGTAGGACTCAGGTTACTGTGGGTGAGTCTCCAGCACATCTTTCATAATAACCATGTATCTTTCAAAATACTCCTCTCTTATTACAGTATTGCTGGGGGGACTGGTGATTTACATGGTGAGCTCAGGTCACATTCCCTACTTTCCCCAGTTGGAGCAGTAGGAATTGTAAAGCACATTTTCACCCTGAAAAGTACATTGGTACTGAAAAACAGATGTTCATTGTTCTCTAACTCAATAGTGCTCCTTTTATTAACCACAGAAAGAGGAAAGGCTGAGTCAACTTACCAGCCTTTGAACCTGTGACCCTGAAGTCAAACACAGATCTCTGCAGTTAAATGTGTGAGTCCCCAGAGCCACCAACTGAGCAAAAGCAGCAGGTCAAGCAGTGCACTATTGATAGTGTTTGGCTACAGACAGCTGCAGCTGTCTGTTAGCAACTGCTAATGAGTAGGCCTTGGCGGAGTTCGTGGAGTTCCGCATGACTGAAAAACTCTGCTGTGCTGCGCGGACTTTGGCAAGCAGCAGAGTGCGTTACGTTGCACCATTCGCACTGATTTTTAGAACTTGGAGTTTGACCCGTGCTATAAAATCAGTGCAAAAGGTGCACGCACAGCGCAAGAGGGTGCAGCTTCTTTCTGCTGCTCGAGTTGATGTTCTACTAGAGCAGCAGCTTCCTCAGTGCGAATGGAAGGTTTCTCAACGCAAGCGGTAGCGACCATCCACACTGCCAGCATTGAAAGATATCGCCGGGAGGTGGTCTGGGGTAAAATTCTCCCCGCTTGCAAACTTAATGTTGGTGAGCGCAAGTAAGTAAAAACTCTGCTCTGCAGAGTTTTTCAGAAATCCGCGTGCTACGCGGAGCGTGGAGTGGGAAAAACTCCGCAAAATCAATGAGCGAAGTAGAATTTCATGCTCAGGCCTACAAAAGCGCTCCACACTATCAGGGTCACTGCATATTCATTTTTTTACATTTTGCTGTTGAAAACAATTATATCAAATGTGAAGTGACTGCCATCTTCTACTTCATAACTTGCAATGCATGAAATAATGGTATTGTTACCTTAGGTATAACAGGCAAACCACTTGTGTTGGCTTTGTCAAATGCTTCTTTCTGTTCTTATCTTTGTGTGTTGCCCGTCACGCCAACACTCCGTGAAAAAGCATTGGCATAGCCAATATGTCGTGCCTTTGGGACCTTATAATTATTTGGCCATGCAGCACATTATCCTGGGTGCTATAGCATCTACTGTTACTTCACGGGATGGGAGAAACGGCACCCTCACAGCTGCCCCATCCCGTAAAGGACAGTGCCCTCACAGCCATTGTTAGAGCACAGTGCTGCTACAGCTGCTCCAAGCAGAAAACACACAGCACTCCTGTAGCTGCTGTGAGACATTGGCCTGGCATATGCTGTCCACTATTCTAGTGGGCACCTAGCACCAGTCCAAATGACCCTCATTGATGGTAGAATGTGCGTGCCCATACTCACACACGCACACACACCCATACACACACACTCACACACACCCTCCACCCCCACCCACCCCCCCTCTCCCTCACCAACAAACATTGCGTGCTTTTTCTTTCCCTCCCTCCTCCTTCTCTATGGCTGGTCTTCTTCCGTCCCTGCAGCGCTGTTACTGGTAGAATGATGCATGTGCTGTGGCTCCTCTGGGTCCTCGGCTGGGCCAGCATGTACTCACAAAAAGACCCACTGGTCATCTTGGACACCGACAACCGATCTCTCCTTCTTCACCGAGTTCTACGCCTCGCCACTGGGCACGAGTTGCAGGCCACGCCGATGTGCATGGTCACGGCTTGCCTCCAGCGTGCACTGCTCTTTCCCTTTCCCTTGGTTTTCAATCGTGGAGCTCAACGCTGAGACTACAGTGCGGAGTCCTTTCCGGAACCAGGGAAAGCAAACGTAGTAGAAGAGGGTACGTGGCATAGCCCTTGATGAGCAGCTGAGGAAGAAGCCTACCAAGCCTATACCCGATTATGAGTTACAGCTCGACGTCCGGCCCTGAAGACGAGCTATGCAATAGAGACCTACGACAAGCCAAGGAAAAGCATAGCGGCGAGACACTGGGTCCAAGTGCTGCATTAATTAGGTGAGAGCTGCGGGTTTGACGAGGCAGCTTGGAGAGGACGGCATTGGAGACTGGCCCTTACTAGTTGTCTACAGGATCATTGGGCAGATGCAATTGCATTTTCGTTGCAGAGCGGAAAATCCCCCTGCTCTTTCTAGCAGTTGCTCCTAAGCGATTCCTGCACGCACCAAGTTCATTAATGACTCCTGTCAGGCCGCCTCCAAAATGAAAACGCATTTTCAGAGCTACCTTTGTTTCGAAATCACTCTTTTGTTGACTTATCAGCTTTTTTTGCCTCAGAGTGTCCAGCTGTGTTGAGCTGACACCTTCAGCCGACACACGTACACGCAGGCGGCCTTCATCAGTGAGGTCAGCACCCCCTCGGGTGTCCCGTGGACCGCTCTCCTCCAGTCTAAAGCCTCATTTCTCATGACAAGGCCCAGTTCTCTTCCAGAGTGAGCCAGTCCAGCACTTACAGTATTCACATCAATTTATACAACGTATGCTTGGCACACAGCGGGGAACCGTGGGAGCCATACCAGTCAAACATTTGCAATGCAATAGGTCTCACATTTACACGAGTTTAAGCTAGTGGCATTGTAAATGACAATGCATTTTATTTATGTTTTAAAAAAGAAAACATAAATAAAAGCCAGTTATTTGCAATGTCAATTGCTTAAACTTGCGTAAATGCCAGACCTATTGAATTGCAAATGCTTGTTTAAAATGCCATTGTACTCCAAAGTACGGGGCAATCCTGTCATGTGTACGTATACTTCTGGTGCCTCAAAGAATAGCATACGGGATTGGTACACCACCCTCAGCTTGGCTAGATACAGCAATGCATAGGGAAGTTTCTGCTCACCTAGTTGGGCCTTGTCTGCCATAAATTACTGTTGCTTCTGCTGGACTAGTCTTGTGTACTCATGACATTTGAGGATGCAAGTGTTTTTGAACATCAGGTGTTCTTTGTCTGGATTGATTTCAAATCATGTCTCCGCTGTTGTGCTTATTCAAAATCTTTGCAATGAAAGGACTTGGTCTGGCTTCCCGGGGCGACTTCTGCATCATGGCCCTGTGTGCCCTTTCAACAACAAAATAATAGGACAACAACTATGGAAGTAGCCAGCCGGTAAGCCACTTAGTCAGGAACTCTTCCATGCTCCCCATTCATTTTGCATTAGCTTTATTCGATAGCAATTATCATAAAAGCATTTCACAGTCACATAAAAGTATATAAAATGAATATTTCATATAGTAAAAACAAGTTTTTAAAACCTGGCTATACCGTCCACTCTAAATTTACGCTTAATATCTTAATTGGCATTTGCTCATTAGGTTTAAAATTACAGATTAGCTAAAACACATGTCCCATACAAAACAGTTAATCTTCAGTACTTTGCAAATAATTCCTATGTGTAAATTATCTCTCAGATCCACAGATTAGATGGTATTTATTTGCACATTACTCCTTAATTGTGCCCTTATACGGATAATCCACGCACACCCCAGGTACTTTGTAACACCACATACTAGCGAGGACCTACTTGAGTCACTTCTCATGATTCGTAGAGCATCAAGGAGGTTTCTAGTGCCCAAATATAATACATATAGGCTTGATCCATTTGGCCCTTGCTTGCTTGTAGGCTGGGCAAGCAAAGACTACATGGTCTACAGTTTCTTGTTGTGCATCACAGCAGGGGCAGTTATATAGGTTGGATGTTGTTGGGTCCC
Organism: Lissotriton vulgaris; assembly: GCF_964263255.1. Taxonomy (NCBI): domain Eukaryota; kingdom Metazoa; phylum Chordata; class Amphibia; order Caudata; family Salamandridae; genus Lissotriton; species Lissotriton vulgaris. The sequence goes on from NC_141685.1 coordinate 236,548,060, forward strand.
ATTTTGCCAGTTTGGTATTTAGCCTTACTGACCCTAATGTAAACTGCATATATAGTGCCCTGTCTCTGTGTTTCCTGATAAAATCTAGATAACGTTCCAGGGATCAAACTGATTTATGCTGGATGAACTCTTCAAATAGTCAGACAAGCATTGGTTTATGTAAGACCTGGTGATTTACCCAGTTCCAGTAATTCTTTTTTAACTCTCTCTTAGTCGGAGTGACCTGCTTGGCCCAAGCTTTGGCTAAGCCCAGCTTGGTCAGTAATTCCTTTAGATCTTTAAGCCACTTAACACCTTTGTTGTTATCAAGGGTAATTAGCTCAGAAAGGACCGTCGCATAGCTATGGAGTTCTGGGGTGCGTCTTAGTCTTATCAAGTATAGAATAGGGCAAAGTATATCCACCTCGCTGAAAGTGTGTCTGCCCATGTCAGAGAGTATGGGCTTGAGTGGTGTATTGGTAGGGACATAAGGTGATGGCAGCATATGGCAGTTGGGGCAGGCCACAGCTGGTTGTAATTGAATTTTGGGAATCTTGCACTGCTGTCACTGCGTTCTCTGAGTCTTGTTGTGTAACTGTTCTTTGCATTAGGGAAGCTTGCGCTCTTGTTGTCAAAGCTATACCTGAGTTATATGCTGCCGAAGCCAAAATGATTGACTCAGTCTCCATGAGGGAAAGGGCCGAGAGGTGCGCCGGGGCGGGGATGCAAAGAGGAGGAACACGTGTACAAATATGGGTAGGTTTCTCTCTCGCACACACAGCAGTGTGTACAGATGGCTGTGTGAATGTTGTCTGTGTGTATTGCTTTGTGTCTGGCTCAGGCACTTTGAAGCTGAAAGTTGAAAGAGGGCATAATGTAAATCTAAGGTAAATCTACTAAAACGTATATCAAATTCCCACAAGCCCAGCGGTTCTGCTGCCTCAAATTTCCATAGAGCCCTTTTTTTTACACTGTGGCATTTAAAATCTTCTGTATATGTGGTTCAATGTTTTTCTTCCAATCCTGACCCAGCTTGCACTTAATACAATGAAATTCCATGTACTGGAATACGGGGAGCTCCTTTTAGGACAATTGAATGCTGATGACTAGTAACAACTTGTATAGATCTACAATATTCCAATGTTTACACTATTCAGGTGTTTGCCTATTGTTCCTTCCTCCAATTGTTTATTTTAGAACATCATATTATCATTGGGCGGAAATACTGCTCTAACAGCTTTATTATACTTCTGTGTATGCCAATGCTACTTATTAAAAGGCCACCCCTCTCTCTTATAGGCCTGTGTTTCATTTGCCAGGTAGTGAAATCCTGCTCTCGTTGCAGTGCACACCCTTCACCCAGTAACAATTACCCCTGCTGCATAGCAGCCAATGTTTCAGATTCCTATGAGTGCCATTTTCATAATTTCAGTCAATTTAGTGTAATTATGAGTGGCATTTGAACAACTATGAATGAAACTTTCTGGAGAGCAAAATCAAGCAATGAAGACGAGAGAAACATAGGAGTATCAGACATTTCACATAGAGCACTGGAATTGTCCCTTTTCAATGCATTAGTGATTTTAGCAAATTTGTTTCCAAAAATTGTGCTTTAAATGCAATTTTGATTTCATCTTTTTCAAAATGTTCACTGGGCAGGGGAACCTCCTATCAAAACCTTCCTATGAGGAAGGAAGGCTCCCTTGCTGAAATTAGTTTGACTTTTTTGCAGTTCCATTTGAGGATGTTGATGGAGCTAATAGAGGAAGTGGGTGGAGCCAGTGGAGGAAGTGGGTGGAGCCAGAAAAAAAGTAGGTGTGGACTCCGACAAAGATTGGAGCACCTGCACTTCATATTTTACAAATTAAGCACTGGCTGCTGGTACAGCGGCAGAGCTTCTGATGGCACCCAGGAGTCACACATTCATTCCCAAGCCAGTGTTAATGGGTAGGGAAGAGCCAAATATGAGATTTTTCGTTGGTAAACTAGATGGAGATTCATGCATGACACTTTGGCGGCAGCAGCCAAGCTTCACTAAACTTGTTACTGCTTGAAGGAAGCTTCCCTTTCTCTCCCAGACTTCTATCAACTACACACCAGGCCCCCACATGTCTTCACCCCTCGCTTAGAGCAGAGGGTATGTGTATGCAATAAAACCGCACAGGAGTTTACTAGTAATGGCAGTCTACTGCATGCTACTGCAACATGGCCGCTTCACATGTGATTTTATCCTTAACCCAGTACTATGTATGCAACTTGTATAATCAGGCCTATTTCTACAATAACACAGAAGCAGAGATGTTTGTTCATAAATATGACGAATTGGCGAATATACTATTAGTGAGACTCATTACACAGGCACTCACAGATAACATTCATTCAATGCAAATGTTATGATCCGTGGTAAAGGTCCATTTAGGACATAAAAACATGGCCGTGACTACGGAATGTCAGGTATGGTTTAGTGCCGTTTGTTTTTTAGTCACACCCAATTTGCAGGTCACTACAGGCCGCTTTTAAAATAGTACATGCCACAAAACTCAGGCATGTGGTGTGGCATGTGACATGTTAAATACATGTGGCAGCAAACGGTAAACCCTTCTTTTCGAATGACGTTGGCAGAATGGAGAGCTTGTTTCGGGAAAAGAGATACTTACCTTTCGAAGGCGCTATAAGATTAACGACATAATAGAGTGTCTGGTTTATTTGCAGCATTTCTAGTGCAAAACCGGAACATATGCTTACTTTGGATAGAGAAAGCAGTGGCGTAATGAAACTTGAGGGGGCCCCCCTGCGAAGCACATGGAAGGGGCCCCTCCCTGGCGGCCCGACTCACCACCTACCACTTTGCGCTACCACCCAGAACTCTAGTATATTTTGATTTGACTTCAGCATGACATGGCCACGTTTTCTATCATGTTCACCAGTACACCACGTAGTGTACCTGTTTATTGTTGTCAGTGCTTTCAATAAACATTATCTGATTCAAATAGGAAAACCAAACTGAAAGCAGCAGATGCAAAGCAAAAAACAGGTTCTCTCGCACTCGGAGTCGCTAATGCAGAACGAGAAAGGGCCCAGGCCAGATACCGTTCCTTACTATTTTTATTTGTAGTTTCATTTACTGCCTACCAGACCCTGTTGTGACCAAGGCAAGCGCTTTATATAAAGAAAGGACAAATATGTGATGGAATCGGACAAAAGCGTTTTAGACTTGGAATCCTAGGAGATATTGCTGGAATAGTAGGGGGTCTGAATTCATTTTTGTAAACCTCAAAAGAGGTGTGTGCATCGGATGGACTTGGCTAGGCTCAGACTCAGACCCTGACATTGTCAACTCCCTTCCCTCAGGCTTCCTCATTCATCGTCTGGACCGCCCTAAGGGAAAAGGTGGAGGCATTGCCATAATTCATAAAGACCAGTTCTCATGCCGTTTTCAAGGCAGTCCCCTCCTTGACTGTGAAAACGTCATGTTCTCCATCCAGATCTCCCCTTGCCAAACTATGTCAGGCTTTCTCATCTACCGCCCCCCAGGACCACTCGGTCAATTTTGCAAATCCCTTACGGAGCAAGCTTACACTCTGGCCGCTACCAACTCTTCATGTTTGATCCTGGGTGATCTGAATATCCATTTCGATAAAAAGAAAGCCAAACCTACCGCCGACCTGATCGCAGACCTCGAAATTCTTCAATTAAAATTACTAGGCCATCTTCCCACACTCTAGGACATCTGTTGGACCCGGTTTTCTCCAACATCAACGATCTCACTGTCCTCGACCCCATCCCAGTCCCCTGGACCGACCATCTCCTAATTCCTTTAAACTGGCAGATTACTCGCGCTCCTCGCCCCACGGCCCCTCCTAGCAAGCCCTCACGATCATGGTCAAAACTAGATGTCGAAATCTGGAAACAACATCTTGAGAGATCCCCGCCTACTCTTGACACCAACCCCATCAGTGCTGATGCAGGATTTTCAGCTTGGATAGGCGACACTCTGGACAAAACTCTCCCAAAAAAAATCTCCTGCAATCCACGGAGTAAAGCCACATCCCCCTGGTTCACTGACGAATTACGGCTTCGAAAAAAAGCTTGCAAGAAATCAGAAAGAGACTGGAGAAAAAACTTTGACCTTACTAGAAAAACTGAATACAAAACTACTCTTCTCACCTACAAAAAAGCAATCAAAACCGCACAAATCAACTACTTCGAGGACAAAATAAAAACATCCACCAACTCCTCTCGAGAAACGCTTCAAATAGCCAGGAAACTTCTCAAAATACCGGAGCCCCCCCCCCCTGGTTGAACCCTCAGCCACCCGCTGCAACGAACTTGCTGAATTTTTTAATTCCAAAATTATCAACATCATCAAATCACTTCCCCCCTACCTCTTTAGAAGCCCACACAGCCCCCCCGGCAATGAACGGACAATGTCCGCCCACAATATATTCCCGAAGGTCTCCATTAACAAGGTATAGATTACGTCTGCGAGGTTTACATTTCACTGGTGAGATTGAACCGATGTATTTGTTTTTTTTGTTTTCACAGAAATATTCCGGACTATCTCAGTGCTATCTCACTGATCTCCCAATCAGCGCCAGGAAACTCACGGTGTCAGTGCGCTCTAGAAATACCCCCCTAACATAACATAACATAACTATGCCCAAAAAATCTCCAGAATGAGTAGATTGGCAGGCTCCCGGCTGAGTGAGTCCCCAGACCAGGCGTGCAGCACCAATTGGGCTCACCTTGCTTCAGTCACCCCCTGCCCCCGGTGTGTGTGTCAGCCCGGCTGAGACAGCTTCGCCGGCTGGCAACCCTTGAATTGCAGCCGCACCCGAGTACTTCACAGGTCTTTAAAAGACCATTTGCTTGTTAATGAGGCTTTTGTTGTGTTTTCACTCCTTCTTGGAGCCATTCTGCATATGGCTGGAAGAATCAGCCCCCCAAAATTTGTCTCTATTTGCCCGCCTGCCCCAGACCCTACACATGCGCAGTGTCAGTGGTAAGGCTTTGTGCATTGTGCGTTGGTCCTTTCCCACCCCTTTTCGACCCACTACGCAAATGTGCATGGCCCTGTTGGTTCCTTGTTTACACCCTAGTCCATGCCTGTGCCCCCTTAACTAACTGAAGCCGAGTGGCTTAGTGGATTAATACATCCACTGTAGTGGCCTGTGTTCTTGTGTTCACAGGTTCAAATTCCAGCGGGCCTTTTATCCTTCTGAGGTTGATAAAATGAGTTCCATTGAGTTGGGTAATGATAAACATCTTTTATTCAGTGCAAAGATACAATTGGGTGAAAGTGTGCTTTTCAAATACACTTTGTTATCTGCACACTCATGGTCGGACACGCCACTGGCAAAGTTTATATGTCACACTCGGCATAACTCCAGCCCCTCCGGTGGTACCTGCTACCTCTCTGTGGAGGAGCCTTTTTATGCCTTAAACAGTAAATTTAGGACTACAGAAAACCCACCCACGCAGCTCTGGCTGCGCCTTTGTGCATTGTGCCCCTATGCTGAGACCCGCCTGAGCATAAGAGTGTGCAAAAAGTGGCACTCGCGGGGTGCAGGTGTCCAAGTGGTTTATGAACAATGAAAGCACCATCAACTCTCTACATTTAAAGGTAGTCTGAAACTGACAAGGGAAATTTAAGTAGTAACCAGTGGCGCTGGTGACATTTGAAAGTCATGGGGCGTAAAATTAATGTTGTACTGCACTGTGGCGAGTGAGTGAGTCCGAACAACCTACATGGGGTTCGGGGGTTGTCACCCGAGAAAATTGTGAAAAAAGAGTGGACAAATGGTGCATTTTCAAGCAAATTTGAGAAAGCAGGAAGGTTAAGAAAGCAATTGTGAAAGTGCAGTTATTACATTATTAAAGAGATGTATGGTTGGTAGAGGACCAAGAGGGGGCAAAGCATAGTGAGTCCAACGGGTCCACTCCGTGTGTGCAGGGACAAGGGAGGGGGGATTCCCTTATCGTAACTAGGGCTCTGACACATCCAGAAGCTAGGTGTCATGCTTCATCATATGAGCCTGCCCCTCGTCAGGTCGGTGCTGCAATACCTGAAGGGCACCCAAACCGGGGCTCTTTGTCGGGGATCTTTTGTTCCTGCCCGTGGGTGCAGTGGGTGTTAGTCCTAAAACAATTTTATTGGGAGTGGTAAACTGCCTAGTTAAAAGAGTGAGAGGGGCACAGGACTAGTAATGATGTATCTAGTAGTGTATGTCCAGCTCTCAAGTGATCAACATGTTTCGTGCCATTATTGTCGTATGGATCAGGGCACTTCCTCAAGATTGAATAAAACGCTATCTACAATAAAGAGGTAAGTAAAATTATACGTACCCAGAACCCAGGTAGTTGACCTGGTCTGTATGTGAGATATACTCGCTACAGTGAGTCGGCGGTATGAAAAAGGACACTAGTTGGGTCTGGCGAGTTAACGCTTCTTGCCTTAAATCCTACCCTGCCACCGACACCGGCAGGAACAAAAGATCCCCGACAAGGAGCCAACGGTTTGGGTGCCCGTCAGGTATTGCAGCGCCGACCTGACGAGGGGCAGGCTCATATGATGAAGCATGACACCTAGCTTGCTGGGTGTGTCAGAGCCCTAGTTATGATAAGGGAATCCCCCCTCCCTTGTCCCTGCAAACATGGAGTGGTCCCGTTGGACTCACTATGCTTTGCCCCCTCTTGGTCCTCTACCAACCACACACAGAGGAACTTCGTACTCTCTTTGCTTACTAGTCATTTTGGGGCTTGTACGTGGACGTCGTTAAACACGCCCCACAGTCCCTGCTTTTGTTGAATAAATTTTTACAGCGATATCCCTCAACAACAAAGGTAGCTGCTTATTCAGTATACCCAAGGTCATGCCGCCCACTGCTCCGAGCATAGGTGCCCGTGTTTCTAAAACTAAAATGCTGTAAAATATGTGTGTGACATGCAGCCTAACATACAGTCAGTTGCACACTGAACTATCTATGTATTGTGCTTAGTGCAGCAATACAGATATAAATACATAAGGAAGTCAGCTACACATACTGAAAATCGTTCCCTTATAAGTTATATGCATCATGTGTTTGGGGTACGCAAGATTCCGAGCTAACAGTGTACTATTAATGCATATTTGGTTTAACATAACTGTCCCTTCCATACCTGGTCAGGGGTAGTAAAGGCTATATATATACACACTTACAATTAAAAGCACACACTCACTTTACAGCTCAGTTGTAAACTCTTTTTACTGATGCTCAATAGCAATAAATATTTGCCACAAACCTTGGAGTGATTTGATCAATAAATGCCAATTTCCCAATACCCAGCTCCCAACCACCCTTTACAATTGCAGATGAACTCATTGTAGTACATTTGAATTTCTTTCAGTGTTCCCATACAACAGCACTCAACCTCTACACAGCACATTCAAAGCCCGGCAGCGAGAACATTACTTAAGTTGCAAACGTGTACAAGTGTTTGGAGTTGCAGCTCGCCTCGGTTCTGCAGTAAAACCGGTTAGCTGAGCTCGAATCTGGATTTATTCTCAGGGTCTGAAGATATCATGGAGGTGATTTATCTCAGCCTTTCATCATTTTGTGTTCCACACATTCCGCTCAATATAGTCACAGTGTCAGAAAAATGGGTTCATTTCAGATCCTTGTGTGCAAGCAGCTGTTAAGAGCGCACTCGTTCGTGCTCGGAGTTCACTAGCCTATGCTGAACAATCTGCATCTGTCCACGCCAGAGGTGCGTGACTGTTTTCGGCATTACCCCCTGGCTGATAACTGAATCCATGTGAGTCTGTCATGACGAGGAAAAGTGGATGGCAATCAGACATGTTTGAACTGGAAACAAACCAACAGTCTCTGTGCCCTTTTATGATTCAGAACTCTTGTTCCGCACACCCTTTGTTCCCTTGTCCTTACCCTCTGCCCTCTTTTGTACTGTTTCCTCCCTGTGCTTTTCTCTGCGCTATTCGCTTCTCTTCGCCCTTTATGCTTCAGTTCTCTGTGCCCCTCTACACCCTTGGATTCTCCTGGCCTCTGTAACCTTCTATTCTCAGCGTCCTTGCACCTCTTCCTGCACCATGGGATGCTCTGGGTCTCTGGGCCGTTCAGTTCTCCTAGCCCTGGGCCCTTCACCTTCCTTCTTGGGACCCTTTGGGCCTCTCTCCCTGGGGCCTCCATTCCAGTCTCCCTCCTGCACTCTCTGTTTCTCTGTGCCCACGGCCCATTCGTCTCACTCTCTCTTTCCTTGCATCCTCTGGTACGCTAGGCCCCTCCACCCTTGGCCTTGGGTTCTCTCACCCCCTCCCTCTGCATCTTGCAGTTCTCTTACTTGAGCCTTCGGATCTTCAGTCCCTCTCTTTCTCTGTCGCCCCACTCCCTTTAGTACAGTGGGCCTATGCAGCTTTCACCTTTCCCCCTCTACAACTTTTGGTTCCATTTGCTCTCTTTGAAGTTTTCTAAACCCCTCTACCCTTCAGTTCCCCGACCCGTGCACCCTTCGGTTCTCTGGGCCCCTCCACCCATCGGTTCTACTCACCACTGGGCCCTTCAGTTCTCTTGGCCCCTGCACTCTTTGGTTCTCGGGGCCCTTGCGACTTTCGGTTCTCTCTCTCTCCCAGCACCATGAGCTTCTTTGGGCCTCTGGACCTTTCAGTTCTCTTGTTGTCCTGCACCCATCGGTCCTGGGACCTGTTATGGCTGTCTGTCTATCTGTGCTCCCCTCGGCCCTGTCTCCCTTCTTGCACCCTATGGTTGTGTGGCCCTCCTGTACCCTACAGTTCACTATTTCCCTCCTATCAGCGGTGTCACTAGCGTTGGTGTCACCCAGTGCGGGTAACTCGTGGTGTCACCCCCTCACGACTTATCCCGAATCCATGAATCTATGGAGGACCTCCTTCGAGTCCGCCAGTGCCAATGATTGCACTTCGCGGAGGAGAAAACGCCCATTGTTGAGCTGTGTTTTATCAGTGGCAGTTTTTAGATTCGTGCACAGCTGTCAGGCTCAATTCCTGTTAAATGCCCCCCTACTCCCTACGGAGACTCTGGTTCCTTAATTGGCACAGGGGGTTCAGTGGAAGAAGCTGCCATTCAGAGTCTGCGGCACGTTTTACGATCACTGTCTTCACCGCCTTGAAATCGGCTTTTTCCCATAAAAAACATTCAGTTATAAAATGCATGTTTCTGAATATTTCTTTCCCGTGAGGTCAGCAGCACTAATGTGTATTCTGTTAGGAGAAAGTTGTAATCAGTTTTCCCAGCGTACCTTCTTCTTAAAACAGAGATGCGGCTCCCAAGGACACTGGGTGCCCTAATGTAAGAACTGAAATTACCACACCCACCTCCTGTTTTGTTGGAAAATAAATAAATAAGGGTGAACTATCACACACTGAGCATCGGTGTCAATGCTCCTGCTGCACCAGTGCAGCAGGTGACAGAACTCGTGGGAGGGGACACTAAAATAAAGAATAAACATTAACAAAGGCAATACATAGATGTAAATGCTTATTTTGAATGAAATAGCACTCGTGAGTTGTCACCTGTGTTCTTTGTGATGTTTGTGTGTTGAGAGTGCCTAAGTAATGAAGGTGTTTCTACTTCACTCAGCAGCGAGATTAGGTGTGGTATATTGCACCTGTTAACTACTCGTTACGTATAGGCGGCAGCAGTTGGCAGAGTAAGAGTAAATATATCCCCCATGGATAATAAGTAGGGCCTATTGCTCTCCAAGGTGTGATACTTTACTGTACTGTTGCATGTGATATTACACTACACACTTCAATTAAACAGGCACTAGTGAGCAATGTAATGTCACATAAATTATCCCACACGAATAAAGAGGCTGGTTGTCTGAGCAGGATTGACATAAGCCTCTCACATGAGCTAGCATTCTGCCAATGGCGCAGCAGGTGCGGTGGCACCAGGGCCATTGGCCTGTGGCGCCCACTGCATCCTGAATAATGAAGGATATTCCCACCTATCTGCAGTGGTCTGGGGGCTCATTAGCATTCACACAATAGGGCCAAAGGCACCCTGCTATGCCACTTAACTATCAGGTGGTATGTAAATCCCCTGTAGCACCAGCTGTGTACACATGTATTCCTAGGGCGTTACAGCGTCTTACTAATTCAGTAATTGTTGTTGCACTTTCAGTTATCAGGATTTTGAGAGTCGACTTTAGGGCATATTCCGTGTCCCGTTGTATTCCCAATTCCTGTGCAAAAGGGGTTTCCTCCAGAAGCGGGAGTCGGACTACACGTTTTGTGGAGTTCCCAAACTCTTGAATTGTTTTACTTTTCACCACGCACATTTTGCAAGAATTTTCTTAAAAGTTTGCATTAGGAAAATTGATTAGAAAAATAGAATGTGTGTGATAAACTTGTCGAAGTCCACTATACGCACACTTAACACAACTTTTATATCTTGTAACAACATCTAAATACAATCCCAAGAATGAGAAGGAAGGAATGGGTGGGGAAGTTGCTGTGCTGAATTGAAGTGTTTAAACTTTTAATCCGGGCATTTTTTGTGTCTATTCCTAGCGCGCCTTCTCTTCCTCTTCTAGCCCTGGGCCTGTAAATCACACAGACAGCTCATGCCCGAATCCCGCCGCAGAGCCGTACCTGAGCCTCACAGCGCCGGAGCCGCCACTGTGCGTGCAGCATCGGCCCGGCCCTGAGAGCCACAGCAGGTGCTTCACCTTCAGACTCGGATGTGAGCCGCGCAGTCAGCCTCGGATACGGGCTGCGCAGAGCTACCTACACTTGACTTGAGCTCCGTAGCACTAGACTTGGACCATGGCGGTGACCGGTGACATCATTCTTTTTCTGCCTCCCTGTTTTTAGTTAATAATAAATAAATGGGGTCTCTCTTTTTCTCTCCTTACATCCTTCAGTTCTCTGGGCCTCAGAGTCCTTCCGTTCCAGGGGTCCCGTCGCGGCTGGCAAGAGGGGGTGGGGGGGTTGGGGGGTGGGGCGGCGCAAGGGGGGAGCGACACAGTAATGTCAATAAAATTAAAAATAAACTTAACTTAATACCTTCCTCCCACTGCGTCCTTTGGATCACGTGCCACCGCTCCTGCTGCTCCTGGCTGGGCCTGCCTTAACCTAGGCAGCCTCCCTCCCCCTCTCCTAAGCCACACTCCTTGGATGTGGGGGCGTGGGGCCCCTCAATAAATTCATCCCCTGTCTGATCTGGGCGGCACGAGGTGGGCCCCAGTCCTGGGTTAGTAGTGGCATCTGTTACGCCAGAGCCCGGGCGTGCGCATGGGCACCAACTATTTCAATAATTCAGAGGCCTGCTGGCTGTGCGTGCGCACAGCACCATTTCATTAAAGAAGAGGCCATGGCAAGCGCGCAACGAAGACGCTTGGTTGCTAGCTTTGCTGAGTGAGGTGGCCCCGCGGGCCCCTGAAGCCCAGGGCCCCCCGCACTGCAGGGGCTGCGTGGGCCTGTGTAACACCCCTGGGAGAAAGGTGTCAGAACACCGGGACATACGTCCAAAAACTGGGCCTGTACGGTCAAATACAGGAGCGCCTATTGCGTTGATTTCCGATTTTATTGATTTAAAGAATTGCTTTGTCCTTCACGTATAATTTCTTTTCCCCTGGATTTTCGGGTGTTTGCTGTCAGGAAAGCAATTGAAGCCAAGTGAAGTGGGTTCTGCGCTCAGGGGAGCCGGGGGTCAGGCATGCCAGGCATGAACAACAACCCTCTCAGACAAGTGCCCCTTTCAAAAGCACTTGTCTGAGAGGTAACTGACATTGCCTGCCCCAGATGAGCACGTCAGTCATCTACCAACCCAGGGTTAGTCCTTTAGTCTCCTGGAAGCACCCCCGTATTTAAGCGGTTCAGTGTCACAGCCCTTACATGCCAGATACTGGTCTTCAGGGCGCTATTCTTGCTGCCATGGCCATTGATTGCACATACTCTTTCGGGCATGCATTTAGTCTGAAAACAGCACCGGGAGCCAGGGATTGCGTGTTTCCGCAAGTGCCTGGGACCAGCCTTGCGTCTGCACGAACGACGACTTCTTCTATTGTACAGCGCTCTGACACCTTCGGGTAAAGTCTGCGCTGCATAAAAATGCATTAAATAAAAATTAAATAAAATAAACCTGAACCTGCGTGTCTGTAACATACACTAGTAAACTAAGTGCCACCACCCCCACCTACCAAGTGGGGGTGTGCACTCTGCACTGCACACAAAGGCCCACAGAGGCTTAAACTCAGGACTTTAAGTGGGCCGGGTCTCAAGGGGTCTGAGCACCGGCAGCTTTTTTCAGGGGACCTCGAAACGGGTCTCTATCGGGCTCTGTTTTGAGCCCTGGTACAGGCGGTCCGTTTTTTCCGGACTGCAGTGACAGCAGTTTGCTGTCACTGCAGTCTGGAAAAAAGTGCAGGGCGCAAAACAGCCTGATAAAGACCCTTTTGGAGACAGTAAGCACATGGTTGTGCACTTCCCACACTGCTCACTTCTCACTACTCACTAGTGGAGAAGTGACGGCATGACATCATGTCAGGTGAGCGTTGTGGGGGAAGGGAAATCCTTTAACCACTTCGATGCTGATGACGAGCTGAGCTCGTCATGTAACGCGGTTTTTAGAAAACAGCCGCACAGCGCAAAAATAACCGCAGCAGCGATGCGGTTAAAGAGTCATTTTCTTTCTGGATTTCCCTTATCTTTCTGAAACGCAAGAGCAGCAACATTGTGGTAGGGTCAACAATGCTTTAATTGGAAACTTTTTCAATATTATATGTAACAAGCCATAGTTACAGCTTATTTATCCTATGCAACTAATAACCATTGACAAAGCCAATAGTCCTGACTTATTGTAGGTATGATGTTACTTGTTGTATCACATATCTGGATGCAATGACAGGAACCGCAAAATACAAGTCGGGTATCACATTATGCTAAGCACAGATTTTTAGAGTAAGTGTTTTAAAGCCACGCCCCTAAGTACACTGGCCACGCCCCTTTGAGAGACCCCCCAGTTTTTTTATTCTACTTAAAGCCCTGCTTAAACTGTCTGCTGCCGGAGTGCCAGTGCCACAAACGAAACCAAAAGCCCAGTAGCCAACCAAAAACAACGTACGCCACCAGGGCAAGGCCTCGCCACCTCGGGCTCTATGGATCGAATCAAAGTCACCCCCTACCGGCAGTGGCCCATCCCCCAGGTGTTGCGCAGTCAGTAGAGTACTACTAAAGTTAAGTGTAACACACAAGTACATTAATTAACGCAGGCTGCAGCGACAAAATTAAAAACACAACAGCCCCTATAAATATAATTAGGAGGTTGTTGTGAGTGGTGGCGGGATCGCTTTCACTTACCCGCGTGTTGTAGTTACCGTGACCTGCCCTGACCTCGATGTTCACTTCTCAAGGCTCCTCGTCAGGCTCCTCGTCTCGACTCAATACCAGGAGGACTGCAGTCAGGGCTCGAGTCGGGGTACCACGCGGGTGGACGGCGTCCCACCACTTATTTTACTGTGCTTTTACCGGGTGGACGCCGTCCCCCCTGCCCAAAAGATGGAACGGGTGCCTGAGTCTGCACCTGCTCGCGACTGAGAGCCTTCTAAATGCACCCAAGCCTCAGACTAATCTCCCCTTCCACCTCACGCCATCCCCTTGCCAGCATTTCTCAGAGCACAGCCGAGGCGCCAAGGCTTCAAGGAGCTGCGCCGTCAACACGCCGAGCATGTCACTTCCAGGGACACCGACAGATGCCCGTAGTGCCGTCTGTAATAACCGTGTAATCTGAGGAATGGGTCCTGTGTATAGTGTGTTCTGGTGTTTTGAGTGACTGCCACTTACTGCAGTATTATACTTCTACATGTATCTTGTGTGTATTCACGTGTATTGGAGCGTCCCCCCACTTCTTTTTTTAGGACTTGTGCCCTGACTGCAGTACACAGCATGGCAATAGCAATGATAGCATGCACAAGCCAGCCACGACGAAGCAAGCCAAAAGTAAAACTGGGAAATACTGGAATTTGGTGGTCTTTGGACTCCTCCCCCAGACCCCAGCAAACCAATCACATGCAAAACAACAAACTGTTGCTAGGTCTGGTGGAAGAGGCAATGGCCACTGCCACACCCCCACAAAATCAAAGCCGCCCGGACTGTCCCGCCCTCAGCCATTGAAACTAATGGAGGGCCTCCAACTCCTCCTGGGCCAAAGGGATAACGCCCAAATATAAATGCTATTCTGGCAGTGAGACACAGGCTGCACGCTCCAGTGTGTCGTCACTGCCCTGCTTTATGGCTCCAGGTCGAAGAAATCTTCGCCCAGCCAAAAGCATGTGCAGAACAAGGCCATCCTCCACCACCCCCTTAAAAAAACAACATTTGAACATGTTTGTTTACCGAGCACAAGCAGCCAGCAAAATGCATTGCTAACTGCTCAGTGTTCCATCATGCATTTTGTTAGTCCCCCACAGTCCCCCACAGGGTGTGAGGGCGACGCCCATCTTGCCCGTGTACACCAGCCGCCCCTGGGTTTGACATGGTAGGGTTGTAACTTACGCCATTAAGGCAAGTTATATGCAGTTACTTTGCATGGATTTCTGTTGCTGGATCTAAGATCCAATAAGGCTGTGTGTTTCTTGGCATTGCAGGGTTTGAGACACATCGATGGCCGATCCAAGTCAAGTTAAGTCAAGTTAAAATTTGTATAGCGCTCTCCTGACCCAGAGGGTCTCAAGGCGCTTGAGGAGGGGGTGTTCGCTACTTATCAAACAGCCAAGTTTTGAGTTGTTTTCTGAAGGAGAGTTGTTTCTGTGTGAGGCGGAGGTGGGTGGGGAGAGAATTCCAGGTTTTGGCCGCTAAGTAGGAGAAAGATCCTTCCTCCCATGGTAGTTCTTCAGAAGCGTGGAATTGCGGCGAGGGCTTGATTGGAAGATCGGAGTTGCTGGGTGGGGGTGTAGAAGGTCAGGCGCGAGTTGAGGTATTTAGGTCCTAGGTCGTAGAGAACCTTGTGTGCGTGGCTGAGGAGACGGAACGTTATTCTCTTGTTTACGGGGGAGCCAGTGACTTCGGTGGCCTCTGACCTGAAAGGGGGAGGCGGACTCTTTGGGTTCTTCCGGCGAGGAAAGTGATGATCCAATCCAATGCTTTTCCTTGTATCCCGGCGTTACTGAGGCGTTGTACTAGGGTGCTATGACAGACCGTGTCAAACGCTGCAGAGAGGTCCAGGAGGATGAGGGCAGCTGTTTCCCCGTTGTCGAGTAGTGTTCTGATGTCGTCTCTGGCTGCGATGAGGGCGGTCTCGGTGCTGTGTTTGGCTCGGAAGCCAGACTGAGAGGGGTCGAGGGAGCCGTTGGACTCGAGGAAGGCGGCGAGCTGACTGTTGACGGTCTTCTCTATGACTTTGGCAGGGAAAGAGAGGAGCGAGATGGTGCGGTAGTTCTTAAGTTCAGTGGGGTCTGCTGTAGGTTTCTTTAGTAGGGCACTGAGTTCGGCATGTTTCCAGCTTTCCTGGAAGGTGGCGGTGTTGAGGGAGCAGTTGATGATATCCCCGAGATGGGGTGCTATGATGGAGTCAGCCTTGTTGAAGATGTGGTGGGGGCATGGGTCGGTTGGTGATCCGGAGTGTATGGAGTTCATCAAGCGGATGGTGTCTTCGGTGCTGATCGGGTTCCAGGTGCAAAGGGTGGTGGTGGGGGGCTTCAGTTCGGTAGTAAGGGGGGTGGACTGGTCGCTGAAGATGTTATGTATGTCAGCGATTTTGCTGTGGAAGAATGATGCTTGTGAGTCGCAGAGGTCTTGAGAGGGAGTGATGTCGCTGGAGACGGCGCTGGGATTGGTAAACTCTTTGACGATGCTGTAGAGTTCCTTGCTGTTGTGGGCGTTGTTGTCGATTCGATCCTGGAATGCTGATTTCTTGGAGGATCGGATCAGCTGGTGGTCTTTGCGGGTGGCGTCCTTGAGGGCGGTCATGTTGTCTGTGGTTGGGTTTTTTCGCCACGTTTTCTCGAGGGTGCGGCAGTTCTTTTTGGAGTTCTTGAGGTCGTCATTGAACAAGGAGGCTTTTTTGCTACCTTTGTTGTTGTGATGGTTTTTCAGGGGTGCTAATTCGTCAGCGCAGTGGGTGATCCATTGTGCGAGATTGGGTCCGATGATTTGGCGGGAGGGTTTTGGTTTAGCGATGTGGTGAGTTGGTCGGTGGTAATTGTGTTCCAGTTTCTGCGGGGGACTTGTTGTGGGTGGTGGTGGGTCGTGGTCTTTCTAAAGTTGAAGTGGACGCAGCTGCGGTCTGTCCAGTGGAGTCCTGTGGCGTGGTTGAAAGAAACGTGCTTGCTGGAGGAGACGATTGGGTCCAGCGTGTGTCCAGCGTGGTGGGTGGGGGTGTTTAGCAGTTGTTTGAGTCCGAGATTAGCGAGGTTGTCCAGAAGGGTGGTGGTGTAGCTGTCGTTGTTCTTCTACAGGTGGAAGTTGAGGTCCCCTAGGAGAATGTAGTCCTCGGAGGGGAGGGCGTGTGGGCTGATAAAGTCGGTGATGTCTTCGCTGAATTGTGTGCGGGGTCCTGGTGGTCTGTAGATGAGGGTGCCTCTAAGTGTGGTCTTGGGGTTGGTGTGTATCTGGAAGTGAAGGTGTTCGGCAGCTGTGAGGGTGTCGTCGGAGCTGGTCGTGATGCGGATGGTGTTCTTGTGAACGATGGCGATACCTCCTCCTGTTTGGTTGATGCGGTCCTTTCGGATGATCTTGTATCCGTCCGGGATGGCTACGGAGATGTTGGGCGCTGATGAGGCGTTCATCCAGGTTTCTGTAAGAAAGGCAACGTCCGGTGATGTGGTGTTGAGTAGGTTCCATAGTTCAATGGCGTGTTTGGGGACCGAGCGCGTGTTGAGCAGGATCCAATTTAGGTGGTTGTTGTTTGGGCTCTGTTTGGCGGTAGTGGTTGCAGTGTGGGTCCTGATGCAGCAGAACTTGCAGGATTGGCAGGTGAAGGGTCCATGGGTGCGTCCTGGGGCGGCTCGGTGGCAGTCGGGTAGTCGGCCGGTGTTAAGTGCAGAGAGGGTTGCGACATCGTACGTTAGGCGGGTGGAGTGGTTTTTGCGGGGGCCAGGGGGTCTTCCGCTAGGCGCGGTCAAGGCGCGGATGGACGTAGACGGGCTTACCTTTGGCGCGCCTTCGGCGCGCTTAGGGCGCGCCCGCTGCGCGTAAATGCATCTGTCATAAGTAGATAGTGGCGAGGGCGTAGCGAGGGAGGAGCAGCTGGGAGGCGGGAGGCGGGAGCGGGGTGGCGAGTGGGGAGGGGATCGTACGGCGATGCTGTATATAATAAGACAGGTGCTAATTTCGAGCTACATGCAATGGCAGTGGCGCCAGAGCCTTCAACGACTCTAGGATACTGACACAGTCTAAAGAGATATTTTTTGTTCACAAACCCAGGTCTTCCTCCAGGCGGATAGCAGCACTCTCTGACCCGCTTCATTACACCACTACCCCATGCCAGCCATGAAGCTGTGGGGGACCAGCCGACCTCCACCTCATCGTAATGGATTGCTCAGTCAGGAGTAGGGGCAAGTCTATAAACCGAAGTTGTTCTTTCTGCGCCTTATGGAGCCGCATCAATCCCAAAAGGAATACTGCAGGAGTACGCGGAATGGGGACACCAACCATAGCTGATATCAGTGATAACAATTCTAACCAGTAAGACATAATCACGGTGCATTGACATAACATACATAGCAGGTTAGCATCTTATATTTTACATCTAGGACAGCAGTGCTGTGTGGCTGGGAAGATACGCTGCAGAAGGTGCAGGGTGAGATATGCCCTCTGCAAAAAAATGTATTGAATGAAGTTGAATTTGGCATTCCGTGGGATTCTCAAAGGGTATGCCAAGGACCTGCTCCAGTCCCCATACATCATGTCTGTACCCAAGTCTTCGGTGCATTTGTTGCTTAAAACATTCTGTGAAATTCTAGTTTGGTTAGTTATGCCTCTGTAAAGCCAGTTGGTGAGGTGTCGGCCATTCACTATCAGGTACGTTATGAAGACCATTTGATGGTGGGGAGGTTTCTCCCTGTGGGGGGACGAATGTTTCTTTACATATTGCAGAAGTGTGGCATGTAGTAAATCTAATGCATCCGTGACTCCTTTGCTCCAGACAAAATTGTCGTGTTCCATAAATGTGCTGTTGTGAAATAGGTCTCCCACTCTAGCTAAACCGCCTTCAGCCCAGGGGAGCAGTCTCAGTTTAGTGAGGAGGCCATTTGGGGTCAGGATCCCAAGTAGTGGTATGGTGTCAGAGTAAGGGAGGCAGCCACGTGTGTAGTGTGTGGATTATTTCTAATAAATGAGAGCTGTGCGTAAAAGCAGCGAGCATCGGTCGGAATCTTAACCTCTGGTAGGATCAGAGTATGAACCCGTCCGCGATCCACATTGGCAGGTGAATAATTTAATTTAATGTAAGTTACGCCCTGACAGCCAATCTGAGAGCCACTGTAACCTAGTCCCCTTTATCAGTGTCCAGTTGCAGCTTATTCAGTCCTACTCTGCGGTGGCCACTTCCCCAAATCAAAAAAGAAAGAGTGATGTTCATAGTTAAGCAGCAGCGTCGGGATCACAACCGGCAAATTGGTTAAGAAATACAGTAGCAAGGGGAGGGCTACCATTTTCGAAATTGCCACTCGGCACATCTATGATAGCAGTAGGGAGGACCAGAAGGTTATATGTGAGTGTAGCGAGCGCATAGCCTTACCTAGGTTGACGTCAATGAGGTTTGGTGTTGAGCGATAAATCTGTATACCCAGATATTTTAAAGTATGTGCTGCGACTTTTAAAGAATGAGGGCCAAACTGAACCGTCTCTGGGCAATCCACTTGCCGGGAAAAAAGGCATAATACATACTGACATTAATTCTGATGCCCGAAAGCAACGCAAAAGCATAAAAAATGCCTGTGGCCAGTGATAGAGAGGTGAGGTCTTAAGCATACAGAATGATGTCATCTGTGTATGCGGAGATAATGTGTGTTGTTTGGCCGATACGTATGGCCGGTTGTACAGCCGATAACCGTACCCTAAGGGCTAAGGCTCCAGGGCCAGCACAAACAACAGAGGAGACAGTGTGCAACCCTGCCGTGTGCCTTTTCAAACCGGGTACTCCTCCGAGATATGTCGCCCTGTACGGGCCCTTGCCCTGGGGTCCTTGTACAGGAGCCTGACCCACACTAAATAACCCGGCGGGATGCCAAGTAGTTCAAGTGCAGGGAATATGTAGTCCAATATGAGCATATTGAATGCCTGTCTCAGATCCAAGGTGATACAACCTGCGTGGGCTCTCTCCTTGGGGGTTGCAGTCATAACATGGTAAAACCTGCTGATGTTAAGTGAAGTGCACTGCACTGGTACAAACCCACATTGATCTGGTTGGATTAGGTTGTGTAAATATGGAAGTAGGCAGCCAGCCAGTACTTTACTGAATAGATTGTAGTCTGTAGTGATTAGAGATAGTTGGGGGGAACTCTGAAAGATACATTGCCTGGCGTGCTGGTTTGGAGAGAGACATTAAGAGTGCCTGTCTCATGGTGGGTGGCAATGACCCCGAGAACAGCGCAGCATTACACAGTTTCTCTAGTTGTGGCACAAGAGTATCCGCAAACGTGGCATTGAATTCGGACGGGAGGCCGTCCAGACCTGGGTCCTTGTTTTGAGGGAGACTCCTGATGGCTGCCTTGATTTCAGACCTTGTGATACTGCCAGATAGAGCGTCTTGCGCTGTTTTTTCAAATTGTGGGAACTGTGCGCCTGTTCAAAATGGCATCAAGGGGTCTTCCACCAATGGTGGGGGGGGGGGGGGAACTGTTACAAGTCTTGGCAATATTCACAAAATGCTGCATTTATATCCCATTGTATATTCAGGGTATCCCCAGCGCTAGTGGTTATCTCATGGATCAGGGGATGTGGGGGGTAATCTCTGAGAATACGTGCTAATAGCGGGCCAGCCTTATCAGCATCAGGCGGAGGACTGGCTGGAAACCTTCACCAATGTGCGGGCCTCGGGACATGGCCACAACAACAAGGCTACCGAAAATTAAAGGCCCTTTTCGCAACTGGTGGAGAGAGTAACGTTATACGAGAATAATGACACCGCCTTTGCCACTTGTGGGTCCACGCTCGGAGCTGATCCTGAGCTGACAGCAAGACACCATGCAGGCAGTTGCAGAGATCAGGGGTTCCCCGATGAAGAGAATGCATCTAAATCCAGCCAATGAGACATGTCTAGTGATGACGAACAGATATATGGCCTACAGAATTCGCAGGATTCAGTAGGAAAAGTAGATGTCAACCAGCAGACGGCGTACTTGATTGCATAAACGCTGCAAGCTTCTGTATTTGTATGGACTATAAATTGAGGTATTGGGGTGTATTTGTGGGGGAATGCTGTTGCTAGACGCGTAGACACCTGGGATGCACGCTGTTACTAATCCACAGTATTTTCTCAATACTGTGTTGAACACTGAAATACATGAGGGAACCGGTACGACTGAAACGTATATTTTATTGCTGATTTGTGAAATATTGCTGAGTTAACATTTGAAGTTTGCCCCAACTATATTGTATGTTGCCTGCGCATAGGGAGCCCCTGAGACGCTAGAAACGAGGACTGTACTCTAAAGTATAGCAGTTTGCAGCGCACCACCCAGGATTGTTTTGAATGTTATCTCAGATTGGGAGTTTGGAGGATGGCTGGTTACATTATCGGATTTTTGGAATTATTAAAGCATATATCTTTTTGTGAGAGGTCAACTGTTAAGAGTAGATTCATACAGTGTACCATGCTGCGAGTCAGCGAGCAAAGAGGGGTATGTAATGATGAGCTGTGTTTAATTAACACAGCTGTTGGGCTGCCACGTACACAATTTCACCTGAATGCGTTGGAGGGTTAATGTCTTCAGTTAAGATTGGTACATGGGGAAAAGCTTCGCGAGCATCCGAGATGGCCGCGTGAGCTAAGAGCTCCCGAGACCCTCGCTGCCTCCTACATATATACTGAAACGAATCTGGATTATTCGGATGGAATATTGAAATGCAGACCCGGCAGAGGCACTAGCTGCTTTCCAAAATCGATTTGGACATTGGGAAAATGAATTACACCGATCGCAACTTTCTGGCCCACAGGGGTGGAAGGGCATGGAGCTCAAGTGGCACCAATACCCAGGCAGTAGTTGAAGAACAACGGCTAGCTGCAGTGGGATCGATGCCCCTGGTCAACTTTCGGTTTCGTTTTTGAGACCTCACTGGTGAGCGAGGGTGTTATCGACAGATTGATCATCCGCCTCCGCTGGGCGCTTCACTCTGCAGTGTATCTACCGCAAGTACTTGGTGCGGACCGGGAGAAACCCTTTCTCAACCTGAACATTTGAATTCTAGTGGGCTACGAAGTGCGGATATTGACACCAGGTCGCACAGGGCCCTCCGGGGCACAGAACCCAATATGGCGGGCAAGCAAGACGGAGACCGGCGGAAGACCAAGATCACCGGCAGGGGCAGTGTGACGCAGGCGGATAGTATCGAACGATTCACCCAGCCGAGGGGATCACCCGGTACCATCCCTAAAACTACCGGAGGGGCGAATGTCACTTTTGAAGACCCAGAGGAATTGAGCCTCCAAGTCGTCATGGGCGCCATTGCTGGCATGAAAACTTCAATCGGACAACAATACGAGGCTCTGGCTTTAAAGTTGGATACCGTGGCTGTGAATGTCACCTTAATCAGGGCGGACCTCTACAAAACGAACGAGAAGGTAAAATCCCTAGATTTGGCCACAGCCAGTCTCACTACCGACGTTTCTGACTTGCAAACGGAGGTCCGTAATTTGCAAACTGCCAACGAACAGTTTGCCCGCCGATTGGAGGATTCCGAAAAGCGTGCAAGGCGGAATAACATACGCATTATTGGTATTCCTGAAAAATCTGAAGAAACCGCAACGGATCTTTTTGTGGAAGATCTGGCCCTCAATCATCTTGCCCCCAAAGGCTTGAGTAAATTCTTCGCGGTGGAACGGGCGCACAGAGTGCCGGGCGGGAGGCCGAAGCCGGGTGCCCCACCAAGTCCTATTATCGCTAGGATTTTCAACTTCCGCGATAGAGACGCTATTTTGCAGGCCTCGAGAGTGGGTGCACCCGTCAAGTTTGAAAATACTACAGTGAGCTTCTACCCGGACGTCACTCAATCTGTCCAAAAACAACAATTGGCCTTTCAAGGAGTAAAAAGGCGGATGCGAGACATGGATTTGAAGTACGCTATGCTCTTCCCTGCACGGTTGCGGGTCGAATATGAGGACAAGGCCTTTTTCTTTGACCGCCCAGATGTGGTTAGTGACTGGCTTGACACTCTGCCCGTGAGAAGAGATCCGGCAGACCGCTCTGGGGGTACGGAAGACGGCGGATCGGCGCAAGAATAAGGAATATTGACTAGGTTCACTGAACTATTGCATAGTGTACTGCTGGGGGTCGCATATCGTATGTATAAATATGTTTTGCAGCTTCTACGAGGTGGCGGGAGGGACAGGGACTCGTCCTCCTCTGGGGTTTCTTTCTGTAGACTAGTTAGTGAATGGGGCGACAGGCACACTGCAAGTTGGGGTGGCTGATGGGTCAGACACAGAATGCAGGGAGGGGGGTAGATGCTTGGTTTTCTGGTTGGGGGGCGGGGGTTGGGTGTTGGGGTTTGATTTGGTTTAACACAAGGTGCCGTATCGTTTGCTTATTGTCCGCTGGTGATGCGTCTTTCTCTGGGATGGGGTGGTGGTCACTATTGCGATGGGGGATAGGGGGTTGAGACTAATGTCATGGAATGTCAATGGTCTCGGGGACAGAATTAAAAGAGGGGTGGTTCTCCAACTACTCAAGAGAATGTCACCAGATGTGGTCCTGCTACAAGAGACACACCTTATAGAAAATTCCTGCTCATCCATGAGCAGACGAGGTTATCGTCTTGTCGCTCATTCGGGCTTCACCTCCGGGTCTCGGGGTAGGGGTAATGATCAGAGCCTCCCTCCCCTTGGAAATTGACGAGGTGATTTATGATGACAGGGGACGTTATGCAGTGATAGTGGGCAGATGGGAGGTAAAGACCATACTTCTAATGTCTGTTTATGTCCCACCTAGTCTGCAATAGTCCACATTTGAAGATATCGGTAAAGTATTTCTGAATCTCCCGGAAGGATTCCTGATAGTGGGTGGTGACTTTATTTCGGTTGTTTGTGGGAGGGAAGATCGTTATCCACCTAGGGACCTGCCGGGATCAAAGACTTGGCTGAGTAGGCTTATGGACACTTTGGGATTAGTAGATTGTCGGCGCTTGCTACACCCTGGGCAGACACAATACACCTTCCACTCCGGGCACATGGCAGCCTCTCTAGGCTTGATTATGTACTGATGCCAGCGGCGCAGGCCATGATGGTTAAGGAGGTTAGACATCTGCCTCGTGGCATTTCAGATCACTACCCGCTACTCATGGTGTTGGATACTGGTGTTGGAGCAGAAGGGAGGTTAGCTCCCATAAACCCATGGTACCTCCGCAACCCTAGGACCCGTGCAGCATTGGTTAAGTCTAAAGAGCACTATTTACTTGAAAACTTGGGGTCAGTGTCTTCTGCTGTTTCACTTTGGGAGGCTTTCAAAACAGTTATCCGTGGGCAGGCTTTGTCGTTGATTTCCTGTGCCAAGAGGAGTAAACATGAAGAAGTAATCCGACTTGAATCCGAAATAGACGAGTTGGAAGAAGATTTGGAACATGATGTTACTCAGGAGAAATTTCATGCTCTTAGTCTCAAACAGAGTGATTATAAAGCACTGGTCACTGACGCTGCCAGATCCATGAGTAGAGAGCAGCAGGGGCGTTGTATTATGATGTTGGGGATAAGGCAGGTAAATTGATTGCATGGCTGGACAAGAAGGAGAGAGCGAGTCGGGTGGTTCCGGTGATTGAAAGTCAGAGTGGTATGAGAGTTACTGACCCAGTGGAAATAGTGGAACGCTTCGCAGAATATTTTCAGGGGGTTTATTCTCCCGTATCGGACAGACCCGAAGAGGACTCGCATTTGCCGCTCATTTGCTTAAACTCTACATGCCAACAAGGAGGATACCTGAACGCTGAACTGGGAGGGCGCTTTGCAACACCTAATCTGCACAGGAAAGGTCGCGCCGCTGGTGGGAGCTTCTCCGCAATCGGTGGACAGCCTGCACGCTCCCAGCGTGCACTAGACCTTGAGGCTACCTGTTGGCTCCACCGGGGGACTGCGAGGACCAGCAGCCTCTACACCTAACAGCTGGTGCCTCTTCCCCCGGCGGCCACGCCCCCCCATTTGCCTATTTACTTTTCGCGACACCCGCTTCGCGGGTGCCGCTCATTTGCTTAAACTCTACTTGCCAACAAGGAGGATACCTGAACGCTGAACTGGGAGGGCGCTTTGCAACACCTAATCTGCACAGGAAAGGTCGCGCCGCTGGTGGGAGCTTCTCCGCAATCGGCGGACAGCCTGCACGCTCCCAGCGTGCACTAGACCTTGAGGCTACCTGTTGGCTCCACCGGGGGACTGCGAGGACCAGCAGCCTCTACACCTAACAGCTGGTGCCTCTTCCCCCGGCGGCCACGCCCCCCCATTTGCCTATTTACTTTTCGCGACACCCGCTTCGCGGGTGCCGCTCATTTGCTTAAACTCTACTTGCCAACAAGGAGGATACCTGAACGCTGAACTGGGAGGGCGCTTTGCAACACCTAATCTGCACAGGAAAGGTCGCGCCGCTGGTGGGAGCTTCTCCGCAATCGGCGGACAGCCTGCACGCTCCCAGCGTGCACTAGACCTTGAGGCTACCTGTTGGCTCCACCGGGGGACTGCGAGGACCAGCAGCCTCTACACCTAACAGCTAGTGCCTCTTCCCCCGGCGGCCACACCCCCCCATTTGCCTACTTACTTTTCGCGACACCCGCCTCACGGGTGCCGCTCATTTGCTTAAACTCTACTTGCCAACAAGGAGGATACCTGAACGCTGAACTGGGAGGGCGCTTTGCAACACCTAATCTGCACAGGAAAGGTCGCGCCGCTGGTGGGAGCTTCTCCGCAATCGGCGGACAGCCTGCACGCTCCCAGCGTGCACTAGACCTTGAGGCTACCTGTTGGCTCCACCGGGGGACTGCGAGGACCAGCAGCCTCTACACCTAACAGCTGGTGCCTCTTCCCCCGGCGGCCACGCCCCCTAACTAGCTCACCATAAATTGAACAGACCCAAACGCACCGCTGGACGCGCGCGGGGCGAAGCCCGGGCCAAGGGCGGGCCCGTTTAAGCCTGTTCAAGACCGGGCAGGACTGGACTGGGCCACCCTATTTTCAGTTTGCTTTTATATTTTGCCACTGACAAAACATCTATTTTGGTCCCGCCAGTTTTTGCTATTTGGCCTTAGAAGTTTCATTGTACCTTACTACTGTTACGATCCTTATGGTACAATGTGTCCGAGAACCACCAGGAATACTGTTAAAAAGCAGGCTCAATCTGCAGCTGAGGTCATTGGGCCAATAGACCAATTCATAACGAAAGCTAACGATGCCATTGAGCAGGGTATCATTCTATTGGACCGGAGGATCTCACAGGACCTGATGATTGACAGACGCTCTTCAATGGGCTTACTGGCCACTGCAAAAAAAAACCTTCGTCCTGTTGATCTGCCCCCTCCAGTGACAGCACATGCAGAAATGCACACCGTCCCCCGCACAGTGGACCTATCTGCATCCCTAGATCTTTCCGAATCCCATTTCTCTCTTGAAAAATCTCCAGTTATTTTTGTTACCCAACCAGATAATCCCCCCTCCTCCCTAATAGCCAGGGGTATACGAGAAGGAGCAATTCCCAAAATATTGAAGAAGAAGGCAACTACTAAGTCCCACCACTCCACCATTCCTTCTTCTACAACTATCCTTGCAACTCCTTCTGTCTCTGATCCTCCCCCGCAAATCTTTACCCCTTCAACCCCCACCATTCTCCTTCACTGTCAAGTGCACAAGCAGTGGATCCTATCTCTGTTAACCCGAATATCAGCTGTACTAGCTCCAGTAGCTATGACAGTGGAGGAGACATGGAAAATGGTAACCTTACAACTAACACATGTAGCAACGATAGCTTACTGCTTACCAGAATTGGAGATTTATTTAAATCCCACTTGGAACCAATGGAAAAGGCTCTACACTTGGTTCAGTCCCAACTAACTCAACTGTCTCTAGGACTAAACCAAAGTAAGGGAAACAAGAAGGATTCCAACTTGGCGCAAGGTAGGCCCACTACTTTAAACGTAAAAACATCAAAGCCTGTAACCTCTGCGCAGAATCCCAACACCAACAAACAAAAAGCCCCAGAGAAGCCTACTCAAAAACATTCTTTAGCACCTACAAACAAGCCGCAACCACCTCCCAAATCCACTAATCCCTTACCGTCACATTCTGCAAACAATCCCAACCCAACATCATCTACCCATTTAAATCCTCTTTCTTCCCTTTCTACCACCGCAGTCCCCACTCCTGCCCCCACCCATCCCAAAAACTCTACTGGATTCAATACCATTCCGAAAAACCATAAGAGAAGGACTCCCCCTATTCATCTCCCACCCGAGGCTTCTCCATATGTAGTAATAATGACTGGTGTTCCGGAACTCTCCCCAAACCAAGACGAACCGGTATGGTCTTTAAAAAACAAAGTAATATACTGGTTGTCCAGCAACATACCTCTTCCAATCTTTATGGACAACAGAGTTACTACAGTGCGCAGAGTGCCTTGGCTAGGCAACGAACCGAAAAACATCCAGGGCGACTGCGTTATAGTAAACTTTGCAGATCCCAATACAGTCGAGCATATCTGCTCCTGGGGTGATCATACCTCTACTGAAGGGATAGCCACTCACAATCTGTCGTACTTCTATCCCCCGACTACACGACGTAACGCTGGTCCTCCGTGGTCCTGGACCAGGGTAGGGAACTGGGGTGGGATTAGAGATCAAGACCAGTGGTCTGGGTACGGTTTTAGCAATCCATCACCAGGCCACTTTAACAACTTTAACAACTGGAGAGGCCCACCATTATCCAATAGATATGACTGTTTGGATATGGTGGACTGACCACCAACTCTACCCATCTCAGACAGTGGCCCCAACAATGTTCCGCCCAACCCCAAACACTCCTGTAAGAGCACTCGGGCGGTCGGCTCTATTTTGCCACCCCTGTCTGGTACCCAGCCCGAGTCTTGTCCTCCCCAGCAACCCTTGACCCAACAGCCGTCAACTTCTACTCACCAGGATTTGTGTCACACTTTGTCAGCTACCCCAGTTGACTCACCTCTGAGCCAACAACCTATTATTCTTCAACTCAGTGATCCAAAACCTACCCTCTCCCCTTCCGTCCCAACCACTCAGTCCTTGTCCCAACCCCCACACTCCTCTGCTGAACCTCAGTTTTCAAACCCTATTTTTTCATCAACCCAGGATCTTCCAGTCATATACTGGAACGTAGCTGGCCTTAGATCCAAAATCCATCTCCAGTCCTGGCTAGAAGTGACCAATAAATGTAAGCTAATCTGCCTTCAAGAAACCTGGGCAATTGATCCTATTCACATCCAGGGCTTCAAAACATTCCATCTTCCGGCCATACCGTCCACTCATGGAAGACCCAAGGGTGGCTTAGCCATTTACATTTCCAACTTAATTCCTTTTACGACCACGGAAGTCCCGTTAGTCTTTCCAATCTTTCAAATTCTCAAATTAGTTCCAGACAATAGTTCTTGTTATTATTTCATCAATATGTACAATAATTCCACGGCTGGTGACTGTGTAAAATCTTTGTTGGAAATCACTTTATATTTACAAGATCAGAAAGCCAAGAACCAACAGCTACAATGCCATGTTGTGTGTGGTGGGGATTTCAATGTTTATTTGTGTAACAACTATAACAAAGGTATTTGTGGGCTCCAAGACGAGCACGACGCCCCCCTGGCCCACTTCGCCCACAGTGGTGTTGGTGACGCTTTAAATAACTGTATTTTTGCTCTAGAACTTGAATTCGCGAACATTTTAGTGAGTCCTGCTGTTGAGTTCAAGACGACTTTTCACGGTAGAGGATTTAGCACAATTATTGATTTTATCTTATGTTCCCAATCTTTAAACAACCGATTGAAACACTTTACAACTGGTACCGATCCCTCAAGCGATCACTACTCAAACAGCACCACTATAGTATTAAATACCCCATCCTCAGCCTGTCCAAAAACAAGCCTCTTAACGCAGCATTCCCTGGAGATGAGTAAAATTAATGGCTATACTCTCAAATGGTCGATGATCAATCCCTCAGAGGCCACTAGCAAGATCATCCAAAAAACCCTTCCCTTAATCTATCACTGTTTGGAAATGTCATCATCCCCTCAGCTGATCCTCTCTAGCTTCGTTAAAATCTTAGAAGCCATCAGACAAGAGCTTACTCGCCAACATAAGACTCACGATAACGATAAGGATTCCAGTGGGTGGTTTGATTCCCATTGCCGTAAAGCCCAGCGTGCACTATAAAACGCTCTACACAATCAAGTCAGGGACCAGCCCCTAATTGCGTCTTTAAGAAAAAACTATAAGATGGCACAAAAATCCCGTAAACGGGAAATAAAAAATAATCTCTGGGCCCAACTACACCAGAGCACACTAAGCAAGGACTGTACCCTGTTTTGGAGAACAGTTAAGGCCCCTTTCCTAGCTGATGCAACTGCTGTACGGCATCTTGACGTGGCAGTACCCGCTGATAAATGGGTAGCACACTACTCGCAGATCTTCGGGGACCCCACCTTGACAACTGAGGCTCCTAGACTAGAGGCCGCAGCTGTCACTAGTAACAATATCTACCCTATTGACCTCCACTTCGATATTGTGGAGGTGACCGCGGCGCTGACCTCCTCAAAGACCGGTAAAGCGCCCGGTCCTGATGGTGTCCCCTTAGACATCTTTGTTAGAAACATAGACCTATGGTCCCCAATTGTTACGCAGGTCATGTCCGCAGTGACTCAGATCGGCCTTATTGATTCTTGGTCCACTTCTGTGCTCCTACCCATATTTAAAAAGGGAGAACGGGACAACCCAGCCTGCTACAAGCCCATCTCCCTCTTGGATTCTCTGGGCAAGGTCGCTGGCAGATTAATTCTGGAGCGACTACGGGACTGGGCCACAGAGAATAAGATCTTAACCGACTTACAGTTTGGTTTCCAGGAGGGTCTGGGCACTGTAGAACAGGCCTTAAACCTGACTCTGCTTATGGGTAAATACGCCTGGGCCAAAGGCGGTAATCTTTACCTAGTCTATGTGGACTTGAGTTCCGCATTCGACTGCGTAATTCATTCCAAGCTATGGGCGATCTTGAGTAATCTGGGCATAGATCTTGCACTGCTGAATTTCCTCCGAGAGTTATACTCGGATGCAAAAGCTTGTGTGAGATACGGCATCAAAGGGGAGCTTTCTGAATCCTTTAACATTGCAAAAGGCGTTAGGCAGGGTTGCGTCCTTGCTCCATTCTTATTTAACATCTACACTAATGGACTGGAGCAAGCGGTGCTAGTTGATAGTAAAGATCTCCCCTGCATAAACACCCGCCCAATCCCTGCATTATTATATGCAGACGATTCTGTCATCCTAGCAAGGACACCTAACCAACTACAGATTCAACTAGATAAATACTGCCAATTCATGCTTTCTCTTGGACTTAAAGTTAATAAGTCCAAGACTTTTGTTATGAATATTGGCAAGAAAGCCCAAAAATGCAAATCTCCTTTTATTGAGAAGACCAGGTTAGAAACTGCTAACACCTACCCTTATCTAGGTATTCTCATTGATAAGCATCTGTCCTGGAAACCTGCCATTTCCAGCAAGAAATTGCAGTTTCAACGCACAACATCGGCGTTGACTTCATTCTCAAGGAAACTGGGCAAGCCCGCCCCTGCTGTGATTTTGAAGATCTACCAAGCTAAATGCATGAGCGTGGCCACGTACGGGGCTGGTGTATGGGGCTATACGCCCGCAGATGAGCTTCAAATTATCGAAAATGACTTTTTGAAATATATATTAGCCCTTCCCCGAAGTGCTCCTACTTACGGCACCCATATGGAGCTCGGCTGGGAGTATCTAACTGACATCATTAGGTACCAGCCGATTCTCCTATGGCATCGTATATGGACTCAGGAGCAATGTCATCTTACTAGGTCACTAATATCTGACTGTCTCACACTGACCTATTGGAAAAAGATTCCCTGGCTGTTATATGTTTTTACATTTTTGAATGATCTGAATTGCCCTGCATATTTCACTGACCCTGAATCTCTATTGGCTATACCTAGAAAAACTTTGAAAAAACTATGTGTCGCCCATTTAAGCGATTTACGTTTGTGTTCAGAACTTGGTAAAAAGTCAAATGTTCATTTAACGATGATTCAATCCTCCTATGGCATTCAACCTTATCTGTCTTTTTTTTTGTCTAATTATGAGAGATATGTTTTAACCAGATTTCGGTTTGATGTATTTTATCGCCTTGTCTCACTGCCTGTGCCCTCTGATTGGTCACGTGAAATAGCTAACTGTCCATGTGATGGTCATACTCGCCAGTCAACCCTGCATGTAACCTTCTTCTGCAGTCTTTATGAGACCCCGCGGAAACGTTGGCTGGTCCCACTTCTCCGGCACTTAGGATTGAGAAGATGCAGACCGGCTCTTTTGGCACTTCAATACTTAGACACCCCGTATGTTGCCAAAACTGTAGCCTGCTACCTCAAAGCCTGCTTGAAAATCCATTCCCAATTACTGACCACTGCTCCTTAAGACTTCATTTCCGCGCAAATGACTACTGTGATAATATATTTGTGCATAGAGTGTCAGTGTTTAGTTGAACTTGAACGATTTCTTATTGTTTTGAAGCAATAGCGCTCCGCTTCCTTTAGTAATTAATGAGCAAATGGGATTTTTTATACTGTTGTAAATATTCGTTTTTAAATGCACTTTTTATGATTGTAAATTCAATCGAAATAAAGTTACTTTTGACGACTCACACTTGTTGTTGCGAGACATAGCTTTACCCCGCCTAGCTGACGAAGACAGGGAATTGATCGATGCTGTACTAACTGCTGATGAGATTGCGCTGGCAATCCGTTCAGTGCGTTCAGTCAAAGCGATGGGACCAAACGGGCTCCCTATTGAACTGTACAAACTAAGACCCGACAAGATAGCGCCATAACGCCGGGCTATGTTTCTTGAATCGCATGATGCGGGCCTCCTCCCCCGTGATCAAAGGCTCGCAACCATTGCAGTTATCCACAAAGAGGGAAAGCCGCGAGAACATTGTATATCCTATAGGCCCATTTCACTTTTGAACGCCGAGCCTAAGATTCTGGCTAAGGTTCTGGCGAATCGCCTGATAACAGTCATTGGTGATTTAGTCCATCCTGATGAGTCCGGCTTTATTCCACATCGCAATACCACACTGAACCTGCGGCGTCTCCATGGAGTCCTCGCGAGAGTGGCGTCCATACGTGAGCCGGCCATCTTGGCATCCCTGGATGCAATGATGGCCTTCGATACGGTGGAGTGGCCATACCTTTGGGCCGCGCTGGCAAAGTTTAGTTTCGGCCTGGGATTTATCAGATGGGTAAAACTGGTATACAAGGAGCCGCTGGCCCAGGTAGTGGTGAATGGCAAAGTCTCTGGCCCCTTTGTACTGGGGAGAGGCACGCGACAGGGATGCCCTTTGTCCCCTCTCCTCTTTGCTCTGGCCTTGGAACCGCTCGCTGCCTGGCTGCGTTGGCAGCCCTCGATGAGTGGTATCAGCTGGACCCCGGAGTTTGAGGATCGCATTTCGCTCTAAACTGACGACATCCTTTTATATCTTTGTAAATCACCCCCTAGCAGTGTCTGGGAGAACTATGGCCTCCTTAGTCATAGTGCATGTCAGGCATTGATAATGGCATGCTGGGTGGCATGTGGATAGGGGGGACAGGTTTGCTATGAAAGAAATCACTTATTTAGTGGAATAAGAATTTGGGGATGATTGTGTAAGAATTGGAAATGCATGGGGCTAGTGGCAGACTGTATGAAAGGAAGGGCTATTTGTATTTAAAGAATGTAAATCGAGAGAAGATTTCTGCTATCTACAGTCCAAAGACAATAGAAATAGAGGAAGGACTGACATCCTTCTTCTATGACATAAATGCCTTTGGCTGGAAAATTATTTGCAGAGTAGGTGGCTCACTGTGTATGTGCAGGGGCTTTGAGTGAGTTTTGACCAGGGTTCAAACCCCAGGTGGGGGAAATCGGTTTATTTTTTTATTTTTTTAAATTTTATTTCTAAATTCCACAAATGAAAGCTGTGCCTTTGTAAATGACCCCCTAGCAGTATCTGGGAGAACTATGGCCTCCTTACTCATAGTGCATGTCAGGCATTGATAATGGCATGCTGGGTGGCACGTGGATAGGGGGGACAGGTTTGCTATGAAAGAAATCACTTATTTAGTGGAATGAGAATTTGGGGATGATTGTGTAAGAATTGGAAATGCATGGGGCTAGTGGCAGACTGTATGAAAGGAAGGGCTATTTGTATTTAAAGAATGTAAATCGAGAGAAGATTTCTGGTATCTACAGTCCAAAGACAATAGAAATAGAGGAAGGACTGACAACCTTATTCGATGACATAGATACCTTTGGCTGAGGAACTTTCAGCAGAGTAGGTAGCTCACTGTTAATGTACAGGGGCTTTAAGTGAGTTTTGACCAGGGTTCAAACCCCACCTCGGAAAATTAATTTTTAATATTATTTTTATTTTTTTTTAACAATTTATTTATTTTAGCAGAGTGAAACATGGTCCTTTGGAAATGCTCAACTGATAATAATGAAAGACCAAGTAGAAAATCTATGGCATATGTCACATCAGATGTGGCATATGCCACATGACAGAGTGACACGTGTCACATGCCAGACTTGGGCTCCAACCCTTACTGCAGACAGGGTTTGCACTTTCCGTGTGTGTCTGTTTTTTTTATCTCTATCGTCCAGCTCCGCTCATTCTAGAATTACTTTTCGTGTTTTGGTTTATTCCACTTTGCTGAACCAATAAGCGCAGCTTTCAATCTAGCATTGGCAAAGCCAATAGGGCCGTCTAGCCGACGCAAACTGGTTCCCTGGTTATTTTTTTTTGCAAGCACCAGCCACAAGATTTACGAGAAGAAGAACATTAAAAAAAACTGCTCCTGCTTATATGACCATCTACTTTCAATGAAAACATATTTTAAAACATTATAACATGATTTTGATAGGCCCATACATGTACTTCGTAGCAGGCGAGTGAATTTAGAACAGCAACAAAACAGTTTTTCAGTTTTAAGGCACATCGCAAGAGAAGATTATTCATATTTACGCAATGAAAAAATATTGTTGTGTTTGAATTACTTTAATCTGGAGAGGTAGGTTAAACATACAAGGAGAACTATAAAAATAAACAAGCATTTGCAATGCAATCCGTCTCGCATTTGTGAAAGTTAGCGCTACGGAGTTGTAATTGATATTGATTTTTCTGTATGTTTTTTGTTTGGAGTGGAGTGGATGTATGTGGTGTTGAGTGAAATTATGTGGCTCAATTGGAATTGTTAGTTGTGGAATTGTGTGGGGTGGAATTGTGTGGTGTGGATTATATTTGTGTAGCAGAATTATGTGGCATGGTGGATAGATAGAGGTGAGAGCTCCGCCAAATGGATGGAAAGGAAGATAGAGAGGGACACGTAATTTGTACACGGAGTGGTGAATGAATTCCAGACAGAGGAGTAGAAAGAGTGAGCGAGAAAGAGAGAAAGAAGGGGAGAGAAGGTCACACACGCATAAAGAGGGAGTGCCTGTGTACACAGAAGTTACCCCAAGAAGAGGAAGAGCGCGTGGGTTTGAGACATGGAAATCTTGAAAAGGCCCAGGAAAGAAACTGTGCTTGAAGATCTGAAGTGAACTAATATGAGAGCGCTGGGAAGAGTGTGTGAGAGAGCAAGAGAGAGGTGTCAGAGAGAGAGAGAGACACGATTCAGAAGTACACCCAAAGGGGGTTGAAGGTGGAGCAGTTTACAGTGCAAGGAGGTACAGGAAGATAACGTGTGAGCAGGCAGTATAGAGAGGAGACAGGGAATGTGAGGGAGGGATGAGGGGCAGTGAAATTGCAAGCTGAGGGGATAGTGGGTGTGTGAGGAAGAGATGAGAGGGGCAGTGGGTTTTTGAGGGAGTGATGAGAGGTGCAGTGGGTGTGTGGGAGACAGATGACAGTGTTGGTGGAAGTGCAAGGTAGGTATGGGTTGTATTGGAAATGTTCGTTGTGGAATTGTGTGGTATGGAGAGGTGCGGTAGAAATATATGGCATGGTGTACTTTGAAATTATGTGGATAGTAATGAAATGGTATAAACTGTAGTGAAAATATGTAGAGTGAGATTGTGTGTTATTGAGTTAATTATGTGGAATGATATTGTGTTTTGTGGAGTGGTATGTTGTGGACTTGAATTATGTGGTGTGCTGTTAAATTTTGTGGCATGATGTTTGAATTTGTGGTGTGTAGGCACTGCCGGATGCGCTGGTATGACAGGTCGGTCTGTTAGCTAGCTGTTTAACGTTTTTAGAAATAGGAAGTGGCACTGCACATGATGCGTAGCTGAATAATAACGTAAACGTTTGAGCAGCCTCTTCAGCTCTAGTGCACCACTCCCAGCATGCTTTCCTCGAAGCTTTCAAGGATACACTGTAAAGTTAAAAAGGTCCCTCTATAAGTTATTCCATTAAAATAGAAATATTACCCTTCTTCAAAAGAAGCCGGTTGGCAAAAAACGTATCCCGGAGTAGACTTTTTAGAAAAATTATTAATCCTTTGGCCAACCTAGTAAATACACCTAACCAACATGCTGCAACAATAGATAAAGCACAGCGACTGTGAGACGGATGCCATGCAAAGAAAGACATTCAAAACACTTTCAACCTGAATGTCAGTAGTTTCCTCTCTGACAAACTTAAGACAGACTTAAGACAGACTTAAGACAAAATCCTAACGTCTGTAGTAAGTGCATTCTGTGAATACCAAAATAGTAGTAAGTTTAGGATTGAGTCTTAAATCCATTCTGTGAATCGGGCCCGTTATGTCTTCCTTTCCTTTACCTAAATACTTGTACATAGGTGAATAGGTAAGGGTCATAGTGCTGATGAATAGGTTAGCGTTGCAGTGTTACAGCTGTGAAAGTAAGAGAATGCACTTAAATCGTTACTGGGTTTGCAGAGATAACGCTGCTTTATGCAAAATAAGTGCCTTCATATGCAACAAATATATCTATAACCTTGTGAAGAGGGTAAGTACATGTGCAACCAAAGGGTAACATTCAACTATAGGTTAATGTCTCCCAATTCCTTTTAGGTATACCAAGATAAACTAGATGAGAAATCCTCCTTGTAGTCCTTGGGCACCAAAGTCAGGTAGGTGAGAGGTAAATATAAAGAACAAAAAAAAGGGCAGCGCAGAGCTCTGTTACCGTAATCACGGTCTTCAGAGCCATAATGTCCTCTTTTTAAGGTCTCGACTATTCTATCCCGCAGGGATAAATAGACGAGAGTATAGTAGTAGAAACAAACTCTTTGACCAAGCGGATTCCTCCCAATGCATGTGATTTATTGAAGCGTGATGCTTCGCCAGCGCGCTTGGCCTCACTCACACCAGCCTGACTTCATTGGAATGTGCTCCCAAGCTGCTCCCCCGCCGCTCGCCATATGCTCGTTCCCTCCCACTCGCTCGCTCCCCCGCCCCCCTGCCTCGCACCAAACTTCATTGGAATGCGCTCCCAAGCTGCTCCCCCGCCGATTGCCATATGATCTCCCTGCCCCGTCTCCTTCGCCCCCCCCTCCTCTGCATGTCCCTACCTCCTTCTCTCTCGTTCTCTTAAGCCTCCTCTCTCTCTTCCTCCTCTCTCGCCACACTCCCTCAGTATTTACATTTGCGCAAGATGACATACGCTGACACGCATTAAATGAGTTAGATTTTGTCTCTCTTACACCCCCATGCTGCTCCCCCGCCCACCCACCACCCCCTAGCAATGCTGAGAGCTTAATTTGTTTCAGCTGCGGGCTGCTTCTTCTCCCGGCCGTGCAAGATGACATACGCTGACACGCATTAAAAGAGTTATATTTTTTTTCAGAAAAGGGAGACAGTGTTTCCTTATTCAGAAAACACCACAGCAATGCTGAGAGCTTAATTTGTTTCAGCTGCGGACTGTTTCTCCGGGCCGCGCAAGATGACACACGCTGACACGCATTAAAAGAGTTGTATTTTGTCTCTCTTACACCACCATGCTGCTCCCCCGCCCACCCCCCCAGCAATGCTGAGAGCTTAATTTGTTTCAGCTGCGGGCTGCTTCTTCTCCTGGCCGCGCAAGATGACATACGCTGACACGCATTAAAAGAGTTATATTTTTTTTTCAGAAAAGGGAGGCATTGTTTCCTTATTCAGAAAACACCACAGCAATGCAGAGAGCTTAATATGTCTGTGGTTGTGTATGCGGAGCCCCGCGACTACATCCCCTGGTGAGGCACACCAATATGGATCACACACAAGTGCTTCTGTTTTCGGTTATGAATCTTTGTTTATTTCATTTCCATTGTTATATACATATGGTTCCTTTATGGATAATTGACTTCGATATTAAACAGCATATCAGAAGATGACAAATGTTATAATCCGTTAATGTTTGAACATTGACCTCCAATGCATTTCGGGCTTAGGTGCCCTTGGTCACGGAGAGCTGAGGAGGAAGCAGAGAGGAGCAACAGTGAGGGAATGTATCGCTATAAGAAAGGTCGGGGGAGTCTCTTAAAGTGCTATGGTGTATGGGCTAATGAGATAAGTGCGCGGAGCTATAGTGCAGGCTGGGGTGTGTGATGGGAGTGTTACCGCCGGTGGAGCAAACAAAATACAAATATGTGAACCTTTAGGTTATCAAAATCTTACTTCAACGTTACGCGTAGCGTCCTAAGACGTTCTCAGTCAGTCATCCGTTCGCTGTCTCAAACGCGTTTGAGACAACCGCTTAATAATTACATGGACAGAGATGACGGACTAGCGCCCGAATGTAGCGGGGGCCATATTGAAGTGGTGAAAATTACAGGGACACCATGTAGTGTGAGGTGAATACTATGTACACAGACAGATAAACAGAAAGTAAACACAAGTAAAAACTGAAATAAGAAGGAAGGTGAAGCAGCTGAAGTAGTACAATATAGGTGATGTTAAAGGTAACAGCTAAATTCTGTACGATCATTGAGCCCATGGGGCTTAAGGGTTTGCAGAAGGTAAATCCATTCAAGTTCTCTCTTGAGTAACAGTTTGGTATTGTCTATGCCTTCTCTCTTGGGTACGATCTCTAGGACCATGAATTTTAATTGGGCGATGGTATGGCGTGCTTCCATAAAGTGAAAGGCGATGCTGGATTTTTCAGTTTTAAGTCTAATGTTAGACTTGTGTTCATTAAGTCGGGTTTTGATTTTACGCTCGGTCTTCCCTATGTATAGTTTGCCACATGGGCATTTGAGGGCGTAAATCAAGTTGGTAGAATCGCAGGTGGCGTCTACATGGAGTTTGATATTGTGTCCTTTCATGGGGTGTTGAATTTCATTGCCCCTAATTACACAGTTGCAGTGACCACAGTTCAAGCAAGGTTGAGTGCCACGATGTCGTTTGGTTGACTCGGTGGGCTTAGCCAATATTTCTTTGATGTTTCGGCTCCTGGTATGAGCAAATATTGGTGGCTCATTAAAGATGCCTTGAAAGTCGGGTTCATTTTGCAATATTGGCCAGTGCTTCCAGATGATCTTTTTGTACGCTGCACTTGCAGTGGAAAATTTGGACACAAGGACCATGCGTTGCTCTGTATTTTTATGGGTCTTGGCCAGGCAGTCCTGTCTGGATATGTTGGCGACACGGGATTGTGCGTCTTGCAGGACAGTCTCTGGGTAGCCACGTGCCCGGAATCTTTCTGACATTTCCATCATCCGTTTGTGGACCATGGTCTCATCAGATACGATGCGCTTGACGCGCAGCATTTGGGAGTACGGGAGATGTTTTTTCAAGGAGCCTTGGTGGAAGCTGTTAAAGTGGAGAGCATTATTTCGGTCTGTGCTCTTTCTGTGAAGATCCGTGACTATTCCGTCAGTGGTATTCTTAATGTGGACATCTAGAAAGGCGATGTCAGTTTCACTGATTTGCCACGTGAGTTTGATCCGTGGATCTTTGGTGTTAGTTTCCATCAGGAGATTGTGGAGAGATTTTTTGGTGTCTGCCCATAGGAAAAATAGGTCATCAATGTATCGTAAAAATAGTTTTGTGTGTTTTAGAAAACTTGGGTTGGTGTACAGGTATTTCGTTTCAAAATTCTCCATGTAGGTATTGGCGTAGGACGGGGCAGCGCAGTTTCCCATAGCCATTCCAGAGAGTTGCAAAAACCACTGATTGTCGACTTTAAAGTAGCTGTGATATAGGGTAAATATCATTAATTCCATCAGGAACGTTTGCATGTCAGGATGAATGTTGCTTTTGAGTAGGGTCTGTTCTATTGCTTCGATGCCCCCCGCGTGGGGTATAGATGTGTATAGTGAACTCACATCAGCTGTGCAGAACACTAGAGGTTCATTGCTGGAAGTTTGGATGCAGGATAATTTTGTGAGGAACTCTGTGGTGTCTTTGATGTGACTCAATGATTGATTAACTAGAGGTTGTAGGTATTTGTCCAAAAATTTACCAGTGGTTTCATGGATCGATCGTTTGGTGGACACTATCGGTCTGAATGGGGGGTCCATGAGATTTTTATGAATTTTTGGACACATGTGGATCGTTGGACTTTTGGGATGTTCCACTATCAGATACCTTTTGGTGCGTTCTTCTATGATTCCTGATTGGTATGCTTTGTTTACAATTTCTTTGAGTTGATTGTAATACTCATTGGTGGGGTTGCAATCCAGGGCCATGTAGGTATCAGTGTCTTGAATGTGTTCCAAAAGTTTGTTCGTGTACATTTCACTGTCAAGTATAACAAGGGCCCCGCCTTTGTCTGCTTTGGTGAGTTTTATGCTCGGATTGTTGGCTAGGGACTTCAACACGTCCCGATCTTTGTTGGTCAGATTATGAGTTTTTCTAGGTGCCTTGAAGTTGATGTTTGCTGAATCTTTGCGAACCAGTGTTTCAAACAAATCGATACATTTATGGCTGGTGGGTGCCTGATAAGTACTTGGAGGTCGTAGACCTTTGAGTTCATCTGTTTTCTCAGTGGTAGGTGGAGGTAATACATTATCGAAAAAGTGTCTTAGTCTCAGTTTCCGGGTGAACTTGAAGGTGCTAACCTCAAGTTCCAGGAGGTTAGTTGATGTCGTGGGAATGAATGACGTTCCTTTTTCTAAAAGGTTCATTTGATGGTAAGATATTTGGGTTTTAGAGATGTTAATTACGAGACTGCTTTCTTTGGTTTCTGATCTTTTTTGGCAACAGTACTCCTTGTGGCCGGTGGACTTATGTCTCGTTCTTTTGATCTTGCTCCGCCTGGGTCTTCTGGAGGGTCTGGGCTGATCTCTAAAAAAGAAGACGAGCTGGATGTTGTTTGTTCTTCACTAGTGCTGGGAGCATTAGCGTTGGTGCTGGTGCTGGCCTGTTGTTTATCAGGTATATTTCTAGTGTTTGGGGGTCTTCTTGCTGGACGAGTAGTCGAGTCGGTATCAGATGAGGAAGTATCCGTTTGGGGGTTAAATGGTCGGTTGCGGCGTCTTTGGGCGTAGACATCAGCCCACGAATAGACCTTATCAAGCTTGTAATCAAGCGTATCACGACGGAACTTCCTGACTTTGCGTTCGTGTATTTCTTTCTGATACTTATCGAGTATAATTTTGGTTTCATCTAGCATAGTTGCAAGTTCCTCCGATGTCAGGAGATTCTTGATTTCATTATCAATCTCTTTCATTTCTGACTCCAGTTCCTTCAGAATGCCAGCTAGTTCTTCAACTATTAATAATATCAGGTCGAGACTGCATTTATTCAATATTCCATTCCATTTCTCCAGGAAGGTCTTGGAATTTTTGCAAAGAGGCGGTTTTAGTGAAATGCGTAATCCGCGTGGGATTCTGAGTGCCCGGTGATAGCGCAATAGTGTGCTCGCATGGAGCTTCTGATTTATGTGTCGTTTCGATAAGTAAATGAGCTGCTTCACACATTGCTCTTTATTTCTGCTAGTAGTGGAGGGGCTAATGTCTTCCTCGATCAGCGAGTAGATTCGTTCTTTCTCCGATTCATCGTAGGCTAATGTATGTGCTCTGGCTTCTGTGCTTTTACTGATGTCGTCAAATTGCATGGTTGATGTGTGCTACCCCGCCGTAGGCGGACTCGTGGATGAACAAATAGTGGAAGTGGCAGGGTGCACAACGAAGAGGTAGATTAGTTAGTCAATGGGAGGCTTCTGACTTCTGGGTGCACTCATAGGGTGGTGTTATCCGTCTAGAACACCTTTAAATATCACTGTGGTTGTGTATGCGGAGCCCCGCGACTACATCCCCTGGTGAGGCACACCAATATGGATCACACACAAGTGCTTCTGTTTTCGGTTATGAATCTTTGTTTATTTCATTTCCATTGTTATATACATATGGTTCCTTTATGGATAATTGACTTCGATATTAAACAGCATATCAGAAGATGACAAATGTTATAATCCGTTACATTCCCTCACTGTTGCTCCTCTCTGCTTCCTCCTCAGCTCTCCGTGACCAAGGGCACCTAAGCCCGAAATGCATTGGAGGTCAATGTTCAAACGTTAACGGATTATAACATTTGTCATCTTCTGATATGCTGTTTAATATCGAAGTCAATTACCATATGTATATAACAATGGAAATGAAATAAACAAAGATTCATAACCGAAAACAGAAGCACTTGTGTGTGATCCATATTGGTGTGCCTCACCAGGGGATGTAGTCGCGGGGCTCCGCATACACAACCACAGTGATATTTAAAGGTGTTCTAGACGGATAACACCACCCTATGAGTGCACTCAGAAGTCAGAAGCCTCCCATTGACTAACTAATCTACCTCTTCGTTGTGCACCCTGCCACTTCCACTATTTGTTCATCCACGAGTCCGCCTACGGCGGGGTAGCACACATCAACCATGCAATTTGACGACATCAGTAAAAGCACAGAAGCCAGAGCACATACATTAGCCTACGATGAATCGGAGAAAGAACGAATCTACTCGCTGATCGAGGAAGACATTAGCCCCTCCACTACTAGCAGAAATAAAGAGCAATGTGTGAAGCAGCTCATTTACTTATCGAAACGACACATAAATCAGAAGCTCCATGCGAGCACACTATTGCGCTATCACCGGGCACTCAGAATCCCACGCGGATTACGCATTTCACTAAAACCGTCTCTTTGCAAAAATTCCAAGACCTTCCTGGAGAAATGGAATGGAATATTGAATAAATGCAGTCTCGACCTGATATTATTAATAGTTGAAGAACTAGCTGGCATTCTGAAGGAACTGGAGTCAGAAATGAAAGAGATTGATAATGAAATCAAGAATCTCCTGACATCGGAGGAACTTGCAACTATGCTAGATGAAACCAAAATTATACTCGATAAGTATCAGAAAGAAATACACAAACGCAAAGTCAGGAAGTTCCGTCGTGATACGCTTGATTACAAGCTTGATGAGATCTATTCGTGGGCTGATGTCTACGCCCAAAGACGCCACAACCGACCATTTAACCCCCAAACGGATACTTCCTCATCTGATACCGACTCGACTACTCGTCCAGCAAGAAGACCCCCAAACACTAGAAATGTACCTGATAAACAACAGGCCAGCACCAGCACCAACGCTAATGCTCCCAGCACTAGTGAAGAACAAACAACATCCAGCTCGTCTTCTTTTTTAGAGATCAGCCCAGACCCTCCAGAAGACCCAGGCGGAGCAAGATCAAAAGAACGAGACATAAGTCCACCGGCCACAAGGAGTACTGTTGCCAAAAAAGATCAGAAACCAAAGAAAGCAGTCTCGTAATTAACATCTCTAAAACCCAAATATCTAACCATCAAATGAACCTTTTAGAAAAAGGAACGTCATTCATTCCCACGACATCAACTAACCTCCTGGAACTTGAGGTTAGCACCTTCAAGTTCACCCGGAAACTGAGACTAAGACACTTTTTCGATAATGTATTACCTCCACCTACCACTGAGAAAACAGATGAACTCAAAGGTCTACGACCTCCAAGTACTTATCAGGCACCCACCAGCCATAAATGTATCGATTTGTTTGAAACACTGGTTCGCAAAGATTCAGCAAACATCAACTTCAAGGCACCTAGAAAAACTCATAATCTGACCAACAAAGATCGGGACGTGTTGAAGTCCCTAGCCAACAATCCGAGCATAAAACTCACCAAAGCAGACAAAGGCGGGGCCCTTGTTATACTTGACAGTGAAATGTACACGAACAAACTTTTGGAACACATTCAAGACACTGATACCTACATGGCCCTGGATTGCAACCCCACCAATGAGTATTACAATCAACTCAAAGAAATTGTAAACAAAGCATACCAATCAGGAATCATAGAAGAACGCACCAAAAGGTATCTGATAGTGGAACATCCCAAAAGTCCAACGATCCACATGTGTCCAAAAATTCATAAAAATCTCATGGACCCCCCATTCAGACCGATAGTGTCCACCAAACGATCGATCCATGAAACCACTGGTAAATTTTTGGACAAATACCTACAACCTCTAGTTAATCAATCATTGAGTCACATCAAAGACACCACAGAGTTCCTCACAAAATTATCCTGCATCCAAACTTCCAGCAATGAACCTCTAGTGTTCTGCACAGCTGATGTGAGTTCACTATACACATCTATACCCCACGCGGGGGGCATCGAAGCAATAGAACAGACCCTACTCAAAAGCAACATTCATCCTGACATGCAAACGTTCCTGATGGAATTAATGATATTTACCCTATATCACAGCTACTTTAAAGTCGACAATCAGTGGTTTTTGCAACTCTCTGGAATGGCTATGGGAAACTGCGCTGCCCCGTCCTACGCCAATACCTACATGGAGAATTTTGAAACGAAATACCTGTACACCAACCCAAGTTTTCTAAAACACACGAAACTATTTTTACGATACATTGATGACCTATTTTTCCTATGGGCAGACACCAAAGAATCTCTCCACAATCTCCTGATGGAAACTAACACCAAAGATCCACGGATCAAACTCACGTGGCAAATCAGTGAAACTGACATCGCCTTTCTAGATGTCCACATTAAGAATACCACTGACGGAATAGTCACGGATCTTCACAGAAAGAGCACAGACCGAAATAATGCTCTCCACTTTAACAGCTTCCACCAAGGCTCCTTGAAAAAACATCTCCCGTACTCCCAAATGCTGCGCGTCAAGCGCATCGTATCTGATGAGACCATGGTCCACAAACGGATGATGGAAATGTCAGAAAGATTCCGGGCACGTGGCTACCCAGAGACTGTCCTGCAAGACGCACAATCCCGTGTCGCCAACATATCCAGACAGGACTGCCTGGCCAAGACCCATAAAAATACAGAGCAACGCATGGTCCTTGTGTCCAAATTTTCCACTGCAAGTGCAGCGTACAAAAAGATCATCTGGAAGCACTGGCCAATATTGCAAAATGAACCCGACTTTCAAGGCATCTTTAATGAGCCACCAATATTTGCTCATACCAGGAGCCGAAACATCAAAGAAATATTGGCTAAGCCCACCGAGTCAACCAAACGACATCGTGGCACTCAACCTTGCTTGAACTGTGGTCACTGCAACTGTGTAATTAGGGGCAATGAAATTCAACACCCCATGAAAGGACACAATATCAAACTCCATGTAGACGCCACCTGCGATTCTACCAACTTGATTTACGCCCTCAAATGCCCATGTGGCAAACTATACATAGGGAAGACCGAGCGTAAAATCAAAACCCGACTTAATGAACACAAGTCTAACATTAGACTTAAAACTGAAAAATCCAGCATCGCCTTTCACTTTATGGAAGCACGCCATACCATCGCCCAATTAAAATTCATGGTCCTAGAGATCGTACCCAAGAGAGAAGGCATAGACAATACCAAACTGTTACTCAAGAGAGAACTTGAATGGATTTACCTTCTGCAAACCCTTAAGCCCCATGGGCTCAATGATCGTACAGAATTTAGCTGTTACCTTTAACATCACCTATATTGTACTACTTCAGCTGCTTCACCTTCCTCCTTATTTCAGTTTTTACTTGTGTTTACTTTCTGTTTATCTGTCTGTGTACATAGTATTCACCCCACACTACATGGTGTCCCTGTAATTTTCACCACTTCAATATGGCCCCCGCTACATTCGGGCGCTAGTCCGTCATCTCTGTCCATGTAATTATTAAGCGGTTGTCTCAAACGCGTTTGAGACAGCGAACGGATGACTGACTGAGAACGTCTTAGGACGCTACGCGTAACGTTGAAGTAAGATTTTGATAACCTAAAGGTTCACATATTTGTATTTTGTTTGCTCCACCGGCGGTAACACTCCCATC
This sequence comes from Lissotriton vulgaris, assembly GCF_964263255.1. Taxonomy (NCBI): domain Eukaryota; kingdom Metazoa; phylum Chordata; class Amphibia; order Caudata; family Salamandridae; genus Lissotriton; species Lissotriton vulgaris. Next base: position 236,592,715 of record NC_141685.1, read on the forward strand.
ACACACCCCACCCTGCACTATAGCTCCGCGCACTTATCTCATTAGCCCATACACCATAGCACTTTAAGAGACTCCCCCGACCTTTCTTATAGCGATACATTCCCTCACTGTTGCTCCTCTCTGCTTCCTCCTCAGCTCTCCGTGACCAAGGGCACCTAAGCCCGAAATGCATTGGAGGTCAATGTTCAAACGTTAACGGATTATAACATTTGTCCTCTTCTGATATGCTGTTTAATATCGAAGTCAATTATCCATAAAGGAACCATATGTATATAACAATGGAAATGAAATAAACAAAGATTCATAACCGAAAACAGAAGCACTTGTGTGTGATCCATATTGGTGTGCCTCACCAGGGGATGTAGTCGCGGGGCTCCGCATACACAACCACAGTGATATTTAAAGGTGTTCTAGACGGATAACACCACCCTATGAGTGCACCCAGAAGTCAGAAGCCTCCCATTGACTAACTAATCTACCTCTTCGTTGTGCACCCTGCCACTTCCACTATTTGAGAGCTTAATATGTTTCAGCTGCAGGCTGCTTCTCCCGGCCGCGCAAGATGGCATACGCTGACACGCACTAAAAGAGTTATATTTTGTCTCTCTTACACCACCACAATTCTTGCCGGCCGACTAGTGCAACAACAATTTTCACACACTGATTGCTGAAACATGTTCATTTTTTACAAATACTGGTGGCCGTAGCTTTGTGTTCACTTCACTATTCTCACCCCCTCACTCTCACAACCCTCTCACCCTCACTCACCCTCACCTCCTCACCCTGCCTCACCCTCAAACCCCCTCAACCTCACACCCCTTCACCCTCACTCACCCTCTCACCCACCCTCACCCACCATCTCACCCTCACACACCCTTTCACCCTCACACACCCTCTCACCCTCCCTCACACCTCCTCACCTTCACATCCCCTCACCCTCACACACCCCCTCACCCTCACACACCCTCAGCCCCTCACACACCTTCAGACCCCCACACACCCTCACACCCTCACCCTCACACACCCCCTCATATCCCTTCACTCTCACCCCCCCTTACCCTCACCCCCCCTCACCCTCACACCCTCTCCCCCTCCCCCTAACACCCTCTCACCCTCACACCTCCTCACCCTCATACACCCTCACTCACCTCACCCTCACCCTCACACACCCTCTCACCCTCACACACCCTCACCCTCATACACCCTCACAACTGTCACCCTCCCACACCCTCACCCTCACACACCCTCACACCCTCTCACCCTCACACACCATTACACGCCACACACTGCTGCATGCCTCACACTGCTGCACTCCTCACACTGCTGCACGCCCCACACTGCTGCACGCCCCACACTGCTGTACGCCACACACTGCTGCACACCGCATACTGCTGCATGCCTCACACTGCTGCATGCTGCACACTGCTGCATTACTCACACTTCTGCATGCTGCACACTACCGCACGGCTCACACTGCTGCATGCTGCACACTGCACACTGCTGCACGCCATACACTGCTGCACGCCACACACTGCTGCACGCCACACACTACTGCACGCCACACACTGCAGCATGCCCCACACTGCTGCACGCCACACACTGCTGCATGCCACACACTGCTGCATGCCACACACTGCTGCATGCCACACACTGCTGCACACCTCACACCGATGCACGCATCGCACTGCTAAATGCCACACAACACCACCACATCACTCTAGGACATCCCCACATCACTCTAGGACACCACCACATCACTCTAGGACATCACCATATCACTCTAGGACACCACCACATCACTTTAGGACACCACCACATCACTTTAGGACACCACCACATCACTCTGGGACACCACCACATCACTCTGGGACACCACCACATCACTCTGGGACACCACCACATCACTCTGGGACACCACCACATCACTCTGGGGCATCACTCAGGGGCACCATTACATCACTTAGGGACACCACCACATCACTCAGGGACACCACCAAATCACTCAGGAACACCACCACTTTACTCAAGAACACCACCACATCACTCAGGGACACCACCACATGACTCTGGGTCACCACCACATCACCCTGGGACACCACCACATGACCCTGGGACACCACCACATCACTCTGGGACACCACCACATCACTCTACTACACCACCACATCGCTCTAATACACCACCACATCACTCAGCCCAACCACATCATCACCCAGCACCTCAACAGCATCACTCAGCACCACAACAGCACTGTCCTTTCTTGCTACCAACAAGAATTCCCATAGCCAATAGGACTCACATTAGGAAAGTGTAAGCTATTGGCTTAATGAATAACAATGCTATTAATTTATATATTTTCAAAGACAACACATATTAAAAAAATGGTCGTTTACAATACCAATAGCTCACACTTTCCTAACGCGAGACCTATTGCATTGCAATGCTTGTTTTATTGCAGGTGCTGTCTTATAGAGGAAACACGAGTCCACAGAAACCAGAGATTGAATCGGAAACTGAAGAACACCGTCCCAAAGCTGCACGCCGAAAAGTGTCTGACGCCGCAGGAGAGGCCACGGAGGTGAAGGAAACGCGGAACGAGGTGCAGGACATCAAAAGGACGTGATGCCAACGAGAACCGTAATGTAGGTAGGAGTAACCCGAGAGCTTGTACGCAAAGCGCTACAACTCTGGAGAGGCGGCTCTATGACCTGACAAGGTCACCAGTGCGCATGTGCCCCCCTCCCGAGTGGGGGCCATCTTGGTAGTTCTGGTCCCGTCTTGGATCCCGGCTCGGCAACCGTGACAGAGGCTTGTCTAAACTTCCCTTTCGTTTACTGCATCTTGCTTGCTAATGCGTCTCATTACTACATTTGAGCTAAATTTGAATGTTCTTGATATTTTGGCATGCAGATTTTTAACTACTTGAAAGAAAGCAGATTTATAACTATGCTAAAAGAAGAACCAAATGTTTGCCTCTAGTATTTAAAAGTGAATTTGCTGCGTCAACCAGTTTACTGTGGGCTACAGGACAAAGAAAGGCGGTTTTATTTTACCAGTCAAGTTCCAGGGCCATCACAAGGTGAGGGCAAACGGGTCTCTTTGACCCAAGCCCTGTGCTTTTAGCAAGGTACACACTACAGTAGCAGAATGTGTTTACATAATAAAAAGCATGACTGACATATGGCTTGCTCTGACAGCAGGGTGTCATGGTGAAAGAGGATGTTACATCACTGTTAGACTTGACATCTTTTGGCATGTGTCCCCTGAGTTTTTGCTTTCTGATCTCCCACTTTTGACTCTGTTTGTGCTTGCTTATGGTTTTTGCTCACTTTTCTCACTGCTGATCAGTGGTAAAGTGCAAGTGCTCCTGTGGTACAATGTGTTATGGATTGGTGTTTCCATGATTGGCCTTTTTGATTTATGTGTCAGCAGGGCAGGACTATCCATAGCGAGCACTGGGCTTTTCCCCGGTGGGCCGCTAGGGTAGGGGCCGATTTTGGGACCCTGAGAGCCATTTTTGTTACAGGGCTGTTTTTGCAGCATAGCTGTAAATGGCCCTTTAACAAAACTGGCTGAAATCAGCGCTGGAAAACGGATCGGCCACCCCTAGGGGGGTCGACAAACTCTCTGCCAAGGCCAGTTTTGGTTCCCAGTCTGGCCCTTTGTGTCAGTCTCTAGTAAAATGCACAAAGTGTGCCATGGCCTGTAGATCAAACGTTGTTGGGCTGCAACACTGGATTGTGCCACCCACCCAAAAAGCCCGTAAATGTAACTCTGGCCTGCCATTGCAGAGACTGTGCGCAGTCTGGTACTGCCATGTCGACTTGGCAAGTGCACCCATTTGCCAGGCCCCAACCTTCCCTTTTCTTACATGTCACCACCCCTAAGGTAGGCCCTAGGTACCCCTGTGGGCGGGGTGCAGTGTATGTGAAAGGTAGGACATGCCCTGGTGTTTGTGGCATGTCCACTTCCAATTTCGTTTTTCACTATTGCAAGGCTACCTGTTTCCCATAGGACAGAATGGGAAATGTGTTTATAACATCTTATAAACATAACTGGCCCTGGCAACTAGGTAGGAAAATAAAGTTTAGTATGCCTGAACTCAGAATCTAAAGGTGCATCTTTTAGTGAAGGTGATTTTTACATTCTGTGTTTGAAAATACCAATTTTAGAAAGTAGCTCATGCCTCTGTTGGAATGATTGCCTGTCTGGGTTTTTGATGACAGAAGGCTGGATAGCTGGAGGGGCTCCAGATAGTCTAGGTGGGTCAGGAAAGGGCTGAATGGACCTGGACTGCAATTGGGGAAGGGGAGGAGATTTCTTCGCACCTCAAAGGGCCTGGTCTGCCTCTGACAATGTCATCTCCACATCCTGCCAGGAAGTCACGCTAGAAAAGGCAGAACTGGTTCTGATTGGGCACAGACACTCTCTGCCTAAGAGATCAAAGGACTTTGGGATATAAATATTGAGGCCCAGACCCCTGAAATTTAAAACTCTTTTGGACCAAGAAGACTGCCAAGAAGAAGAGCTGGAGAACTACCACTTTGCTGAGTGCTTTGCTGGCCTGCAGTGGCTGCTTCTGTCTTGGGCAGTGAAAGTACTGGACTGAACCTTCTGCAATCTACTTTTGTGAGTTTCTCCAAGGGCTTGAGGTAGAGCTTGCCCCCAGTTCAAGAAGCCTCTGGAACAACAAAGACTTTAAGCTCTTCTGCCTCAGCACTGGGGACTGTGTGTTGTGCTGTAACAGAAGAAAAGCAACCCAACGACACCTACAACACCGCTGCTGACTCAGTGTCCTGAAGGCACCATAGAGGGCACCGCCACAATGCCACACTGCGACCCTAGTCTCACCGATGACACCTGCTGACGCCTCCACCAAGCCACTGCTCTCACCGCGACCTGTGGGCAAAAAACTCTGCACCGCCTCACTTCACGACAACGTCTTGGTATCCCCGACACCACCGCTCCACGCTGAAATGTACGCCACTGACAAGGGAATAGCTCGTAAAGTTACATGACACACCGCCCTAATCCTGCACTGCAGCATTGGCCTATCGACACCGGCGCCATCGACTCCAGTTCGTCACATGGTGGACTGGACCATTTGAGGTTGTGGAGCACAAGAGTGATGTCACCTATCTGGTGAACTTGCAGTCTCCCAGGAACCCTTTGAGGGTCCTGCATGTTAACCGCCTGAAGCCCCACTTAGAAAGGTCCGAAGTGGGCATGCTCCTAGCGACAGATGATGGAATGGAAGAGGAGACAGAGCCTCTCCCTGACCTCCTGACTGCAAAAGAGCAAGATGGGTCAATGGATGGTGTTGTCCTCTCTACCACACTGACCCCTGAACAGCAGCAAGATTGTTGCCAACTGTTGGGACAATTCTCTGATCTATTTTCCTTGATTCCTGGTGTCACAGAGTGGTGCGTCCATGATGTGGACACTGGTGACAGTACTACTGTGAAGCACAAGGCTTACAGGGTGACTAACAAGGTCAGAGCATACATTAAGGAGGAAATCTCCAAAATGTTTGCCTTAGGGGTGATTGAGTCTTCTAGCAGTCCTTGGCTGCCGCGCCTGGTGCCACACCTGAACTCCGGTTCTGTGTGGACTACTGAGGACTCAATTCAGTCACCAAGACTGACGCGCACCCCATCCCCAGAGCTGATGAGCTCATTGATCGGTTAGGGGCTGCACGGTACCTCAGCACGTTTGATTTGACGTCTGGGTACTGGCAGATCGCCTTGACTGATGGGGCCAAAGAGAGGTCAGCATTCTCCACACAAGGCAGACCTCACAATCAAGGCGAGTAGGTGCCAGATCGGGCAGCGTTCCATGGTGTGCAGGTGTCACCAGGTAGGGAGCGGCCTGGTGGCGCCCCTGCAACCCAAGATTGAGACCATCCTGGCATGGGTACCCCCAAAGACACAGACACAGGTGAGAGCCTTTTTAGGACTCATGGGGTACTACAGGAGGTTTGTCAAGGGGTATGGCAACATTGTTGCACCCTTGACTGAGCTGACTTCCAGGAAGCAGCCCAAGAAAGTGAACTGGACTGACACCTGTCAAAAGGCTTTTGATGCCCTGAAGACTGCCAGTAGCACAGCACCCGTGCTTCAGGTACCCAACTTCTCAAAAGAATTCATTGGTCAGACAGATGCTTCAGAACATGGTGTGGGAGCTGTTCTACCACAGATTAAAGGAGAGGGCCTGGACCATGGGTACTCACAAACTTTCTCATAGGGGCCAAATTTACAGTGTGGTTTGCGGCCGAGGGCCGCACTGGTGGGGGCGGGGTCAGTGAGAGGGGAGGCGGGGCTTGAGCAAAAAAAACTGTGACCATGAGGTTGAACACAGGCCCCTGCAGCAGACGTCTTCGTCCACTGACTCACCAGATCCAGCATACACACATATCTCTCTCTCTCTTTCTCTCTCCCTCTCTCTCTTCCTCTCCCTCCCTCCCGACCTTTCTCTCCCTCTTCCGTCTCTACCTCTCCCTCCCTCTGTCTCCCTCCCTCTCTCTGTCTCCCTCCCTCTCTGTCTCCCGCCCTCCCTGTCACCCTCCCTCTCTCTGTCTCCCTCCCTCTCTCTGTCTCCCTCCCTCCCTCTCTCTCCCTTCTTCCCTGTCTCCCTCCCTCACTGTCTCCCTCCCTCCCTGTCTCCCTCCCTGCCTGTCTCCCTCCCTGTCTCCCTCCCTCCCTCCCTCCCTCCCTCCCTCTCTCTGTCTCCCTCCCTCTCTGTCTCCCTCCCTCTGTCTCTCCCTCCCTCTCTCTGTCTCCCTCCCACTCTCTGTCTCCCTCCCTCTGTCTCCCTCCCTCTCTGTCTCCCTCCCTCTCTGTCTCCCTCCCTCTCTGTCTCCCTCCCCCTCTCTGTCTCCCTCCCTCTCCCTGTCTCCCTCCCTCCCTGCCTCCCTCCCTCTCTCTCTCTGTCTCCCTCCCTCCCTCTGTCTCCCTCCCTCTGTCTCCCTCCCTGTCTCCCTCCCTCTGTCTCCCTCCCTCCCTGTCTCCCTCCCTGTCTCCCTCCCTCCCTCCCCCGTCTCCCTCTTTCCCTCCCCGTTTCCCTCCCTCCATACCTCCCTCCCTGTCTCCCCCCCTCCCTGTCTCCCTCCCCATCTCCCTCCCTCTGTTTCCCTCCCTCTCTGTCTCCCTCCCTTTTTGTCTCCCTCCCTTTTTGTCTCCCTCCCTTTCTCTGTCTCCCTCCCTCTCTCTTTCTCCCTCCCTCTCTCTCTTTCTCTTCCTCCCTCCCTTGGTCTCCCTCCCTCCCTCTGTCGCCCTCCCTCTTCCTTTGTCTCCCTCCTTCACACCCTCTGTCTCCCTCCTTCACACCCTCTGTCTCCCTCCTTCACACCCTCGGTCTTGCTCCTTCTCACCCTCTGTCTCCCTCCTTCTCACCCTCTGTCTCCATCCCTCCCTCTTCCTCCCTCTGTCTCCCTCCCCCTCCCCCTCTCTGTCTTTCTCTCTCTGTCTCCCTCCCTCTGCATCCCTCCGTCTCTCTCTCTCTGTCTCCCTCCCTCCCTCTGTCTCCCTCCCTCCTGCTCTGTCTTCCTCCCTCTCTGTCTCCCTCCCTTCCTCCTTTTCAATCCCTCCCTCCCTCTCTCTCTGTCTCCCTCTCTCTCTGTCTCCCTCTCTCTCGCTGTCTTCCTCCCTCTCTCTCGCTGCCTCCCTCCCTCTCTCTTTCTGTCTCCCTCCCTCTCTCCCTCCCCCTGTCTCCCTACCTCTCTCTCCATCCCTACTTCTGCCTCCCTCCCTCCCCCTTCTCTCCCTCTCTCCCTCCCCTGACTCGCCCTCCCCCTCCCTCCCACACTCTCCCCTGACTCTCCCTCTCTCACTCCCCTGACTCTCTCCCTTCCCTGACTCTCTCCCTCCCTCTCCCTCCTTTGCCCTCCCCTGTCTCTCTCCCTCTCTCATCCTCCCCTCACTCTCCATCCCTCCCTCACCCTGGCTCTCCCTCCCTCGCCTTGGCTCTCCCTCACTCTCCCTCCAGCCTCGCTCTCCCTCCCTCTGTCTCTCCCTCCCTCGACTCTCCCTCCCTGTCTCTCCCTCGCCCTCCCCTGACTCTCTTCCTACCTCGCTTTCCCCTGATTCTCCCTCTCTCCCCTCCCTCACCCTCCCCTGACTCTCCCTCTCTCTCCCTCCATCGCCTTCCCCTGACTCTCCCTCTCCCTCTCTCTCCCTCCATCGCCCTCCCCTGACTATCCCTCTCTCTCCCCCTCCCTCTCTCTCCCTCCCCTGACTTTCCCTCCCGGGAGCCCGCCAAGCCCCAGCAATGCCTTCTTGGGGGCAAAGGGCAGCAAGGCTGGTAAAATTAAAAATATGCATTTTAGCAACTCTGCAAGTCGCGCTCTGACAGCAATGTAAAGGCTGGTCAGCAGCACACGCACACTCGGGCCCCCCACTTTCCCTGTGCCTGTGTCCAGCACCGTGATAAGAAAAAGAGTGTTCAGAGTTGTAGTTGGCAGTTTGGTTCCTGTTGCAAAGGACGTTATTTAAGTAATTCTTTCAAGTGCAGATGTACTTGGCACAACGTTTAACATTTGCTGGTTAAAGACGACATACACTGAAGTTCTTAACAAAAGTACCGTCATAGAAAGGAAATTGTGGCAGACTGGAAGACGCCTCATTGGACGTGCTGCCGTAAATTGCTTTTGGGAACAAGCACAAGTGTCTGTCAAGATTTCCACCAGAGAGCCTGGAAAGAAAGCTAAAACACGCCGTTACCTTACCAGTGCCACGAAATGATTGACACGTCATTAAAAAACAATAACTCTGTACACCAGACTCGCACTGTTTTCTTGAATGGAGCTACTCCTACCACATCGTAGTGCCAAGCAGGGTGTACATGCCTGAGCGGACACGAGTATACCTGGGTGCAGGCAGCTCTGAAACTAGCTGGTGAAAAGAACGACGGCGATGTGCGAAACCTTTTTAATTCTTAAATAATACCTGACTGGTGCGTGGTGCCTGCTGGCTCACTGATGGGGCCCCTGGAGCGCAGGGCCACCCCGCAATGCGGGGGCTGCGGGGGGCCTGTGTTACGCCCCTGCCACCCCCTTGTCAGCCCGGGATGAGACAGCTTGCCTGGCGCGCCGCGCCGGAGCATTTCACACGTCTTTAAAGACCATTAACTTTTTAATGAATCTTTGTTCTGTTTCACCTCCTCTGAGGCCCCTGCAGCTCCACTCTATGGCTAGAATCTCTCAGCCCCCAGAGAGCAGAGCATCTCCTAGTCCAGGCTGCTGTCATGCCCCGAGAATCGCGAACTGAAGAATACACGTACTGTCCCTTTAATAGACAAGCCCCTATAAATCAGACATGAACCCTGGGAGCGACGCTTTACGTTCTTGCGTCTAGCTCCGTGTTCCTGTTCCGTCCTGTTTCCTGTGCCTGACTTCCGGTTTATTGGTCTCTTCGTTTGGAGTGCTACCGAAGGAAGTTTCTGTCCTTCGTATTGTCCTAGAGTTTTCGAGGCTTCCGCTATCATTCTCTGCTGGAGCTCGCTTACTCTATTTTTCTTCCCCTTTGCTCCGCCCGACGGCCGGGCTTGGTCTCCGTCGTCCGGCTGGGCAATTTGTGCTCTGCTCCCACTCCCGTTTGTTGCTCCGCCCGACGGCCGGGCTTGGTCTCCGCCGTCCGGCCGGGCTCCACTCCTCCACCCTCAAAGACCCATTTGTTGGCTACTCCGCCTGGCGGCCGGGCTTGTTCTCCGTCATCCGGCCGGGTGGCCTGAGGGTCTCCTGATTTAGGTATTTAGGTTATTTGTACACCTTGTACGCCTGTTGGCTGGGGTTTTCCTCTGCCATTCGGCCAGTCCACTTTATTTGCCCCTTTTCATTCCTTTACTTGACTGCATTACTGCTGGCCCCTCATCCACCTTCATCTGGGTCAGCTATTTTCTGTACTTGGGGACACTTGCGTGGATTCAATTGGAGGTGCAAGACATAACAGACTCGTCTAAGAATCACGGTAACAGCGCTGTGCGCTGCCTACTTGTTTATTCAAGACATTTGATGTGCATTGGTTTTCATTCATGTGTTTTTTGTTCTTTAGATATCCACTGCCCAGTGCTGGTGTTGGCATTGAATGCTTGTCAAGTGTACTATTGAATACCACTTACGTTGGACAGCCCTGTGCTTCAGAACCAGTGAGAGAGTTTGTTTTTTAGGAGTTTACAGTGTGTGTTCTTGGTGGAAAAAGTGTTATTACTCAATCCTGTCTCATTACTCTAGTTGTAGCTCAAGACGAAAACCTCCCCATCCTGTACATCAATCCTGAACATCAGACAAAACATTGGTGGTATGTTAGACTGCTATAGAGAATATAGAGGCTTATGTATAGTAGAAACTGTTGTTAGATATATATATATTTGTCTTTCAGCCGGATGTAAAATTCTATCACGCAAATTGCAAACGCGCTAAGGCCTCTTACATCGCCGCCATGATTACTTCTGTGCAAAATTGTCCTCGGACTCTTTTTGCTACAGTCAAGAAACTTACAGGAGCAGATACCACTCCTGCGTTGCCGGCTTTAGATGGTATACAATGTAACGCCATTGCAGATTTCTTTATATCCAAGGTTGAGGGCATTTATCAATCTTTGGCTTCCCTTCCACCTCCAATTGATCTCTCCCAACCCGGTTCTTTATGCAATGCTTCCGTCCCCCCTACTGAGTTCATTTACAACTGGATACCATTTGATGATTCCTCCTTCCTGTCTTGCTTAAAAAGCATCAGGTCAGGCTCCCCGCGGGACCGTGTCCCTATGAAGATACTGAAACTACTTGACCTTGAACCACGGAGATTCCTAATGAGGTTACTCAACATCTCTCTCACTGAATCTCGGGTGGAACAGGACTGGAAACATGCCATGGTCGTTCCCCTGCTTAAAAAATCTGGCGCGGACATCACAAATCTAGCCAACTTCAGGCCTATATCCCTGCTGCCTGCCTGTTCCAAAATATTGGAATGCTAGTCAACACCCAGCTCAATGAGTTTATTGAAAACGCGGGATACCTTCATCCATCCCAATCAGGCTTTCGCGCTAATTATTTCACTGAATCCGCACTCCTTGGGGTGACTGAGCGACTCCGACACGGTATCGACAGCGGGGAGACCTTTGCGCTTATTCTTCTTGATCTAAGCGCTGCTTTCAATACCGTGTCCCATTCCATCTTATTGGAGTCTCTCCGCTCCCTTAGTGTTGTTGGATCAGCGCTTGCCTGGGTGGCCTCATTTCTCAATGAGCGTACCTTTCAGGTTTTCTCAAACAAAGCTGAATCTGCGATTCACTCCTCTGCTTACGGCGTCCCTCAAGGGTCTATATTGAGCCCTCTGTTGTTCAATATTTACATCAGACCACTTGCTTCCATCGTAGAGGACGCCGGTCTGTCTATATACTCATATGCAGACGACACGCAGATTGTGTTTTCTTTGTCAAGCAGCAGGGCTCAGGACACTTCTGCCCTTAAAATTGGCCTCTCTCATGTTGCAGCTTGGATGCAAACGCATCTATTGAAGCTCAACGGAGACAAGACCGAGGTGATCGTACTAGGCAAACATAAAGATCTGTGGGGTTCTAGACACTGGCCCAGTGATATGGGTCCGTTGCCTACCCCCGTGCCTGTTGCCCGTAACCTCGGTGTCCTGATCGACGATAAACTCTCGATGAGGCAGCAGGCAACTAAGGTCGCTGCAATCTGTTTCAATACTCTACGCTGGTTGCAGAAGATCATATGGATGTTGCCTGAGTCCACTCGAAGAACTGTCGTACAGGCCCTTGTGATGTCTCGCATCGACTATGGCAACGTGCTTTATCTATGAGCAGATAAAGCCACAATCAATAAACTCCAGGTTGTACAGAACTCAGCTGCTCGCTTGCTGCGCAATGTTCCACGGAGAACGTCCGCAATGCAAGCTCTGCGTGACCTTCACTGGTTAAAAATTTCTGATCGTGTGGTCTTCAAAACTTTGTGCTTCCTATTTAAGATTCATCAGGGTTCTGCTCCCATCTACCTGCACAATCTTGCCCAGCCATATCAGCCTGGCCGCTCCCTCAGGTCATCCAATAATGGCAATCTCGTGATTCCTAGAATCCGACTGGCAAAAATGGGAGGCCGGTCATTCGCATATCTGGGACCCAAGATGTGGAATGCTCTCCCGTTGGCGCTAAAAACAGAAACCAGTCTTCTGGTTTTCCGCAAAAAACTGAAGACTCTACTGTTCTAAGTTCTTTTTTTCTGGTTCTCTTTTTCTCTCAGCAATGGCTTGTTTTCTTCTCCAGTCTGTCCCTGGCGCCGGGAAACCCACTGCGGGTAGCTGGGCGCAATATAAGTACAATAAAATAAATAAAAAAATAAATGTCCTCCTGAATTCCGCACAGCAGGGTGTCCAATCATCACAGAAGATCGGTCAAGTCTTCTTTTGTTCTTCCCCGCCTTTCCTTGTTTTGTCTCCCTGTTTTCCCCTGGCGAGCCTCTCGATACTCTAGTGTTTGATAGAGTCGGAAGGCCGTAGGGGAAGGCTGTGGAATTATCATCGGATTCCTGACGCTCCTGCGGAACCTGCCTGGATACCATTACAGAACGTAAAGCCCACGTGGTTTGTTCTGCCCGAGCGTCATGGATCTGGTTGCCGTTTCCCTATCTGATGTAGCTAATATGTTAGGGAACTTACAGGTTGAGACCCAGGCGTTGATAACTAGAGTAGACACGTTACAAAGACAACAAACAGCTCGGGCCACGGGGGGAGGTTCTTCAGTAGTTCAGGTTACCACACCTCCTTCCATACCACTAGCACCCCATGAAAGATATGCAGGAGATGCAGCACGATGTGCCGCGTTTCGTAGTCAGTGTCAGCTTCATTTTACCTGTAAAGCTAGTTGTTTTCCATCCGAGCAGGCAAAGGTGGCCTTTGTGATTTCATATCTTAGTGGGGCGGCTGCAGATTGGGCTATACCGTTGGTAGACCGGGATGATCCACTGTTACATAGCTACGCAGCTTTCAGGAGGGAATTCCGTAAATTATTCAACAGACATGTCTACACCCATTCGTCAGATACGGAATTATTGAGTCTGAAACAAGGTAACCAAGACCTGGTAGCCTACATTACCTCCTTTCGTAGGTTAGTAGTTGAATCCAACTGGCCTGAAGAAAAACGCAGTACCATGTTTTATAAAGGATTAAGAGATGATTTAAAGGATGCTCTTTCCCAAATAGTGGCTTTACCTACGTCCTGTACTGATTTGATTGACCTGGTGGTTAAGATAGATCACCGCATCCAGGAAAGAAAGAAAGAGAGGGGTAAACATGATGCAAGATACTTGCCTCTTAGAGAGAGGAAGAGTGTAGCAGAAAAACCCAGTGAAGAGAGTGAGCCCATGCAGATAGGCATAGTAAGGGGACCCCTTACACCAGAGGAAAGGCAGAGAAGACGAACACTCAGACTCTGTTTGTATTGTGGTGAGAGATTGTCCTGTAAAACCCGCAAATCCTAAGTATTAGGGAAACTAGGAAGCCTGGAATCCTGTGAGACAAGGATTCCGGGTAGATCTGGATTAACAGTCTCTTCTTCTGATTACAAATGCTCTCCTACAAATCATCTCTATGTGTCAGCATTTTTGTCCCATGGTGAACTTGGATTACATGTGTTAGTTATGGTGGATTCTGGTGCATCAGGGAATTATATGGACAAGAAGTGGGCTAAAGAGAACATGATACCCTTTACTAAGAAAGAGATAGCCAGTCATGTTACCACTATAGATGGCAGCTCACTTGTATCGGGTCCTGTAACACATCATACATCCTTCCTACACATGAGTATAGAATCAGAACATCATGAAGAAATACGGATTGATCTTATCTGTTCCCCGCAATTCCCAGTGCTCCTGGGTATTCCTTGGTTGAGATCCCAAAATACTGATATAAACTGGGAGACATCTATGATAACCTTTCCCCACGATAAAGGGGCACAAGCGGTAGGGGCCTCAGTGGACAAGTCATCTGCCAAACTCGCTAATAATGAGGGTGATCCAGACCTACCACCTTGCTATCACGACTTACAGGCATTTTGTGATGTCAGAGAAGCCGACAGTCTCCCTCCGCATAGGGTTTATGACTGTAGAATTGACCTAGAAACAGGGGCCAGAATTCCATGTAGTAGGGTGTACGCTCTCACAGAGAAAGAAAACGAGTATTTACGAGTATATTTAGATACCATGCTTGAGAAGGGCTTCATCAGACCTTCCCGTTCCCCAGCCTCGTCATCTCTTTTTTTTATCCCCAAGAGAGAAGGGGGTCTTCGTTGCTGTATTGACTACAGGAAACTGAACGACGTCACGATAAAGAATAGATATCCTCTACCCCTGATCGCCTCTCTCCTTGACCGAATCCGCAATGCCCAATTCTTCACCAAGCTAGACTTACGTGGTGCATACCATCTAGTGAGGGTCAAGGAGGGAGATGAATGGAAGACCGCTTTTTGTACCAAATTCGGTCTTTTTGAGTATCTCGTGATGCCCTTTGGGCTTTGCAATGCTTCTGCAGCATTTCAGTTTTTCATAAATGAAGTGTTGAAGGATATGCTGGAAGTATATGTCATTGCTTACATAGATGATCTTTTGATTTTTTCTCCATCTATGGAGGAACATGTGCAGCATGTACACAATGTGCTTGAACGATTACTGGAAAATCGCTTGTACTGCAAGTTAGAGAAATGCACTTTCCACTCACAGGAAGTTCCTTTTTTGGGGTATGTCATTTCTCCTTGGGGTCTTCGTATGGATTCTACTAAAGTAGACGCAGTATTGGCATGGCCAGCTCCTCGCACGGTGAAAGAAATTCAAAGTTTCTTGGGTCTGGCTAATTTCTACAGACGGTTTATTCAAGACTTTTCTACCCTTGTGGCGCCTATCACAGCCTTGTTGAAGAAAGGAGTCTCTTTTGTGTGGTCCCCAGAGGCTGAGACTTCTTTCTGTCTTCTGAAGAAGGCCTTCACCTGTGCCCCTGTACTGCGACATCCTGATCCATCCTGTCCCTTTGTGGTGGAGGTGGATGCTTCGCAGGTGGCTGTAGGAGGAGTGCTGTCTCAAGTGGATACAACAACGGGCGAGTGTCATCCTGTGGCCTACTATTCACATAAGTTCACCCCAGCAGAATACAACTATGCAGTGGGAGATAAGGAACTTCTCGCCATTAAAAAAGCATTTGAAGAATGGAGACAGTATTTGTTAGGAGCCAGATATCCGGCGGTGGTATATACAGATCACCGCAACTTGCAATACATTAAATCCGCCAAGGCCCTTTCTATGAGACAATTACGATGGTCACAATTTTTTAGTGAGTATGATTTCACCGTCCATTACAGACCAGGAAAAAAGAATGGCAAGGCAGACGCTCTATCACGCTTAGGGTTTGACTCCCCCACAGAGGTTGTAGAGCCACCTTACATCATTCCCAGACCTAGTATCATTGGAGGAACGTCAACTGAAGAGAATTTTCTAGCTCAAGTACGGAGCAGTCAGGCCGCAGTGGATGTTGCATCCTTGGTGGGATCCCGAGAAGTGTCTGTTAAGGGAGGATTGGTTTGTGTCCAGGGGGGAGTGGTTCTACCCTCTAAGGAGTTGCAGGAACAGGCTATGTAATGGTATCACTCCCATCCTGTAGCGGGCCATCCAGGGATAAAGAAGACTACCAAGGCTTTGAGAGATCAGTTTTGGTGGCCTGACATGCTCAGAGACATAGAGTCCTATGTAAAGACATGTCACGTTTGTGCTCAGACTAAGGTATCACGTCTTAATCCCGTGGGTCTACTCATGCCGTTAGCATCTCCTCCTGGTCCTTGGCATACTGTGTCTCACGATTTCATAGTAGAGTTGCCTCTCACTAAGATGAAAAACAACACTTTGTTAGTAGTGGTTGATCTGTTCACAAAGATGGCTCATTTTGTACCGCTACCGAGGTTGCCTACAGCAAGTGAATTGGCTTCTGTATTTATGCAACACATAATCCGACTCCATGGGTTCCCTTCCGTCCTGGTTTCCGATAGGGGTGCCCAGTTCATGTCACGTTTCTGGAAATGTTTGTGTTCTTTGCTCCAGATAGAGGTTAGGTTATCCTCAAGTCATCACCCCCAGACAGACGGACAAACAGAAAGGGTTCATCAGTGTTTTGAGCAATACATACATAATCAGTTTTTGCACTCCTTGAAGGATTGGGATGAGTTTGTATGGCTGGCAGAGATCTCGTACAATAACAGTCCACACTCATCCACCAACACCACCCCCTTCTTTTGTACCTATGGGTTTTCACCCAAAACTGTTGCCTACAGGATCCCCTATTGACTGTTCCACCCCTGCTGCCTCTGACAGATTAGAAAGACTACATAAGGTATAGAAGGATACATTAGAGAGTCTTGAGATGGCAAAAGTTAGGTATACAGAAGGGGCAAACTTACACAGGAGATTAGAACCCATTTACACGCCAGGAGATGCAGTGTGGCTTTCCACTAAATACATAGCTCTAGGAGAAGGACAGAAACTTCCTTCGGTAGCACTCCAAACGAAGAGACCAATAAACCGGAAGTCAGGCACAGGAAACAGGACGGAACAGGAACACGGAGCTAGACGCAAGAACGTAAAGCGTCGCTCCAGGGTTCATGTCTGATTTATAGGGGCTTGTCTGTTAAAGGGACAGTACGTGTATTCTTCAGTTCGTGATTCTCGGGGCATGACAGCACACTCCCCCCACAATTCCCCTCCCCTGCTTTGGGTTTGTCTGGGTGCTTCAGATGGAATAAACGTATCAATCGAGGTGCATGTACATTTGATACCGGTTCCCATGACCGCTCTTCTATCCCATAACCCTTCCAATGGATCAAATATTGAAGGTTCCTTCCTACAATACGGGAATCTAGAATCACCTCTACCTCATACTCCTCCGAGTCCTGAAGGATCACAGGAGCTGGTCTTTGGGATAATCGTGTACCTGGTTCAACCGGCTTCAACAGCGAAACATGGAACACAGGGTGGATCTTGAATGAAGGGGGAAGTTCCAGTTTCATGGCCACAGGATTGATCATTTTCACCACCTTATACGGGCCTTTCCTTGTTTTGTCTCCCTGTTTTCCCCTGGCGAGCCTCTCCATACTCTAGTGTTTGATAGAGTCGGAAGGCTGTAGGGGAAGGCTGTGGAATTATCATCAGATTCCTGACGCTCCTGCGGAACCTGCCTGGATACCATTACAGCTGCTGCAACCGGTGGTGTTTACTGACACTCGAGAATTTTTTTTTTTTAACCCCTTTGACGCTGATGACGAGCTGGGCTCGTCATGGCGTAGCCTCCTCGCACGCTGATGACGAGCCCAGCTCATCACGTAAAGTGCGTTTTTTAAAAACCCAGCGTGCGAGCGGAATTCCGCTAGCGCGCATGCGGTTAAACTGGTACATGTCTGTAAGGTCCGCGGGCCGCCAAGAAAGGCTTGCCGGGCCGCGGGCGGCCCGCGGGCCGTACTATGAGTACCCCTGGCCTAGACCAACCTGTAGCCTTCATCAGTAGGAGGTTACTTCCACTGGAACAGAGGTGGAGTGCAATTGAGCGTGAGTCATTTGCTGTGGTCTGGACACTGAAGATGTTGAGACCATACTTGTTTGGGACTCACTTCCTGGTTCAGACCGACCACAGGCCCCTCAGATGGCTAATGCAGATGAGGGGTGAGAATCCAAAGTTGTTGAGGTGGTCCATTTCCCTACAGGGTATGGACATTACGGTGGAACACCGCCCTGGTACAGAACACGCCAATGCTGATGGTCTGTCAAGATATTTCCGCCTTAGTGAAGAGAACTCCCATGGGGAAGGGTAGTTCTCCCAACATTTCAGCTGTTGGGGACACATGTTAG
The DNA here is from genome assembly GCF_964263255.1 of Lissotriton vulgaris. Classification (NCBI taxonomy): domain Eukaryota; kingdom Metazoa; phylum Chordata; class Amphibia; order Caudata; family Salamandridae; genus Lissotriton; species Lissotriton vulgaris. The sequence continues at coordinate 236,610,601 of NC_141685.1, forward strand.
ACTTGGCATCATTGGCATGAGTCTCCCTTCCATTTTTACTGATTGCCTGTTTTGATATATTTTTGCTGTTATATGCTTTGGGCACTCTGCCACTGCTATTCAGTGCCACAGTGCAAGTGCTCCCTATGTTGAATTGATGTACTGATTAGTGATTCCATGATTGGGTGATTTGATTTACTTGTCAGCCCCTAGTACAGCGCACCATGTGTGCCCAGGGCTTATAAATCAAATGCTGCTGGTGGGCTTGCAGCACTGGTTGTGCCACCCACAGAAGCAGCTTGTAAAGTGTGTCTCAGTTCTGCCACTGCAAGGCCTGTTTGCAGTCCGTGACTGCCATGTCAACTTGGTAAGTGCATCCACTTGCCAGTCCCAAAACCTTTCCTTTTCTTCATATCAGACACCCCTATGGTATGCCCAAGGGCAGGGTGCATTGTAAGTATACAGTAGGACATGCCCTGGTGTGTGTAGCATGTACTAGTAGTGAATTACAGCCATTTTCGTTTTTCACTATTGCAAGGCTACCTGTTCTCCATAGACCAGAATGGGCAGTTAGATTATTACATCTTATAATCGTAACTGACTCAGGGAACATGGTAGAAATTCGAATTTATTATGCCTGAACTCAGAATGATAAAATACATCTTTTAGTAAAGTTGGTTTTAACATTCTGTGTTTGAAAATACCACTTTTAGAAAGTAGGTCTTTTCTTGCCTAACAAATTCAAATTCAAAAGTGCTTTATTCGAGCTATAACTCATAAAAGCATGGTACACACAAAAATTTTAAAATAGATTAAATTTTTCTGTCAAACACAATGACACAGCACTGTTAGATATATATAAAAATACATTCAATTAAAAAGATTTTTACGTTACAATAATTGATAAATGGTTAAAAAGGGATTAATACATTTGATAAAAAGTTTTTCAAGATGTAGAACGCCGGTAATCTAGAAACAGTAATACAAATACAGAAAACAAATATTACAGATAGAGAATAGTTATCTAACTAGCAGTCTCTGTCTTAATACAAAGTCATTTATAGATAAAAAATGATAATATCAAATTCAAGGGGACCATTTTTTCAGACAGAGAATAGTTATTTAACTAGCAGTCTCTGTCTGATCGCCCACGCCCAACCGAGATATTTTGCTGTAGCTATCAAAATCCAGGTGACTGGGCTCGTACATATGATTCGCATAGCTACAGAACTACATGTTGTCCCGAGGTTCCTGCACATAGGTGCTAACCAGACACGTCTTGGCACGGTGTAAACCTTACAAGAAAACAGGAAGTGGCCCAACGGCTCCTTCCCCGTCCCACAGGCTGGGCAGATGTTACTTCCTCCTGAACCCCATTTAGCAGTCAATGTTCTTATAGGGAGTGCACCAGCTCTCAGTTGAAATAGGAGCTTCCTGTCACCTGGCTTTGAGATGATATCCCAATATGATTCCAAGGCTGGATACATTTTAGCCTCAAGGAAATACATAGACATGGACCCAATGCTAGAAGTGCTTAAGTTTTTGTTAGCAACATTTTCCCCAAAAATATTTTTTAAGACAGGCTTAGAGGGAAATATTGCGCCAGCAGGGTCCAGCCATAGAGAACTCAACCCAAGCTCAAATAATATAGCTTTCAATGAATTAAGCCAGCTTATTTTGTGGAAGCCATCAGCCTTGATGACGTCCAAAAAACCTGCGGCATAATGTGAGAGCTCGGGAGTAGTCCAGAGTCTACGCCAGTACAAGATCGGGCGCAATCTGGCTAGATCCTTGATTTGTTTCCTGCCGAGATCGTATCGGAGAGGTAACAGCGGAGTGCTTTTAGGTGTACCAGTCAGTGTCCGTAGAAATTTGTTTTCTGAGGCTTGCAAAGAATTAAGATTTTCAAAGCCCCACATTTCTGCGCCGTAAAGTGCAGACCCAATATCTTTGCTTCATAAACTAATAGGGCTGGTTTAACAGGTTTAGTTAGAGATTTCCTGTGCTCTGAGTTGATGGTGCCCGTTATTTGCTTATGCCGCAAGGTAGCAATATTTAAGTGCTGGCTCCACCTATTGTTATCAGCAATTTGGATACCCAAATATGTAAATGAGTTGACTAACTCTAGAGGCCAACCGCTCATCATAATTTTGGACTTGAAGTTGCGATGCGGCTTAAAAATCATAAGTTTAGTTTTAGTGGTATTCACCTCGAGTCCGTGTTCCCCACAGAAATTCTCAAAAATCAACAGAGCACGCTGCAGGCCACTAGGGGTTTTTGATAAAATTAGCGTGTCATCTGCAAACATTAGTATGGGGATTTTTAGGCCTGAAAGAGAAGGAGCATCAACTGTCGCGGGTACCAATCGGGAGACAACACCATTTATGAACAACGTAAACAAGGTAGGAGCCATTGAACACCCTTGTCTGACTCCACGCTCAACACGGAAATCAGCTGTGACCATCCCGTGGCCGCCCCACTGAATTTTAGCAAAGCTGGACTCGTGGAGGCGCAATATCATTGTTAGTAATTCGTTCGGGACCCCCAAACTATGCAAGACTTGCCACAGTTTGGTCCGCGGAACCAGGTCGAAGGCAGCCCGCAAATCGACGAATGCCGCATACAGGCTGCCCCCCCCCCTAGCACCACGGTCTTCCACTGTAGCAATTGAAAACGGAACACTTGGTCAACCGTGCTAGTTGCCCTTCTAAAACCTGCTTGGAAGGGAGATAGGATGTTATTATCCTCTGCCCATTCGAGGAGCCTATTAACCACCACACGACCGCCAATTTTTTGAACAGTGTCAATAAGGCTAATAGGCCTGTAGTTACATGGCTGAGCACGGTCCCCCTTTTTGTACACGGGGATGATCACTGCCCCTCTCCATGAATCAGGGACGTCTGCTCCCTGAGCAATAGAATTGATAAGCAAATAAATATATTTGCACCAGCGTTCCCTATCATTTAAAAAGATGTCAGCGGGTACTCCATCTAGACCAGGAGCTCGCCCTCGTTTTACTGCACAAATAGCAGACATAATCTCTTTGTGAGTGAAGAAACTGTCTTCAGAAAACGTCATGGTGAAACTATCATCATCTGTGGCCAAAGAATTAGGAGTATATTGTGAGCTAAAGAATTTTACCCATGCCTCTTGTGAGACATTGTTGTTTGGAGACTCTTCAGCTCTCTCAGAACCCCAATTTACAATGTTCCAGAATACTCTGGAATCCTTCCTGTCGCTGGCCTTTTTCAATTTGCACCAGTGTTGCTCATCCCACTCTCTTTTGGCTTTAGCTATACATGCTTTATATTCCTTTCTGGCAAGACAAATAGATACGCAGTCTCTCCTCTTAATTGCATGACCAAAGGCGAGTCTTGCCTTCCTACAATCAGTGTTATACCATCTTGCATCTTTACGGACCATAGCCCCCTTTCTCTTATCAGGTTTTAAAAAGTGCACCTTGATCTTGGCAAAGAGGTTATCGTGAATTTTGACCACGTCCCCCAAGCCAGAAGAAGAGGCACTAATCAATTCCATAGCTAAAATGGCTTGGTCAGTTTCTTTGTTGATAGTATCTATAGCCTGTTGATTGTTAACTACAGTATCCCATCTTAACCTGCGCATATTATTCTCAGGGATGATCAGCGGTGGAACAAGGTCATTCGTACAGGTAGAATTTGTCTCTGCAGACCACCATTTATGAGTCACACATAAGGGGTTGTGGTCACTCTCTGGTCTCACGGTAACCTCCATGTCACAGAGAGTTGGCCACAAAGACAAACTACAGATTACATAATCAATTCTACTTTTGTGCCTCCCATTATCAAAAGTTACCAAAGAGCCATTTTTATCTCTTGTTGTTCTTCCATTCATGGCTCTCAGGCCTTTTTCAAGACACATTGCATTAATGGCTATTATGTCCTCAGTCCAGCGAGAAACTGGTTTCAGTTGTAACTCGGGGATACCCCAAAGGGAGTCCTCTTCAGCTCCAGTGTAGGCCTCTCCCGCAACCAAAGGCTCAAACATCCGGTTAAGGTCACCTGCTATTTCAATGTTGGTCTCGTGGGAGTGATCATCAAGGAAGTTATCCAAGGCTGATAGGACTTCGGATTGGCCACCTTTAGCACTCCTAACATATATGTTATAGATATCAAGTGACCCAAGAGTATCAGTAGTTAACCTAGTCAACTGAATATCATTATGGCTAGTAGCTATGCTTTTAACTGAGAGGTTTAGCGACTGTCGAATCCAGATGGTAAGCCCCTCCCATAGGTCTACCCTTCGGACCGTTTACAGCTGGAACAGAAAAATTCAAATATCCTAATATAAAGACAGGTTCACATGCCCAAGTGACAAAACCAAGCCAGTCCCCACAGTCTAATTTAGAGGTCAATCCCGCTAGATTCCATGAGATTAAGTTAGCAACCCCAGGCGCACGTCCCTCTATTGCACCAGGTGGAGGATTCTTTATACAGGTCTCGCCTTCTACTGAGACAGCCAAGTTATTCAACGAGTCGTTATTAAGGCAGATATCATACTGGGCAGGCAAGCTAGATACGATTTGGTCCACACTAGCTAGGGGTGCAACGCTTTTACCCTTGGAAAGTCAGTCACAGTCATTTAGGTTGGAAAGGGCTGAAAACCTATTTTCCAAATTTAGACCCCATTCTGTCGGCTGCGCTACCCTCCGCCCTTTCGTTGAAACAACATTCCACTTCGTCTTTAGCATGGTCTTATTAGAAACCCGCCCACTACGAGGATAGAAGAAATCTAAGGTGAGTGGAATAATTTCAGTGGATCTTCGCTGTGGAGGTAGAAGGTTGGGCAAGATGTTGGCCAGAACCTCTGGGTCTGAGAAGTGTAAAACAACACAGTCACCCCGGAATTTCTTGACACTATTTCCTATCCACTTCACTCTCCTAGCCTATACTAGTTCTTCGGCCAACTGATGCTTACCCCAGGGAGTTATTTTCATATTGTTTGTCAACCAATATAGGGCTTTAGACAACAGGGATGAGGTAGATTCTTCCTGCCCAGGCACCAATAGAGGAACGTTCGCCAAAACCAAAACCAAAGGAGAAGCCTCAACTATCAGCTCCACCGAGCCATTTACAGGTTCTGGAGCGGAGGACACAACGGGAGGGACATCTTTCTCCTGCACACCATCTAATGTGGATACCTGGGGAGCCACCGAATGATCAGTTGGAGGGGGAACCCCACCGCCCACCGGAATAGAGGAGGCCTTATTTTGCTCAACCCTGCTGGAAACTGCATCAGGCAATTTGCCTACTTCAGCTAAGGTGTGGTTCAATAAATCCCCTAAACGATTAACCTCTTTAGTGAGCTTCTCTATTCTGCCTATCAACGGCTTGACAATTCCCTGTATCTTAATGTCTATCATGTCCAACAAGTTCATGAATTGTCCACTAGATATAGACCTACAAGCATCATCTAAAGGTTATCGTCCTCCACCAAGGTTTTACTAGGAGGGGATGCAATCTTTTTCGGACCTGATCTTAGCCCACCACGCTTTGGCTGAGTCTTTCTGGCACCTCTAGTAGTGCGTGGTGCAGGCACCGGAGTGGGGGCTTTATCCTGAGCTAAGTGTTGATCAGCCTCCTCCTCATTTTCGCTGTCAGACTCTACATAGACTGACTGAGTCATTGTGGTGTTGTCAGCGTGGTCAGAGGCAGCAGCAGGAGCACTGCTGGAGCAGTGTGGCTCAGGGGATTGGGCCAGGGCTGGTACCGGCGATGTTGGTGTGGTTGGGTTAGGTGATGTACACAGCCCAAGTGAAGATCTCCTATCGTTGTTGATTTTGGCAACTACCTGGAGGAGATAGTTGTCCATAGTATTTTTAACAGGGGATGACTTTTTACCAGACATGGCACACCGTAGAGCTATGAACAAAGCCCTCTCTGAAGCGAATTGTAAATGACAATATACTCAAGGCCACAGAGCTGCTCAACCACTCCAGAACTGGTACAGTAATACTAGTTAACCCCCAGCTATAACAGTGGCTCACCTCCTGAATTCCAGAATTCGGGCAGAGTAACTGGCCCAGCCCAGTCTCTGCCTGTCTCAGACTGTCTTAGACTGTCCGCCCTTAGTCCGGGCTTCGTCCGGCGCGTCCCGTGCGCGTCCTCGCGGGGCGAGGGCCCTACCGGTGCTTTATGCGCCTCCTGGCGCGCAGTTAGCAGGCGTCGTCGTCACAGTGCCCCTGAGGATGCTGGGGGATGTGGTCCGGCCGGCGGAGCCAAGCCCGGCCGGTCGGTTTCCAGTAGCGTCGATGGCGGAGCCAAGCCCGGCCGCAGAGAAGGAAGATCAGAGCCTCAGGTAGGGCAGCAGCTTTCAGCAAGAAGGAACAAGGGGCTCAGCCCCTACCGGTGCTTTATGCGCCTCCTGGCGCGCAGTTAGCAGGCGTCGTCGTCACAGTGCCCCTGAGGATGCTGGGGGATGTGGTCCGGCCGGCGGAGCCAAGCCCGGCCGGTCGGTTTCCGGTAGCGTCGATGGCGGAGCCAAGCCCGGCCGCAGAGAAGGAAGATCAGAGCCTCAGGTAGGGCAGCAGCTTTCAGCAAGAAGGAACAAGGGGCTCAGTCCCTACCGGTGCTTTATGCGCCTCCTGGCGCGCAGTTAGCAGGCGTCGTCGTCACAGTGCCCCTGAGGATGCTGGGGGATGTGGTCCGGCCGGCGGAGCCAAGCCCGGCCCGTCGGTTTCCGGTAGCGTCGATGGCGGAGCCAAGCCCGGCCGCAGAGAAGGAAGATCAGAGCATCAGGTAGGGCAGCAGCTTTCAGCAAGAAGGAACCTAACTGTCCAGGCCTGCCTAGGTTGTGTATTCCTTGTCTGGAGTTTGTGAGTTACAGGGCTGGGGGATTCCAGGAATCAGGCCGGGGCAGACCAGTGGTGAATAGAGAGATCTGCATCTAGATGGGAGGGATGATTTGCACCTGGGACCTTCATAGGGCTGGGCCTTCCCTCTACAATGCTGGCTCAACCTCCCGTGGTTTGTCTGATGTCTCTGCCCTGCACTGTGAATGGAGAAAGGAAGTGTGTCACCTCTGCAGCTGAAACCATCACATTACCTGAGAAGCGTGGCGCCGCCTCATATCCCAGGAAGCGTGTGTTCATCGAAGCTGCCTGCTGTCGCATCACCGGAGAAGCGTGACGCCATCGAGAGAGTCGCCATCGCATCACCGGTGGAGTGTGTCGCAGGGCGCTGTCGCGGCTCCAAAGTAGAGAGTCATTGCAAGGCTGCCAGGGAGTAAACGCATCGTCATCGCATCGCAGCATCAAGGGCGCCATCTTCCCGCATCACACCCAGATCATCTCATCGCATCGAGGTGCCATGTTGCGCATCGCAATGGGCCCACAGGCCGAGAATCTACGCATCATCTCCGCACCAGTAAGGATCACGATGCATCCCCTATTCTGCGCCAGCATTGAGGCACGACGCATCCTTTCCCCCGGATCATGGAACCGACGCATCTCCCACTCTGCGAGTCTTTTGTTTGTTTTGCGTGACACATCAAGGTACTTTGTTGAGAACTATGTCACATTTATCATCAACTTGAACTAAGCAACTTTTATCATCTTTAAGTCAACTTTACGTATTGTATTGTCGATTTTTGTCGTTGGTGGTCTTGTGTTAAGTCTTTATAAAGAATACTTATTTTTATAAAACCTGTGTTGTGTCCATCTGTAGTGTTTTCGCTGTATTACTGTGTATATTCACAAATGCTTAACACACTGCCACTGAGATAATCCTGTCTGCTCGTGCCAAGCTACCAAGGGGGTGAGCAGGGGTTATCTAGGAGTGTAATCCCCTTGTCCTGACTTAGAAGCAAGGGTCCCTATTTGGTCAAAGGTGTACACCATTGCCAAATAGAGACCCCCAGTTCTAACATTTATTAATTCAATATCCATTAAAAATTAATGATAACTGCTTCTCAGGCCATTCCTATAGGTTTGAGGGGCTGAAATACTCTGAATTATCACACTTGTGGGAGTGTGATGGTTAGTAGTTGTGTTGGTACTGTCAATGGCAACGCCAGAAGTGGCAATGGGTGATGCTAAATCTGCTGTGGCCTCCTGACGAGGGCCCTGCCAGTTGTTTTTTTACAAATTAAGCACTGGTGCATACTTTTCAAATATGACTTCAGAGAAGAACCCCTGTCCACTGCCTATGATGAGATTAATATTCAAGTGTTATCAGGGCTTGGCCAGTATTACAGACCTATTTTACTTTAAAATATTCTATATGCCTCCTCTGACCGTGGTCTTTAAATCAAGTCAAGTTTTGATCAATTTGATTTTGTCATAGTAGTTTGTGAACAGAGTGTGACCAGGTGTCCTGGATTTGACCGAGAACATTCCGGGTTTACAGCTAATTTCAGTAAATTTAACACCTGTCCCAGTCTTCAGAGAACACAGAAGGAACCATTTCTTCATGTGTTCTGGGCTGGATTAATTTCAGTCCTTGTCAGAAATCACTTTCATTAACATAGATAATACTGTATGTATAAGTTCCCCCAACGCTACAGTTTCTATGTTTTATATATTGATAAATGCTGTCATTTTTATTCTTTTTGTGTGTTTTGGTCAATGCAGCATTGTTGTCCTACATGTATGCTTGCGCAACGTCCTGGTTTTTGATTTTCAAAATCTGGTCACCCTTTCCAAAGCCCTCTCCACCTATCCCCAGGAAAAGCTCAAATCACATGTTGGTAGCTCCACCTCCTTCTGAGGAGTTTTGAGGATGTGTTGCATGTGTGAAAGAGGTGTGCTGATGTGGACTCAGCGTGTCTCTATGTGTAATGGAATCATAGTGCAGGAGCAAATGCTCAAGACAGCACTATAGTAAGCCAGAGAATTTGTGGAATAGGTGTCATGTGTGTGGTGGTGTAGGCGTACATGCATGCTCACGCCTCAGTATTAGGTGTGATTGGAATGTGAGACAAAGGTAGAGGTGTAGCCTTAGTACTGTCAATGGGGCTGGAGTAGGTAGAAAATAGGCAAACTAGGGGGCCCCTATGTATAACTGATATGTTTAACTATGTAGAAACAAAAATAGAATGTAGAATGTTACAGAACAGCATTTCTTAAACTTTTGTCTTCTGTGTGTGAGAAGTAGGCCTGGTATATGCTATCCACTAACTAAAGTGGGCACCTTGCACCAGTCCAAACGACCCGTATGATGTATGAGGTCAAAGATAACCTTTAGAAAGCTATCCTACTGGTAGCTGTGGAGAGCAGCCTTCAGGCTTAATCTTGAAAGAATGTAAAGCAGCTTGTTTTACCAGAATATCACCTTTAGTATTATTAAATGAAAGGAGAACCACACAGTAGTTATACAAATATGTATTTATTCATAAAACACTCTAGTACCCTCTACAAGAGGGTACAACACAAAGCACACAATACTTTAGCAAAGAAACAGTTGTAAGTAGCCCAATACACAGTGGGCTCCAGGGGGAGAACAAACCATATACTAAAAAAGTGGTATAAGAACCAGGATTTGAGTCGAGGCAGTGTCCACAACACGTGGAATCTCTGGGACCCCATGGAACCACCCAAGGTGAGTAAAGAGGGTCCCAAGGAGGACGGGTGCAGTGTGCTATCACGACCGTGGGCTCTGCACAATTCTATGGGGAAGTCGCGGTTAGAGTTTTAAAGTTTAAGGACCCTTCTCGGAGGACTTCGAGGAAACCCTTTGGAACTTAGGAGGTTGGAGAGACACCCCACCTGTGGGTACCATAGTACCCGAGTTTCCTATCCCAGGGGAGCCGGTGCATAGGTCTGGAGGACTTCAAAGAAGAGCAGCTGCTGGATAGGATAGGACGTGGGTCCAGTACACCGTCACTGGAATCCAGCTGTACCCTGCTGATGAGCTGGTAACTAGAGTGAAACCGGTCCTAGGATGCTTGTGTTCCAGTTCAGGGGGAACCTGGCCTGGTAGATGGGGCTGCACTGTCCTGATTGGAGCAGGGTCAAGACTGATTTGCATATTGCGGGGTCCAAACTGAGGTGAGATGGTGGACAAGGTAATGGTGGAGTGGGATGTGGCCCTAGTGATTACCAGTTGCTGAGATTAATTCATACATTCCGTCCATCACTATTTTATATACTTTAGTGTGTTGCTCTAAAGCAGACGTGGGCGTGTGCACACGGTGTTCCTGGAGCTCTGCTATACATGACTGATGATCCCTAACTAGGGCAAAAATGTCCTGAGATGCTTGTGTTCCAGTCCAGGGAGGACCTGAAGGAGCAGTTTGAGCTGGACTGTTCCCATTGGGGCAGGGGCAAGTCTTGGTCAAAACTGAGGTGGCGTGCAGTGCAACCTTATGATGCATTGGGATGTGGCGTGAGTCAGTTCCAGGTGCTGCGATTAATTCAAGCGTTCCATGTGTCAGAGAAAGGCGGGGCTGGCATCTGCCCCACCACAAGTATGGTGGGCGCACCGGCCCCCACCCGCTCTCTGTGGTTGGGCGCGCCCCATCGCTCCACAGTGACCCGGAAGGGATTGAATCACTTCTAGGTCACTGTGGAGCACAGGCCAGGCCGGTTACATCCGGCCTGGCAAGTGAGGGGTTAAAAGGCCAGGGAGTGCGGGAGTCTGCCTCTTTGACTCCGCGCTCCGCGGCCTGCCCCTCCAGCCTCTAGGAGGCTGTAATTCTTTTTCTTTCAGGGAGGGGTACCCTTATCTGCAAGCCTCAATAGGAGGCTGTACTTTAATTTCTGTTTTGTTTTTTCAGCCACGAGAAGTGGCATCGCTATGGGGGCGGTCGGGGGGCCACGCGCCGGATCAGTGGAGGGCTCTCATTAGTGGTGGCTTGTGGGGACCGGAGAAGCAGGGGCACATCCAGTGGCCATTTTCAGGAGAAGGAGCAGCTGTCCTTGCAGCATAAACTGAGGAGGATTGCAGCTGAAGCCGAAGGCTCCGTGCAGTAGAGAGCAGCCTTAACGACATGGAGACAGTGGGGACAGAGTGTAAGTATTCCCGCTCCCGCCAAAAATGTGTGTGTTGCGTCACATAGCTGTTGGCACTATTGGGTTTGTCCTGCCGTAAACCAGTCCTAAGTTTTGGCCAGCTGCACTCTGCAGCCTGTGATTTGTAATGAACAGGAAGATTATAAAGGAGATAGGGGCGGAGTATCACGTATTCTCGCGGGATTCGATTGAACTACAGAGTGATGTCACAATCCACTGTGTTGTAGTTCACCCAAGAACTACAAGATGACATCATTACGGCCATCTTTGTAGTTTGAACTAGTTCAAAAATAAAGGTGCTTTATTTAACCATAGAGCAAGTGTTTGCTGGATCTTTATAAATAGACATCAGCTCGGTCGACTATTTCGCGCTTGCAAACACTTGCGCTATGGTTAAATAAAGCACCTTTATTTTTTCAATCGAATCCCGCGAGAGTACGTGATACTCCGCCCCTATCTCCTTTATAAGCTTCCTGTAGGCAGCCATTTTTACCTCCCACGAAGCTCGGGTCCTGCAATGAGACAACGCCGGACAGGTTAGTGGCTCATTAGGATTTATTTTTGGCCTTTTTTTCTTTTGGGGTGGCATAGACTGGTTCACCTATGTTTCTGGGATATGAGACCAGGCTTGGTCTGTCAAACTTTTGCTAGCCCAGATCTAAACCTGCTACAGTTTAGCTCCATCCTATTGAGGACACTCATATTTAGAGGAAAGCTTTTTACATTAAGTGATGGATCTTGGGAACCTGGGACTTTTATGGGCTCTGTGACTTATTCCACCCTTAGGATTTTTTGTGGCCCTGTGAAGCTTGACTGTTATAGGGGCTATATTATGTATTGGAGGTAGAGATAGAGTAGTACTGTCCACTCTTCCGGTCATTACCCCTTCCTTGCCTTCACAGAGCGGGGCCTCCTTTTTCCTGAGCTGGGTTCCAGGAGAGGTGAGGTACACTCCCTGTACTATTCAGGTGAGTAACATTAGTAAAATTGGCTTAATTAGTAGAAGCCAGTGCCAGGTCTTTCCTGTTTTGATTGGACTTACTACAATTTATTTCTTGTTTCTTGTTAACAGATGTAAGAGACACCGTTTGGTACAGAGGAACACGATTTTGGACTATTTATGTATATCCTTTACAGATTGTCGTTACGTTCACTTTATGTATGCAGTAGCTAATGCTTAGAACTCTGGCCCTGAAGAAAGCCATGGGATCATGTCCCTACCGGCTGAAACATGTTGGCCTTGTAAATGCAGTTATATGTTTAGACTGCTTTCTCTGCATTGTTCTTGTTTGTTTGAGGGAAAGGACAAATTACATTAGAGTTTTTCGCCTATTGATCCTTTTACCCCTTCTTTTTAACACACATCTTTTGATTTTTGCACTGCACCCATCTTTATCATTTGTTCATGGGTACCTTAGCGATTGATGGTGCGACCCAATTGAGTAAGGGCGATGGATTGGTCTCATTGATCAAGAGACATACCACCCCATTTTTGGATGACCAAATGAGAACACTTGATCTACATACCTATTTGATGGGAATCCAACACATCTCTGTACGGGTCTTACCAACAATCTCAGTAGGTCCTTCGACAGGTTTGTCCTGGCACACATTCTGATATAGAGACTTATATAGCTCTATTAGTGCCTAACTCCCTTATGTAGGAGTTTTGCAGGAGCTCAGAGTACTTGAAGCTCCGTTATAGACCCCCGGTTCTTTTGTTGTTAGGATCAATTAATCTCCCCATGCCTAAACACATACGAAGGTGCCCTCATGTTATGCGATTGGGATATGTTATGGGCTCTCAATATCATGTCTTATTTCAAGTATGCTGGATTTACAACGCTCCAAGTCCCTTAGCTTCAGGTCAAGCAGCCATGAAAGGAGCCGACACACTATTACACTAATCGTAAGTGCTCTTATTTGAAAGTACGACGTCAATGTTACTCATGTAATGAAAATGGTACTTGGCTTAGCGCTCTTGAAGTCTCTCTACAAATCTGATGTCAAATGTCCCTCATGTAATGCAAATGATGCTAGGCTAGGCACTTTTTTTGTTGGAATTTTGATTGCAATATTCCTCATTTAAAGCAATAGATACTAGGCGACGCGTAGCACTCTCAAAGTCCCTGAAAAAACGATTTCAATGTTCTTCAGGTAAATGGAACTGATGCTATGATAGGCGCTTTTAATTGGAAGCTTTTCTTTAATTTTCCTCACTTGAGATAACTGGGGCTATGCTAGGCGCTATCATTGAAAATCTGATTTTAATGTTCCGTAGGTAATGCAACTGGTGCTATGCTAGGCACTATTAATGGGAAATATGAATTCAACGTTCCATCCTGGATGCGACTGGGGCTTTGCTAGGGCGCTCATCGAAAGTCTGATTTCAAGGTTCCTTATGTAACGCAACTGGTGCTAGGCTAGGCGCTCTTAGTTGGAACTTTGAGTGCAATATCCCTCACTTAATTCAACTGGTGCAACTGAGGCTATGCTAAGTGCCTATGCCAAGCGGTCAGAAGTGAAAGTCTGATGCCTTACGGTTTGCGTCACATCACCGCAATGTTCGCCACTTGATGGAACCAGTGTGAGGCTAGGCGCTCTCATTGATAATCTGATAGGCGCTTTCACTGAAAGTCACATGCAATGTTCCTTATGTATTGGAACTGGGGCTATGCTAAGCGGTCAGAATCGATGGTCCGGTTTCAATATTCCTCAGGTAAAAGCGACGGGTGCTATGTTAGGTGCGTCTAATTAGTAATACGATTTTCTATGTTCCACACTCAATGGAAATGGCGCTAGACGCTTTCAGTGAAAGTCACATACAAAGTTCCTTATGTAATGGAACAGAGACGATGCTTAAGCGGTCAGAATTGAAAGTCTGAGTTCAATTTCCCTCTGGGAATGCAACTGGTGCTATGGTAGGCGTATCACACGTATGCACATTAAGGTATTGTACCACACAGTACCTCTGCACCCATGTTTGGGCACCTGTGCAGTGAATGGCCGTGTGGCGTCACACAGTAATGTTCTAACCCCCTTTTGCTTGTACAAGGAAGCATTGTATGCTTGTGGTTTGTCACGCGGGATTGCTGCACCCTGTGCCTCAACACTTATATAGTGAGGAGTCCTTGGGGGTCACGCACTAGGTTGGTCAGGCATGGGGATTGTTTCTTTTGTCTGAAGGCCAAAAAACACTAATCATTTATGTTTGATTTTCATTTATGTATAAATGGATCCATGGTGATACCTTGGAAGTGCTCCACGCCACAGCAACTGCAAGAGGTGAACAGCCAAGGGGGACTGTCGGATCCGGAATGTGGGTGGCAAGTGACAGCATCAAGTGTGATGGGCGATCAATCAAGGGCTCACGAGGTGCCAGCACTATATATTAGTTGTGTATAGGTGTGTTAAGCAATGGTTGTGCCAGCCGAGGTAATTTAGCAGTACGCTGCTTCACAGGTATAAGCCTTGCCAGCTTGTTCAAACTCAGGGGTAACGGGCGTGTGCAAGACATCAACACCCTTGTCGGGGAACAGTATTCTGCCTTTACGGTGCCTGTGCACGCAGGTGCCATCGTAAGCAGACTTTGAGTGGATGCGATATTTCATAGTCGGGGTAGGCATACACAGAGCTTTTCCCTGAGCATAGTGGTCAGGTAGAGGTGGTTCACGGATTTCTGATATGCTTATAGGAGATCTGGGGGCCCGTGGTTCCCTGGGTAGCCTTCCAATTGCACCAGCATTGAGTGTCGACGTCTGGGACGACGTGTCTATCGGGCAAATCATGTTGCCATCGATTGAGGGCATTTACTTGGTCCCAAGACGGTATTGTTGGGATATAAAATTAGATATATACATGATTGGCCCACTATGTATCATATAACTGTGCATACATATGAATAACCATATACTATCACGTAGATATGTGTATGCCTTTCGATTGATTCATGCAGGCCTATTGATATAACCGCGGCCAGCCTGTTTCGTTTCTCTGTGTTCATGTACCATTTCCCAGAAGTCACATGAGTTAGCTCTTGGTACGAAACTATGTTGCCAGGCATAGCTTCCCTCTCTGATCTTTAGTGTGTAGCTCAGGGAAACCCAAGGTCACACCTGCCTCTCTCGTGGGATGCGTGCATTTTAGCAGAGACCGTTCTTGCACTCCCCGGGCTCCAGATAGACAAGAAGGCACCTCATTGACCTGCCCCCGGAATAGCTTCGGACTAGCTACTACCAATCAATTGTGCCTTATATGGGTCTTCCTGCTGGCTCACTGACAACTTGTATTTTACCTTGTAGGGTGTCAACTAGAATGTGTGAAACGTATATATGCTTTGTATCATTTGTATGAAGTCAGTCTCCTCTGCGCACCTCCGGGGTCATGTAGACTGAAGCTCCCCTGACAGGGCTTGTATTTGATTGAATAAACAATTCGACTCTCTCCATTGCCGACTGCCTTATTATTCAGTTATATTATATATGGGCTATTGGTAAGTATAGCCAGGCTTTGTGAAATTTCGATTCCTTCAGTTGGCGACTCCACCGGGACTCCGCGATAGGGTCGTCCCCTCCTGTAAACAGGAGCAGAAGGGACAGGGAGGAGTTCTGGCCGAGTGGGTGGACAAACAGTATTTTGATTCGAAACACCCGTGTGTGGTATGACAATTAGAGATTCCGCCCTCGAGCCCAGTATCCCTCCCAGCTGCTGAAGACCCTATGCCGGAGTCCTACGGGCTTAACCCGAGAGAAGAACAGGCTGTGTCGGTCTGTTTAGAAATCGGCAGTGGAGAAGTCGGGATCGGCCTGAGTGCACCAGGTGAGTGAGTCTTTTGATTACGGACACTTGGGAAAAGTGTTCACTTGGTAATAGCAGTGTGCTTCTTGTTGGTGGTCGGGGAAGCCGGTCCATACAGGGAATCGGAGGGGTATGACGTTGCGGTACAGGGGCTGCATGGGTAGACACCCTATGGATTTGTTTGGTAAACACTTGTAATACTTGGTGCCTCGTGGAGCACGGAGTGCTCGCTCGGCGGAAATCACTCCGGGAAAGCCCTGGGAGCAGCTGGGTAAGCTAGGGTTCTGGAGCTTTTAGCCCCGAAACACCGGCCCAACCAGAATGTGACCAGGGGATACCTAGGAAGTGGGTTTGTGGTTTTCCTACCAAGTGGCTTATTTGTGGTTGAATTTCTCATTGGTCTGAAATTCTTTTTGAATTGATTCCCCGAACGAGAGTCAACGGGCTCTGTTCGTATTAGAAGACATGTCATCTGCATTTGAATTTGTATTGATCTCATTTGTTACCCTGACGCGCTTTACAGCACTTTACATGGTTGAAAATTAGGAAGTGTATGAGAGAGTGAATGGTGAAGAGGGCGCCCGCATGAAAGGAAGGAGTGAAAATGAATAAATAAGAATTGTGATATTGTTCTTGCCATGCCTTGTTTAAGCAAAATATGTTTTGGGTGCTGCTGTCGGAGCGGTCCTCGGCTGGAAGAAAGGCAGCCGGCCCCTCCCGAAGGAAGCCCCAGTTTTGATATGTATGTGAAACATGGTCTTACACCAATCTTGTTTAATACTCTATGGCACAAATATACCAGTGATAATAATGACTTACAGTGGCCTCTAACCGGGTCGTTTGATGAGAAAAAGATTAATTACCTCCAAAATAAAATGTTTATGAAGAAAAGCCGTCAGTCGATGTTTGACTCCTTGAACCTCTGGTTAAAGGAGGCAAAACGGTGACGTATAAGGGAGGAGAAATTGGGGAAGATTAAATCAGGACAGACTGTAACACAGAAAGCCGTAGCTTACGATAAAGGAAAGGTGGAGGAAAATATTGCCCAAATGGATAGACAGTTTCGTTTAGAAACAGACAAACGTTACAAGGCACGACCCGATGCCGGAGATGAGTTGGAGGAATTATTGGACGCTCGTCCGCCTCCCCCTTATGCCCCACAGGGTTTATACCCAGCAGTGCCTATGGCCCGAGTAGAACACCCTGGCGCTGCGTTAGTCATAAAGGATCCTATGGGAACCGTGGCCACGGCCCCATTGGATGGGTCTGTGCGAAGCGCGTTACTTCCCCCTCCCTCACTCCGACCAACTACCTCACCCTTGATTTCGTTACAACCAGATACAGTTGTTTCTTCCCCCTTGCATCCCATATTTCTCTCTCCCCCTGCTCGGAGCGCTATAGATCCTCGAGCCTTGGCTACCTTAGATACCACGCCAAAACGTCTTGGGTCTGATTCAAGTGATCAATGGATTTTTACTAGATCCTCGTTAGGTATGAAAGAAAGGAGGGCTATAGTAAATCAAGCGTCCCAATGGATGTGGAATGCTATTTATACGATGGAGGATATTTGGAGCACCATGAAAGATTATGAACCCGTTGCTCAACAATTGGCTTTAGAGAATATGGCGATTCGATTAATTTCACTATGGGAGCAATGTTTTGAGGAAGGGTTAGCCCCTCAAATACTGAGGGATATAAGTTCCAATTACAGTCTGATGAGGTATATCAGAATGTAGGGCCTCTCTTACATTATCGAGAACGAATGCATCGGAAATGTGCTGATTGGGGAACTCAGAACCCTATGAGAGAGGTGCATCCTCTCTTCTTTCCGGAATTACCAGAGATAAAAGATGTTGGAGGCAATGTTACCAGAGCAAGGGTCGACGCGAGTCTTCAGGAACAATGGGTATATACCCCTTGGAAACGAAGCGAGGTTCTCACATTGAAAACTCAGCTCCCTGACCCTCGTAAGAATCCTACAGCCTATTATAAAGAATTGACCGAGGCTGCCACCTCCGCCATTATGACTATAGCTGACATTGAGTTATTTTTGGTCTGCTGATCCCGGTTGATATTTGGAGGCAGATACATGATATAGATCATGTTCCTGAGCTAGGGGGAACCTGGGATCAACTGAAGAATTGGGATAAGGAACGTAAACCTGGAGAGAAACCCCGAGATGAAATTTTAGCAGTACCAGATAAAATTAGTACATTCATGCAGACCCTCCTCCCTCCTAAGAAAATAGACTGGGATAAATTAATGGCTTGTAAACAAAAGAAAGATGAGACTATGTCAGATTTTTTCACCAGGTTTGAGAAAACATTTATAGATTTTAGTTGGCAGGATCTCTCCAAAGATGGGGGAATACGATTGTTTGTAAACAGGTTTGTGACAAATTTGCTACCCGAAATTATGTCTCGCCTTCAGGCAGCTGAAAGTACATGGACCACGGCCACCCCGTCCGTAATCCTTAGTATGGCTCAATATTATGAGCATTGAGAAAATGAAAGCAAGGAAAAGACTGAAAAGAAGGCGAAAGATTTAAAAATTAGAGTTTTGTTGCAGCAAGTTAGTAGAGGACAGACTGCGGGCCGTGGTGGGCGTTGTCCTTCCCAAAGGGGTGTAGCTGCAGGCAGAGGAAGAGGAGGTCTCCTGAATATTGGCATTAATCAATGCTCATATTGTAAACAGGAGGGGCATTGGAGAGCAGACTGTCCTTTGTTGTTGGCAAGAAACGGCCCCAGTAGGGGACGAGGACGGGGCCGGGGAAATATGGATCGAAACAGTATGCGAAGAGAGGAAGAGGACTCTCGAAATAATTATTTTGACAGCCCACAAAATAGGCAATACTATAACGAGAATGGATCACTGAAATAATATTGATTGCCAAAATATCGAGTTGCAATAATATCGTTGACAAAATATAGACTGTCAAAATATCGAGTTTCAATGTACTAACAGGTAAGTACAAAAATATCAAGTTTAAAATATCGTTTTCAAAAATATAGTTGTAAAAAATATCGACTTTAATAAAAACAATGTTAAATTACATTAATATTAATAATTAATTACTAAAATATACTTAAAAATACTTAAATTAATTTATAATAATAATTAAATAATTAATGAAAGTCAAAATAAATTTTTTTTAATCATATTTCTTAAAACATATATATAGAGTAACAAAATATAATTAAATAATAGCCAATATTATTAACGTACAATAACAAAAGTGTAAAAATTACTATTCCCACTGCAAAGAATGCAAGCATAGGGTAAGCGTTGGATAGTGTAGGGGTTAAAATTACTATTCCCACTCCAGTGGGTGCAACAGTAGGGAAAGCGTTGGATAGCGTAGGGGTAAAAATTACTATTCCCACTCCAAAGAGTGCAACAGTAAGGAAAGCGTTGGATAGCGTAGGGGTTAAAATTACTATTCCCACTCAAGTGAGTGCAACAGTAGGGAAAGCGTTGGATAGCGTAAGGGTATAAATTACTATTCCCACTCCAAAGAGTGCAACAGTAGGGAAATCGTTGGATAGCGTAGGGGTTAAAATTACTATTCACACTCCAGTGAGTGCAACAGTAGAGAAAGCGTTGGATAGCGTAAGGGTGAGAATTACTATTCCCACTCCAAAGAGTGCTACAAAAGGGAAAGCGTTGGATAGCGTAAGGGTAAAAATTACTATTCCCACTCCAAAGAGTGCAACAGTAGAGAAAGCATTGGATAGCGTAGGGGTAAAAATTACTATTCCCACTCCAAAGAGTGCAACAGTAGAGAAAGCATTGGATAGCGTAGGGGTAAAAATTACTATTCCCACTCCAGTGGGTGCAAAAGTAGGGAAAGCATTAGATAGCGTAGGGGTTAAAATTACTATTCCCACTCCAAAGAGTGCAACAGTAGGGAAAGCGTTGGATTGCGTAGGGGTTAAAATTACTATTCACACTCCAAAGAGTGCAACAGTAGGGAAAGTGTTGAATAGCGTAGGGGTTATAATTACTATTCCCACTCCAGTGGGTGCAACAGTAGGGAAAGCGTTGGATAGGGTAGGGGTAAAAATGACAATTCCCACTCCAGAGAATACAACATTAGGGAAAGTAAATATTTCATATATTATTCAAAATTCTAACAATGAATATCTATTAATAATTAATAAAAATGTTATCTAATAGAATAAATAATATTTTAAAATTACTATTTAACAATAATTATTTTAATTAATCACCAATTAATACAAATTAATTATACATTAACAAATATTTTTTTATACTTAAAAATTATTTCACAATTATTTCCAAATAAATAACGTTTAATTAATTTTATTATTTAATTAATTATTAAAAAATTACTTTGCACCCTATGCACCTATAAACCCACAACCCGCTACAGAAAATAACTTAGTAAAATTTACATAATTACCAATTAATCAATTAATGTAAATAAATTAACAATTATAATTAAATTAAGAAACTAATATCAATTAATTAACAATTAATTACTAATTAATATCAATAAATAAATTTACATATTCATTTAATTATAATTAATTTACTTCCCACCCTATTCCCCTATAAACCCACAACCCACTACAGAAATTAAATTAGTATAATTTACATAATTACCAATTAATCAATTAATATAAATGATTTGAAAATTCTAATTAAATTAATTAACAAATATAAATTAAGTAACAATTAATTACTAATTACTATCAATAAATACATTTACATATTTAATTAATTATAATTTAATTACTTCCCACCCTATTCCCCTATGAACCCACAACCCACTACAGAATTACATTACGCAATATTCATAAAAACAAATTTCATTTAATAACATTATTTATAACATAAATACACACTTTTCACACATATTATAACATAAAAATACACTATAAAATATTATATATTATTAAAAAATCGATATTTTTAACTATCTATATTATATATTTCGATATTTTAACTATCTATATTTTTTACAGTCGATATTACTTCACTTACCTTAAAAACAATATTTTTGTTGTCTATATTCTGTCCTGTCGATATTTTGTCCAGTCTATATTAAATACTCGATATTATGTCCAAACGATATTTTGGACTCGATATTATGTCTGTGCACCAACGAGAATTATAGAGAAGATGGGTACGACGGGCAAGATTATGCATGAGACAGCCAAGGACAGAGGGGGCCACATTACAGTACCAGTTGACCAAGAGGGACCTTATGTACAAGGAGAACTGTTGGGCGCATCAGGAAAACTCCTATTGGATACTGGAGCAATGAATAGTTCAGATGCTCATACAATGGTCCCAGGGGCTGCTCTCTCTGGCCAAAATAATGTCTCTGTAGGTTTCTCTGGAATACCTGTGGTGAGCCCCATTTCTAAGCCTTTGCCTTTTACTGTAGGTCCTATTTCTATACAGTCACCTTTTCTGTTGACATCGAATTGTGGTGAGAATCTTTTGGGATTAGATATTCTTAAAAAATGACATGCTCAAATTTATTGTTCGCCGGATGGTGTATATTTGACGATGCAAAAACCTTCCTTGATGGACGTTCAATATTTTGCAAAAGGTGAGCGTCTTCCCCCTGAATTCTCTACAATCCCTCAGACACTGTGGGCTGCAGGAGACACTGATGTTGGTCTGTTAAAGATAGCCCCCGTGTCAATTACTCTGAAACCTAATGTGCAGCTGCCTGGCATTCCACAGTATAAGATTTCACCAGAAGGTGAACGGGCTATGTTACATATTATTTGCAACCTCATTAAAAAAGGGGTAGTAGAAGAAACAGCGGCGAATACTTGTAATACCCCGATTTTACTGATTTTGAAGAAAGCTCCAGTTGATGGTGCCCCAGATTATAAGGACACATATCGTTTTGTGATTGACCTTCGAGAGGTTAATAAAATAGTTGTTCCACAGTATCCAGTGGTGCCCGATATAACTGCGATTTTGACTATGATTCCTCCCACACCGCAGTATTTCTCTGTAATAGATCTGAAGAATGCCTTCTTTAGCATCCCGATTCATCCACCGCATTTAATTACGCGGATGACATTCAGCTGGTCTTCCATATTAACTCTACGGACCAGTCTATCGACAATTTTCAAACTATTCTTTGTCACATCAGTGACTGGATGGGGGCGAATCATTTGAAAATTAACCCAGACAAGACAGAACTTCTGCTTGTCTGGGGTACAATTAACCCCTGGAACTCCACCTTTTGGCCCACAAGGTTGGGCACCCCCCCTAATCCTGTCAGCTCAGTGAAGAGCCTTGGGATCATCATTAGTAATGACCTCACGATGAAATCCCAGATTAGCGCGGTGGTGTCCTCCAGCTTCTTCCAGTTGAGAAAAATCCGTAAGATTGCCCGCTTCCTGACCACCGAAGCCCTCACCCTGGCCTTATTGGCGCTAGTCATCTCCAGGATAGACTATGCCAACTCTCTCTATGTTGGCATACCGGCATACCAACTAAAGAGGCTACAACTGGTCCAGAACCAGGCAGCATGGCTCATTCATCACCAACCCAAACACCAACACGTACGTCCCCTTTTAAAATCTCTTCACTGGCTCCCTGTCGCTGAGCGGTGTCAATTCAAACTGGGCTGCGTTATAATATTTAAGTCCCTTGCTGGTACAGGCCCCTTGTTCATCTCTTCACTTTTGCACCCATATGTTCCTTCTCGTAACCTCCGTTCCGCCCACCTGGCCCTACTCCAGATCCCGACCTTCAAACGTAAAAAACAGGGAGGACTAAGGTTCTCATTCCTTGCCCCTTCCGTTTTGGAACGCCCTTCCCCTAGGCTTAAGACTGGCCTCCCCCCTAACCCACTTCAGGTCTCTCCTAAAAACCCACCTGTTCCGCATAGCTTACAACTAATCTTCTCAGCCCCATGGACTGTCTGTTTTTTTACTTTCTTTGCTTTCAGCGCCAAGAAACCGTTAGGTGTTAGCAGCGCTTTATAAATTCTTTTTACATTACATTACATTACATCCAGATAGCAGGCATATCTTCGGATTCTCATTGGCTGGCCGAAGTGTTAGATTTACACACGCTCCCCAAGGCTATACTGAAAGCCTTAGTATATATAGCCAAGCCTTAAAGGCGGTCCTCGATGAATTAATTATGCCAGCCGGAAATACGATTATTCAGTACGTTGATGATATATTTGTGGCCTCTGATACAAAAGAGGGATGCAAAGAGGCTTCGGTGAAAGTGTTACACCATTTGGCTGGGAAAGGAAATAAAGTGTCCCTTTCTAAATTTCAATATTGTCGACAGGAAGTGACCTACTTAGGCCATTTTCTGTTGAAAGCGGGGAGGCGATTAACTCCTGAGCGAATATCTGTTATAACTAACATGTCTGTACCTCGTACTCAACGTGATGTTCATGCTTTTCTTGGAATAACCTCTTATTGTCGTCAACGGATACCTAACTATTCACTTCTCTCTAAACCCTTGTTGCATTTGACAACCAAAGATGTGCATGAACCCTTACCCTGGATGGATGAATGTCAAGAAGCCTTTGAATCTTTAAAGTCTGCTTTGTGTTCTGCACCTGTGTTGGGAACCCCTGATTACCGGAAGCCTTTTTCACTTTATGTGCACGAGGTAGGCGGTTGTTTATTATCAGTGTTAACTCAGAATTTTGGCGGAAAGCAGAGACCCTGTGCATTTTTCTCTTCAGTTTTGGACATTGTTGCTCGAGCCCTCCCGAGTTGTCTGAGGGCTACTGCTGCAGTAGCACTGGCCATCCGACAATCAGAGGGTATAGTCTTGAACACTGACCTCACAGTTATGGTACCGCATGCTGTGGATATCCTTTTAAATAGAACTGAAACCCAGCACCTCACGAGTGCTAGATTGACAGGATATGAATTGACATTATTTACCCCCCATATTACCATCAAAAGATGTACTACTTTGAACCCTGTCACATTATTGCCTCTTCCGGAAAAGGATGAAAGGGTTGATGTCCATGATTGTGTATTCAGAACAGAAGAAGAAACAAAAGTGCGTGTAGATTTAAGTGACACCCCTTTACTTGAACCAGACGGGGAATTGTACGTGGATGGCTCTTGTTTTAAGTTGCCAGATGGCACTGCAACAGCTGCATATGCCATTACAACTTTGAAGACAGTAGTGGAAACCGCAAGGATTTCACACCACTCATCCCAGGCAGCTGAACTAATAGCGTTGCTAAGAGCCTGTGAATTGAGTGAAGGTCGGAGGGTGAATGTTTTTACAGACAGCCAGTACGCCTTTGGCGTTGCCCATAGTTTTGGGAGGCTGTGGAGGGAGAGGGGTTTCTTTACTACGCATGGCCAGAAAATCCAACATGGTCCCTTGATTGATCGATTATTATTTGCTTTGACATTACCAAAGAAGTTAGCCATTATCAAATGTAGTGCCCATAAGAAAGTTGTAGATTCTATTGGAGAAGGGAATGCCTTCACTGATACAGTATCAAAAGAAACGGCTCAGGCTAAGGGAAGTCCCATGTTTCCTAGTACATCTGCGAGATTGACCACGAGACATCCCTTTTTGATAATACCATTGAAAGTGTGAAAGAGTTACAGAAAGAAGCAACTATTGAAGAGATGCAGAGGTGGGAATGGGAGATTGGAAAATTGGATGAGAATGGATGTTGGATAGATCGATCTGAGAAGCAGCGATGGTTGCTTCCTAATGCATTGGTATATGCAGTGGTTACCATGGCACATGGCCCGGCCCATATTAGTGGTAAAGGAATTAGTATTAGACCGGTATGGAATAACCCAAACATTCTCAAAATAGCAGCCCACATTGTGAAATATTGCCCGGTGTGTTTACAACATAATCCTGGAGGTAGAGAAGCTGTTTTGAGTGGAAATTTTGCTCCGCCATCCTTGCCTTTTGAAGTCATACAGATAGATTACATACAAATGGAACGTGTAAATAATTTAAAGTATGTATTGGTGGTGGTATGTGCATTCAGTAAATGGGTCGAGGCCTACCCAACCAAAGATGCCACGGCAATTGCCACTGCTAAAGTTCTAGTAAAGGAATTTTTCCCTAGGTATTGTTTGCCCGAATTATCTGGTCGGACAACGGGCCACATTTCAACGCCTTGCTAGTGCAAAGTGTTTGTGATGGATTAAAAATAAAGCAAAAGTTTCATGCTGCTAGACACCCACAATCAGCAGGCTTGGTTGAAAAATACAATGGTATTTTAAAGCTCAAGATGGCCAATATTTGTGCAGACACAAAATTGAAATGGCCCGATGCCCTTCCATTAGCCTAACTGTCCCTTAGAACGACTCCTCACTCTAGAACCGGTCTGTCTCAATTTGAGGTGATATTTGGCCATCCCGCCAATGTGTGGGGAGTTCCCAGGCCCAGATCTTTTAGGGATATTGATTATCTATTGATGACAGTTTACCTTTATGCTTTGACTAAAGATCTGCGTTCTATTCATCAACAGGTCTCGGACACACTGCAGCCACTACCGGAGGGACCTGGACATCGTTTGGAGCCTGGCCAGTGGATACTGGTGAAGAATTACCAGCGGACGTCAAGTTTGGAGACCAGGGGGTCCGAGCCCTACCAGATCCTTTTAGCCACAAGGACGGCGGTGAAGGTGCATGGCCGAAAGCACTGGATCCATGTGAGCCACGTGAAGCCACGTGAAGCGCCTACCGCTGCCCCTACCTTCTGATCGGCAGAGCTTGGAAGAAGTGCCGAGTCAGGAAGGAGAGTGGAATAAAAGTTTTGTGCCCTTTTCGGATGCTCAAGAAAGAGGGCCATCAAGCGAAGTGTTGCCTGAAGGGAAAGGTGTGGCAGCTCAGTCAGAAGCCACCACAGGTCCCGAGGTGCCACAAGGGGTGACCGAGTCCGTTACCCATGATATCGAATTGTTTTCTGACCAGGAGCAACCTGGCCGTTGTCGATACAATCTGCGGCCCCGAAAACAGCGCGGTACCCCACTCTCTGATGGAAGAAAATAGACCAAGACTTTGTGTTGAAACACCTTGAGTAGAGTGTTTGGGGTACTGAGCGAGACACTGGACTGAACTCGCAGAAAGCATGGAACATTGGGTTAAAAAAAAAAAAAGCTCTGTTCAGAAAGAAAGACTGAGTTAAGGGCCGCAATCGTACTTCTGGAATCCGAAAGTTTGTTTTTCCTTGGAAATGATAAGGGTCTGCCAGTGAGGCTCTAAAAACTGACACAGGGAGAAGATCCCTTGGTGGGGAGAAAAAACCCTTTGGTGGTGTGCGTGCTTTGTGGATATAGAGTTTAGTTTTTGGACTTTTAGCAAGGGACCGAGATTGATTTGGACTTTTAGCAAGTATGTTTCCCTTTGATCGATTTGTGATGGAAGATGAACGACCAGTTGCCCCTCGGCATCATATTCATGATATGCAATTGTTTTCCGGATGGCCCACTAGAGTGAAGGTGGCATTTGTTGCTTGTATTTTTATAATTACTGTAATAATGATGTGTGTGTTTGTATACTTGGGATTTCAGCATCCAGTGCAGAAATGTTTGAAAACTACTCCTGCCCCGGAAGAACATCTCTTTTATTCTTTGCCTCCACATAAGGCTAGGCATAGGGAGACTTATTTTCAAAGAATGTTTTCATAGAAATGTTGCATCAAACCCACAGTACCACGAACAAAACGAACTGTTGGGTTTGTGGCTTGTTACCATCAGTCATGCACCAGCATGAGTTATTCATCTCCCTTCCTCTGTCCTATTAAGCTAGCTGCGAAGCAAGGTGGCAGCTGTTATTATTAATGTATTTGCACTATGTTGAAAATCCCAAAATATATTCTGAAAAAGACTATGAAGCTATTTTGAAGTATATAGAGCGACACCAAGGATTTGGTGCTGAAGGGGATGGAGGTCAGGGGTCCTTAGATCCAAATGGGTGTATGAATGTATATACTGATTTTAAAAATTATACCTGGTTGCCGGAGGAAATGCAGGATTTTGAGCTTTTCAATTCTACTTTGTATTTCCAGCATTTTAAGGAACGTAATGTTACAAACGATAAAGCACTACCGATCCCCATAATCAATGCCACCTCCTTATTCTGTATTAGGGGACGGGGTCATGTTAAGGTAGGGAGTAGTACCTGTAATTACACCTATACGTTGCAGACCGACAGTACTCCCCCGATGATCACACCCCCTAATGTATATTTTGTATGCGGGGAAAATACTTATACCTGGCTCCCTCGAGGATGGGCAGGACGATGCAATCTGTCCTTTCTCTACCCCTCTGTGTATATTGCCCCTTCTGATTATCACAGGACCCATCGGTTGGTGAAAAGAGAGGTAGAATCTAATCGAACTATTAGAAGCTTTGATACCGATAGTACGGACCAGACAGATACCTCACTGCAGCAGTTTGAAGACATTTCAAAGGGCCTGGTTCCATTTTGGGGTCCGATCTTTAATAGCCGGAACATAAGACGCCTGTCTAGAATAGTGGAAAATGTGGTTCAAACCAACACCGAAATTCTGACCAACCTTACTGTTGAACTTCAGGCTACGAGGCTTGTTTCTCTTCAAAATCGGATGGTGTTAGACGTCATCCTGGCAGTTAGGGGTAGGAGCTTGCCGTGTGATTGGCAGCTCTTGTTGCGTATTTATTCCTGATTAGGCCCCTACCATACACCTTGCAATCAAGAAATTACATCGATTAGCTAGTGAACTTCATGAAGAGAACGGTACCTGGTCCCTCAGTGGATGGTTCTGGGGCCTCCTTACAACCTGGGGTTGGAAAATATTCATGATTTTAGCAGGATCCTTTGGGGTTCTTTTTACCTGTTGCATATGTCTTCAATGTGGCCCAGCGTGTTGAACTTTTTGTGCCACTAAAATAACCTCCACCCTAACCAATTCCCGACAGGAAAAGATAGAGAAACAAATGATTCAGAAGGAGGTAGCAGACCTCATGCAGATCGATGAGGGGGTGTTTGTGGAGTAGAACAGTTATATTGGCCATAGTAGGCCAAAAGGGCCGTCTGTTGGGATATAAAATTAGACATATACATGATTGGCCCACTATGTATCATATAACTGTGCATACATATGAATAACCATATACTATCACGTAGATGTGTGTATGCCTTTCGATTGATTCATGCAGGCCTATTCAGGCCTATTGATATAACCGCGGCCAGCCTGTTTCGTTTCTCTGTGTTCATGTACCATTTCCCAGAAGTCACGTGAGTTAGCTCCTGGTACGAAACCATGTTGCCAGGCATAGCTTCCCTCTCTGATCTTTAGTGTGTAGCTCAGGGAAACCCAAGGTCGCACCTGCCTCTCTCGTGGGATGCGTGCATTCTAGCAGAGACCGTTCTTGCACTCCCCGGGCTCCAGATAGACAAGAAGGCATTGGCCTGCCCCCGGAATAGCTTCGGACTAGCTACTAGCAATCAATTGTGCCTTATATGGGTCTTCCTGCTGGGTCACTGACAACTTGTATTTTACATTGTAGGGTGTCAACTAGAATGTGTGAAACGTATATATGCTTTGTATCATTTGTATGAAGTCAGTCTCCTCTGCCCACCTCCGGGGTTGTGTAGACTGAGGCTCCCCTGACAGGGCTTGTATTTGATTGAATAAACGATTCGGCTCTCTCCATTGCCGACTGCCTTATTATTCAGTTATATTATATATGGGCTATTGGTATGTATAGCCAGGCTTGGTGAAATTTCGATTCCTTCAGTATGTCCACTTTCCCTTAGTCAGACAGCCCTAGCATCTCTATCCTGCACTAGGGAGGGGGGTGAGGGAATGACCAGGTACACCTGGGTAAAAAGGTCGGTTGACATATCTGGGCCCGGGGTACAGCCAGGGATGAGCAGATATTGAAACTACTGAGAGTTTTTGTGCTTGGCTGTTTGAAACATGACATTAATTTTCAAGCCTTGCACATACCCGGTGTGGATAATGACATAGCGGATGCTTCGTCTCGTTCACAGTGGGGGAGATTCCGTGGATTGGCCAGGGAGGCGGACAGATCACCGACCCCAATGCCAATACATCTGTGGCATGTAGGCAACGTGGGGTATTACAGCTGGTGGTAGGTTCCTTGTCTGTGTCCACGCGTGCTGCATATTCTCTTGCATGGAAAGAGTTCTTGGAAGCAGGCGCATGCAGGCGAGAGGAGAATTGGCGTTGTTCCGAGGATGTGATTCAGTTCATCTTGGATCTTATGGATAAGGGTTTGTCTAGGTTGACTATTGCAGTGAAGTTGGCAATGATTTCCTTCATGGGTAAGCTCTTTTGGGGTTACTCTCCTTGGGCTGGTGAGATTGGTAAGAGAATGCTGGAACGTTGGGCCAGGGAGCGGGGAGGTACACAAATGCTTAGGGCTCCCTTATCTTGGCAGATGCTGGCTCGGCTTTTAGAGATTCTGCCTTCTGTTTGCAGAGATGATTTTGAGGCTTGTTTGTTTGCCATGTTGATGGCTTTCATGTTTTTTGGGGCCTTTAGAGTTTCAGAGTTGTTGGGTTCTAAATTTAAGGGAGGGGTTTACTGGCGGGACGTTTTTTGCTCGGAGGAAGTTGTGCATGTTTGGCTTGCTAGCTCTAAGACTGATCAGAAGAAGGTGGGAAAAGGGGTGTGGTTGGAGGCTCGCTCACCGAAAATTTCCTGTCCATTAAGGTTGGCTCTCCATTGGCGCACGCTATCTGGGGGTCAATGATTGTGATCTTGTTTTTCAGCACATTAATAAGGCGCCTGTTACTGCGTATCAATTGCGCATGGTTTTGCGTAAAGCTTTGCAGAAGATTGGCTTAGATGGCGACCAATATGGAACTCATTCTTTTAGGATTGGTGCGGCAACGGAAGCGTATAATAGGGGGTGGTCTCAAAGGGATATCATGCGGTTGGGGCACTGGTCTTCTAAGTGCTTTCAGCGATATGTGTGAGGCAACGCGGGGGAGGCGCACGCGTCATTCTCTTTGCCTTGAGTATTCATTGTTTTTTCTTTTACAGGATCGGTAGCTGGGCCCCAGTCTCGGGAGGTGACGGTTTGGATAGTGGGGCATTCGTTCATCAAATGGGCCCGAGTTCAGGCGGCTCAAAGTTATTTTGGAGAAATGTTAGGATTCAATGGGTCCTGTTGCGGGCCATTAAGAAAGATTTAGCTTTCATTAAAGAGCGTTGGTCTGGTTGCCATGTTTTATGGACGGAATTGATTCCGCGTAGGATCTGGAGTGGAGCAATGAATCCTAGAGCAATTGACAGGGCTTGGAAGAAGGTGAATGCTGAAGTTTCTAGTTTTTGCCGTCACTTGGGTTTTGGAAGAGTGACTCACAGGGAGATACGTTTTGAGTCTGTTGAATTTTTCAGGGGCGACGGGTTTCATTTATCCAGAGTTGGAATGGATTTGTATTTTTTGGAATTAAGAGAGGTTTTGGCGAGATCTTTGAACGTGCATCAGTGAGTTATACCCGGAGCACTGCCTTTTCCTACTGGGGGGGGGGGGGGCAGAAAGGAGGGGTAGTGTTACTCCCCCACCTTCCTGGGTGGCGGGGTCTAGTCGTTTCGGGCGCAGTTTGTGGCAGAATTTTGTTGATTAAGGGTTAGGTTGTGTTATCGGCAGGGAAAGGATAAGTTGGTCATTTGCTGTCTGATTACACTTTTTGTGGGTTTGACAGAGGTCATGGGGCAGGCATAGGAGTTTGTTAACCAAGGGGCTGCTATTTATAAGTTATTGGGTGGATATGATGATGCAATGTTTTATAATGCTGTTGTAATGTTTTGAAATGTTGTATTGTATGGGTGGGGGAGTATGTGTGGGCGGGGTTAAGGTTATTTATTTATTTAGTGAGGTTTAGTTTTGGAAGGCTGTTGCCAAGGTTGATTTAATTTGTGATGCGCACCTGTTCCAATAAAGCGGCCTTTTCCACATTCAAGTTTTAGTGGTCTGCTTTAACCTCCCCCCCTCACCCCTCCCTCTCAAGAGGAGTACATGCTTGAGGCAATGTGGAACTAGAACTATAAGCACATATAAAGGCCGTCTTCCTTGTCAGGTCCGATTATTCGCAGCTCAGCCCAGCACCATGTCGGCTCTGGGTGATAGCTCCCCCCCTGGTAAAAAGCGACAATCAGCCTACAAAGGCATTGAGGTGCACTTTGTAATGTTGATGTTGTTAATAGAGCAGGTTTGACTATGATATGTGCTCCGTTGAATGGGTGAAAAAGTCTATTTTGGGCAATTGGTAATCCTGCACGGTAGCGTTTGGTTGGTAATATGTTTCAGATGAAGGCTTCGGGGCATAATCCGTCCTGAGCTCTGCTGGTCCTAAGTGGTAATACGGGATTTTCTTTAAACTATTGGTGCGAGTGCGTTATCTCGGCCCTGGGAGACGCCATGTTGTCTGTGGTTCAGCATTGCATGCGGGTCTGCGGCTTCAAGTACTGCAAGGGCATTGAGGTGCACTTGGTAGCGCTGATGCTGTGGCGGTTGTAATGTTGCTCAAGTAATGCTGCTGTTTCATTTTGTGAAGTGCTCTGACACTTTCGGGTTAAGTCCGAGCAATATAAAAATGCAAAAAATGAAAGAAAATGAAATGGATGAGAGTCTTGACTGTGATCAATTTCGGCATACAGGAGACTCGATCTAGCTGCCTCTGCTACCTTATAGTGGTCATGTCCAAAGATTTCGGAATGATTTTACTGCTTGCCTTTTAGCCGTAATGGAGGAATCTTCTGCTTTGGGAAGTCACTTCTTGAAAATAGCCAGGACTTACAAAAATTGTTTACAGTTGCAAGAGGTAGTTTTAGTTGTGCCCATGTTGGGCGATTGCTGCGTTTCTTTTAAAAGACAGGTCTGGATCAGGGCCGGACTGGGAACCAAAACTGGCCCTGGCACGGAGCTCGGCTGGCCCCCTGGGAGCGGCCGTGCTGTTTGCAAGGGCCGTTTCTGATGATTTTGTTACAGGGGCTGATTTTGCAGCCATGCTGCAAAAACGGTCCTGTAATAAAAACAAAAAGTTGTCTTGTCTGCTTATTTCTGCGACATGCATGTTGCTGCAAGAGGGCTGGTGAGTGGGCCGATATTGGCACTAGGCAGGCCGACCGACACGTCCTAGCAGGGGACACTAGTAAGTAGTAAGTTCATTCTGTGAATACCAAAATAGTAGTAAGTTTAGGATTGAGTCTTAAGTTCATTCTGTGAATTGGGCCCAGCATTTTGTAAGTAGGATGGAGTGCTAGTATGGTCTAAGGGTTAGTCAAAAAATTGTATTAAATAAGGGTGTGAACATGTTTTGCGACAAGATACACATAACCCATGGTACATAGTACGTCTGTGTGTGTCAGGGCTGCAAGCGCATGATAAACACTTTGGGGTGGTTACCACGTATTGTCATGTTCATCTTAGCATGAATGCAATCGCATTAGGCACAGGATTAAGGCAGGGGTTCACTTACAGGAGTAAGGCAGGGGTTCACTTAATCTCCCCGGGCCTAACAAATATGGATTTGTCCTTTTATAATGTGATTGGGCTATGTTAAGTGCTCTCGACATAGTGTTGAGTACCTCAGCTTTGGGTCAGCGGGTACTAGGCTTGGCGCTCTTAAAGTCTCTCAAAAAATCTGTGTCAAATGTTCTTCATGGAACGCAACTAGTGTTATGCTACACAATTTTTTTATTAGAATTTTGAGTTAGGAACAATGAAAATGCAATGAAATCAGGGTCATATTCGCTTCTTACAGGCTTCGTATTAATTGGGAACACATAAGGGTTAAACATGTAGGTCAATACTCAGAGCCTTAGCAAGCGGCCATGTTGGGGCGGCGTATTCCCCATTTGTGTTAGCAGCACAGCTAGACAGTTGTGGGAGTCTGGGGCAGGATACAGGAGCATACATATCCATGGGTGCAACAGGCACGATGCCAATTTCACACATTCAGTAGGTGAGACACTGGGGACAGGGGGAACACACAGTACCAATTTTGTAGGATGGGCATACACTAGGCACTGGATGAAT
The DNA here is from genome assembly GCF_964263255.1 of Lissotriton vulgaris. Lineage (NCBI taxonomy): Eukaryota > Metazoa > Chordata > Amphibia > Caudata > Salamandridae > Lissotriton > Lissotriton vulgaris. The sequence continues at coordinate 236,643,372 of NC_141685.1, forward strand.
ACATACCCCCATGTTTTGTCTGTATGAGCATTGTCGTAAACGTTCGGAAATGCTGTGTGTCGGGACGCATTTACGTTTCAACAGAATTCAGAATACCAATAGCAGCGGCCTGGCAAGAAATGTTGCTCGACTGCAGCATACCTTTAGTAACTATGAAGGCTCTATTTCACTGCACTTTACACTCCGTACTGTCCTTAAGTAATCATGAAGGTGCTATTCCATTCACTGTATATTCCAGGTCTATTCTTTAATAAGGCGGGGCGCACACGGGGAGTACACCGGAAGGGGCCGGGTACACGGTATGATGACCCTGTTCTGTGACAAAAGGAATTGGTTTCATTCCCCTCTTTTCACACACAGTGAGTTGGCAATGGACACCTCATGGGTACTATGCTAGGCACCCTCACTGTAAGCCTAAGTTAAATGCTCCTCATGTGACACAACGGATGCTATGCAGTTGAAAGTCTGACGGGAATGCATCCTGTGCTAATCTGAGCTAAGGCTTAGCATCTTACAGCAATGTAATACAAGGTGAGGTCACGTGAGTACATTATCAACATGTAGGGTGTCAAATGCTGTACATCCCTGGCACGTACAATTTGGGGCAAAGGGTACAGGTGTAGTATCACGCAGTATCGATACAGCCTTTGGCCAGTATATTAGAAGTCAGGTTTGTGTCGGAACAGTACCTATGCACCCTAGGTTGGGGGGGTGAGTGAAAAGAGGGGGTCAGTATCATGAAGTAGGGCTGTCAGGTGTACTGTATCTTTTGTTTGAAAGCCAGAAACACTAATCAGTTGTGTTTGTTTTTCATTTATGTATGACCGGATCCATAGCGGATACCCGGGAAGTGCTCCACACCGCAACAACTGCAAGAGGTGGACAGTCAAGGGGACTGGTAGATCCAGAACGTGAGTGGCAAGCGACGGCATCAAGTGTGATGGGCGATCGATCAAGGGCTCAAGAAGTGCAAACACTGGGTTTATTGTTTATAGGTGTGTTAACCATATGTTGTGCTAGCTGCAGTAATGTAGCAGTATGTTGCTTCACAGGCACATTAACACCCCTTGTCGTGAAACAGTATTTTACCTTTAAGGCGCCTGTGCCCGCAGGTGCCATGGTAGTCGGCACGGCAATGGTTAGGACATTCCGTCGTGGAGCATAGTGGTCCGGTGTAGGTGGTTCACGGACTTCAAGATGTGCTTATGGGAGATCTTGGGGCTCAAGGTTCCCGGGGTAACCTTCCAATTACACCAACAAAAGAGTGGCAGCAACTGGGGTGAAGTGTTTTATCGGGCACAGCGTGATACCATCAATTGAGCCCAGTTAGTGGCCCCATGGCGGTATGGTGGTATATAGGTACGTTACCAATTGGTTGTTCCAGCCCTAGTAATGTAGCAGTACGCTGCTTCACAGGGGTGTAGCTTAACAGCTTGGCCAAACCCAGGAGTAATACGTGTATGCAACACCTCAGCACCCCTTGTCGGGAAACAGTACTCTGCCTTTAAGGCACCCGAGCTCCCAGTTGCGATCATAGCAGACACTGCATGGTGGGGATATTCCATAGTAAGGAGGTAGGCATGCACGGAGCATTTCCCAGAACGTAATGGTCAGGTGTAGGTGGTTCACGGAATTCACAATATGCCAGTGGGAGATTTTGGGGCCCGTGGTTCTCTGGGTAGCCTTCGAATCGCACCAACAATGAGTGTCAGAGTCTGGGGTGCCGTGTCTTATCGGGCACAGCGTGATGCCATCAATTGGGCCCATCTGGTGGCCCCATTACGGCAGGTCTAATTTCCCTGAATCAGACAGCCCTAGCATATCTATCCTGCACTTGGGAGGGGGTGCAAAAGGACCGGGTATACCGGGACGCCTGGGTAGAAGGGTATGTCGACATGTCTGTGCCAGGGGTACACCCTGGCAGACATTCCAGAGCTTCCAATAGGGGAAGCGAGTCTGTGAGGCCATTGGGCCACTGGAAACAAATACTTAGTACCAAAAAATGGCGAGGCTAGCTAGGGCTTGATACTTACAGACTATAGCCCAGGGGTGCATCTGGGGAGAGTTGTGCTTCTTAAAAGACGGCATCCATTTGGCCACACCGGGGGATGAAACCGTCGCAGAGGATCTTCTTGCCTAGTAAGTGGCGTATAGGGACAGGGCATGAGTTGGTTGGGCCTGATAGTCGGGCTACAAAATTCAACGGCTAGGTTTGTAAATTTTAAGGATAAGGCATGACCTTTCAGTGTAGGAGGGTAGGGGGGCCAGACAGTTGGTCAACTACGCTGGCCTGTGGCTATAAGGTCATGATTGGTGAACAGCTAGTTTAAGGTCCTTAGGGGGCGGCGCCATTCTTGAATGGGGTCGCCCAAAGTGAGGGACAAGTGGTCTCTCCTAGAACTCCAGGGGCAGTTACAGCCTGGTGGCTACATGGGTGCGGGAGAGGGGAGAGCCACGCTTTCTCTAGGCGTGTTGGCCACCCCGCACGTGCACAATGACGCCAGTAAACAGGTCAGAGATGCAAGGGCCCCCTTTAAAGGAGTTAATAGAGCGTACGGGTGTAACCGGGGGGCGGAAGTACCCTCACGGTAAACGGACCCTCTGCGCATGCGCACTCCGACAGGAGGTCGTGGTTTAAGTGATAAGGATCTGACACCAGTTAGTGACCTTGCCGTAGGGCCAAATAGGATACGCAGAATATTAAGTATTGTAAGATTGACATGTCAGATTCGGATAGGAAATACCGTGTATTAAAATTATGTTAAGGTTAGCTATCTGATATCTGTATATATCAATTGTAATCGAATGTCAGGGAACGTTTTCTGCGTAATTATGTAAATATTGTTTATTTCAATTTTTGATTTATTTGTATGTTTTAATAAATACGGCCGGGGGTTGTACGACCCCCGCCTCCAAAGAAATCCCTCTCATGTCCTTGTTAATAATGTTGGTTAACAGAAGTTATGGGTCTTCCGGCAGTCCCTGGCCATAACATCAGCATTTTACATTTCTTCTGTCACGTTGGGGTTCACTTCCTGGGCATTTGTTTGTGGGAGCAAGGGTCAAAATCAGTTATTTCCTTTTCTTGCACTCATACAAGTGGGGGGGGGGGGGTTTGTTATAAGAACCATGCACCTGTGCTTCGGTAGGGGCGGAGTCATCATGAGAGGGGCAGAGCGCAGTCACTGCCCTGCTAGTCTGAGCCCCGTCACAAGACAAAGCAGGCCAAGGGACAGTGTAGAGCGGAGCAGGTGGGACAGTGAGAGAGGTGACGAGGGAGAAGGTGGGAGGAAAGAGTCGAGGTGGACGAGCCAACTGTTTTACAGGGGGAGCCGAGCCACGGATCTCTGGCTCGGGTCCGAGCCCGTGCAAGAGCCGAGCCCTCAGAATGGTTGCCATGTAGATGACACAACAAACATCGCATTACATGCAAGAAAGTCACTTCAAAGTTCCAAAAAGTGCATTACTTTGTTTGAAGCTTTGACATTAACACGTCATATTATAGCACCCCCTGAAAGTATTTATTACAAATAAGTGCACTAAGGATTTATGTCTAAAAGCTAAGAGGCTCAGATTATTATAGTGCAATATTACAGCCTATCAAATCTCGCACAATACATTTTTGTTCGACTGGTATTCTGAACTCACATATTTGAACGTCAAATAATGAAAAAAAAGTGTTTTGGTGAAATGCAATCTCTGCCTGACAGGGCCGGCGCTAGGCATGGGCAGCGTGGGCAGCGGCCCAGGGCCTCGCAGCCAGGGGGCCTCGCGCTTTCAAATGTTTCAAAGTTTGGAGGCCCAGGGGGTCCAGGAGGCCCAGGAGGCCCAAGGGATTTAATCAATATCTGCCAGCCTTGGCCTAATCACTGCATCTGCATGAGGATAGCAGCGATTAGACAGGTCATTCAAGAGCCGTTACGTGTGAAGTGCGCCCTGCCCCTGGTTGAATAAGAAGCAGGATAACCTGCAGGGCGCTAAAAGAAAGATAGAATGACGACGCCTCGCACTGAAAACAGCTCAGCTCACCCAGGACTAGGGAAAGGGAGCACAGAGTAAATGAAAGGGGTGCGAAATACGGAATCAAGTGAGAGGGGGTGGGAGGAGCAGATAGGTGTGATAGCAGCCAGACAAGAGGTGCAGGAAGAGTAGCACAATCAGAATGTAAAATTGACTGGACTAGGGCTTTCAGTGTGCTAGGTCCCTCGAGTCTTTACCTGGTGGTAAATTAAAATAGTAATTGAAACAGGCCCCTACCGGACCCTATATTCATGTCCTTTACTTTACCTACAAAAACAATGATCCTGTATCAGCACAATAATTGTATAACACATTGGCCGGGTTGGACATTAGGGCAATCAGGCAGTGTGTAATGGTCCAATCTGCCAGGTTATTAATTGACCTGTGTTTTGGGCTGTTTGTTTTCCTGCTTTATGGTCAGATGAACATGTTTTTAATGTTGATTTTCATGATATTAAAACAAACATTGTTGCAGCAAAATCAAATTATGCAATCTCTCATACCTTACAAAAAACGTAAACAGCATGTCTTTACAAGTTAAAAACTGCCCTAATTTTGACACTTTTCTAGCTAACTAATTCACTAATGGGGGCCACTTTTATTTTTGTGCTGGGCCTATTTCCTGACCCTATGAGGTCACTTCCTGTCAGGTTAAATCTTATGCAAATTATAGGGGCCTCGCATGTTCCTATTCTGCCCGGGGCCCCACAAATCCTCGGACCGGCCCTGCTGCCTGACATCAGTGGAGATATATCCAGCTTTGAGTTTCACTTTTGTTCAAATGGGCACCTATTTGCCTTTCCTTACGTCCAGGCTTTGCTTTGACCTCTTTGTGCGTTTCCATACGGCGTGACCTCCACGGGGAGGTATTGGAGGCTTCACACGACCACCGGCCCCATACAAAGCAGGAGCGGGGGACAGTGAGAAGAGGGCAGTGTGGGAGGGTGGGGGAAGGAGAGGTACAGAGCAAGTGGAAAGGAGTGGCAGAGCCGGTCAGTCACTGCCGTTCTAGTCACAGCGCTGTTACGAGACAACGCAGGGATCAGGCAGGAAAAGGTGGGACCGTGGGGACGAGGGCACAATGAGAAAATAAGGAGCCGATGAGAGAGATGATGAAAGCCCGCGACTGCCCTGTCGCTGCCGCTTACCTGTCCGTGGCTTCACCTCTGAGCCGTACCTGGGGGTGGAGAGCGCACGACGGAGGCAGCGCAAGAAGAGGGCACAGCTGATGTGTGTGAGGAAAAGGGCCCCGAGTGTGAAAAGAAGGCACCGGTGCGGCCCTGAGTAGAATGAAAACACAGGGGAGGCGGAGACCAGAACAGAGGTAGTCCTGTCATGATAACAACCACCGACGACATACAGAGCCCGGATAGCTCAGTCGGTAGAGCATCAGACTTTTAATCTGAGGGTCTAGGGTTCAAGTCCCTATTCGGGCGGATTTCTTTTACACTCCAGTTGTAATTGTAAACATGCGCTGTTTGTCATCTCGCACCCTGCGCCTCCTCCTCAGACTCAAGACTCAGCTCTGACAAAGCCACTCTGCTCTCAACCCAGTGTCCATTAGAAATAACTAGAAATAAAACCTGCCACTGTTGCTTAAAGTCCCCAGGTGGGGTATACACATCTTGGTCCCATGAATGCTCACATATCTCTCGCCTCGTGCCATTGGCTGCTTGGGGAGTCATTCTGCCCCGTATGGAGTGTTGACGTAATGTATGAGGCTCTTTTATATCGCAAAAGTACCCTGAAAGGCCTGCATCTTATAGAATAGTAAACACGACGCCATTGTATTTGTTTTTTGCCCACGTCAGCAGCAACGCAGATTAACCCTTTATATTTGGGTTTTATTATTGAATGAACATTAGGAAGCCGTGTATGAGGCAATAACTTGCGTTGAGGATTATTTATTTATATCCGGGGTGAGGTGAGGCTGAGCCAGGGACAGCCCTCCCCTGGACTCTGAACTGGCGGGTGATCAGGGCCCCGCCTTTCAACAAGGAGCCACGCCCCTCATTTCAGAGACAGCCCTTGCACGAGCCGAGGGGGGCCAGAGAAGTGCCGAGGGGGGCCCCCGAGGGGTGATAACTCCAGTCCAAGGAATGGAGAAGAGATCTCAGCCGGAAATGCATCCGCCATATAATGGGATGTTGCTTTTGTTTGCAGAAGTATGGCCATAGACACCAATGTACACAAAAGGATGTCAGAAGTGGGATTCGAACCCACGCCTCCAGGGGAGACTGCGACCTGAACGCAGCGCCTTAGACCGCTCGGCCATCCTGACATGCTGTTGAGCTGTCTGTGACTCCATTGGTGCATACACAGGGAATGCTGTCCCAGAAGTAAAAGTCACACAGTATCCATCATCAAAGATTGTGTTTTGACTTCGCAGCTGAAGCTCCGTCTGGCCTCCGAGGGTGCAGCTCACACAGACCGCGAGGGAGCGAGGTTCAGGGCTGCACAGTTGTGGGTGCTAATTCTCCTTGACCTTTCCGCAGCCTTTGACACTGTCAATCATAATACCCTCCTCAATATTCTTCAACAGAGAATGGGCATGGAGGGCACTGTGCTTAAATGGTTTGCATCCTTCCTTTCTGGCAGATCCCAAATGATCAAAATAGCGAACAGTCTTTCACCTCCTGTGGCGGTAGGTCAAGGTGTTCCCCAAGGCTCGATACTTGCTCCCACACTGTTCAATCTCTATTTAGAACCACTGGGAAATCTCCTAAGTAAATCCGGGATTCACTATCATCTTTATGCTGACGACACTCAACTCTACCTCAAGATTGCCTCTACTCACGATCTTTCCATCCTAAGCTCCACTCTCAACTCCATTCAAAACTGGATGTCAACTCATCAACTGATTCTGAATCCCTCCAAAACTGAATTCCTCCTCTTCTCCTCCTCACTCTCTCCTCCCCCGGTTCAATCATGGATGGATCAGATGAATCTACTAAACAATAATCCCATCATTGTCGACAGCGCCAAATCCCTTGGTGTCATACTAGACAAAAAACTTAATCTAATTCCCCACATCAATTCCATTGCGAAATCAGCTCGATACCAACTGCGCCTTCTTTGGGGAATCCGTCGCTTCTTCGCGGAGCGGGACCTTATAACCCTGGTGCAAGCACTGGTCCTCTCCAGACTCGACTACTGCAATTCTCTTCTTACTGGCCTCCCCAAATCCCACGTGTCCCCACTTAAGTCTGTTTTCCACTCAGCAACTCGTTTCATTTATGGGGCCAAAAGAAGCGATCACATCACACCGATGTTATCTACCCTCCGCTGGCTTCCCTTGGAGGCTAGAGCTATCTACAAGACCGCTTGTATCACCCACAAAGCCCTGCACTCCTCTTCTCCTCTCTACCTGGCGAATAAACTGAAACTCTCTGGAGGTTCTAGACCTTCACGCAATGCGGAGAATCTACTGCTTGAACCTCCCACTTTCAAGAAGGAAAGAACGATGGCCCAATCATTTTCAGGCAACGCAGTGAGAATCTGGAACTCATTGCCGCCTCAGCTCCGGACCACAGCCTCCTCCCAGGCCTTTAAAAGGGACCTCAAAGCTCTCCTCCTCCAGAGACACCTCCAAAAGTAACTCTCTTCTGTCTGTAGGAAGATCTCCCACTACTGATAATTTCTACTTCTCATGTCCATGGAAGTGCCTTCCCAGTGTGTTCTTGCGGTTAGAGTGTTTGCCTTTTATTGCAGTATTATCCATGTACTTGTGTTTGGTACCCTCTTGCAACTTGCACTCACCACTTTGCCCCTGTAACACACGGTTTGCTTCCTCTCACAGGTTTTTTACCTTTGATACTTGCACAAGTGCTACTTTTGCCTACGTAATCGTTTGTTCTTGTGCTTGAGTGTGTAACATATACTGCAGTATTATACCACAAATTATACTCTATTTTCTCTTGTAGCCTGCACACTTGTCACTTTTCCCTCCTGTGCACTTTTTACTACCTCATGTATTTTTGGTAGCCCACATTTTTACTACCTCATGTATTTTGTTTGCTCACAAGTGTCACAATTACCTTGTCTACCTCATGTATTTTTGGTTTCTCACAATTTTTACTACCTCATGTATTCTTGGTTGCTCACAATTATCACTTTACCGTATGTAACATAACGAATGCCTCTGCAATCTGTTGCTCGTGTAACGTTCTCAGTTTGTATCTTTTCTGTTCCTATTGTGAAGCGCTCTGACACCTTCGGGTAAAGTCCGCGCTATATAAAATTGCATAAATAAATAAATAAATAAATAAATAAATCCCCGCAGCTGCTGCACACACGGCTCGGAGAAGAGGAGGAGCCGGGGTCACAGTTTCACGTTGTTGCCGTTTTCAATCAAATAAAGGAAAAGAGCTCTAAAGAGTCTATAACTCGTGACTCTTCAGTCCTCGTGACTCGATCAAGCTTTGATGGGGGCTGAGCCCCCCCCCACCTCCCCTCGTGCCCCCCAGGGCTCAGGCCGCGGCCTCCTCGGGGGCTTCACAGCGCAGGAGACAAGATCCAGAGACCCCTTGATCCAAGCTCTGCCCCCCGCAGCCGAGGCTCAGCCCGGCTCGGGGTTTGTAGCGCCCGGATCTGGCTGAGCAGCCTCAGAGCGCTGGAAGCATGAAGGCTTGGTCAGTCCCCATACCGCACGACGGAAGCAGCGCAAGAAGATGGCACAGCTGATGTGTGTGAGGAAAAGGGCCCCGAGTGTGAAAAGAAGGCACCGGTGCGGCCCTGAGAAGAATGAATCACACGGGAGGCGGAGACCAGAACAGAGATAGTCCACTATTAGATGATAACAGCCATTGATACCATACAGAGCCCGGATAGCTCAGTCGGTAGAGCATCAGACTTTTAATCTGAGGGTCTAGGGTTCAAGTCCCTATTCGGGCGGATTTCTTTTACACCCGAGTTATAATTGTGTTTGTGATAAACATGCTCTGTTTGTCCTCTCGCACCCTGCTCCTCCTCCTCAGGACTGATAAACATGCTCTGTTTGTCCTCTCGCACCCTGCTCCTCAGGACTCAACCCGATGCCAGAATCTTTACCCTCATTTCTCTGAACTTCTGCTCGCGTTTCACCTTTTAGTGGCTCAGTTAGTAGCGCCCCCTGCTGCCGTAAAGGACGCACCGACGAGTCCCTGCGAAGTCCAAGCGCTAGGAAGTGAATACTGTTGAACTAATTCGTGACTCATATTTTTTGCTCATTATGTTTTTTCTAGACTCATGAATGACTGAATGCAGAGGTTACCTGTGCTGGCATCACCCCTCGCACATCTGTTTGGGATGACCTCCTGGCACACAGCCTGCACAATAAAATTAAAGTACCCTCCCTCAGGGCATTAAGTGGATGACAAAACTGGGGAGTGTCTTAAAGGGGCGCGGGTGATGAAATTACCGGCAGGGCTTAAACACACAAATAAGCTAAACATCTGTGCTTAAATGAATAGTTTGGGGTATTGCACTCAGTTTTTTAATGTCTTGATCGTCTTGATCGTTTGTTCGATACGTGTGCAGCGCTAGATTAGTGCCTGCTGAACTCAATGTATGTATGAATATGGCCTGGTATCGCTAGATATCCAGGACTCTAGCGCGCACAACAATTAGATATAATCTTTCAAATGAACAAACAGTTTCATTTGAAAGATTATATCTAATTGTTGTGCGCGCTAGAGTCCTGGATATCTAGCGATACCAGGCCATTAACATCTGTGCTTAGCATAGTGTGCCGCCCGAGTGGTATTTGACTGTTTCTGTCATTACATCCAGATATATGATACAACAAGTAACATTACACATACAACAAGCCAGGACTCTTGGCTTTGTCAATGGTTTTTAGTTGCACCCATTGGTCGAGGGGGGCGGGATCGACAGGGCTCGGCGTGCCCCTACACTACTGTACTGTATTGGAAAATCTTCTAAATAAAAGCTTTTTGAAAGAAAAAAAAAATAGTAAAAGCCTATAGATAAGGCTTGGACATTTGGATAAATAAGGCAGGCTGGGCAGAGAAGGAAAAGGACTCGTATCTTCCTTCTTGCCCAGAGAAGACAAGGACAGTGTCCACTTCTGCTGCTGGCAGCTGTCCCCTCTCTTTCATCCTAATTCCCTCTCTTTCTGTCTCTCGCTCCTCCATACTTGCTGTAAATCGTGACTACTTACCCTCTCTTTACTCCTTCCTTACAGTCGTTCCCCTGTGAAATGGATTTTAAAAAAAAGAAACACTTTTGTCGGAAAAAGCCTCTTTTTCCTAATTTTTTCTATTCCAAAGTGCAGCCTCAGGACAGGAAGAAATCAAAGGTTCAAAATACAAAAAATGAATAAATAACTAAAGAAAGCAAGACAGAGTGGTCCCAAAGTGGCCTGATGTGATTATATTCACACCTGCACACATTAGCCCCACTTGACAGAGTTTGCCAGCAAAACACTCATTTTATTTTCTCGTCTTTCTTTGAACAGCATTGTTTCCCTAGGGTGGGTAAGTGCACAATTCCCGGAGGGCCTGCAATACCTGGGTAATATGTAGAGTTGGAAACGTTTAATGGGATCTTATCACTTGTTTTCCTTATTTTCGTTTATAAAATGTGTACCTTGACTCTGTGTTCAGCATGTGGTCTTTATAAACATACTCATTGAAACGGGTCCCTTCCAGGCCCTGTATCCTTAAGTTTTCAGGCAAGAACACTCACTGATTTCTGAATAATAAGAGTAAATGTGTTAAGGTAACCATGTTGTCTGTTGTTCCTGCCTACATTTCACATGCTCTCCATAATCTTGCATTCCTTGTAAGTCTTTGCTTTTTCCTGGATGTTGTTACTTTTATTTTTCAGGCAGTCTATTACTCTTCTCTAGTGCATAATATGCATTGAGTCGCATCCAGGTGTTTATAGCGGGACACAATTGGGTTGGAGTTGAAGGCAGTGCGAGTTTCTCTCAGTGGAGCAGTGGGGGAGAGGATGTGGCACTATGGCCAGAGCTGCCGAATTTGGAACTGGGGAATCAGGTTCATCCTTCATGAACAGTCCACCAGACCACTCTCCTGAGGGGGCGTATTCCCATGCTAGTACTTAGAAGAAGGCCTGCTACTCCTTAGAAGCCCTGGTCTCTTAACACCAGCAGCTGGGCCTGAGCGATGGCAACTATGGATAACCCTTAAAGGCCTGTACGCCACAATCCATACTGAAGTTCACCTCCAGGCTTGCGGGCAGGCCTATGAAGCAGCGCACCCTACAGCAACAGTGACTGTCACTGAGGTCACAGGGCCCTTGAGGCCGGTCCGCCTCATCCGTTGGTACCTTCATTGGCCTTGTTCAGCTGTAGTAGCTGCAACTCACCAGGGATCAGCAATGCAGGAACAACTATGGCTTCATTGTATTTAGTATTGAAAAGGCTTCAGTTCTGAAATGATGAGACTGGGAAAGAACTAGAACAAGTCTCTTTGAAGTTACATCAAAGGCAGTGAAGAGTTAAGGTTTATTTTTCACCCTGAAGGGACCCGTCTCCGCACCCACTTTTTGAAACTGCCTGAGAGCAGTGCACCTACCACTCCCCCTATGCCAGTCATTCCCTTGTCCCCGCCCCCAGAACTCCACAGCATGGAGAAAAATGAACCGGTAATAAACTTGCTTTATAAGGATTTAAAATCTTGTTGAGGCTTTAACAGGTTTGGAAGATTATATCAGTTTCCTTGTATGTTAACGCCCATTATCGTAATCCTTAAGGTAAGGCACCGTATCAAGGAGGTTTTTTTCACGCAGTTCCCAATTTGTACCCATAGACACTGCTGCGCCTGCACTCGTGAATGTAAATACAAATGTATCGTTTCTGCTCCCTTTCATGGAACTGATGGATTACTAATGCAGTAGTGTGCGCCTACTGAGGCGTGAAGTAGTGTACGCCTACCGTGGCTAAATCACCTAAATAACCAGCAGTGGCTTCTCCTCTGTGGCAGAGGAGTGTCGCCCCCCGTCTGCTAGCAGCAGTGGCAAATGCAAAACTTGGAAACTAAAATGGTATTGTGTGCAGTAATAATTGATATTGTATATACTTAGAATATATGGGGTTTTGTCTTCCCTGTGTTAACGGCAGTCACAAATGTCTTTTTAATCGATGACTTGTGGCGCACCCAGTGGAGTAACAATAGCCCTCAAAGCCCCCTTGGTGCAAGAGGCTACGTGCTCCAGGGGCCCCCCTCGGGGAGAATGGGGGCCCCCTCCGTGAACTTTGCAAGGGGGCTCCTTCAAGTTTAATTATGCCATTGGATGCACCCATTCGCCGATTATAAAGAAATGATGACAGAACTTGACTATTACAAGTTATTACAGTCGAGTTCTAACATAACAATGGCTGCTGCCAGCAGCTGAGGTGAAAAGCAGGTCAGACCACCAAGCATAATTAAAGCAGCTGTTTAAAGCAGCAAACATAACATTGCTTTTCTTTCTTCTGCTCTATTTTAATAGCTTAAAATGAGAAGCAGAGAAAATATGATTCTTTTTTGCACTCCTTAAATAGAGATAAGCTAGATTCTTTCTGCATGTTTCTACATGTTCTGACCTACTGCAACTTTAAACAAGCATTTACAATGCAATGGTTTTGCCTTTGTTAAAGTTAGAGCTATTGGCATTGCTCTTGACATTTTTATTTATGTTTTTTTTAACATAAATGGCATTGTCATTTACAATGCCACTAGCTTTATCTCGCAAATGACACAAACACCCACAGAGAGCCCCCCCAACACACACAGAGCCCCCCTCCACACACACACAGCCCCCCCACACACAGCCAAACATCGCATTATATTACACCATCTTTTCCCTTTTGATCCGAAATAAAACAAGAAACTAAAACGACACGTGTGAATGCTCAGGAAAGCACTAAATCCTGAAACTGCTTTGACATTCTCCTGGCACGTGAACCCACCGAGCTCATACGTAGACGCCCACAGGAGAAACTCACTTACACAAGAGCTTCCCTGAGTGGAATTCAAACAAGTATTTCTTTCACCTGAGGTTTAAACAGAGGGTTGTAGCCAGTGTGCCCAATCAGCACTCATGACTCCATCTCTCCTTTTAGACATAATCTCAACCTGTTCTGAAGTTAACTTAACCAATTGTCGCTTGTTCCAGTAATCCTCAGATCCCAACGGCTTACTGGCTTCAGTCACAGGAAACAAATTAACTGCACACAAAGGGCACGTGGAGAACATTTCAAAGTAAACACTGCACTATGCCAACATGACAAGCATAGATTCAAAGATATATAGCGCTCTACAATAATACCATGAGGGCATGCAAAGACCGCCCACGCTGCTTTCATAGCTCATGCTGTGGACATACCAAAAGGAGCATCATAGAAATCTTAAAGAAACATCGCATTATATTAAAAATCATATAAAGCCTGGTCAATGATGTCATTGTTGCATCAGTATCTCCCCCTTCTGTGATCACTGCCCGTGTTACACTGGGACAACTCACTCTCTACTACGCCTGTGTCCGTCTTCTCCTTCCTAAGTTAATATTTATATACTAGCCACTGGTATCCGTACTGCATACAAACATACTTTTTTCACTGTTGCACCATTGTCTTCACCTTCCAGGACATCAATATATATACAGAAACCGACATATAGTGACTAGTCATGAGTGATTATATTTCTTTTCTCCTCCGTAAGTACCCTAGTTCTACTGCCCGCAGTACTTCAGCTACAGATACAGTCTGACCACTAGATGTTATTGTTGCACTATTCGCTGGCTCTCGTTCGTCAAATTGCTCTACTTCTCCGTAAGCCAATACTCCATATTATAATGCTCTTCCACAGATGTATTCACTTCCTCTGAAACTCGCAGGTCCTCATCCGCTGAACTCTGTCTCATTACGTTATAGTTACCATAACCTGGCATTCAAACGTCTGCTGTCGCGTGCACCTAGAAATCATCCTAAGTCATTCCGATCCTTACGACTCGTGGGGGATGGGGTGGGGGGACGGGACTTGGGGTTGCGGGGGGACGGGACTTGGGGGTGCGGGGGGTTAAAAAGTACATTTTTTAAAAAGAAAACTTACCTGACTGCCCGTGTCCGCGTCAGAGCAGAGGAAGCAGCTCTAGTGATGACGCGGCGGAGGCTCGGCCGGCTGGGCCAATCCCAGCGCGGCCCTGGCTGGAGGCGGACGGCTGCTTCCTTCGGCTGGGGAACTCTGCTTCGGGGGCCGCGGCGGGGAAACAAAGGGACAATGCCGGGTGGGCACCGGCTTTAGAGGTCAGCAAAAGCGCTCTACGCCATGTAAGTGAGGCTCCTTCTCCTTCAGGCGGGTGCCGGCAGTGCCGGACCAGATTCGGGGCGTTCCCGGCTTTTGGCTGACGTAGCGTGACGTAGCCAAAAGCCAAAAATTCTCAGGAACGCCCCCGAATCTGGTCCGGCATTGACGGACAGGCCCGTCTTCCAATGGCTAGCCTCCATTTATGGAGCTAGCCAATGGAAGACGGGGGCCGTAGCTGTCTCCCCTACCATAGTCATTAGGTTTTCGCCTGCGCGAAAAAGATGCGCAGAGCGCATCTTTCGCCAGGCAAAACCTAAAAACCACCATTGAGCTAGGACCAAAAATATACCATGGGTGAGCCACGGGCATCACACCAAGGCACACAAAACCTGTAATAGCAGTGGGCATGTGCAGAGGAACAGAGACAAGACCACACATGCCTTTCTCTGCGACCTGGACTGACCGCTCTGCAAACTCCTGCTTTGAGTCTCATGCACAAATTGTGCTACTGTATAGCAGAATCTCGATCAGTGCTTTGGGGGCGGAAAACAAGACAAAAGTGCCTTGGTCAGCCAGCGACGGGGTAACAGAGTGCTAGAGGAGGGGCGCAGATATGCTTTGTGCTGAGAGGGAAGCCCCAAGCGGTTTGCCAGTAGCAGGGGCTCATATCCTTACCTCATCACGACCACGCTGCTCCCACTATGGACATGTCGGCACTCACTAGGGGTGCCAGGCAAGCATTAGCCACCCCTTTAGACCCATGGAAAGAGCAGTTTAGGGGGCCAGGGAACAGAAGACTCAGAGGTCTTGTATCCTTCCACTGTTCAATTTTAGGGAACTTTTATTTTTGGTGAATCGCTATGAGGGCATGTGTTTTCTGCCCCTCCTTCAAATACTCACCCACACCCCTGTGAATTGCTCCCTCCCTATACTGCTCACTTGTGCTTCACCCAAACTCTCACCTATAGTACTCAAATCTGTGTTGCTCTCCCTACCTTGTATGCCGTTTTTCCTCCCCAGCCCACTCCGTTGCTTCCCTAACTTACTGATTCACTGCTGTCCCAAATTGATCTTCAATTCATTTGTTGCTGCCCTGACACTCCACTTTAAGAAATATGCCTAAGCACAAATGATTTTTTATCAGTAACAAATTGGATTAATCAGTAGGTACACATGAACGATGCATTAGCATGCCTTTTTACTTGCACAGCCAAGATAAAGAGGTGTTTTGGGTTTGCCAGGGCTGGTTGTTCCTTGGCTATGGAGTCAGCAGTTTACCTTTTCACTGCATGAAAACTGGTTCTATGTCCATTAAAATATGCCATTTAGTCTTTGGTAACTTCACATGACTAACGAACAGTGAAAAGTGTAATTGGTTCAGAATTCGAGAAATCAGCTAGAAAGAAGCACTGCCCTCCCCATTTCCTTCATTCGCAAGGAAAGTATTTGACTCGACTACCAAGATCACAAGGAGCAGCCTTGCCCTTGTACTAACAATGGCAAGATTGCTGAAAGATTATA
Source organism: Lissotriton vulgaris (assembly GCF_964263255.1). Classification (NCBI taxonomy): domain Eukaryota; kingdom Metazoa; phylum Chordata; class Amphibia; order Caudata; family Salamandridae; genus Lissotriton; species Lissotriton vulgaris. The sequence continues at coordinate 236,659,166 of NC_141685.1, forward strand.
CCTCAATTGTGATGGGACATCACAACATGGGTTACACACTAAAAACCCCTCTGCATTGCTTAACTGTAGACCTTTAAGAATCAGGAAAACAAAATCAACCCAGAAGACTCAATTCTGCAGCATCTTGAAAGCAATTTGTGATGGTACAGTAAGTAATCATACAGGAGAAACTGACAAAACACCTTGTCGAGGTCTCACCTCACAGAGGAGCATCAACACTTTGTGCCTTCCATGTTAAAGTGGAGATCCTTGAAAGATGCTACAAAAAAAAGTGCATGAGATTTACACAAAATAGAAAAAAAAAATACTAACTAGGCCTTAGTCTGCTTTTCCAGATAACCAAGCTAAAAATAGTCATTTTGGTACAAAAAGGTATCACAGAATCCAGAGCACGGTGATGCAGGCAAAGAACACCAAATGCTACACAAAGATATAACTAAAAAAAACGCTGCTTTGAAAAGTTCCGTCAAGATTCCACAAGCACTGGTGCAAACCATATGGTCATCTGCATCTGAGAAGTGTAAATTCAACAGACAATTAAATGCTTTTGAAAGCACGAGGCTAACTTCACCAAGAACAAGTTTCTTGTACAGCACCTATACAACCATTCAAATATTAGCCTTTGTTCGAGATTACTAACCTCGCAATGATCTCAGTGACTGGATAGAGATAGTGGCAGACAAGTAGCGAGAAAAACCAAGGGCTACCAAAGAACCAAGCGATGCAGGGCATTCAATAATAAAATCTAACCAGAAAACAGGCTTCGAGAGCAGCGCTACAAATAGTACAAGTCAGAGCCAACATGCATTTTGGCACAAAGTACGCATTCAACTAATTGAGGCTGGGTAGTTAGACTTGGAGGGGTTGTCTTGCGAATCTGAAATCTACTATGTTTTTCATAGAAAAAAAAGCACATGCAGAATGCCACAGGGCCGGCATTAACACAGAGCCTCTTCCATAGAAACTGTTGACCTGAGAAATTGTTCGGAAACAAATGTTGAGGCATACCCAGGTATCCATAAAGGAGAGCATATTGTGGAGTGAATGTTCTCGCACAGAAAGCTCAAAAACCTAGGTTCTTGCATGCGAAGAGTTGAGATTGTTATACAGTGCAATTTAGTGCCCATAACTGGAAGAGACGCACAAATGGTTGTTGTAGCTTCAGAATACAGCAGAACAAATAATGTAATACTTAATTTGGGATGGCAAAGTAACATGCACTCCTAGTGCAGAAAACAGGGAGCCTTGGCTTAGACTCCAGTTTCATTTTTGGGCAGCAATAAGTATTTGCCTGTAGATTCAAAATGTGTACAAGACCCATAATAAATAGGACAAAAAAATTGACATTAAGTTTCAAACTCACTTCCCATGCTTCTCCCTTTGATCTTGCAAATAAACGGGGCAAATTATACAGATTAAATTGAGCGGAGCTATCAATCTACAAAGAAAAATAATGCCAAGTTCAATTGCACATTGCTCGGGGAAGCAACTACACACCACCTCAAGGATACCAAACTGAACAAGCAGTTCTATTGAAATAAATATCCAATGAAAATCAAAGAGGGCGGGGCAGGTACCTTGCCCCACTAAGGTGCAGAAAGCAGTAGACCAGCACAAATTAAACATACAATAGAAAAGGTGCAAGCTTACGCCTTTTCTATTGTATGTTCAATTTTTGCTGGTCTACTGCTTTTTGCCCTTCACAGGAACATGCGGCACCCACCCCTTTGATTTTCATGTGCAATTGAAGTTGGCATGGTTTTTCTTTGTAGATAAAAAGGTCCGCTCCATTTTATCTGTAAAATATGTCCCGTATGCTTTCAGTTCATCTAGCAAGTAAAGGATAGACACAGCAAGACGTTAAGGAAAAACAAACCCAGCCACGACTGAAGAAAGTTTCACACGAGAATAGCATATCCAGGAGAACCAATAGTGCATCGCAGAAAGCCTTCGTGGCAGCATTTTATCCCACACTGTCACCGAGGTCCAATAAATACAGAGTTAAATCCGCATTGTTCGTGCATACTGGTTGTTCTATAGCACCAGTCTAAAGAACTCTGTTCTAATTTATCAAAATCTGATGGAGCACGTGAAGGCTTTGCAGCTAGGGTCTACAAGTGCACCACCCCATCCAATTATGTTGCTAGAAACTCATTTAAGGACAACAACTAGTTACATAGCAGCATAAGTGCACAGACTTAATTTTAGAGGCATTTTCTGAAGATCGGCAAAACAAAGAGTGTTAGGGGCGAAATAAGCTGTTCCTATCACACTGGAAGCCATAGGAGACACGACTGTAACATCATGCTCAACCAGCAGACGCATTAAAAGTATACAGAACTTAACTTTCTAACTGCCCAAAAGATTTCCTAAATTAATTTGCCAGTTTAGGCAAGTGGTTTGAAGGATATCTATCGTACACACTTGTATATCAATTCAAATCCGCATGCTAGGGAGTACCCACTTCCTGACCCAGGCAGCTCGGAAGAGCTAGACTGTTCACGCCACTTTCTCTGCTGCATCACCAACACGCTGAGTACATAACAACGAGCACATTTATTCACAGTGCACCGTTTATTTTACCTAGCTTGAAAAACCTGTTTAGCAAGTGTGGTGTAAACATTTGAAGAAACCCCAGGGCGGTTACTCCCAGCTTGCTCCCCACCCATTGACACCTAAAATGAGCCAGGAAGGCTTACAGCAAAACAGGACAACCGAAAGCCTATGGCGGAATTAGGAAAGGCAAGGACGGCGCTTTATGTGAATCACTAATGACCTACAAACATGGGGTAATCGCCCTTAAATTCAAGTGCCATGTAGCAAAACGAGCAGAATGTGCCGAGACTACAAGAGAGGCAGCAGCAAAACAGAAGCTTTAACAAATTAAAAAACGTCAAATTACAATTTTGGTTGGTCAATTTAACAGATTTAGAGATACTCCACAACTTTCAAAAGCGATCCTCCGATCGGAAAGCCCTTAACATTTAGGCACCAAGTCACTGGCAGCCTTCATGGAGTGGCGGACCCGAGAGACTAGGGAGATCATTGCACACCCGTTGGTGCTTAATGCTTACTCCGCTCACTGGAAGTCTAAATAGCACATTGTTTTAAAGTTTCGAAATACTTGAAGTGCGAGCATTCTTAAGCAGCCGTAAGGTGGCCCACAGATTTTTCTTTTTCTTAAGTAAAACATAAACCTGGAGGGTATTAGACATTGAAATAAAAGTGTAAATCACCACTTTGCAGCGATTGGCCACGAAACAATTTCCCAAGTCCTCTGAAACCGGCAAAAGCAGGGACTCAATTTGTTCGACATATACTGAAACAAGAACAAAGAAACTTGCAAATGCCTTCCATCAGCGAGGCCAACCCAAAGCAACGACCGCGTTCCCGGCCAATCAGACACATTAACAGGAGGATGCATACCTCGCACTAGAAACCCCAAGGGCTCGCCAAGCGCTTCGAAACGCGGCCTCGGTTGAAATGCCCCGAACGCCAGCGTCTACACCACCCGGCCCGCTCTCCCTCCCAATGTCCCAAAAAACCTCTGCTCCTCGTCTCCTCCCGCCATCGCAGAACACCCGCAAGCAGACCCCCGAACACAGCACTCACCGCAAACCGAGGGAAAAAAGGCATCCAATCACCGCGCAGGTCGCCCGGCGAGCCTCCCGCAGCCTGAACCAATGGCAGCGCGGCTCCCGGGTGACGTCAGCGGTGGTTCCCTCGGCTTCTCCGCGGCCCCGGGGCTGCGGCGGTGATTTTATGTCAAAGGCCCGGAGGCCAACATTGAAGGCGGGCATCAGGAAACAAGCGGGAGGGGGCGGGAAAGGGGGAGGAGGCTGCGGCGGTGATTTTATGTCAAAGGCCCGGAGGCCAACATTGAAGGTGGGCATCAGGAAACAAGCGGGAGGGGGCGGGAAAGGGGGAGGAGAGACGCAGCGCCATTGCGAGGCCAGCATCGGGAAACAAGCGGGAGGGGGCGGGAAAGGGGGGAGGAGAGACGCAGAAGTGCCGGCAATGCCGGAACAGATTCGGGGGCGTTCCCGGCTTTCGGCTGACGTCGCGTGACGTCGGCAAAAGCCAAAGAATCTCGGGAACGCCCCCGAATCTGGTCCGGCATTGACGGACAGGCCCCTCGTCCAATGGCTAGGCTCCATTTATGGAGCCAGCCAATAAATGACGAGGGCCGACCCAAACCCACACTACAGTTCTCATTAGGTTTTCGCCTGCGCGAAAAAGATGCGCAGAGCGCATCTTTTCGCCAGGCAAAACCTAAAAAATGACATATTGAACTGTTTATATCTGTTTGCAACAAATATCTAACAGGTTTTTGATGTGTTAAATTTTGCACTAGAGATTTTATTTTTTTTCTTCATGTTTGTAAACATACTTGCTTTTTCTTATGAAAGAGCTAAGGACCAAGGTTTTAAGTGGTTTGTAAGAAAGGTAACGGGGAGTCTATGTATTATGTGGGATAAAGTACCCACTAGCATACAAGATAAGGATATAGTAAGTTTGTGGTGGAATGAAACTAGAGGCCCGCCCTGCAAAGTACCTGAAGGGGGCCCCCCGATACTCCAGACTCAGTCAAGAGGACCGCTGCCTGTGCACAGTGCTAGAAGGGGCCCCCTGGAGCTAGGGCCCCCTGCACCACATGGGCTACGGGGGCTATCATTACACCACTGTTGCATTTCAATTCGGAGTTCCCTAACCTTATAAAGGAACTCAGCATGCAGCCTTGTTCCTCTATATGATTATGAAGCTCGTCTGTGACCTGCAATGGCCTTATCTTCTATGGCAGGGAGTATTTATACCTTATGTAATTTTGTTTAATAAAAACAATATATTTTCACTTTTTAAGACCTATGTTACACTTAACTAACTTGCAAAACTGATTGATAATTTTGGACTGTATCAGGATAAAGCAATAAACCAAAGGAAAGGGGTGGCGCAGCGGCCAGAGCGGCTGACTCCGGAGTGTGTGAATCATGGTTTCATTGCCAGGCTCAGCTCAGCATCATGTAACTCGGGGCAATAACTCACTTAATCTCTTGAGCCCACCCTCCCAACACCTTGAAATGTGGCCTAATAGCTAGAGCGGTGGACCTCGAACCTGGGGAACCAGATTTGAGTCTCGGCAGGGACGCTCAACCTCCTGTGGTTCTGGGCAAATAATGTAATCTCCCTGTGGGTAACAAAATGAATGTGTCTCTCTGTAATGCAACTGGTGATCATGTGAAGGACTCTGAAACCTTTGGGTCAAGTTTACACTATGTAAAAAAACACTGAAACCCCTAGGGAGGTGACATGTTTTGTTGCTTTAGAAATAGGAATTACTTATTAAGTATTGGCAGGTGATTCTATGCATTGAAAGAAAAATGGTTTCCCAAATTACTACTCGGTGTAGATTGGGATGATTCAATACAATAGTCCGGTCCAGACAGTCCGTGTTTGTGCTCGTTTTTCCACAGGGCAGCTGGAGCCTTTGGACGCCAGTGTTTAGGGCAGGGGTGGCTGCTAGGACTTCTGTCACTTTTCCAAGCTTTCACAGGTCATTACAGCAGGCATGAGGGTGAAGGCGTGGATTCAGGAAAGAGAGAGAGGGGAGAGAGGTGAGTGTGTGAGGAGGAAGCGAGCAAGGCTGGTTTGAAGATTGTTGCCAGGGCTGCTTTGGGTTCCCAGTCTGGTCCTGAAAATGGTGATCAGATATAAAAGATGCTCAGGATCACACAAATGGTGAGTAAGGAGCTGGGCCATTGTCACCTAAAGCCCAGTCTCTGAGTTGTTAACTAATCACCACCCCACATAGTGCCAATATCGGCAACACTCACCAGCCCTCACGCAGCAACATACAGGTAACATAAATAAGCAAACAAGACAACTTCTAGTGGACAAAATTGCTGCAGGTTTCTTAGCATACCAACTATGCCAGCATGGTGGGTTATCTTACAGGCGAGCCAAAGGCAACCCGCCCCTCATGGCCTACCACCTGATGGGCCAACTTGCACCATGGCCTTAGCCTATCGGTGCTTAGCGGTTGTGGTGAGGGGATAGCCCCTCCCACTTCCGGTGAACCGTCGGTCCACCCATTTACTCACGCCCCCCCTACGAGGGTCAGAGCGTTCAAGCGAACCCTGGTTGTACAGGTTTCCAATCGCCCGTAGGACAGACGGGGCGCCGTCGCACCTCAGGGTCCACTGCAAAGGCTTCCTGGGGATATTAGGCCTCAGCACCCTTCGTGCTCCTGAAGAGGGTACTCCTGAGTACCCTTCTGCCTCTGGATCACCCTGTAACTCCACCTGCAACACAAATAAAAGATCAGAAAATCCTTCCCCCCACCCTGATTACACCGGGTAAGCGGTAGGGTGGGAAGCAGCGTCAGTGCTGAGGGACAAAGAGGCCGCCAGGTTGGCAGGGGAGGAACTTATACCTCTTCCCTTCCCCCACCTCAGCCGTGAGTGACGAGCGGGACCCCGAAGGGGTCTCCAGACATTAGGCTGTCCAGTGTGCCATCCTGTGGCACTAAAGGGGCCGTCTTCTTATGAGGGTCCCCCTCAGGGACGTCGGTCGACCCACAGAGGTGCATCATGGAGGCTTAGTGTCAGGCTTGAGTGTTCACTTGGATGAGTGTCTGATGGAGTCCACTGGACTCCCTCTGTGTCTTCACCATTACAGACTGGTGGCTGGCTTTGTGTCAGTCCATGATGTACTAGGGAGCTGGCACATTTTACAGCCATTTTCTTCCTTCCCTGAACACAGGGTGTGCATGAGGGAGGAGGGCACTTGCCCCCTTGAAGAAGCTGCAGTACCCTTGCCAGAGTGATGTGAGCCACCACTTGCACCCTCCGCCCTGTCATGATCTGCCCCCCTCGGTATATGGCCTCAGGTCGGGGGCTGGTGACGTAGTTCTTGAATAAGATTAAAACATCCCCTTAGAAGTTACAATCAATTAACCACAAACCCTTCATGTCCAGATCACACCTCTCTGGGATTGGAGGAGCCTCCTGTGCGTCACAGGTTCCAAATGACCTGATTGGCCAGGCTGCCCCTAAGTACTGGATTCACTGATCAGAAGTGCACAGAGCTCCACACTATCCTTCCGCGAGAGACACTGAGGGCCACTGAGGGCTAACAAGGGAGAACTCATTGCCAGGGTGATTCCTGAAAAATACTGAGGGGCAGATTTACAAGCCCCTTGCAACACATTTACGCCGCCGTTGCATCACTTCTGTGACGCAGCGGCGGCGTAAACCATGAGCCACGTTGCGCCTTATTTACAACGTTACGCATCTAGGGAGATGCATCACGTTGTAAAACCCTGCGCCACATGAAACCTGCATCAGGTTTCATGTGGGTGTTCCGTCGCAGGAAAGCCTCGTAAAAGTCAATCAATCAATAAGGAGTTTGTTAAAGCGCGACTACTCACCCGTGAGGGTCTCAAGGCGCTAGGGGTTGGGGGGGAGGGGGGTGCAGGTACCATTCCATCATGGAGGGGGTCTGTCGAAGAGCCAGGTTTTGAGGTTTCTTGCGAAGATGGGGAGCGATGTTGTCTGTCTGAGGTGGAGCGGAAGGGTGTTCCATGCTTTGGCCGCGAGGAAGGAGAAGGAGCGACCTCCCGATCTGGTCTTTCTGGTGCGAGAGACCACGGCGTAGGAAAGCTGGGCTGATCGTAGGGTCCTTTGGGGTGCGTGGAATTTGAGTCGGCTGCTCAGGTATGCTGGTCCGGTGCCGTGGAGGGCCTTGTGTGCGTGGGTGAGCATCTTAAAGGTGATTCTCGCCTCAACGGGGAGCCAGTGGAGTGTGCGCAGGTGCTGGGAGATGTGGCAGTGTTTTGTCAGGTTGAGGACCAGTCTTGCGGCGGCGTTCTGGATGTTCTGTAGCTTGCGGATGAGGTTTTTGTTTATTCCGGCGTAGAGCGCGTTGCCGTAGTCGAGTCTGCTGGTGACCAGGGCGTGAGTTATGTTATGTTAAAATTTTATTTTTATAGCGCACGGCTACTCCAGAGGAGTGTCCCGGCGCTTTATCTGGGCAGCTCAGTAAAAAACATAACACCATAAAACAGACACCAAAACATGGGAAAAAAAGAGACATCCTAAAGGTTAAAAAGCCAGGTCTTAAGGCTCTTCCTAAACATAAGGAGATTAGAGGAAGACCGTAGGTCCAAAGGCAAGGTGTTCCACAACTGAGGGGCCCTCAAACTAAAAGAGCGTCCCCCAGTGCGTGCCTTCCTCACTCGAGGAACCACAGCCAGAAACAAAGATTCCGACCGCAGCGATCTAACCGGGCGGTAGAGAGCCAGTCTGCGTTGTAGGTACTTTGCTCCGGCGCCAAGGTCAGTGCTTTAAACATAATCCGCTTCCGGATGGGCAACCAATGAAGCGATCGCACCAGACCCGAGGCTCTCACTCGCCTATGGAGGCCAAAAATAGCACGGGCCGCGGAATTCTGCACAGCCTGCAGCCGTTGAACAAGATAGTCCGGAAGTCCTACATAGAGGACGTTCGCATAGTCCAGTCTGGAGCCAATTAAGCCTTGCACAGTGATCTTTCTATGCTCTTCTGTTAGCAGAGGCAGGAACTTCCGGAGCATCTTGAGTATAAACCGTAAAAGGAGAGAGTTTTCCCTGATGAACCCAGAAAGGACTGGGAAAGTAATGTAACAAAAAGAGGATTCCTTTCTGTGGTTTTTAAGTAAAATTTTCTTTGTATGAATATAACTAGTAAAGCCAGACACCTCTCTAGAAAACTCGAATATCCTCAATAACACATACACCAACAGACCATAAAATATATCAAAATATCACATTTATTAAAAAATAATTTTTTTTTTCCTTATCTCAAATCATTAGACATGAACAATTTCTTGCCATAAAATTACATACATGTTATATTTCATACACAAAGATTCAATGTAACAACATATAAAAACAATTTAAAAAGCCAGATCTTGAGTATGCTAAAACAGGTGCCCGCCAGGCCAAGAATATGTGATCTCAGCAACAGATTATTATCAATCTTCACTCCCAGATTTTTTGCCACAAGCGATGCCTGGGCAGGGGGACACATATCTATTGGCCACCAAGCCTGCCAATCGGGGTCAAGAGAGCAGCCGAAGAACAGCACCTCCGATTTGTTGGAATTGGCTTTAAGGCTGTTCCGCTGAAACCAGCTGAAAACCATCTGCAGGCAGCCCCGGATGTTCTCTCCATCAAAAGCCTGATCTTTCCCACACGTGAAGAGCAATTGAGTATCATCCGCGTAGGACACGATCTGGGCCCCAAAGGACTCCACCAGTGCCGCCAAAGGTGAGTGACTGTCTTTCGGTGTTCGAGGGGGATCCATTTGAAGGTCTTACGAAGGAGGTGGAGGGTGTGGAAGCAGGAAGATGAGACAGAGTTGATCTGGCGGTCCATTTTGAGCTTGGAGTCCAGCATGATTCATAGGTTGCTTGCGTGGTCTGTGGGGGTTGGCGGGTTTCCGAGGGCGGTGGGCCACCAGGTGTCGCTCCAAGCGTCGGGGTTTGGGCCCATGATGAGTACTTCTGTTTTGTTGGTGTTTAGTTGTAGGCAGCTGTTTTTCATCCATTTGGCGACGGCTTCCATGCCTTCTCGAAAGTTGCGTCTGGCGGTGTTGGGCTCGTTGGATAGGGAGAGGATGAGCTGGGTGTCGTCTGCGTATGACACGATGTTGAATCCGTAGGTTCTGGCGATGGGGGCAAGTGGAGCCATGTAGACGTTGAAGAGCGTCGGGCTGAGGGAGGATCCCTGGGGGACTCCGCATGTGGTAGGTGTGGGGTCCGAGAGGAAAGGGGGGAGTCTGACCCACTGCGTCCTGCCGGAGCTCAGGCGGAGGATTTGTGGACGATGGCGATTCCTCCTCCTGGGTGGGTGGGGCGGTCCTTCCTGGAGATCTTGTATCCTTGGGGGATGGCGATGGCGATGTCCGGTCCCGAGGTGGTGTTGGTCCAGGTTTCGGTGAAGAATGCTACATCTGGGGTGGTGCTGTCGAGGAGGTCCCAGATTTCTGTGGCGTGTTTGTGGAGGGATCGGATGTTAAGGAGGATGCATTGCAGGGTCTTCGGTTTGGTTGTGTTTTTGTGGACGGGTTGTGCTGGATCCGTGTTCTTGGCGGAGCTGCAGGTGTGCCGGCAGCGGTGACAGCTGAAGGGTCCATGGGTGTCGGCTGGTGATGCTAGCTTGCAGTTGTTGTTGCAGCCTGGGTTGAGTGCGTGGAGTGCTGCTGGGTCGTAGCATTGGGGGGGCGGAGGTCCAGGGTTCCTGGTGCTGGTCGCGGACGGGTCGCAGACGGGCGCAGATGTGCCTGCCTTTGACGCGCCTTCGGTGCACCAGCAGCGCGCCCGCAGCCTGCGCCCGCCATTAAGTAGGGGTCGGGGAGGGCTGCACAGCTGGGAGGCGGGAGCGGGGAGGGGAGCTGGATTGGGCCAGTCGCGCTGGGGGGGAGGAGCCGCAGGGGGCAGCAGCGGCGGGGAAAGGTAAAGGGAGGAAAGAAGGGATAAAGAAAAAAGGGAAAAGAAGCAGAAAAGAGCAGAAAGGTAAAAGATAGAAAGGGTAGAAAAACGAGTGAAAACGAGTGAAGGAGCAGAGGGAGAGAAAGGGAAATTGGCAGAAATAAGGCACAAAAGAGCAGAGGTGCAGAAAAGTGAAAGATAGAAAGGGGAGAAAAACGAGTGAAAACGAGTGAAGGAGCAGAGGGAGAGAAAGGGAGAATGGGCAGAAATAAGGAGCAAAAGAGCAGAGGTGCAGAAAGGTGCAGAAAGGTGAAAGATAGAAAGGGGAGAAAAACGAGTGATGGAGCAGAGGGAGAGAAAGGGAGAATGGGCAGAGATAAGGCACAAAAGAGCAGAGGTGCAGAAAAGTGAAAGATAGAAAGGGGAGAAAAACGAGTGAAAACGAGTGAAGGAGCAGAGGGAGAGAAAGGGAAATTGGCAGAAATAAGGCACAAAAGAGCAGAGGTGCAGAAAGGTGAAAGATAGAAAGGGGAGAAAAACGAGTGAAAACGAGTGAAGGAGCAGAGGGAGAGAAAGGGAAAATGGGCAGAAATAAGGCGCAAAAGAGCAGAGGTGCAGAAAGGTGAAAGATAGGGGAGAAAAACGAGTGAAGGAGCAGAAAGAAAGAAAGAAGACAGAGCTCCACTGGACCACCAGGGATGAGGCGCAGGGAAACCTGCGGGTGAAGGAGGGCCTCGATCACCAACACTCAAGAGTGCAGGGGCAGGGGCACCTCACTTAATGGTGGAGCTGCGAGGGTGGGAGAGCAATTTCACTGACAATGAGTCAAGCAGTGAAAGCAGTGAAGCAGTGAAATCTACAAGATTTCACTGAATCACTTTTACGGCCATGCTGCGTCAAAACCGTGCGCCTGGTTGAAGCAGGCGTAAGTGACGCAGCATGCTAGGCATAGGGCGTCCCTGAGCATTGCTGGAGCCGCGTCGTGCTTGCGACACTACTCCAGCAATGCGCCGCCCTTACGCCACAGGAAGCGACACGCATCTGCCCATCCGTGCGCCACGGCGCGCCACATTTACAATGCGGGGCATCAGTGGTGGTGCATGGGTAGTTTTGACTGTCGCATGTTTTCTGGCGCATCCCTGCTGATTTGCAGAGATGCCCCAGACCCTGTAAAAATGACCCTGACATCCCAAGACTGAGCTCTGACAAAGCCACTCTGCTCTCAACACAGTGCACATTAGAAAGGACTATAAATAAAACCCCTCACTGTTCCTTAAAGTCCCCAGGTGGGGCCTGGGCACCGTGGTCCCGTGAATGTTCATATGTCTCTCGCCTCGTGCCATTGGCTGCTTGGGGAGTCATTCTGCCCCGTATGGAGTGTGGACATAATGTATGAGGCTCTCTTATATCGCAAAAGTACCCTGAAAGGTCTGCATCTTATAGATGAACAGTAAACACGACGCCATTGTATTTGTTTGGCTTTTGCCCACGTCAGCAGCAACGCAGATTAACCCTTTAAGTTTGGGTTTTATTATTGAATAAACATTAAGAAGCCGTGTATGAGGCAATAACGTGCGCTGAGGATTATTTATTTATATCCGGGGTGTGGTGAGGCTGAGCCAGGGACAGCCCTCCCCTGGACTCTGAACTGGTGGGTTATCAGGGCCCCGCCTTTCAATAAGGAGCCACGCCCCTTACTTCAGAGACTGTCCTTGCACGAACCGAGGGGGGCCCGAGGGTGCCCAGGGGGGCCCCGAGGGGTGATAGCTCCAGTCCAAGAAATGGTGAATAGATCTCAGCTGAACTTTCCGGAAATGCATCCGCCATATAATGGGATGTTGCTTTTGCTTGCAGAAGTTTGGCCACACATACACACCAATGTTTACAAAAGGATGTCAGAAGTGGGATTCGAACCCACGCCTCCAGAGGAGACTGCGACCTGAACGCAGCGCCTTAGACCGCTCGGCCATCCTGACACGCTTTCATAGCTGTCTGTGACTCCATCTGTGCTCACACAAGGAATGCAGTATCAGAGGTAAAAGTCGCACAGCATCCATCATCAAAGATTGTGTTTTTACTTCGCAACTGAAGCTCAGTCTGGGCTCAGAGGGTGCAGCTCACACAGACCGCGAGACAGCGGGGTTCAGGGCTGCACAGTTGTGGGGTGCGGGGGTGCGGTTCATCCCCCCAGCTGCTGCACACGTTGGCGGCCTCCAGCCTCTGCCGTTTTCAATCAAATACATGAAAAGAGCTCTAAAGAGTCTATGACTCGTGACCCTTCAGTCCTGGTGACTCCATCAAGCTCTGATGGGGGCTGAGCCCCCCCCCCCTCCCCTCCCCTCCCCTCCCCTCCCCTCCCCTCCCCTCGTGCCCCCAGAGCTCAGGCCTTGGCCTCCTCGGGGGGCTTCTGAGGGGGATTCACAGCGAAGGAGACAAGATCCAGAGACCCCTGGAGCCGAGCTTTGCCCCCCGCAGCTGAGGCTCCGCCGGGCTCGGGGTTTGTAGCGCCCGGATCTGGCTGAGCAGCCTCAGGGCGCTGGAAGCATGAAGGCTTGGTCAGCCCCCCCCCCTCCTCTATCCCCCCTGCCCCCCTTCCCCCTTCCTCCCCCATGCACCTGCCCCCGGCTGACTCAGAGCTCAGTTGTCTCGGAAACTGAAGGATAAACTAGTCAAAGTGAAAAGTTGGCTTGCTCGTAAAAAGTCTGAATATATTTGTATGTTGTGAGTGATATGCTGCAGCCGGCTCGGAGCAGGACAACAGCGCAAACGGAGGCAGCAAATAAACAGAGACAGTGAATAAACAGAGTTAAAACAATTTTGGGAATAATTTCTGAAGCCGCATTATGAATGCAAACACAGTTTAGGACAGTGTGCCACGGGACTGCTCTTCACTCTCTTGAGGTTTGAAAGGCTACTAACAGGGACTATCTGGGTTTCCGTAGTGTAGTGGTTATCACGTTCGCCTCACACGCGAAAGGTCCCCGGTTCGAAACCGGGCGGAAACACTTTTTTATAAAAAAAAAAATATATATAGACAATCTTTGACTTAGATTTCAAAGACCAGTTAAATAATATATCTACAGAAGAAAGTGTCTGTCAAAGGCGACTGGCAGGTGACTTAATTTTGCTGTCGGTATTAAACACTTATTAATGACTGCAGAGAAGAGAGATGCATACACGCCAATGAATTTGCTGTTCAAAAGACAGCACTGTGTAAAAATCGTGCCCTGGCCTAATCTGAATTGTATTCAATATAGGAGCTAAACGAATTGAAATGTATCTGGTCTATATGTGTCCATCCAATCTGACAGAGATCTAGAATAAATGATAGACTGATGTGTTATCAATTCATCCAGAATGCCAACAAGAATCTGATGCTGGCCTTGAACATCTGTATGTGTAAAGCGCTGTGAAGTAGCAAGGGTGCTCTGGACCCCGTACATCCAAGGTAAACAAGCACTGGAAATGCAATATGTCTCACATTTGTTGGAGTAGGGGCTATTGGCAATGAAAATGGCAATATTTGTTTCCTTATGTATTATGGAGTGTATGTATGTGTTGTGTTGTGGAAATATGTGGGTTGGATCCGTTAGTTGTGTAATTGTGTGGTTTGGGTTATGTGGTGTGGAGTGGATTTCTGCTTTGGAATTACGTGGCATGGTGTGCTGTGGAATCATGTGGATAGTAATAATGTGATTTTGTGTGTACTGGAATTATGTGGAGTGGGATTGTGTGTTTTGTAGTGTAAATATGTAGAATGGTATTTTGAGTTGTGGAGTGGTATGTAGTGTAGTTTAATGATGTGGTGTGCTGTTGAGGGCTGCCCTCCATGGCACACAAACACCTAATAATAATACTTTTAAAATGCCATAATACATCATTTAAACAGCCAAATATTAATACACTTGGTAAGGATATGCCCTCCCCACCTTATTAAAACAAAGAACTCAGTTGTGTGCCTTTTTCTGTAGAACATGTTACAGCATGCTCATTACTTAGCGAGTTATTACCCATCTTAGGGAACTTTGATCAATGTATCACAGTGCCCACGTCTGTGTGACGTGGTTCTAATGAGGGAACAGGACTAATGGCAAAATCCTCATCCATGACCACAGGATCCCAGGTTTTGCGGCTCTGCTCTTTCTTTCACAAAGGTATAACGGTTCAGAAGTAAGGCAGAGCCACAGTTCAACCCAGAACAGCTGGGGCGGTCTGAGAGCACATTTCATAGTTAACAAAATTTCAACTGCTATGCCCAATACTTTTTTGAAGTAAAATGTTTCTAGAAATCAAGAACTTACCTATAGAAAACTCAAACTACCTCACAAAAGAATGCACTATATTAATAGGGGTTATAAATGCCAATGTAATCCCACTTTAGCAACATTCCATTTATTTAAGTGCCATTAACGGTTTACGAACGGTTTGGAAGCAGCCATGCTTGAAGGGAGCCAGGACCTACCTACCATTAACCATCGCCCTATCCCAGCATTGCTCTACGCTGATGATTCAGTTATCTTTGCTAGATCCCTGGTTCAATTACAGAAGCAATTAGACAAATACTGCAACTATATGCTTTCCCTGGGGTTAAAGGTAAATAAGACCAAGACCTTTGTTATGAAAACGGGGCCCAAGGTGACAAGCTCGAAGTATCTCAGTATCGAGCATTCAAACTTAGAACGAGTCAGGGAATACCCTTATTTGGGTATATTAATAGATGACCAGCTAACATGGAAAAGGGCACTGGTAACTAGAAAACTGCTATACCAGCGTGCTACATCTGCCCTAATTTCATTTTCTAGAAAACTGGGTAAGCCATCTCCCCCCGCACTACTTAAAATCCATCAAGCTAAGTGCCAGAGCATTGCTACATACGGGGCTGGCGTATGGGGTTATGTAAATACGGCCGAACTCCAAAAAATTCAAAATGGCTTTGCAAAATACCTGTTGGCCCTTCCCCAGAGTGCCCCCACATACGGATGCCATACCGAGCTTGGGATCGACTACCTAGCTGATTACATCAAATGTCAACCAATGCTCCTATGGCATCGTATCTGGTCTAAGCCTGAATGTCACCTTACTCGGGCCTTGATCTCGGATTGCCTGGGGCTGTCCTCTTGGAAAAAGATCCCAAGGTTGGCTTACGTTGTCAACTTCTTGGAAGATCTGGATCTTAAGCAATACGTAACAGAGCCGTCATTAATCAGTGAGCTAAGTAGGAAAACCTTTAAGTGCCATTGTCTTAACCATCTTAGGGAACTTCGTTTGAGCGGCGAATTACCCAAGCAATCAAATGCCCACGTTATGTTGGTACAAGTTTCTCCAGGCTTACAGCCTTACCTCACTTATTATTTGACTAACTACGAAAAATACCTTATAACCAGGTTTCGTTTTAATTTGTTTTTCCGATTGATAACCTTCCCAAACCCATTAAATTAGTCCCATAACTTAGAGAAATGCCCATGCGACAAGGTCTCATCCCAATCCACCATGCATGTAGCTTTTTTCTGTTACTACTACGCCATACCCCGCAAATGCTGGGTTTTGCCCGTGTTGCGTCAGATGGGGTTGAGGACCTGTCGACCAGCCCTTCTTGCATTACAACAGCCAAATTCACAACACGAGGCTAAAAGCCTGGCAATGTATTTGAAATCATGTATAATAACACGTAAAACAATAAGGAACGAGGATCTAACACTTTGAAACATTGTGCTGGTAGTTGTCTGAAAGTGTATTTTCCCTTCTGTTATTTTTTCTGTAACGCTATAGGCCTTTTTAAAATCGTACTGTAATATTGTATTAGCATTACTTGTTCCGTTTCCATGTAAATATGTATTTTTAAATTATGATGTACTTTTTATGGTTAACTAATTGTCTAACCGAATAAAAGAATTTGACTGACTGACTAAGTGCCATTAATATCCCATTTATCTGCAATCCGTTTTTGCAAGTGCCATTATAACCCTACTTTAGCGGCACTCAGTTTATCTAAGTGCTATTATAATCCCACTCTAGTGGCACTCGGTTTATCGACCTCGGAAGGATAAAGAGCAACAGAGAAACCAAGGTGGATTTGAGACAGTGGACTGCATGTTACACACAATCACCACAGTTTCATTCACCCAGTAATTTAGTGCTTCATCCTCATGTTGGAGCGATGCTTTATTGCGCTGCCCGTAATTGTTAAGCAAGGTATGCAGTGGTCAAAGTGGGGGAAAAAATAGGGGAACTGTGGGTGGAGACGCAAAGGATGGGAATAACCAGAGGATTGGGCCAGTGAGAGGACTAAACAGTGCTGCCAAAAAGAGGACTGCTACCCAATTTTCAGTATTTGTCTGGCATTTCACTGCACAGTTACAGCTTATTACATTATTCGATTCAACCAATGGATACACATGTTTATTTAAGGTTTAATATGAGATATAGACATTAAAATATTTTCACAAAGTGGGATATGTTTCCAATCACAGAATGTCCCACATACGCTTAAAAGTAGAATTGCAAGCTATTTATCTGAGTCATGCAGTTTCTGTCATTAGCGCTTCTCATCCCTTTTTAGGTTGAGCCTATGGCAGCGTGCATGCGCTGCATAGGAAATCAACCTCTTGGAATCGCTTCAGCTTCAGTAAAAGCATGTGCGTGTGGTGCTTACACGCTATTGGACTTTGCGTCTGACTTCAGCACACAATTGGCCAAAAGCGTGTAGATGTCCCAGCTTTTAGGGAAGTGTTCACTCCTAGAGCGTTTTGCTCTTGGGAGCCAGCAGCGGCGTGCAGGGGCTTTGGTTTGGGTCAGGTTTCGATGGCAGCTGCATCAGCTCCATTTCTTACAGCACGCGTGCACCACTCCCGATCATTTGTGTTTTTTGTCTAATCGTATAGTGAACCCCTCCTGCTCCCCCCTTCACTGCTTCCCTCGAGCCCGCTTCATTATATCCAAGTCTCTGGCCGTCATACATATAAGTGAGGTCACGGAGCAGTGAGCTTTCTTGTTCCTTTTTGCCTTCATTCCTTCTTCACCTATATTTCTCTCTCCCTATTTTGCCGTCTTTTTCTTTGTTTTTATCCCTTTCCTTTCCTCTCACGTTCTCTCTCGGTCTGTCAATCTCAGCGATGCATGCATACTCTCTACAGTTCCCACTTTCCCCTCCCTCTCGAATTTCTATGCATATGACTATCTCTTTGCTCATCTCGTTGCCCCCCCACGCCTCTCCTCCTTTTATGCCTCTTCCTCCCCCTTTCTCCACTTCACGTTCTCCCGCTCACATATTCTCACTCAATCTTCCCCTCCTTTACCCCCCTCTGCACCCTCCCTTCGCCCCACCTGCTCCTTAACTTTCATCAGCACACCGCCACCTTGGCCGTGTGAGTGAGGGAGAACCGTTTGACAGCTCTTCCTGCCAGTCACAGTCCCACCCCAGCACTCTCTGAAAGCCCACCCCCTCGTTTGTTCCTCCTTTCACCCCTCCACAGTGCTGAGGAGGGGAAATTCAATTAAAGCTCTCCAGCCGGGCTACTAATAGAATAGAGAGACACTCTTTGGCTGCCTGGTTCAAGGAGGAACCTGACCTTACCCCTTGCGAATGTCCTGAACTGAACTTGGCCATCGCATCACCCAAGAGTGCGCAACGAACCAAATATGTATCCGTTGCTACTGTACACATAGCTATGCGCGTTATCAGTTGTTAATACACTGCCACAAGTATTGCATTTTCTCCTGTTAATGCACTCTTAAATAAATGGCATTATTTACTGTAAATACACTATCACACAAGGGGTATTACCTGCAATTAATGCACTGTCACACATGGCATTACCTGTTAAGAGTCTGCCACCCAAGAGACAGTAATGCCCTGTTGCGCTTTTACAGGAGGAGTCCCCATTAAGTCCTGTGGAACACCTTTAATTCTATTAATGCCCTAGGGTATTCCCAATATCTGCCAATGGCCCCAGATTAGAAGCCGCTGCCGCAATAAATATCCAGGGATTTCCGTAATACCACAATTAACTAGTGCCCGCGGATAGCTCTGCCGACACCGTTATTGTCTTCAGGTCTGATGACAGCAGTAGTGTCCTCGTTAAATCCCTAAACCCTGATGACAGTGGTATTGTCGTCATTAATGCCCCAGCATTGGGAGGTCATTCCCGGCCATGCCTCCTGGAAGTGTGCCCGCGCGGGCTCCTTCACCCGTCCTTTTCCTCCCCTCTTCTGCTGATCACCACATATTTGCCAGGTGCCTCATCGCTCCAGCTGCTAATTCTATGCCCGGCTGCGATGCTGCGTAATCCGAGGCCGGTGCCCCTCCCGTCCTCCAGGTGCTAGCGGGCTGGGCTGGTGCCAAGTTGGGGTCCTCCGACACTGGGGTGAAGACACTTCGCAGCTAGGTGGCTTTCTTAATCTCTGTGCCCTTCCATGCTCCAGGACAGGCCCCCTTCTGATGGGCAGAACGTTCTCTGGACCTCCCTGCCGAGCAAACAAGCATTTGCAATGCAATAGGTCTCGCATTTACGCAAGTTTGAGCTATTGACATTGCAAATAACAATGCCATTTATTGTTGTTTTAGTTTTTAAAACATAAATTAAAGACATTGTTATTTAAAATGCCAATCGCTTAAACTCGCGTAAATGCGAGACCTATTGCATTGAAAATGCTTGTTCTACAATAGCAGTTCAAACATGAATGGCAAAATATCTTAGTTTGCAAATGTTTTCCACACAATTAAAGCTCTGCCATATTTACCACATAGTACATCATCTGCTGCATGATCTGACAATTGCAACTAAACAATTGTTTGTAGCTCAAACAGATCAAAAGTTTCTAAAAAATGTGACTTGTGTTGCTGCGGAGTGGAGGGTCCTTTCTAAAGGTTGACTGGTCACCTTTCGCACTGCTGCATTTGTATATTACACTGGTACTAATAAGGCAAAACCTTAGCAGAGGCTGTTAGCATGTGTATAAATGCGAAAAATAGAAAGTATCAGAAAATGTACTGCCTTACGCTGCATCCTATTTTTTCTGCATAAATTAGTCTACATTGCAACTCAGTTTTATCCTCAATTGCTGCATAATTCCAGTGCCCCCAAAGCAGGCAGCACATGTTAAAAGTGCTGGTGCATGAAGCAGAGAGACAGTGAAGTTTGCAAGCTTAGTTTGGTGTGTGATGTAATCCTGTAGTGCCAATCCCTGGTGAGTTTCACTACTACTACTGAAACAAGGCCAATGGAGGCACCAATGGGTGAGGTGGACTGGCCTCAAGGGTCCTGTGACCTCAATGACAGAGTCACTGTTGCTCTAGGGTGTGCTGCTTCGTTGGCCTGCCCGCAAGACTGGAGGGAACTATACGAACCTCCTCATCTCTTCCTTCCAAAGGTCTCTCAAATGCAGAAACTCCTTCTTGGACTAGAAGTTAAGATATGGAACTTAATCCTGGCGAAAATCAATATCCTTCCAGCCATGCTCTCCAAAGTGTTCCCAGTAGCCTGATGGGAATCGTAGCGCATTGAGGCGCAACCAGGAGTAAGAAGCACCTAAAGATTGCTACAACACTGATAAGGTGTAACCTGGCAGACAGTAAACACTGGATCCTAAAGTTACTTTGGTTCACTATGATAATAAAACACACGTGTGAACTGTGCACTTTAGTAATTAATCTATGTAAAGAGTAGCACACCTTATTTTAAATAACATATTTTATCGTGGCACACATATTTTCACTGGCCTGGCATAGACAAATGTATTAACTTATCACAGTATATTTATAGTAAGTGGGACACTGTTATTGTCTGTAAACTACCAGTCTTAATTGTATTATTGTGTGTACTTTTTTGGGTCAGAACACGTGGTAACAAGCAAGGAACATGACTAAATGCTCAGAACCCCACCTTTGGACCCTTGCCCTCCAAACATCCTCAACCTCATCTCGGAGGTTATGGCCCCTCCCCTAACCACCATCTGCAACGCAATGTTTGAATCCGGTGTATACCCCCCGCAGTGGAAAAAAGCAATAATCAAACCGCTGCTTAAAAAACCTAGTCTAGACCCTCTCCTTCCTGCCAGTTATAGGCCCATTGCCTGTCTCCCATTCCCTGCAAAGATCTTTGAAAAGATCATGAACATCCAGCTGTCAAATTACATCCATCACAATAATCTACTGGATGACACCCAATTTGGGTTCCGACAGGGCCACGGAACAGAGACGGCACTGTTGAAAGCAGCAGATGAGATTAGGTCTACAATGGATAATGGAGGAGCCGCAGTTCTAGTACTCCTGGACCTATCTGCGGCCTTCGACACGGTCGACCACGCCACCTTGATCGACCGTGTCGAAGCCATAGGAATCACATGCAAAGCTAAAAACCTCCTGGCCTCATTCCTGTCGAACCGTCCACAAACAGTGAAACTAGGCAATTTCACATCCCAGACCTTCTCCTTGCCATGTGGAGTACCACAGGGATCCTCGCTAAGTCCGACACTATTTAATATCTATGTGTCGGACCTGGCGAGGGTCATAAAATCCTGTGGAATCTCCCTCACTACCTACGCTGACGATACCCAATTGGTGTTATCAATACATAATGACGGAATCTCAGTAGCAGCCAATTTCCAAATGGGAATGAAGGCAATAAGCTCCTGGATGTCATCCAACTGTCTTAAACTCAACTCTGATAAGACAGAAGTGATGACATTCGGGAGGCTTCAACCCACCTGGTCCCCTCAATGGTGGTCTCACCAGATGGGACAACCACCAGAACCTGTGACGAAGGTACGCAACTTGGGCGTTATCTTCGATAACAAATTGACATTCCAGCAACATGTCAATGCTGTGGTTTCTTCTTCCTTCCACGTACTAAAAAGGATAAAAAAACTAATCCCATACCTTCCGTCACATGCAGGTAAAACTTTGGTCAGTACACTAGTATTCTCCAAAACTGATTATTGCAATGCATTGTTACTCAATACACAACAAAAGGTTCTTAATAAACTGCAAACTGTCCAGAACGCTGCCGCCAGAACACTGCTATCTATCCCCAGATTTGCATCAGTTTCCCCCTACATCCGACAATTACATTGGCTACCGGTGAGGAGCCGCATTAAGTTTAAGGCTTTATGCATTGCATATAAGGCCATTCACGATCAAGGACCCTTATTCTTAAGAAAAGCCTTCCGACCGCTTGAACATACTAGAACTCTGCGGTCATCCTCAGCGCACCTACTTATGGTCCCCCGTACAAGAAGGGCCAACTGGGGCGACAAACGCTTTGCTGTGGCCACGGCCAAAATGTGGAACGCACTTCCTTTAAACATCAAGAGCGCTCCGACCCTTCTTAACTTCAGAAAACAACTAAAGACATGGCTGTTCCCTGCCTAATCCCCCCCTCCTCCGGAGAGTTCTGCAACTACAGCGCCGAGACACCCCAGGGTATTTGCGCGCTCTAAAAATCGCCAGAAATAAATAAATAAATAAATAAGAACAATGTATGGGAGTGAGTAGTGACATCACAGAGCCATCAGCTCTTTGCATTATGATTTAGGGTTACCTTCAGCCCTCCTTCTTGGTGTCAATCATTGAAGGAGGGATCACTGTCAAATAGTAGTGATATAAAAAGGTGCTTAAGTGAGAGTAGGTAGGCTTTATGGGCTAGCACCCGCCCATACCCACACTCATTATAAGAGATAAAGTACCTCTATTTTTTATTTTTTTAGGATATGGCAATTGTTCTCAGATTTTCCTGTTTTATAATGAAGCTCAGTCAATCTCTATGCGCCTGTTAGAAACTGAGTTGGTGGTTGACTGAGGTATGAGCCTTAGTTAAGCAACAACCAAAGTCCTGGTCAGGGTAAGAAACAGGCAAACTCTAAATTAACCCGTGCTCACCCTCTAGTAGATTGACACAGTCCAGTCAGGCTTAACTTACAGGAAATTTGCAAAGTATTTGTGAAAAACTATGAACAGTAAAACAGTGAAAACACAACACAAAAAGATTCCCCACCAGGTTAGAAAAGTAGAGGTTAATTTAATAAATAGAATAAGACCAAAACAACAAAAATCCAATTCATAGAACTGGAGATATAGAATTGCAAAGTTTTTAGATAAAATAGTGCCTAGAAGCAAAAAGCGCTATTGGGGATCCATGGTCATGCCGGACCCGGACAAAGTATCAAGTTCAGTCTGACCCCTTTAGAGTGGGGGTTGGCTACGGGGACCCAGTTAGTCCCGATGAACAAAGTACCTTAATCCTGGTTACGGAGTGTTGCGTCGGTCTGCTACAAATATGTGTCGAGCAGCTGAGGCCATGCGTCAGTTCTGAGAGGCAATGAGGCTACGGTTTGAGGTCCTGAAGCATCGATGTCGAGGGTCAACCGGTCTTGGGATGCGGAGTCCTGTGTCAAGGATGAGAGGTGCAGCAGAGGCGATGCATCGGTTCTGATGAGCGGTAAAGCTGCGATGCAGAGTTCCGTCATTGAGGCTGCCATCAAGGAGCTTGCGCCAGGTAAAGTATCATTCAGCAGCGGTTTCAAAGGCGATGCGTCAGTCCCAGATTCATGAGGCTGCAGCAATTCAAGTCTTTCGCGATGGGTTCAATCCATGTAACATCGGTGAGGCATTGGTTTTGCTTGGCGAGGCGCCACTCAGCCGAGAAGATGTGTTGGTTCTGTTCATGGAGGCTTCACTTACCATAGAAGATGCATCGACTCAGCTGCCAAGCACCTTACACCCACTTTCAAGCGTCCAGTGGTACCTGCTTCTTACCGGTGGTGGGGGAGAGAAATTAAGGGGAGTGATGGGGGAGGGGATGAAATCAAATTTAAACAATCACTTACCTGTGTGCCATCACTGCTGCCCCTCGGTCCTCTTTGCCTCCTTCCAGGAATCCAGGGCAGGAAGCAAGAACTCAAAGCACCTAAGCGTCCACGCCCCCCTAAGCCAATCACAATGCTGGAATGCAGCATTGTGATTGGTCTGAGCGCCGTGGCTCGACACTCAGATGAGGACAGGGAGCCTGGGCATGTTCGCCTCCCAGGCTGTAATGCCAAACTGTCATGCGCACTTAAGAGAGTGTGAACCATTCCTCCAGCTCCTCTGTGAAAGCCCAGCCCGCCCCTCCCCAACCCAGCTGAGCAACATTGGAACAATAACAGGGAGTAATTATTATTTAATTTTTTCCTTTTGACCTACTCAGTGCGGCGAAGCGCCTCCAAATCAATTGTCTCCAAAGGCTCGAAAGGAGCAGATTGTAATGAAAGTAAGACCAAAGGAAGGTCCCAAGGAGGAGGACATAGGATAGGACGGGGCCGCTGGAAAGACAGAGACTTAAAGAACTGCGCCTCCAAAGGAGCCACCGAAACCAAAGGAAGGACATGAAACGCCCAAATGGCGGGTCACTGAGCACGAATAGTAGAAATGGGCAAACCCAACTCAAAACACTCATTCAGAAAATCAAGAATGCAAGCCGGGTCCAAAGAAGCCATAGACAAATCATGACGAAGATACCAAGAAGCAAAGTTGTCCCAATGCTTAGCATAGGATTTTAACGTAGAAGGCCTCCGGGACTGCTGAATAACACCAGCAACAGCTAGCGAACAACCACCATGGATCAGGGAATCCCTCTCAAGTGCCAGGCCCGCAGACCCAGGGATCTGAACACAGGAAGCGGAAGCAGAGGGCTCAACAGAGGGAAAGGCATGAATGGCAACGTCCACCCCGGTGTCACAGCTAATAACAATAACATGGGAAACCACGGGCGACGACTCCACCCCGGAACAAAAATAAGGACAAAGGAACCCTCCCTCTTGATTTTCTGTAAGACAGCTGGAATCAGGGGAACAGGGGGAAAGGCATGCAAGAGGCCTTGCGGCCATCGGAACGACAGAGCATCCACCCTCCAAGCTTCTCGGCAAGGCATAATTGTGCAAAAGCAGCGGACCTTGGCATTGGACCGGGACGCGAAGAGGTCCACAATCGGAGATCCAAACATCCACCTCAACTTCCTGAACATCAAGTGTGTCAGGGACAATGACCCCATGAAGGGAAACACACGGCTCAGACAGTCTGCCACAGTGTTCTCCCGACCAGGCAGATAAATCGCAGACAGGGACGCCAGGTGTAACTTTACCCAAGAACAAATCCGGCAACTGAGGCAACTGAGGAAAGAACCCTGCAACCCCCCTGATGGTTGATATACGACATCTCCACCTGATTGTCCGTCCGAACCTGCACAAGGTGACCCAACAGAAGATCCGAGAAGGCCAACAGGCCCAACTGAACCGCCTTCAGTTCTTTGTAGTTGGATGAACAGGATATCACAGATTGAGACCAAACCCCTTGCGTCGTCGAATCCCCTATAGTAGCACCCCATCCCAACAGGCTGGCATCAGTAGTGAGAATCCGAGACGGAAGAACCAGAAAGGGGGGACCCCGAGACAGAAGAACCTCGTCCAACCACCAACCCAGGACCACCCGAATCTCGGTTGACACAGGGATCAATACACTCATATCTTGAGAACAGGGGACCCAATGCAATAAAATGTGGGAACCGCCGGATACATGTGTAGGCGAGACCAAGGTACCATCACCAAAGATGCTGACATGAGACCCTGCACCCTCAACCACAGTCTCACAGGATCAGAAGGACCCAACAACAGGGATCGAACAGCGGAGATCAGAGTCATAATCCGAGCAGGGGGCAGGAACACCATCCCCAACCGAGTCTTGAAAAGTGTTCCAATGTAAGTCAAATCCTGTGCAGGAACCAGGCAGGACTTCGGGACATTCACCAGGAATCCGTGAATTTCCAGGACATGGCACACCCTCCGGACATGCAACTCCACCTTAGAAAGAGAAGAAGCAGAAATTAAAATATTGTCCAGATATGGAAAAACACTTATGCCCTCCCCATGTAAATGGCCAACAAGAGGGGGCAGAACTTTAGTAAAAACCTTGGGTGAAGAGCAGAGTCCAAAAGGCAATACCTGAAACTGATAGTGCCGACCCAGGACGCAGAATCGTAGAAACCTCTGAGAGTCGGGGTGTACAGGCACATGGAGATACGCATCCCGTAGGTCTATCGAGGCCAGAAAATCCCCTTGAGAAATAAGAGGAAGGATCACCTGGAGAGAAACCATCTTGAATTTCTGATGAAGAATGAAAGCATTTACCCATTTCAAATCCATCACAGGTCTAAGATCCCCTGTGTGTTTGGACACCAGGAACAGAATAGAATAAACTCCCAACCCCAAATGATCCCCGGCATGGGAATCACGCTCTTTTTTGCACTAGGAAACCGATGCCGTCCAAAAGCGCCACCCTCTTCAGAGCGTCTCTGGGACAAGGAGTGGACCTGAAACAGTCTGGGGGAGTCTGGGTAAATCCAAGACGAAAACCGTTGGAAATCACCTGAAGGACCCATTGATCTGAAACAGTCTTGTTCCCAGAGTCCAGGAAGAAACTCAGACGACCCCCAACTGGACCCACTCCAGGAGCAACCCAGTCATGATTTTGTAGCGGGAGAGTAGGAGGCAGAAGGAAGGAGCAACCCGGCCACGCCCCCTCCCACGAAAGGGCTGATGTGCACCGCCCCTCCATGAAGGACCAAAAGCACTCTGTGACCTAAAAGCATGGAAGCGACCAGCCTGGTCAGGTGCAAGCAGCTTACGGTCTTCCGCCGTCTTCTTAACCATCTCATCCAAAGGGGAACCAAACAGCTTCACACCAGTAAAGGGAATTTTCATCAAAAGACCCTTCTGCGCAGCATCAGCCTTCCATGAGTGGAGCCACAACTGTCTCCTCGCAGCGACAGAAGATCCTGCCACAGAAGCATCCGCCCCTAAAGAATCAAACGAAACGTCAGAAAGCAGACGAACCTGCTGCTCCATCATAGCCAGCGTAGAAGACATATATTCCCCCTGGTCCATCAATTCCGCCAACGATTGAAAATCTTTAAGCAAAGATTGGATAACGTAAGAAGAATAGGCCGCTGCCCGGATGGAAAAATTAGTAGCAGCAAAAGTGCGCTTCAATGCACTATCAACCTTACAATCCACCGGGTCAGCAGGAGAGGAATCCTCAGAAACAACAGTTCCATCAGAAGACATACTAGCCATCAATGAATCAACCTTTACTGAGGAAGGAAACTTCACAGAAAAGTCCTGCAAAGGATAACGCTTATTCAAAAAACGAGGAAAAGCGCCCTTGTCCACATCCTTCCACTCTGTCTCCTAAACCTTCAAAACAGACGAATGAAGGGGCAAAGATTCCGGTTCTTGGCGCTTATATTGCGCAAAGAAATCATCCTCCAATTCCACAACAGAATCAGGAAAAAACAAATTTGTGCGAATGTGACCAAGCACCACCTTCAGGTCGGCACCCTGCACAAAACGTCCCTTGACGTCCACATCTGCCTCCGCATCTGAATCAAGATCAGGAGCAGCATCAGTTTTAGCCTTCTTAGCAGGAGGAACAGCCACTCTATCTTGCAAAGCAGCAGCCACCACAGAATTAATCATTTTTTGCAAGACATCCAAAGAAGGAAGTGCTACCCCAGAATCAGAAGCGACATCTAAGGAACCAGGATCAGTCACAAGAGACATACCTCTCTCCATGACTACCAAAAGCAAGTGAACCAACACAGGCATCAGACGGCAAATACGACCGTCATAGAAGGCCGTACGTCGCTAGGCAACACCAACTAACCATCCCACTGCACGCCCATTAAACAACGATAAAAGCGGAGGAAGTCCGTGCGCCCACCTAACAAAGCCGCCAGACCCACAGCAATCCTACAACATGCAGCAGAGTAAAACAAGGTGAGCAAACGGAGAAGCTCAACAACTCTGAATAGCAACGGGGAAAAAGCAACATACCAGAACCTCGCAGTGTCCGTTATGCAGAACGCGTTATAAAACGTCAAAACTTCATCAAGCATTTGCAATGCAATAGGTCTCGCATTAGGAAATTTTGAGCTATTGGTATTGTAAATGACAAATATATTATTTATGTGTTTGTTTTGAAAATAGCTAAATTAATAGCGTTGTCATTTACAATGCCAATAGTTTTACCTTTTGAAAACGTGACACCTATAGCATTTGTAATGCAATTTGTGTTGTATTTACATGACTTAGATGTATTAATATTACAAATAACAATTGCTTTTATTTTTTTTGATAATTAATACTTAAATAAAAGTTATTGTAATTTATAATGTCAGTAGCTTAAACTTTTGTAAATAACTTTTTGGGAAAATTATGTTCAGTGTATTTTATTGTGATAAAAAATCCAAGAACAGCAGTGAAATATTAACATATTTTTGTGACATTTGTAATAAAGCTTGAAACATTGAGAGAACATATTTGAACCAGTTGTTGTTGAATGGTTGCACAGAGTGATGCTGTGGTGTTCAAGGGTGCTGAGTGATACTGTGGCCTTCAGTGGTGCTGAGTGATGCTGTGGCCTTCAGTGGTGCTGAGTGATGCTGTGGCGTTCAGTGGTGCTGAGTGATGCTGTGGCGTTCAGTGGTGCTGAGTGATGCTGTGGCATTCATTGGTGCTGAGTGATGGAGTGTGGAGAAGTGTGGCTCACTGGTTAGAGCAGGCAGAACCTGAAGCAGAGGTCAGACCTGGGACCAGGGTTCGATTCCCGACGCGGCAGGGTGTTGAGCTCAAAACGTCCACGGACTTGATAATTCTCGCTTTGGTGCCTGACCTAATCATGGGTTCACACTCTGCAACTCTGGGCATTAAGCTTGCTTAATCTGCACAACGGCCCACCTGCGGCGGGATACCTGGCTGGATGCCCTGTAGGGGCTATCTCACAGGGAAAAACCAGGATGGGTTCCCAAGGCAAGCGCGGAGATACCCCTTCGGGGGTCGATTCTGGTGCTATATAAGAAATGTTGTAATAATAATGCTGTGCCATTCAGTGGTGCCAAATGATGCTGTGGCATCATGACACCAGATGTAAGGGACTAGCTATCGATCAAGCTATGACACTCCTACGTTGGTTAAAAATAGACCTTGTTAGCAAGTGATGGAATTCTGGCCTTTGCGTTGTGGACAGTTGTCAGCTTTTCGAAGCGGCTGAACTGCCGGCATTATTTAGAGCCCTTCGCAATCCCCCTGTATGCAGTACCTGTTCCTCACGTGCAGGTGGCAGAGAGAGTGGGGTGTAGAGAGAGAGGGGTGTAGAGAGAGAGGGGTGGAGAGAGAGGGGGGTGGAGAGAGACGGGAGTGAGAGAGAGACGGGTGTAAAGAGAGGGGAGAGAGGGGTGGGGTGAGAGAGGGGTGCAGAGAGATGGGAGTGAGAGAGAGAGCGGGGTGCAGAGAGAGAACCCTCACAGACCCCACGCAGAGAGACAAACCCCACTGACGGTACACCACACAAAGAAACAAGTGTTCCAGAGGGGCAGTGATCCTACTGCACAAGTCCTTCCCTTATGCAGTTTTGAGTGTCCAAACGGATGATTTGGGCAGGTTTTTAGTAACAGAGGGGATGCTAGAAATGATGGTGAACCCTTATTCTATTAACTTCTGAATAATCCACCGTACTCCTCAAAAAGCCCCTATGAACTCTGAAGCACCAACCATCACAACAAAATTATAGAAAACGCTCACTTGATCATATATGCAAGAGGGCATGTTCGTCAAACGTGTAATGCATAATAGGAGAAGAGAGAAAGAGAAAAACCCTTACACAGTTTACTTAAGATAGGTCATCACTAAGGAATAGAGGGGCCGCTCAATATCTCAGTTAGGGAACATCTAGGACAGAAATGCGCCATTTAGTGCTCTTATTTTGACCATGCGCGGGAAGCCTTTTCCGTTCACCTTCTGTTAAATGATTGAGATGGTTCTTCATTTAATGTTTCATTCCCGCAATCCGAGGCCACAGGCAAATCCAATTTGTCAGATGTTGCAGAGTCATACATATTCTTACCCTTCCAAAAAAGTATTTCAGTACTGCTGATTTCAATAAACTTTTTGGTTTCAAGGAGTTTTGGAAGAAATTGTACTAGTCTTGTTTTTACGCCTTCTGCGATAATGTATCTTAAATGCAATTCATACTTAAGTAACTTGCTTTTGCACAATTTAATTTGTAACTTTTTTATCCCTGTGCGTTGCAAATAACATTGACTAGATGGAAAGCTAAGTAGAACTTGCTAGAATTTCACTCGTAACTTAAGGATCACTGCATATTTCAACAGCAAGCGTTTAATTTAAAGCACCATCATGTCCGGAGCACTGTATGAGCATTCCACTTTGATAATTTTATTTCTTCAATATTGAGAAGAATAGTACTAAACGTTTAGGAGCCAGAAAGCTCCTTCACAATTGCCATGTATACACAACAAAGAATAAAGACAATTGTCCATATGTTGGGCTGTAAATTAATACATTTGGGCGCATTCGTAATGGCAAGTGTTTTTTTGTGTTATGCAGGGTTTTAAGTGGAAGGAAAAAACTGCGCGGGGGGCTCTCAACGGGGCGTGGCCGCAGTAATTAAGGCACGGCTTAAAAACATGCATGCCAAAATTGTGTACTTAGCATAGTTTGCCCCCTGACTGGCATTTTGCTGTTTCGGTCATTACATCCAGCTTTAGGATACAAGCAACATTATACCTACAACAAGCCAGGACTATTGGCTTTATCAATGGCTCTTAGTTGCCTAAGATAATTATGCAACAGCTATGGTTTTGTTGTATATAATATTGAAAATGTTTGCGTTCTGAGATGAGACTGTGAAAGAATGAAAACAAGTCTGTTTGAAGTTGCATCAAAGGCTTTGGACAGTGGTACGGCTGCAGAGTTGAGATTTTTTTTGTACCCTGAGGGTGAGGGCAAAAATGGAGAACCCAATAGGAGTCCGTCTCTGCACCTGTTTTTAGGAACTGCCATGGCTGAGCACCGGCAAGACCTGGCCCACTTAAAGCCATGGTCTTTTGGCCAGTGCAAAAGTTATTCACTTTCGCTTTTGTGGTTCTCTAGGACAGGAAACGACAAACGAGCTGATCCAACTGCAGCTTCCATGCGCCGCTTGCACTCGTGTAATAAAAGTACGTTTAGTGCAGCTAAAGGCAGCGCTCATTAGGCCATTTGAAAAAAACACCCATTTCAAACAATTAGCACAGCCAAATACTCCTGATTACAGAAATAAGAGCTTTCGTTATGATATGAATGCGTGCTATAAACAATAGATGTTAATTAGCGGGGACCAATGTGCCTAGATTTATTTACACCAACACGGATAGTGGGAGTGTGGGAATTAGCGGGAAGAAGTCAGACAACAGCTGGAGGATGGGGACTGGAAGGGAAAAAGCAAATTAGGCAACGAGAAGGTGGGAGGGAGGCAAGGACAACAGGGAGGAATAAAAAAATAAACTAGCAGGTTCACGCTCTCTGTCACAATTCCAGGGTGTTTCTCAATGTCAATGTATCATATCCTTATCTAGGGTGACCAGATTCTCAAAACAACAGGGGCGAAAACAGCCCCATAAGCAGGAGGGAGGAGGAGGCAGCCCGAGAGGGAGCGAAGAGCAGCTGTTAAGAATAACAAGAAAGAAGCTCGGCTCAGGATAAAAAGAAATCGCTAACGCTAAATAAGCAAAACCAACAAGCAGCACAGGGAAATCTGCTGGTGACGGCCCGAATGTAAGAGAAGGAGGGGGAAGCCTGCTGCCGATGGCTGCTTTACCTGAAGGTGGGAAGTGCAGGGCTGGTCGCGGTTGCACAATCATGGGAGGCCCATGGGTGACCAGTGATGAAAGAGAGGGGGGAGGAGAAATCCGAGTAAGGCTGTGTGCGGGAAGAGAGGAACAAATGGCCGTGAAACAGGGGGTGGGGCAGCGGAACCCTTTGATGTGGCCTGGCGGCCGTGAAAAGAGAAATGCTGCTGCCAGGGGGAAGGCTCGTGCATGAGAGCAGGTCACGTGATTGTGATTCACGTGAACTGTCCAAAATCCTCTGGAGGAGAGCCCTTGGCCTGAAGTGGTTTAGCTGCATTAGGGCTCTTTAGGTCGAGTTTACTCGAACCTATTACTGCAAAACCAGAAAATTCCTAACAGGCGGATTTCAAACAGTTCATGAGAATAGAATCACGTGACAAGCTCCTCATGCACGAGCTTGCCCGAGCCTTCCCCCTGCCAGCAGCATTTCGCCTGCACTCGGCCCACCCCCATCCCTCTCCATATGGTGCGCTCTGACTCAGGCCAGTACCTCTCCTCCCATAATTATTCACTGCATGGCCGGCCGGCACATCAAAGGCTGCTGCTCCCCATGCGTCTTGTCACCCGCCTCCGCAATGCCAAGAAAACACAAACCCAGTACTGACTGCTCATATATTACCCCACAAGCAATCAAGTATTCCGTTTTTTTTCTGACAGATGCATTCAACCAATGAAAGAAGTTTAATGTATATAGAATTTTTTATGCACCACCATACATCGCTGGGCTGCTGGTTCTATGTGGTGGAACGAGGCAGCAACTCCCTATCGAGACTGAGAATTACACGAAGTAGTCGAAAACCAGGGAGCACGTCAATGGCAACATGATCATTTAAATAAAGGCGCAAAAATCCTTGCGCGTTACCGAGCAAGCTGTGGGACAATCGAGACAGTCGTGTACTATATCCAGAACAAACTAACGGAAACTTGTGAACCCCCTTCTATGAAATGTTTCTTGGTTTACTGAGCGTTTCCCGCTCCTTGTCCCTCGCTCTCTCCGTTTCCCGGCACATGACGGCTTTACAGCCGCAATAGATGGCACCTTTATTCACCACTCCATATAATTAGAGCTCCTCTTAGTCGTCTCCAAAGTCATTGCTGGTTTACGGCGGGTTTGCTCATGCAATACATTTTACTTTTAAAAACCTCACACATTGCGATCCACGCAATGTATGGCATATATGCAGGTTGCTAATTCTCAACTTTTATCCTAAACGTATATATTGGTTTAATGTATGCATTGGGAAGTGTGCATTGTAAAACTCTATCATTTACCTTGCAGTGAGCACTCACGCGGTGTGCGCTGTTGTCGTTCACCGGTGAGTTACAAGCTTTCCTCTCCATATAGCGCCTTCCTGTGTGTGTATTGTGGCGCATCGGTATTTCCTGAGCACTTCCTGCCTCCTTCCAGCTGCTCCTGGCGCAGTATTGCAGTACACTGGTGATTTACACATGCTCTAGTCCTTACCGTACGCTACGTGTGTGTAAAGCATGCTTGGTGTACTTTACTCCATCACCGAGACGCAGGCACTGTATTGTGCATGGAGTCAGGTGTAGGAGCTTTAGTCCTTCTTGGTCAACCACAGAGGGTACTTGTATAATGCACACAATGCCCGCATTAAATGAGCAATTAAGGCTTTTGGAGTGTGTTATATCCCATGTATGGTATTTAAACTGTTTCTCCTAGTCTGAAATGTTTATAACGTCCTAATGTTCAAATTATATATGCATTTGCGTTCATGCAGTCGATGACATCACGTTCATTCGTACTTTACACCTGCTTGCCTAATCAAACAAACCAGGGGTGCATTCTGTAAATTACACGTGCATTAGGGCTCATGCAGCGCAAACTTCAAAGCTTTTTCTACTGGAAGAGTTGTCTTACTCCGGCTTAAATGGGATGTAATTAAAGTACAATTATTCATAAACATTCCTCGGGAATCAGCTATGAACATTCAGGAGTAAATCTCTTATAACATAGGAGGAAGCCACAAATAGCCATAGAAAACAATTTATGAATAAGAGCAAAACTGTGGAGTATTTTATTGATTTTACTGTACTGCTGTTCCTCCGAAAATAGTTTTCATATACTTTGCACGTTCTAGCACTTTTACTCCAGTCACACCAGATCGATATTGGTGCAAGATAGTGGTGCTTATAAGTGTCAGAGGTTGGAGAATGAACACTTGTGATTGCCCACAATGTTACTTTTGTGTGAGAGTAAATCTACCCCGCACTGGACTTGCCCTTACCCTCGCAGAGCTGCCCACCTTTACAAATACACCCTCATTTTACGTCAGTGCAATGTATGCTCGCATTGAACACATTACACACACGTGGAATGTGTAGGTTGTGTGTCTGTGAATGACTATGAGCGAAGTGTGCTTCACGCAGGACAGACTTTCAGGCTAAGCCTGAATTATGCTTGGTGAACAGAAGGGTTCACCCCAACAGCTCCTCGAAACTCAAACATTTTCAGAATGTAAGGGAAGAAAATGGAAGAAATGCCGGCCGGCACATCAAAGGCTGCTGCTCCCCATGCGTCGCGTCACCCTTTCTCCCTTGTTGTTAATTAAAGGCATTGAATGTGGCTGGCTGAGGCTGCTGATAGCATCGGCACTGCCCTGGCAGCTAATCTGACATCAACATCTACGACTGACACTTCAGTCCCTTTGCCTTTGTCCGGATGTCTAGCCATTTCCTCCTATCTTCTTGTCTGGCCATTTGCCAACTGTCTCCTCCCTTTCCTATGTCCTCCTGTCTGCCTTGTTCCTTCCTCCTCCCGAATGTCCTTTCCCCACTCCTTCTATCCTTTTGCCAGTCCTCATATCTGCCCTTCTATTCTGACCCACTGCCGGTCCCCTCTAAGCTGCCCTCCTCCGCATCCTTTTATCCTTCTTCGCGCAATAAACAGACCACGCAGTTATAGGCGTAAAAGGCCATTTATTAGACCAGAACTGCGCATAACAATAGAACAGTAAACAATAACAGCAAACTCCCCAATCATACATCCCCCCCATTCGTTTCAATCATCCATGTCATCACTGAGCCCTAGCGGCTCCAAACACCCTCCTCTTGTCCGTCAATCACCCTTCCAGCCCCCAGTCATTGCCAACTTCAAACAAACTTCGATCCGTCCTGCGCCAAGTCTCCCCCCCAAGGGATGGGTATGCCCGCTCTTGACCCCCTATCCCTTCGAAACCTGCCTACCGCAGCTCTGGCCTAAACTGGCAACGCAACCGACCGTCCCAAGAACCACCTCCAAATGCCGGGTGGGTGGGCGGCCTTTCGAGCTCCCTCCCGATGGTGCCAGGCGCAGAAAAGAGGAAGATCCCTTCCTCCCCCGCGCTTAAGTACCCACCCCCTAACTCCTCCCCTTCCCCTGCCTGGACTATCCCCTGCGCGAAAGACCCCGGGGAAAGACTAGTCTGCGACTCTGCTTTCCCCGGGGCCCGGCAGTTTACTGCACGTTTAATGCTCATTTGTTTGTATTCTCACGCCTAAAACGGAACAAAAGAGGAATGCATTTAGGTATTTACAAACACGTTTTCAGAAGCTCTCCCCACTCGTTGCCTGCTCAATTACCCCATAACAACTGTGTTTCTTGCCACTATATTTTGTTCTATTTTCTCATTTTAACTTATGTTGTTTGGGCATCTGGTCGTTTTTGATATGTCCTGGAGTTGGGTGTTTGGGCCTCGGTTAGGCAGAGTGTGCCATCAGTTCTGCAGCAGGAAAGCAAGCTGGACACGGATGTTACTTCTACACTTCTTTGTTCCTGTGACTGCCCCTGACACAGGGACGATTCTGACTTGGAGTAGCTAGTGTACAGGCTCCATTACCAAGCTATATACTATACACTCTATACCCCATAGGCAAAATGTACGCATCACATTCCATCTACCAGCACTCACCCTCACACACCATCACCCCCTCACAACCCCTCACACACCTATACTCACCCTCACACCCTAACAACTCTCACACACCCTCACCCCCTAACCCTCACACCTTCTCATCACACACCCTCACATCCTCACACCCTCACCCTCAACCGCCCTCAAACACCCTCACACACCCTCACACCCCCTCATCCATCCTCACACCATCGTTCACCCTCACACCCTCATCCCCCTCACCCTCACAACACTCACACCCTCACCCTCACACACCCTAACACCCTCACCCTCACACACCATCACAAACTCTCACACCCCCTCATACAACAAATCAGCATCACACACCCTCACACAACCTAACTCACCCTATCACCCTCACACACACTCACATCCTCACTCACCCTCACACCTCACCCCCTCACCCTCACACTCCATCACTCACCATCACACCCTCAAACCCACATCCTCACACACCCTCACACCCTTACTCCTCTCACAACACTCACACCCTCACTCACCCTCACACCCTCAGCCTCAGTCACCCTTACACACCCTCACACCCCCTCACCCTCACACCCCCTCACCCTCACACCCCCTCACCCACACATCCCCACACCCTCACACACCGTCACACCTTCATCCTTACATGCCCTCACTCACCCTTACACCCTCACAATACTCAAACTCAACCCTACAACTCAACCCTCCAAATACAACATCCAAATACACCCTCCAAATACAACATCCAAATCTACCCTACAAATCCAACCTCCATCTACAACTCCTGCCTCCAAATCCACCCTCCAAATAAACCCGCAAAACAACTACAAAAGCCAAGTCCACCCTCAAAATTAAACTACACCCTA
Organism: Lissotriton vulgaris; assembly: GCF_964263255.1. Taxonomy (NCBI): domain Eukaryota; kingdom Metazoa; phylum Chordata; class Amphibia; order Caudata; family Salamandridae; genus Lissotriton; species Lissotriton vulgaris. The sequence continues at coordinate 236,695,109 of NC_141685.1, forward strand.
CAACTCAAACATACAACTCCACCCTCCAACTCCACCCTCCTACTACACCGCCCAACTACACCACCCTCCAACTACACCCTCCAACTACACCCTGCAACTCAACGCTCCAACTCAACGCTCCAACTCAACGCACAAATTCAACGCTCCAACTCAACGCTCCAACTCAACGCTCCAACTCAACGCTCCAACTCAACGCTCCAACTCAACGCTCCAACTCAATGCTCCAACTCAACGCTACAAATCAACGCTCCAACTCAACGCTCCAAATCAACGCTCCAACTCAACGCTCCAACTCCACCTCCACATTCCAACTCCACATTCCAACTCAACGCTCCAACTCCACGCTCCAACTCCACATTCCAACTCCACCTCCACATTCCAACTCCACCTCCACATTCCAACTCCACATTCCAACTCCACATTTCAACTCCACATTCCAACTCCACATTCCAACTCCACAATCCAACTCCACATTCCAACTCCACATTCCAACTCCACATTCCAACTCCACATTCCAAATCCACCCTCCAAATCCACCCTCCAAATCCACCCTCCAACGCCACCCTCCAACTCCAACCTCCAACTCCACCCCTCAATGCCACTTCACCAATCAATGACACAACACCACTTAATGCCACAGCACCACTCAATAACTCAGCACACCACAACACAACAGCACCACTCAACGCGACAGCACCACTCAACACCACAGCACCAGACAACGCCACAGCAACACTCAACGCAAAAGCACAACTTAACGCAACAGCACCACTCATCGCAACAGCACCACTTAACGCAACAGCACCACTCAACGCAACAGCACCACTCAACGCAACAGCACCACTCAACGCCACAGCACCACTCAACGCCACAGCACCACTCAACGCCACAGCACCACTCAACGCCACAGCACCACTCAAAGCCACAGCACCACAACGCCACAGCACCACTCAACGCCACACCACCGATCAACGCCACACCACCACTCAACTCCATAGCTCCACTCAACGCCACAGCACCACTCAACACTACAGCACCACTCAACGCCACCGCATCACTCAACGCCACCGCATCATTTAACGCCACTCAACGCCACAGCAACACTCAACACCACAGCACCACTCAACAAAACAGCAACACTTAATGCCACAGCATCACTCCGCAACACTGAAGGCCACATCATCACTTGGCACCACTGAAGGCCACAGCATCACTCGGCACCACTAAAAGCAACAGCATCATTCGGCACCACTAAAAGCCACAGCTTCACTCAACGCCACAGCATCACTCTTTGCAACCAATCAACAACAACTGGTTCTAATATGTTCTCTCAATGTTTTAAGCTTTATTAGAAATGTAAGAAAATAATGGTAATATTTCACTTATGTTCTTGGATTTTCCTCACAGTAAAATACACTGAACATAATCTTCCCATAAGTTATTTACAAAACTTTAAGCTATTGCCACTATACATTAGAATAACTTTTATTCATGTATTCATTATTAATAAAAATAAAAGCCATTGTTATTTATAATATTAATACTTCAAAGTCATGTAAATACAACACATATTGCATTAGAATGCTATAGGTGTCACGTTTGCAAAAGTTAAAATATTGGCATTGTAAATAACAAAGCTAATAATTTCGCTACTTTCAATACAGACACATAAATAACATATTTGTCATTTGCAATACCAATACCTCAAACTTTCCTAATGCGAGACCTATTGAATTGCAAATGCTTGTTTTCCTATTCCTGCGGAATAGGAAAGGGTCGAGCCCTAAAAACGAGTCAAAAAGACCGCTAAAGCAGGTCAAAGACTCACGTGTCCCCATTATGGAAGCCAGATCCCATGCGAACCAACCTCCATGAAACTCCGAGTCCTCTATAGCAGCATGAGGAGAAAGCGGTAGATGAGGGGAACAAAAAAAAATTAAATACAGCAAACACTGAGGGGCAGATTTATGAGTTCTGGCGCATCTCTGCAAATCAGTAGGGATGCGCCAGAACTGATGCGTCACGCAATTCCCTCCTTGCGGCACCACAGATGCGCCGCATTTACAATGCTGCGCACCATGGTGCAAGGAAGGGCAGATGCGTGACGCATCTTGTGGTGTACGGGTGGCGCATTGCTGGAGTAGCGTCGCAAGTGCGACGCAACTCCTGCAATGTATAGAGACCACCCATACATAACGTGGTGCGTCACTCCTTACGCCTGCTTCAAGCAGGCGTAAGGATTTGACGCAGCAGCCTCGTAAAACTGACTCCGTGAAATCTTGTAGATTTCACTGCGTCAGTTTTACGGGGCTTTCCTACGAGGGAACGCCCACCCTGCGACAGAACGCCCACATGAAACCTAACGCAGGTATCATGTGGCGCAGGGCTTTACAACGTGACGCATCTGCCTAGATGCGTCACGTTGTAAATAGGTCGCAGGGATGCGCCACGTTGCCGCGCCGTTGCGTGACGCCCTACTTACCCGCATTTCAGGCACACAGCACTCGGAGTAGTGCAGAAACGAAAAAACCCAATGCAGAGGAATGAATGTAATGTATGGAACTGAGGTAGGATAGTAGTTGTGATAACTTTATTGTGAAGCATATTTTAGGTATAATACGGCAGTGCAATGAAATTGTAAAATAAATTAAATGAAGTAATAAAATCTATGGACAAAAGAAAAGAAATGCCCTCTGTGAGGCTCGAACTCACGACCTTCAGATTATGAGACTGACGCGCTGCCTACTGCGCTAAGAAGGCTCTGAGTTTACCGTTTGCACAGCGTCTCTATGTACTGTGCCAGTGATGTCTGCCTCATACATGATATATTTAATGTGCCTTCAAATGACGCCGCTGTAGCCTGTCTCTGTCTCTATCAGTAGTAAAGAATGAATCCTGAAAGTATTTTTAAACATGTCGCGTGAATTGCAATGAGAACTAATAAAAGGATGGTGTTGGGAGCTGGGCTCTTTCTCGCCCGCAGATCATCAACAAAGGGAGAAGAGAAGCCGCTTCCCACGAGGCGCGATACCCTCAAGGCGCTGCAGCTTTACCTCTCTCCAGCCGTGGGGAGTAGTGAGACACCCCCCACGAGGTGTGAGACCCTCAAGGCGCTGCAGCTCTACCTCTCTCCAGCAGGGGGAGTAGTGAGACACCCCCCACGAGGTGTGAGACCCTCAAGGCGCTGCAGCTTTCTCTGTCTCCAGCAGGGGGAGCAGCGAGTCCTTTCTCCTGTCTCTCCGCCTAGAATCACTTCACTCTATCAGCTCCCGAGAGCGAATCTCAAGCTTCATTTCATTGCAGGATTTCTGTCTGGTACGTAAAATACTGAATATGTGCCTGTGGCTCATACGGTGTTTGTATACAGAACTCACACCCTGAATTCCCAGCGGTTTCATAGTGTAGTGGTTATCACGTCTGCTTTACACGCAGAAGGTCCTGGGTTCGATCCCCAGTGGAACCACTTTTATTTGAAGATTGATTTCATAAACCACGTCCACCGCTTCTGGGCACGAAGCCAGCAGAGTTTACACTTTTCATATGTGTGTTTTTAATCTCTATCCTCCATCTCCACTCCGCTTATTCTTGAATTTCATATCATGTTATGGGTTATTCCACTTTGCTGAACCAATAAGCGCAGTTTACAATCTAGACATTAGCTAAGCCAATAGGTCCGTCTAGCCGACGCAAACCGATTCCCTGGTTATTTTTATTGCAAGCACTAGCCACAAGATTTACGAGAATAAGAAAAAAACTGCTCATATGGCCATCTAGTTTCAATGAAAACATATTTAAAAAAAATTACATGATTTTAATAGACCCATACATGTTCTTCGTAGTAGGCGAGTGAACTTAGAACAGGAGCAAAACAGTTTTTCAGTTTTAAGGCATATTGCAAGAGAATATTATTCATAATTACGCAATGAAAACGCGTTGTTGTGTTTGAATTACTTTAATCTGGAGAGGTAGGTTAAACATACAAGGAGAACTACAAAAATAAACAAGCATTTGCAATGCAATCGGTCTCGCATTTGTGAAAGTTAGCGCTATGGAGTTGTAAGTGATATTGATTTTTCTGTATGTTTTTTTTTGGAGTGGAGCGGATGTATGTGGCATGGTGGATAGAGGTGAGAGCTCCGCCAAATGGATGGAAAGGAAGATAGAGAGGGACAAGTAGTTTGTACACGGAGTGGTGAATGAATTCCAGACAGAGGAGTAGAAAGAGTGAGCGAGAAAGAGAAAAAGAAGGGGAGAGCAGGTCACACACGCATAAAGAGGGAGTACCTGTGTACACAGAAGACACCCCGAGATGGTGGTTCCATTACCTCTACGTCCCTCGTCCTCAACCCAGTCATATTCATGAGGTATCCCACAAGACAGGAAACGCTTTTAGGCTCCACCCCCCTCCTGCCAGGTGCTATAATACTCCCAACCACTAGAAGCACATCCTGTTTTGTTTCCTGTCGGAGGTTTACTTGATGGGAGACGCTTGGGTGAGTGCCGGGAACTTACCTACTTCGATTGTCCTGTGGCTTCCTCCTCTGCTGGTCTCTGGGTGCTCCCGTGGACCGTCGTGGGATTCTGTGGAGTTGGGCTGCTGGGCTTCCCTGTCTCCTCCTGGGCTCGGCAGGCCTGTGTTGCGTGGCTCCGCGGGTCTCCCTGTTCTTGTTGCCGGGTTCTTTTTTCGTACTGCGATGGTGTCCAGATCGAGTCCTCCGTTTCTGCTCGATGCCGTCATGGGTGAGTGCCGGTCAAGGGGGCGTGGCTTGACCGCTATCGGTCATGGACGCGTGAGCTGAGAGCTCCGTGTCGGCCTCGACATTTATCCTGTTTTGGTGACTCCCCTGGCGGTGATTGCGGCTCCTAGGGGGGCATCCTGGCATTGAGAAGATCCTGCATGCCACCTGAGTTGGAGAAGGGGGCTCTGACTGCTGCTGGGTTGGAGATTGCTGTTGTTCCGCCATTGTTGTGAGGTCCGGCCATCTTGCTCTCGGCCTGTGGAGGGCCTTGCATCCCCGGCCTCGTGTGACCAGGAGGCCGCCCGGAGGGACCAGCAACCCGGCAGCAGCGGGGCTCCATGCCGCGGAGGGGCGCGGGTGCCGCTTGACCTGGAGCGGACTTCCCGGCACGGGCTGCCAATCAAACTACCAGACGCCTGCTGGTGTGAGGTCCGAGACGATGCGGATCATTGGCGAGGACCTCGGGAAACAAGGTGAGCGGAGCGGCCCTGGAGTTGCCACAGTGAGGGGCGGCCGCTCCTGTTGCAGGACATCGGAGCCTTCAGGCGGTGAGGTGCGCTGCGACACCTGCGCCCTGACCCAGGGGCCTGCCGACGAGCATTGCGGGGGACCCTCTCGAGACAGGCGCCTCTGACCTGGGCACTGCAGATCGGCCGCGGGTTTGAGAGGCCTGGTCGGGCAGCATTGAAGGCACCCGTGCACAGTGGTTTCTCCAGGCGCCCTGCCCGGGCAGAACCCCCCCCCCCCTTATCATGCCTTAGCTCCCTGCGTGATTGCCTGGACCGCGGCAGAACGATGCCGGTTGTGATAGCCCCTTCTGGCGCCAAGGCCTGGTGACTGGGGGCCCGGAACATTGTTGGACCGCGGTGCTGGGGAGGTCCCGGAGTGCCTGAAGCGGCCTCCCAGCTGATTGGCCGACCATGTGGAGAGGGTGAGTCCCTCCTCCCCCTCCCCCCCTGCATCGTGGGACATCACCTCACGTATTGATTCACTCCTGAGGCGTTGGGACTGGAAGCTTCACCTGAAGGTGGTCGCGGGACCCCGGCGGAGATGGCCTTAGCCTGCTGGGCATAATATTCGGAGAAGCGGTGGTGGTGCATGGAAGCGGCTTACCCTGGCTGGGACGAGGGCGGCTGGGATAGTCGGAACACCGTCACGGCAGGAGGCAGCTCTATCCTGGGGGACCCACTGTAGATGATAGGTGGAATCACTTCCCTGACCAGCGGTAGCTCTGGCACTTATTCTGCGCCCCGTGGACAGAGGGGTCACCCTGTGGGGATGCTGATCGCCCACGAACGCAGACGCAGCGGGGGACGACTGGGCGATGGGAAAAGCCGTCTGAATCTCATCCGATTCCTCGTAGGAGCCGCCGCAACCGGAAACGCACGCAGAGCAAGCAGTCGCCGCAGACATCGCAAACCGAGCTGGAGAGGCAAGCAGCTCTTCAGGCGGTTTCCATCATTTCCGGGGTTGTGAGCACGGCTTCACTAGCGGACTCAGGCTCTCGGAAGGGCTCGGAGGAGGGGATGTCGGAGGGCTCTGAAGACGTTTCTGGAAACTTGCCCCAGGTTACCCGCGAACTGCTGATGGCATGCTGAACGATTGACTATGCTGAACTCTGATCTGTGTACAGTAAGGGGGTGTGCTTATGGCATTGCGTTAGGCCACCAAGGGTTGTGTGTGCTCTGAGTGCTATCTCAAGCTCCTGTGGAATGTGGGTATGGTCCTGCTGCAGGCGAGGGAGGCTTAATTTCTTGCTGGGGGGAGACCTTTGAATAGGGGTGCCCACCTGGGGCGGGACACTGCCGGGTGAAGGGGGATACCGTATATGAGGCTCGACCTACACGTAGGGCTGGTGAGACCGCTATCCGGCTCGTTTTGGTGTTGGCACACCCCCTCTACCTCACATTTACTGTGAGTCTCTGGTAGCTACCAGAGTTTTTCCTTCTAGGAGTTTGGATGGGTCACTACGGTTTAGCAGAGCCTGTTCTGGGGAAGGGTGGGGTGGGGGTTTGTTGGGGATGTTTTGCTAAGGGGGGGTTAGTCAGTGTGCCCGCTTGTCTGTATTGGATTGTGTTCTGTTGTATCCTTTCATATGGCGACCCGACTTGAATTAAAATGTGTCACTTGGAATGTGCGAGGGCTGAACTCCATGAGGAAACGTTATAAAGTACATGCATATTTAGTCCACAGGGGGATCCAGGTGGCTTTTTTACAGGAAACACACATTGATCAGGCTGAGGGGCGGGCGTTGCAGAGGAGATGGAGGGGACAGCTATTTTATACCACTTATTCTGCATTTGCTAGGGGGACCTTAATTTGGGTGCGATCAGGGGTTCCCTTCCAACCTATGAACACAATAGTAGACCCGGAGGGGAGGTTTGTGTTGGTGTTCGGCCGTTTAGATGGTAGAGATGTGACATTTTACAGTGTATATGCCCAAACTCCGAACACACCACATTCTTTGCGCGGCTCTCTGGGAGACTAGCATTGTTTTTAGTTGGCACAGTGTTTACGGGGGAGCTTTAATTCCTTCACTGATGTGGAATTGGATCGCTCTCACCCCCCACTGGCCCAGTCGGTGGTACGTAGAATGGCCAGGGTGAGAAGGGAATGGCAGGAAGCATGGGATGTTGTGGTTGTCTGGCGGGCACAACACCCCTCAGACAGGGACTATTCGTTTTATTCAGTACCTCATGACTTACATGTACGACTTGATGGCATTTTATGTACCCCGGGAGCCCTGGAACTCACGCGCCATAGCGAGTATCTGGCAAGGACACTCTCGGACCACAAACCCTGTTTGATAACCGTACTCTGGTCGCAGCAGCGGCAAGTGATCCCGATGTGGCGTTTGAATCCAGTGAGGTTGGAAGACCACATGTTTAACGCAGGGATCAGGGGGGGCGTAGAATGCTATTTTTCAGAAAACTTGGGGACGGCGACGAGTAGAGCCCACAAATTGGACGCATTTAAAGCAGTAGTGAGGGGGATATGCATTTCATCCATTGCTGGGACGCGTAAGGTGCTGTTGCAGGACATAGACCGGGTAGAGGCTCGTCTGCGCCAGGCGGAAATAGATCATCACGCGAACGGGGACGGTCAGGAGGAGGTGTTGGCGTCGCTCGAGGAGGTGGCCCCCCAGGTTGAGCGGCTCCGCTGCTATGATTATAAAGAATATATGGTACGTGCTCACGCTAAACGGGACAAGGTAGGGTCGTTATTGGACTGGCTGGCTAAACCGGCTGCCCGGGGATCCCCAATAGTGTCACTGACTACACCTGCAGGGGGCCTGGTCTATTCACAGAAAGAGGTCAATGACCGATTTCTGGATTATTGCACACTGTTGTATCAGAGTAGGATGAGGGACCTGCCCGATGACCAGGATGATTATTTAGAGGCCGCAGGGTTGCCGCATTTGGACCTGGAACAGGGCACCAACCTGGGTGCAGCTATTTCACTGGGAGAAATTAGGTCAGCGGTTAAACACATGGCCAGGAGAAAGACGCCAGGGGATTATGGACTCCCAGTGGAGTTCTATGCAGCGTACCTGGACATCCTGGTGCCGCACTTTCAGTCGGTAAACAGGAAGGCGTGGGAACTGGGTAGACTGCCGCCCACCACGAGAGAAGCGGTCATAGTGCCGCTGCTGAAGAAAGGTGGGGTCCCCACCTCTAGGACAACGTACCGGCCGCTTTCAATGCTCATGCGAAGAGTTGGGGTCTCACAATGGTATCTTACGCCGATGATACCCAGTTGGCGGTGGCCCTTAACGGAGATTCCGTCCAACTGGCATCCAACTTTGCGGATGGTTTGAGGGCAGTTGCCAGCTGGCTAATGGCCAACTGTTTACAGCTCAACGCCCTCAAAACCGAGGTGATGGTACTGGGAAAACAGCCTGATCTGTGGGGTGCAAACTGGTGGCCTAAGGAGTTGGGACCCCCCCCTAAACCTGTGTCGGAACTAAAGAACCTTGGCGTTTGGCTGGATTCCAAACTTACCTTCTCGTGCCACACTAAGAAGGTGGCATCTATGTGCTTCGGCATTTTACGTGGTCTGAGGCATATCCTCAAAATCTTCGATGCCCCCACTCGCCAGATGGTGGTTCAAGCGAGTGTACTATATAGACTCGACTACGCCAGCGTATTACTTCTGGGCGCTAACCAGGCGGAAGTCCTGCGATTCCAACGGGTCCAGAATGCGGCAGCCAGAGCCCTGGTAGGCCTCCCGCGTGTCTGCTCAGCCCGCAGTACAATTGTTAAACTACACTGGTTGCCAGGCATCAGACGCATCGAATTCAAGGCCTTATGTTTTGCTTTCAAAATTTTAAAATCTGACACTCCCGCCATCCTCCAGCATCTCCTGACTCCTTATGCTCCTTCGCGTAGCCTGTGCTCTGCTGGCCAAAGTCTGGCACTTGTTCCCCGATTCCATAAATGCAGATTGGGCGGCCGATCGTTCATGGTGTTGGCCGCCAAACTGTGGAATGCACTCCCTGTCCACATTCGTTCCTTAGAAAACCTTTTCGCTTTTAGGAAAGCTATGAAAACCTATCTTTCCCCCCTGCCCTATTAGCTTCCTTTTGATTTCTGCTTGTTAGTTATGTTCTTTTCAGATATAGAGCCAGGACGCCCCTTTGCTGGGGCAGCTGTGCGCTCAAAAATACACTTAACATAACATAACATAACATAACATGGTCGACTATAAGATCCTCAGTAAGATCTTGGCCACGCGACTTTTGGATCACATGAGCACCCTGGTGCACCCGGACCAATCGGGTTTCATCCCCGCTAGGAACACTGCGACGTGCATACGGTGGTTGATACGGATCATGGGGGAAAGAGGGGAAGGCTCGTCGGGGGCTGGATATCGAAAAGGCATTTGATAGTGTGGAGTGGCCTTATCTTTTCCGGCTGTTGAAGGGATTTGGCCTAGGTGATCATTTTGTACGCTGGGCCAGCTTATTGTATAGTTCCGCCACAGCTAGGGTTCGTACAGGACGCACTATCTCAGCAGCTTGCCAGATGGAGAGAGGCACTCGCCAAGGTTGTTCCCTGTCCCCGCTACTGTTTGCACTGGCAATCAAACCGTTAGCAGCGCATGGCCAACAAAGACGATTGTACGAGAGTGTTCTGCTGCACGGGGAGCTTCATCACATATCCCTGTATGCGGATGACCTCCTTTTGTATCTGGTTGATGCAGGGGATTCCTTGCAGGGCGCTAGAGCCTTGCTCCGGGAGTTTGGTCGCTTGTTGGGCTTGCGGGTGAATTGGAATAAGACCTGCCTGTTTCCCTTGTCCACTGAAGGCCAGACACCTCTGGCGCTTGAAGACCTGAGGTGGGAACCTGACTGCTTACCATATCTGGGCGTCCGCATATTTCACGCTCCCACCGACCTCTTTGAGGGGAATGTGGGTGGCGCGCTGAGGGGGCTCAGAGTTAGCATGTCGTTTTGGCGAACCCTCCCCCTCTCGGTGGCTGGGGGTATAGCGCTCTTGAAGATGGTGGCGCTTCCACGGTTGCTCTACTTCTTCCGTACCTTGCCGGTCTGGATTCTTGTCTCCTTTTTTAAGACACTCCAGGCGCTGATGACAGGGTTCATTTGGGGAACTGGCAGACGGCGGGTGGCGCTAGCCACCCTGATGAGGCTGAGGGAGGAGGGGGGTTGGCAGCCCCAGACTTCGAGTGGTACTACTTGGCGGCACAGCTGCAATGGCTAACATAGGCCATGGCGCGTGAGTTTAGAGGACCTGACGGACCGCAGGGTAGGGTCATCCCTTGACACGTGCTGTCATTCATTGTGCTTCGGCAGAAAATCAGATTAGACCAGCTCACCCTTGAGGAGCGCACACTCCGGCTATGCTGGACTCGAAGTCAGAAACGGGCAGGTTTCGTAGACCCATATGCCCCGGAAATTCCTTTGGGAATGTGCACGGCCCTCCCTCATGGTGGAGATTGTTCGGCGCTGGCTGGCTGGGAAGAGTGTGGGGTCCACATGATTGAGGACTTATATAGGGATGGTGTCTTGTTGCCTTTCCAAGATTTGCAGAGAGCTTTCGATTTGCCGAGGGCGGATTATTTATTACATGCTGCCCTTGTGACAGGAATTCAGAAACAGTGGAAGATGGGACTGGCGGAACCCCAAACTTCGTTGAGGTGCCAATACTTCACTATGGCGGCGGGTACATTCAAGGCCATCACTTGTCTATATAGGCGGCTGTCCACAGAGAGGCTTTCACCCCTGGATAACTTAAGGGGTAAATGGGAGGAAGATCTTGGTAGGCCCATTCCTGAGACATCGTGGCCGCAGCTGTTGAGGCGGGCTTGGAAGGGCACGCGCAACGCTAGGTTCCAATTGGTCCAATTTTATTCTCTCCACAGGGCCTATTTAACTCCGGTCAAAATTCTACAGTATTTTGCCCTAGGTGCAATGCAGAAAGTGCTGATTTTGGTCATATGTTTTGGTCCTGTGTGGGATTAGGCTCTTATTGGGCAGATGTGGTGGCGTGTTTGAATCAAGTGACGGAGCGTGAACTGGAAGTAGAGAGGGGAACTTGCCTTTTACTTTGGTTTCCGCACACCCCCAGAACTAAAATTACAAGTAAATTTTATGATTTGGGTCTGATAATGGGAGCTTACCATGCACTGGAAGGCGAAAGTGGGACCTAACTTTCGGTGGGTGGAAGGAGAGTTTCTTGAACTGGGCGGGAAGTGAAGGGACGCTTTGTTTGCAACTGGCCAGGCGTTCTTCTAATGACAGGGTGCTGGAAGCAGCAAGGGCATGGGGAGCATTAGTAACGGAGCTCCAATCTCCGGTAGAGCTGGACGAGGGGGACGGGGATCATGCAGATATAGATCAGGGTGTGGAGGCCAGGGCGGGGACTTCCGGGAATACTGAGGGGAACGTTATGGATGGGGACACTTGAAAACATACAGGGAGGAATCAGTTCCTGCACGACACATTGAGAAATGTTGAGTGGTCAAGATAGGGGATTGGAGCACGTATGGATGACCGAACGGAACCTCCTGTCATTTGAGACAAGTGATGATGTTATTTCCCATTGATTTGTGTTAGTCTTTTCAAAGTACGGGGTTCCATATGCCTAGCTGCCGGGGGGTAGAAAATCACAAATACTTCTACTATACACAACAAAGCATGACATTAATTTTAGAAAAAAGTCACAAAAGTCAAAAAATGAAAACTTCTTTTCACAGTAATGAACAAAGTCACAAATGAAAGGAGATATCACAATACATCAATTGTTGCACAACACTCGTTTTTTAGGGGTCGTGTTAATTATATGTAATGGATGCCTGTTAATTCTATCCCCTTTCTTGCCGACGCGTTTCGAACTTCGTACATCAGTTACGAGTTCTCTTCAGGGCCTTGTTATTACTATATGCCTGTGTGTAGAAAGGAAAAGCTATTTAAAATCCAATCTTGGGTCTCATCTCCTAAGATCACTTAGAGTCTACTACAATTTTTGAAGAAGCCGATTTACCTGGGCAGTGGCCGGGTTTATCCTATGTCTTGTTCTGGGTCATTGAAATTTCAGTCTAAAAAGCGTTAAAAAACCAGTTTTAGAGTCAAATACCAGTATTCACCCTGCAATCACATCGCGCAGACGTTACAAGACATACCTTTAAAGTAGTCTTAGGTACGGCGGGGCATCTCCCTATGGCTCGGGGAAGCTTCAGTCACCTGGGAGGGGCGAGGACGGAGTCAATACAAGCAGATTGAATCTATACAGAGGCCAAAGCAAGTGTTTACGGGGCTTCTCTTACCTCGTAAGGTGCCCCCTGGGCTTCGGGAGTGTTTCACTTTGTGCCTTAGTTTGTTCGGTTGGTTTTCCGTCACTGATCAACCATGCCGCGTAATGACTCACAATTATTCTCCGGTCACATGAAGCTGTTGGAAAAAGGGAGGATTGGTTTTACATGTTGTTCCCTCTACAAAGCAGCCCGTCTCAGTTGGGCGTATAGAGTCTACGCTCACCTCTCGCTCAGCAGTTCGCTTTCCAAATGACTCAATGTCGAGGGCGGCGGTGAGACTGCCCCGAGACTAAATATGGTCACATGACCTTAGGTGTTCTGGGAGTTGTAGTTCTGGTTACTCACGTGCGTCATCCTCTAATTCCCCATTCCTCAAGGTGGGACCATGTGGCCTCACGGAGTCCCACACAACTTGTGCTTCATAATCTGGACACCTCGGACAGAGTGTTCAATCCGTTTTGGGCGCTATTGAATTTTAAGATCAGATACGCCTCTTTCCTTAACAGGGTCTCCTCTATATCAATCGGGCCTTGGTTGCCTGATGGCGCTATTGTACAAAGTACGGTCCATTTGAAATCCGTTTCACTGTGCTCTAGGTCAAGAAAGTGTTGGACCATGGGGGCGCTTAACACCTTCTTTTTTATGCGCGACCTGTGCTGGGTAATGCGACTATTGATCTGTTGTGTCGTTTTCCCTATGTAGAGTTTCTGGGATGCGCAGGTGATCGCATATATCACGTTGCGGGTTCTGCAGTTAGAGAACCCATTGTTTTGATATTTGACACCCCTATGTTCGAATTCAGACCCTTCGATTGTGGACTCACATGATATGCAGTTTCCACATCTATGGTGGCCTACTATTGGCTTGAGGCCCCATATTGACATGAGATCACTTTTGGGCTTGGGGGTCATCACATCGGCTCTAATGATACTTTGGCCAATACTCTTATTCTTCTTATAGGCGAATATCGGTCGCGGAAACGGACATTCAAGTCCTTCCAATAGATGCCAATTTTTCAAGACCATTTGCCTTACTCTATGTGTGTCTGGCCCGAAGGTTGACACACATACCAGTTTGTCCATTTCTGGCTTAACTGTTCGTTCAAGTAAGCACTCCCTGGGAGTATGGCGTGCCCTTTTCTTTGAATTATTCAGTAATTTCTTGGGGTACCCTCTGTTCTTCATTTCTTCACAAAACCTAGTTGCATGTCTCTCGTACTCGCTCACTTCCGAGCAATTTCTTCGAATCCGAAGAAGTTGCCCGTAGGGCAAATTGTCCCTAAGACTTCTTGGGTGAGCACTCCGGTGGTGAAGAATGGTATTGGTGTCTGTCTTTTTTCGAAAAAGGCTCGATCTCAGGTGTCCATCCACACATGTTATTTCTAAATCTAGAAACGTCATTCTTTGGTTGCTGGACTCCAGTGAGAACTTAATGTCCCGGTGTTTTTCATTAATCCATGTGTGGAAGGACATCAACTCTGTGTGGCTCCCCTGCCACAGGAGCCACACGTCGTCGATGTATCTGAATGAATGAATGAATGAGGGGAATCTTGTATCGCGCAAACTTAGCCCAGTGGGCGTCAAGGCGCCTAGATTAAATACAGCAACTTAAGACCTTACCTAGTGATAATTAATCATGAGTAGGCCTTCTTAAAGAGAAAAGTTTTTAGGGCTTTCTTGAAAGAGTCGATGGAAGGGAGAGTTTTAATCTCCATGGGGAGGGAGTTCCACAATTGAGGAGCGACGACGGAAAAGGCTCTGGCTCCCCATCTGACAGATTTGATGCGGGGAACAGCTAGTTGGCAGAGTCCCGCAGAGCGTAAGTTTCTTGTGGGGACATAGCGCGAGAGGAGTGAGCCAATGGCACTAGCAGGACCATCCATCAATGCTCTGTAGGTGAAACAGAGAATTTTGAAGGCAATTCTGTGCTGTACCGGAAGCCAATGAAGCTCCTTCCTGGCTAAGGTGGCAGAGGAAGCTTTGGGGAGATTCAAAACAAAGCGTGCTGCAGAATTCTGAAGAGTCTGCAAACGGTGGATCAACCCTTTGTTGACTTCCATATAGAGGGAGTTGCAGTAGTCCAGTCTTGAACCCACCAGGGCGACTGCAACCTGTTTACGCGCCTGGGGGGAAAGGTACCCACGGATTTTGTTGAGTACCCGAATCACACCACAGCAGGTAGCAACGGTCCTGTTGACTTGCAGGGACATAGAGAGTGAGGTGTCAAATATCACTCCCAGATTTTTGGCAGAGAGGGAGGGAGTGGGGCAGATGCCAAGAGAAGAAGGCCACCACTCGCTCGACCACAGATTCTGGTTCTTCCCAAATATTAACACCTCGGTTTTTTCACCGTTTAGTTTCAGGGAATTTATAGTCATCCAGTCTGCCACATACTGCATGCAGACCCTGAAGCTGGCGGCAGATGTCTTAACCGAGGTGTGAGCAAGAGAGACCATAATCTGCGTGTCGTCTGCATAGGATACCACCTCCATCCCCTGAGATTTGATAAGTCTTGCAAGGGGGGCCACATAGATGTTAAAAAGGGTCGGACTTAAGGCCGACCCTTGTGGCACCCCACATTGCAGAGACTTGGCAGGGGAGAGGTGGTTCCCAAGCATCACTCTCTGTTCCCTTTCGGTCAGGAAGGAAATTAGGAGACTCAGGGCAGATCCAGTGACACCCGCCTCCCTTAGCCGAGATGACAAGATGGCGGGGGAGAGGGTGTCGAAAGCGGCCGTGAGGTCCAGCAGAACTAGGACTGTGGTTTGGCCAGAGTCCACCTTGCGTCGGATGTTATCGACCACATAGGTAAGGGCGGTCTCTGTGCTATGATGTTTTCTGAAACCGTGCTGAGTGTTGTCCAGGTATTCAGAAGATTCGAGAAAGGCAGATAGATGGAAATTCAAATGCGACTCAAGCAACTTCGCGGGTGCAGGAAGAAGCGAAATGGGCCTAAAATTTTTCAGCATGGCCGGGTCCAGAGTCGGCTTCTTAAGTAGCGGCTTGACTATAGCCTTCTTCCAAATAGAAGGGAAAGAGCCTTGCGCGATGGCCTTGTTTAATACGTCAAGCAAAAGAGGAGAAAGGTGAATTCTGCACTCTTTCAGTTTCTTAAGGGGTATAGGATCCAGGGGGGAGGCCGATTTAATTTTGTCAAGAAGAGAATTCAGAGATTCAAGGGATAGGGAGGGAAAAGATGTGAATAGGCAGGGGGGGTCCTTGCCTAGTGCATCAAGATTGGATATGAGAGGAGGAGTATTATGATCAAGAGCAAGACGGTGGGATTCGAGGGCGACGTGAATGTCATGTATTTTACTATGAAAGAAGTCTGAGATATCGTTACAGAGTTGTTGGGAACTGACTACTGGGTCGGGAAGTTGCAGTGAACATAAAGAGTCAGCGATTTTGAAAAGATCTCTTGAAGAAGAAAGAGAGCTGGTCAGATTTGAAAAATATTCCTGTTTCTTGATAGTCACTTGGTGTTTGTAGGCACGTAGTGCGGATTTATGGGCCTCTCTATCTTTTAAGTCCCAGGATTTCCTCCACTTCCTTTCACTACTCCTGCAGCCCTGTCTCATAAGTCTGAGCTGGTCAGAGAACCAGGGTGCAGTAGATTTAAGGCGTGCTACATAGCATAGGGATGAGGGAGCAAGCTTATCAACTGCTTTAGAGATGGAGTCAGTCAGAGACTGGGCTGCCTCTGAAGCATCCGTGACAGATAGAAGTTCGGAGGTGGAGATCAGGGGGGCAATAGTGTCATCTGAGATATTCCTTAAGTTTCTCCTGAGAATAAAGGGAGTGGTATTGTGATTGGAGGAACAGGTGCCGGAGATGTCAAGATCAAATGGTACAGCAAAATGATCGGACCAGACCACCTGTAATGGAACACCAGTGGAAAGCCTATCGTCGTTGGAAAATACACCATCAAGGATATGTCCTGCCTTATGTGTAGGACTATTTACGTGCTGGATGAAGTCACACGCTTTAAGGGATTCGACGAGAGAGATAGTGTCTTTAGAGTTGGTCTCATCTAAGTGAAAATTAAAATCACCCAAGATGGTAAAGGCTGTTTTTCCAATATACGGTTCGAGAATAGACATAAGTTCAGAAGGAAAGCTGGTCCTGGTACCAGGAGGTCTATAGATAAGTATCCCAGAGAAAGAAATTGAGGGAGAAGGGGTAATACAAAAATAGAGTGCTTCCACACGAGATAGGGGTAAAAGTATAGGTTTGATCACACAGAGAGAGGGAGTTTTAACGAGAATGGCAATGCCACCCCCTCTACGTAGTTGTCTGTCCTGCCTGTAAAGGGCATAGCCGTCAGGTATAGCCATAAGTAGATCATGTCCGGAGGAGTCAGAGGCCCAAGTCTCCGTAATGAATACCCAGTCTGGTTGTCGACTGTCGACGAAGTCGTGAAATGCAACATTATGCTTGATCAGAGAGCGAGCATTTATTAGAAAGCCAGATCTCCGCAGTTGGACAGGCTGTGTGCACGGGAGGGGCGCAGAGGGAGAGACATCCTTCGGAAATTTGAGGAAGGCCGAGCAGGCCCAGCACCTGTGGGAATGCAGGATCCCCTCAGGGGAGAAACGATGGGAGCAGGGCAGGGACGCGGGACGGAGGGCCAGGAGGTCGGAATGAGAATAGCGTCCGGAAGAGCCACAGCTCGCGTATGAGAGATTTGGGTCCAGCCCGACCTGCAGCCCGTCCTCAGCGCGGACGGGCGCAGACGGGCTGGACTCTGGCGTGACTCCGGCGGGCATCCGGCGCGTCCGCTACGCGGAGAGACCTGTCCGTATTTTAAGGGCAGCTAGAGCGCGTGAGTGCGTCCCCCACACCCAAGATGGCCGCTGTGATCCCTCGCCTCCCCGGGACCGGCTCTCAGCGTCAATACTCAGCTGAGAGCGGCCCAGGTGGTAGAGGGAGATCAGGAAAGACAGGCAAGTTGCCAGCGAGCAAAAACGCTAAAAATACAGCGTAGTTAAAATGCAGAACAAGTACTCGAGGAGCGAGTCTAAAATAGCGCTAAACACACAACAAGCAATCTGTTATAAAAGCAATTCAGGGATAGCATTGAGAGACCTCCGGCTTCCGCCTCAGAGGGGGAGAAATGAAGTAATCAGGAAAACGCTGTCCTAAGCCCTCTTTTAAGGGCAGCTAGAGCGCGTGAGTGCGTCCCCCACACCCAAGATGGCCGCTGTGATCCCTCGCCTCCCCGGGACCGGCTCTCAGCGTCAATACTCAGCTGAGAGCGGCCCAGGTGGTAGAGGGAGATCAGGAAAGACAGGCAAGTTGCCAGCGAGCAAAAACGCTAAAAATACAGCGTAGTTAAAATGCAGAACAAGTACTCGAGGAGCGAGTCTAAAATAGCGCTAAACACACAACAAGCAATCTGTTATAAAAGCAATTCAGGGATAGCATTGAGAGACCTCCGGCTTCCGCCTCAGAGGGGGAGAAATGAAGTAATCAGGAAAACGCTGTCCTAAGCCCTCTTTTAAGGGCAGCTAGAGCGCAGCTATCTCCACCATTGTTTGATGTGTTTATCATATGGGTTATTGGAGTAGATAAATTTGTTCTCATACTCCGCCATGTAGAGTATGGCCATCTCCGGCGCATAGGGACAGCCCATGGCCGTACCTTTAACCTGCATGTAGAATCGATCATTGAACCTAAAATAGTTCTTTTTGAGAGTGATTTCTGCCAGTTTCAAGATGAACGAGGTTGGGACCTGGTGGGGCCTGTCCCTCTTATCAAGATATAGTTCCAACACTTCAAGAGCCTCGTCTTGGGGTATCTGGGTGTACAAGGACGTAACGTCCATTGTCACCATTAGTTCTGTTGTTGGGTCGAATGGGGTGTCCTCAATTTTCACCAAAAAATCAGTGGTGTCTTTCAAATATGATTTGACCCCACTGATAAACGGCTTCAAGAAGAAGTCAATATACTTCGACAGTGATTCCAAACAAGATTCACACCCGCTGACAATTGGTCGTCCTGGGGGTTCTTTCGGGTTTTTATGGATTTTGGGCAAAAAATAGAGGATGGGGGTTCTTGGAAATTTCTTTACCAAGAACTCACCCTCCTTCTGGCCCACAAATCCTTCGTCCACACCGCTTTTTATTATTTCACAGATTTGGCCTTGGATCGCCCGGACCGGGTCCTCAGGGAGTTGTCTGTACCATTCTGTGTTGTTCACCTGTGATAGTCCTTCTTTCAGATAATTTTCTTTAGACCAAACCACGACTGCTCCGCCTTTATCCGCGGGTTTAATCACGACTGAAGGATCATTCGTCAGATTTTTAATTGCTAGCCTTTGGCCTTTAGTAATGTTTGGTTTGACATATTTTTTGCTCTGTTCAAGTTTGTTGATGGACGATAGCATGATTTGCTCAAATGCCACAACCTGTTTTGGAATGTTTTGATACGGAATAAAAGTGGATTTGTTTCTTAATCCTGTAACTTCAATGTCAGGGGATGGTGGTTTATTGGCAAAAAATGCTCGTAGGCGGATTTTCCTGCAAAAGGCAATAGTTTCCATTTTCAATCGGGTGAAATCAGTTCGCTGGCTTGGAACGAATTTTAAACCTAAGTTAAGGACGGATTCCTCTTCCTTGGTTAGTGTTTTGGTAGAAAGAAAGGGCCTTTTTTAGACAAAGGTCAACAGCCCGAAACTTTTACAAGTCTTAGAGCCCACCCAGTCCACAATAGTGAATCTTTCTACCAAAACACTAACCAAGGAAGAGGAATCCGTCCTTAACTTAGGTTTAAAATTCGTTCCAAGCCAGCGAACTGATTTCACCCGATTGAAAATGGAAACTATTGCCTTTTGCAGGAAAATCCGCCTACGAGCATTTTTTGCCAATAAACCACCATCCCCTGACATTGAAGTTACAGGATTAAGAAACAAATCCACTTTTATTCCGTATCAAAACATTCCAAAACAGGTTGTGGCATTTGAGCAAATCATGCTATCGTCCATCAACAAACTTGAACAGAGCAAAAAATATGTCAAACCAAACATTACTAAAGGCCAAAGGCTAGCAATTAAAAATCTGACGAATGATCCTTCAGTCGTGATTAAACCCACGGATAAAGGCGGAGCAGTCGTGGTTTGGTCTAAAGAAAATTATCTGAAAGAAGGACTATCACAGGTGAACAACACAGAATGGTACAGACAACTCCCTGAGGACCCGGTCCGGGCGATCCAAGGCCAAATCTGTGAAATAATAAAAAGCGGTGTGGACGAAGGATTTGTGGGCCAGAAGGAGGGTGAGTTCTTGGTAAAGAAATTTCCAAGAACCCCCATCCTCTATTTTTTGCCCAAAATCCATAAAAACCCGAAAGAACCCCCAGGACGACCAATTGTCAGCGGGTGTGAATCTTGTTTGGAATCACTGTCGAAGTATATTGACTTCTTCTTGAAGCCGTTTATCAGTGGGGTCAAATCATATTTGAAAGACACCACTGATTTTTTGGTGAAAATTGAGGACACCCCATTCGACCCAACAACAGAACTAATGGTGACAATGGACGTTACGTCCTTGTACACCCAGATACCCCAAGACGAGGCTCTTGAAGTGTTGGAACTATATCTTGATAAGAGGGACAGGCCCCACCAGGTCCCAACCTCGTTCATCTTGAAACTGGCAGAAATCACTCTCAAAAAGAACTATTTTAGGTTCAATGATCGATTCTACATGCAGGTTAAAGGTACGGCCATGGGCTGTCCCTATGCGCCGGAGATGGCCATACTCTACATGGCGGAGTATGAGAACAAATTTATCTACTCCAATAACCCATATGATAAACACATCAAACAATGGTGGAGATACATCGACGACGTGTGGCTCCTGTGGCAGGGGAGCCACACAGAGTTGATGTCCTTCCACACATGGATTAATGAAAAACACCGGGACATTAAGTTCTCACTGGAGTCCAGCAACCAAAGAATGACGTTTCTAGATTTAGAAATAACATGTGTGGATGGACACCTGAGATCGAGCCTTTTTCGAAAAAAGACAGACACCAATACCATTCTTCACCACCGGAGTGCTCACCCAAGAAGTCTTAGGGACAATTTGCCCTACGGGCAACTTCTTCGGATTCGAAGAAATTGCTCGGAAGTGAGCGAGTACGAGAGACATGCAACTAGGTTTTGTGAAGAAATGAAGAACAGAGGGTACCCCAAGAAATTACTGAATAATTCAAAGAAAAGGGCACGCCATACTCCCAGGGAGTGCTTACTTGAACGAACAGTTAAGCCAGAAATGGACAAACTGGTATGTGTGTCAACCTTCGGGCCAGACACACATAGAGTAAGGCAAATGGTCTTGAAAAATTGGCATCTATTGGAAGGACTTGAATGTCCGTTTCCGCGACCGATATTCGCCTATAAGAAGAATAAGAGTATTGGCCAAAGTATCATTAGAGCCGATGTGATGACCCCCAAGCCCAAAAGTGATCTCATGTCAATATGGGGCCTCAAGCCAATAGTAGGCCACCATAGATGTGGAAACTGCATATCATGTGAGTCCACAATCGAAGGGTCTGAATTCGAACATAGGGGTGTCAAATATCAAAACAATGGATTCTCTAACTGCAGAACCCGCAACGTGATATATGCGATCACCTGCGCATGCCAGAAACTCTACATAGGGAAAACAACACAACAGATCAATAGTCGCATTACCCAGCACAGGTCGCGCATAAAAAAGAAGGTGTTAAGCGCCCCCATGGTCCAACACTTTCTTGACCTAGAGCACAGTGAAACGGATTTCAAATGGACCGTACTTTGTACAATAGCGCCATCAGGCAACCAAGGCCCGATTGATATAGAGGAGACCCTGTTAAGGAAAGAGGCGTATCTGATCTTAAAATTCAATAGCGCCCAAAACGGATTGAACACTCTGTCCGAGGTGTCCAGATTATGAAGCACAAGTTGTGTGGGACTCCGTGAGGCCACATGGTCCCACCTTGAGGAATGGGGAATTAGAGGATGACGCACGTGAGTAACCAGAACTACAACTCCCAGAACACCTAAGGTCATGTGACCATATTTAGTCTCGGGGCAGTCTCACCGCCGCCCTCGACATTGAGTCATTTGGAAAGCGAACTGCTGAGCGAGAGGTGAGCGTAGACTCTATACGCCCAACTGAGACGGGCTGCTTTGTAGAGGGAACAACATGTAAAACCAATCCTCCCTTTTTCCAACAGCTTCATGTGACCGGAGAATAATTGTGAGTCATTACGCGGCATGGTTGATCAGTGACGGAAAACCAACCGAACAAACTAAGGCACAAAGTGAAACACTCCCGAAGCCCAGGGGGCACCTTACGAGGTAAGAGAAGCCCCGTAAACACTTGCTTTGGCCTCTGTATAGATTCAATCTGCTTGTATTGACTCCGTCCTCGCCCCTCCCAGGTGACTGAAGCTTCCCCGAGCCATAGGGAGATGCCCCGCCGTACCTAAGACTACTTTAAAGGTATGTCTTGTAACGTCTGCGCGATGTGATTGCAGGGTGAATACTGGTATTTGACTCTAAAACTGGTTTTTTAACGCTTTTTAGACTGAAATTTCAATGACCCAGAACAAGACATAGGATAAACCCGGCCACTGCCCAGGTAAATCGGCTTCTTCAAAAATTGTAGTAGACTCTAAGTGATCTTAGGAGATGAGACCCAAGATTGGATTTTAAATAGCTTTTCCTTTCTACACACAGGCATATAGTAATAACAAGGCCCTGAAGAGAACTCGTAACTGATGTACGAAGTTCGAAACGCGTCGGCAAGAAAGGGGATAGAATTAACAGGCATCCATTACATATAATTAACACGACCCCTAAAAAACGAGTGTTGTGCAACAATTGATGTATTGTGATATCTCCTTTCATTTGTGACTTTGTTCATTACTGTGAAAAGAAGTTTTCATTTTTTGACTTTTGTGACTTTTTTCTAAAATTAATGTCATGCTTTGTTGTGTATAGTAGAAGTATTTGTGATTTTCTTCTTTTTGTATGTTTCAAAAATTGATTTAATTTTTTAGTGTTCTTTGTCTGACATGAAATGTACAGAATTTTCTGAATTGATGGTTGAATTCATGGTATAAATAAACATACCGAACATATCTAATCCGAGTGGATGTGTTGCTCATAAGTAAGAGCTTTTTTGAAAAATAAGTGGGGGGCACTTTCTCTTCTCAAATACTATAGCTAAGGTCCAGCCTCTCCACTTGCTAAGGACCTAACTCCTTCACTTTAACAAGTTTCAGGGCGAGTACACACTCGCGAGAGTAGCACACGGGCAGTGTAAATTAAGCCCCAACTACCTATCATCATAAACGGGGGGGGTCCTTCGGTCCTCCCGAGCTAATGGCAGAGAAAGATACACTGTCCTTCTCAGAAGCACATATTCAAAACCTATGTGCCTCATCTGCCTTTGATAACATCACTCTCAGTAACTCCGCACAACAACAGAATGAGTCTGATAAACTCATTAGACTAAAGAAAAAACATATCCGGACTGAACTCCACGGGCATTTCCTCCTGAGACACCTCAGGGGTGGTACCATCCCATGGGGGCTTCAGGTTAAAAATGTCCCTGTGATATTTACGGAGGATAGTGAGTACAAAAAAGGCTTCAGCTGCATAAATACGAAGTGTAGCCGGGACCTAATGGTCCATACCATTGAAACAGCTCAACGACTATGCGTAAAGGAACTGGAAGAAATTGAGGTCTTAACAAAGAGTCTTCAGGAGAGCCCAGCAATCACAGACGCTAAGACGTTACTTGAAAAAATCGACAAAGACATCCAAACCTTTAGAGACATCACGATCAACTCCAAATCTGCCCAATACGAGAGAGACTCCAAATCATTTACATTAGAGAGGGCCTACCCATTCCTCAAGGAGGACTATTATACTCAGACAGAGTCGCGCGGAGCCCTATACAACTTTCAGGGACGCTCCAGGAATCGCTTCAAAACTTTTTCTGATACATCGTCCTCCTCTAATTCATCCGGACCCGAGGACAGAGGCAACAATCCAAACAAGAAAGGGCCTTTTTTAGACAAAGGTCAACAGCCCAAAACCCGGTTCAAACCCCAATGGGAAATGCGCACGCGCAGAAACTTTTACAAGTCTTAGAGCCCACCCAGTCCACAATAGTGAATCTTTCTACCAAAACACTAACCAAGGAAGAGGAATCCGTCCTTAACTTAGGTTTAAAATTCGTTCCAAGCCAGCGAACTGATTTCACCCGATTGAAAATGGAAACTATTGCCTTTTGCAGGAAAATCCGCCTACGAGCATTTTTTGCCAATAAACCACCATCCCCTGACATTGAAGTTACAGGATTAAGAAACAAATCCACTTTTATTCCGTATCAAAACATTCCAAAACAGGTTGTGGCATTTGAGCAAATCATGCTATCGTCCATCAACAAACTTGAACAGAGCAAAAAATATGTCAAACCAAACATTACTAAAGGCCAAAGGCTAGCAATTAAAAATCTGACGAATGATCCTTCAGTCGTGATTAAACCCGCGGATAAAGGCGGAGCAGTCGTGGTTTGGTCTAAAGAAAATTATCTGAAAGAAGGACTATCACAGGTGAACAACACAGAATGGTACAGACAACTCCCTGAGGACCCGGTCCGGGCGATCCAAGGCCAAATCTGTGAAATAATAAAAAGCGGTGTGGACGAAGGATTTGTGGGCCAGAAGGAGGGTGAGTTCTTGGTAAAGAAATTTCCAAGAACCCCCATCCTCTATTTTTTGCCCAAAATCCATAAAAACCCGAAAGAACCCCCAGGACGACCAATTGTCAGCGGGTGTGAATCTTGTTTGGAATCACTGTCGAAGTATATTGACTTCTTCTTGAAGCCGTTTATCAGTGGGGTCAAATCATATTTGAAAGACACCACTGATTTTTTGGTGAAAATTGAGGACACCCCATTCGACCCAACAACAGAACTAATGGTGACAATGGACGTTACGTCCTTGTACACCCAGATACCCCAAGACGAGGCTCTTGAAGTGTTGGAACTATATCTTGATAAGAGGGACAGGCCCCACCAGGTCCCAACCTCGTTCATCTTGAAACTGGCAGAAATCACTCTCAAAAAGAACTATTTTAGGTTCAATGATCGATTCTACATGCAGGTTAAAGGTACGGCCATGGGCTGTCCCTATGCGCCGGAGATGGCCATACTCTACATGGCGGAGTATGAGAACAAATTTATCTACTCCAATAACCCATATGATAAACACATCAAACAATGGTGGAGATACATCGACGACGTGTGGCTCCTGTGGCAGGGGAGCCACACAGAGTTGATGTCCTTCCACACATGGATTAATGAAAAACACCGGGACATTAAGTTCTCACTGGAGTCCAGCAACCAAAGAATGACGTTTCTAGATTTAGAAATAACATGTGTGGATGGACACCTGAGATCGAGCCTTTTTCGAAAAAAGACAGACACCAATACCATTCTTCACCACCGGAGTGCTCACCCAAGAAGTCTTAGGGACAATTTGCCCTACGGGCAACTTCTTCGGATTCGAAGAAATTGCTCGGAAGTGAGCGAGTACGAGAGACATGCAACTAGGTTTTGTGAAGAAATGAAGAACAGAGGGTACCCCAAGAAATTACTGAATAATTCAAAGAAAAGGGCACGCCATACTCCCAGGGAGTGCTTACTTGAACGAACAGTTAAGCCAGAAATGGACAAACTGGTATGTGTGTCAACCTTCGGGCCAGACACACATAGAGTAAGGCAAATGGTCTTGAAAAATTGGCATCTATTGGAAGGACTTGAATGTCCGTTTCCGCGACCGATATTCGCCTATAAGAAGAATAAGAGTATTGGCCAAAGTATCATTAGAGCCGATGTGATGACCCCCAAGCCCAAAAGTGATCTCATGTCAATATGGGGCCTCAAGCCAATAGTAGGCCACCATAGATGTGGAAACTGCATATCATGTGAGTCCACAATCGAAGGGTCTGAATTCGAACATAGGGGTGTCAAATATCAAAACAATGGATTCTCTAACTGCAGAACCCGCAACGTGATATATGCGATCACCTGCGCATGCCAGAAACTCTACATAGGGAAAACGACACAACAGATCAATAGTCGCATTACCCAGCACAGGTCGCGCATAAAAAAGAAGGTGTTAAGCGCCCCCATGGTCCAACACTTTCTTGACCTAGAGCACAGTGAAACGGATTTCAAATGGACCGTACTTTGTACAATAGCGCCATCAGGCAACCAAGGCCCGATTGATATAGAGGAGACCCTGTTAAGGAAAGAGGCGTATCTGATCTTAAAATTCAATAGCGCCCAAAACGGATTGAACACTCTGTCCGAGGTGTCCAGATTATGAAGCACAAGTTGTGTGGGACTCCGTGAGGCCACATGGTCCCACCTTGAGGAATGGGGAATTAGAGGATGACGCACGTGAGTAACCAGAACTACAACTCCCAGAACACCTAAGGTCATGTGACCATATTTAGTCTCGGGGCAGTCTCACCGCCGCCCTCGACATTGAGTCATTTGGAAAGCGAACTGCTGAGCGAGAGGTGAGCGTAGACTCTATACGCCCAACTGAGACGGGCTGCTTTGTAGAGGGAACAACATGTAAAACCAATCCTCCCTTTTTCCAACAGCTTCATGTGACCGGAGAATAATTGTGAGTCATTACGCGGCATGGTTGATCAGTGACGGAAAACCAACCGAACAAACTAAGGCACAAAGTGAAACACTCCCGAAGCCCAGGGGGCACCTTACGAGGTAAGAGAAGCCCCGTAAACACTTGCTTTGGCCTCTGTATAGATTCAATCTGCTTGTATTGACTCCGTCCTCGCCCCTCCCAGGTGACTGAAGCTTCCCCGAGCCATAGGGAGATGCCCCGCCGTACCTAAGACTACTTTAAAGGTATGTCTTGTAACGTCTGCGCGATGTGATTGCAGGGTGAATACTGGTATTTGACTCTAAAACTGTTTTTTTAACGCTTTTTAGACTGAAATTTCAATGACCCAGAACAAGACATAGGATAAACCCGGCCACTGCCCAGGTAAATCGGCTTCTTCAAAAATTGTAGTAGACTCTAAGTGATCTTAGGAGATGAGACCCAAGATTGGATTTTAAATAGCTTTTCCTTTCTACACACAGGCATATAGTAATAACAAGGCCCTGAAGAGAACTCGTAACTGATGTACGAAGTTCGAAACGCGTCGGCAAGAAAGGGGATAGAATTAACAGGCATCCATTACATATAATTAACACGACCCCTAAAAAACGAGTGTTGTGCAACAATTGATGTATTGTGATATCTCCTTTCATTTGTGACTTTGTTCATTACTGTGAAAAGAAGTTTTCATTTTTTGACTTTTGTGACTTTTTTCTAAAATTAATGTCATGCTTTGTTGTGTATAGTAGAAGTATTTGTGATTTTCTTCTTTTTGTATGTTTCAAAAATTGATTTAATTTTTTAGTGTTCTTTGTCTGACATGAAATGTACAGAATTTTCTGAATTGATGGTTGAATTCATGGTATAAATAAACATACCGAACATATCTAATCCGAGTGGATGTGTTGCTCATAAGTAAGAGCTTTTTTGAAAAATAAGTGGGGGGCACTTTCTCTTCTCAAATACTATAGCTAAGGTCCAGCCTCTCCACTTGCTAAGGACCTAACTCCTTCACTTTAACAAGGGGGGTAGACAAGGGCATACTGACGGGGGGGGGGGGGGCATGGGGGTAGAGAAGGAGGTAGGGGAGTCAGGGGGAAAATGCAGAGATCCGGGTTGTCCTGTTTTATATGATGACTGTTGGACCATTTACAAGATGATCTCGCATATACTATTGGCTTGCTGGTATGTTGGTTGGAAAAATCAATAAAATTCTTTAAAACAAAAAATGGGTGAGTGCTGGTCCTGCTACGAGTGGAGGGGGAGGTAGGCGGTTGCTGGATTAGTGCTTGGCCATCTTTTGGGCGCACCTTTGTTCAGTTTCCTCCCCCGACTGCTGCCTTTTCGACGGGTGGGCTCCGGCGCGCCTGTCGTTACGATGGGCACTGTTTATGCTCTGTGCTTTGAGAGCGGCTTCAGCGAACTTCTCAGCAGCGGGATTCCCTGGCGGCCCACGCTTAATGTTTGGCTGCGGGTTCTTTGGGTTACGCCCCTTCCTCTCGCATCACTTCGCTGTGGCCTCCATTGTGATTGGCCGGCGGCTTGGTTTACTCTCTGCAGCTGTTCGGTTTGAAACTGGGAATTTCGGCGTTTGGATTGGTCATTTTGAACTTATTTTCGACCTATTCAGTTCCTTCCCTCTGTATATATATATATATATATATACTCTGCTGGACGGGAGCTTTCTTCTGTTGTTGCTGGATTGGGTTCCTGCTCTTCTGCTGCTGCTCTTCTTTGTTCATTATGGGCAAGCATCATCGCAAGAGAAAGCATTCTTCTCCTATGCCTTCCTCTTCCCCTGAGGCCAGTGAGGACTCGGCTACTCATGTGAAGCGCGCCAGGGTGGATGATGATCAAATTAAACGCCTTATACTGGAGACGCTGTCTGA
Organism: Lissotriton vulgaris; assembly: GCF_964263255.1. NCBI lineage: Eukaryota > Metazoa > Chordata > Amphibia > Caudata > Salamandridae > Lissotriton > Lissotriton vulgaris. The sequence goes on from NC_141685.1 coordinate 236,723,201, forward strand.
AATGAAGGCGAGCAAGAAGGATGTTGGTGGTCATTCTGGTGCTGCTGCCTTTTACTCGGACATTTCCTCCTCTGATGATTCTGATGGGTCTTCTCTCGCTGCAGTTGAGCTTCAGGGCAAATACATTTCCAGGGATCTCTTGCCTGATCTCCTTTCTCATGTTTGGGCAAATATGGGGTTTCCGTATGCTTCTGCGCCCACTACCTCTCAGGATACGCTCTTGCTGCAGTTTAGGAAGCCTGTTGCCTCTTCTCTACCGGTTCACCCTTTTGTGTTGGATGTCCGGCTGAAGGAATGGAAGGACCCGGATCACTTCGCCATGCCCAGGTTTATGTCCAAGCTTTATCCTTTGCAGCATATGGCGGACTCCTTACCTGATTCTGTCTCGGTGGACTCCGTTGTGGCCAGTCTTGTGGGGCGTTCTTCCATGGTGGATGATAACATCCTGAGGGACGGTGTGGATAAAAAGATCGATTCAGCTTTGAAAAAGTCTTATGCTGGCTCTCACCTTGCTATTCGATCTGGAATTTATGGGGCCTATGTTGCCCAGTCTTTGCTGTCTGATTTCAAGACCCTGTTTTCCACGATGCAAGAGGGATGCAAGAGGGTGTCAGCTGTCCGGACTTACTGGAGTCCATGGAGCGCTAAACTGAATTTCTATCGGACATCGCCTTTGATTCAGTAAGGGCTTCTGCTATGTCCTGTCTGTGAGAAGTTGGCCTGGTATATGATGCTCACTAGTTCTAGTGATCACCTTGTACCATGCCAAGCAACCCTTATGATGATTGGTTGTAAGTCAACCTTATAGACCAGCTATCCTAGTAGCGTGGACAAAGGAGCCTTAGGCTAAACTCTGTAAAGGCATGTGAAGCAAGCTGTTTTACCATACACAATCCCCTTGAATACCAAATGAAAGGACACCACACATATATATATTGAAAATATGTATATATGTATTTACTACAAAATCCCCTATACTCTTTATGAGCACAGAAGCAAATGCGTTAAAACAAAACACAGTTTATATACACAAAAGTTGCACAATATGGATGAGCCCTAGGGGCCACCTAAACCATATACTAAAAAAGTGGTATAAGAACCACCTAGCTGAAAGGAAGTAGGCCTAGGGCCTGAGGAATCACCGGAGCTGTTCGGGACTAACAGTGATGAAGGCGGGAAAGGCCAGTGGGACTCGGGTGCAGTGCGAAAAGTGCACGCATATACCAATGTTAAGTCAATGGTGCGTAAAAGTTACAAAGTTAGTTCTTAAGGAACCTTCCGAGTGACCTAGAGGAGGGAAACTTTAGACACAGACACTAGAGGTGTGTACCAGTGTAGGAACACCGGCGTTGCTGAGTTACCTCACCCACAGGAAGCGGGTGCACAGGTGCGAAGTAGTGTCGGGTTTCGTCACGCAGGTCGATGGTCCTTGGAGCTGAAGATGCTGCAGGCGGCTCGATGTGAAGAGTTCCGGTGGACACAAGGGTGGATCTGAAGTGGTGAAGACCTGAAAGCAGAGGGGACAATGTTCAAAGTCAATAGCCAGTGACTACCGTGGAACCAGGATGGAACCAGGCGATGTCGGGTGCAAACAGGCGATGAGGTGTAGCTTCTCTCTGCAGCCACGTGGACACAAAGAGGTCGAGGACGTCCAGGCATCGGTCACGAGCTGTCTCACAAAGGCTCTAGCTGATGGCGGTGTCGACAACTTGATCGGAGCAAACAGGCCTTGGCTAATGCAAGCCACGCAGCAATCAAAAAAGGCTTATCACTCGAACCAGCAAGGTCAGAGCGGGTGCTCCTTTTCACAGGAGCGAGGGCAAGTCTGGAGCAACCAGACCCGCACTGTAGGTTGTAGGTTTCGGTGCCAAGATGGCCGCTGACCACGTGGCAAGTGGCCGGGATGGCGCGTCGAGTGGCACGATGCAAAAGGGCCCCACGCAGATCGTGGAGATGCTGGGGCTGATCTTCGGTGCAAGGGCTGCTCGGTTGTAGGGGTTCTCAATACCCAAAGCACAGCATTGAGGGTGCCTCGGGTGCTGCGCAGTCAGCTTTTCAGGGGTCTTCCGAGATGTCTGGTCCCACGTCTCTCGGTGCCTCCACGGGTCCCTTCTTTGCAAGGACTGTGGATCGGGCGGTGAGAAATCTGGGAGTCTGGGTCTCGTCAAGCTCTGGGCTCGGCTCCGGCGGGAGGCGGCAGCAAAGCAGACGTCGAGTTGCTGGATGGTGCCTGTGTTCACAGGGTGGCCACTCCTGTCGTAATTTGACAATGACTGGGTTAGCGTTAAGCTCTTGCTACACGTATTTCCCTTATCTTGGCCTTAGTTTTAAACGCAATTTTTTATGTTACGGCGGCCATTTTGGAGAATGGGCTGCCTTGTGGTCAGCGTGTCCTTTAGTCCTTTGTCCGTACCACTGATCACTTCAGTTTGCGCAGCAACAGGCTATTTTTAGTAATGGTCAAGCCCGCACATGCGCAGTTTCGATTGACCAGTCATCACTTAGGAATGTTCCGCCAAACTGACCAGTGGTGTTGTAACCCCTCCCATGAGTTGGCTGTGTTCCAAAAATGACCATATATGTACCTAAAACTCTGTAACCATGTACCTCCCATTTTCTAATGTCTGTAAAACTGTATAAAAGAAGGACTTACACCGATGTTCGGGGTGATACTTCTTGCATTGCCGAAGGGTGCTGTAGGAATATACCACCACCCCATGGGGTCTTAATAAACTTGTCTTTTACATTTTCTAGTTTCCGTGCCAACAGTTCTTATGGTGTAGAGGGTATTCTGCGGAGTATGTAGGCCTGGAGAACTCAAAACCACAAATTGGCGACCACGAAGGGACTCATCGGCGACTCGGATGCCCGAAGGAGAGGTTGTGACGAAGGATTGGAAACTCGCCATGGACGCGTACGCTGCCACTGAGTGACCCGAGTCCTGGCACCCACGGTGTTTTCTTCCTTTCCTTCTGATCTGACCTTCCAGGTGGCGCCGGTCCCCGACTGAGATCCTGTTCGTCTGCGTTGCTGTACAGTGCCTGTTTGGCTGATTTGATCAAAGACCTTGGCAGTTGGAACCTGGACATTTGAGATTTGGGTAAGAATTGTGATTGGTAAGGTAGTCTGCGGACGCTTACTGTAGTTCTGTGAATATGACTATGATTTGAGTTAGCTAACATTTGAGTTTGTGATTTTGATTTTATATGTGTAGTGCACTTCACATAGGCAGGCATGTAGAGATGTTTCTCTAACTTCGTTTGTACTTTGAACGGCACATTTGTGTGAAGTATAATAAGTGCCATTTTTACAGTATCACGTTTTCGTGGTACTTTTTGAACATGCCTGTTGTAAGCACACTCCGAGGGATGTGCTGTCTTGGAAATGGTACCTCATATAGATTAAATGAATCTCAGCCGGCTCCCCCAGAGGGGACTCCTAACCGTGAAATGTATGTGAAATTTGGCCTTCCCCCTATACTGTATAGTAAATTGTAGAATAAATATACCAAGTCTGATCCCGAGTTGCAATGGCCACTACATGGGTCGTTTGATTTACGAAAGGTTCAGTTTGTGGAGCAATGTTTGTTTCAGCGCAGGTCTAGACAGGACATGTTTGATTGTGTGCAAATGTGGGAGAAAGCAGTGCGTGAACGAATGAAGCGTGGGATTGCCTTGGCGGAAAAAGAGCAGCGCAAGGCTGCTCGAGATAAGGCTTTACAGCTGGAGGAAAAGGAGTTACAGGAGAAGAAAGAGAGGGAGGCACGGGAACGTAATTTGCAAACGACCGGTCAATTTCCTATTCGATGTCCGCTTTATCCTGTCCTTACTAATGAAATTGATGATTTTTCGTTATTAGATCGATCTCCGCCTCCGTATGTTCAACCTACGGCTCCGGAAGAGAACTTTGGTGATGATGACCGAGATAGTGCGAGTACGAGGTTAACTGCAAATAGAGCCGCGGAATTACGTGGTTTAGCCAGAAAATTGAATTTGAATAGAATAACTATGTCAGAGGTTATAGCTGAAAGGGATAAGTGGTCGGAACGAGAACTGATGTGTTTTTTAAATACCTTTGCAGATGAAGTTATTGAACGATTCCGTAAGAATTCAGAGGATTTAAAACCCAAGGATATGTCAGTCCATCATGAGATATTTGTTCTTGCAGATGCAGATGGCTTTTTCTTACGATTGGTCCAGCTACGGGATGAGGCGTCCAGATTGCGGGAAGTACGAAAGGCATCAGAGAAGCCTGGGCCGGAGTCGACGGAGCAGTCCAAACAGTGTTCTATCCTGGGAACAGATAAGTGTTCTAAAGTGCATGTTATGCCTATGCGTGAAGCTGCACCTTTGTATGTTCCCCCTAAAGGGCAAGGTACCAGTGATGATAAAACGTCAGGGGATGCAAAAGGGTATTTTATATATAATTGGGTGTATACGCCTTGGAATAGGGCGGATGTTATGGCGTTGAAAAATGCTTTACCTGATCCCCGTAAAAATCCGGCAGATTTCTATGAAGGAGTGGAGGGGGCTATTTCCTCTTGTGTTATGACGCTTGTTGATATAGATCTTTTCTTTGGATTAATTCTTCCCCCTGATATGTGGAGAGCGATCCGTAAGTTCGATGATCAAACAATGTTCGGAGCCACTTGGAAAGATATAAGCCAAGCTGATTTAGACAGGGAGCCTGCATGCAAACCTTGTCGATTGATTTTAGATCTTCCAACAGCTATTTTGAATAAATTGAAAACGCTTGTTCCCCCTAAAAAGATTGATTGGACTATGTTAGCCTCGTGTAAACAGAAACAAGACGAGTCGGTATCTGACTTTTTCACACGTTTTGAAGAAGCATTTCATGATTACAGTGGGCAATTGTTAACGGATGATACGGGTAGGCATCTGTTTGTCGATAAGTATGTGGCTAATCTCCTGCCGGAGATTGCAAAGCGGTTGAAAATGAGTGAAAGTTCCTGGACCACGGCGACCCCTGCGTCTTTGTTAACGATGGCTCAGTATTACGAGCGGCAGGAATTAGAGGCTAAAGAAAGTGTTGATAAGAAAGCGAAGGAGTTGAAGACGAAGGTGATGTTGGCACAGGTTCGTGGTGCACAATCTAGAGGGAATGATAGAGGCAGGCGAGGAGGGAGTAATACGTCATATGGTCGTACCGATATTGCTGAGGACCAATGTGCATATTGTAAAGAGTTTGGGCATTGGGCTGAAGTCTGTCCGGTGCTCCGTGAGCAACGTAGTCAGCGTGGTCGAGGTGGTGGAAGGTCACGGAATAGTTATTCTGGAGCGAGGGGTGGCGTAGGTGATCGTGGTAGGTTTGAAGCGAGGGGTCGTGGTCAGGATGAACGAAATGCTTTTGATCGGCGAAATCAGTATCAGATATCGGAGAGTGAGAACGTGGAGAGTCAGGATTATGTGCATGCATAGAACTGCGTAGGATGGGATGTGGAATCGGTTGAAGTGCCAGTAGATCAAAGAGGTCCATATGTATCAGCGGGCATTTTGGGTTCTACTGATCAGTTTTTAGTTGACACAGGAGCTACTCGTAGTGCTTTGTCTAAAAACTTGGTTCCAAGGGCTCCCCTGTCTGGCGAAACGATAACATGTATAGGGTTTGATGGCACACCCTCTCCAAGCCCATTATCACAACCTCTTGCATTTTGTATTGACAAATTTTTTGGTTTTTGTCCATTTTTGTTGTCACCCCATACTCCAGACAACATTATGGGCATTGATTTGCTCAAATATTTTCGAGCAACGATGCGCTGCGCTCCAGAAGGAGTGCAGGTTATTTTGAATGACAATTACCCTGATTCAGGCAGACTTTGTACCATGCAGGAAATTGAAGCATTAGCCTCTCTCCCGCATACGTTATGGGCGACATCAGGTACGGATGTGGGACAGATGCTCATCCCGCCTATTCGAATTACTGTCAAGGAGGGAGTATCTTTGCCACGTGTACCGCAGTATAAGATATCCAGAGAAGGTGAAATTGCTCTAACGCATATCGTTCAGGATTTGATTATTACAGGAGTAGTGGAGGAAGTTCCTTACAATGTTTGTAACAGCCCTATTCTTCCGATCCTTAAGAAAGACACTGACGACAAAGTCTATCGATTTATTATTGATTTGAGAGAAATTAACAAAATTGTCATTCCCCAGTACCCGGTGGTGTCTGACATCACAACATTACTTACTTTGGTGCCCCCCACTGCAACAACTTTTTCTGTTATTGACCTTAAAAATGCGTTCTTTTCCATTCCCATTCATCCTGACAGCAGATACCTATTTGGCTTCACGGTAAATAATACATCGTATAGATTTTGTCTTGTTCCTCAAGGTTACACAGAGAGCCCTAGCATTTATAGCCAGGCTTTAAAAAGACAGCTCGATTCATTTGAATTGCAATCCGGAGTAGCCCTTATTCAATATGTTGATGATCTCCTATTGGCTGCAGACACCTATGCACAATGTGAGGAAAGTACTCTTGCCTTGCTCTCCTTTTTGGCTCAGAATAATAATAAAGTTTCTAAGAAAAAGCTGCAATACTGTAGACCAAAGGTGACCTACCTCGGTCATCTTTTGTCTAAGGAGGGGCGTGCATTAACATCTGATCGAATTCAAGCAATTTTAGATAATGCCCCTTGAATGGACAGATGAATGTCAGAATGCTTTTGAACAATTGAGACAGGCCCTTTGCTCTGCACCCGTGTTAGGTACACCAGATTACACAAAGATTTTTACGTTGTACGTGGACGAGAAAGATGGATGTGCGTTATCAGTGTTAGTGCAGACGCACGGGGATAAACAGAGGCCATGTGCGTACTTCTCAGCCATTCTTGATCCTGTAGCACGAGGGTTACCTGGGTGTTTCCGAGCAGTTTCAGAAACAGCAGTAGCTATACGGCAGAGTGAGGGAATAGTTTTGTCACACAAACTGTTGGTGTTAGTTCCACATGCAGTGGACGCTCTGTTAAATCAAATGAAAACCCAGTATCTCACGAGCGCACGTTTAACAGGATATGAGCTCACACTTCTGGCGCCACATATCACACTGAAAAGATGCGCTACCCTGAACCCTGCCACTTTATTGCCATATCCGGTTGCTGAGGGCCAAGAGGAAGAACATCATGATTGTGTTTTCCTGACCGAAGAACAAACAAAGGGTCGTGTCGACTTGCAGGATACGCCACTTCCAGATGTGGATGGGGAACTGTGGGTTGATGGATCGTGTTTGAGGCTGCCAGATGGCACAACGTCTGCAGCATATGCGATCACGACACTTAAGACAGTGGTAGAAACAGCACGAATACCACAGAAATCGGCCCAAGCAGCAGAACTGATAGCTTTGACAAGAGCCTGCGAATTGAGTGCTGGCTTATGTGTGAATATCTACACAGACAGCCGGTACGCCTTCGGAGTAGCGCATGACTTTGGCCTACTCTGGAGAGAACGTGGGTTTTTGACTTCGCATGGAGTACACATTATGCACGGAGAGCTAGTGCGTGATCTCCTAAATGCGTTACTTTGTCCAAAGAAAGTGGCGATAATCAAATGCAGTGCACATAAAAAGGTCACTGACAAAGTGGGACAAGGTAATGCTTTTGCAGACAGTATAGCACGACAAACGGCCATGTCACGAAATGACTCCCCCATGTATGTAGTGAAATTGCAGGCCGAGCGATGGCATGATGCTAGAGCAGAGATATTAGACATCCAGAAATCAGCGACTGAAGCAGAACTTGCAACATGGGCAGCAGAGGGGGTGTTGGATGATGAAGGTTGTTGGAGGAGTAAAGATATGGAACGATGGAAATTGCCTGCAGCTTACTTGCAAGCGATGGTCCAGATGACACATGGGTTGGCACATGTTGGAGCTCTCGCAATTACTCGATTGTTAACACAAGTTTGGGAGCATCCTGAGATTGCTAACATGGCCAAGAGAGTAGTGCAGACCTGTCTGATATGTTTACAGCACAATCCTGCAAAAGGGACGCATACTCCGAAAGGAGGGTTCGTTCCACCTTCTGCACCATTCGAGGTACGACAAATGGATTACATCCAGCTTGAGCGTTGTAATAACCTTAAGTATGTCCTAATGGTGGTGTGTGCCTTTAGTAAATGGGTTGAGGCCTTCCCCACGAAGGATAATACAGCTTTGACTACAGCTAAGGTTTTGCTCAAAGAGTACTTCCCTCAATATGGCGTTTGCAAATTTTTGTGGAGCGATAATGGTCCCCATTTTGTTGGGAAAATTGTGGAATATGTGTTGAAGGGATTGGGGATTCAGCAAAAGTTCCATGCTGTGTTCCATCCTCAGTCAGCAGGCCTGGTTGAACGGTATAATGCTACTTTGAAACTAAAGTTGGCTAAGATTGTGGCATCTACGTCTTTGAAGTGGCCGGATGCCTTGCCGTTAGCATTACTCTCTATCAGATAGGTACCCCACTCTCGAACTGGCCTCACACCTTATGAAGTGGTGTTCGGAAGGCCGATGAATATATGGGGAGTTCCTAAGCCTCGATTGTTACATGATGTGCCCTGTATAATGATGAACGATTATTTGGCACGATTAACAAATGATTTACTTTCCATTCATCAGCAGGTTCGAGAAGCGCTCCCCAACAATTCCATTGGAGAGGCTCATAATCTTCGTCCTGGCGACTTTGTGATGGTCAAGTCCTTTGAGAGAGCAAGCAGCTTGGAACCGAGGTGGCGTGGCCCCGAGCAAGTACTGCTGGCAACCCGAACTGCGGTGCGAGTGACCAACAGGAAGCGGTGGGTGCATTCTACTCACTGCCGCCGTGTCTCTCCGGACCTAGTGAATCCTACTGTGCTATCTGACTACAGAGATATTTTGGATGAGGAAAAGAGCCCAGCTGTGACGTCGGCCGAATTGGAGGGAGCCTTCCCGGACCACTCTGTTTCTGGACAGCAAAGATACAATCTGCGACCACAATAAGAGGGAGATTTTCTTTTTTGGTGCGAGACTGGTTGAGTTACCGCTCTGGGGTTTGTGAAACGGAAGCCGGGAATCTCAAGGGGGGGGACCAGTTCTGCCAAGAGTAGCGACACCCGTCTTGACCCCGGAGAAGAAAACAACGGCTACCTCGGAGCTCAGCACTCATATTTTTATTTTTTTAGTTGTATATTTTGAGACATTGTGAACTTTTTGAACTATGGCGTCTTCTGCAGCACGAGACAAAAGAATCCTTGGAGCTGTATTGTTTGTGTTGACAATTGTGGTGATAGCTGTTATAGCCTGGGTTGTAGAACTTGTGGTACCTGTACGAGAACATTTGCTGCCGACTACCCCGGCTCCATCTGAACATTTTAATTTCACCTTACCGTATCATGAAGAACGGCACCGACAGACCTACTTGAACAATAGTTTCATTCAAATCTTGCATCATACTCACAATATGACGAACACTTCTAACTGTTGGGTATGTGGGATGTTGCCTGGACATCAGAAAAAAGGAGGCACACCGCTTATCCCACTCCCGTTTTCCCACAATGGGTCTTGCAATGCCTGGTACACTCTCCTGTTTACTTTGGGCTGGCCAACAAAAGGGGGGTTGCTTTTCCGTTTAAATAAGATATGCTATCATGATCGGGACGGCTATCCACAAGCTGAGGGTACTCGGTTCGAATGGGAGGAGTACCGCCCCGACAATGTATCTGCACCACGAATTTACAGTAACCAACGGGATATTAACATGTCCAATTCTCATGTTATTAATGTCATTGATACAAAGGCTGACCTCTGTATACGTAATAAAGGTACAATTCCAGTTGGCAGAAGTGAATGTAACACCACACTTACCTGTGATAGCCCGAATGGCATTTCATTTGTAGCCTCCCGAAATACATACTTCATATGCGGCAATAAAGGTTATCATCGTCTCCCGTTAGGATGGTTAGGAACATGCTATATCTCTTTTGTATTGCCCCCTGTATTCATTGCCCCACCAATGTATCATAATGATTATGTTTTGTATCATGACTTTGTACTAAACAGAGTCAAAAGAGCAGTAGTCCTCGAAGATATTGATCAAACCGACACTGCACTGCAACAATATGTAGATTTTAATTTGGGTCTGTTTTCCTTTGTGGGAGCTGCTCTGAACAGTCGGAAAATACGACGACTAACTCGTGTTGTTGAAGCTGTTGCTAATGATACTGCTTTTGCATTGGGGAATATAACTGAAGAGCTTCAAATATCTAGGATTGTAACGCTCCAGAATCGGATGGTTTTAGATGTTGTACTAGCCGATCGGGTGGGGGGGGGCATGCCTCATTATCGGAAGTAGTTGCTGCGTTTTTCGTGCCAGATAATTCACCATCTGTATACGATGCTATATCCAAATTACACAAAATTGCTGCTGAAATACATCCGGACAATGGTACATGGACCTTTTCGGGGTGGTTCTGGTCAATGCTAAGTACATGGGGCTGGAAGTTACTGACAATCTTATGTATCATAATTGGGATATTGTTCTTTCTATGCTTATGTATACAATGTGGCCCTGCATTATGTTCTATGTGTTTATCAGCTTGTATACCAGCTAGGCGAGCTCTTGCCCAAAATGAATTAATGCTTCATAAAGAAGTGGCCCAGATCATGTCCATCGATATAGAAGACGAGTATCCTGATTATGTCCATTATGAGGTAGCTTCAGCTAAACGCTAAAAGGGTCGTCTGTCGTAATTTGACAATGACTGGGTTAGCGTTAAGCTCTTGCTACACGTATTTCCCTTATCTTGGCCTTAGTATTAAACGCCATTTTGTATGTTACGGCGGCCATTTTGGAGAATGGGCTGCCTCGTGGTCAGCGTGTCCTTTAGTCCTTTGTCCGTACCACTGATCACTTCCGTTTGCCCAGCAACAGGCTATTTTTAGTAATGGTCAAGCCCGCACATGCGCAGTTTCGATTGACCAGTCATCACTTAGGAATGTTCCGCCAAACTGACCAGTGGTGTTGTAACCCCTCCCATGAGTTGGCTGTGTTCCAAAAATGACCATATATGTACCTAAAACTCTGTAACCATGTACCTCCCATTTTCTAATGTCTGTAAAACTGTATAAAAGAAGGACTTACACCGATGTTCGGGGTGATACTTCTTGCATTGCCGAAGGGTGCTGTAGGAATGTACCACCACCCCATGGGGTCTTAATAAACTTGTCTTTTACATTTTCTAGTTTCCGTGCCAACAGTTCTTATGGTGTAGAGGGTATTCTGCGGAGTATGTAGGCCTGGGGAACCCAATACCACACTCCCAGGCCACAAGGGAGATGCTCTTCAGTCTTCTGTGCAGCAGAATGTCGAAGTCCGGCGTCTTCTTAGTTTTAAGTTGATTTCAGGACGATTTGAGGTGCTATGGCACTGCTCCCACTCTTATTCCCAATCTGAGGGGTGGATCATCTGCTAGGTCCCTCCTCTGGGTGGGACCAGGAAGGGGGGCGGTTATACCCCCTTTCCTTTGCCCAGCTCCTCGCCAGGCCTGGGTCTGGAAAGTCCCAGGACCGGTTTGGACTGGCTTATGCACGAGGACACCTTGTGTGCCCCGGGCATGTCTGATTCTATTCAGCCCTGTCCTACCCAATACACAAAATCCTGTCAGGGGTGGTGCTCGCACCTCCCAAGTCAGGAAACCCTTTGTCCAAGCCTCCTTCGCTGGAAGGACTCCCAGCAGCAGGAGGTCAGACTTGTGTCTGTGGTGGCAGCATCCATTTTGTGATGCTGAGGCTCTGGTTAACTTTAACCGGGGTTAATGCTATGTACATGTCGTGTCCCTCTAGAAGGGTGGAATGCTATTCCCGTCGACAGAACTGTCGAGGGGATAGTATTCCAAATCGTATGACACCTTACTTGACATGTTTTGATAAAGCTAAACCAAAGTTAGCATATAACCGCGAGGATTATAATGCACTTAATAGTATATGGTATGGCAATATCCCGGAACAGCTAAGGGAGTTGTTCCCGACAGCTGCAGACAGGCTAGCTCATGCTAGAGCACCATCTCACATGAAACCACGCACTCTGCCCCCAGGATTGCAGGGGCCTTCCATAGGAATGGCTTATAGGTTAACATCTGTCCAGTTAAGGTTAGATATAGGGATACTATATCTAAGTAAGAGGTGATTACACCAACTTACCCCAGCTGATTGATCAGCCAGTTGTGTCAAATATGGAGGCCAGGCCCGGGGTGGCACAATACATGCTGCAGCCCCTGGTAGGCCTTGGCTACACCTATGCCCTGGGTACCTAGGGTACACTGTTACAGGGGCCAATAAGGTGAACCAGTTCCAATTCGTAATGCACCTAGGGTGCATTGGCAGTAATTTAGAGAGAAAACAGCAGGCTGTGGGTCTGATTAGCAGGCCCACAGCCACATTAAGTCATAAACCAGTGAAGCAAAAAGCAAAAATTTGGGGTGACCATAGGATAGCAGTGTCAGGTCTGTCGTGGTTGCTCCTCAGGATTGGATTGATGCTATAGGGGGGCCCACCTCTAGATCATCCCAAGTCTGACTGTCAACGTCACAGACTGTTAAGGAGATCAAGCGAGGAAAAAATATAAGTCCGGAGGGGAACAGCTGGGCAACTGGAACCGCAACCTGTAAGTACAGAAGCAAGGGATAAGTGTACCTATAACCCTAAGCTGGAAAACAGGCTAATCAATATACCACATGCTATCTCACCTGCATATCCTACAGGTCTGCATAAACAAAGGAACGATCTAAAGGGCGGCTTCTAAATCCCCTGGTTCTGCTACTGGAAGATATAATAAAGAGAACATTAGAAAACCCCCATGTTCCCTCCCTTCCTTTGGGCTGGACCTTATGGATAATGAAACTGGAAAAACACCTACCCAGATTTTAGGATGTAGATAACCCAACACTGCCCAGAACAAAAAGGAAGGATGCGTACTCTCATGGACAGAATATCACAACCAATGGTTCCTCCTCCGAGGAAATGTATGAAACGATTGTTCCCGGGGAATTGCAGGAAGAGTCAACCCCAAGTTATTGCATACATTCCCTAAACAGTTTGTTGATCAAATGAGCAAAAGGTACTAAATCATAAGCCCAGCGTAAAGCAAAAACAAAGCGTCTTTACGGATCCTTCTCTGTAAGCGCTAATGGGTAAGTACTGTGTAATGACTGGTTAAGCGGCACCTAAGCCCAGGTGTCCTGCACGAACCGGAGCAAGACGCTCCCTGAAGGTATTAGTAAAACTAATACACAAACACCAAGTTCCAACAAAGTAATAAACACACTCAAGCACCCCACTCCGTAATGGAAAACCTGAGACTTTGATGAAAGTTCACGATATGGGCGTTTCCTAAGCCCCACCAGGGTAATCCAGAAAGCAGGTGCCAAGAATCCTGGGGACCGTTCAGATGCAGGCGCTTCCTAAGCCCCACCAGTGTAATCCAAGAACCATAAGCAAATAGCGCTAAAGCACAGCGCTCGTAGCGGGCGCTACCTAAGCCCCACCTCGGTAAACCACGATCCGGACGAACCGGACCAACGCTTACCGCCGCCGATCTCCAAAGAACCTTCAACTCGAACACAGGATACACGCCAAGACACTCTCCTCGCAAGCAGGAATAATCGGCAGCGCTTCCACCGTAAGACGCCATATTAATCCCTTTAGTCGCACAGCGTCATAGCAGCGCGCCGTGCAAAGGATCATGGGATATGTAGTTTCCCAACCCGTTCCATAGCAGAGAGCAGGCAGTGATTTACCAGCGGTCGGGGGGAATCGTGACAAGCAGACCCTACTCTCCTACACTGTGGTTCCTCTATTGCTGCTCATCGGAACCTGTTGCTACAGGGTTGGAAGATGGATGCGGCTCAACGTTACATGGCTTTGAGATTGCCTTTCACTGGTACCCGTCTGTTTGGTGACTCTCTTGAGGATAAGCTGCATAAGGTCTTTAAGGAGCGCAAGCATTCCTTGTCTTTTCATGAGCTTCCGTCCCGTGGGGGTTCCTCCTTCTCCAGTGCCAGGTTATTCCGCCAGCCTTCCAGGTTTCAGCAGTCTTCCTTCAGGAGTCTGCGTGGCACTGGCTGGTCCTTTCTGCTGAAGTTTCAGAAGAAATCCCAGCGGGGTGCTGGGTCTGGCCCGCAGCGTTCCTGACTATGCCGTCCAGGAGGTCGGTCTCGCTGGTGGTCCACCTGTGGTTGATGGGAGACTTTGCATGTTTCTTCCTGCTTGGCGATTGACAACCTCCGGCAAATGGGTGCTGAATGTTTTGTCTCGAGGTTACCGGATTCGGTTCCTGTCCCCCCCCCCCTCCGGGGTGGTGATGGTGATGACTCCGACTCCTCGGGACGCCTTCCGCCGTCTAGCCTTGCTGGAGGGTGTTCGTCTTTTGGTCAGCAAGCATGCGGTTGTCCCTGTTCCGGAGAGGGAACTGGGGATGGGTGTCTACTCCATCATCTTTGTGGTTCCAAAGATCACGGGGGTTTCCGGGTGGTCATCAACCTTCGGGGTCTGAACTTGTTTGTGAAGAAGATCCCATTCAAGATGGAGACTCTCCAGAAGGTGATTCCGCTGAACCTGTCCGGGTGGGTGTTCTCCTCTCTTGATCTCCAGGACGCATATCTTCACGTTCTCGTGGCTGTGGGGGATCAGCGCTTCCTGTGCTTCAGCCTGGAGGGACAGCACTGGCAATTTTACGTCCTTCCTTTTGGTCTTCGGTCCGCCCCCTGGGTGTTCACCAAGGTGGTGGCTCCCTTGGTGGCTCATCTTCTTCTCCTGGGGGTGTCCGTGTTCCCCTATCTGGACGACTGGATGGTCCAGGCCCCTTCTCTGGAGATCATGTCTCACCACCTTCTCTTGACCATGTCTACGCTCGAGGATCACGGGTTCTTGATAAACTTGCCGAAGTGCCACCTTGTGCCTGCCACCCGGAGAACCTTCATCGGGACCGTGTTCGACTCAGTGCTGGACAGGGTGTTTCTGCCGGACTCCCAGATTCACCGTCTTCAGTCATTGTTGAGGAAGTTGTTGTCCCACGCTGCGGCTCCCCTCCTGCAGTGGCTGGAGGTTCAAAGTCACATGGCTGCGTCTGTTTTCACCATCCCCTGGGCCAGGGTTCATCTGCATCCTCTGCTGTGGCATGTTCAGAGGTGGGTCCCCTTTCCTGTTTTGGACTATGCTGTTCCTGTGACTGTGTCTCTGGACATTGTTGCTGCTCTCCAGTGGTGGCTGGATTCTTCCCACCTTTCCAAGGGGATGTGTATCCATCTGCCTCCCCCTCTGGTTTTGACCACGGATGCCAGCGCATCCGGCAGGGGTGCGACTTTGGATCATTGGGCGGTGCAGGCCCGTTGGCTCCCGTCTGAGTCGTGCAGGTCATCCAACTGGAGGGAGTTGTTTGCCGTGGAGAGGGCGCTTCACTTCTTCCATCTTCATCTGAGGGGTTGCCATGTCCTGGTGAGATCGGACAACACGGTGACGGTGGCCTACATCAATCACCAGGGCGGGACCCGCAGTTCTTCCCTGAACCTGGTGGCCTGCTCCATTTCGTATTGGGCGGAGCAACATCTTCTGGCCCTCTCTGCTCAGCACATTCGGGGTGTGGACAACGTGATGGTGGATTCGTTGAGTCGGAGGTTCCCTTCGTCTCTGTCCCTGTGTCTGGCTCCCCGGACTTTTTGGTTCGGCTCCAGGTCCCCAGAGCGGGGCGCTTGGGGGGTGGATGCCTTGTCTCTCCGGTGTCCTCCTTGGCTTCTTTATGCCTTTCCTCCCTTTCCTCTGATTCCTGCCTTCTTGCTGAAGGTTCAGCGGGAGGGGGCTCAGGGGGTGGCCATTCTCCCTCACTGGCCGCAGAGATCTTGGTTTCCTCTGTTGCTGGGTCTGGCTGTGGGTCCTCCTTGTATTCTGCCCTGTTACCCCTCTCCATCTTTGCCCATCAGTGACCATCCGGGGCCCGGGGCCAGAACCCCTGGTCCAATCTTGTCGTACTCCAGAGGTGAGCTAATGGAGCTCAACTGTGGTAAGTCTCAACCCGATCAGGGCTGTATGCATGTGTTGGTTCGGGAGGGCTTGTTGAGTTCTCCTAGGAGTACCACAGCGCGGGTGCGCCACGCCAAGGCTCATGCGTTAAAGTTCGGTCTTCTGAACACGCGCTCTCTGCAGGGACACAAGCTGGAGGTCTTCTCATTATTGGAAGACGGAGAGCTGGATGCCCTTGCACTCACGGAAACGTGGCTGGAGGATTGTTCAGTGCCGGATTTAGTGGCGGCCCTACCAGACAATTATTTGGCACTCCACTTCAATAGGGAGGGAGCCAAAAAAGGAGGGGGAGTAGCTCTCCTCTATCAAGCACGTCTCCGCGCTGAAAGATTCTTATCAGAAACCTTGGGGGGCGCAGAGATCCTAGGAGTCAAACTCAGACAGGGGGCGGCGTGTGTGGTGTTCTTGGTGGTTTACCGCCCGCCTGGGGCTTTGCCGGATTTCCCTGTGCTGTTTACTAGACTGCTTCAGGATTTGCGGTCGAGATACGATAAAATGATCGTCGTCGGAGACTTTAACTACCACTGGGAGAAATCCCCTAAAGAAGGTCAAGCACTACTAATTGAGGAGGCAATTTCCTCCTTGGACTTTACTCAGCAGGTGAATGGACCGACTCATGAGAAGGGACATATGCTTGACCTAATCTGGACTACTATGCCAGTTCAGCACGCCACAGAGATCTTGCCATGCGTTTGGTCTGATCATTCGTTAATAAAATGTAAAATCCTTCTGAACGGCCATCCGCCCAAGCTGGGTGAAGGTTGGAAAATGGCCCGGAAATGGAGAAATCTTGATGGAGAGAGAATGAGGTCTTTCCTACAACAGTCTCCGCCGTTAAAGGAGCAGGACGCCAACGTCGATGCCCTTTGCGGACATCTCCACCACAAATTGGGGAGAGCCATTGAGTTGGTGGCACCCCTTCGCAGGGTGAAGAAGGTGGATAGGGGAGCTGGGGCCCCTTGGTATAATGAGTCCCTACGTGACATGAAACGTGGGGTGAGGAGGAAAGAACATGCATGGCGGAAGGAGTATGACGCCACTGCCAAGAAAGACTATATGTCTTCCCTGGCGTCCTACAAATCAGCCATCCAAACCAGAAAGGCGGTCTTTTTCGAGGAGAGAATAGTGGCAGCTAGGAATCCACAGAAGGAAATCTTTCGGGTTTTGTCAGAACTCAGGACAAACAAAGAGCAAAGCACTGAGTTCACCCAACAGGATTGTCAGAAGTTCCAGGACTTCTTTGTGAGTAAGATCTCCGACATTCTGGGAGAAATCGCTGCTACTACACCCCTCACTTGTCCTAGCCCCCCTGATTATACTGTTCCGCCAGTTCTCACTCCGTTAGCCGAGTTCCCTTCAATTGTAAAGCAGGAACTGACCAAGATCACGGACCGAGTTAAATCCGGTTCATTGGGGGATCCATGCCCGCCTGAAGTATTCAAGCTAGCACTACCAGGCATCGAAGAAGAAGTCTTGCACTTACTGAATACTTCTCTTTATACAGGACAGGTCCCTCTAGCATTTAAAGAGGCTCGACTGATCCCTTTATTAAAAAAACCTGGATCGGACACAAAGTGTCTAAAGAACTTTCGTCCCATCTCCCAGTTGCCTTTTCTGGCTAAGGTAATTGAGCAGCATGTGTTGGTATCGCTCTCAAAACATCTAGAAAGTAACAACCTGCTGGAGGCCAATCAGGCAGGGTTCCGTGCTAACCATAGCACGGAACTAGTCATGCTATCAATTCTGGATGAATTGAGGAGCCGGGCAGATACAAAAACACCTAGCGCCCTGGTACTACTAGATCTCTCCGCGGCGTTTGACACCGTGTGTCATGAACAACTTTTGTCGCGGTTGTGGTCTTTTGGTATCAGGGGTACAGCCCTGGCATGGCTTGCATCATTTCTGCAGGGCAGGACACAAAGAGTTCAACTGGGGGACCTGCTTTCCACCTCCGCGCCTATTACTTGCGGGGTCCCACAGGGCTCTGCTTTGTCACCCCTACTCTTCAACATCTATTTGCAGCCATTGATTGCACTCCTGAACAGGATGGACTGCCTAGTTTACAACTACGCTGACGACACCCAGATTATCATCCGGTTAGATGAAGGTCCAGGAGCGTCTACCAGGCTACAGGACATACTAAAAGCCACGGTTAATTGGATGTCTAAAAACTCCCTAAAAATTAACCCGGACAAGACGGAAGTGTTGCCCATTTCCATCACGGGCAACCCCTGGAACGAGAAATTCTGGCCTGCAGAGCTGGGTGTACCACCGAAACCAGCGGTTGCAGTTAAAAGTCTGGGTCTGTACATCGATGGAAAACTATCCATGGAAAAACAGGTCACGACTGTAGTAGGAACCTGCATTGGCTTAATGCGGCAATTGAGAAAAATATCGGCACTGCTATCGTTTTCCACCTTGAAACATGTGGTTTCAGCTATAATCTTGGCCAGACTGGATTACGGAAACTCTCTGTACATAGGGCTACCCCAGCGGCTGCTGGATAAGCTACAGGGGGTTATGAACGACGCAGCCAGGCTGATCTACAAGAAACCCAGGATGACCCACTCATCCCCTCTGATGCAGGAGCTTCATTGGCTCCCAATTCGGCAGAGAGTAGCTTTCAAGGGACTGTGTATAGTGCATAAGACGCTGTACGGGAATGCACCAAAATATCTAAAGTCCAGAATTTCCCTCTATACGCCGAGCAGGACTTTACGTTCATCAGATGCTACTCTCCTATCCCAACCCCGGTTTAAATTGGCCACGGTAGGGGGACGTGCTTTTTCTAAAACACTCCCAGCTCTGTGGAATAAACTGACCCCAGATCTAAGGAAGGAACGCAATTTGTTAACTTTCAGGAAAAAGCTAAAAACTGTTTTATTTAAACAAGCATGGAGCAGCCACTAGGTGTACTGCCAAGATCAAGTAATATGCTGAGCCTTACTAGGTAATTTGGACAATCAGCGCTTAGAGGCCCCGGTGGTTATAACGCGCTATACAAATTAAATAAATAAATAAATAAATACTCTGAGGTCCCCGTCTCCCTTCTGGTTCCTCTCACCTTGGCGGTCTGGAGGTTGAACGGTTGACTCTTGGGGTCCGTGGTCTACCCGACCACATTATTTCTGTGATGCAGGCCTCTCTTAGGAAGTCTGCTTTGGCTTCTTATTCCAAACACTGGAATTCTTTTTCTGGCTGGTGTTCCTCCCTTGCTCTGTCTCCTACCTCTTGCCCTGTGTCTTCTGTTCTTCAGTTTTTTCTGGATGGCTTTCAGAAGCGCTTTGCTTTACCTACCTTGCGGGGTCAGTGGTCTGCTATCCGTGCCTTCCGGGATCCGGATTCTTTTCAACCTTCGGATGGCTTATTGGTTTCTCGCCTCTTTCGAAGTTTCTCTCTCTCTTCTACTTCTGTTCGGTCTCTGGTACCCCCTTGGGATCTCTCCTTGGTCTGTGGACCTTAAGTTCCTGTCTTACAAAGTGGCGTTTCTGGTTGCTATTACTTCTGCGAGACGGCTGGGGGAACTTACAGCCTTGAGTTGTTCTCCCCCGTTTTTGCGGTTTCTGGATGACGCTGTGGTTCTCTCTTTGGATCCCGGGTTTCTCCCCATGATCCACTCTCATTTTCATTCCTCTCAGGAACTGGTTCTTTCTTCCTTGAGTCCTTCTCCTTCTTCTCCTTCTGAGCTCTTGCTTCATTCTTTGGATCTGAAACGTGCCTTGTCAGTTTAGGTTGCTCGGTCTGCGGGTTTCGTTCCTCTGACTCCCTCTTTGTGACCTTTGGTTTGTCTGGTCAGGTAAGGCTGCCTCTCGGCTTACTTTGGGTCGCTGGATAAAAGTGGCCATCTCTCTGGCTTATCTCGCTGCTGGTTTGCTTTGTCCTGCTGGGGTTCAGGCGCATTCCACTCGGGGTGTGTCTGCCTCTTGGGCTGCTTTTCATGGTGTTTCTCTTGATGAAATCTGTCGGGCTGGGACTTGGGCCTCCGAATCCACTTTTGTGAGACACTACCGGTTGAATTGTGCCCTTTCTGACCGGACCAATTTTGGTCGTGGGGTGTTGCAAGCTGTGGGGGTTGCCCCCTCGCTCTGAGTCTGTGTGTTTATTAAAACTTCCACTTGCTGCACTCCTTTGTGTTTGGTCTGTGTTTTGCTGTGTTTGGGTTGCCAAAGGCTTTGGTATGCCTCATGAGTGATGACTGGGTTGAGGACGAGGGACTTAGAGGTAATGCTATGATTACTTTCGGTAATCCCCATTACTCTTAGTCCTACTCTTCCTCGACCCAGTCATACGTAGTCCAGGCCTTTGTTGCTTGGTGTGTCAGGTTTTGCTTCTAGTGGTTGGGAGTATTATAGCACCTGGCAGGAGGGGGGTGGAGCCTAAAAGCGTTTCCTGTTTTGTTTCCTGTCTTGTGGGATACCTCATGAGTATGACAGGGTCGAGGACGAGTAGGACTAAGAGTAATGGGGATTACCGAAAGTAATGATAGCATTATTTTATCTAAATTTAAATTTTCTTGATATTTTGAGTTGCAGATTTTTAACTACTTGAAAGAAAGCACATTTTTAACTGTGTGAAAGAAAGAAGAACCAAATGTTTGCCTCTAGTATTTAAAAGTGAATTTGCTACGTCTACCAGTTTACTGTTACATATGGGCTACAGGAGGAAGAAAGGTAGTTTTATTTTACCATTCAAGCTCCAGGGCCATCACAAGGTGAGGGCAAACGGGTCTCTTTGCCCCAAGCCCCGCGCATTTAGCAAGGTATGCACTACAGTAGCAGAATGTGTTTACATAAAAAAAAGTATGACTGACATATGTGGAGAATACGTGGAGACATACGTGGAGAAGTGTGGCTCACGGTGTAGAGCAGGCAGAACTGGAAGCTGAGGTCAGACCCGGGACCAGGGCTCAATTCCCGACGCAGCAGGGTCTTGAGCTCAAATGTCCACAGACTCGATAATTCTCGCTTCGGTGCCTGCTCTAATCATGGGTTCTCACTCTGCAACTCTGGGCATTAGGCTTGCTTAATATCCACAACGGCCCCCCTGCGGCGGGATGCCTGGCTTTCACCTTGGGGATGCCCTGTAGGGGCTATCTCACAGGGAAAAGCCAGGACGGGTTCCCAAGGCAAGCGCCGGGAAACCTCCGGGTAGCTGTGCGCTCAATAAATGCAATATTAATAATAATATGCCTTGCTCTGACAGCAGGGTGTCATGGTAAAAGAGGATGTTACATCACAACACGCTGAATTCAGTATTTAAAGGTGCAGGCATCAGTCAAATTGAGGAGCGGGCCGGAAGGGCACCACGCAGAGTTAAAGGGACTGTGAGCTGGTGACGATCGGAAACACCAACACTTATTAAGAAAATGGGAAAATTATTTACCTGCATCTGCATTACTTAATCAAGATAGTACTTTTGTTTATCAACCTCCATGAGTACTTTACTCTTTTCTTCTTCTAGTTATTTTCTTTCATATGTCACATGTACAGTTATTATTCTGTTTTTGGAAATCAATATCATTATTATAAGATTAATGTCTCAATATAATGTTAGATGATGACATTATTATACTTCCAGCTTCTTTTCTCCTTTCCTTTTCTTTTTCTCTTTCCTTTTCCCCCTTCTCTGACTTTATTTCTTTCTCCTGCTTTTTCTTTCTTTCCCTTCATCCCTCTTTAGACTCTTTTTTTTCTTATGAAAAATTAAAAAACGTAAAATGCTATTTACTATTTTGGTACAATTTTTAAATATTGCTTTTCCTCTTTGGCTTATTTTTAGACTATGATAGATTTTTTAATATCACTTATTCCGCCAAAATGTATATTTAGTTTGCTTATCCAGTGCTTCTTGTTTTATTCGCACTGTTACATATTGTACCTACGCTTTTAATTACTGTAATAAATCTTTTTAAGCTTTAAAAAGAAAAGAAAATGAGAAAAGAAGGGTCGGGGGAGGAGAGGATCGGCACATGGGAGGAGGGGATCGGTACAGGGAGAATAAATACCTCTGCAGGCTCATGGGAAAGTAGGGGGCGCAGATGCGAGGCAATCGGAATTACAGCCCTGTTTCACTAAACAGTAGTCTGAGCTCAGAGCAACTAAAACATCAAGGGCTCTGGTCAGATGATCATAGAGAAAGGGAAAAGTAGTCCCTAAACAAATGCTACAATTGGACAAGTGGAAGGGTACAAGTACTCAGGCCCTGCTCCATGGATTAATAACAAGCATTTGCAATGCAATAGGTCTCGCATTAGTAAACGTTTGAGCTTTTGGCGTTGCAAATAATAATGCAACACCAATAGCTGTAATTTTCAGTAAAAA
Organism: Lissotriton vulgaris; assembly: GCF_964263255.1. Lineage (NCBI taxonomy): Eukaryota > Metazoa > Chordata > Amphibia > Caudata > Salamandridae > Lissotriton > Lissotriton vulgaris. The sequence goes on from NC_141685.1 coordinate 236,745,565, forward strand.
GAGACCTAAGTATGCCACTATGGCACAAAATGCACACACAGATGACAGAACAATGGGAGTACATATTTGGTAAACAAAAGATATGTGATTACGATGTAAGCTATAGAGACAACAAATAAAAAAAATATATAAAATAATAGAGGGTCGAAGTGTCCTTCGTTTCAGAACTGAAGCATTTCCTATATGCTATACTACGAAGGCATGGTAGTTGCCTATTTATCTTATGCAACTAACACCATTGGCAAAGCCAATAGTACTGGCTTGTTGTAAGTGTAATATTACTTGCTGTATGACATATCTGGAGGTAATGACAGAAGAAGCAAAATACAGTGGGGGACACACTAAGCTAAGCATAGAAGTTTAGTTTACATGCTTTTAAACCACACCTTTAATTACATCGGCAGTGGCAGGTGTGCTCTCTGGCAGACATGCAGGACTCTGTCACGCGTTGTCTACTACAGATGTAGTCTACATCCTCAGCTGGGCTGCCTTTCGGAAAGCGCTCATGGTCAGCAGAGGCCAGGAATGACAATCCGTGCCATCGCCAACTTGTGTGTTGTGACTCAGAACTCGAACCGATCTCACTATTGTGTGATCTGATTCAAAGCGCTCTGCGGCTACCACAAGGCGCTTTACAGTGCTTCCCAAAGATCCATGTCTGTGTGTCAACCCCAGTCTGTAAGGCCCTCCGTGGTGTCTACCATGGTAATTGTATCAAGAAGGGCCAGGACTGGAGATGTGTAACACAGCAGTGAACACCGCCAGTGACTGCACTGCCACTGAAAACCAGGGGCAAAAGTAGGGCTAATGACCTTGCATAAGGCTGTAGGGTGGGCGGGGGCATCTCCAGAAGTTCAGAACACCACCAACATACCTGCTCAGTTTTGGTGGTTAGCTATGTACCAGGTGCCGTCTATCCACCTGTAGAGAGCATGTAAACAGGATCCCAGGACTCTCTCTACTGCACTGCTCCTGCGCCTGGTTGACACCCAATGAAATGCACAGGAATGATGATGCCTGCATGAAGACGTCTGCAGGGGGACGTCTGCAGGAAGAGGTCTGCAGGGGGACATCTGCAGGGGAACGTCTGGAGGAAGATGTCTGCAGGAAGATGTGTGCAGGGGGATGTCTGCAGGAAGATGTCTGCAGGAAGATGTCTGCAAGAAGATGTCTGCTGGCTGACGCCTGCAAAATGACGTCTACAGAAGGATGGCGACAGGAGGGCGTCTGCAAGAAGATGCCTGCTGGATGACGTCTGCAAGAAGATGCCTGCAGGATGACGTCTGCAAAAGGACGTCTACAGGATTATGTCTACAGGAGGACGTCTGCAGGATGATGCCTGGGAGTGTAAATAAAGTGGAGCCCGAGAATGGCCGCTTGAGGCCCCATCAAGAATAATCCTGGAGTTGGAGGCAGCCAGACGCCAGACTTTTGTTTTCGTAGTTGGTGTAAACGGCAACAGGAAGTGTTGGATAGTACGCCCTCATATTGCTGTAGGCTTGGTATAATGTGCAAACATTGGCTGGCCCTTAGTGTGATGGGCTTGGCCACTGTACGAAATGGGGTCCCCAGGGAGCTCGATTAGTCGAGGCTTTGAATTGAGTGGAGTTGCGCAGGCGCAGTGGGTCTTGCTTGTGTCGTTTCACTGCCCTTAGATGACGTTACATACCCTGTGCCTCACCTTTAGCCCCTCAACAACTCTTGTGTTTGCTGCTGAGAGGCCGGGGAAAGGTAGGGTGTGGTGACTGCAGAAAGTAAACAAGACGTGCAAACGAAGGAGCCCACAGTCATGTTGGCATAGGTGGGTCCGGGCTGGTCACAGTCAAAGCACTTGTGGTTGTGCGGGAGGCTCGTCATCTCCCTTAGCAGCTTTAAATGCTTTTCCTCTTGCTTGCGTTTGGCGCTGGCGGCCATGGCGGGAGCGGAGGTGGGTTCGGTGCCGGTTCTGCAAATAAAATGGGTGCATGTACTGACGCGTGACACCTACAGGAAAGCAGCACCAGCCCAGCAGCAGACCAGCAACGGCCTCCGCTCTAACCTCAAGCCCGGCGGCCGAAGCCCTGGGTGACAGCACAGGAGGCAGTCGGGCAGGGCGAGCGCCATAGAAAAGGGACACATTTTTAGGTTAAGAGAAGAAGAGAAAACGGACAAGTACGCAGAGCTCAGGTGAACCTAGCAATTTTTGTAGTGATGTTTTTCTATTCCCTACAAAATAATTACTTTTGTTAAAAAAATAAGTTTTCAAGTGTGACAGTTAAATGAAATACATCCTTCAAGGAATATTCTGCAATTGAGACTGTGATAGCTGAGTACGTTACTTATACATATTAATATATCTATACTTGAGTAATGTTTTAGATATGAAAACGGGGCAACATTGTTGCAAAATAAAATTTTTGAAATAGTGCCTGAGCGCAATGACAGAAAAAACACACTGAAACGCAAATATGGCGAAGTTATAATGAAGTGTGGCTGGGCTTTGCATAATCGTCCCTTTTTAGTTTCAATTTTTGGCAGGTTTAGAGGAGGGGGGGGTGGAGTAGAGGAACCGAGTGGTGTGCTCGCACCACAGGAGACGTGCTTGCCCGAAACCACGTGACAGCCTATTGGTGTCTATTACGCACACCAAGCGCGTAATAGACACCATTAAGCCGTGGGCGGAGCAACGCGCCCGCATTTGGCCAATTGCGTGCAGTCTTTTAGAAAAAGACGCACGCAAAGGCCAATGGGGTAGCACAAATGGAATGGCATGAGCGTGTGCGATTCCTAGGTCAGTGCTAAAACCCAGTTTTTCGATTACAAAATGCCTCGCACTGCAATGCACTGCTTCGCAGTGCAACGCAGGTTGCGAGACCTAAAAAGGAGTAACAAATAGGAATGATTGACCACTTGCAAGCAAGGATTTTTAAAGGACAATGAAATAAACCAATAGAAAGCAGTAAGCCCTCAAAGAAGTATATACTAAAGTATATAAAAGAGGTCTCGAAAGCTCGACCTAAACACAAGGAAGAATGGAAGGAAAACAAGCACTGGTAAATGCATTTAGTTTCGTCTATGTGATTAATAATAATTTTCTTTTTGTTGTAAGTTGTAGTTTGGTGAATAGTAGTGCAGTGTACGTTATTGAAAGTTTGTTGACGTGTTATGACTTGTTTTTTAAGAAAGGTAATATATTGTGTTGTTAATGGTCTTATCATAAAGTGGGGTGATTAGGTAAGTGGGGTAGTACTAAGTCAAAAATACATATACCTGATATGTAGGCTTGAAATTGGTGTGGATGTGGGGAAAATAGGTAAAAGGTGGCTGAAAAGCAAGCACGGCGTCCATCTATGATATTTTATTCATCAACCCAACCATAGAGCTATGCAACTCACCGCCTGATTTAGCTCTTCTATCCTTGAAGTTACACATCTGCTCGTGAGCCACTCAGGCGATTCTACGATTCACTGCCTGACTATGCTCCCCATTTCCAGGTTTTTATTATGGATCGCATTTCTGTTTAAAGAAGTTATACTTTGTTTCCTCCATACATATCAGGTCTACTGCAGAGTCTTGCAGATCTATATCTATACTACTATTATAAAGAGAGAACTGAAAGCTTTGAGGCGGGTAACTCAAGAAGTACAGCACCAATCACAACACCCAATACAGCATTGTAAAGGGGAGTTGCAGCAGATGGACATAGGCTATGTAGCTGCCCACCATATACATTACAAAAGTGAAAGAATCTTAGGGGTAAAGTAGTCCCTTGTGGGCGTTGGCGTTGTGCTGTAAGCGATGGGCGTGTCAAAGAACACTTCACATTACTCCTTTGTGGGCGTCAGCATTGTCAGAGGGGCCTGGCCAATAAATAAATAAACAAATGGGCGCCGCTTCCATTATTGCACAGGTCTTCAAACGTTTGGATGCCGAGACCCCGCTGTCAACATTTTCAGGGGTAAGGACCCCCTCCTGACAAAAATTTCTAAGCCCTGTGTGGGTGACAAGAGTACCCAAGTGACTGCACAGTGAGCGATGCAACAGTGTGAGAGTAGGGTAAAAGGAGTGACTGCAGGGTGAGTGAGGTGACCATCTGAATTTGGGTTCAGCTGTAAGTGCAGAGTGGGGCGAATTAATGCATGGTTAGTGGTGGCCTTGTTTGAGTGAGCTACAGATTGAGCAGTGAGGGGAGGACAGGTGAGTGAAGTGTCACATGAGTGCAGGGTAAGTAGTGTGCTCATGTGACTGCAGGGTGAGGTACAGGGTGAGCAACGCAAGCGCATTGTTAGAGCAGAGTGATCACTGTGAGTGCAGGGTGAGCGGGTGAATGTTGTGAGTGCATGGTGATCAGTGTGAGTGCATTGTGATCACTGTGAGTGCAGGGTGAGCGGGTGAATGGTGTGAGTGCATGGTGATCAGTGTGAGTGCATTGTGATCATTGTGAGTGCAGGGTGTGCATGTGAATGGTGTGAGTACATGGTGATCAGTATGAGTGCATTGTGATCACTGTTAGTGCAGGGTGAGCGGGTGAATGGTGTGAGTGCAGGGTGAGTGAGTGAATGATGTGAGTGCATTGTGATCAGTGTGAGTGCATTGTGATCAGTGTGAGTGCATTGTGATCACTGAGTGCAGGGTGAGTGGGTGAATGTTGTGAGTGCAGGGTGAGTGAGTGAATGATGTGAGTGCATTGTGATCAGTGTGAGTGCATTGTGATCAGTGTGAGTGCATTGTGATCACTGTAAGTGCAGGGTGAGTGGGTGAATGTGAGTGCATGGTGGTCAGTGTGAGTGCAGGGTGAGTGGGTGATCAGTGTAAGTGCATTGTGATCACTTTGAGTGCAGGGTGATCGGTGTGAGTGCATGGTGATCAGTGTGAGTGCATGGTGATCAGTGTGAGTGCAGGGTGATCAGTGTGAGTGCAGAGTGAGCGGGTGAATGGTGTGAGTGCATGGTGATCATTGTGAGTGCATTGTGATTGCTGTGAGTGCATGGTGATCAGTGTGAGTGCATTGTGATCAGAGTGAGAGCATTGTGATCAGTGTGAGAGCATTGTGATCAGTGTGAGAGCATTGTGATCGCTGTGAGTGAATTGTGATCCCTATTAGTGCATGGTGATCAGTGTGAGTGCAGGGCGAGCGTGAACGTGAAGGCGAGAATGAGGAGTGAGTTGCCTGAATGCAGGATGCATTCCCAGAAACTTGAAGCGTAGGGTTTCAGATATAAGTTAAACTATTGCTATTATGGCATTAATCAGGGATCGAGGGTGGAGGAAATAAATAATGTGCTGATACAGCTCATTATTTTGATGGCCCAGAAATAAGCAGTCACCTAAAGCTGTATTTTTAGCACTTATCTGTGAATACTTAGAACAGCAAATATAAATAGAAAGCACTTTTAATTGTGTTCTGGGTCTGCCTCAATGTTCCATGACTGATAATTAAAGAGAACAAAGACAGAAAAGTCACATAGTTAATTAATACATATTTTTTTATTTATAACTCTATTTAGTGTCAAGAGCAGGTCTCTCTGGGCTCTTTAAACAACACACGGCAGGCATTTTTCTTTTGGCTACCCTGTGAGAAGGTGGCCTGATATGCAGTGCTCACTATTCTAGTGAATACTATGTATCAGCCCAGCAACCCTTATTGATGATTGGTTGTAAGTCAACCTTATAGACCAGCTATCCTAGTAGCGTGGATACGAGCAGTCTAAGGCTAAAGACTCGAGAGGGCGTGTTAAGCCAGCTGTTTACCACACATACAGTGGCGTCACTAGGGTTGGTGTCACCCGGTGCGGGTAACTCATGGTGTCACCCCCTCACGACTTACCCCATGAATCCATGTTGGACCTCCTCCGAGTCCGCCAGTGCCAAATAACGGGACCATGCAGAATGGTTTCAGTGCTAACTCCCCCATTGCCCCATCCCTTGCCACCCCCAGTCCACGCCTCTTATTTGCCCCAACTGGTTATGCTATTTTCAAGACGGTCTTTAACAACATGTTGCTGTGTTCTTGATCTGTTCTAACAATGCTGTAGGTTCAATGTAACTGTGTTCTAGTTCTGCTCTCTTTTGATGTTGCAGCCATCCAAAGTTGATCCTACTGTGTTCTTGATCAACTATCAATTACGTTTGGTACCATTCCTGCTGCTGTCTTGACCTATTCTGGTTGTAGTCTGCTTTTCTTCATGTAATGTTCTAGGGGCATATTACCAAGCAATAGCGATAATTATCGCTATTGCTTGGTTAGAGACAAAAATGTACCGCTGAGCTGCGGCGATTTTTATCGCAGATAAACCTTGGTATTACCAAGGTTTATCGCAAATGCGATAAAAATCAGCCGCAATGCATGAATATCGCTGAAAAGTCAGCGATATTCATGCATTACCGAGCTAATGCTCTTAGCCATGTTATCCACCTCCCATTGGATAACATGGCTAAGAACTGCTCAGGGCAGGTGTTAGCTTTTAGAGATATTCGCGCTTAGCGCGAATATCTCCAAAAGTTGGTAATAGGAGATAGCGATGTTGGCGACTGTTTCCAGTCGCTAATATCTTGGCACGCCCACTTTGCATGTCATTAGTGATAAATATCACTGACATGCAAAGTGGGGCCCAAGATGGTCGCTATCTCCTACTAGCTGTCGCTAACTGGTGTTAGCGACAGCTAGGTAATAGGGAGATAATTTTATCTCCGCTTTCTTGGCTTTTAAAGCCAAAAAAGCAGAGATAAACCCCCTTGATAATATGCCCCTCGTTATTTCTCTGTCTGTGCTCTGGTTCTGTTTGAGTTCAATGCTTTTTGTGCACTTTTGTATAACTCATTGTGCCTGTGGTCTGAATTTAATTTAGCTCTACTCTAAGTTTTCTCTGATTTCATTACTGGTTTGTTCTAGTTTTATTTTGCCTGTATTTTTCTGCTCTAGTCAGTGTTCTGTTGTAGTTCCTTTGTGATTTTCTTTCTTTGTTGTAATTCTGTTTCTTTTATGCTGCGGTTTCGTTAATTTTTTCTAATTCTGGTCTTGTTGTGTTATTGGTCAAATCCATATTCTGCTTCTATTAATCTTTACATTATCTTTCCTTATTTTCTTCTACCTTCATTCTGGTTCTCTTCTGTTCTCTTATGTGCAAGTTCTGAATCTGGACTGAATCTGAATCTGGACTGGTTTTACGTTTTAGGCTATTTCAATTGTGATCATGTTCATCTTCTGGTCTGGGTATTTTCTGAGTATATTTTATTTGTTATAGTAATAGTCCAGTTGGATTTTGGAACTGTTCGAGTTCAAACATGTATATATTTGGGTTATGTTCTGGTCTGTTTCTAGTGCTTTAGTTATTCATAGTTCTGCGCAAGCTTTGTTCTGGATCGGTTCACCTTCACTAACTTGTAGTCTGCTATGGATATAAACTAGCTGCACTCTGCTTTGTAATGTTCCAGATCTATTCTGTTTACAGAATGTTTTAATTGTAGTCTGGCTGTGTCTTGGCTCTGCTTTAGTTCTATTCTGGACCCCTTTATTTAAATTATTGTTATATTCTGAGTCAAATTGAGAGTTCAATTATGTGCTTGTTCTCAGTTTTTTTGTTAGATGTGTGCTATTTTCCCGCTGCATTATGTCTACTTCTGATTCTTTTCTTTTGACTGTGTTCTGTGTAAGTGTTATTTCTATTCTGGTGAAATTATCGCTGAGCCTCAAAGTCTCTTCTGATTCTTTTCTGGCTCTGCTCGGAATGTGTTGTAGTTTTTTTAGTGGTACTTTTGACTGTGCAACAATTATAGCAACGGACAGAAAAATCACATTGCTCCGTCTCCGAGGAATGTTTCTTTGTCCCTGAATGCACGCCTGCATGGTACTGCTACGAGTCAGTGCCCCCGGCCTGGCGAGTGAGCGCTGCTTATCTCAACAGGCAGAGGCATTGGGGCGGGGAAGCCACAAGATGACACGGGGCCAGCCTCCTCACAACTCCCAGCTCACTCACGGTGTCACCCCCATGTGAAGGTGTCACCCGGTGCGGTCCGCACCCCCCGCACCCCCCTAGTGACGCCACTGCACACATATACCCCTTGAATACCCAGTGAAAGGACACCACACAAGTGTTATGAAAATAAACAAGTTATTTATTAAGATTCACAACAGCCCTGTACTCTTTATGAGGACAGGGTACTAAGCACAAAACAAAACTCTTACGAAAATACTTATGTTAGCACAGTATATACAAATGCCCGAGGGGCACGGAAAACCATATACACTGAAAGTGGAATGCGAAATTACTAGCAGGTAAGTACAGTACTAATAGGCTTTGGAATCGCTAGATCTTGACTATAGAATCTTCAGATTACTTCTAGGAGACCCAGGGAACTCGGGTGCAGAGTGTGCACTCTCACGCGGGATGCGGGACAAAGTCTATGGTAGCTAGAAATTGCAAAGTTAGTGTTCTCGGGCGAACCCGACCTGGTAGGAGGAAAATGAAAGTGGATTCTGACCCTTGGATAGTGAGGCTATGCTGGGGCACCGAAATGCCGAAGTTACCTAGCCCAGGGGCTGCAGCTGCATAGGACTCAAAGGACGTCGGGAATCCTCGTAGACGGACCAGGAGCCTGGAAGAAAGAAGTTGCTGGCAGGCGACCAGTGAAGAAAGTTCGGTGGATCCAAGCCTGGATCGAAGGAAGATGACACCTGAAAGCAGAGGGGACCAAGTTCGAGACTACTAGCCAGTAGTCAGGTGGCACCAGGAGGGCACCGGATGGTAGTCACCTCGACTAGGTGAGTGGGTGACGCTGTGCTCGCAGATCTCACGGACCAGGAGGCGTTGTCGGCGACCAGGATGGAGGAGCGAGCTGTCCCACGAAGATTGAAGCTGTCGGCGTCGCTGGACCCAGGATTGGGCAACAAAGCCTTGGCAAATTCAAGCCCACGCGGTGGACTCAAAATGGCATCTGGAGTGGACCAGGAGGGTCCGGGGTGCCTCTCTTGAAGAAGGAAGCAAGGGCCCGTCTGGAGCAACCAGACCAGCAGCAGTGATGTCGTCGGGCGTCGTGAAGAAGGCCACAAGCCAGCCGGCTAGTAGCCACACAGCGCGGTGAGCACGCAAAAGCAGAAGGGCCCCACGCAGATCGTGGAGATGCTGGAGGGCTGATCTTCGGCGCTGGAGCTGCTCAGGGTTGGGGCTTCTCGGACCCCAAAGCACTCACCAGTGGAGCACACGGTGGGCTTGTTGCAAAGAAGTTGTGCAGTCTTGGCGATCGTCGGTTCTCGAGGTCTCGTCGCACTCACAGTTCTCAGCTTTGCTGTAGAGGTGAGTAGAGGTCAGAGGTGCCAGGGAAGCCGGGTCTCGTTGAGCTGGGTCGTCGGATTTGTGAAGAAGGACTTGCAGCAGACCGCAGTGTTCTTAGGATGGTGCCTGCGGATGCAGGGTGACTACTCCTTAGCCACAAGGGAGAATCTTGATGAAGAAATCTTGAAGTCCTTTTGAATAAAGTCGTGTCTTGATTCCAAAGATGATCTAATTTTAACAGGGGGCCCGCTCCTATCTTTATACTAAAAAAGGGGGCTGACCCGGTGACTAGGTCCTGCCTTTGGGTGGGACTAGGAGGGGGGTGGTTACACCCCTCTCCCACGCCGGACTTCCCCAGGCCAGGGGCTGGTGTGCCCCTGGAACTGGTTCAGACTGGCCTATGCGTAGTGAGCACCGGGGTGCCACTCAGCAGTCACCTTACTGTAAAGCCCTGCCTACCCAGGATACACAAAACCATGTCTGGGATGGTGCTAGCACTGCCCCGGACAGGAAACCCTTTGTCCAAGCCTCCCTCGCTGGAAGGACTCCCAGCAGCAGGAGGTCAGACTCGTGTCTGAGGTGGCAGCATCCATTTTGTGGAGCTGAGGCTTTAGTTAACTTTAACCGGGGTTCACAGTTACATACATGTCGTGTCCCTCTAGAAGGGTGGAATGCTAACCCCGTCGCCAGAATTGGCGAGGGGTTAGTATTCCAATTCGTATGACACCTTACTCGACATGTTTTGATAAAGCAATACCAAAGATAGCATTTAACCGCGAGGATTATAATGCACTTAAGAGTATATGGTATGCAATATCATGGAACAGCTATTAAGACTTGGTTCCGCAAGCTGCAGACAGGCTCAGCTCATGCCAGAGTACCATCTCACACGATTCCAAGCACTCTGCCTTCAGGATTGTTAAGGCCTGCCATAGGAGTGACTGATAGGAATCTGTGTGTCCATTTTAGGGTTAGATATAGGTATACTATATCTACAGCAAAGGGTGATTACACGACTTTGCCCCAGCTGTCATGCAGCCAGTTGTGTCAAATTTAGGAGGCCATCCAGGGGTGGCATAATACATGCTGCAGCCCCTGGAAGCCCTGGGTACACCCATGCCCTGAGTTACAGGGTCTGATAGGGTGGCCCAGTACCAATTGGAAATGTACCTAGGGTACATGGAATCCATTTTAAAGAGAGAGCAGTAGGCCTGGGGTCCTGATTGGCAAGATCCCAGGTCGACTATGTCAAAAACCAGCTAAAACACAGGGCAAAAAGTTGGGGGCAACCATAGTCAGGAGGTACCTTCCTACACAACCCCCCCCCCCCCCCCAAACGAAAGGAGATAAGGCTATCCTTGTCCAGGTAAGCCTCTATTACCTAAGTGGCCATATAAGGAAGGACCAGCTCTGGCTTGGTTTCCCCCTGTGTCATGGTCCACTAGGCAACCCCTCGCCCTAAGGGTATCTGAGGGTCTCCACCATAGGGAATCTCTGTCTCTGGTGTGTCTTGGGAAAGTAAAAGGCTGATGCTGGGATGGAGTACTGAAGTGAGGCTCCTCTACCTTTGGGCTCAACTTCCTCCAATCACCATTCATCATGTGTGCCTTTCTTTCTTTAGCTGAGATGCACTGAGCTCTCGGGGTCAGCCTCTGGCTACCTAAAGCTGGAGGCCGAGTCCCTCTGTTTGGCTTACTGGAGGGACAGGTCAGGTCTGGGGTTTTTAGGCCCCATGTTTGGCTGTGCCCAACAGTGTCCAGCTGTGGGAGGTCCCTAACTACTTTTAAGGGGGATCCCTCAGGAGTCTGTTTTATTTTCACTTGGCTAGGTTTACCAGCTTCAGTGATCCTAATCTGCTGATTAAGGGGTTCTTTTGGACAGGGGGCCCTTTGGGGTCCACCACTGGCCTCCCTGACCTCTTCAGCCCTGGGCTGACTGAGGCAGGGTAGAGAGGTGCAGGTTACCTGCTCCAGCCTGGGTCCCACCTGGGAAGGGTCCACTGCCATCAGGGGCTCTGCCAGGCTAGGCCTGACTACCTCTGGGGCAGTTCCTTCAACAGGGGTAGAGTCAGTTCCCTGAGGAGGCTGGCTCTCACCTAGTGTCTGGGAGGGGAGAGACTCTTCTTCCTCCTCAATGCTCTCTGTTTGAGTGGAGTGATCCATTGTTTCAGGCTTCACAACCTCACTATCTGTTTGAGTAAAGGCTGAGACCATTTCAACATTGCCAACCTTTTCAGGAGGGCACTCAGTTTGTGTTTGGGCTGTGACTGTCACAGCCCTCCTATCCTGTTCTGGAAAGTCGGTCTGAGCCTGGGCAGTGGCTACCACTGCCCTTCCAACCTTTTCAGGGAGGAATGGTGCTTGGACTGGGGCTGTAGCTATTACTGCCCCACTAACCTGTCTGGATAGGCCTATCATTCTGGAAGTGAGTTTCTTGTTCCACCTCAGCCCATGCTGAGAGTTCCAGGTCATTCCCCAGTAAGCAATTTACAGGTAGGTTGTCTGTCACTGCCACTCTCATGGGCCCTGTGACATTACCCCAGCTGAGCTTGACTACTGCCATGGGATACCTTCTCTTCACTCCATGAATGTCTGTCACCTGATAAGTAAAACCAGGGGTCAGTTGAGCAGAGGGGACCAGATGGTCAATCACCATGGTGATGCTGGCCCCTGTGTCTCTGAATGCCTCAACTTTCTGACCATTCACTAAGACCTCTTGTCTATACTTTCCCAAAATGTGGGGTCCAGTAGTGAAGTTGGCAAACCCCATGCCAGTCTCACAGACAAGAGTGTGGTCAGGGGACCTGGCTAGGCCATAGTCCTCCTGATTGCCCAAAGTAATGCCCACCACATTCTTGGGGGCACTCCCACCACCTGGGGGATTACCACTAGTGGTAACAGGAGGTTTAGGAGTATTACCGGGGGGTATATTTCCCTTATTACCATTTTTAGGGCAACTGGCATCACTTTTGTAATGACCCACCTGTTTACAGGTATGGCAATAAGGTTTCTTCTGTTCTGAAGGAGTGTTCTGGGACCCACCACCCTTGTTGGAGTTTTGGGGCCCTGTGGAAGTCTTCTCTGTGGATTTATCCCCACCCTTCTCTTGAGGCTTGGTTGATTCCTTTTTCTGGTCACCACCCTGGTTTTTAGGCCTGACCCTGGTTCTGACCCATTTGTCTGCCCTCTTACCCAATTCCTGTGGAGAGGTCAGATCAGAGTCTACCAGGTGCTGGTGTAATAACTGGTTCTGACAATTATTTAAGATTTGCTCCCTCATAATTAGATTGTACAATTCTTTAAAATCAGTAACCTTACTACCCAGTAGCCAGCCTTCAAAAGCCTTAGTGGCACAATCAACAAAGTCAGTCCAATCCTGAGACTGAGTTTTCTGGGTGTCTCTGAACAGCATCCTGTATTGTTCAGTGGTTAAACCAAACCCATCAACCAGTGTATTCTTCAGGACTTGGTAATTGTTAGCATCCTCAACTCTAGTAGTGAGGAGCTTATCTCTACCTTTACCATCAAAGGAGAGCCACAAGATAGCTGCCCACTGACTTTGGGGAACACCCTGCACAGTGCAGGCCCTCTCCAAAGCAGTTATCCATTTGTGGATGTCATCCCCTTGTTTAAAGGGGGGCACTATCTTACTCAGGTGCTTTGTATCAAAACTCCTTTCCCTATTGCTAGGTTTATTGCTGCCACCAGTGGGCTGTAGCCCACATAATTCTTGCTCTCTAGCAAAGGCAAGTCTCTCTTTGGCCAGGGCAAGTTCTTCCCTTTCAATCCTCAGTTTGACTGCCCTTTCTTCAGCTTCATACACTCTCCTCTTAGGGGAAGCCATCCCTCTGTGAGAAGAGTTGTGAGAGCCATTGGTTCGAAGGGATCTGTTAGAGCCTCTTGATAGAGACCTAACTCGTCCATTCCCAATGTTAAGTTGACCTGAGAGTGGCCCCAGGGGTCCCCCAGTACCAATCTCATGCCAGCTTAAGTTGGACCTGGTTAGTCTGCTGACATCTACCTGTCCCTTATCTGCCTCATCCCCTGACAACTGGTCCTCACCCTCATCCTCATCCTCAGCATCATCTGCTTCCTGGAGGGGATGGTCCTGGCTATCAAAGGGTCCCTGTAAGGAGGGCATATTCCCATCTGGATTAGAAGGGTCTGGGTTACCAGCCCTCCTGGCATCATAAGTCTCTAAGAGACCAATCAGAAAGGAAGTTGTGGGGTTAGACCCCTGTCTTATCTTCCTGGAGGTACACACCTGTCTCAACTCCCTGAAGCTAAGAACAGTATATCTGGAAGGAAGGACCTGTGGAGGGTCCACTGACACAAGGGGAGACTCAGAGTTTCCTCCTTTGTCTGACATACTGTTTCTAGTGTGGTGTAAGTGATGCACCTACCTACACTATGTGTTTGCCTACTGATCCCTTGCTAAGAGTTGCAGCCAAGGTGTGCTAAGCCTTGAGGAGCTACAACAGCTGGTTCAGTAGAACTCAGAGTATTCTAAGCTAAGTTATATGTACCTAACAGTACTTATGTGATCTTTCAACAAGATATTCTTAGGATACGTGTGGTAAAACAACAGCAAGCTCAAATCCCAACCGCTGCTCACCAATGTGAGAAGGTTGCCTGATATGCAGTGCTCACTATTCTAGTGAACACTATGTATCAGCCCAGCAACCCTTATTGATGATTGGTTGTAAGTCAACCTTATAGACCAGCTATCCTAGTAGCGTGGATACGAGCAGTCTAAGGCTAAAGACTCGAGAGGGCGTGTTAAGCCAGCTGTTTACCACACATATACCCCTTGAATACCCAGTGAAAGGACACCACACAAGTGTTATGAAAATAAACAAGTTATTTATTAAGATTCACAACAGCCCTGTACTCTTTATGAGGACAGGGTACTAAGCACAAAACAAAACTCTTACGAAAATACTTATGTTAGCACAGTATATACAAATGCCCGAGGGGCACGGAAAACCATATACACTGAAAGTGGAATGCGAAATTACTAGCAGGTAAGTACAGTACTAATAGGCTTTGGAATCGCTAGATCTTGACTATAGAATCTTCAGATTACTTCTAGGAGACCCAGGGGACTCGGGTGCAGAGTGTGCACTCTCACGCGGGATGCGGGACAAAGTCTATGGTAGCTAGAAATTGCAAAGTTAGTGTTCTCGGGCGAACCCGACCTGGTAGGAGGAAAACGAAAGTGGATTCTGACCCTTGGATAGTGAGGCTATGCTGGAGCACCGAAATGCCGAAGTTACCTAGCCCAGGGGCTGCAGCTGCATAGGACTCAAAGGACGTCGGGAATCCTCGTAGACGGACCAGGAGCCTGGAAGAAAGAAGTTGCTGGCAGGCGACCAGTGAAGAAAGTTCGGTGGATCCAAGCCTGGATCGAAGGAAGATGACACCTGAAAGCAGAGGGGACCAAGTTCGAGACTACTAGCCAGTAGTCAGGTGGCACCAGGAGGGCACCGGATGGTAGTCACCTCGACTAGGTGAGTGGGTGACGCTGTGCTCGCAGATCTCACGGACCAGGAGGCGTTGTCGGCGACCAGGATGGAGGAGCGAGCTGTCCCACGAAGATTGAAGCTGTCGGCGTCGCTGGACCCAGGATTGGGCAACAAAGCCTTGGCAAATTCAAGCCCACGCGGTGGACTCAAAATGGCGTCTGGAGTGGACCAGGAGGGTCCGGGGTGCCTCTCTTGAAGAAGGAAGCAAGGGCCAGTCTGGAGCAACCAGACCAGCAGCAGTGATGTCGTCGGGCGTCGTGAAGAAGGCCACAAGCCAGCCGGCTAGTAGCCACACAGAGCGGTGAGCACGCAAAAGCAGAAGGGCCCCACGCAGATCGTGGAGATGCTGGAGGGCTGATCTTCGGTGCTGGAGCTGCTCAGGGTTGGGGCTTCTCGGACCCCAAAGCACTCACCAGTGGAGCACACGGTGGGCTTGTTGCAAAGAAGTCGTGCAGTCTTGGCGATCGTCGGTCCCTCGAGGTCTCGTCGCACTCACAGTTCTCAGCTTTGCTGTAGAGGTGAGTAGAGGTCAGAGGTGCCAGGGAAGCCGGGTCTCGTCGAGCTGGGTCGTCGGATTTGTGAAGAAGGACTTGCAGCAGACCGCAGTGTTCTTAGGATGGTGCCTGCGGATGCAGGGTGACTACTCCTTAGCCACAAGGGAGAATCTTGATGAAGAAATCTTGAAGTCCTTTTGAATAAAGTCGTGTCTTGATTCCAAAGATGATCTAATTTTAACAGGGGGCCCGCTCCTATCTTTATACTAAAAAAGGGGGCTGACCCGGTGACTAGGTCCTGCCTATGGGTGGGACTAGGAGGGGGGTGGTTACACCCCTCTCCCACGCCGGACTTCCCCAGGCCAGGGGCTGGTGTGCCCCTGGAACTGGTTCAGACCGGCCTATGCGTAGTGAGCACCGGGGTGCCACTCAGCAGTCACCTTACTGTAAAGCCCTGCCTACCCAGGATACACAAAACCATGTCTGGGATGGTGCTAGCACTGCCCCGGACAGGAAACCCTTTGTCCAAGCCTCCCTCGCTGGAAGGACTCCCAGCAGCAGGAGGTCAGACTCGTGTCTGTGGTGGCAGCATCCATTTTGTGGAGCTGAGGCTTTAGTTAACTTTAACCGGGGTTCACAGTTACATACATGTCGTGTCCCTCTAGAAGGGTGGAATGCTAACCCCATCGCCAGAATTGGCGAGGGGTTAGTATTCCAATTCGTATGACACCTTACTCGACATGTTTTGATAAAGCAATACCAAAGATAGCATTTAACCGCGAGGATTATAATGCACTTAAGAGTATATGGTATGCGATATCATGGAACAGCTATTAGGACTTGGTTCCGCAAGCTGCAGAAAGGCTCAGCTCATGCCAGAGCACCATCTCACACGATTCCAAGCACTCTGGCTTCAGGATTGTTAAGGCCTGCCATAGGAGTGACTGATAGGAATCTGTGTGTCCATTTTAGGGTTAGATATAGGTATACTATATCTACAGCAAAGGGTGATTACACGACTTTGCCCCAGCTGTCATGCAGCCAGTTGTGTCAAATTTAGGAGGCCATCCAGGGGTGGCATAATACATGCTGCAGCCCCTGGAAGCCCTGGGTACACCCATGCCCTGAGTTACAGGGTCTGATAGGGTGGCCCAGTACCAATTGGAAATGTACCTAGGGTACATGGAATCCATTTTAAAGAGAGAGCAGTAGGCCTGGGGTCCTGATTGGCAAGATCCCAGGTCGACTATGTCAAAAACCAGCTAAAACACAGGGCAAAAAGTTGGGGGCAACCATAGTCAGGAGGTACCTTCCTACACAACCCCCCCCAAACGAAAGGAGATAAGGCTATCCTTGTCCAGGTAAGCCTCTATTACCTAAGTGGCCATATAAGGAAGGACCAGCTCTGGCTTGGTTTCCCCCTGTGTCATGGTCCACTAGGCAACCCCTCACCCTAAGGGTATCTGAGGGTCTCCACCATAGGGAATCTCTGTCTCTGGTGTGTCTTGGGAAAGTAAAAGGCTGATGCTGGGATGGAGTAATGAAGTGAGGCTCCTCTACCTTTGGGCTCAACTTCCTCCAATCACCATTCATCATGTGTGCCTTTCTTTCTTTAGCTGAGATGCACTGAGCTCTCGGGGTCAGCCTCTGGCTACCTAAAGCTGGAGGCCGAGTCCCTCTGTTTGGCTTACTGGAGGGACAGGTCAGGTCTGGGGTTTTTAGGCCCCATGTTTGGCTGTGCCCAACAGTGTCCAGCTGTGGGAGGTCCCTAACTACTTTTAAGGGGGATCCCTCAGGAGTCTGTTTTATTTTCACTTGGCTAGGTTTACCAGCTTCAGTGATCCTAATCTGCTGATTAAGGGGTTCTTTTGGACAGGGGGCCCTTTGGGGTCCACCACTGGCCTCCCTGACCTCTTCAGCCCTGGGCTGACTGAGGCAGGGTAGAGAGGTGCAGGTTACCTGCTCCAGCCTGGGTCCCACCTGGGAAGGGTCCACTGCCATCAGGGGCTCTGTCAGGCTAGGCCTGACTACCTCTGGGGCAGTTCCTTCAACAGGGGTAGAGTCAGTTCCCTGAGGAGGCTGGCTCTCACCTAGTGTCTGGGAGGGGGGAGACTCTTCTTCCTCCTCAATGCTCTCTGTTTGAGTGGAGTGATCCATTGTTTCAGGCTTCACAACCTCACTATCTGTTTGAGTAAAGGCTGAGACCATTTCAACCTTGCCAACCTTTTCAGGAGGGCACTCAGTTTGTGTTTGGGCTGTGACTGTCACAGCCCTCCTATCCTGTTCTGGAAAGTCTGTCTGAGCCTGGGCAGTGGCTACCACTGCCCTTCCAACCTTTTCAGGGAGGAATGGTGCTTGGACTGGGGCTGTAGCTATTACTGCCCCACTAACCTGTCTGGATAGGCCTATCATTCTGGAAGTGAGTTTCTTGTTCCACCTCAGCCCATGCTGAGAGTTCCAGGTCATTCCCCAGTAAGCAATCTACAGGTAGGTTGTCTGTCACTGCCACTCTCATGGGCCCTGTGACATTACCCCAGCTGAGCTTGACTACTGCCATGGGATGCCTTCTCTTCACTCCATGAATGTCTGTCACCTGATAAGAAAAAACCAGGGGTCAGTTGAGCAGAGGGGACCAGATGGTCAATCACCATGGTGATGCTGGCCCCTGTGTCTCTGAATGCCTCAACTTTCTGACCATTCACTAAGACCTCTTGTCTATACTTTCCCAAAATGTGGGGTCCAGTAGTGAAGTTGGCAAACCCCATGCCAGTCTCACAGACAAGAGTGTGGTCAGGGGACCTGGCTAGGCCATAGTCCTCCTGATTGCCCAAAGTAATGCCCACCACATTCTTGGGGGCACTCCCACCACCTGGGGGATTACCACTAGTGGTAACAGGAGGTTTAGGAGTATTACCTGGGGGTATATTTCCCTTATTACCATTTTTAGGGCAACTGGCATCACTTTTGTAATGACCCACCTGTTTACAGGTATGGCAATAAGGTTTCTTCTGTTCTGAAGGAGTGTTCTGGGACCCACCACCCTTGTTGGAGTTTTGGGGCCCTGGGGAAGTCTTCTCTGTGGATTTATCCCCACCCTTCTCTTGAGGCTTGGTTGATTCCTTTTTCTGGTCACCACCCTGGTTTTTAGGCCTGACCCTGGTTCTGACCCATTTGTCTGCCCTCTTACCCAATTCCTGTGGAGAGGTCAGATCAGAGTCTACCAGGTGCTGGTGTAATAACTGGTTCTGACAATTATTTAAGATTTGCTCCCTCATAATTAGATTGTACAATCCTTTAAAATCAGTAACCTTACTACCCAGTAGCCAGCCTTCAAAAGCCTTAGTGGCACAATCAACAAAGTCAGTCCAATCCTGAGACTGAGTTTTCTGGGTGTCTCTGAACAGCATCCTGTATTGTTCAGTGGTTAAACCAAACCCATCAACCAGTGTATTCTTCAGGACTTAGTAATTGTTAGCATCCTCAACTCTAGTAGTGAGGAGCTTATCTCTACCTTTACCATCAAAGGAGAGCCACAAGATAGCTGCCCACTGACTTTGGGGAACACCCTGCACAGTGCAGGCCCTCTCCAAAGCAGTTATCCATTTGTGGATGTCATCCCCTTGTTTAAAGGGGGGCACTATCTTACTCAGGTGCTTTGTATCAAAACTCCTTTCCCTATTGCTAGGTTTATTGCTGCCACCAGTGGGCTGTAGCCCACATAATTCTTGCTCTCTAGCAAAGGCAAGTCTCTCTTTGGCCAGGGCAAGTTCTTCCCTTTCAATCCTCAGTTTGACTGCCCTTTCTTCAGCTTCATACACTCTCCTCTTAGGGGAAGCCATCCCTCTGTGAGAAGAGTTGTGAGAGCCATTGGTTCGAAGGGATCTGTTAGAGCCTCTTGATAGAGACCTAACTCGTCCATTCCCAATGTTAAGTTGACATGAGAGTGGCCCCAGGGGTCCCCCATTACCAATCTCATGCCAGCTTAAGTTGGACCTGGTTAGTCTGCTGACATCTACCTGTCCCTTATCTGCCTCATCCCCTGACAACTGGTCCTCATCCTCATCCTCATCCTCAGAATCATCTGCTTCCTGGAGGGGATGGTCCTGGCTATCAAAGGGTCCCTGTAAGGAGGGCATATTCCCATCTGGATTAGAAGGGTCTGGGTTACCAGCCCTCCTGGCATCATAAGTCTCTAAGAGACCAATCAGAAAGGAAGTTGTGGGGTTAGACCCCTGTCTTATCTTCCTGGAGGTACACACCTGTCTCAACTCCCTGAAGCTAAGAACAGTATATCTGGAAGGAAGGACCCGTGGAGGGTCCACTGACACAAGGGGAGACTCAGAGTTTCCTCCTTTGTCTGACATACTGTTTCTAGTGTGGTGTAAGTGATGCACCTACCTACACTATGTGTTTGCCTACTGATCCCTTGCTAAGAGTTGCAGCCAAGGTGTGCTAAGCCTTGAGGAGCTACAACAGCTGGTTCAGTAGAACTCAGAGTATTCTAAGCTAAGTTATATGTACCTAACAGTACTTATGTGATCTTTCAACAAGATTTTCTTAGGATACGTGTGGTAAAACAACAGCAAGCTCAAATCCCAACCGCTGCTCACCAATGTGAGAAGGTGGCCTGATATGCAGTGCTCACTATTCTAGTGAACACTATGTATCAGCCCAGCAACCCTTATTGATGATTGGTTGTAAGTCAACCTTATAGACCAGCTATCCTAGTAGCGTGGATACGAGCAGTCTAAGGCTAAAGACTCGAGAGGGCGTGTTAAGCCAGCTGTTTACCACACATATACCCCTTGAATACCCAGTGAAAGGACACCACACAAGTGTTATGAAAATAAACAAGTTATTTATTAAGATTCACAACAGCCCTGTACTCTTTATGAGGACAGGGTACTAAGCACAAAACAAAACTCTTACGAAAATACTTATGTTAGCACAGTATATACAAATGCCCGAGGGGCACGGAAAACCATATACACTGAAAGTGGAATGTGAAATTACTAGCAGGTAAGTACAGTACTAATAGGCTTTGGAATCGCTAGATCTTGACTATAGAATCTTCAGATTACTTCTAGGAGACCCAGGGGACTCGGGTGCAGAGTGTGCACTCTCACGCGGGATGCGGGACAAAGTCTATGGTAGCTAGAAATTGCAAAGTTAGTGTTCTCGGGCGAACCCGACCTGGTAGGAGGAAAACGAAAGTGGATTCTGACCCTTGGATAGTGAGGCTATGCTGGGGCACCGAAATGCCGAAGTTACCTAGCCCAGGGGCTGCAGCTGCATAGGACTCAAAGGACGTCGGGAATCCTCGTAGACGGACCAGGAGCCTGGAAGAAAGAAGTTGCTGGCAGGCGACCAGTGAAGAAAGTTCGGTGGATCCAAGCCTGGATCGAAGGAAGATGACACCTGAAAGCAGAGGGGACCAAGTTCGAGACTACTAGCCAGTAGTCAGGTGGCACCAGGAGGGCACCGGATGGTAGTCACCTCGACTAGGTGAGTGGGTGACGCTGTGCTCGCAGATCTCACGGACCAGGAGGCGTTGTCGGCGACCAGGATGGAGGAGCGAGCTGTCCCACGAAGATTGAAGCTGTCGGCGTCGCTGGACCCAGGATTGGGCAACAAAGCCTTGGCAAATTCAAGCCCACGCGGTGGACTCAAAATGGCGTCTGGAGTGGACCAGGAGGGTCCGGGGTGCCTCTCTTGAAGAAGGAAGCAAGGGCCAGTCTGGAGCAACCAGACCAGCAGCAGTGATGTCGTCGGGCGTCGTGAAGAAGGCCACAAGCCAGCCGGCTAGTAGCCACACAGCGCGGTGAGCACGCAAAAGCAGAAGGGCCCCACGCAGATCGTGGAGATGCTGGAGGGCTGATCTTCGGTGCTGGAGCTGCTCAGGGTTGGGGCTTCTCGGACCCCAAAGCACTCACCAGTGGAGCACACGGTGGGCTTGTTGCAAAGAAGTCGTGCAGTCTTGGCGATCGTCGGTCCCTCGAGGTCTCGTCGCACTCACAGTTCTCAGCTTTGCTGTAGAGGTGAGTAGAGGTCAGAGGTGCCAGGGAAGCCGGGTCTCGTCGAGCTGGGTCGTCGGATTTGTGAAGAAGGACTTGCAGCAGACCGCAGTGTTCTTAGGATGTGCCTGCGGATGCAGGGTGACTACTCCTTAGCCACAAGGGAGAATCTTGATGAAGAAATCTTGAAGTCCTTTTGAATAAAGTCGTGTCTTGATTCCAAAGATGATCTAATTTTAACAGGGGGCCCGCTCCTATCTTTATACTAAAAAAGGGGGCTGACCCGGTGACTAGGTCCTGCCTATGGGTGGGACTAGGAGGGGGGTGGCTGGTTACACCCCTCTCCCACGCCGGACTTCCCCAGGCCAGGGGCTGGTGTGCCCCTGGAACTGGTTCAGACTGGCCTATGCGTAGTGAGCACTGGGGTGCCACTCAGCAGTCACCTTACTGTAAAGCCCTGCCTACCCAGGATACACAAAACCATGTCTGGGATGGTGCTAGCACTGCCCCGGACAGGAAACCCTTTGTCCAAGCCTCCCTCGCTGGAAGGACTCCCAGCAGCAGGAGGTCAGACTCGTGTCTGTGGTGGCAGCATCCATTTTGTGGAGCTGAGGCTTTAGTTAACTTTAACCGGGGTTCACAGTTACATACATGTCGTGTCCCTCTAGAAGGGTGGAATGCTAGCCCCGTCGCCAGAATTGGCGAGGGGTTAGTATTCCAATTCGTATGACACCTTACTCGACATGTTTTGATAAAGCAATACCAAAGATAGCATTTAACCGCGAGGATTATAATGCACTTAAGAGTATATGGTATGCGATATCATGGAACAGCTATTAGGACTTGGTTCCGCAAGCTGCAGCAGGCTCAGCTCATGCCAGAGCACCATCTCACACGATTCCAAGCACTCTGCCTTCAGGATTGTTAAGGCCTGCCATAGGAGTGACTGATAGGAATCTGTGTGTCCATTTTAGGGTTAGATATAGGTATACTATATCTACAGCAAAGGGTGATTACACGACTTTGCCCCAGCTGTCATGCAGCCAGTTGTGTCAAATTTAGGAGGCCATCCAGGGGTGGCATAATACATGCTGCAGCCCCTGGAAGCCCTGGGTACACCCATGCCCTGAGTTACAGGGTCTGATAGGGTGGCCCAGTACCAATTGGAAATGTACCTAGGGTACATGGAATCCATTTTAAAGAGAGAGCAGTAGGCCTGGGGTCCTGATTGGCAAGATCCCAGGTCGACTATGTCAAAAACCAGCTAAAACACAGGGCAAAAAGTTGGGGGCAACCATAGTCAGGAGGTACCTTCCTACACAACCCCCCCCCCCCCAAACGAAAGGAGATAAGGCTATCCTTGTCCAGGTAAGCCTCTATTACCTAAGTGGCCATATAAGGAAGGACCAGCTCTGGCTTGGTTTCCCCCTGTGTCATGGTCCACTAGGCAACCCCTCACCCTAAGGGTATCTGAGGGTCTCCACCATAGGGAATCTCTGTCTCTGGTGTGTCTTGGGAAAGTAAAAGGCTGATGCTGGGATGGAGTACTGAAGTGAGGCTCCTCTACCTTTGGGCTCAACTTCCTCCAATCACCATTCATCATGTGTGCCTTTCTTTCTTTAGCTGAGATGCACTGAGCTCTCGGGGTCAGCCTCTGGCTACCTAAAGCTGGAGGCCGAGTCCCTCTTTTTGGCTTACTGGAGGGACAGGTCAGGTCTGGGGTTTTTAGGCCCCATGTTTGGCTGTGCCCAACAGTGTCCAGCTGTGGGAGGTCCCTAACTACTTTTAAGGGGGATCCCCCCTACCAGAAAAATTACCAATTTTTAATTAAGCCAATTTTTTAAAAAACGTTACTGTGTTTACCTAACTTGCGCTGTGTATTCAATTGCACTGGCTCACTGCTGGGGGTGTAATACAGCTCGTGTCTAGTTCACCGAGGGCTGACACTGCCTACCTGGAGGGCGACGAGTGTGGCCGCCATCTTTGGGGTAGGGGACGGTTGGCGCTCTAGCGGTCGGGCGAATTAAGGCCCGATCGCCATAAAATGAAGACCTCATCTCGCCCGCGCAGCGGGCGGGCGCAGCGGGCGCGCCGTTGGCGCGCCAGAGGCGCGCCAGAGGCAAGCCCGTCTGGGCCCGTCCGGGCCCGACCAGGCCCAGGGCCCTTTATTATGCCCGTGGTTCCTTCGGTACCCCCGGCATACTCCAGTAAAGATCTCATAGCCCTACGATACACCATGTGCCAGTGCGATCATCAGTTGATGGGGACTGACCCGTTATTCAGTCGCTGTCTCCTCTGCCCCGATTCTCCATCCGAAGATACCAATGGCACTAAAGCTTGTAAAACCCTGAGGATGGCACTGCTAAACTGTAGATCCTTGCCTAAACATGCGGTTGAGATCAATCTGTTGATTGAAGAAAGCCGCCTGGATCTGCTCTTTCTTACAGAAACATGGTTATCCCCTCACTCAGAGTTCGACATCATCTCCGCCCTTCCCACTGGCTTTCTAGTCCAAAACCTGAATAGAAGCGAAGGAACAGGAGGAGGTCTCGCCATAATCTACCGAGACTTCTTGACTTGTAGACTTGAGAACGGTGGCATCTCAGACGCAGAGAGCGCCTGTTTCAGCATTCAACTAACTCCCACACAATCTCTCTCTGGAATCCTGATCTACCGCCCACCCGGCAGCATTAAGCACTTTGTCGATTCCCTATTAGAAGTCACCCTGGCAGCAGCCACCCGGGCCTCTAATTTACTGGTACTCGGAGATCTTAATCTCCACATCGACGACCCAAACGACAAAGCTGCGGCTGAACTTTTGCTAAATTTTAAAGCTTTCGAACTTCATCTTCTTAATAAGGAAGCTACCCATAACAAAGGGCATTTGTTAGATCCCGTCTTCTCTAACAATACCCAGTTCTTAGCCACTTCACCTCTGCCCCTACCATGGTCCGATCATTTTGTAGTGCCCTTTTTCTGGGAAGTACGACTGGAAGCGTCCAACGCCCCCCCACTGCGTATTCTCCAAAGAGCCTGGCCAAAACTCTCAGTGGAAAAACTGAAATCTGCCCTTGAACAATCTGTCCCCGAATCAGTACCCGAAGTTCTGCTTGCAGACCAGAACTTTCAGAATTGGCTCAACAACTCCCTGGACCGGGTTCTGCCCCGAAAAATGGTAACGAAAAAGAGCAGCACTTTTAAATCCCCTTGGTATACCACCGCATTGAGAGATCTTAAAAAATCCTGTAAAAAGGCAGAACGTATTTGGAGGAAGGACTGGGCCCATAGTAGTAAAATCTCCTACCGGGCGGCCTTGAGACTTTATAAAGACGCACGACAAATGACCAAGGCCTCCTTTTTCGAAGAGAAAATAAGACTCGCAGCCAACTCCTCCAGGGAAACTTTTAAAATACTCACTCAGCTTACTAAAATCCCAGCGCCAATCACTATACAAAACGACCTCACATCAAGATGTGACCAGTTAGCAGAGTTTTTTGATCAAAAAATCCAGAAAATACTAGACAGTCTCCCTAAAACTGGTTCTCCCCTGATGTCCGATCCCTTTCCCCCTCCCACTTCAGGACCCTTACTCGAGTCATTCTCGTGTATCACCAGGGAAGACTTTTGCTCGACATTAACCAACATTAAAAGCGGCTCACCATCTGACCCAGCTCCCATGCATGTTCTCAAGCAAATCATGAACACCATCTCCCCTCTCGCTACTGATCTATTGAACGCCTCACTCACCACTGGCATCGTCCCCCTGAGCTGGAAACAGGCAAAAATCCAAGCCCTCCTAAAAAAACCAGGACTAGATCCTGCTGACCTGGCGAATTACCGTACTATTTCATTGCTGCCTGGACTAGGAAAAATCGCTGAAAAGTTAGTGAATCGGCAGCTCTCTGGATTTCTCGAGAGCAACGACCTGCTGGGCCACTCCCAAACGGGATTTCGCCCCGGGCAGGGCACAGACACTGCCCTCATAGTGGTGGCAGAAGAGGCTAGGTGCATCTTAGATTCAGGGGGATCAGCAGCTCTGATCCTCCTGGATCTGAGCGCTGCATTCGATACCGTAGACCACACTACCCTGATACACCGCCTCTCCAAACTGGGTATCGTAGGGTCCGCCCTTAAGTGGCTGAAATCTTTCCTCGACAATCGGTCCTTTAGGATATGGGAGAATGGCACCATGTCAAAATCCACTCCTCTTCAATGTGGGGTTCCTCAGGGATCTTCCCTGAGCCCCACATTGTTCAATGTCTATATGGCTCCGCTGGAAGATGTAGTAGCCCCCTTTGGGATTAAATCTATTAGCTATGCCGACGACACACAACTCGTCGTCTCTCTGTCTCAACAAGGGGGATGCCCCCACAACCTCTCGAGCTGCCTTTCGGCAATCTTTTCCTGGATGACAGACTCCAAGCTGAAACTTAACGGAGCCAAAACTGAGATAATGCTCCTAGGTCATCACCTCACATCCCTGCCTTCCGAGCTCTGGCCCCCCTGTATGGGGGACTTGCCCCCAGCAAAGGAGAAAATCAAAAGCCTCGGGGTTTGGTTCGAACCCCAACTAACATTCAGGACCCATGCTCAGAAAGTCGCAGGCAGCTGCTTCGGTCTGTTGCGTTCAGTGCGGAAAGTGCTCCCACTCCTGCCCTTCCAATCTAAGAAGCTCCTAATCCAAGGTCTAATACTATCAAGACTTGATTATGGTAATGCTCTCCTTCTAGCTGCACCGAAAGGAACAATCAACACTCTGCAGCGGGTACAGAATGCGGCAGCCAGAATGCTCTTGGGGGCTCCTAGAAGGGCCTCGGCCAAACCACTACTTAGATCCCTGCATTGGCTCCCCATCCAGGAACGAATCGCATTCAAAACCCTGTGTATCGCTCACAGGATACTTCAAGGCAAAGGTCCTCCCGCCCTAAGAAAACTGATTTGTCCCTATAAATCCCCAAGGACCCTCCGCTCTGACGGAGAGAACCTGGTCTTCGTTCCTAGAGTGAAAAAAGCCCGGACCGGAGGACGCCGGTTTTCCCTGAATGCAGCAAAACATTGGAACGCCCTCCCTAGGGAAATCCGGATGGAAGTATCCCATCTAAAGTTCAGAAAATCGCTTAAAACTTTTCTCTTCCCCAAAACTGAATAAACCTTGCTCCCTTCTTCTTGCTCTCAGGGCCTTTCTGTTTTTTTCTGTTAAGGTAGCGCTGGGACGCTCAAGGGCAACCACGCGCTCTATAAATCTAATTTCATTTCATTTCATTTCATTTCATTTCATTTCATCCCTCAGGAGTCTGTTTTATTTTCACTTGGCTAGGTTTACCAGCTTCAGTGATCCTAATCTGCTGATTAAGGGGTTCTTTTGGACAGGGGGCCCTTTGGGGTCCACCACTGCCTCCCTGACCTCTTCAGCCCTGGGCTGACTGAGGCAGGGTAGAGAGGTGCAGGTTACCTGCTCCAGCCTGGGTCCCACCTGGGAAGGGTCCACTGCCATCAGGGGCTCTGCCAGGCTAGGCCTGACTACCTCTGGGGCAGTTCCTTCAACAGGGGTAGAGTCAGTTCCCTGAGGAGGCTGGCTCTCACCTAGTGTCTGGGAGGGGGGAGACTCTTCTTCCTCCTCAATGCTCTCTGTTTGAGTGGAGTGATCCATTGTTTCAGGCTTCACAACCTCACTATCTGTTTGAGTAAAGGCTGAGACCATTTCAACCTTGCCAACCTTTTCAGGAGGGCACTCAGTTTGTGTTTGGGCTGTGACTGTCACAGCCCTCCTATCCTGTTCTGGAAAGTCTGTCTGAGCCTGGGCAGTGGCTACCACTGCCCTTCCAACCTTTTCAGGGAGGAATGGTGCTTGGACTGGGGCTGTAGCTATTACTGCCCCACTAACCTGTCTGGATAGGCCTATCATTCTGGAAGTGAGTTTCTTGTTCCACCTCAGCCCATGCTGAGAGTTCCAGGTCAGTCCCCAGTAAGCAATCTACAGGTAGGTTGTCTGTCACTGCCACTCTCATGGGCCCTGTGACATTACCCCAGCTGAGCTTGACTACTGCCATGGGATGCCTTCTCTTCACTCCATGAATGTCTGTCACCTGATAAGTAAAACCAGGGGTCAGTTGAGCAGAGGGGACCAGATGGTCAATCACCATGGTGATGCTGGCCCCTGTGTCTCTGAATGCCTCAACTTTCTGACCATTCACTAAGACCTCTTGTCTATACTTTCCCAAAATGTGGGGTCCAGTAGTGAAGTTGGCAAACCCCATGCCAGTCTCACAGACAAGAGTGTGGTCAGGGGACCTGGCTAGGCCATAGTCCTCCTGATTGCCCAAAGTAATGCCCACCACATTCTTGGGGGCACTCCCACCACCTGGGGGATTACCACTAGTGGTAACAGGAGGTTCAGGAGTATTACCTGGGGGTATATTTCCCTTATTACCATTTTTAGGGCAACTGGCATCACTTTTGTAATGACCCACCTGTTTACAGGTATGGCAATAAGGTTTCTTCTGTTCTGAAGGAGTGTTCTGGGACCCACCACCCTTGTTGGAGTTTTGGGGCCCTGGGGAAGTCTTCTCTGTGGATTTATCCCCACCCTTCTCTTGAGGCTTGGTTGATTCCTTTTTCTGGTCACCACCCTGGTTTTTAGGCCTAACCCTGGTTCTGACCCATTTGTCTGCCCTCTTACCCAATTCCTGTGGAGAGGTCAGATCAGAGTCTACCAGGTGCTGGTGTAATAACTGGTTCTGACAATTATTTAAGATTTGCTCCCTCATAATTAGATTGTACAATCCTTTAAAATCAGTAACCTTACTACCCAGTAGCCAGCCTTCAAAAGCCTTAGTGGCACAATCAACAAAGTCAGTCCAATCCTGAGACTGAGTTTTCTGGGTGTCTCTGAACAGCATCCTGTATTGTTCAGTGGTTAAACCAAACCCATCAACCAGTGTATTCTTCAGGACTTGGTAATTGTTAGCATCCTCAACTCTAGTAGTGAGGAGCTTATCTCTACCTTTACCATCAAAGGAGAGCCACAAGATAGCTGCCCACTGACTTTGGGGAACACCCTGCACAGTGCAGGCCCTCTCCAAAGCAGTAATCCATTTGTGGATGTCATCCCCTTGTTTAAAGGGGGGCACTATCTTACTCAGGTGCTTTGTATCAAAACTCCTTTCCCTATTGCTAGGTTTATTGCTGCCACCAGTGGGCTGTAGCCCACATAATTCTTGCTCTCTAGCAAAGGCAAGTCTCTCTTTGGCCAGGGCAAGTTCTTCCCTTTCAATCCTCAGTTTGACTGCCCTTTCTTCAGCTTCATACACTCTCCTCTTAGGGGAAGCCATCCCTCTGTGAGAAGAGTTGTGAGAGCCATTGGTTCGAAGGGATCTGTTAGAGCCTCTTGATAGAGACCTAACTCGTCCATTCCCAATGTTAAGTTGACATGAGAGTGGCCCCAGGGGTCCCCCAGTACCAATCTCATGCCAGCTTAAGTTGGACCTGGTTAGTCTGCTGACATCTACCTGTCCCTTATCTGACTCATCCCCTGTAACTGGTCCTCATCCTCATCCTCATCCTCAGCATCATCTGCTTCCTGGAGGGGATGGTCCTGGCTATCAAAGGGTCCCTGTAAGGAGGGCATATTCCCATCTGGATTAGAAGGGTCTGGGTTACCAGCCCTCCTGGCATCATAAGTCTCTAAGAGACCAATCAGAAGATTCACAACAGCCCTGTACTCTTTATGAGGACAGGGTACTAAGCACAAAACAAAACTCTTACGAAAATACTTATGTTAGCACAGTATATACAAATGCCCGAGGGGCACGGAAAACCATATACACTGAAAGTGGAATGTGAAATTACTAGCAGGTAAGTACAGTACTAATAGGCTTTGGAATCGCTAGATCTTGACTATAGAATCTTCAGATTACTTCTAGGAGACCCAGGGGACTCGGGTGCAGAGTTTGCACTCTCACGCGGGATGCGGGACAAAGTCTATGGTAGCTAGAAATTGCAAAGTTAGTGTTCTCGGGCGAACCCGACCTGGTAGGAGGAAAACGAAAGTGGATTCTGACCCTTGGATAGTGAGGCTATGCTGGGGCACCGAAATGCCGAAGTTACCTAGCCCAGGGGCTGCAGCTGCATAGGACTCAAAGGACGTCGGGAATCCTCGTAGACGGACCAGGAGCCTGGAAGAAAGAAGTTGCTGGCAGGCGACCAGTGAAGAAAGTTCGGTGGATACAAGCCTGGATCGAAGGAAGATGACACCTGAAAGCAGAGGGGACCAAGTTCGAGACTACTAGCCAGTAGTCAGGTGGCACCAGGAGGGCACCGGATGGTAGTCACCTCGACTAGGTGAGTGGGTGACGCTGTGCTCGCAGATCTCACGGACCAGGAGGCGTTGTCGGCGACCAGGATGGAGGAGCGAGCTGTCCCACGAAGATTGAAGCTGTCGGCGTCGCTGGACCCAGGATTGGGCAACAAAGCCTTGGCAAATTCAAGCCCACGCGGTGGACTCAAAATGGCGTCTGGAGTGGACCAGGAGGGTCCGGGGTGCCTCTCTTGAAGAAGGAAGCAAGGGCCAGTCTGGAGCAACCAGACCAGCAGCAGTGATGTCGTCGGGCGTCGTGAAGAAGGCCACAAGCCAGCCGGCTAGTAGCCACACAGCGCGGTGAGCACGCAAAAGCAGAAGGGCCCCACGCAGCTCGTGGAGATGCTGGAGGGCTGATCTTCGGTGCTGGAGCTGCTCAGGGTTGGGGCTTCTCGGACCCCAAAGCACTCACCAGTGGAGCACACGGTGGGCTTGTTGCAAAGAAGTCGTGCAGTCTTGGCGATCGTCGGTCCCTCGAGGTCTCGTCGCACTCACAGTTCTCAGCTTTGCTGTAGAGGTGAGTAGAGGTCAGAGGTGCCAGGGAAGCCGGGTCTCGTCGAGCTGGGTCGTCGGATTTGTGAAGAAGGACTTGCAGCAGACCGCAGTGTTCTTAGGATGGTGCCTGCGGATGCAGGGTGACTACTCCTTAGCCACAAGGGAGAATCTTGATGAAGAAATCTTGAAGTCCTTTTGAATAAAGTCGTGTCTTGATTCCAAAGATGATCTAATTTTAACAGGGGGCCCGCTCCTATCTTTATACTAAAAAAGGGGGCTGACCCGGTGACTAGGTCCTGCCTATGGGTGGGACTAGGAGGGGGGTGGCTGGTTACACCCCTCTCCCACGCCGGACTTCCCCAGGCCAGGGGCTGGTGTGCCCCTGGAACTGGTTCAGACTGGC
The DNA here is from genome assembly GCF_964263255.1 of Lissotriton vulgaris. Taxonomy (NCBI): domain Eukaryota; kingdom Metazoa; phylum Chordata; class Amphibia; order Caudata; family Salamandridae; genus Lissotriton; species Lissotriton vulgaris. Next base: position 236,776,102 of record NC_141685.1, read on the forward strand.
CTATGCGTAGTGAGCACCGGGGTGCCACTCAGCAGTCACCTTACTGTAAAGCCCTGCCTACCCAGGATACACAAAACCATGTCTGGGATGGTGCTAGCACTGCCCCGGACAGGAAACCCTTTGTCCAAGCCTCCCTCGCTGGAAGGACTCCCAGCAGCAGGAGGTCAGACTCGTGTCTGTGGTGGCAGCATCCATTTTGTGGAGCTGAGGCTTTAGTTAACTTTAACCGGGGTTCACAGTTACATACATGTCGTGTCCCTCTAGAAGGGTGGAATGCTAACCCCGTCGCCAGAATTGGCGAGGGGTTAGTATTCCAATTCGTATGACACCTTACTCGACATGTTTTGATAAAGCAATACCAAAGATAGCATTTAACCGCGAGGATTATAATGCACTTAAGAGTATATGGTATGCGATATCATGGAACAGCTATTAGGACTTGGTTCCGCAAGCTGCAGAAAGGCTCAGCTCATGCCAGAGCACCATCTCACACGATTCCAAGCACTCTGCCTTCAGGATTGTTAAGGCCTGCCATAGGAGTGACTGATAGGAATCTGTGTGTCCATTTTAGGGTTAGATATAGGTATACTATATCTACAGCAAAGGGTGATTACACGACTTTGCCCCAGCTGTCATGCAGCCAGTTGTGTCAAATTTAGGAGGCCATCCAGGGGTGGCATAATACATGCTGCAGCCCCTGGAAGCCCTGGGTACACCCATGCCCTGAGTTACAGGGTCTGATAGGGTGGCCCAGTACCAATTGGAAATGTACCTAGGGTACATGGAATCCATTTTAAAGAGAGAGCAGTAGGCCTGGGGTCCTGATTGGCAAGATCCCAGGTCGACTATGTCAAAAACCAGCTAAAACACAGGGCAAAAAGTTGGGGGCAACCATAGTCAGGAGGTACCTTCCTACACAACCCCCCCCAAACGAAAGGAGATAAGGCTATCCTTGTCCAGGTAAGCCTCTATTACCTAAGTGGCCATATAAGGAAGGACCAGCTCTGGCTTGGTTTCCCCCTGTGTCATGGTCCACTAGGCAACCCCTCACCCTAAGGGTATCTGAGGGTCTCCACCATAGGGAATCTCTGTCTCTGGTGTGTCTTGGGAAAGTAAAAGGCTGATGCTGGGATGGAGTACTGAAGTGAGGCTCCTCTACCTTTGGGCTCAACTTCCTCCAATCACCATTCATCATGTGTGCCTTTCTTTCTTTAGCTGAGATGCACTGAGCTCTCGGGGTCAGCCTCTGGCTACCTAAAGCTGGAGGCCGAGTCCCTCTGTTTGGCTTACTGGAGGGACAGGTCAGGTCTGGGGTTTTTAGGCCCCATGTTTGGCTGTGCCCAACAGTGTCCAGCTGTGGGAGGTCCCTAACTACTTTTAAGGGGGATCCCTCAGGAGTCTGTTTTATTTTCACTTGGCTAGGTTTACCAGCTTCAGTAATCCTAATCTGCTGATTAAGGGGTTCTTTTGGACAGGGGGCCCTTTGGGGTCCACCACTGGCCTCCCTGACCTCTTCAGCCCTGGGCTGACTGAGGCAGGGTAGAGAGGTGCAGGTTACCTGCTCCAGCCTGGGTCCCACCTGGGAAGGGTCCACTGCCATCAGGGGCTCTGCCAGGCTAGGCCTGACTACCTCTGGGGCAGTTCCTTCAACAGGGGTAGAGTCAGTTCCCTGAGGAGGCTGGCTCTCACCTAGTGTCTGGGAGGGGGGAGACTCTTCTTCCTCCTCAATGCTCTCTGTTTGAGTGGAGTGATCCATTGTTTCAGGCTTCACAACCTCACTATCTGTTTGAGTAAAGGCTGAGACCATTTCAACCTTGCCAACCTTTTCAGGAGGGCACTCAGTTTGTGTTTGGGCTGTGACTGTCACAGCCCTCCTATCCTGTTCTGGAAAGTCTGTCTGAGCCTGGGCAGTGGCTACCACTGCCCTTCCAACCTTTTCAGGGAGGAATGGTGCTTGGACTGGGGCTGTAGCTATTACTGCCCCACTAACCTGTCTGGATAGGCCTATCATTCTGGAAGTGAGTTTCTTGTTCCACCTCAGCCCATGCTGAGAGTTCCAGGTCATTCCCCAGTAAGCAATCTACAGGTAGGTTGTCTGTCACTGCCACTCTCATGGGCCCTGTGACATTACCCCAGCTGAGCTTGACTACTGCCATGGGATGCCTTCTCTTCACTCCATGAATGTCTGTCACCTGATAAGTAAAACCAGGGGTCAGTTGAGCAGAGGGGACCAGATGGTCAATCACCATGGTGATGCTGGCCCCTGTGTCTCTGAATGCCTCAACTTTCTGACCATTCACTAAGACCTCTTGTCTATACTTTCCCAAAATGTGGGGTCCAGTAGTGAAGTTGGCAAACCCCATGCCAGTCTCACAGACAAGAGTGTGGTCAGGGGACCTGGCTAGGCCATAGTCCTCCTGATTGCCCAAAGTAATGCCCACCACATTCTTGGGGGCACTCCCACCACCTGGGGGATTACCACTAGTGGTAACAGGAGGTTTAGGAGTATTACCTGGGGGTATATTTCCCTTATTACCATTTTTAGGGCAACTGGCATCACTTTTGTAATGACCCACCTGTTTACAGGTATGGCAATAAGGTTTCTTCTGTTCTGAAGGAGTGTTCTGGGACCCACCACCCTTGTTGGAGTTTTGGGGCCCTGGGGAAGTCTTCTCTGTGGATTTATCCCCACCCTTCTCTTGAGGCTTGGTTGATTCCTTTTTCTGGTCACCACCCTGGTTTTTAGGCCTGACCCTGGTTCTGACCCATTTGTCTGCCCTCTTACCCAATTCCTGTGGAGAGGTCAGATCAGAGTCTACCAGGTGCTGGTGTAATAACTGGTTCTGACAATTATTTAAGATTTGCTCCCTCATAATTAGATTGTACAATCCTTTAAAATCAGTAACCTTACTACCCAGTAGCCAGCCTTCAAAAGCCTTAGTGGCACAATCAACAAAGTCAGTCCAATCCTGAGACTGAGTTTTCTGGGTGTCTCTGAACAGCATCCTGTATTGTTCAGTGGTTAAACCAAACCCGTCAACCAGTGTATTATTCAGGACTTGGTAATTGTTAGCATCCTCAGCTCTAGTAGTGAGGAGCTTGTCTCTTCCTTTTCCTTCAAAGGAGAGCCACAAGATAGCTGCCCACTGACTTTGGGGAACACCCTGCACAGTGCAGGCCCTCTCCAAAGCAGTTATCCATTTGTGGATGTCATCCCCTTGTTTAAAGGGGGGCACTATCTTACTCAGGTGCTTTGTATCAAAACTCCTTTCCCTATTGCTAGGTTTATTGCTGCCACCAGTGGGCTGTAGCCCACAAAATTCTTGCTCTCTAGCAAAGGCAAGTCTCTCTTTGGCCAGGGCAAGTTCTTCCCTTTCAATCCTCAGTTTGACTGCCCTTTCTTCAGCTTCATACACTCTCCTCTTAGGGGAAGCCATCCCTCTGTGAGAAGAGTTGTGAGAGCCATTGGTTCGAAGGGATCTGTTAGAGCCTCTTGATAGAGACCTAACTCGTCCATTCCCAATGTTAAGTTGACATGAGAATGGCCCCAGGGGTCCCCCAGTACCAATCTCATGCCAGCTTAAGTTGGACCTGGTTAGTCTGCTGACATCTACCTGTCCCTTATCTGCCTCATCCCCTGACAACTGGTCCTCATCCTCATCCTCATCCTCAGCATCATCTGCTTCCTGGAGGGGATGGTCCTGGCTATCAAAGGGTCCCTGTAAGGAGGGCATATTCCCATCTGGATTAGAAGGGTCTGGGTTACCAGCCCTCCTGGCATCATAAGTCTCTAAGAGACCAATCAGAAAGGAAGTTGTGGGGTTAGACCCCTGTCTTATCTTCCTGGAGGTACACACCTGTCTCAACTCCCTGAAGCTAAGAACAGTATATCTGGAAGGAAGGACCTGTGGAGGGTCCACTGACACAAGGGGAGACTCAGAGTTTCCTCCTTTGTCTGACATACTGTTTCTAGTGTGGTGTAAGTGATGCACCTACCTACACTATGTGTTTGCCTACTGATCCCTTGCTAAGAGTTGCAGCCAAGGTGTGCTAAGCCTTGAGGAGCTACAACAGCTGATTCAGTAGAACTCAGAGTATTCTAAGCTAAGTTATATGTACCTAACAGTACTTATGTGATCTTTCAACAAGATTTTCTTAGGATACGTGTGGTAAAACAACAGCAAGCTCAAATCCCAACCGCTGCTCACCAATGTGAGAAGGTGGCCTGATATGCAGTGCTCACTATTCTAGTGAACACTATGTATCAGCCCAGCAACCCTTATTGATGATTGGTTGTAAGTCAACCTTATAGACCAGCTATCCTAGTAGCGTGGATACGAGCAGTCTAAGGCTAAAGACTCGAGAGGGCGTGTTAACAAAGCTGTTTACCACACATATACCCCTTGAATACCCAGTGAAAGGACACCACACAAGTGTTATGAAAATAAACAAGTTATTTATTAAGATTCACAACAGCCCTGTACTCTTTATGAGGACAGGGTACTAAGCACAAAACAAAACTCTTACGAAAATACTTATGTTAGCACAGTATATACAAATGCCCGAGGGGCACGGAAAACCATATACACTGAAAGTGGAATGTGAAATTACTAGCAGGTAAGTACAGTACTAATAGGCTTTGGAATCGCTAGATCTTGACTATAGAATCTTCAGATTACTTCTAGGAGACCCAGGGGACTCGGGTGCAGAGTGTGCACTCTCACGCGGGATGCGGGACAAAGTCTATGGTAGCTAGAAATTGCAAAGTTAGTGTTCTCGGGCGAACCCGACCTGGTAGGAGGAAAACGAAAGTGGATTCTGACCCTTGGATAGTGAGGCTATGCTGGGGCACCGAAATGCCGAAGTTACCTAGCCCAGGGGCTGCAGCTGCATAGGACTCAAAGGACGTCGGGAATCCTCGTAGACGGACCAGGAGCCTGGAAGAAAGAAGTTGCTGGCAGGCGACCAGTGAAGAAAGTTCGGTGGATCCAAGCCTGGATCGAAGGAAGATGACTCCTGAAAGCAGAGGGGACCAAGTTCGAGACTACTAGCCAGTAGTCAGGTGGCACCAGGAGGGCACCGGATGGTAGTCACCTCGACTAGGTGAGTGGGTGACGCTGTGCTCGCAGATCTCACGGACCAGGAGGCGTTGTCGGCGACCAGGATGGAGGAGCGAGCTGTCCCACGAAGATTGAAGCTGTCGGCGTCGCTGGACCCAGGATTGGGCAACAAAGCCTTGGCAAATTCAAGCCCACGCGGTGGACTCAAAATGGCGTCTGGAGTGGACCAGGAGGGTCCGGGGTGCCTCTCTTGAAGAAGGAAGCAAGGGCCAGTCTGGAGCAACCAGACCAGCAGCAGTGATGTCGTCGGGCGTCGTGAAGAAGGCCACAAGCCAGCCGGCTAGTAGCCACACAGCACGGTGAGCACGCAAAAGCAGAAGGGCCCCACGCAGATCGTGGAGATGCTGGAGGGCTGATCTTCGGTGCTGGAGCTGCTCAGGGTTGGGGCTTCTCGGACCCCAAAGCACTCACCAGTGGAGCACACGGTGGGCTTGTTGCAAAGAAGTCGTGCAGTCTTGGCGATCGTCGGTCCCTCGAGGTCTCGTCGCACTCACAGTTCTCAGCTTTGCTGTAGAGGTGAGTAGAGGTCAGAGGTGCCAGGGAAGCCGGGTCTCGTCGAGCTGGGTCGTCGGATTTGTGAAGAAGGACTTGCAGCAGACCGCAGTGTTCTTAGGATGGTGCCTGCGGATGCAGGGTGACTACTCCTTAGCCACAAGGGAGAATCTTGATGAAGAAATCTTGAAGTCCTTTTGAATAAAGTCGTGTCTTGATTCCAAAGATGATCTAATTTTAACAGGGGGCCAGCTCCTATCTTTATACTAAAAAAGGGGGCTGACCCGGTGACTAGGTCCTGCCTATGGGTGGGACTAGGAGGGGGGTGGCTGGTTACACCCCTCTCCCACGCCGGACTTCCCCAGGCCAGGGGCTGGTGTGCCCCTGGAACTGGTTCAGACTGGCCTATGCGTAGTGAGCACCGGGGTGCCACTCAGCAGTCACCTTACTGTAAAGCCCTGCCGCCCAGGATACACAAAACCATGTCTGGGATGGTGCTAGCACTGCCCCGGACAGGAAACCCTTTGTCCAAGCCTCCCTCGCTGGAAGGACTCCCAGCAGCAGGAGGTCAGACTCGTGTCTGTGGTGGCAGCATCCATTTTGTGGAGCTGAGGCTTTAGTTAACTTTAACCGGGGTTCACAGTTACATACATGTCGTGTCCCTCTAGAAGGGTGGAATGCTAACCCCGTCGCCAGAATTGGCGAGGGGTTAGTATTCCAATTCGTATGACACCTTACTCGACATGTTTTGATAAAGCAATACCAAAGATAGCATTTAACCGCGAGGATTATAATGCACTTAAGAGTATATGGTATGCGATATCATGGAACAGCTATTAGGACTTGGTTCCGCAAGCTGCAGCAGGCTCAGCTCATGCCAGAGCACCATCTCACACGATTCCAAGCACTCTGCCTTCAGGATTGTTAAGGCCTGCCATAGGAGTGACTGATAGGAATCTGTGTGTCCATTTTAGGGTTAGATATAGGTATACTATATCTACAGCAAAGGGTGATTACACGACTTTGCCCCAGCTGTCATGCAGCCAGTTGTGTCAAATTTAGGAGGCCATCCAGGGGTGGCATAATACATGCTGCAGCCCCTGGAAGCCCTGGGTACACCCATGCCCTGAGTTACAGGGTCTGATAGGGTGGCCCAGTACCAATTGGAAATGTACCTAGGGTACATGGAATCCATTTTAAAGAGAGAGCAGTAGGCCTGGGGTCCTGATTGGCAAGATCCCAGGTTGACTATGTCAAAAACCAGCTAAAACACAGGGCAAAAAGTTGGGGGCAACCATAGTCAGGAGGTACCTTCCTACACAACCCCCCCCCCCCCCAAACGAAAGGAGATAAGGCTATCCTTGTCCAGGTAAGCCTCTATTACCTAAGTGGCCATATAAGGAAGGACCAGCTCTGGCTTGGTTTCCCCCTGTGTCATGGTCCACTAGGCAACCCCTCACCCTAAGGGTATCTGAGGGTCTCCACCATAGGGAATCTCTGTCTCTGGTGTGTCTTGGGAAAGTAAAAGGCTGATGCTGGGATGGAGTACTGAAGTGAGGCTCCTCTACCTTTGGGCTCAACTTCCTCCAATCACCATTCATCATGTGTGCCTTTCTTTCTTTAGCTGAGATGCACTGAGCTCTCGGGGTCAGCCTCTGGCTACCTAAAGCTGGAGGCCGAGTCCCTCTGTTTGGCTTACTGGAGGGACAGGTCAGGTCTGGGGTTTTTAGGCCCCATGTTTGGCTGTGCCCAACAGTGTCCAGCTGTGGGAGGTCCCTAACTATTTTTAAGGGGGATCCCTCAGGAGTCTGTTTTATTTTCACTTGGCTAGGTTTACCAGCTTCAGTAATCCTAATCTGCTGATTAAGGGGTTCTTTTGGACAGGGGGCCCTTTGGGGTCCACCACTGCCTCCCTGACCTCTTCAGCCCTGGGCTGACTGAGGCAGGGTAGAGAGGTGCAGGTTACCTGCTCCAGCCTGGGTCCCACCTGGGAAGGGTCCACTGCCATCAGGGGCTCTGCCAGGCTAGGCCTGACTACCTCTGGGGCAGTTCCTTCAACAGGGGTAGAGTCAGTTCCCTGAGGAGGCTGGCTCTCACCTAGTGTCTGGGAGGGGGGAGACTCTTCTTCCTCCTCAATGCTCTCTGTTTGAGTGGAGTGATCCATTGTTTCAGGCTTCACAACCTCACTATCTGTTTGAGTAAAGGCTGAGACCATTTCAACCTTGCCAACCTTTTCAGGAGGGCACTCAGTTTGTGTTTGGGCTGTGACTGTCACAGCCCTCCTATCCTGTTCTGGAAAGTCTGTCTGAGCCTGGGCAGTGGCTACCACTGCCCTTCCAACCTTTTCAGGGAGGAATGGTGCTTGGACTGGGGCTGTAGCTATTACTGCCCCACTAACCTGTCTGGATAGGCCTATCATTCTGGAAGTGAGTTTCTTGTTCCACCTCAGCCCATGCTGAGAGTTCCAGGTCATTCCCCAGTAAGCAATCTACAGGTAGGTTGTCTGTCACTGCCACTCTCATGGGCCCTGTGACATTACCCCAGCTGAGCTTGACTACTGCCATGGGATGCCTTCTCTTCACTCCATGAATGTCTGTCACCTGATAAGTAAAACCAGGGGTCAGTTGAGCAGAGGGGACCAGATGGTCAATCACCATGGTGATGCTGGCCCCTGTGTCTCTGAATGCCTCAACTTTCTGACCATTCACTAAGACCTCTTGTCTATACTTTCCCAAAATGTGGGGTCCAGTAGTGAAGTTGGCAAACCCCATGCCAGTCTCACAGACAAGAGTGTGGTCAGGGGACCTGGCTAGGCCATAGTCCTCCTAATTGCCCAAAGTAATGCCCACCACATTCTTGGGGGCACTCCCACCACCTGGGGGATTACCACTAGTGGTAACAGGAGGTTTAGGAGTATTACCTGGGGGTATATTTCCCTTATTACCATTTTTAGGGCAACTGGCATCCCTTTTGTAATGACCCACCTGTTTACAGGTATGGCAATAAGGTTTCTTCTGTTCTGAAGGAGTGTTCTGGGACCCACCACCCTTGTTGGAGTTTTGGGGCCCTGGGGAAGTCTTCTCTGTGGATTTATCCCCACCCTTCTCTTGAGGCTTGGTTGATTCCTTTTTCTGGTCACCACCCTGGTTTTTAGGCCTGACCCTGGTTCTGACCCATTTGTCTGCCCTCTTACCCAATTCCTGTGGAGAGGTCAGATCAGAGTCTACCAGGTGCTGGTGTAATAACTGGTTCTGACAATTATTTAAGATTTGCTCCCTCATAATTAGATTGTACAATCCTTTAAAATCAGTAACCTTACTACCCAGTAGCCAGCCTTCAAAAGCCTTAGTGGCACAATCAACAAAGTCAGTCCAATCCTGAGACTGAGTTTTCTGGGTGTCTTTGAACAGCATCCTGTATTGTTCAGTGGTTAAACCAAACCCATCAACCAGTGTATTCTTCAGGACTTGGTAATTGTTAGCATCCTCAACTCTAGTAGTGAGGAGCTTATCTCTACCTTTACCATCAAAGGAGAGCCACAAGATAGCTGCCCACTGACTTTGGGGAACACCCTGCACAGTGCAGGCCCTCTCCAAAGCAGTTATCCATTTGTGGATGTCATCCCCTTGTTTAAAGGGGGGCACTATCTTACTCAGGTGCTTTGTATCAAAACTCCTTTCCCTATTGCTAGGTTTATTGCTGCCACCAGTGGGCTGTAGCCCACATAATTCTTGCTCTCTAGCAAAGGCAAGTCTCTCTTTGGCCAGGGCAAGTTCTTCCCTTTCAATCCTCAGTTTGACTGCCCTTTCTTCAGCTTCATACACTCTCCTCTTAGGGGAAACCATCCCTCTGTGAGAAGAGTTGTGAGAGCCATTGGTTCGAAGGGATCTGTTAGAGCCTCTTGATAGAGACCTAACTCGTCCATTCCCAATGTTAAGTTGACATGAGAGTGGCCCCAGGGGTCCCCCAGTACCAATCTCATGCCAGCTTAAGTTGGACCTGGTTAGTCTGCTGACATCTACCTGTCCCTTATCTGCCTCATCCCCTGACAACTGGTCCTCATCCTCATCCTCAGCATCATCTGCTTCCTGGAGGGGATGGTCCTGGCTATCAAAGGGTCCCTGTAAGGAGGGCATATTCCCATCTGGATTAGAAGGGTCTGGGTTACCAGCCCTCCTGGCATCATAAGTCTCTAAGAGACCAATCAGAAAGGAAGTTGTGGGGTTAGACCCCTGTCTTATCTTCCTGGAGGTACACACCTGTCTCAACTCCCTGAAGCTAAGAACAGTATATCTGGAAGGAAGGACCTGTGGAGGGTCCACTGACACAAGGGGAGACTCAGAGTTTCCTCCTTTGTCTGACATACTGTTTCTAGTGTGGTGTAAGTGATGCACCTACCTACACTATGTGTTTGCCTACTGATCCCTTGCTAAGAGTTGCAGCCAAGGTGTGCTAAGCCTTGAGGAGCTACAACAGCTGGTTCAGTAGAACTCAGAGTATTCTAAGCTAAGTTATATGTACCTAACAGTACTTATGTGATCTTTCAACAAGATATTCTTAGGATACGTGTGGTAAAACAACAGCAAGCTCAAATCCCAACCGCTGCTCACCAATGTGAGAAGGTGGCCTGATATGCAGTGCTCACTATTCTAGTGAACACTATGTATCAGCCCAGCAACCCTTATTGATGATTGGTTGTAAGTCAACCTTATAGACCAGCTATCCTAGTAGCGTGGATACGAGCAGTCTAAGGCTAAAGACTCGAGAGGGCGTGTTAAGCCAGCTGTTTACCACACATATACCCCTTGAATACCCAGTGAAAGGACACCACACAAGTGTTATGAAAATAAACAAGTTATTTATTAAGATTCACAACAGCCCTGTACTCTTTATGAGGACAGGGTACTAAGCACAAAACAAAACTCTTACGAAAATACTTATGTTAGCACAGTATATACAAATGCCCGAGGGGCACGGAAAACCATATACACTGAAAGTGGAATGTGTAATTACTAGCAGGTAAGTACAGTACTAATAGGCTTTGGAATCGCTAGATCTTGACTATAGAATCTTCAGATTACTTCTAGGAGACCCAGGGGACTCGGGTGCAGAGTGTGCACTCTCACGCGGGATGCGGGACAAAGTCTATGGTAGCTAGAAATTGCAAAGTTAGTGTTCTCGGGCGAACCCGACCTGGTAGGAGGAAAACGAAAGTGGATTCTGACCCTTGGATAGTGAGGCTATGCTGGGGCACCGAAATGCCGAAGTTACCTAGCCCAGGGGCTGCAGCTGCATAGGACTCAAAGGACGTCGGGAATCCTCGTAGACGGACCAGGAGCCTGGAAGAAAGAAGTTGCTGGCAGGCGACCAGTGAAGAAAGTTCGGTGGATCCAAGCCTGGATCGAAGGAAGATGACACCTGAAAGCAGAGGGGACCAAGTTCGAGACTACTAGCCAGTAGTCAGGTGGCACCAGGAGGGCACCGGATGGTAGTCACCTCGACTAGGTGAGTGGGTGACGCTGTGCTCGCAGATCTCACGGACCAGGAGGCGTTGTCGGCGACCAGGATGGAGGAGCGAGCTGTCCCACGAAGATTGAAGCTGTCGGCGTCGCTGGACCCAGGATTGGGCAACAAAGCCTTGGCAAATTCAAGCCCACGCGGTGGACTCAAAATGGCGTCTGGAGTGGACCAGGAGGGTCCGGGGTGCCTCTCTTGAAGAAGGAAGCAAGGGCCAGTCTGGAGCAACCAGACCAGCAGCAGTGATGTCGTCGGGCATCGTGAAGAAGGCCACAAGCCAGCCGGCTAGTAGCCACACAGCGCGGTGAGCACGCAAAAGCAGAAGGGCCCCACGCAGATCGTGGAGATGCTGGAGGGCTGATCTTCGGTGCTGGAGCTGCTCAGGGTTGGGGCTTCTCGGACCCCAAAGCACTCACCAGTGGAGCACACGGTGGGCTTGTTGCAAAGAAGTCGTGCAGTCTTGGCGATCGTCGGTCCCTCGAGGTCTCGTCGCACTCACAGTTCTCAGCTTTGCTGTAGAGGTGAGTAGAGGTCAGAGGTGCCAGGAAAGCCGGGTCTCGTCGAGCTGGGTCGTCGGATTTGTGAAGAAGGACTTGCAGCAGACCGCAGTGTTCTTAGGATGGTGCCTGCGGATGCAGGGTGACTACTCCTTAGCCACAAGGGAGAATCTTGATGAAGAAATCTTGAAGTCCTTTTGAATAAAGTCGTGTCTTGATTCCAAAGATGATCTAATTTTAACAGGGGGCCCGCTCCTATCTTTATACTAAAAAAGGGGGCTGACCCGGTGACTAGGTCCTGCCTATGGGTGGGACTAGGAGGGGGGTGGCTGGTTACACCCCTCTCCCACGCCGGACTTCCCCAGGCCAGGGGCTGGTGTGCCCCTGGAACTGGTTCAGACTGGCCTATGCGTAGTGAGCACCGGGGTGCCACTCAGCAGTCACCTTACTGTAAAGCCCTGCCTACCCAGGATACACAAAACCATGTCTGGGATGGTGCTAGCACTGCCCCGGACAGGAAACCCTTTGTCCAAGCCTCCCTCGCTGGAAGGACTCCCAGCAGCAGGAGGTCAGACTCGTGTCTGTGGTGGCAGCATCCATTTTGTGGAGCTGAGGCTTTAGTTAACTTTAACCGGGGTTCACAGTTACATACATGTCGTGTCCCTCTAGAAGGGTGGAATGCTAACCCCGTCGCCAGAATTGGCGAGGGGTTAGTATTCCAATTCGTATGACACCTTACTCGACATGTTTTGATAAAGCAATACCAAAGATAGCATTTAACCGCGAGGATTATAATGCACTTAAGAGTATATGGTATGCGATATCATGGAACAGCTATTAGGACTTGGTTCCGCAAGCTGCAGCAGGCTCAGCTCATGCCAGAGCACCATCTCACACGATTCCAAGCACTCTGCCTTCAGGATTGTTAAGGCCTGCCATAGGAGTGATTGATAGGAATCTGTGTGTCCATTTTAGGGTTAGATATAGGTATACTATATCTACAGCAAAGGGTAATTACACGACTTTGCCCCAGCTGTCATGCAGCCAGTTGTGTCAAATTTAGGAGGCCATCCAGGGGTGGCATAATACATGCTGCAGCCCCTGGAAGCCCTGGGTACACCCATGCCCTGAGTTACAGGGTCTGATAGGGTGGCCCAGTACCAATTGGAAATGTACCTAGGGTACATGGAATCCATTTTAAAGAGAGAGCAGTAGGCCTGGGGTCCTGATTGGCAAGATCCCAGGTCGACTATGTCAAAAACCAGCTAAAACACAGGGCAAAAAGTTGGGGGCAACCATAGTCAGGAGGTACCTTCCTACACAACCCCCCCCCCCCCCCAAACGAAAGGAGATAAGGCTATCCTTGTCCAGGAAAGCCTCTATTACCTAAGTGGCCATATAAGGAAGGACCAGCTCTGGCTTGGTTTCCCCCTGTGTCATGGTCCACTAGGCAACCCCTCACCCTAAGTGTATCTGAGGGTCTCCACCATAGGGAATCTCTGTCTCTGGTGTGTCTTGGGAAAGTAAAAGGCTGATGCTGGGATGGAGTACTGAAGTGAGGCTCCTCTACCTTTGGGCTCAACTTCCTCCAATCACCATTCATCATGTGTGCCTTTCTTTCTTTAGCTGAGATGCACTGAGCTCTCGGGGTCAGCCTCTTGCTACCTAAAGCTGGAGGACGAGTCCCTCTGTTTGGCTTACTGGAGGGACAGGTCAGGTCTGGGGTTTTTAGGCCCCATGTTTGGCTGTGCCCAACAGTGTCCAGCTGTGGGAGGTCCCTAACTACTTTTAAGGGGGATCCCTCAGGAGTCTGTTTTATTTTCACTTGGCTAGGTTTACCAGCTTCAGTGATCCTAATCTGCTGATTAAGGGATTCTTTTGGACAGGGGGCCCTTTGGGGTCCACCACTGCCTCCCTGACCTCTTCAGCCCTGGGCTGACTGAGGCAGGGTAGAGAGGTGCAGGTTACCTGCTCCAGCCTGGGTCCCACCTGGGAAGGGTCCACTGCCATCAGGGGCTCTGCCAGGCTAGGCCTGACTACCTCTGGGGCAGTTCCTTCAACAGGGGTAGAGTCAGTTCCCTGAGGAGGCTGGCTCTCACCTAGTGTCTGGGAGGGGGGAGACTCTTCTTCCTCCTCAATGCTCTCTGTTTGAGTGGAGTGATCCATTGTTTCAGGCTTCACAACCTCACTATCTGTTTGAGTAAAGGCTGAGACCATTTCAACCTTGCCAACCTTTTCAGGAGGGCACTCAGTTTGTGTTTGGGCTGTGACTGTCACAGCCCTCCTATCCTGTTCTGGAAAGTCTGTCTGAGCTTGGGCAGTGGCTACCACTGCCCTTCCAACCTTTTCAGGGAGGAATGGTGCTTGGACTGGGGCTGTAGCTATTACTGCCCCACTAACCTGTCTGGATAGGCCTATCATTCTGGAAGTGAGTTTCTTGTTCCACCTCAGCCCATGCTGAGAGTTCCAGGTCATTCCCCAGTAAGCAATCTACAGGTAGTTTGTCTGTCACTGCCACTCTCATGGGCCCTGTGACATTACCCCAGCTGAGCTTGACTACTGCCATGGGATGCCTTCTCTTCACTCCATGAATGTCTGTCACCTGATAAGTAAAACCAGGGGTCAGTTGAGCAGAGGGGACCAGATGGTCAATCACCATGGTGATGCTGGCCCCTGTGTCTCTGAATGCCTCAACTTTCTGACCATTCACTAAGACCTCTTGTCTATACTTTCCCAAAATGTGGGGTCCAGTAGTGAAGTTGGCAAACCCCATGCCAGTCTCACAGACAAGAGTGTGGTCAGGGGACCTGGCTAGACCATAGTCCTCCTGATTGCCCAAAGTAATGCCCACCACATTCTTGGGGGCACTCCCACCACCTGGGGGATTACCACTAGTGGTAACAGGAGGTTTAGGAGTATTACCTGGGGGTATATTTCCCTTATTACCATTTTTAGGGCAACTGGCATCACTTTTGTAATGACCCACCTGTTTAGAGGTATGGCAATAAGGTTTCTTCTGTTCTGAAGGAGTGTTCTGGGACCCACCACCCTTGTTGGAGTTTTAGGGCCCTGGGGAAGTCTTCTCTGTGGATTTATCCCCACCCTTCTCTTGAGGCTTGGTTGATTCCTTTTTCTGGTCACCACCCTGGTTTTTAGGCCTGACCCTGGTTCTGACCCATTTGTCTGCCCTCTTACCCAATTCCTGTGGAGAGGTCAGATCAGAGTCTACCAGGTGCTGGTGTAATAACTGGTTCTGACAATTATTTAAGATTTGCTCCCTCATAATTAGATTGTACAATCCTTTAAAATCAGTAACCTTACTACCCAGTAGCCAGCCTTCAAAAGCCTTAGTGGCACAATCAACAAAGTCAGTCCAATCCTGAGACTGAGTTTTCTGGGTGTCTCTGAACAGCATCCAGTATTGTTCAGTGGTTAAACCAAACCCATCAACCAGTGTATTCTTCAGGACTTGGTAATTGTTAGCATCCTCAACTCTAGTAGTGAGGAGCTTATCTCTACCTTTACCATCAAAGGAGAGCCACAAGATAGCTGCCCACTGACTTTGGGGAACACCCTGCACAGTGCAGGCCCTCTCCAAAGCAGTTATCCATTTGTGGATGTCATCCCCTTGTTTAAAGGGGGGCACTATCTTACTCAGGTGCTTTGTATCAAAACTCCTTTCCCTTTTGCTAGGTTATTGCTGCCACCAGTGGGCTGTAGCCCACATAATTCTTGCTCTCTAGCAAAGGCAAGTCTCTCTTTGGCCAGGGCAAGTTCTTCCCTTTCAATCCTCAGTTTGACTGCCCTTTCTTCAGCTTCATACACTCTCCTCTTAGGGGAAGCCATCCCTCTGTGAGAAGAGTTGTGAGAGCCATTGGTTCGAAGGGATCTGTTAGAGCCTCTTGATAGAGACCTAACTCGTCCATTCCCAATGTTAAGTTGACCTGAGAGTGGCCCCAGGGGTCCCCCAGTACCAATCTCATGCCAGCTTAAGTTGGACCGGGTTAGTCTGCTGACATCTACCTGTCCCTTATCTGCCTCATCCCCTGACAACTGGTCCTCATCCTCATCCTCATCCTCAGCATCATCTGCTTCCTGGAGGGGATGGTCCTGGCTATCAAAGGGTCCCTGTAAGGAGGGCATATTCCCATCTGGATTAGAAGGGTCTGGGTTACCAGCCCTCCTAGCATCATAAGTCTCTAAGAGACCAATGAGAAAGGAAGTTGTGGGGTTAGACCCCTGTCTTATCTTCCTGGAGGTACACACCTGTCTCAACTCCCTGAAGCTAAGAACAGTATATCTGGAAGGAAGGACCTGTGGAGGGTCCACTGACACAAGGGGAGACTCAGAGTTTCCTCCTTTGTCTGACATACTGTTTCTAGTGTGGTGTAAGTGATGCACCTACCTACACTATGTGTTTGCCTACTGATCCCTTGCTAAGAGTTGCAGCCAAGGTGTGCTAAGCCTTGAGGAGCTACAACAGCTGGTTCAGTAGAACTCAGAGTATTCTAAGCTAAGTTATATGTACCTAACAGTACTTATGTGATCTTTCAACAAGATATTCTTAGGATACGTGTGGTAAAACAACAGCAAGCTCAAATCCCAACCGCTGCTCACCAATGTGAGAAGGTGGCCTGATATGCAGTGCTCACTATTCTAGTGAACACTATGTATCAGCCCAGCAACCCTTATTGATGATTGGTTGTAAGTCAACCTTATAGACCAGCTATCCTAGTAGCGTGGATACGAGCAGTCTAAGGCTAAAGACTCGAGAGGGCGTGTTAAGCCAGCTGTTTACCACACATATACCCCTTGAATACCCAGTGAAAGGACACCACACAAGTGTTATGAAAATAAACAAGTTATTTATTAAGATTCACAACAGCCCTGTACTCTTTATGAGGACAGGGTACTAAGCACAAAACAAAACTCTTACGAAAATACTTATGTTAGCACAGTATATACAAATGCCCGAGGGGCACGGAAAACCATATACACTGAAAGTGGAATGCGAAATTACTAGCAGGTAAGTACAGTACTAATAGGCTTTGGAATCGCTAGATCTTGACTATAGAATCTTCAGATTACTTCTAGGAGACCCAGGGGACTCGGGTGCAGAGTGTGCACTCTCACGCGGGATGCGGGACAAAGTCTATGGTAGCTAGAAATTGCAAAGTTAGTGTTCTCGGGCGAACCCGACCTGGTAGGAGGAAAACGAAAGTGGATTCTGACCCTTGGATAGTGAGGCTATGCTGGGGCACCGAAATGCCGAAGTTACCTAGCCCAGGGGCTGCAGCTGCATAGGACTCAAAGGACGTCGGGAATCCTCATAGACGGACCAGGAGCCTGGAAGAAAGAAGTTGCTGGCAGGCGACCAGTGAAGAAAGTTCGGTGGATCCAAGCCTGGATCGAAGGAAGATGACACCTGAAAGCAGAGGGGACCAAGTTCGAGACTACTAGCCAGTAGTCAGGTGGCACCAGGAGGGCACCGGATGGTAGTCACCTCGACTAGGTGAGTGGGTGACGCTGTGCTCGCAGATCTCACGGACCAGGAGGCGTTGTCGGCGACCAGGATGGAGGAGCGAGCTGTCCCACGACGATTGAAGCTGTCGGCGTCGCTGGACCCAGGATTGGGCAACAAAGCCTTGGCAAATTCAAGCCCACGCGGTGGACTCAAAATGGCGTCTGGAGTGGACCAGGAGGGTCCGGTGTGCCTCTCTTGAAGAAGGAAGCAAGGGCCAGTCTGGAGCAACCAGACCAGCAGCAGTGATGTCGTCGGGCGTCGTGAAGAAGGCCACAAGCCAGCCGGCTAGTAGCCACACAGCGCGGTGAGCACGCAAAAGCAGAAGGGCCCCACGCAGATCATGGAGATGCTGGAGGGCTGATCTTCGGTGCTGGAGCTGCTCAGGGTTGGGGCTTCTCGGACCCCAAAGCACTCACCAGTGGAGCACACGGTGGGCTTGTTGCAAAGAAGTCGTGCAGTCTTGGCGATCGTCGGTCCCTCGAGGTCTCGTCGCACTCACAGTTCTCAGCTTTGCTGTAGAGGTGAGTAGAGGTCAGAGGTGCCAGGGAAGCCGGGTCTCGTCGAGCTGGGTCGTCGGATTCGTGAAGAAGGACTTGCAGCAGACCGCAGTGTTCTTAGGATGGTGCCTGCGGATGCAGGGTGACTACTCCTTAGCCACAAGCTAGAATCTTGATGAAGAAATCTTGAAGTCCTTTTGAATAAAGTCGTGTCTTGATTCCAAAGATGATCTAATTTTAACAGGGGGCCCGCTCCTATCTTTATACTAAAAAAGGGGGCTGACCCAGTGACTAGGTCCTGCCTATGGGTGGAACTAGGAGGACTATTGACGTTGGACTGGGATGTAGTATCTAAGGATAGACATTCAAGTATCCAGGACTTAGATTTTTCAAGAATCTTCTCTGTTCTTACCACCGGGTCAACATTGGCCCATTTGACTGTGTAGCCATTCAGCTTATTCATAGTTAGTGTATTTTGTTTTAAAAGGCTCATTGTAACACGGAGTGATTTAGCCATTTTTAGGTTAATTCTTATGCTATTTGGATAATGATCACTCGTGGCATTCGTTCCAGTTACAAAATTGGTTAGTTGTCCCTTAAGTGATTGGGAAGACAGTATAAAGTCTATGGTAGTTAAAAAACCTCTTCCGTGGAAAGTTGGTGAGAAATCTTTCTGTGGCTCTACTAGTTCATTTACAAAGTCCAAATCTAAAGAGAATAGAATCTCATTTAACTTGTTTCCACAGGTCGAGTGAGCGAAGTGGGGCAGGGGACTTCCGTGTTCGTTTTGCAATCCACAGTTTCCGTTTTTGTAGTTGGAACAAAGT
The DNA here is from genome assembly GCF_964263255.1 of Lissotriton vulgaris. Taxonomy (NCBI): domain Eukaryota; kingdom Metazoa; phylum Chordata; class Amphibia; order Caudata; family Salamandridae; genus Lissotriton; species Lissotriton vulgaris. Next base: position 236,794,576 of record NC_141685.1, read on the forward strand.
GGGAGATTGAAGTCGCCACCCCAAATTAAGTGTACTGTTTTAAAATTAGAGTCGTTTTGCAGGGATGTTAAAAAAGTGGCAATTTCTACTAGGATTGTTAAACAATCTAATGTAGTTGAGTTATTATAGTAGTTAATAAAAATATAGGTGCAGTCTTTTGTAAAGTTTATTTGCAAAATTTGATAGGTCGGGAAATCTTTCAGCATCTTGATGGATGAAGGAGGGAGAGTATTGGCCACATAGATCACAAGACCCCCCTTGGGCCTACCCAAAGCTCCCTGCACTGCTGGAGTATGAAAGGTTTTGTATCCCACTAAATGGTTTGCAGTAGTAGACCATGTTTCCTGGAAACAGAGAACCTGATGTTCCCTTATTGTTTGAGACCATGACTCTAGTGTTAATTTGGAAATCAATCCTGCGACGTTTCAATACATTGTACCAAGGTTCAGTTTGTTAGGGTCAGAGGATAGGTGCGAGACAGAGGGTTTACAAGGAAGACTCTCTGTTAGGAGGAGGGGAGGATTAATAGTATCTCTCAGGTCATTTGACTGGTAAAAGTTTGTGTCAATAATGTCCAGGGGAGTCACAATTACTCTGGTCGTCACTTCGTTAGAGGTGACGTCACGGGTATCTGCAATAATCCCGGGCTGGGAGTTTATGTTAATGGGCAAGGTTCGTTCAAGTTGTCTTTCAGGTTTAAATGGGGATGACAGCGGTCTAGGATTTGGTGGAGAGAGCGTTATATGGGCATCATTGTTCTTAATTTTTAGGGGCCTTGACGGTCAATCCACCATCTCTAGACAGTCATATCGGTTTCTTGTTGGAAAACCCTGCCAGCCCTCTAGTGGATGGTAAGGTCTACCTTGCCAGGGTTGTTTATGCCAGTCTCCAGTTCTATTTCTATTTCCGTGACTATGGCTATATCCCATCGGGTTCCATTGATCTTCCTGGGGATGCTGCCAGTTCAGAATGGGAATATATTGGTGTGTGTTCAAGGGTGGATAGAAAAAAGAGAGATGTTGGGCGTCTATTCCACCTTTTTTTCCCAGGGAGGGCCAAGAGCAAATATGGTCCACGGTGGATGGATCCCTGCATGATACTATAATGCAATCTCCGTGGATCGACTTGGGCTCTTCCCCTATCCATGTTACTCTACGGACAGTGGAGATCCCGCCAGAATGGTATGGTTCTAATGGTCTATTTATGCTTAGCCACTGCATGACCTTGTTCTTAAGTGACCAAGCAGTTTCTATCATACCTTCAGTTAGTTCGGGGACACCTGTGAGGATGACTGTATATGGGGTTGCCTCTGGAGGAAGGTGTACTGGACGCCTGGATCTTGGTGCCTTTTTAGATGCCAACTGGGGTTGTGAAACCGTTGGTTTAGAAGACATGGTTGTCGGTTTATTTATGGGATGGTTTATAGTTGCATTTACTGCTGTTTTTCCAGTTTCTCCTGTTTTTGTTGGAACTGTGCCGGACGTATGTTGGGGCAACTCCGTGAGGGTTTTAGTTTTTTTGTACACTAGGCATTACGTTTTGCTGTTTAGCTGTTGGGACACTGTGTTTTAGTTTTTGAGAGGGTGGGTTGGTCGGGATAATTTGTTTGCTTACTGAAGCTGATTGTAGTTGGTGGGAAACTTTTAGGAGATGAGTATCGTTTCCTGACCCTTGTTTATCCAAGTGTGTAATTTTCGCACTTGGATGAGTTCGTGATAGGATTGCTAACTGAGCTTCCAAGTTCCTTATACTGATTTGTATAGGTTTTAGGTGCTGAGAGAGAAGCTCTTTAATTGTGTTTAGTAATTGCGATGTAGATTTGCAATTATTACAGGGGTTTTGTGTGTCCTCAATAAAATTATGGGGTGGTAAGAAATTATTTTCCATTGGAATAATTGTCGTTGGTTGTGTGGGTTGCAGTGACTGTATAGATCGATCCCTCCCAGGTTCCCTCCCAGATCCCATAGGAGTGACAGAGGCTACTGCATTGTCAGATGGATTGATGTTTCCTTGTTTGGGGATGGCTCCTTCCCTCGCTCCCCGGAGATGTTTGTCTATGGTTGATTCCAGTCTGTCATGTGTTTGACAGGCTTCTAGGTTCGGGGTGGCCTCTAAATCGTCTGATGATAGTGAGTCAGACTCTAATTGAGTTACTGAAAGATCAACTGAACATGGTACTGTGTAGATGTCAGCGACAGTCACAGGTAAGGGAAGGGAGGAATTAGATGGGGTTTGCTGGTTGGGAGATGCTACTGTTGCTAAAAGGCCCAGGGACGAGCGTTTTGCATTCATAAGGTCCAGAGAAACTCTGCATTCCAGAATGGAGATACTATGATCAATTACCTCTGTGGTACGTGAGATAAATTGATCTATAGGTCCGGTGATTTGGGCTACAGTCAGTGCAGTTTTAGTTTTGCTTCTAGTTCTACCAGGCATGATGGACATATGAGAGTTCCTTTGTATTTGAAGGTGACGTGACAGACGACGAGAACCACGGGGGGTGGCCCGGTCCGGTCTCTACCGGGCACTAACGGGCAACAACGGGCCCGCCCTTGGCCCGGGCTTCGCCCGGCGTCCTGCGAGACGAGGCTGCTTTCAGATTTAAGCGCCGCCTGGCGCTTCTCCGGGAGGCGGAACACCGCAAGGGCCTCTGGACCTTGAAGTCCGCCCCTTGCCCGTCTCCTCTCGGCGGCCCCTGCTCCGGTGACAGGTGAGCAGTCGGGCGGTGGGAGACAGGCGGGCGGGTCCGCTGATGATTTGCAAGGGAGCTCGGAGTACAAGGCTCAGAGAAGCTGGAAAAGCTGGATACTGCAGGCACGCAGCGGTCGTAATCAATGATGATTCCCCCACTCAACGGGGCTGCTGTCAGATTTAAGCGCCGCCTGGCGCTTCTCCGGGAGGCGGAACACCGCAAGGGCCTCTAGACATTGAAGTCCGCCCCTCGCCCGTCTCCTCTCGGCGGCCCCTGCTCTGGTGACAGGTGAGCAGTCGGGCGGCGGGAGACAGGCGGGCAGATCCGCTGATGATTTGCAAGGGAGCTCGGAGTACAAGGCTCAGAAAAGCTGGAAAAGCTGGATACTGCAGGCACGCAGCGGTCGTAATCAATGATGATTCCCCCACTCAACGGGGCTGCTGTCAGATTTAAGCGCCGCCTGACGCTTCTCCGGGAGACAGAACACCGCAAGGGCCTCCGGACCTTGAAGTCCGCCCCTCGCCCGTCTCCTCTCGGCGGCCCCTGCTCCGGTGACAGGTGAGCAGTCGGGCGGCGGGAGACAGGCGGGCGGGTCCGCTGATGATTTGCAAGGGAGCTCGGAGTACAAGGCTCAGAAAAGCTGGAAAAGCTGGATACTGCAGGCACGCAGCGGTCGTAATCAATGATGATTCCCCCACTCAACGGGGCTGCTGTCAGATTTAAGCGCCGTCTGGCGCTTCTCCGGGAGGCGGAACACCGCAAGGGCCTCTGGACCTTGAAGTCCGCCCCTCTCCCGTCTCCTCTCGGCGGCCCCTGCTCCGGTGACAGGTGAGCAGTCGGGCGGCGGGAGACAGGCGGGCGGTTCCGCTGATGATTTGCAAGGGAGCTCGGAGTACAAGGCTCAGAAAAGCTGGATACTGCAGGCACGCAGCGGTCGTAATCAATGATGATTCCCCCACTCAACGGGGCTGCTGTCAGATTTAAGCGCCGCCTGGCGCTTCTCCGGGAGGCGGAACACCGCAAGGGCCTCTGGACCTTGAAGTCCGCCCCTCGCCCGTCTCCTCTCGGCGGCCCCTGCTCCGGTGACAGGTGAGCAGTCGGGCGGCGGGAGACAGGCGGGCGGGTCCGCTGATGATTTGCAAGGGAGTACAAGGCTCAGAAAAGCCGGAAAAGCTGGATACTGCAGGCACGCAGAGGTTGTAATCAATGATGATCTTTTCATTAAATGCATTCTCACACTACAGCAGTAAGTGTAAAAATACAAATGTAAGGAATAGGCAGAGTGGGGGCCTAGGGGGTACTGGAACCATTAAAAAGGCTAAGCCTAGGTAACCAGTTAACAAAGGCATGTAAATATGCAAATGGTCTTCAAAGACCTGTGAAAAGCTGGCCGGAGATAAGACTCCAGACACCTACCAACTGAGACCCCAGCAGCGCGAGCCGCACTGCAGCAGCCCGGGCTAAGACACAGGACAGGGAAGGAGGGTGGCTGAAGCTATGGGCCTGGGAATAAGTGTGAAGGGAATGCGCGACCCCCTTCCTATCACTCCTTGGCCCCCCTGGCGCCCCCCTGGCGCCCCACAGTTTGAAGACCCCTGCATTAATGCTATATGGTGCAGCGAAAATTATATACAAAAGCGGCGAAAATTATATACAGAAAGAAAGCTGTATTCATTTGTGGGCGTCAGCCCTTCGCATTCAGGCGGCATTACTGCTATATGGTGCGGCCAAAATTATATACACAAACAAAGCTTTACTCAATTGTGGGCGTCGGGGTTGTCAGAGGGGACTGGCAAAACAAGCTAAATAAAAGGGGTGCACCTTTCACAAGCACAGCATTCACGGAGCGTGCCATTCACGTTCCATTACCAGCAAAAATTATATACAAAAAGAAAGCAGTACTCATTTGTGGGCATCGGTCCTTGCCATTGAGCCGGCATTACTGCTATCTGGTGCGGCGCACACAACAAAAACAAAGCTGTACTCATTTGTGGCCGTTGGACATTGCTATTGTGCCGGCATTACTGCTATCTGGTGCGGTGATCAATTTCTACAAAAACAAACCTTTACTCCTTTGTGGGCGTCAGTCTTTGCCATTAAGCCTGCATTACTGCTATCTGGTGCGGTGATCAATTTCTACAAAAACAAACCTTTACTCATTTGTGGCCGTCGGCCCTTGCCATTGTGCCGGCATTACTGCTATCTGGTGCGGCAATTATTTGCTACAAAAACTAAGCTTTACTCATTTGTGGGCGTCGGCCCTTGCCATTGAGCCGGCATTACTGCGAGCCAGTGCGGCGATCAATTTCTACAAAAACAAACCTTTACTCCTTTGTGGGCGTCAGTCCTTGCCATTGAGCCAGCATTACTGCTATCTGGTGCGCCGATCAATTTTTGCAAAAATAAACCTTTACTCATTTGTGGGCATCGGCCCTTGCCATTGTGCCGGCATTACTGCTATCTGGTGCGGCAATTATTTGCTACAAAAACTAAGCTTTACTCATTTGTGGGCGTCGGCCCTTGCCATTGAGCCGGCATTACTGCTATCTGGTGCGGAGAACATTTTCAACAAAAACTAAGCTTTACTCATTTGTGGGCGTCGGTCCTTGCCATTGAGCCGGCATTACTGCTAGCTGGTGCGGAGAACATTTTCAACAAAAACAAAGCTTTACTCATTTGTGGGCGTCGGCCCTTGACATTGAGCCAGCATTACTGCTATCTGGTGCGGCGATCATTTTCAACAAAAACAAAGCTTTACAACAATACCTTTTGGACGTGTGCCTTATGCAAAACAAAAAAAACGCCTTTACATATTGCTACACGGATCCCGCCGAGGATGAAGCGAGGCAGCGTAACAGCCGAAATCACAGAGTTCATTATGTTGATTTTGTCCGTGGCGCGGGCGGGGCCTCAAAGCAGTCACAATACCAGCGTGAATCACATACGCCTAGCCCTCACAAGCACGCTGTCACGCAGGGCACTGGCAGCATACACACATTAACATCATAGACAATGATCTTGGGGGATTCCATAAGCAAGTCACTCCACAACACCCACAAGCTGCTAAGGTTGTAGCGTTCTAATCTAGGATCCTGATCGATACTGTGACCTTATGCCCCTATTCGGCTATAAATCCATTTATTCCCTATATTGGCATAACCGTTCAAGTGCAATATTCAGAAAGTCATCTCTGGCCTCACACGAACAGAGCCACATTCCAGAATAGCTTTCTCTGCCACTTCCTTTGCAACCAATTAGTGCAATGACAGAGCAGAAGTCACTATCTGAGATTCCTAGATTAACACTCCGAGTTCTTCAACAAGATAAAAACCCAGCAAACCTGGAAATCCCCGCTTGCTGTGTTTTGATTAGTGATAGAACTCTAATGAGCACTGATAGACGATCACTTCCTAAGTGACATCTTTATTGACGTCTTATGTCCAGCAAACTTACGTCAAACATGGCACCTTTCAGGTATAAATACTACCAACGTGGCCTTAAGCAAGTCCCCTGTTGCCCGTCGCCTGAAGCTGCTGTTATGCTGAAGATATCATAGCTGCTATCGCTACTGCTATCGCTGCTAACTAGCGAACGATGGTGTGGTGAAAGTAGGAGCCGAACAGCCGTCCAGCAGGAGCCCAGCAGATGCAAGCTGCCCGCAGAGGCTGTCCCCCCTCCTTCTCCTCCTCGACGCACTGAAGAAAAGACGCTGCCTTTCTCCTGCCGAGAAATCCAGCTCCAGCGTTTCTGGTCTACCCTTGCGGGTGACTGGGATATCGAGCCCTGAGGGAGATACCAGACCTCCATCATTCTATTCAGAGGTATGCTGTTGACTAAACCCTTGAGAGAGAATTCTTGAAGCAAACCTTGGCAATCAACTTAAAGCTACTTACTTACTCCCCTCCCACGTATTAGGCTTAGGTCAGGTACACTGGGGTAGGCGTAGTTAGAAGCACCAGTTGAGTATTTTAGCCTAATGTATATATGACTGTATATATGTTTTATTTATTTTAAACCATTGTATGGCTAAGAAACCATATCAATGCTTTTACAGTATTATCTCGCAATACTTATCTTACTGTACGTACTTTTTATAATAACAAGTCTTGCAATTGTGGCAATTCATTTCTCTTGTACGAGAAGAAAGACTGTTCAATAAATGTTAACCCTTTATTGACAAACGCCCGTCTCTCTATTCTCTACATATTGAGAAAGTAATCTGCACTAACCTGAGTAAAATAACTGTCTATTGTTTCACACGAGCCTAGAGATCGACTCTTGATCTGAGGAGCAAAGTTGTCATGTTGCACGGTTGTTGGAAAATTGAATCCCTTCTTGTCTGTGCCAGGGAAGCTGATCACTTCCTATTTCAGTCAAGAAAGTTTCCAGTGACCTCTGAGCTAGTTGGTAACAAACCCAATTAAGTTTAGCATAGTCAGTAGAGGCCTGGAAGATCCGCACTTCTACGTCAATACTACTGTCTATGTTATTCCAATGCGCAGGGCCTATTGGGAAAATAGGAACTACACTACAAGGTTAACGCTGAGGACGCACAGAACATGAACGCTCTTCAAATACGGGACAACTAAGGAGGCACTTATCACCAACGCTCTTACTAACAGTGCATGCAGGAGCCAAAAAACTATTTCCACAAAGATTAAAAAGTGACGTGAGCCTAAATGAACAACTTCTCAAGACAGGTAAAGACGACGTGCAAGATCAATGTTAAACAATGCATGAAATTTGTCTAGCCTTTTCTCAGACTTACGTAATGCTGCATACCTCACACTTTACGTTTCTGGAATTACTACAAAGACATTGGTTTTAGACACACACTTGCTCACCCATTCATTGTCTATTACGTATGGGATAGGGAGAGGATTGTAACTCATGTGCCTTATGGATGCAAAGCTATTGTGACACTTCAGCCATTTATACCTCAGCATTACCCACTTTCAAACGCTGCCTGCTAAAGCCTTTCATAGACAGACTTGGTCACACCTTCATTGAAAATGACGTATAACACAGGGAGCGGATTGTAAGGGATGTGCCTTAGGGATGCATAACTATTTTGCCACTTCTGCACTTTAAACGTCAGCATTACACACTTTAAAACGGTGCCTGCTACAAACTTTCACACACAGACTTTGTCATGTGCCTGCTACAAACTTTCACACACAGACTTTATCATGTGCCTTATGGACGTATTTGTCATGTGCCTTATTTTGCCACTTCTTCACTTTAAACGTCCGCATTACACACTTTAAAACGGTGCCTGCTACAAACTTTCACACACAGACTTTGTCATGTGCCTAACTATTGTCCCACTTGTGCCATTTGAACTTCACCGTTACCCTCTTTCAAACGCTGCCTGGTACACACATTATCCCTAGAATAGACATTGGACAACACTGAAGCTCAGCCGCACTATCATAATTTATTTTTTATGTAAACTGTAGTGCAAGGAAATACAAACAAATGGGGAAGAGGAAGACACAACTTTCAAGGACAACATATAAAACGCAGGCACAGAGGAAAAAGCGCATGCGAGAAACACAGCAAACAAATGACCAAATGTTAACAGACATGTGTGTTCCATCAACCTCTGCTCTTTGCAATGAACACACTATGCGCCATTCTGATTGTGTTGCTCACAGGAGTGAACAGGCCACAACATTCACTACTACAGACACTAACGACATTCAAAACCACATACCTCACACTTTCATTCATGGTCAGCACCACAACACACACAACATACCTGAAACAGCAACTTTAGTACGGACAACACTGCACTCTGAAACACAAGTACCACAACTCCATTTACTCCAACAGCCGCACACTGTACACACTGTCAGATCTGCATTCCACTACAACACACTTACTGACTACATCAACAATCCACATGTCAACATTGGCAACATGGACAATGTCTGTACCAAGTGCAACTCGCTTAAATGGAAGGCAGAACCTCAAGGACTTTGCTGCTTCTCAGGAAAGTTACTTATCAATAACATTCAAGATCCACCTGTACTCATTAGACAACTACTTGATGGCACTCACCCACTTTCAAATCATTTCTTAACGAACACACGCCGTTACAATACTCTATTCCAAATGACATCCTTTGGGGCAAATGAAGTAAGGGAAGGCAATTTCATGCCTTCTTTTATAATACATGGCCAGTTATACCATTTAATTGGCAGTCTGGTTCCACAAGATGGCAAGCCTCCACAGTTTCTACAAATATATTTCCTATCTCAACAGCAACAACTAGACGCACAGTCACACATGCTGCCAAATTTAAACAGACAGCTTATTGAAGAACTACAACACACATTGCACAATCATAACACCTACACACAGTCACTCAAGTACAACTATGAGATGAATTTCCATGAAGAAGATTTGCAAATTATCATCCACGCTGATCAACGTCCTCCAAATACACATCCTGGAAGATAAAATGCACCTACGACGGATGAGGTTGCTGTTCTTTTAGTAAACAAAAACAAGGGCCCATTCGACATTGTCTTACATACCCGGGACGGATTATTACTTAAAGTCTCGGAATTGCATAGATCATATGATCCTTTACAATACCCCATTCTATTCCCTAGAGGGGAAGATGGTTATTGTCTAAATATACCCCAAGCGCGCTCTGTTAGTAACAAAACAGTAACATGCATGCAGTACTATGCCTATACTCTTATGATTAGATCTACAACTTTCAATTACTTGCATTGGTTCCGCAATCTCTTTAATCAATACATTGTGGATATGATGGCAAAGATGATCACGGAAAGACTCGACTTTATCCGGTGGAATCAAACACAACTACGCGCAGACAACGACATCAATTTAAAAGATGCCCTTAATCAAGATCAGAACGTTCATGCTTTAGAAATTGGACAACACGTTATTTTGCCTGCTAACTTCACTGGCTCACCAAGGTGCATGCACGAAAAAACACAAGATGTTATGACGTACATCAGGCAGTATGGGAGACCCGATATGTTCATCACTTTCACATGCAATCCGGAGTGGTGAGAAATTAAAGCTCCATTATTTCAAAAACAAAAATCATGCTGTAGACATGACAGTCGCACGTGTTTTCAATTTAAAGGTGAAAGCACTCATGAAACTACTAACACAAAAAGCTATATTTGGATCTGCAAAGGCTTACATATTTACTATTGAATGGCAAAAGAGAGGACTGCCTCACGTACACATCCTATTGTGGCTTGAGCCAAAAATACAGCCAGACGAGGTTGATCTCATTATATCCGCAGAGCTGCCTGATCCTGTCACTGATCAACTACTGTTTATGATCGTCAAAAAAAGCATGTTACATGGAAATACCCACGCACTCTCACTAATGAAACAGAAACTGGGTTAATGGTTATCCCATTTACAGTAGGAGGAGCCCGGAACATGGTGGGCATACACTCTCAATGACTGTTAGAGGACAAGAAGTCACTGTCAATAATCAGTGGGTGGTTCCATATTCCCCTGTACTGTCTCGCAGTTTTAATGCTCACATTAATATGGAATACTGCCAATCAGTTAAAGCTATCAAATATATATGCAAATATATTAACAAAGGATCTGATCAGGCAACTGCTACTCTCGAAAACAAACACAATGAGATAGAAACATATCTCAATGGACGTATATTAGCACTTCGGAGGCAGTGTCGCGCATTCTAGAGTTTCACATTCATGAAAGGCATCCCACTGTCACATATCTAGCTGTACATCTACCAAATGGCCAACAAGTATATTTCCATGAAAGAAACCTCCAAGACGTAGCACAAAACCCCAGACCCACAACACTTACTGCCTTCTTCAAATTGTATGACACTGACAGTTTTGATAAAACATTGCTATACCAAGAAGTTCCACAATACTATACGTGGGCTAATTCTACATTTACATGTAGGAAACGTGGCCAAGAGGTATTAGGACACCCTGGGGTAAGGAAAGACTCAGCTCTTGGTAGAATGTACAGTAATCACCCAAACCAATCAGAGTGCTTCCACTTACGCATTCTTTTACAACATGTTCGTGGACCTACTGGGTTTCATAGTCTTTTGAGCGTTAATGGGCAAATAATGCCTACCTATCAGGCGGCGTGTAAAAAACTCGGGCTCATTGAAGACGACTAACATTGGAAACATACATTAGCTGATGCTGCACTTTCGGATTCACCCTCAAACCTACGTCAGTTATTTGTTACTATTCTGTTGTTTTATAACCCATCAGATCCTATGGCTGTATGGGACGAATTTAAAGATCATTTATGTGAAGATATACTACACACTATGCGTCAGCAAACGCATGATAACTCTATAGAAATCAATAATGACATCTTTAACCAGGGACTCATACAAATAGAAGACTCACTGTATCTACTAAGTGAGAAATGTTTACCAGATTATAAACTGCCAGCAACGATCAGGACAATCCAGACACCGTACAACCACACACAAAATGGAGATTCTATACACAACCTACGTGAATACCTTGCACAGCATTTGCCAAACTTAGTTCCTGATCAGACACTCGCCTACAACAGCATAGTTGATAGTGTTGAGAACAAACAAGGGAAATTCTTCTTCTTAGACGCCCCTGGAGGAACTGGCAAAACTTACTTAATCAACCTTATACTAGCCAAAATACGCTCTTTAGGACTATTGGCTCTTGCTGTTGCTTCTTCTGGAATAGCTGCAACTTTGCTAACTGCAAAGCCGCACATTCAACTTTTAAACTACCTTTAACTGTATCCCTTGAAAAGGAATCTACTTTGATTTGCAAAAGAGCTATAGTTGCACCCAGAAACTCCAGTGTCAACCATATCAATGAACACATACTACTACAAATCCCTGGAGACGCAAAAGTATATAAATCCATTGATACAGTATTAGATACTCAAGACGCCGTGCATTATCCACAAGAATTCCTAAACTCACTTAACCCTTCCGGACTTCTGCCTCATATACTCCTGCCTCATATACTCCAAATGAAAGTTGTGATTCCTATCATGTTATTACGCAACCTACATCCGCCCAATCTATGCAATGGTACACGCCTACAAGTTACAAGTCTTTTACCATATGTAATTAAAGCTACTACTCTCTCTGGACCAGCTGCAGGACAGTTAGCTCACATTCCACGCATACCCATGATCCCGACTCATCTACCCTTTCAATTTAAACACTTGCAGTTCCCGATTAACATTGCCTTTGCTTCTACCATTAACAAATCTCAAGGTCAAACATACAAAGTCATAGGCGTAGACTCACGAAAAGACTGCTTCACTCATGGACAGTTATATGTCGCACTCTCTAGGTCTGGAAATGTCGAAAACCAATTTATTCTCCGTCCCGATTGAACTGCAACAAAAAAAGTTGTATACCATGAGATCTTACAATACATTTTTTTTGCCTATTACAACCCTTTGCACACAATCTATTTCAGCCCCGGACAACGTCGGGACGGGCTGCTAGTAATGCTATAAACTTAGTAGTGTGGTTATTTATCAGTTCCGTACGCCACTCTCGAATGAAATATCAACGTTGAGACATTTTAAAATTGATATTGTCTAATCATCGGATAACATAAGAGACACACATATAAAGTTTTACACGGCAGGATGCCTAGTGTGAGAAGTTGGCCCGATATGCAACGTTCGCTATTCTAGCGACCGCTATGTATCGTTCCAACGACCCTTATGGTGTTTGGTTGTAAGTCAACCTATAGACCAGCTATCCTAGTAGCGTGGATACGAGCAGTCTAAGGCTAAAGACTCGAGAGGGCGCGTTAAGCCAGCTGTTTACCACACATGTATCCCTTGAACACCCAGTGAAAGGACACCACACAAGTGTTATGAAAATAAACAGTATATTTATTAAGAATCACAACAGCCCTGTACTCTTTATGAGGACAGGGTACTAAGCACAAACCAAATCTCTTTAGCAAATACTTCAAGTGCACAGTTTAAAGACAAGTGTCCGAGGACACGGAAAGGTTAAGGCAAGTCGGAAGCGAGGGACTCGGGACCCTAGAGTAAGGAGGCTATGCAGGCACCGAAATGCCGAGTTACCTAGCCACGAGGGCTGCGGCTGCACAAGTCTTACAGGCGTCGGGGTCTTCGCTGACGAGCCAGGAGCCGGAAGAAAAGGAGTTGCTGGCCGGCGACCAGTGTTGAATAGTTCGTAGAGATTGATGAAAACCTGAAAGCAGAGGGGACCAAGTTCGTACTACTAGCCAGTAGTCAGAGGGTACCAGGAAGGCACCGGGTGGCCGTCACCTCGACCAGGTGAGTGGGCGACGCTAGGCTCTGCAGTCTCACGGACCAGGAGGCGTTGTCGGCGACCACGGTGGAGGTGCGAGCTGTCCCACGACGGATGTCGCTGTCGGCGTCTTGAGTGGACCAGGAGGGTCCGGGGTGCTTCTCGGAAAGATGGAAGCAAGGGCCAGTCTGGAGCAACCAGACCGGCAGTGTTGATTCTCGGATGTCGTCACAGAAGGACACGAGCCAGCGGCTAGTGACCAGACAACGTGCTGAGCAGCGAGCAGAAGGGCCCCACGCAGATCGTGGAGATGCTGGGAGACTGCACTTCGGTGCTGGAGCGGCTCAGGGTCGGGGCTTCTCGGACCCCAGAGCACTCACCAGAGAGTTACCTCGATGGTCGTGCTGGTTTTAAGAGCGTGCAGGTTCTGATGATGGCCGGTCCCTCGAGGTCTCGTCGCACCCACAGATCACAGCTGAGCTGATGACGTGGGTAGAGGTCAGAGGTGCCAGGGAAGCCGGTTCTCGTCGAGCTGGGCCGTCGGATTCCTTGAGGAAGGACTTACAGCAAACCGCAGAGTTCTTAGATGGTGCCCGCTGATGCAGGGTGACTACTCCTTAGCCACAAGGGAGAAATCTTGAGAAGAGTCTTGAAGTCCTTTCGTAGAAAGTATTCTTGATTCAAAGATGATCTAATTTGGAAGGGTCCCCGCTCCGGCCTTTATCCTAAAGAAAGGGGTGGGTACATGACTAGGTCCTGCCCTAAGGGTGGGACCAGGAAGGGGGGTAGTTACACCCCTCTCCCCTGCCGGACTTTCCCCAGGCCAGGGCTGTCGCCCCTGGAACTGGTTCTAACCGGCAGATGCGTAGTGAGCACCGGGGTGCCACTCCGCAGTCACCTTCTCGCAAAAGCCCTACCTACCCAGAATACACAAACCCTGTCTGGGACGGTGCGAACACCGCCCTCGACAGGAAACCCTTTGTCCAAGTGCTCCTCGCTGGAAGGACTCCCAGCAGCAGGAGGTCAGACTTGTGTCTGTGGTGGCAGCATCCATTTTGTGGAGCTGAGGCTTTCGTTAACTTTAACCGGGGTTCACAGTTACGTACATGTCGTGTCCCTCTAGCAGGGCGGAATGCTAACCTCGTCGCCAGAGTTGATGAGAGGGCAGCATCCCGATTCGTATGACACCTTACTCGACATGTCTTGATAACGCGACACCGAAGTTACCGATATGGTACGCGTTATCATGGAACAGCCATTGGGTCTTGATTCCGCAAGCTGCAACCGGGCTCGGCTCGGGCCAGAGCTTAGTTCACATGAGCCCATGCACTCTGCCTTCAGGATTGTCAAGGCCTGCCATAGGAGTGACTGATAGGAACTCGGGTGTCCATTGGAGGGTTAGATATAGGGCTACTATATCTACAGCAAAGGGTGATTACACGACTTTGCCCCAGCTGTCATGCAGCCAGTTGTGTCAAATTTAGGAGGCCAGCCAGGGGTGGCATAATACATGCTGCAGCCCCTGGCGGCCCTGGGTACACCTACGCCCTGGGTTACAGGGTCTGATAAGGTGGCCCAGTACCAATTGGTATATGCGCCTAGGGTACATCTCGTAATTTAGAAAGAGAACAGCCAGGCTGTGGGTCTGATTGGCAGGCCCACAGCCAGAGAAAGTCGTAAACCAGTGAAACAAAAGCAAAAAATCTGGGTGATCATAGGATTGCAGACCCTACTCTCCTACATGACCCCCCCCAAACGTCGGAACAACTAACTAACCTTGACCAGGTAAGTCTTCTTGTTCTAAGTGGAAATATCTGGAGAGCCCATCGGCATTGCCATGATCAGTACCAGGTCTATGTTCCACTGTGAAGTCCATCCCCTGTAGGGAAATGGACCACCTAAGCAGTTTGGGGTTTTCACCCTTCATCTGATTTAGCCACAAGAGGGGCTTATGGTCGGTCTGAATCTTGAAGTGAGTGCCAAACAAGTATGGCCTCAGCTTCTTCAGGGCCCAAACCACAGCAAAGGCCTCCCTCTCAATAGCTGACCAATTCTTCTCTCTAGGGGTCAGCCGTCTACTTATAAAAGCAATGGGCTGGTCTTGACCATCAAAATTCAGTTGAGAAAGAACAGCTCCCACACCCAACTCAGAAGCATCTGTTTGGACAATGAATGGTTTGGAGTAGTCCGGACTCTTGAGGATAGGCGCCGTGCACATGGCCTGCTTTAGGTCATCGAATGCTTTTTGACAGCTCGCTGTCCACTGAACCTTTTTTGGCATTTTCTTACTTGTCAGTTCATTTAATGGTGTCACGATGGACCCATAGTTCCTGACAAACTTCCTGTAGTATCCAGTCAGGCCCAAGAAAGCTCGAACCTGAGTCTGGGTGGTTGGAGGAGCCCAGTCCCTGATTGACTGTATCTTGCTCTCCAGTGGCTGAACCTGACCTCCACCGACAAGGTGGCCCAGGTATACAACCTGTGTCTGCCCTATCTGGCACTTGGTGGCCTTGATAGTGAGACCTGCTGCTTGCAGTGCCTCTAACGTCTTCCGCAGGTGGACCAGGTGATCCTCCCAGGTGGAGCTAAAGACAGCAATATCGTCAAGATATGCCGCACAGAAGTCATCCAGCCCAGTAAGGACATGATTCACCAACCGTTGGAAGGTGGCAGGTGCATTTTTCAGACCAAAGGGCATCACCACGAACTGATAATGCCCACCAGGGGTTGAAAATGCTGTCTTAGGCTTGGCGTCCTCAGCTAACCTGATTTGCCAATACCCAGCTGTCAGGTCAAACGTACTTAAGTAGTTGGCCGAAGCCAGCCTATCAATAAGCTCGTCTGCCCTTGGTATTGGGTGGGCGTCAGTCTTAGTGACTGCATTGAGACCCCTGTAGTCTACGCAGAACCTCATCTCTCTCTTACCACCCTGGGTGTGAGGTTTCGGCACTAGAACTACGGGACTAGCCCAAGGGCTATCCGAGGGT
Source organism: Lissotriton vulgaris (assembly GCF_964263255.1). Taxonomy (NCBI): domain Eukaryota; kingdom Metazoa; phylum Chordata; class Amphibia; order Caudata; family Salamandridae; genus Lissotriton; species Lissotriton vulgaris. The sequence continues at coordinate 236,810,549 of NC_141685.1, forward strand.
TCAATGACTCCCAGCTCCAACATTTTCTGCACTTCACTTTTGATGCAGTCTCTGACGTGATCAGGCTGCCTGTAGATTTTACTCTTTACGGTCAGGCTGTCACCAGTGTCGACCTCATGGGTGCACCAATCGGTCTGACTGGGTGTCAGAGAAAACAGATGTCGGAACGACTGAAGAACCTGTTTACAGTCGCTCTGCTGATGGTCGGAGAGGCTGCCGCAAAAGACAACACCATCTACCGAGCCATCGTCAGGATTCTGAGAGAGCAGGTCGGGGAGAGGGTCACTCTCCTCCTCCTGTCCCTCATCTATGGCCATGAGCAAACTCATGTCCTTCCTGTCGACATATGCTTTTAGCCTGTTGACATGAAGCACCCTGTGGGGGCTCCGGGGAGTTCGCAGGTCGACCAGGTAGGTGACCTCTCCCTTTTTCTCCAGGATGGTGTGGGGCCCGGACCATTTGTCCTTGAGTGCTGCTGGGGCCACTGGCTCCAACACCCACACCTTCTGTCCGGGCTGATAAACAGTCAAGACAGCCTTTTGGTCATGCCAAGCTTTTTGGAGTTCTTGGCTGGCCTTAAGGTTTTCGGATGCCTTTTCCATGTATTCAGCCATCCGCGAGCGGAGGCCGAGCACATAGTCCACTATGTTGGCTGCAGGCTTTTTGAGAGGTCTCTCCCATCCTTCCTTCACCAAACACAGGGGTCCTCTTACAGGATGCCCGTACAAAAGTTCAAAAGGGCTGTAGCCAACCCCCTTCTGTGGGACTTCTCTGTAGGCGAACAAGAGGCAGGGGATCAGGACGTCCCATCTACGCCGAAGCTTTTCCGGTAGTCCATGAATCATCCCTTTTAGGGTCCTGTTGAATCTCTCAACAAGCTCATTGCATTGTGGATGATAGGGTGTAGTGAACTTGTAGTTGACACCACATTCCTTCCACATAGCAGTTAAGTAGCTCGACATAAAGTTTGCACCTCTGTCGGAGACGACCTCCTTAGGGAAGCCCACTCTGGAGAATACTCCAACTAGGGCTCTTGCCACAACAGGTGCTGTAGTGGTCCTAAGGGGAATAGCTTCAGGATACCTGGTGGCATGATCCACTACCACTAGTATAAACTTGTGCCCTGACGCTGTCGGTGGTTCCATGGGACCGACGATGTCGATCCCCACCCGTTCAAAGGGCACCCCCACCACAGGCATTGGTATAAGGGGGGCCTTTGTCGTGCCACCTGACTTACCACTGGCTTGGCAAGTGACACAGGAGCGGCAAAACTCCTTGGTATCTTCGTTCATGTGAGGCCAGTGAAAGTGCGAGACAAGCCTGTCCCACGTTTTCGTCTGGCCTAAGTGACCTGCTAAGGGAATCTCGTGGGCCAAGGTAAGTAGGAAACCACGCTGAGACAAGGGGACGACCAGCCTCCTGGTCATGCCAGGCTTGGGGTCTCTTGCCTCAGTGTACAGGAGTCCATCTTCCCAGTATACCTTGTGGGTACCTGTGGCGTTCCCAGCAGCCTCAGCAGCAGCCTGCTGTCTGAGGGGTTCAAGAGAAGGGCAGTCTAATTGGTCCTTCCCCAGATCTTCCCTTGAGGGTCCCCCTGAGCCCAAGAATTCATCTTGATCAAGTTCGAACTCTCTCGGCTCAGTTTCCCTCAATTCCTGTAGGTCAGCCTCCTCTGAGACTTGATCCTCGACCTGGGGCAAGGGGGAAGGCGCAGCCTTAACCCTACTGCTCTTTTTCTTGGGAGGTGTCTGGTCCGTTGTTCCAGGATCCAGCACCTGTTCAGTGGGGCATTTCCTGACCTGTGACCTAGTCACAGCGAACACATGTGCTGGCAAACCTAACATTTCCATGTGAGTCCGGTGCTCCACTTCTGACCATTGTGACGACTCCAAATCATTGCCCAACAAACAATCCACTGGGAGGTCTGGACTAACTACAACCTTCTTTTGGCCAGTTACCCCTCCCCAGGAGAAAGCTACAATTGCCATACTGTGATTGGTAGTGACATTGCTTGCATTGGTCACCAGGAATTCTGTACCTGGCATGATCTGTCCAGGGTCCACGAAGTTAGGCGTCACCATGGTGACGCTGGCACAAGTGTCCCTATAGGCCTGAGCCATCTTTCCATTTATGAAAGGCGTCTGTCGGTATTTGCCCAGCGTATTGGGGCTTACGTCAGGGGACACGTCTACGTCCCCTGTACTGACAAGGACAGCCTGAGTGAGTGTGCCAACTAAGTTGTCACGCCCCTCAGAACCCAGGGTTAACCCTACCAAACCCTTGGGAGGCGCACTACCACTGCTGGCTGTACTAGGGGGCACAGGTGCCTTAGGGGCTGCAGTGGCAGGAGTCTGCCCTCCTCCTTTCTTGGTGCACTCACTAAACCAGTGAGACTTACTTTTACAGTACTGGCACCATCGTTTGGATTGGCCTTCTTTCTTCTTTTGGGGAGCCTGACCCCCACCCTCTTTGGGTTGTTGGGGACCTGTCGAAGACTTCTGGTCATTTTGTTCCCCCTTAGAATCTTTACCCTTCTGGTCTGCTTTCTTCTGACCACCTTGATTCTGGCCCTGGTTCTGTTTAACTCTCGTACGAACCCATTTGTCTGCCTTCTGCCCCAATTCTTGAGGAGAGGTCAGATCCGAGTCGACAAGATGCTGATGCAACAACTGGTTCTGACAATTGTTTAAAATTTGTTCTCTCATCATCAAATTATACAATCCTTTGTAATCAGTAACCTTACTGCCCAGCAACCAGCCCTCAAAAGCCTTAGTGGCACAATCGACAAAATCAGACCAATCTTGAGACTGCGTTTTCTGGGTATCCCTGAACAGCACCCTGTACTGCTCAGTGGTTAGGCCGAACCCTTCAACGAGTGTATTCTTCAAGACTTGGTAATTGTTAGCGTCCTCTACCCTTGTGGTGAGGAGCTTGTCTCTTCCTTTACCTTCAAAGGAGAGCCACAAGATAGCTGCCCACTGACTCTGGGGAACGCCTTGCACAGTGCAGGCCCTCTCCAACGCAGTAATCCATTTGTGGATGTCGTCCCCTTGTTTAAAGGGGGGCACTATCTTCCCAAGGTGTTTCGTATCGAAACTCTTTTCCCTATTACTAGGTACATTGCTGCCACCAGTGGGGACTGCCCCACTTAACTGTTGCTCTCTAGCGAAAGCAAGCTTTTCCTTGGCCAGGGCAAGTTCTTCCCTTTCGATCCGCAGATTAGCTGCCCTTTCCTTCGCTTCGTACACTCTCCTCTGAGGGGACGTCATCCCTCTTTGAGAAGAGTTGTGAGAGCCGTTGGTATGAAGGGATCTGCCAGAGCCTCTTGATAGAGATCTGGCTCGTCCATTCCCCATGTTAAGCTGACCTGATAGTGGCCCCAGGGGTCCCCCAGTACCGCTATCATGTTTGCTTAAGTTGGACCTGCTTAGTCTGACGACTTCTACCTGTCCCTTATCTGCCTCGTCCCCAGAGAGATCCTCATCCTCATCCTCCTCCACATCCTCGTTCTCGGTTGCGAGATGAATGAGGTCAGGATCGTCTCGGATTCCCTCGAGGGGAGGCATGTCTCCTTCTGGATTAGAAGAGCTACGAAGTTTCTCAGCTCTCCTGGCATCATAAGTCTCCAAGAGACCAATCAGAAAGGACGTTGTGGGGTTAGACCCCTGCTGAATCTTCCGGGAGTGACACAATCGTCTTAACTCCTTGAAGCTCAGCACAGTATATCCTGAAGGGATGACCTGTGGAGGGTCAACTGACACAAGGGGAGACTCAGAGTTTCCTCCTTGGCCCGACATACTGTTTCTAGTGTGGTGTAAGTGATGCACCTACCTACACTATGTGTTTTCCTACTTTTCCCTTGCTAAGAGCTGTAGCCAAGGTGTGCTAAGCCTTGAGGAGCTACAACAGCTGGTTCAGTAGAACTCAGAGTATTCTAAGCTTTAGTTATATGTACTAACAGTACTTGTGCGATCTTTCAACAAGATATTCTTAGGATACGTGTGGTAAAACAACAGCAAGCTCAAATCCCAACCGCTGCTCACCAATGTGAGAAGTTGGCCCGATATGCAACGTTCGCTATTCTAGCGACCGCTATGTATCGTTCCAACGACCCTTATGGTGTTTGGTTGTAAGTCAACCTATAGACCAGCTATCCTAGTAGCGTGGATACGAGCAGTCTAAGGCTAAAGACTCGAGAGGGCGCGTTAAGCCAGCTGTTTACCACACATGTATCCCTTGAACACCCAGTGAAAGGACACCACACAAGTGTTATGAAAATAAACAGTATATTTATTAAGAATCACAACAGCCCTGTACTCTTTATGAGGACAGGGTACTAAGCACAAACCAAATCTCTTTAGCAAATACTTCAAGTGCACAGTTTAAAGACAAGTGTCCGAGGACACGGAAAGGTTAAGGCAAGTCGGAAGCGAGGGACTCGGGACCCTAGAGTAAGGAGGCTATGCAGGCACCGAAATGCCGAGTTACCTAGCCACGAGGGCTGCGGCTGCACAAGTCTTACAGGCATCGGGGTCTTCGCTGACGAGCCAGGAGCCGGAAGAAAAGGAGTTGCTGGCCGGCGACCAGTGTTGAATAGTTCGTAGAGATTGATGAAAACCTGAAAGCAGAGGGGACCAAGTTCGTACTACTAGCCAGTAGTCAGAGGGTACCAGGAAGGCACCGGGTGGCCGTCACCTCGACCAGGTGAGTGGGCGACGCTAGGCTCTGCAGTCTCACGGACCAGGAGGCGTTGTCGGCGACCACGGTGGAGGTGCGAGCTGTCCCACGACGGATGTCGCTGTCGGCGTCTTGAGTGGACCAGGAGGGTCCGGGGTGCTTCTCGGAAAGATGGAAGCAAGGGCCAGTCTGGAGCAACCAGACCGGCAGTGTTGATTCTCGGATGTCGTCACAGAAGGACACGAGCCAGCGGCTAGTGACCAGACAACGTGCTGAGCAGCGAGCAGAAGGGCCCCACGCAGATCGTGGAGATGCTGAGAGACTGCACTTCGGTGCTGGAGCGGCTCAGGGTCGGGGCTTCTCGGACCCCAGTGCACTCACCAGAGAGTTACCTCGATGGTCGTGCTGGTTTTAAGAGCGTGCAGGTTCTGATGATGGCCGGTCCCTCGAGGTCTCGTCGCACCCACAGATCACAGCTGAGCTGATGACGTGGGTAGAGGTCAGAGGTGCCAGGGAAGCCGGTTCTCGTCGAGCTGGGCCGTCGGATTCCTTGAGGAAGGACTTACAGCAAACCGCAGAGTTCTTAGATGGTGCCCGCTGATGCAGGGTGACTACTCCTTAGCCACAAGGGAGAAATCTTGAGAAGAGTCTTGAAGTCCTTTCGTAGAAAGTATTCTTGATTCAAAGATGATCTAATTTGGAAGGGTCCCCGCTCCGGCCTTTATCCTAAAGAAAGGGGTGGGTACATGACTAGGTCCTGCCCTAAGGGTGGGACCAGGAAGGGGGGTAGTTACACCCCTCTCCCCTGCCGAACTTTCCCCAGGCCAGGGCTGTCGCCCCTGGAACTGGTTCTAACCGGCAGATGCGTAGTGAGCACCGGGGTGCCACTCCGCAGTCACCTTCTCGCAAAAGCCCTACCTACCCAGAATACACAAACCCTGTCTGGGACGGTGCGAACACCGCCCTCGACAGGAAACCCTTTGTCCAAGTGCTCCTCGCTGGAAGGACTCCCAGCAGCAGGAGGTCAGACTTGTGTCTGTGGTGGCAGCATCCATTTTGTGGAGCTGAGGCTTTCGTTAACTTTAACCGGGGTTCACAGTTACGTACATGTCGTGTCCCTCTAGCAGGGCGGAATGCTAACCTCGTCGCCAGAGTTGATGAGAGGGCAGCATCCCGATTCGTATGACACCTTACTCGACATGTCTTGATAACGCGACACCGAAGTTACCGATATGGTACGCGTTATCATGGAACAGCCATTGGGTCTTGATTCCGCAAGCTGCAACCGGGCTCGGCTCGGGCCAGAGCTTAGTTCACACGAGCCCATGCACTCTGCCTTCAGGATTGTCAAGGCCTGCCATAGGAGTGACTGATAGGAACTCGGGTGTCCATTGGAGGGTTAGATATAGGGCTACTATATCTACAGCAAAGGGTGATTACACGACTTTGCCCCAGCTGTCATGCAGCCAGTTGTGTCAAATTTAGGAGGCCAGCCAGGGGTGGCATAATACATGCTGCAGCCCCTGGCGGCCCTGGGTACACCTACGCCCTGGGTTACAGGGTCTGATAAGGTGGCCCAGTACCAATTGGTATATGCACCTAGGGTACATCTCGTAATTTAGAAAGAGAACAGCCAGGCTGTGGGTCTGATTGGCAGGCCCACAGCCAGAGAAAGTCGTAAACCAGTGAAACAAAAGCAAAAAATCTGGGTGATCATAGGATTGCAGACCCTACTCTCCTACACCTAGCACATGCTATTGTTATGGAGCTATATCTGCCATTCCATACATTTAAAGATAAGGTCGTGGCCCTCTTGATGAAGGCGCTTTGAGTGCGGAAACACGCGTTGAGAGAAGATCCATCTCTTAGCCACTTCTTTTGACTGACTTTAACTGTATATATATATGTATTGATGTTTGTCCAACTTTTTTCTTGATTAATTGGTGTTTTGTACGATCGGTTGACATCATGTTGTATTGTAATTATGTATTGTCTGATTACTATTTTTTTAAGTCTTTTTTTTAAACAAACAAAATAAAACTTGCATATGTTTTAATATAGTTAGTATGTGTTCACGCTGAGTTCACTCCATCATGTTTTCTTGCTTTGTATGAGTTACTGATTTGAGTGACCGTTTATGACTGCCTAGGGTTTTTTCCTTCAATTGAAAACCAAGCACTCAATGCATCCATACCTAGGATCATTACCAATATATATTTGGCAAGTGGAAAGGCTTCTTATATTTTGAAAATAAATATGTCTCTGGAGCCATATAACGTTGATTTAAGAGGCTAAACACTCAAAGAAAGCAAAAAAATCAAGGAAAGGGACAGAAGGTGGAAGAGAGAAAGGGAAGGAGGTTGGGAAGAATCGAGAAAGTGAGGGATGAAGGGAGTTAATTAGAAGAGAAAAGGCAGCAGAACAATTAAAAGCGAAGTAGGGGAGGTAAACAAAGTGGGTTGGACAAAAGGGAGGGAGTAAGAAATAAAGGGAAAAGGAAAATAGAGGGAACAGGGAGAATGAGAATGATAGGGAGGGAGAGGCAAGAGATAAGGGTATGGCATTAGAGACAGTCAGGGAAGGAGATGGAAAGACAGGAAGGAAAAGAGAAAGAATAGTAGTCAGAGAGAAAGAAAGAATGAGAAAAAAGAGAAAGGTGGAAGAAAGATAAAGAAAGGCAGAGGAATGATGAACAAGAAAGAGAGCTCTCTGTACAGGAGACTGAAGAATTATAGATGTGAATTAAAAATAGTAAAGAATGAATGCATATATTAATTAAATGTTAATGATAACTATTAGTATTTCGCGCAGGAGAACACACACTGTAAACAAAATCACTATCAGTCAGCATTTAACAGCAATTTTACTAACCACAGCAGAACCCTAAATAAAAATAAGACAACAGATGCAAAAGGGATGCAAGTTTTTGTCTGAAGCTTGATCGAATGCTAAAGCATTGATGGAGCGAGCTTCAGAATTAATTTTATTCTGGCTTGTGAAGTCAAAACTCTTGTAACATGAACTAATATATTAATGAGTTTTTTGCATGATTTGTTTTACTAAACCAATTTAGATTAAAATTCTTCATTGCAATACACGCGGGACTAATGTTAATGTGCTCTTGATGCATTTGCAAGTATGTTTTATAATACATAACTAATGTTGTTTTGTCTGTCCTATTGTCTTTGTCAACACTAATGCCGCTGATTTTATTATGGCATGTGCTTAGTTTATATGTGCTATTGTCTATGTTTTGTTGTTGTTTATGTTGTGTTCATTTATCTTTTTACTCTTTCAGATATATGAAGAATCCTGCTGGACTTTATGAAGAATGGTAGATTTTAAATGTGCTGCTTTTTCTGTTCGCTTCTGCTAGGTGATTTATATTAATGGGTTAACTTTAGCAATGGAGGGTGGGAAACAGAATACATTTCATTACTTGAATGAATTACTCTTTTGTGTTTATTTAAAGACTAGCCCGAGTGAAAGGTTTGAGGCCTATGAAATTTTGGAGAGCGTTGCTTAGCCTGACTGAGAGGAGCCAAGCGCAGCCATGTTGGAGCTTTTTCACAAGAACTTTTCTCTGTAATAAACTGAAGCTCAAACAAAGACATTTGTGCGCAACGTGCTCTGAAAAGTTATAGTTTTAAGGCTGAGGAAGTCACCAGAGGCAGTTTGCCGAGTTCTGGAGGAAAACATGGAACTTTTAGTAAAATGTATCGATTTTCGGAAGCCGGTGTCGCTTCACGACAAAGAACAATGTCAAGTGACATGTTGGTTTTCTTGAGCGATGGCCTCTTGGTGGTCTGACAGACAGCAACCAATCAGGTTGCTTGAATTTATTAAAAATATATTGTTTAGCTAGATTAGTGGGTTAGAAAAAGTATAAGAACTAAGCCCTTTGAGGGGAGCGGGGCTGACTGTTTCCTGAGGGCGAAGTGCCGTCCGAATTTCCTTGGATACGTAAGGATGATTAATGCATTTCTATTATGACTTTTCTTTGCAGGTCAGAAAGCTTATTTTAGGGAAATAGGGTTAATGCTTTTATAATTCATTGATTTTGTGCAGTTTTTAGAGTGCCAGACTATTGTGCCAATAAACTAATAGATGATACCGATTTAATAAAAATGTTTGCTATTAATAAAGAGCTAATAAAAGTGTTTGAAACTGAAACTTTGAACCTTTAAAAATAAAAGACTTAAAACGTCAAGCTGGTCTTGATTAATTTAGTCGTTACCATCAGTTATTCATCGGCCAAAGTGGTCTAATTAAATGTTTCTCTTTTAGTACTTATGATTCAGATGTTATACTGCAGTTGTATATAATATATATAGTTCATTTGGCTAGTGTGATTAGTTAGGCCACATGATTCAGCGGCTAGATTTCCTGTCTCAGTTTATGGGCCACTTTATTGATTAATATGGTGAGTATTAGGTAGTGAATGGTGTTGCAGAGACGGAATTTCTATAGCTACGTTGGATCAATTCCCTGGTAGCAGAGGATGGTTACTATGGTAACATACATGTTACATGGTAATTACATAGGATACTTGTCATGTCTAAAAATATGTTGTTAAGTTTGTTCACTTGTTGTATGTAGTCGAAAGGATTTTTTCCAGCAATGTGAAAAATTCCTGGTTATTTGCCGGCAAAGAGTAGTGTGACTAGAAGAGTTACACAGTGCACTTGTTCTGTTTCAAAATTGTGGTATAGAATATATCGCAAGGTGTTGTGGACGTACAACACAAGTTTAGGGACCTTAGATGTGACTGGCTAAATGTATAGTGAGGATCGTCTATGAAATCGTAGCATTAAGCATAGGGACCTGGTGAGCCCGTTTTAAAACTTTTTGTGAAAAGAGTAATAGATTTATCCAAACTTGAGTGAAGGGTAAGATGGCGTCGTCTATTCTTATTAACGTTTGACGATCTCTTTGGTTGGTTAAAGTCCTGCCAGAGTTTTTGTGTGTGCGTGTTTAGGGTTTTTCCGTTCGAATGTGTGAGGGATTTTGTGAAAACAGCGTTGTCTATTTCATGCAAAAAGAATTCTGAATGTTTGTAAAACTATTACTTTATTTAGCGAAACAGACAAGTGGTTTGTTTATTTGTAGTAACTAATTGAAATTCATTGGAAAAGCGTAGTTTAAAATGGCGCTGTGAATTTTTTTTGTGAAGGAGGGGTGAGTTTACGGAGTAACACACGGAGAAGCTGCAGCGGCAGTGTACGCCATTTCAGTTCGTGCTGTGATTGGCTAACATACGTCACAGCAAGTGCACTGATTGGTTCACGTGACAGTGACGAGCTGACACCAGATTGGTCAGTTCTCAATACTGTAATTCTATTGGTTGAGCAAAGTGGTGACGTAGCTTAACCTGATTGGCTTGTTAGTGTCTTTTGCGCACGGATTGGCTAGAATAGCGGAACACCAAGAGAACATTTCGAAACTTTTGGAATAAGCAATTTTGACTTAAAACATGAGTTATTGGAATGATGAAGAGAAAAAGAAGCCTTAATGGTTTCAGAAAATGAAAAATGTATTCAAACCTGATAAGAAAATTGAAACGTGTGGTAGTAAATTACTTCATAAGTACAAAACACCCGCAGCCTATATGGAAGGCGAATATGGTTATCATACTGTAATTTGGTTTGAAAATTGGATGCATTACACAAAAAATGACGGCGTATTAGCTTGGCCGGAGGATGGGTCATTTAATATGAAAGTTTTGAGAAACCGGAGAGAAAAAATGATGGATCTTGTGCCGAAGCCTAGACCTACACAATTTGAGGCTTTAGTTGAATGGGAAGTTGAGATGATGGAACTTGAACGTGAAAGTAAATGTTCAGCACCTAAATATTCAAAATATGTTGTAAATAGAGAAACACATGAGGACAAAGTGAGACGCTGGAGAAAAGCAGACATGTATGATGGTCTGTACCCAGTGAGAATAATGATAACTGAAGAACCAGGTCAAAAGAAACTCCAAAGGAAAGGTAGACTTGATGAAGAATTAGATGATGCAGTTTTAGAAGATATTTATTCTACTAAACGCAAACCGCCACCTTATCAGGCAGATTCCCAATCTACCCTGAGAGTTTCTACAGGAACTTCTCCGAGTGCACCTGTTAGGGAAGCTGATGAAGGTTCACCCAGATTTTTAAAATTGAGTGAAGGGTAAGATGGCGTCGTCTATTCTTATTAACGTTTGACGATCTCTATGGTTGGTTAAAGTCCTGCAAGAGTTTTCGTGTGTGCGTGTTTAGGGTTTTTTCGTTCGAATGTGTGAGGGATTTTGTGAAAACAGCGTTGTCTATTTCATGAAAAAAGAATTCTGAATGTTTGTAAAACTATTACTTTATTTAGCGAAACAGACAAGTGGTTTGTTTATTTGTAGTAACTAATTGAAATTCATTGGAAAAGCGTAGTTTAAAATGGCGCTGTGAATTTTTTTTGTGAAGGAGGGGTGAGTTTACGGAGTAACACACGGAGAAGCTGCAGCGGCAGTGTACGCCATTTCAGTTTGTGCTGTGATTGGCTAACATACGTCACAGCAAGTGCACTGATTGGTTCACGTGACAGTGACGAGCTGACACCAGATTGGTCAGTTCTCAATACTGTAATTCTATTGGTTGAGCAAAGTGGTGACGTAGCTTAACCTGATTGGCTTGTTAGTGTCTTTTGCGCACGGATTGGCTAGAATAGCGGAACACCAAGAGAACATTTCGAAACTTTTGGAATAAGCGATTTTGATTTAAAACATGAGTTATTGGAATGATGAAGAGAAAAAGAAGCCTTCGTGGTTTCAGAAAATGAAAAATGTATTCAAACCTGATAAGAAAATTGAAACGCGTGGTAGTAAATTACTTCATAAGTACAAAACACCCGCAGCCTATATGGAAGGCGAATATGGTTATCATACTGTAATTTGGTTTGAAAATTGGATGCATTACACAAAAAATGACGGCGTATTAGCTTGGCCGGAGGATGGGTCATTTAATATGAAAGTTTTGAGAAACCGGAGAGAAAAAATGATGGATCTTGTGCCGAAGCCTAGACCTACACAATTTGAGGCTTTAGTTGAATGGGAAGTTGAGATGATGGAACTTGAACGTGAAAGTAAATGTTCAGCACCTAAATATTCAAAATATGTTGTAAATAGAGAAACACATGAGGACAAAGTGAGACGCTGGAGAAAAGCAGACATGTATGATGGTCTGTACCCAGTGAGAATAATGATAACTGAAGAACCAGGTCAAAAGAAACTCCAAAGGAAAGGTAGACTTGATGAAGAATTAGATGATGCAGTTTTAGAAGATATTTATTCTACTAAACGCAAACCGCCACCTTATCAGGCAGATTCCCAATCTACCCTGAGAGTTTCTACAGGAACTTCTCCGAGTGCACCTGTTAGGGAAGCTGATGAAGGTTCACCCAGATTTTTAAAATTACCTGAAAGGGTAGGGTCAATAAATAATTCAAGTACACCCAGAGAAAATAGAATTCCAGAACAAAGAGATATTTTCCCGAGAAATCAAGAAAGAACTCTTGCAAATATGCCAGAAATTTCCAATTATAATAGAGCAAAGGAAGAAATAATTCAGCAATTAACAAAAAGCATGGAAGCAGTGACAGTACCAGTAACAATTGGTCCTGTTGTACTGGTTTTTGATCAGGGAGAAAATAGACATTGACAGTTCCACTGAATGCAGAAATTAAAAAAGTGGCTGAGAAATTTTATTCGGAACTTTCGGAGATTCATAGAGAAAAGTCTATGATGCCAAATTTAACTTTAAATCGAAGTTTAACAGGTTTAGAAACTCCATCAGTTGCAGAATCAGATCCAGGTCCTTCAGAAAGAAGACTAAACAGAATAGATTTAACACAAAATGCATTGTCACCTGAATTTAAAAAGCTTGATGTTGCAAAATGAAAGGCTGATTTGGAAGAATTAATTATTGGCACAATTGGTACTGACAATCTGAAATTGTATCAGGATGATGAACTTCTTTTTATTTGCAAGAGTATCCAGTGGAAAACGAAAAACAGGTATGAACAACTGGAAGAAATGGCTGCTGAATTAGAAATTGATCTGAGCAAACAAAAAAATTTGCAGAACCATTACAGAGTGGATTTTTCTGAGAAGGATATTGATAATCTCAATATTGCTGGTAGAATGACCCATATTAAAGAATTGATAGCTTTCCTTAAAAGATTAGGTGAATTAGGCAAATGGAGAATAAAATGGTCAAAGAATAAAGAACAGGACAAAAGGGGCAGAGGTGAAACAGTTTCAGAATTTCCAATGACGGAAATAGCAGGTGGAGGGTATGTGCATGTCCCTTGGTCAAGGCAAGATATTCTATTGTTCACCAACGATTTCCCTAGGCTAAGAGAAAAGCCTGTTGAATGGTATCGACAGGTAGATAGATTTATTAAAGTTTAAAAAGTTCTGTGGATTGATCTGGATGGATTCTTTGACATTGTTGTCCCATCAGATCTTTGGACAGAATGCAAAATTTCTGTGAGTTGGCCAAAAGAAGAACCTGCCCGAGACACAATTACAGGTGCCCCGTCAAAAGATGTCATGGATTTATATAATAAAGTAATATATTGGTTAAAAGGAAAAATTCCCCCGAAAGAAGTAGACTGGGTTAAAATTGACAGAACAAATCAAGAGCCGAAAGAATCAGTACATTCATATTATGAAAGATTATTATTAGTCTTTAAACAATACAGTGGCTATGAAAAATTAAGTGAAAAGGACATGAGTCACTTTATTTACAGGTTTGTCTATGGTCTGAGACCTGAAAATGGAGAGATGATTAGGAATGGGATTGTGTGCTGGCAATCACTTTCAGTTGATGACATCCTGAGAAAGGCAAAGTATTGCAGTGATGAGTTAGACGCCAAGCAAAAGAATCTTAAGGAGAAAGCAATGTGGGCACAAGTGAAAGTGGCTGAACAACAGCAGATGGCTTTTGAAAATAAAAATGTGCAACAGAATCAAGGCAAATTTAAAAATAATTTTAATAATAAACCTAAATTTAATGTGAATGTTGAAGAGCTAAAACAGAAACGCCCATGTTTTAATTGTGGCGAGATTGGACACTGAAAACGCGAGTGTAAAAACCCGCCCAGAAATTTTAAAAATACCTCATTGAATTCACAGATGCAGAGTGAGTTAAATAAGCAGCAACAGCAACAGCTACAGCAGCAGTTAAATGAGTTAAGTCAGCAGCGACAGCTACAGCGACAGGTAGCGAATCAGCAGAGCCAGATTCAGCAGAGCCAAATTCAGCAGAGCCAAATTCAGCAGAGCCAAATTCCACAAGCACCATTTCCTAACAGCGTAAATGCTCAAAGGTTTACACCAGAAACAGGTTTCTGTGGAGGTAATCAGGTAAATAATGCATCAAGAGTGAATATGTCAAATGCTTCTCAACAGTTTTGGTTGAAAAACAAGGAAGAGAGTGATTCTTTAGAAGATTTCTCATGACGGTGCCTGAGAGAGGAAGAAGAGTGTGTGCTTGGACCCACTCTTGAGGTAGATCAGTCTGGTCCATTTGTTAATGGTAAAGTGAATGATGTTGATGTCACTTTTCTTGTGGACACAGGTGCTACCCGTTCTACTGTTAGATCAACAGAAATAGAAAACCTTCCTCTCTCTGGTGAGTCCATCCAAGTTGTAGGTGTAGCAAATAAGCAAATTAAAACAAGTTTGACAGAACCTGTAAAGGTAGAAATTGGAAATTACAAGGATAAACACAGGTTTCTAGTTTGTGACAGCAGTCCTGTAAATCTGTTGGGTCCTGATATATTATGCAAGATGAATTGTAGAATATATTGCTCACCAGATGGCATTGAAATGCAAACATCAGAGCTGGATGGTCTTTACAAATTGACAATGTTGATGGTTGAAGAAGAAAAGAAATTATTATTTCCAGTCTTTGACAAAGATAATTTGCCAGAAGAGCTCAAAAAGCCAGTCAAACCAGAAATTTGGGACCTAACTGGAAATGATATGGGTCTTATGAAAAATGTGGATCCAGTTAAAATAACTGTAAAACAAGGAATAGATTTCCCGAATGTTCCTCAATACAAAATGAAAGCTGAGACAATTGAAGGTGTCATTCCAGTGATTGAAAAATTCATAAGTCAAGGTGTGCTAAAAGAGATTGAGAGTAGTCCATGTTATTCACCGATTATGGGTATCAAAAAGCCGAACAAAAGTTACAGGATTGTTCAAGATTTAAGAAAAATTAACCAAATTGTTGTTCCATGTTGCCCAATTGTTCCAAACCCTGCGGTAATTCTTTATCAGATTCCGCATGATGCAGAATGGTATACAGTCATTGATTTGTGCAATGCCTTCTTTACAGTTCCACTGCATCCAGACAGCCAACAAATTTTTGCATTTAGGTTCCAGAATCGCATTTTAGCATGGTGTCGTATTCCACAGGGGTATACTGAGAGTCCATCTATCTTTAATCAGTTATTGAAGAAATCCCTGGAGGATCTGATTTTACCTGGTAATTCAACATTGGTGCAGTATATTGAGGACTTACTAGTGGCAGCAAAAACACGAGAAAATTGTGCAACTGACACCATTACTCTTTTAAATCGATTGGCAGATGAGGGACATAAAGTGTCACCTGCGAAGTTACAATTTTGCAAACAAGAGGTAAAGTATCTTGGTCACAGAATTGCAAAGGGAATCAGACAAGTGACTATTGAAAGAATCAAAATGATTCGAACGATACAACCCCCGACAACACAAAGACAGGTCAGAATGTTTCTGGGAATGGTTGGATACTGTTGTCAATGGATAAATGGATTTTCGGTAATTGCAAAACCACTACAAAGATTGACAAAAGCAGACATTAAAGATCCAATTAGATTGTCAAAAATTGAGTTAGAAGCCTTTGAACAGTTAAAAAGAAGTTTATGTGAAGCTCCAGCTTTGGAAATGCCAGATTATGAAAAGGAGTTTGAGCTATACTGCAGTGAAAGAGAAGGTTGTTATGTTATGTTATGTTATGTTATATTCGTATTTGTATAGCGCACGGCTACTCAAAAAGAGTGTCCCGGCGCTTTTGAATAAGGAGACCTACAGCAACATAACACAACAACAGTAATAAAAAGCAAAAGGAAATACAGAAAAAAACCGAGAAGACAGCAGAACAGCCTAAAGAGTAAACAGCCAGGTTTTAAGGCCTTTTCTAAATGCAAGTAGACTGGTAGCTCCCCGGAGTGCTAGCGGCAAGGTGTTCCACAACTGCGGCGCCAGCAGTCCGAAGGAACGACCTCCAATGCGGGCTCTCTTCACTCGTGGCACAGCCGCCAGGAACAGAGATTCTGACCTGAGAGAGCGAGCGGGATGGTAAAATGCAATTCTCCTTTGGAGATACTGTGCTCCCACCACATGGAGAGCTTTATAGGCCAACGTTAATGCCTTGAAAACGATCCGTTTACGGATGGGCAGCCAATGTAAAGTCTGCAGCAAGCCCGCTGCACTGGCTCGCCTGTTAAGGCCAAAAATGGCCCTCGCGGCCGCGTTCTGCACAACTTGGAGCCGCTGCAGCAGGTACTCTGGCAGGCCCAGGTAGAGAGCGTTGGAATAGTCTAACCTAGAGCCGATCAGAGCCTGCACAGTCAGCTTCCTATGTTCCTCAGACAGAAGAGGTAGAAACCTCCGCAGCATCTTAAGGAGGCCGAAGCAGGTGCCCGTCACACCAAGGATCTGGGATCTTAACGCCAGACCCTTGTCCATCTTGACCCCCAAATTCTTGGCAATTTGGGAAGAACAAGACGGAGGGAACATGTGACTGGGCCACCAAGCTTGCCAGTCTGGCTCCGTCGCACACCCGAAGAAGAGTACCTCGGACTTATCGGAATTGCACTTGAGGCTGTTCAGCTGGAACCATTTAAAAACAGCCCCAAGGCAATCCCGGATACTCTCTCCATCAAAGTCTCTTCCCCTCTTACAAGAGAAGAGGAGCTGGGTGTCGTCGGCGTAGGATACGATCTGGGCCCCGAACGACTCCGCCAGTGCCGCCAGAGGGGTCATGAAGATGTTAAAAAGGGTCGGGCTCAGTATGGAGCCCTGAGGGACCCCGACTGCCAAAGGCGGCATCACGGCGGAATCTGGGGAGGCCCAGACCGTTTGCCGGCGGCCAGCTAAGAAGGATGAAAACCAGCTGAGCACCGTCCCCCGTAGGCCAATCTCATAGAGTCTTGCGAGAAGGTCATCATGGGGGACGGTGTCGAAAGCCGCCGACAAATCCAACATCACCAGCATGGCTTTGCCCCCAGTCTCCAGAACCCCTTTAATGGTTTCTGAGACCTCTAAGAGCGCGGTCTCTGTACTGAGATTCGGGCGGAAGCCGGATTGGGTGGCGTGCAGAATCTCGTGTGTTTCCAGAAAATTGGAGAGCACCATGTGTACATGCTTCTCCAAGATTTTCGTCAAAGCAGGCAATAAGGAAATAGGCCTATAATTGACCGGAGCCTTAGGGTCAAGACCAGGCTTCTTCAGCAAAGGAATGACCATTGCCTGCTTCCAGGCCTGCGGAACCACTCCCTGGCTCAGTGAGAGATTCAGGAGTGGGTTCGCCAGCGGATTTATTACTTCCGCCATTTTTGCCAAAAATTTGGCCGGGCAAGGGTCCAAGGGCGACCCTGATTTAAGATTGCCCATGAGCGCTAAGGAAGCAGGGGCTGAAATAGGTGGAAAGACGGCCAACACCGGACCTAGCGGGGCCGGAAGGTGCAAATCATCCTCAGGATTGGTCAGCCCCGCGGGCGCCACCAGTGGAAAGGAATCCTGGATAAGTTTAATCTTGCTGGTGAAAAAATTAGCAAGATCCAATGCCCAGTATTTGGAGGGCATATCTTGAGAAGTATTGGACCGCGGAGCCATGAATTCTCTCACTATGGTGAAAATCTCCTTACAGGAGTTGGAGGCGGCTTCTATCCTCCCTGCAAGGTAGGCTTTTTTTCCAAGGCGAATGTCTCGGTGATAGGCCTTAACCGCCATCTTATAGGTCAGCCTAGCCACTGGATCGTATTGTGAGCGCCAGGCTCTTTCGGCAGCCGTGCACTGTCAGTCCTGATCCAGAGACATGAAAAACTGAGAAAGCCAATTGCTTATTTCTCAGCTGTTTTGGACCCTTTTGCAAAAGCTTTGCCAGGTTGCTTAAAAGCAGTGGCTGCAACAAGTGTGAGTCTTGAACAGAGTGAGGGTATCATTATGGGATTTCCTGTAAAAGTATATGTACCTCATTCAGTTGAAATTCTTCTCAACAGAAGCAAAACTCAGCATCTAACGAGTAATAGATTGACAAAATATGAGAAAACAATTCTGGGATCAGATAATGTCTCTATTGCAAGATGTGTGAATTTAAATCCTCCCACATTGTTGCCGGATGGTGTTGTAACTGAGGTTAATAATGAAACTGACATTGATCATGAGTGCCTGGATGTTGTAGATTACTGCACAAAACCTCGACAGGACATAAAATATGTTCCTTTACCAGAATCTGATTTGGTTTACTTTGTTGATGGTTCATGTCTAAGAACAGACAAAGGAATCCTGAGAGCAGCATACTCGGTATGTACAGTTTCAGATGTTGTAGAGGGTTCACCTCTTGATGGAATTCGTTCAGCCCAGATTGCAGAATTGGTTGGTTTAATTCGTGCTTGTGAAAAAGCAGTTGGTAAAAAGCTAACCATATTGACTGATAGTCAGTATGGCTATGGCGTAGTTCATGACTATGGTCAGCTCTGGTCTCAAAGAGGTTATTTGACCTCTGCGGGAACGCTAATCAGAAATGCAAAATTAATCAAAAGATTGATTGATGGCATTCAATTACCAGAACAAATTGCTGTTGTGAAATGTGCAGCTCATATAAAAGGTGAGGATTAGATTACTAAAGGTAACGCTTATGAGATCGCAAGATACTGCGCAAAGAACAATTATTCAATCAATCGGGAAAAAGACAAAAGTCACATGTTGAACTCTCACATGCTAATATCTGTAGTTGAAACATGGCAAGGAGTAAAAGAATTACAAGATGAGGCAGAAGAAGAAGAGAAAAACACATGGTTAAAAGCAGAGTGCAGACAGCGAGAGGAAGATGGAGTTTGGGTCTACAAAGATGGCAGACCAGTAATGCCTAATTGCATGATTGCTGACATGGCACGGATGTACCATGGTCCAGGGCATTTAGGGAGAGATTCGATGATCAGGCTATTCAGAGAAACATGGTTCAGTCCAAAATTCAGAATCATAGCAGAGTCACTTTGCCAAAGATGTTTGACCTGTCAACAAATGAATCCAAACAGGAAAACTGTTGTAAGTTTGGGAACCATAGGTCGGGAGGGTGGTCCTTTCACCAGGTTGCAGATGGATTTCATTGATATGCCAAAGCACAACAAGCTCAAATATGTGCTTGTATTTGTTTGTCTGTTTTCAAGATGGGTGGAAGCTTTCCCAACTCGTCATAATGACTCAGTCACTGTGGCAAAATTACTCTTGAGGGAGATCATACCCAGATATGGTTTTCCGGTAACTATCGAAAGTGATCGCGGAACGCATTTTGAAAACAGATTGCTAAAACTAGTTTGTGAAGCTTTAAACATTGAGCAGAAGTTACATTGTGCATACAGACCAGAAGCATCAGGTGTTGTAGAGCAAATACATGAAACAATCAAAAACAGAATCTCAAAAATGTGTCTAGCCACAGGAGTTAAGTGGATAGATGCTCTTCCACTTGTTCTGATGTCTTTAAGAAGTACTCCAGAGAAAAGGCAGGCCTTAGCCCCCATGATATTTTAATGGGTAGAGTAATGAGGCAAGCATTTGTTCCAGTTGGCAAGCTTTTGAGTATTAATGATAGTGCAATCATTGAATACTGTCAGAATCTCTCTGATGTAGTTAATTCTGTATTTCACCAGGTGGGAACAGATGTGATTACAAAAGAGAAAGAACAAGCTCATGATTTGTTGCCTGGAGACTGGGTCAGAACCAAAGTACATCGAAGGAGAAACTGTTTAGTACCTAGATGGCAAAAGGCAAGGCAAGTAATTCTTGTCACAACAAATGCAGTTAAGTGTAGAGTTTTGAAAAGGTGGGTGCATGCAAGTCACACCATTCGAGTACCAGCTCCTGATAATTCTGATGAAGACTGTGAGACAACTACTGATTGAGATTCAGAGGTAGATCCTGAGGATCGAGAATCTGACGATCAGCAAGAAAATCAACATCTGGAAGATCTAGATGCGAATCAGGCCTTGAATGTATGTAAATGTAATGTAAATGTATTGGCATTTATATAGCGCACTACTTACCCATAGGGTCCCAAGGCGCTTCGACGGCTGCGAAACCCTTCCTGGCTTCCCTGAGAGATGGTCCCTTAATGGGTATCTCCAGGGTGAGACCAGGCATCCCCGGCGGTCTGGTGGGGCCGTTAGTGAAGATGAGGCAAGCTAATGCCCAGAGTTGCCGAGTGTGATCGCTGATCAGAGTGGGCACCGAGGCGAGAGAATTATCGAGTCCGCTGACCCTGGTCCAGAAACCTGCCGCGCCGGGAATCGAACCCTGGTCCCGAGCCGTCCTCTGCTCTCGGGTCTGCCGCCTCTAACCAGTGAGCCACACTACTTCACTGAATGCAGATCTTTTTCACTGAATGAAAAAGATCTGCATATCGTGAATGAGGATCAAGATGTTGATGAAAGTCTGTTAGAAAAAGAATCTCAAAAAGAAAAGGAAGATTCAGAAGCGAAAGATTCTGAGCAAGATGACAATCTAATCCAGGAGAGTATTGAAAGGCAGAAGAGTATCTTTGTGTGCAGGAGCAAGAATACTGAAACTGGGAAATTAAAGGTGATCCCTGAGGAAGAGGAAGAATTACCAAGTACCAGCTGTAAGGATGATGTTCCTAATGGAGTGAAGTTGCAGAGTAAAGAAATTCCTAAGTACAGATTTGAAGTCTCAGAAACAGACACAGATGGGAGTGATGAAGAATCTGAAGTAAGAAAATTCAGGAAAAGATCTTGGAAAACTGAATCCAATGAAATTGTGCCAAAGAAAAAGATCTTGAGAAAAGGAGATATTTGGCCAGAAGATAATCTGAAATTCAGATTAGTTAAGAAGTCAAAAGAACAAATAAACAAAGTTTCTAGTCAGGGGGAAGCCTCTGATAAGAAAAACGAGAAGAGTAAGAAAATTGAAGTAATCACTCGCAAGACAAAAAGAGTGATTAAGCCGAATCAAAAATATAAGTCCACAGAGTGGACATCTATACTACTATTATAAAGAGAGAACTTGCACCTTTTGGCCAGGTAAACTCGGGAACCACAGCGCCAATCTACACACCCGATACATCTATGAAAATGTCAGGGCGTGTAGATGGACATAGGCTATATAAATAAAAATAAAAAAGTAAATTAAAAAAATTAAGTTTGTAAGCAAAGTAGTCCACTGAACGTAGCGCCGGCCGGGCAGGGAGCGCCTGTGCACCTTCCTTTTTCAGCCCCTGATGACCACAAAGGTGCAGCTGTGAGTGTGTGAATGTTGGATGAAGGCGCTATTTATATTCACATTCATCCTAATGATGCTTTTACAGAAAATCCCCAAAACAGGAAAGTATCATATAGAAGTTACAAAACTGTTTTGCAGACTACAGCGTAAGGAAACAGACAACACTTACAAGAAGAATCCGAGGCCTGGGTGAAAGGGAAAGGTCCAAGGATCTCCCTTCAGTGAGAGACCTCAGCTGTGCAGCGTTCAGTGATCTGCATTCAGTGAGAGCTACACACGTGCGCAGGGAGCTCTTATCTGTGCATCGGTCACTGGTGTTCAGTGAGATTCCTATTACATGTGAGTGTGGTACACTCAGCTGCGCAGGGTCAGTGATCTGGATTCAGTGAGAGAGGTCATGGCTGTGCAGCCTTCACTCGCATATATTCACTGGCGGATATTTCATCTGTGCAGGGTTCAGGCATGAGCATCCATTGAGAGCTCACGTGCTCTGATGTTTTCAGTGACATGCAGTCAGTGAGAGTCTGCTGACCTGTGCAGCGATCAGTGAAATGTGCATTGAGTGAGAGATCTCTTACTCGTGCAGCCCACGGTGATGTGCATTCAGTGAGAGGTGATGCTTGTGCAGCATTGAGTACTGTGCATTCAGTGAGAGGCGATGCTTGCGCAGCATTGAGTACTGTGCATTCAGTGAGAGGCGATGCTTGTGCAGCATTGAGTACTGTGCATTCAGTGAGAGGCGATGCTTGTGCAGCATTGAGTACTGTGCATTCAGTGAGAGACGATGCTTGTGCAGCATTGAGTACTGTGCATTCAGAGAGAGAATTTTAGAGAAGCCTCCATACCAATGCGTCTCTCCAGCTGCCTTCACGCTCTCTGATCATTGGATGTAAAGGTGCCCCACGGTACCTCCAATGGGTTTCCGTAGTGTAGTGGTTATTACGTTTGCCTATCACGCGAAAGGTCCCCGGTTCGAAACCGGGCGGAAACACTTTTTTCCTTTGAAAAAAGTAACTCACAACAGTTAATTACTTTATTATTATAATTTAATCCAAGTTGTGGCAACAAAGTAAAAATTCTGGAAAAAAAAGTGGAGTCAGATGGAAAACAATTCTCCCCTCCCTAGTGGAGAAATCATCTTGACACATTGTTACATACAGTGTATCAGGTGTTCCACTGAAAAGCGAGCAGACAATCATAAGGGTAATCTATATTTATACTACTATTATAAAGAGAGAACTTGCACCTTTTGGCCAGGTAAACTCGGGAACCACAGCGCCAATCTACACACCTGATACATCTATGAAAATGTCAGGGTGTGTAGATGGACATAGGCTATATACATTTTTTAAAAAAGTAAATTAAAAAAATTAAGTTTGTAAACAAAGTAGTCCCCTGAAAGTAGCGCCGGCCGGGACCTAGCGCTGGCCGCGACGCGACGTGCGTGATGACCGCGGCGCGACGTGCGTGATGACCACGACGCGACGTGCGTGATGACGACGAAGGAGGAGCGGCGGTGCAGTGACGAGTGGCTGTGCAGTGAGGAGCGGCGGCACAGGTAAGGAAAGGGAAAGTTTAGTGCGAGACTGTTTGATGCAGGGGGAGGCAAGAAGGAGGCAGCAGTAAAGGAAAATGTCGTAGCGCGAGTGAGTCGGGCGGTAGGGGGGCGCGAGTGAGTCAGGGCGTGAGTGAGTCGGGGAGGGGGGGGGGCGGGAGAGAGTCGGGCGGGAGGGAGTCGGTGCGGGAGGGGGTCAGGCGGGAGTGGGTGTACTGCCCCCAGCCCCTTTCTGCCCCAGGCAACGCTGGGGCGGGCTGCTAGTATTTATATAAAAATACACTCTATTTTTATAAATAGGTGTCAGATTTTTTGAGAGTTGGCTCAATTGCTTATGAACCACAATGGTACTGTGCAATGCTTAGCACGTGCTACTCCACTAAAGCATGACGGCTCTTTGCCACACAACCAGATTTGAGCTATGGATTAATATTGGTGAATCCAAGGATCTTCCACTGTGTATAGTGAGAATATTGCATGGTAAGGCCCTAGCCATGACAACTAATATTCCAATGCAACACTGTGGAATGCAGATCTTAATCTTTAGTGGGGCCATGCCCTGACCCAAAGGTCAAGTTGTAAAAAACTCTTCTTCCAATCTATCGAGGCAGCCCCCAAATGGCAACAGTCTATTGTTCCAGTTGCGTACCCATTGTTTTATAGCTGTCGCTTGAGAATGCCCAGATATGCTACACCAACAAATTCAAGACACTACACAACACAGGACCCACATACTTCAATCACCTGCTTCACTCTCACAACCCCACCAGACAACTTCGCTCAGCATCACTCTCACTTTCACTCGCACACTCACCCCACAGCCACATAAACAGAACAGGAGGTCTATCTTTCTCCTATCAAGCAGACAAATCCTGTAACAACATCCCTCAACACATAAAGGCCTCCTCCTCACAAGAAGCTGAAGACATGGCTTTTCAATTTGTCTTCTTGCTGGATCATCAAGACTACCTGTATTCAGGCCCAGCATCACCAAACGCCTACTCTCACCTACTCAGCTCCTCATGGGTGACAAGCAGCACTCTACAAATCCACCGTACATAACATTAATACATTACGTCTATTCTTCACAAAATAAACCTTTTACTGCTTGTTCAGTACTCTTTGCTAATAAAGAAATATCTCCAAACACTACATTTATATGTTGCAATTTAAGGTTTGAGGCATTAATCCTTCTGACAATGTTGCTTACTTTTCACGATTTCATGCCACAGCTGCTTCTGCCACTATGTCGTCCCTCCTGCCTTGCTCTCTACAGCTTGTCACATCCTTTTTTGGGTCTCGCCTGAGCCAGCGCATGTGTTGCTCTGGCGAGACTTTTAGTTTGTGGGCTTCAAAAAGCAGACCACAGCATTATGTGAGGTATAGAGCATGCGGTTACACGCACAGGCTTGCGCATCTCGCTCCGCCTCTACATCTTGCTTGCCTTCAATGCTCCTCCTCCCCTCCCACCTTGCATCTCGCGTTAATTGGAAATATGTGCAAATGCGGTGCTTTCACTTTCGCCACGGCGGGCACTCGCGCGCGCACCACTTTCGAAACCGGGCTTGCCTTGCTTTTGTTGCGGTTTTATATAGCGTGAACTCGACCGGAAGGAATTGAAGCGCTTCACATGACCCCCTTTGTGTTCGCGCTGTGACCTGCATTCCCTGTAGTCTCAGTCCAGGATTCTAGGGTTATGCTCCTCCATCACATGCCCATCAGAAGAGAGGCTAATTTGCAAAGCCCCACTGCTCATGCTGCAACATTTATTTAGATTATGTTCAGTGCTCAGCTCGGCCCCCGACTCTCTGCCACCGGTGCTAATTGTTTATCTTTGCATCTCCGTGCGTTAGCTTGAGGTTACTGATTTGCCCAGTTTATTGATAAGCCTATAGGGTGTACAAATATTTTGTGGAAGAGAAACATAGAACATTCAAAACGTGCATTTGTGATCTTCCAGTATGACCGAGCAAGTGTTGTCACAAGAAGTTTTGTAATTACAGATTTTACTCTTGAAGCATCCATACAGTTGTTGTAATGTTCATGTAGAGCATAGATAATGGCAGGATAATGTTGTAGTCTTTATCTATGGTTATTTTTTAAAACCTGCTTTTCGGAAACGCTGCTAAATGAAGCACTGTGCTCAACATTAGTGTTTCCTGCTCAGGTTCTGGCGTTTGCTTTGCCTGGAGTGAACATCATAAAACAGGAGAATGCAATACATTAGGAGCATATATGCTTCTAATGCTAGATGACGCTGATGTAATCATCGGGTGTGTTAATTTTTTGTTCATTCTGATAAGATGTCCTACTGCATCATGGGTTTAAAAAAACCTATTCTAATATGTGTTCAATTGAGAGGTTTACTTTCTATGTGGCTTTTAAATACCTTTAACATACATACATGTATGCTCTTCCTATTCCCCTTTAGTTTTATTATTATTTCCCTTTAAGTTTAACAGTGCACCTCTTTTTCTGTGAGAGAATGCTAAAACCCTAAACCCAAAACTTTTTCATAAGTTTGCGTAACGGCTTTATTTTCTAACGGATGCAAATTCAATTACTTCTGAATTGTCTTCCATATAGTTCGAGAGAATGTGCCATGGCTGTACCTTAGACAGATGTTACCCTTGCTAATTAATCATGTTTGTCATTAAGGAATCACAAGGAAGCGGCAAGGCCTAGCTGGTATTTCATGTGTGGGGCCGAATGTGAGTCCTACAGTGAGTTGTTTTTCATAACAAGACATTTACAGGAGCCATTTGTATGATCGATAGCAGCATCTCTTGCTGTGAGCATGGGCCGTCATCTTCTGTGTTGACAGCTTACACCTCTCCTTATATCTGTGCACCATAGTTGAAATAGTATCTGCTGTTGCTGTCAGTTTAGGACGTTCAAGCCATGTACAGCCTTGAACAGAGTCATGTCAAGATACCTCAGAGGATGTGGTATTTGTCTGTAAAGCTTCTAGGCTCTGCAAGACCTTTCTTTCTACAAGGGTTCCCTTTAAAGGGACAATTAGTCCCAAGAAGGTTTTTTCAGAAGCATATCATTTCATTAGGCATCCCCCAGTTGTATTGTCCACAAGAAATGCAGTCTAAAACAAGTGAAAGAATTTGTTGAAGAGAGCGTTTGTTGCCTGATTGTGTCTTGGGGTGTGTTGGTATTGTTTTTATTCCCTTTGTGGGATGACCAAACCATGTTATTTGCATTTTTGCTGTTCTTTCGTTTTGTTTTGAATAGTTTTGGAGCTAAGAACACTCCTAATTTAGCTTCTGGCAAGTTGGCCTCAAATGGTCCACTGTATTATTTTTGTAGTTTTTATTTTTAACTCTAGATTTATTAATTTCAAGGTCGCCTTGTGGAAGTAATACTATGTCTTTATACTCATTGCTTGGAAACATAATAAGTATTGGCAATGCAATAGGTCTCGCATTTGCCGGGTTTGAGCTATTGGCATTGTGAATGACATTGTCTTTTATTTTTATTTTGGTTTATAAAACACAAATAAAAGGCATTGTCATTTACAATACCAATAGCTGAAACTTGCATAAATGCGAGACCTACTGCATTGCAAATGCTTGTTTTCATATGTATACCACATTGATTCCTGAAAGATCTCAGATCCCCCTCTCCTGACCTCGGGTGTCAAGACATCCCACATTCAGAGGACTTTGGTTGGGAAGGGGAGCAGGGGATGGGTTGGTAGTTGCTGAGTACTTCAGGGTCAGCTGAGGATTTTTTGAGGACAGCAGTGTCTTTGGCATGTTTCGAGCTAAGTGTAAAGGTGGCTGTCTTGAGGGAGGTGTTGATGATGGAGGTGAGTGCAGTGCTGATTGTGACTCTTCCCAGGTTGTATATTTAGTGGGGGCAGGAGTTTGTGGCCGTCCCTAAGTGGACTGTCTTCATAATTGCTTCAGTGTCCTCAATGGATAGAGGGTCCCATCTTGTCGTGTGGTAGTTTTTGGATTGATGAGTTTAGGAGGCTAGTAAGGTCAATTGGGTTTGAAGTTGTTGTAGATCTTGGTGATTTTGTTGTGGAAGAAGTAGGAGAGGCTGTTGCAGAGTTCTTGTGTAGTGGTGATGGTGTTGGTTGCAACTGTTGGGTGGCTGAATTCCTTGACGATGGCAACATGTTACTTGCAGTTATTGGAGTTAGGTTTGATTTTCACGGTCAGGGCCTTTTATTTGGTTTCATTCACTTGATGGTGATAGAGTCTAAGTGAGGCCTTGTAGATGTTTCTTGCTGTGATTCCTCAGGTGGTTCTCCATTTCCTTTAGAGCTGTTTGCAAACTGTCTTGGCATCTCTACGGTCAGTGTTGTAACAGCTAGCTTTTTTGATGGATTTTTGGGGTTTGTTATTTTTCTGGGGCACAAGGGTATTTGTGCAGGTGGTGATCCAGTTGTTTGTGTCACTAATGAGGCTGGTGCTTTGGTCCGGGTAGTGTAGTTGGAGGGCATTGATCCATTCTGTGTCTGTAACTTTCTCCCAGCACTGGCTTGGGATGTGGCTAGACTGCGTAGGGGTGGTTGGTTGCCTTATTATTTGGAAGTGGAAGATGGAGGTGTCTGTCCACGTGAGTGTAGTGATGTAGTTGGCTTTAACCTTGTTTCTAGAGGAAACAATGGGATCCAGGGTATGTCCAGTGATGTGGGTAGAAGGTTATATGAGCTGGGTTAGGCCGATAATCTGTAGATTTTTGAGGTAGTCCTTGAGTTTGGAGTCCATGGGGTCATCAAGATGAAAGTTGAGATCGCCTAGCAGTATAAGGTCTTTAGTGACCACAGCTCTGTGTGTGATGAGGAGGTTTCTGAACTGGGTGATAGCCTCCGGGCGCCTTTGATAGTGGTTTTACTTTCTGTCTGATAAAGCTTGAAGTGCATATGTTTCATAAAAGTGGCTTCTGTGTGTATGAGGTAGACCTGATGGTGCTTGTGTGGATGATGGCAAGTCCTCCTTCTGGTTTATGAGGCCAGTCCTGGTGTAGGATTTTTAATCCAGTAGGGATGCCTGTGGCGATGTCTTTCACCAATTTGGGGTTGAGCCAGGTTTCAGTGAGGCAGAGGAGGTCCGGTGTGTTGGAGTCGGTTGGATGCAAACCTCAGTGGAGATCTTGCCGAATGAGCATGTGTGTGTGTAATGTATGTGTGGATGGACTTCAAAAAGAAAGATATAGAGAAATAGGGCATAACTTGCTCTCGAAAAGAGCAAGATTGTACAGGTAAGTGAGGTGAAGGGAGGAGTGGGAGTTGGGCTGATTTGTTTTAAGTGTCTGTGTTCCTGATGCGATCAACTTGGATGCGTTAACAGAAGAGACAGGCAAAGACACCCTAGTAGTTCTCATGTAGACATCTTAAGGATTTTGGGGGCCCTGGGCCAAGCATATTTTGGGGGCCTCTGTGAGGAACAGTTTTGAATTTATGATCTTTATTTGGCCCGGTCACCGACAGTGCACAGACACAATCGTCCAAATTCTCTAAGTGTTTACTTTTAATATTCAGGGATTGTGATGTGTTTTCAATTTTGTAACACTTCAGCAGCTCACTAATATTATTGCAAATAATCTTTGTGACACCTTCCCATTTCTCATATGTGAGGTCCTGATTTAATCTAAAAGAGACAATTTTATGGATGTTGCATAAAACATAAACACAACAATTCTCAACAAATTATTTCTGTAATAGACACTCATATTACCCAATTTGAAAATAAAGCAAAGGAAAGTGATATTTAAAACAATCAGTTTACGAGTCATTAGGGCATGACTCAGCAGAATAGAGCTGGTTCTAACAGAGGCCCCCTGAAAGGCTGGGGCCCTGGGCCAGAGCCCACTTTGCCCAAGCCTTAAAACGTCTCTACTTGAAGGGCCGGGTTTTAGAACCCAGCGGCGTCAGGAAAAGCACCCGATGCCTTCGAGTTCCCCTGCCTTGGCAAACAGAGACACGGGACACTTCTTGATGACGTAAAGACCAAAGTTTATTGGCTGCAACCAGGAACAGAGGTCTACGAAGCACAACACGGGTGGTTCGCTAGAGACTGCACAAATTCGATTAGCGGAGCATGGTCATTTATGCCAAAAATCAAGCCTCAGGCAACATTCCAAATTAGCATTGGGTTCATACAAAGTGACCAATAGAAACATGACATTTTAAAAGTAGCGTATGATGACAATCCCACTTTCCATTGTCCAGCCCACCAGAAATGGCCAAGCACATTCCATTATCCTGTTCAGTCAGGCCGGACAAACCCATCATAAAACCCTCAACCCACATCAGTGATTATGTCGTAAAGGAAGAAGCAGAAACAGATTAGTGGCAAGATAGAAAGGTGGGTGCAGTGTACTATAAACTTCAGCATGTCCTGCTCTTTGATCTTTATCTGACCAGCTGCCTAACAAGGAACTGGCTCAACGAGGTCAGCCTCAGGCAAGGGAGTCAGTTCGGCCAGGTCATTCAGAAGTCAGCTAAGGTATACTTGTCCCAAAGACTCGTTCGGCCGCAGTCATCGGCCTATGTGAGGGCAACCACACAAAATGGCTGCCACACACAAAATGGAACCCGAAGGTTTGAATGAAATCTCTAAATACGTAGTGTTCTCATTGATCGATTAATGCGAAAACACTCGTACATACCGCACTCGTGATTTGCGGTCCGTTGACACCAAAATCGTCTATTTCCGACGACCTTTATTGAACGGGTTCGGAACCACCGAACCACGGACCTTCAAACCACGAAACTACAGACCCTTCTTTTGCCCTTACATAGGCAACAGACCCAAACCCATGTCAATCTGAATCTGGATCTATATTCATCAGATCATCGATATGTTGTTGTAGCATCATCCTATTACTTAGTACCTCTCTCTGGACAGGTCTCCTAGCACACAAAGTAGCACAGAGACCACAAATAGCAGGAGCACACTGTACACAGAGACAGAACATGAAAAGGATAGCTAAGACCATCCCAATGACCATCAGAATCTTCCAACCCCACGTGGATATCAATCCCCATAACCATCCCATCAATGACCAATCTCCTTTATCCAAGTGGACAGAATCGGAGATCTTATGTAGCTTGGAAATGGCCTGGAAGAATGACGGAGCATTGTCTGGAATGAAAATGCAGCAGCTCGATTGAATCAGTTTACATACTCCACCTCGATCTGCTAGTATGACATCAAGGGCAACCCTATTTTGAAGTGTCATAAGTCTATCCGATTGGAGCTCAGCAGTCAAGTTACTAAGGGCACCGGCAGTTTCGACTATGGTGGACTCAACCACTCTCGTCAACTCGCGAATGTTCCTGCTGTTAGCCATTAGTCCCCAGAATGGCAGAAAACCCTTAAAGAAAACTCCCAACTCTTGCCCTGCAGTGTCTTCTTGACTAAAGACACCTCTGGCAACTCTCGGCTTATGGTAATCAGCCAAAGCTGTAAAAGTGGGGGGCAACAGGAAAGAAACAAAACATGTGCCCGAAAAATCAGGGGGCAACCATGTATTTGCTTTGTCATAGCAAACAAAGTAGGTACCCTTAGCAGCTAGAAATGCTGGGGAAGACTGAGACGTAAATACGTAGGTGTCAGTACAAACGCTCTTCCCTAGCTGAGCTCTCGGATTCTTGCCATTACCCTGCAGACAATAGCGACCCTGATGGGGCACTATCCAAATCGGTGGAGAACTTTTCACCCGCTGGTTAACACTCAGACTTACTCCATATCCAGTAATATCCCAACCACTATATGGTTTCTTCTGATCTATCGGAATAGTTTCAACGGCATTAGTCCCTTTGACCATGTCGACTATGCCTCCAGCAACAGCACTATTCTTCGGATTGTCTTTCGGTGACCGTAGGGGGTAAACACTATGGGCATAGATAAACATCGTTCTGTAAGCCCAAATAGAACCATTTAAACTAAAAGGCAAAACCAAGTACGGAATACCCTTATCGGTCGTATGGGGCATTAGACCACAAATCCAACAGTTCGTTGTGTTCATCACTAACTGGTGTTGGTGCAAAAGTTGAATAAAGGAATTGTTGGTAAATTCCAATCGTCTAACTACCTCATGTTCAGGCAAAGGATGAAAAGAATGAGAAGAAATGGTTGGTGGAGGTGTAGGTTGCACAGTGGAATTAAACGTCACTTTAAAAGAGAATGTCACATACCAATTATAAATATCATTAAACTCAATAGCAAAAACAAACACAGTATTAAAAAACTTTTCTTTGACATCAGTTTGCATATCTTCTTTTTAAAAGTCATTGTCCTTGCAGGTCTCTCCAACTCGAAGAAATCCATTCTAACTAAATATGCTGCTCGCGATGGTAGGGTGTTCTATGCTAAGGAATGCCTCTGTCAACCCAGGGCAACTCCCTTAGGCCAACCAGAACCCTCGACCTAGTGTCTCAGGCTTGCACTCCAAAGACTTAGGCACCGCGACCCTACAGCTGAACCCGGATGGCGGTTCAAAAAACAAAAATGAGTAGATTCTCAGTGGAGAGTTAACCTGCAAACAGAAAAATCATTAAAACTTTATTTGTACTTTATTTGTCCCACGACTCTTGGTCGCAAATTGTAACGGCCCTTTCCAGGCAATGTTTGGTCCTTAAACAACAAATCAGGCTCAGTAGTGTCCAATCGATTCAGAGGAGGCACAGCTTCTTGCAAAATATCATCACTTTCTTTCTCAGAATTTGTACCAATCAGACGGGCATCGCTGAATGGCAAAAATTGTGGAACAGTTTCCGTTTCAGAGTCTGGAAGTCCTTCCTGGACCCACTGATTGTACGGTAAGGGCAATGGTGCTCGCTTACAATGTACGCTGTGGATCCAGTTTTTCTTGCCTTGCACTCGAACTGCAGAACGTGTAGACAGGAGCACTTGGTAGGGTCCTGTCCAGCGGCGCTGATCGTTCTTGCTCCGCTGAAAATTCTTCACAAGGACCCAACTTCCAGGTTCAATAGCATGGCCTGGATCTTCAGAAGCTTGTGGCAAACTATCATGCACCTGTTGGTGTAAAACACGCAGTTTAGTCGTCAGTTCGTGCAAGTAATCAAGCAACGCAGGGTACTCAATTTCGCTGAACCTAGTTGGCCTTGGTACGCCCCAAATATTCGCTGGGCGACCAAAGACAATCTCATATGTACTCAGACCCATTCTCAAATGCACAGTCATTCTTGTGGACAAAAGCGCTAAAGGCAAAGCATCTGGCCATTATAAAGCAGTGCTCGCTTGGATTTTAGCTAACTTTAGCTTCAAGGTGCCATTATAGCACTCAACTAAACCAGCTGATTGAGGATGATTTGCAGCGTGGAATTTCTGCCGGATTCCTAATCCCTCACACACTCTCTTCATAACTTGACCCACAAATTCACTCCCATTGTCACTCCAGATGATTCTCGGCATTCCAAATCTAGGGAAAAATTCCTTGATTAGGGCTTTCGCTGTGGACAAGGCAGTATTGTCCTTAAGGGGATAAGCTTCTATCCATCTAGAAAAAGAGCAAACAACCACTAAAACATATTTCAAGTTGTTGCATGTCTCCATGTGGATAAAGTCTAGCTGCAAAGCCTCGAACGGATACGTAGGAGGAGCAAAATGACCAGCTGGTGTTGGAGTTCCCTTACCAGGATTATACATCAAACACACCATACAGTTCTTAACCAAGTTCTCTGCACATTTTGGAATTCCCGTATTCTGCCAAACCGGAGCCAACAACTTGCAAATCCCTTTCACGCTGATATGTGCCATGCCATGAGCCATTGTAACAACCGGAAGCACATACGCGTCAGGCAACAACCATCTCTGATACTCGGACAAATCAGTCCAACAACCATTCGAATCCAGTCTACCCTTACTTTCTCTCCATTCATTCAACTCTTTCTCTGTAGCTTCAGCTTGAATGGATTTCACACTCTCAATCGTATCTTCACACATACTCTTCTCTGGAACCCATCTCGCCGGACCTGCAACATACATTCGGCTCATCACATTTCTCGCAGTTTCTTTCGCGACTTCATCCGCAAACGCATTTCCGCGGCCAACATCATCCGTAACTTTCTTATGGGCACTGCATTTCACAATCGCTACTTACAATGGCAAAGTAAGAGATTCAAGAAGTTCATTCACCAACTGCCCATGTTGGATCTTCGTTCCATGCGAAGTCAAGAACCCACGTTCACGCCACAAACGCCCAAAACTATGAGCCACACCAAAGGCATATTGACTGTCAGTGTACACATTCACTCGTTTTCCTTTCGCCAACACACATGCTCTCGCTAATGCAATCAACTCCGTTGCTTGTGCTGAATTATGTGGGATACGTGCAGTTTCAACAATCGTATGCAAAGTCGTAACAGCATATGCCGCAGTCGTATCACCATTCGGCAACTTAAAACACGAACCATCAACCCACAAAGTACCATCACACTCTGGAAGAGGAGCACCCCTAAGGTCGATCCTCCCTTTCGTTTCTTCCTCAGTTCTCAGAAAGCAATCATGTTGTTCTTCAATATCTATCTCAACTGAAATCGGCGACAACGTGGCTGGATTCAACGTGTTGCATCTCTTAATATGCACATGACTCGCTAACAAGGTCAACTCGTAACCCGACATCCGAGCACTAGTTAAGTGCTGTGTCTTGGTACGGTTCAACAAGGTATCCACTGCATGTGGAACCATTACCACTAACGTGTTGTCCATAACCAAACCAGCAGACTGTCGAATTGAAACAGCCGCTGCTGCTGTAGCTCTCAAGCAACTCGGCAACGCTCTTCCTACCGGATCCAAAGTCGATGAAAAGTACGCACATGGACGCTGCTTATCGCCGAACTGTTGAGTCAAGACTGACAATGCACATCCCTCTCTCTCGTGAACATACAATGTGAAAGGCTTACTGTAGTCAGGAGTACCCAACACAGGAGCCGAACACAATGCATTGCGTAATTCAGAAAAGCTCTTCTGACATTTGTCAGTCCAATGAATAGGATTAGGAGTATCCTTAACAGTAAGAGATATCAAAGGCTTTGCTAACAAAGAAAAATTAGGGATCCACTGTCTACAGTACGACGTAATACCCAAAAACGCACATACTTCTCTCTGTGTCTTAGGAACGCTCATTTTCGCAATAGCTTGAATTCTTTCTGGGGTCAGTTTCCTTCCCTCCTTTGATAAGAGGTGACCTAAGTAGGCTACTTCTTATCGACAATATTGCAACTTGGAGAGAGAAACTTTGTGATGGAAATCAGACAAGTGGCGTAACAATGACAAAGTGGCTTCTCTACAAATCTCCTCAGTATCAGCGGCAACTAACAAATCATCAACATATTGAATAAGGGCTGCATTATCAGGTAAAACCAACAGATCAAGTTGCGTTTTCAAAGCTTGACTATAGATCGATGGACTCTCGCAATAGCCTTGAGGAGCACGCTTGAAGCGGAAACTTCGTCCTCCTAAAGAGAATCCAAAGATGTCTCTACTTTCCATAGCAATCGGGATGCTGAAGAAAGCATTCTTCAAGTCAATCACCGAAAACCATGTAGCTGTAGCCGGAATCAGAGTCAACAAAGCAGTGATATCAGGCACAGCAGGAAATTGTGGAACAACAATCTTGTTCACTTCGCGAGGATCGATCACAAACCTATATACAGGAGGTTGCGAAGAATCAGTTCTCTTCAGAACAGGCAAAACGGGACTATTGCACACATTACCTCTCGTTTCCTCAATTACACCCTTTTCGATCAGATCATAAATAATCGCCAAAAGTGCTCTCTCACCATCACTCGAGATACGGTACTGTGGAATGCGGGGTAACTTAGCATTCGCCTTCAGCATCACAACATATGGGGGAATCTCCAAAAGACCTACATCATTTGGACCTGTAGCCCACAATGAATCAGGTAAAGAAGACAATTCAGGTGGAAGTCTGTCTTTCAACATGTACATTGGAGAGATCACTCTCTCACCCAAGGTAAGATGTACTCCTGACGGAGAACAATACAGCGTTGCATACAATCTCTTCAATAAATCCAATCCCAACAAATTCTCATTACAACCTGTAGTCAAAAGAAGGGGTGCTTCGAACTTA
This sequence comes from Lissotriton vulgaris, assembly GCF_964263255.1. Lineage (NCBI taxonomy): Eukaryota > Metazoa > Chordata > Amphibia > Caudata > Salamandridae > Lissotriton > Lissotriton vulgaris. The sequence goes on from NC_141685.1 coordinate 236,845,402, forward strand.
CGAGGTCCAACAGAAAGAGACAATGGCCCGGAAATCGGATTTGTAACCGGGGCACCAGAAAAACCTACAGAAACATTGTCAAAGCCAGACAAAGGTGCGCCAGGGAGTTTAGAGCGCATAAAAGAACTCTTCGTAGCACCGGTATCTAGCAGAAAAGGCTCTGACACACCTGATGCAATCACTTCAACATAAGGTCCACTCTGATCTACTGTAACTGAAACAGCTCCCTCTCTTTGTCCATGGCTGTCCTAACAATCATTACCATCCACTTCCTCACCTTCAACATAGTAATCATCCATATAGTACTGTGCTGTCCTACCAGACAAACCTTGCTGCTGATTAAAACTATTCATCGAATTCTGTGGAGGCAAAGAGCGTCCGTTTTGTCCTCGACCTCTACCTCTAGGCACATGTTGAGCACCTCTACCTCGTATACCAGAAGCACCATTCGTGCGCTGTAACAAAACCGGACAACTATTCTTGAAATGACTCTCTTCTTTGCATTACGCACACTGATTAGGCCCATATGGGAATCGCTGTTGAGAAGACTCGTTCCTTTGCGAGTTTCTCGAATATTGCTGAGGTTGCTGATAATCACGCTGATTATTAGTACGGTGTGGGTAAGCTTGTTGTAGAAGAACTTTAGTCTTCAATTCCTTAGTCTTCTTATCCGCTTTCTCTAACTCATCTTTACGCCTATTTTCATAGTACTGGGCCGTAGCTAAAATCTGCGCTGACGTGGAAACAGCCCAAGCACTCTCGGAATCCTTCAACTTAGTGTACAACTCAGGAAGCAGGTTATGCACGAATTTATCAGCGAACAATCTCTGGCCACCCTCAGTAGCCATATCCTGACCACTATGATATACAAAAGTTTCTTCAAACCGCGTGAAAAAGTCGGACACCGTCTCGTCTCTCTTCTGCTTACATGCAGACAACTTGTCCCAATTAACACGCACTTCGGGCATCAAAGTCTTCATATAGTTAATAATCCTGCCGGGAAGTTAAGTGATAAGATCTTCAGGCTTAGCACCTCCAACTTGTCTATCATTCGCAGCAACAATATTAACCCATGTATCACCCAATTCATTATCATGATCCGTATGTCGAATCGTACTCCAGATAGGCTGTGGGACGACATTACCAAACAACATATCTATGTCCGCTAAATTCATGATACACGAACCCACAGTTTGAGTGAGCTCTTTATAATATCCCGCCGGAGTTTTGCGCGGATCAGGTAAAGACTGCTTAAGCGCTAAGACTTCCGCACGCTTTCAGGGAATATGTACCCATACTCGCTGAAAATGCGCAGCAACATTACCATCAGTAGGTCTCCAAACTGGAGGAACCTCACGCATCGGATATTGACACGCTTTTCTCCTAACTGACGAATCAGGCTCAAGCAACCGCTCAGAAGGGGCACTATCATGGAACGACAACAACGTCGCAATTGCTCTCTCAATGTCATGGAGACTCACAATGGTCCCTTTTGCAAACTCGGAACGCACTCAATACAATTCTTCAGGAGCTTTACCTACTTCGTCAACCCATTGTTCATGGAGGAACACACACATCATCTCAAAGACATATCGCTGTTTCGGTGCATCCCATTGACGGAAAGCATCCATAACACTTCCAATATCGTACTGAGAAGTGTACGTAACCCATCTATGTGCCATGTGATCCAAAACCGTACGCTCATCTATACCAGGCAGCTGACTACGTGATTGTCTACGCTCACTAACAGGAGACTTACCCAATTGACCCAACAAAGGAGAAAGAAAACCAGAAAAAGCAGCAGTCATTCTCTGTCTTGTAGAAGGAGAAGATGGAAGAATAAGGGAAGACGGAACGATAGTAGAAGAATCCAAAGTCGGAACAGAAGGAGTATCATAGGTAGGCGTAGTAGTAGCAGACGAAGAAGGAAGCAAAGTTGGCGGCCCCTGAGGAGGCTGCGCCAAAGGAACAGTAGCCAACGGAAGAGGAGGTGGCTGTGGAGGAATCACAGGTGGCACTACAACTGGATGTTGCACAGCCACAACTGGTAGCGGTGGTGCCGTAGCACTCTGTGCATAAGGGGGTGGCGAACTCAATAGATGCGACATTAAAGGATCTTTCACAAGATCTTTCTTCTCTTCCTGTTCTTTAAGCGACAAAACTGGATAGCATCTACCGCTAACTTCTTAACTCTAAGCATTTGTTCGCTCTCTTGCTCTTCCTCATTATCCCTATACGCAATAGCAGCTTGCACCATTGACATACCTCGCTCTTGTTTATTCTTCTTCGCATATTTAATTTCTTTCTGTTTGGCTTCTTTGCGCCATATACGGAAACAGTCAAACATTGCCGGCCGGGCTTTCTTCTTAAACAATTTCACTTCGAGATTATCTAGAATCTCAGTTTCAAAACTACCGTAACGGGGCTACTGTAGGACACCGTATTTCCTCGTATACTTCACCCAGATCTCATTATAACTAATAGGGCCCACACCATGCTTCACGTATAATTCATATGTAGGAGTTCCAATTGGAGGAACCGGACACAAATCCTCTAACCGGGAATCCTTAGAACAACCACAACTAAATAACATTCCAAGTCTGCTAAGACCAGGCATCTTGCTCACTAGTCTAGCTTCAAACTACAAGGGAAATCTGAAAACGATAGTCTCGCTAATACACGAGTCCCTTGGCTTTGGGGCCTGCAGGTACCAAATCAAAGCGATCCACTAAAGGGATACCAAAACAATCTAAGGACAAGGAGACGCTCCACTCATAGTTAACTGAAATGTCGATGGCGTCACCAGAAGACCCGTGAATTGTCTCGCTCTACAAACATCTAAGGCTCCAAGACAGGGCGACAGTTAGGGCAGCAGTCCTTCGTAGCCATCGGAAAGCGGGGAACCTCGCAGCAATGACTTTCGGACCACGACGACATACAGGGGTCGATGAAGTGGTTGGCCTTCCTCCAGAATTTTCATACGAAGCTCTCCACGATCTTCGGGCTTGGACCGGTACCGCTGAAGTCGCCCCACGTTAGGCGCCAACTGAAGGACCGGGTTTTAGAACCCAGCGGCGTCAGGGAAAACGCCTGATGCCTTCGAGTTCCCCTGCCTTGGCAAACAGAGACACGGGACACTTCTTGATGACGTCAAAGACCAAAGTTTATTGGCTGCAACCAGGAACAGAAGTCTACGAAGCACAACACGGGTGGTTCGCTAGAGACTGCACAAATTCGATGAGCAGAGCATGGTCTTTTATGCCAAAAATCAAGCCTCAGGCAACATTCCAAATTAGCATTGGGGTCATACAAACTGACCAATAGAAACATGACATTTTAAAAGTAGCGTATGACGACAATCCCACTTTCCGTTGTCCAGCCCACCAGAAATGACCAAGCACATTCCATTATCCTGTTCAGTCAGGCCGGACAAACCCATCATAAAACCCTCAACCCAAATCAGTGATTATGTCGTAAAGGAAGAAGCAGAAACAGATTAGTGGCAAGATATAAAGGTGGTTGCAGTGTACTATAAACTTCAGCATGTCCTGCTCTTTGATCTTTATCTGACCAGCTGCCTAACAAGGAACTGGCTCAACGAGGTCAGCCTCGGGCAAGGGAGTCAGTTCGGCCAGGTCATTCAGAAGTCAGCTAAGGTATACGTGTCCCAAAGACTTGTTCGGACGCAGTCATCGGCCTATGTGAGGGCAACCACACAAAATGGCTGCCACACACAAAATGGAACCCGAAGGTTTGAACGAAATCTCTAAATACGTAGTGTTTTCATTGATCGATTAATGCGAAAACACTCGTACATACCGCACTCGTGATTTGCGGTCCGTTGACACCAAAATCGTCTATTTACGATGACCTTTATTGAACGGGCTCGGAACCACCGAATAACGGACCTTCAAACAACGGAACTACAAACTTTGTGTCAAGCAAAGGATTCGTGTTTGTGTGGTTTTCACACCGTAATTACAAAAACCAAGCCTTTCATAAAGAATCCCTAGCTATGCTTGATTGGCCACACCCATTTTACAGACCACTCACCTTTGAGGTCCTCGCCCAGTCCTATTCAGAGATTGACATTAGTAGGAGGAGTAGAGGGGAGTGCGCCACTTAAAACATTGAGCCGGGATTGAGCTGGAGGCCTGGCTTTGGTCAGCTGGAGCTCTTCTTGGACACTCAAGTAGGGTGACCGACAGTCCGTAAATTTCACGGACCGTCCGTAATTTGGATCTCAAGTTCGTTGTCCCTGACGATCCCTTTTACGGATGCCTTTTGTCTGGAATTTTGGGCATTGGTGAACAGCACTGTACCCCTGCATGAAGCCTCAGCTCCCTGTTAGGGCTGCGTCGCATTCTTCCTGGGAGCACAAGAGCAGCCCCCCCACCGGCTCTTGTCATTCTGTATGCGGCTGATTGCCACATACAGAATGACAAAAGGCCAGTCTGGGCTCTTACACCATGTGGTGTGCCTCTTGCAGCCTCGGTCTAGGGCAGGGCATTCTGTCAGATGGAAGAAATGTCCAAAAACGCCAATGATGCTACGTGAGAATCCGGTTCATTCAAAGAAGGTGGTGAAACAAGTTAAAAAGAAGGGGCTAGAGTTCTTTCACAGTCTCATAATTTTAAAAAAGTGCATTTTCAATAATATATTCAATAAAGATTTGGTTGCTGCATTTTTATTTTATGCATCTAACAACAAAGCCAATAGTTCTGGCTTGTTGTTGGTGTAATTTTGCTTATTCATTTATTTAAAGTTTTATAGAACGCAAAAGTGACCCGTTAGGGTATCAGAGCGCTTTACAGGGAAAACATGTTGCATAAAGGTTTGACACAGGCAAAAAAAGCAAAAATACGGATAGGGATAGAGGGAAGTGACTACATTCGGACATAATCAGGGTATATACAATAATCAGAGGGGCGACAAGTCAGCAAAATGCAGGGAAAACCAGCAATAGTTGCGATAGGCAGGGAGAGTCCACAATAGCATATGCAGGAATAATGAATCAATACAGAGAATAGGAGCAACCAAACAGACAAGAGATATTTCAGAATGAATAACCAGAGCGCTGCCGCAGAGCAGCATGCACGGTGAAAGAAAATTAAGGGAGGAATTTGCTCATTGGGAATGTTTTAGCTTCCTTCTTGAAGGTTGACAGAGAAGGGATTCTTCTGATGGAGGACGGCAGCGAGTTCCATGTTCTATGTGCAGCCCCAGAGAAGGCACGGTTATAGGTTTTATCCAAACGGAAGCAGGGTGGCTGGAACACAAGGTCTGTGGTGGACCAGGAGTTTCTGATTCCCCTGGATACCAAGAGTTTCTTGGCTAGATATGCAGGGGAATTCATGTATAGTGCTTTGTGTGTGTGAAGGTATCTTCGCTGTTTGGATTATCTGTTTATTAAGTAAACTTGAATGACTTCTTTCCCGCTGGACATGTAACTCCAAATATAGATCTGACTTTGTCTATATTTACTGGTTCATATATTATGGAATGCATGGGACCACTGTTGTTCGAATATATATATATATTTGTGTGTGATACAAGCCACTTTGAGCTGGACTCTGCCTTCAAAGGGGAGTCAGTGCAATGCCTTCAGATATGGGGGGAGATGTGATCAAATTTGTTTGAGCCTGTTAAGAGTTTTGTTGAGGCATTGAGGCAGGCTTTCAGGGGGGCAGTCGAGATCTTGGGATAGGTCTGATAGGGTTGAGCAGCCGTATTCAATCCTGAAGATAACTAAAGCCTGGATTGTGGTTTTTACGTCTGCAGCTTCAAGGAAGGGTTTTAGTGTTCTCAAATAGCTCAGGTGGAACCTGGCAGCTTTGGCCATCGAGTTGATGTGGTTACGCATATTCAGTTGGCTGTCTAGGGTTATGCCGAGAGATTTGGCAGATTCCACTATGGTCGGTGTGCAATCAAGTGCTGTGATCGAGTTGACCATTCCAGGATGTCAGTAGTGTTTTTAGGGGGGGAGATATGAGAAGGAATTCTGTTTTTTGTGCATTCAGCTTAAGCTGGTTGCTGGCGAGCCCTTGAACCGTTAACTTCAGAGCCTCATTCAAACAGGTAATCTCATACAGGGATGAGATTTTGATGTAGATCTTTGTATCGTCGGCGTACGCGTGGAAGGAAATGTTAGCAGTGTGGAGTATTTCAGCTAGCGGTTTGAGGTAGAGATTGAAGAGGGTGGAGGACAGAGTTGAGCCTTGAGGGACTCCAATTGTTATCGGGGAGGGAGCAGATAGGTTGCTGTTTGTTAACTAAGAATCTCTGGGGGCGTTTCCAGAGGAAGAAACAAAACCATTTGATGATGGTACCTCCGATTCCCATCCAGTGTTCGAGGTGTTCAAGTAGTTTCTCATGGTTGACTGCATCAAATGCCAAAGATAAATCCAGTGGGATTATGAGAGAGGTTTTGCCTTGGTCAAGGGCTTGAAGAGCATTGTCTACAATGTGAAGAATAGTTGTTTCGGTGCTGTGCCCAGGCCTGAAACCAGATTGAAATTTGTCTCATAGGTTGAAATTAGCGATGTGTTGGCTTAATTGAAGTTGCACACATTTCTCCAGCACTTTAGCAAGAGGAATATTGGACATAGGTCTGAAGCTGTCTTGGATAGCAGGATTCAGAGTGTTTGTTTTTTAGGATGGGGATGACTTGCCCGGTTCTTAGGGAGTCAGGTATGGAACCTTGAAGAAAGGAGGTGTTGATGATTGTTGTCCAAATGGGAATGATGAAAGGGGAGGTCACTGCCAAGCAGTTGGAGGGGAGTGGGTCATTAAAGTGGCTATTCGGTTTTAAGGAGGATAGAATTTTCGAGATGGAGAGATCGTCATATGCTTTGAGGTTGGACCAGTGAGCTTGGTTTTGGGGTGTTACCAGGAGTGGATGAGGAGAGAGATAGGTCCCAGTAGGAAGAAGTGGGAAGTTAGAGTCAGCATTAAGTTTGTTTCCTAGGGAGTTAATTTTGGCTGTAAAGAAGGCGGAGAACTCCTCACAGGTTATTAAGGATTTTGTTGTTTCTTTGGAGGTTTTGGCTAGTTTATTTGATTGGAGTTTGACCATTTCAAAGAGCTTGTATGGTCTGTTTTTAGCGTTTCCGGTTCGTATCTGAAGAACTCTTTTTTGGATTTGAGGATGTTTCTGTCATATGTGTTTCTGATCTGACGGAGAAATTTTAGCTGGGAGGCTGAGGGGTGCAGTCTCCAGTTTCTTTCTGTTAGCCAGAGAGCTCTCCTTTCGTTATTGAGGGGTCCGTTGTACCAGGGGTTTCTGTCTTTGATTAGGGATCTTTTTAGCTTTAACGGGGCAAGACCATCAATTATGTTGGGAAACAACACTTACAACGCAACTTTTACAACGCACTACCTTTACAACGAAACTTTTACAACGCAACATACATTACAACGCATGATATTACAACGCAACCATTACAACGCATGTCACTACAAAGTATACCACTACAACGCATGTCATTACAACGCAGTCATTACAACGCATACCATTACAACGCATACCATTACAACACATACCTACACTATCCAACACTTACCCTACTGTTGCACCCCCTGGAGTTAGAATAGTAATTTTTACCCCTACACTATCCAACACTAACCCTACTGTTGCACCCCACTGGAGTTAGAATAGTAATTTTTACCCCTACACTATCCAATACTTACCATACATGCAATGTAATGGTATGCGTTGTAATGGTATGCGTTGTAAATGTAGTATGTGTTGTAGTGGAATGCGTTGTAAAGGTAGTTTCAAAGAATTCGTTGTAATGTGATGCGTTGTAATGAAATGCGTTGTAATGGATGTTGCGGTGCAAAAAATGGGTTGTAAAGGTATGCGTTGTAAAAGTATGCGTTGTAACGACATACATCCATTACGTTGGACAAAGTCGAGTTGTACTGCTCTGTGAGGTCATTGACATTGCAAAGATTTGGAGGCGGGTGTAAGTCATTCTCGCAGCGATCAGTCAGCTTCTTGAGGTCGAGGCTCTTAATGTCTCTGAGCCAGCGTTTCGGTTTCACAGGTTGCCCTGGTCTCTTCATGATTTGTCCAGGTATCAAGAAGGTAATGGCATGGTGGTCTGACCAGTCACACAGGACAATTGCGTTAAGCCTGACCGCCGATGGCTATGCGATGATCCAATCCACCGTGGAAACTTTTGTGTGAGTTGGTAGAGTGCAGGCTTGCGTGTGGGATCGGTCAACAAGGAAGGCTTTGACGGCGTTGACCTGGGTGTCTTTGGGGTCATTCCAGTGCTGATTAAAGTCACCGAGGAAAATGTCTTTGGAGTGGGGAGAAGCCTCAGTCGTAATGATTTCCATGAGGTGAACAAAGAAAGTGTTGTTCTTGCCTGGGGGTGGTAGAAGATATGCCGTTTGCATAACTGAGTAGTGTTATTACCAGTGGAGAGAGCAAGATATTCGCAGGAATCAGTGGGGTCCGAATGGAATTCAGTAACGAGGAGGTTAGAGCGGTAGATGCAGGCAACGCCTCCCCCTTTTTTAATTTGTCTGCCAAGCCTAACAATGTTATAATTTAGCTGGATCGTAAATCTAGGTAGGGTGATGAAGATTCATTGAGCCAAGACTCGTTTAGGATAGCTATGCCGGTTTTTTGGCTCAGGATGAGGGCTTGTTGTGTTATATATCTGGATACAATGAAAGAAGAGGCAAAATACCAGTAAAGTGATGCACCATACTAAGCACAGATTTTTACCTTAGGTGTTTTAAGACACACCTTTAATTACATCAAAAACCCCCTTTGGAGAGATCCCCCATTTTTTTCATTCCGCTTAAAGCCCTGGAAACAACACCATGTCACAGTTACCCCATGGCCTGGCACTGTGCATCATGCTTGACTCATGACTTCCACTTTTTCAGATTGCCTATGTGCAGGGGCATAGTGAAGGCTACCCCAACCCCACCCCTAGCTTTAGGAACTACAGCAAAAGGGTTACATTCTTGATGGTCCTCTTCTGTCTGCAACTCTTCTGAGAAGGGCTCAGCTCATAATTAATATGAAAAGGTGGGTGAGTGAGTATATGAAGGGATGGGTGGAAGGCTGAATGGATTAGTGAAAGGGTGAATGGATGAATGAAAGGGTGAATGGATAGATTATGTGAGAAAGGATGGCTGGATGGATGAGTGGTAGGATGAATGAGAGAAAAGGTAAATGGATGTATGGGTGGAAGGGTAGATTGATGGGTAAATGGGTGGATGGATGAGTGAAAGAATGGATGGATGAGTGAAAGGGTGGCTGATGGGAGAGTGAATGGGTGGATGGATGAGTGAAATGATGGATTGATTGATGAATTGATAAGTGAAAGGGTGAATGGATGGACGGATGAGTGAAAGGGTGGATGTAAGGATGGATGAGTGAGTGAAAGGGAGGGTAGATGGACAAAAAGATGGATAGATGAGCAAAGGAGTGAAAGGTGGAAGAATGAGAGAAAAGATGGATGGATGAGTGAAAGGATGGATGAGTGATAGGGTCAATGGATGGATTCATGAGTGGATCAATATATGGATGGGTGGGTGGATGGATTGGAGGAAGGATGGCTAAGTGAAAGGGCCAATGGAGAGAGAAAGGGCAGATGGATGGATGACTGAAAAGGTGAATGGGTGGAAGGATGAGTGACTGGGTGGATGAATGAGTAAGTCAAAGGATGGCTGGATGGGTGAATGGGTAAATGGCTGGATGGATGAGAGAATGGATGGATGGGTGGAAGAGTGGATGGATAAGTGCACAGATGGATAAGGTGAAAGGGTAGATGGATAGATGAGTGAAAGTCTGGATGTAGGGATGGATGAGTGAAATGATGGATGGAAGGATACATGATGAATAGGTTTGCAAATGGATGTATATGTTTGGATATGGATGGGATTACTTATATACTATTAAGTGACCTTCTCTGATGTGTCTGTAAAACGTACCTTTGGTCCCGAAGTTTTGTCCTGAATTTTGACATCCTGTCCTGAATTTTTGTCCTGAATTTTGACCCTTTGTCCTGAATTTTTACACTAACCGTCCTAAATTTGCACCCATGACAGTTGGTCACCCTACACTAAAGCCCAAACCAAGCCAAGCTTTAATGTGGCTTCTGACTGCCACCCACTCTCTACCATCATGGACCAATAAATAGCAACAAACCTTTTTTTTTTTACAAAGTTTTATTCTTTGGCATTAGAAAGGAGAGAACGAAGAAGGCATCAAGTGGGCGAATTGCATATTGTCAAACGGGAAAACCTGGAACTAATCGTGGAATTCTCGCTCTGAATAAATTGTGTGACCCTGGGCAAATATATTATTTTACAGAGCCTGCTTTTACTTTGTTATCATATACGAGAGTACCTTCCAATATGTGAGTTCAGGGTGTGCTTTCCCACTGGGGAGCGAGAGACAGGGAGAGAGCTGTGGAGGATGGGTCCGAAGCTGTACCCGGGAGCTGTGGAGGATGGGTCCGATGCTGTATCCGGGAGCTGTGGAGGATGGGTCCGAAGCTGTATCCGGGAGCTGTGGAGGATGGGTCCGAAGCTGTATCCGGGAGCTGTGGAGGATGGGTCCGAAGCTGTATCCGGGAGCTGTGGGCGGTGTGTCCGAAGCTGTATCCGGGAGCTGTGGAGGATGGGTCCGAAGCTGTACCCGGGAGCTGTGGAGGATGGGTCCGAAGCTGTACCCGGGAGCTGTGGAGGATGGGTCCGAAGCTGTATCCGGGAGCTGTGGAGGATGGGTCCGAAGCTGTACCCGGGAGCTGTGGAGGATGGGTCCGAAGCTGTATCCGCAAGCTGTGGAGGATGGGTCCGAAGCTGTATCCGGGAGCTGTGGAGGATGGGTCCGAAGCTGGCTGTATCCGGGAGCTGTGGAGGATGGGTCCGAAGCTGTATCCGGGAGCTGTGGAGGATGGGTCCGAAGCTGTACCCGGGAGCTGTGGAGGATGGGTCCGAAGCTGTACCCGGGAGCTGTGGAGGATGGGTCCGAAGCTGTATCCGGGAGCTGTGGAGGATGGGTCCGAAGCTGGCTGTATCCGGGAGCTGTGGAGGATGGGTCCGAAGCTGTGTCCGGGAGCTGTGGAGGATGGGTCCGAAGCTGTACCCGGGAGCTGTGGAGGATGGGTCCGAAGCTGTACCCGGGAGCTGTGGAGGATGGGTCCGAAGCTGTATCCGCGAGCTGTGGAGGATGGGTCCGAAGCTGTATCCGGGAGCTGTGGAGGATGGGTCCGAAGCTGGCTGTATCCGGGAGCTGTGGAGGATGGGTCCGAAGCTGTATCCGGGAGCTGTGGAGGATGGGTCCGAAGCTGTACCCGGGAGCTGTGGAGGATGGGTCCGAAGCTGTATCCGGGAGCTGTGGAGGATGGGTCCGAAGCTGTATCCGGGAGCTGTGGAGGATGGGTCCGAAGCTGGCTGTATCCGGGAGCTGTGGAGGATGGGTCCGAAGCTGTATCCGGGAGCTGTGGAGGATGGGTCCGAAGCTGTACCCGGGAGCTGTGGAGGATGGGTCCGAAGCTGTATCCGCGAGCTGTGGAGGATGGGTCCGAAGCTGTATCCGGGAGCTGTGGAGGATGGGTCCGAAGCTGGCTGTATCCGGGAGCTGTGGAGGATGGGTCCGAAGCTGTATCCGGGAGCTGTGGAGGATGGGTCCGAAGCTGTACCCGGGAGCTGTGGAGGATGGGTCCGAAGCTGTATCCGGGAGCTGTGGAGGATGGGTCCGAAGCTGTATCCGGGAGCTGTGGAGGATGGGTCCGAAGCTGTATCCGCGAGCTGTGGAGGATGGGTCCGAAGCTGTATCCGGGAGCTGTGGAGGATGGGTCCGAAGCTGTATCCGCGAGCTGTGGAGGATGGGTCCGAAGCTGTACCCGGGAGCTGTGGAGGATGGGTCCGAAGCTGTATCCGGGAGCTGTGAAGGATGGGTCCGAAGCTGTACCCGGGAGCTGTGGGTGGTGTGTCCTGGGAGCGAGTGAGAGTTCACATTTCTGCGCACATGTAATCAGCAGGCAAATCGCTTCAACTCTTATCCCTGGTTTGGCTTCCTGAGCTCTCTCTGTGTGCGCCAGGGTCAGCAAAACATTCCAGTCTTTCAAAGTTTAATAAAAATTAGTATATTCGGGATTGGAAGTAATTAACTGCATCTTGAATTGGGACAAGTGACTGTCAGTGTGAGCATAAACTACCCGTCCGCCTAAAAGAAAACAAATCCATGCTTTGTTTTCTCTTTGTGCTCTCTCCCTCTACATCAGATCTGATATTCAAGAGAAGTCCAACCAAAGTCATTGTTATTAAAATGAATAAAGTTGTTAATAAAAAGAAGAAAACATGTGCCCTCTGTGAGGCTCGAACTCACGACCTTCAGATTATGAGACTGACGCGCTGCCTACTGCGCTAAGAAGGCTCTGAAATCTTCACTATGGAAACCTCTTTTTATGTATAGCCAACCACAAGAGGGCGCAGCGAGTCAAGCGAAGAATCAAGAAGCACAGAGTTTTATCCATATTATCTGCATGATATGGTGTTCATTCTCTTTGGCTCAAGCCACAGAATTACTTCTTTGTCCAGGTGTGATATCACAATTTGGGCCTGCAAAAAAATGGTAATAATTGGTGAAGCCAATTGGCCTCGCATTTTGTATGTGAAAGTACCTCGCTGGTTGGTAATTTTGTGTGATAGATATTTATTCGACGTTTAGCTAAATTGGTTGAGCAGGTCCATCAAGGGAAATTAGGATATTGGGGGCAGATCTACAAGCCCCCTGCGCCACCAGTACATCACTTTTCGTGATGTACCGGTGGCACAGGGGGCTCCTCCATATTTACAAAGACAGGAAAAGCCACCCTGTGTGATGTTTCCTCTCCTTGTAAATAAGGCCACTTCACACACAGCAGTTTGCGTTGAAAGGACGTTCCATGGATGTTGCTGTGGGTGTTCCCACGCAACACCCATGGAACAAGACACATCTCCAGATTTACGAGAAATAGTAAATCTGGCGATGCGTCTCAATGCTACGCCACTCTAGAGGTGGCGTTGCGAGGCGCAATGTTGAGAAATGTTTTCATTTCTCCTCCATTTTTCCTCTTTCAATGCGTGCTGCATTCTACAGCACGCACTGAAGGAGGAAAATGCCTGTAGTGATTGTTTTGTGCAGGAAGGGGCTCCTTCTTGCACAAAAACAATCTCCACACGATGCAGGCACCCTTGCACCGTGGTGCAGGGATGCCTGCGCCGGCGCATGGCTGCAGTTTGTGCACCAGCGCAGGGGGCGCACAGAGATGTGACAGTAAATATGTTGTATCCCTGTGCTTCAGAAGTGCCGCGGCGTGGTGCAGCCAAAGGGCTTGCGGTGCCGCACTGTGGCACTTCCCCGTAGATCTGCCCCAGGGTCTCAAGCCATAATTTAGCATCAAGAATGCTTTAAAGTGCAATAATACAAGAGAGCTATTGCTATATTACAATATTAAAATCACATCACCTTCGCTGAATATTTTATGGAAGCACATTTAGAATGTCTAAGCAATGTTACAGGTATGTAACCTATTCTTTATGAAGTGTTCCATGGTATGTTGGCATGTCAAGTACAAGCAAAGCAGACAACGCACCACATGTCATTGCTTAGTTGAAATGGCAATAAATCAAAACACTTAAGTGCAATAACCCTACATTCAACATGACAGAGTATATCTTGTTTTTGCTATGCTGTTTTAATAGCAATATTGAAGGCATCCCGTATGCATTAAAACATTCTGTTTAATCATACAGTAGCCAGGCTCCAAGGCCTATACATGGAAGCTTGAGCAGTTCCAAGCAACCAACAGTGTTGTTAAAATTCAACCAATCAATGATCATTATAGTTTCAAGCCTTTGCACACCTTGAAGCAGATAGAAGCACTTGCCTTTTCTTGTTCCCCATCAGCTAGATGAGTACTTCATGTTTACATTTATTTCAGTGTGTCAGTAGATCCAATGCCTAATTTCTTTAATAGCAGTAGTGCAAAGGCCCAAAGTTGACTTTGGGGCCCCCCCTCAAGCACTGCTGCTGGTTAGTGCTGCTGAATACCAAGGCTGCCCAGCCTTGGCTCCATCTCAGCAGTCTTCCATCCACCACCTGCACCTCCTGTCGCTTAGCACACATTTTCAGGTTCTTTTTCATCACTGCGGCCTACTTTATTTACTGTTTTCCTATCTCTCTCTTCCCTTTGTTTCTCCCTTTCTCTCTGTTGCTCTGAGTAAAAGACTGTAATTTAAAATACATGCCGGAGCCAGAAACAATTGTCATTGCCCCCTTTGCAAGCACTGGTTCAAGTTAAGCCCTGATATAGATGCATACTTTAGACAAATGCCGTCTAGATATTGGTTGTAGTGCTCTTTCTGCTTACCTGCTTATTGCTCCTAATCATTTACTATTACATTTTCCCCTTGGGTGAGGTTACCTTTCACTATATTTCACTTATTTATTTGCTGTTGTGATTCTCTTGCTTACAATATGCATACAACATGTATTATATATATATTTATAGTCATGAAGTATCATACATATCTGTATATGACCCGAATGCATGACATGACTCAGGAGGGTACCACTGTACTCTGGCTGGGCTGCAGTTGAACAGTACTGACGTGACACATGACAGTGAAAAGTTCCTTTGTATGCAGAAAATACTACCTTTAAGTATTAGCAGATTCACCTCTAAAGTGTGCCTTGTACGCCCAGAGGTATGGTATGGATGCTCAATGTATATACTGGATGCATTCCAGATATTAGAATAGTCTGCTCCACAGTTAATGGTTACAATATCTGAGTGTACCGGTGTAGGTAAATCTGCATCTTCCTTGAGCAGGCCTAGTATGAAAACAATCCCTGTATTATATCGTGTCATGCAAAAATGTTAGAGTGGCAATTTAAAGTTATATTTCTCTTAGTTTCAAAAAATCTAAACCAGTGCTTAAACTAGCGTTTTGATAATTTTAGTGAACAGGTAATTGTGCTGCTTGAGAGAAAAGTGATCTGGGAGGAGGAGAGGTGCAACTTGCATCACAATGGGCAGTTTTCACAGCCTCCTCTTATCATGGGCATTCTGAATAAGGCTGTCAAAATGCAATCATCACTTTCCAGAGTCAGAGACTTACACTGTGTGTCCCCAGCAAGAGGCAAAACTAGTGAGCACAGACAGACGAAAGGCAGCGATAATTTTCGCTGACCGCTGTTAGCGTGAGAAAATCTATTGCCGGCTATCGCTGGCGATAATCCCCATGGCAGCGTTGTATTAACAACGCTTGACACCATGGAGATAACAATCCCAGCGATAGCGGGGATTATCGCCGTTTTCAATGTTATATAGCTGGTTTTCCACCAATATTCCATTGCAAATGGCGATAACCCTGTTGATAGGGCAGGACAATCTTAGCAATGTAATCCACCTCCCATTGGATTACATGACTAAGTCAGGTCACAAGCAGGCGTTAGGAAAGTAGCTTAACTGTGGTTAGCGCTCCTTTCCTAACGCTCTGCTTGATAGCGTGTAGCTTGATAATAGGAGAAATGTCGCTTAGCGACATTCCCTATTATTTTGCTCTGGAACGCCCACTTTGCATCTCATTAGAGATGCAAAGCTGGGCGTTGTTGACAGTCTCGCTAAATCAGCAAAACACGCGATAGTTTGTTATTGCTGAAAAGGCGATGACATTATCACCGCTTTTCTGACGAAAACGGCCGCAAAAGTGGTGATAATTTCATATCGGCGCCTGGATGATATGCCCCGAAGAGACCTCATTCCCATAGGATAGCAGACAGAGGGAGATACAGGGCTGCTGCAGCTGGAAGACAACTCAGGTCATTCTGGTTGATGTATTATTCCAAGGTTTGCAGTAAACTGAAGAAGGAAGAGATAAAAAAGGAGGTGGGAAGTCTGAGAGAAAGGTGGGGGTGCACCAATCACTGAGTAATGTGTAGGATCTGACTGGTACCTCTACTCCCCCCCCCTCCATTTTGTCCCTGTTGTTGTTGTGCTCCGTGTGCGCTGACCTAAGCCCGCCCCGCCTCCCAGCTGAGACGCCCTCCCACTAACTAGATACAGCGCTCCCAGTCCCAGAAACGCTGTGATCTCTCTTCGCTCCCGCCCTGAGTGGTCGCTCCCTTGTCTCTCCACCGAGACTCGGTATTGTTAAACTGCGCTGCTTACTTTTCACTGTGCCTGTATTATTTATTGGCTGGCAATTGTTTTTCACTCTGTAGTACTTGTAGCATATCTGTTCTCCACCGAGACTCGATATTGTTAAACTGCGCTGCTTACTTTTCACTGTGCCTGTATTATTTACTGGCTGGCAATTGTTTTTCACTCTGTAGTACTTGTAGCATATCTGTTCACATTTAGAACTTCTAGCGCGATATCCCTCGGCGCCTTGCTCTACTCCCCCCCCCCTCCATTTTGTCCCTGTTGTTGTTGTGCTCCGTGTGCGCTGACCTAAGCCCGCCCCGCCTCCCAGCTGAGACGCCCTCCCACTAACTAGATACAGCGCTCCCAGTCCCAGAAACGCTGTGATCTCTCTTCGCTCCCGCCCTGAGTGGTCGCTCCCTTGTCTCTCCACCGAGACTCGGTATTGTTAAACTGCGCTGCTTACTTTTCACTGTGCCTGTATTATTTATTGGCTGGCAATTGTTTTTCACTCTGTAGTACTTGTAGCATATCTGTTCTCCACCGAGACTCGATATTGTTAAACTGCGCTGCTTACTTTTCACTGTGCCTGTATTATTTATTGGCTGGCAATTGTTTTTCACTCTGTAGTACTTGTAGCATATCTGTTCACATTTAGAACTTCTAGCGCGATATCCCTCGGCGCCTTGCTCTACTCCCCCCCCCCTCCATTTTGTCCCTGTTGTTGTTGTGCTCCGTGTGCGCTGACCTAAGCCCGCCCCGCCTCCCAGCTGAGACGCCCTCCCACTAACTAGATACAGCGCTCCCAGTCCCAGAAACGCTGTGATCTCTCTTCGCTCCCGCCCTGAGTGGTCGCTCCCTTGTCTCTCCACCGAGACTCGGTATTGTTAAACTGCGCTGCTTACTTTTCACTGTGCCTGTATTATTTATTGGCTGGCAATTGTTTTTCACTCTGTAGTACTTGTAGCATATCTGTTCACATTTAGAACTTCTAGCGCGATATCCCTCGGCGCCTTGCTCTACTCCCCCCCCCCTCCATTTTGTCCCTGTTGTTGTTGTGCTCCGTGTGCGCTGACCTAAGCCCGCCCCGCCTCCCAGCTGAGACGCCCTCCCACTAACTAGATACAGCGCTCCCAGTCCCAGAAACGCTGTGATCGCTCTTCGCTCCCGCCCTGAGTGGTCGCTCCCTTGTCTCTCCACCGAGACTCGGTATTGTTAAACTGCGCTGCTTACTTTTCACTGTGCCTGTATTATTTATTGGCTGGCAATTGTTTTTCACTCTGTAGTACTTGTAGCATATCTGTTCTCCACCGAGACTCGATATTGTTAAACTGCGCTGCTTACTTTTCACTGTGCCTGTATTATTTATTGGCTGGCAATTGTTTTTCACTCTGTAGTACTTGTAGCATATCTGTTCACATTTAGAACTTCTAGCGCGATATCCCTCGGCGCCTTGCTCTACTCCCCCCCCCTCCATTTTGTCCCTGTTGTTGTTGTGCTCCGTGTGCGCTGACCTAAGCCCGCCCCGCCTCCCAGCTGAGACGCCCTCGCCCCTCCCCTTCCACCATCCCTATATGACAGGAGTTCCCGCGCGCAGCGTTCACGCACAGCGACCGCGCCCAACCCGCGCCGAAGGTGCGCCAAAGGTAAGCCCGTCTACGCCCGTCCGCGCCTGGACCGCGCCCAGCGCCAGACCCCCTGCCCCTCGCGCTGCCCAGCCCCCCCGCATTACCTACGATGCTGCCACCCTCCTAGCCCTCAACCCCGGTCGCGCCCCCAATTGCGTCCAAGCCGCTCCTGGACGCACCCATGGACCGTTCTCCTGCCTCTCCTGCAAATTTAGCGGCACCGACAACATCTCCGCTACGACCACACCACAAATTCCCGACCCCACCCACCTAGAATGCATCCTTCTCAACACCCGCTCGGTCCACAGGCACGCCATTGACCTTTGGAACCTACTTGACACCATCTCTCCTGACGTCGCCTTCCTAACGGAAACATGGATGAACGCTTCCTCCGCCCCTGACATCGCCATCGCTATCCCTGATGACTATAAGATCACACGCAAGGACCGCACCGACCATACAGGAGGTGGGATCGCTATCGTTCATAAGAAATCCATCCGCATCTCTACCAGCTCTGACGCCAACCTAGCTAACTCAGAACACCTTCACTTCCAGATCCACATCGACCCCAAGACAACTCTCAGAGGCACCCTCCTCTACAGACCACCAGGACCCCGCGCAAAATTCAGTGAAGACATCACGGACTTCATCACCCCACACGCGCTCCCCTCCAAAGACTACATCCTTCTGGGAGACCTCAACTTTCACCTCGAAAAGATCAACGACCGCAACTCCGCCACCCTCTTAGACAACCTCGCCAACCTCGGACTTAAACAACTTGTCACTACCCCCACCCACATCGCAGGTCACACACTCGACCCCATCTTCACCTCCAGCAACCATGTCTCCTTCAGCCACACTACGGATCTCCTCTGGACTGACCACAGCTGCGTTCACTTCACCTACAACAAGCCGAAACCCATCATCCACCTCCAACCAACTCTACAAAGAAACTGGAACAAAATCACCTCGGATCAGATCTCCACATCGCTCCTTCGAACCTCCCCAGCCCTCTCCTCTAACGCCAACGAAGCCGCCTCCAACCTCACCCTTTGGTTATCCAACACCGCCGACACCTTAGCACCACTAAAAAAACGTCAACACAAACTTGGTAACAAGAAGGCCTCATGGTTCAACGATGATCTCAAGAAATCCAAGAAACTGTGCCGCTCCCTTGAAAAGGCCTGGAAAAAAGACCCATCCACCAGCAACAAGAACGCCTTCAAAAGCGCCACCCGTACTCACCACCAACTGATCCGAAAAGCCAAGAAAACAGCATTCAAGGATCGACTTGACAACAACGCCCACAACAGCAAGGAACTTTTCAACATCGTCAAGGAATTTTCCAACCCCTCGGCCAACTCCAACGACATCACCCCCTCTCAAACCCTCTGCGACTCCCTATCCTCTTTTTTCCACAACAAGATTGCTGACATCCACAACAGCTTTGACAACCAACCCGGAAGCCAACCCACCCTACCATCTGCTGACCATCTTCCTCCCGTAAACACCCTTAACGCCTGGAACCCAATCTCCACTGAGGACACCATCCGCCTGATGAATTCCATCCACTCTGGATCCCCCACAGACCCATGCCCTCACCACATCTTCAACAAAGCAGACTCCGTCATAGCTCCGCACCTCCGAGACGTCATCAACTGCTCCTTCAACTCCGCTACCTTCCCTGAAGACTGGAAACACGCTGAACTCACCGCCCTTCTGAAAAAACCAACAGCAGACCCCACCGAACTCAAAAACTACCGCCCCATCTCGCTTCTTCCATTCCCGGCCAAAGTCATCGAGAAAGCCGTCAACAACCAGCTCGCCGCCTTCCTCGAAGCCAACAAATCACTCGACCCCTCACAATCTGGCTTCCGAGCCAAACACAGCACTGAGACCGCCCTCATCGCAGCAACAGACGACATTCGAACTCTACTGGACAATGGAGACACAGTCGCCCTCATCCTCCTCGACCTCTCTGCTGCCTTCAACACAGTCTGCCACAGCACCCTTTTACAACGCCTCAGAAACATCGGAATCCAAGGAAAAGCACTGGAATGGATCACCTCGTTCCTCACCGGAAGAACACAGAGAGTCCGCCTCCCACCATTCAAGTCCGAGGCCTCTGAAATCATCTGCGGCGTACCTCAAGGATCCTCACTCAGTCCCACCCTCTTCAACGTATACATGAGCCCCCTCGCGGCCATCGCCCGCCAACACAACCTCAACATCATCTCTTACGCGGACGACACTCAACTGATCCTTTCTCTCACCAAGGACCCCAGCACCGCCAAAACTAACCTACACGAAGGTATGAAAGAAGTCGCCGAATGGATGAAACAAAGCCGTCTGAAACTGAACTCAGACAAAACAGAAGTCCTCATCTTAGGTACATCCCCCTCTGCATGGGACGACTCCTGGTGGCCGGAAGCCCTCGGAAAAGCACCCATCCCGACAGACCACGCACGGAACCTTGGCGTCATCCTGGATTCTTCACTCTCAATGAACAGACAAGTCAGCGCCGTATCCTCTTCCTGCTTTAACATTCTTCGCATGCTCAGAAAAACATTTCGCTGGATCCCCCCCGAAACAAGGAAAACAGTCACCCACGCTCTAGTCACGAGCCGACTGGACTACGGAAACACCCTCTACGCAGGTACCACCGCTAAACTCCTGAAGAAACTACAACGAATCCAAAACGCCTCAGCCAGGCTCATATTAGACATCCCACGCAACGAACACATCTCTGGTCACCTTAAAGACCTCCACTGGCTACCCGTCAATAAGAGGATCACTTTCCGACTGCTTACCCACGCACACAAATCACTCTACGACATCGGACCAGATTGCCTCAACTCTCGACTGTCCTTCTACACCCCCTCCCGCCAACTTCGCTCTTCCAGCCAAGCCTTCGCCACTGTACCCCGCATCAACAAGACCACCATGGGAGGCAGATCCTTTTCATACCTGGCTGCCAAAACATGGAACTCACTCCCCGCTTACCTTCGCCTCACCCAGAATCACCTAGCGTTCAGAAAGCAGCTTAAAACGTGGATATTTGACAAATAATCCTTCTCCCCTTCCTAAGCGCCTTGAAACCCTCTGGGTATGTAGTGCGCTATACAAATTTTTATGACTTGACTTGAATTGACTTCTTCTACACATTCCTGGACCTGGGAAGAAATATCCTGGACGAGGACAACTATTCCTCATAGCTGTAAAAGGGAAAATGTAAGGTCTCCTAAGTCCTATGGTCATCCAGGGACTGGATCTGCTCTTCAAGGGTCAAGGGTTTGGCCTCCTGTTACCTGCGTCATTAACTTAAAAAGCAGGAGACGTCCTGGTTGCAAGAAGAGCCATCTGAACACAGTGGACCGAACCCTGACGGCCCCTGGTTGGAGAGAGATCTGGTGCCTAGAATCCTACCGTGAGGACCTGAGGGCCGCAGAAACGACCAGGAGGAAATGTGCCAGCAGTTAAAGAAATGCATGAATGAGTCATTTGTAGGTGTCCCCTAAGACAGCAAGCATGAGCTTGAGCTTTGTTTCACTGCAAGGGGCTTGAACTAAGTAGCAGTAGTATATGTCAACGTTGAAAAATCGAAATGTAAAACATGTATTATTTGATAAATTCTCTGAACAACAAGTTTTGGATTTATAAATGAATGTAACATTAACTTTTAAAACAATTACATTACTTTTAATTGATTCTATAAAATACTTTTAATAATTAATAATGCACAGGGGGTCATTATGAAGGCGGGTGGATTGCCACTGCCCGCCCAGCGCTGGCGATCGCCCCGCCATCACAACACAATTTACCATCCTCGGCAGATGGAAAGTCCATCCGCCGCTTTTCCACCGGTCGGCAATCGTCATGATTGCTGGGCGGGCGGGAAAAGCCCACAATATGGTGGCGGTGCCTTGCAGGCCCAGCCATCCATATTATGATGGTTGCGGAGGGTGTGACTTTCCATGGCGAAGACTCCGTCATGGAAAGGCATGCAGGAAATGACTTTGGGGGCCTGTTGCAGGCCCACGGGGGGGGGGGGGGGGGTGAGGGGTTGGGGGGCTGCACTGGGGGAGTACCTATGGTACCCCCCAACATTGCCATGCACCGCGCGGTGCCTGCCACGTTGTGCATGACAATGCATAACTTGGGATATTAACATTGCGTACGGTGCTGCAGCCAGCAGCACATCCACAATGTTAATATACCAGGTTGCGCCCGCCAGTGTGACGGTCCCAGCTCCGCAAGGATGGCGGGCAGACGAAAGTCCGTCCGCCATCTTAACAGACCCCAAACGCTACTCCAAATTACGCAATGTAGTCTTAGTTCAGGCCATCATTTGCTGTGTATCTCTATCAGGTTGGACACTTAAGCTGTGAATAAGCCAGACACGTTTCAATTCATCTAACAGCTACACTAAATAAAATAAAAATTCAGGGCAGGCTCTGACAGAATTTCTAGTCAGCCCTTACTTCAGAGCTGCGAGTTGACTGGGGTTCGCTGGGGTGTTTGCATTCCTCTGCCCTGCAGTCATTAATAGCGGTTAACTACAGGCAGTAAAATGAAGTTAACTGCCAGTTGCCTTTGATATATATTTTCTTGTACACAATATTCTATTACTCGTCTTTGATTCTGTTGTAAAAGTGTTTCCGCCCGGTTTCGAACCGGGGACCTTTCGCGTGTGAGGCGAACGTGATAACCACTACACTACGGAAACTCACACAGGACAGACTGTGTGGTCCCTTTATTTATTCTCGTCATACACCTGCTGTTGTACATGGATTCACAGTCGTTTCATCGTGCCTCCCTGACTGGGAAGATGCAACCTATTACACAACTTTTTAGAGTTGTTATCATTAGACACAGAAACTTTGAAACACGATTTTTGACCTTTTATTTAGTCAGTCCGCTTTTGAAGATCATGACACCCCAAAAGTTGAGACTTTCTGCCAAGTTTTGCGGGCGAGGGCTTGGGGGATGTGAGAGTAACCGCCCCCCACACCCGGCAACTCTGCATCTGTGAATGCTGCCCCCTCCGCTCTGCGAGACACCCCCCCCCCCTCCCCCCTCCCCCCTCTGAGTCCAGTATCTGCCGCCGCTGCTGAGGGAAAGCAATCTTTCTTTGCTGAATCGATCCGAGCCGTTTGCATTTTGCTGCAGTGACTGCCTTTTCCAGTGTCCCTGTACAAATCTATGTGTTTGCCTCAGAATAAAAAAAAGCAAATGACATTTACGCGCAAAATGGAGAATGTCAGGAAGAGTTAATGACTGAGCTGTGTCCAATGAGGACCGGAAGTGGGGGGGTGGAGGCTTTTTATATCCAGGCTCGTGAGTCATTTATAGAAACAAACTAAGCTCTCATCCTGTGCCTGTACAGGAATGCCTGTAACTGCATTGGCACAAATCACACAACCGATCACACACTGGGACAGATATCATTGTATATTCTGAAAATTGAGCAACCATTAGACGTTGGGCAGCATGTCAGGATGGCCGAGCGGTCTAAGGCGCTGCGTTCAGGTCGCAGTCTCCTCTGGAGGCGTGGGTTCGAATCTCACTTCTGACAGATATTTTTGTCAATTGATAATTTTTCATTTATTTATAGGCCGTTTCACTACAAACGATGCCACTATTAGGAAAGAATAATATACTAACGTAAATGGTCGCTATGGTCTGTGTTTCTTTTATTCTACTAAGTGCCTGCAGGTGGGTCTTGGTGAAGCAGTAAATCACAGAATCAGCGAATCACCAACAAATCCAGCAAAATCCTTAAGGGCCCGAGTTAAAGGCACGATCAAGAGCGTATCTATCTATGGTGCAGCAGGTTCAGTAGCACCAGGTTCCTCTAGGTTCCAATTGCCACTGTTATTTCATTCCATATTCTGGGAATGGAGGCGCGTTCTCCCGGCTTCAATTAGGCCCAGAGCCGGCCTTTGGTGTGGACCAGCTGGGCCCAGGCCCAGGGCGCTGATATTCCGAGAGGCGACCGGAACTGTCTGCATAAAGGTTATGCAAAAAGCAACACCCCTCTCCATTGGGTCCAATGATCTCGGTTAAAGCGCTTCTAATCCTTGTTAAATGTGCACTACCGCTGCTTTTAGCACCTAGGTATCAGCCCCTACCTTGCCAACCCATCTACCTTTAACCTCCTGCCGACACACATCAATACCACCTCCCCAAACCAACACACAACTTAAAACAAGCCTGACACAGCTAAGTTGTGGGTGATTTCCAGGGCCGGACTGGGTACCAAAACTAGCATTGGCAAACTGCTCGGCCAGCCCCCCTGGAGGTTAGGGCGGGAGCGGCGGAGCTGTTTACTAGGGCCGGTTTCGGACGATTTTGTTACAGGGGGCCGATATTGCCGGCCCCCACCATGGCCGCCCACCAGGGCAACACCAGGTGCCCGGTGGCAAATTTATTTCCGCCCAGGGCGCTACTGGAGCAAGGGGTGGCTCTGATTAGGACACCCTTGCAACAGACCTTCACTTATTGGAAAAGGCACCCCTAAATACATAGCACTGGAATTTCGGGGAGACCCTGGCACAGCCTCAAAACACAGCCGAACAGAAATAATCCTCACTGCAGGATGTTGCCACATAATGAACAACTCTGGTGTTCATTATATTTTAGGCTCCCTGTTTTCCGTTTTGACTGATTTTTGCAGATAAATACAGAGAGAAAACATTCATTTTCTTGTCTGTATTTATTTTTAAATGTGGATAAAAATGGAAATAGGGTTGCTTTTTGAGTAATTCTACATACTGTCTGCCGAGACTGCCAGGCCAATACCTGTGTGGATTGATAGGTAAGGGGATTAAAAAATAAAGGAATTTTAGTAAAGAGGCTTTAACACTAATAGATATGCACAAGATTGACACTGAAATGTGCATATTTTCATATAAGTGCATTGATTTATCTTCTGCGGGTGTTAATATCACTGAAACCTGGCAAACATTCAAGCATGACTGTATGTTTATCGGTTAAATAAATGTGGAAATATACGAATTTCAGCTTAATTTTTCCACAAAACTCAAGATAAATATGGATAAATACAGATAGAATTAGCAAAAAATAAATATGGATAAATACAGACGGATATGTCAACAAAATATATTCCATAAAACTGGGAGCCCTAAATATATTATGTCACTGAAGTCACAGGGATTTTTAAAAATGCAAGTGTCAGACAAAGAACAAGTGTAGCAAATGAGTCACGCCAATTCAACAGTGGTAAGGGTCTGACATGCTGCCGGTGGTGCATTTTGGAGTGCACTGTTGCAAATATACATTTAAAGCATGAGGCAGTAGTCCTCTGCCATTTACAGACAGCACCTTTTCCATTGAAATGGGCACAAAATTCTCACCGTCATGCAGTTTGTTAGAATTGGGGGTCTCTGGTTGGCGCAAGTATGTACTTGTGACAAGCCGGGACCCTCTCCTCTAAGTCAGGGCGAAGGATGACCCCTTAGAATTACCCTTGCTCACCCTCTAGGTGCGTGGCGTGAGCAGTCAAGGCTATTCTTCAGGCGTTATGGAGTTAAATATTTGTAATAACACACACAGTAACATATGCCAATCCCCCTACAAATGGACACCAGGCAGGTATTGTAAAAAAATACGTTCCTTTATGTAAAATATATATATATGAGCAGTCTGACTTATCACAAGCCTAATAACGTTTTTGGTGAGGCCACAGATTGTAAATAGGCAATCTTTTCTTTAGTTTATAGTTCAAAAAAGGGTTTATTTTCAATTCACTTCCAAAACAGTTCTCTCAGTTCCAGTTATGCAATAATGGGGCCCCTTGCCCTGTTCCTGGAATGTATGGTGCTCCCAAGCGCCTCTGGGGGCTTTGCAGCACTCCTCTGTGCTTCACACGGAAGAAAAGCCCGGGCCCTACCAATGCTCACGCATCTCGCGGTAGGCTTTGAATGGAGACCAGAGAGGGGCCTGACAAACCCTGGGCCTTTTCTGGAGGTGGGGGCTGAGCTGTGGAGCAGCAAGCAGGCGATGAGAGGAGCCTGGAGGAACCCTGGGCCTTTTCCAGAGGTGGGGGCTCCTGGCTGCAGTGAGGACCAGGGAGAGGAGCCTCTTGGACCAAGGCACAGGGAAGGCTGAAGGGGAAACAAAACGTTGCGGGCCCCTAGCCCGATGTCTTCAGGAATGCTTCTGTCTTTGACTTGGTTTGATCAGTGCAGAGGGGTCCCTTCTCAAAGCGGAGGATCACCGGGAGGCAAGGCACAGCACGGGAGCCCTCAGTACCGATGGTACAGAGGGGGGGCTCCCTTCACAGTGCGGCGCGGCCTCTCGGGGGGG
Source organism: Lissotriton vulgaris (assembly GCF_964263255.1). Classification (NCBI taxonomy): domain Eukaryota; kingdom Metazoa; phylum Chordata; class Amphibia; order Caudata; family Salamandridae; genus Lissotriton; species Lissotriton vulgaris. The sequence goes on from NC_141685.1 coordinate 236,871,521, forward strand.
GGGGGGGACAGAGCAAGGCGGGGTGGCCAGGTGCAATCACATGCGCGGGCGGCTGTCCAGGCTGCAGGCTGCTCGTGTCCCCGGGATTCCGGCGGGAGGGGCTGAAATCTCACTCAAGCACTCCAGTAGCAGGCAGGGGTAGAGGAGCGGCCGGCCTTAGCCCTGGGGCAGAGAGCGACTCCGAGCGGAGCGAGGCTCTCAAGGGCAAGAGGGCCGGCTGGCTCCCGGGTACCACGGGCCTAGGAGGGGGCGAGAGGGGGCAGACTTCACCTTTGGCGGGAGGAAATACTCGGCCTCAGGCAGGGGACGAGCCAAAGCACAGGAGAACCCACTATTCCTGGCGTTCAGTTCAGGGGGCAAGCTCAATCAAGCCCTTGGAGAATGTTTCTAGCACAAGTCAGCAAAGTCTTTTCAAAAGTCTTCTCCTCTCCTTTCTCAGCAAGGCAAGCAGCAGGCCAGTCCTTCCAGCATCTTCTTCTCCTTCTAGTCGGGCAGAGGTTCTTTGTGGGAAACAGGATTCTGATTTCTTAGGAGCAGAGCTCCTACCTTTATACTGCATTTCTTTTGTTCTTACAGGCCAGGGGGGCCTTTGCATAACTACTTTCAGTCTCTGAGCACTGTGTTGGGGGTACTCTGACTTCTGCTTTCAGTGTGAGGGGCAGGCACATCAGACGCTCCACAGGAGGTGGAGCCAGCATTGTGTGGACAGGGGCAGCCAGGAGTACCTTGTTGATGGTGCTTCGTCCTTCCTGGGCCAGGTGCCGGCTGAGTCATCAGTTGCTCCCCAGGGGGGCGGAGCCAGCATTGTGGTGGCAGAGCACAGCATGATTAAGAGCCCAGGGCCACTCCTACCTCCCACTAAGGTGTAATCCTTGCATTCACCACCTGTCATCCCCCAGCCCTGTCACTCACACAACCCAGACAGTCAAATACACATACTAGCAGAGGCGGGCTGAAATGGTTAGGCAAGCAAATGCTAGCTTTCTAAAAGTAGCATTTGCAAACACAGGATATTAAAATAAACTTTACTAAAAGAAGTATTTTATTATTCTGAGTTCAGGCATACTAAACATTATTTTCTACCATGTTCCCTGAGCCTCCTGGGATTATAGAGTGTAATAATTCCAGCAGCCCATCTGGCCTAAAGGGAGCAGGTAGCCTTACAATAGTGAAAAACGAATTTGGCTGTAATTCACTATTAGGACATGCCACACACATCAGGGCTTGTCCTACCTTACACTTACAATGCACCCTGCCCTAGGGCCTACCATAGGGGTGACTAATATGAAGTTAAGGAAAGGTTTAGGGGCTGGCAAGTGTGTGCACTTGCCCAGCCAGCATGACAGTACCAGACTGCACACAGGTTCTGCAATGGCAGACCCTAGACACATTTTAAGGCTGCTTCTGTGGGTGGCGCAACCAGCACTGCAGGCCTACTAGCAGTATTGGCATTTACACGCCCTGACACTCCCGGTGCACTTTACTGGAGACTGACAGTAAATCCAATGAACCAATCAGGACATCAATCACAGTTACACTTTACATTGGGAGAGCATATGCACTTTAGCACTGGTCAGCAGTGGTAAAGTGCCCAGAGTCATTAAACCAACAAAAACAGGTCAGTGAGAGTATTGGAGGAAGGCAAAAAGTTTAGGGATGACACTGCCAAGAGGGCCAGGTCCAACACAGTTTTACTGAAAAAACTATAGAGTGCACAACAATAATGTGTGGAGATCAGTTTTCATCACATATCTATTATTTGCACAGCATCAAGCGTCTTGATTTGCTCCTATTAAAATCTTTATTTCCATCACACTTCAGAATTACAATGCATGTGCTGTGTGCCACAAAAAATGATATCCTACAGCCTTTCCTTTCACACACCTTGCACAACTATCAGATAGTTCATTTGACAAAACCCTCCAACATTGTAGTCAGAGAAACAAAAGTAAACACCAATCTCCACGGTAAAATAATAAGCAGCAAATTTGTTAGAAGACATATCCTGACATTTGACCTCTGTCGGTAAGTGTACAACAAATGTGACTAGATAAAATGAAAATTAAAGCATCTTTTTTGTTATTTTTTAAAAAAAAATAATTTTATTTCTGTATTTCCCCCCCATTTTCATTGTACAGAGCACATAAGAAAATTCATTACAATTTAACATGCAAGGCTTGTCACAAATCATAGAAAGATTATACAAATCAATCAATCAAAGGAAGTAAAATATAAATGAAGGCAAAGCAAGGCATACAAATAAAATAAAGCAGAGACTTTACACAGTTTATTTTCTAGCCTACCCCGGATCTCTCTCTTTCCACCTCTGTATATAATCCCATATCTGTTTTCCAAGTTTCTTGCCTATTCTGCCCTCCTTGCATAGTTTTCTTTCTCAAGGTTAAAGACAGCTAATAGTTTCTTTAGACATTGATGGAACGTGGGTGGTAATCAGTCCAGCCATGCTGTGGCAATACAAAGTCTTAAGACAGCCATAGCCACAAAGATAAAGTACTCATAATTAGTCTTACCAGCACTATCCTCTATTCCTAGGAGTACAACTGAAGGTGTTAGGGTAATTTCTATTGTTAATGATCTTTTAAGAAATACTTCAATTTCCTCTTGGGTTGTTTTTAAATGTGCACAAGTAGCAAACATATGGACTAAATCAGCCTGAGTACTGTCACATCTTGGACACGTAATGCCAGCCACCCCTCCCCACTGCTCCACTCTGGACGGAGTATAATACAGAAAGTACAGTGTCTTAAAATGCTGTGCCTGGAGTGATGCTGAAAACAATGGGGTAGACCCAAATAATCAATAGGACCTGGGTAACAGTAATTATGAAAGGAAAGTGGTCCTAGATATAGGTTTTAGACACAACTAGTGATGTGGATGTTATTACTTCGTATTCAACGAAAGATCAGAATGAATCTGAATATACAGACACATGGAGATGTATTGTAAGCTTAAACCAATTCAAAAAATGCAATTAATGCAAGTAAATGTAAGTAACCCAACACAGTAAATTTCAACAAATGCTACTGCAGTTTATTTACAAATTCATAAAATCCAACAAAGGGAAAAATAGAAAGGAAAGAGAGTTGGTGCTCAAGTGAAGAAAAGGTAAAGGGATAGATTTAAGGGTGATTGAGTGCAACAGAAGGATTATTTATACATTGCACAAGTAAAGCCTACCCATTTACAATCTATATACAATTTTATACAGGGGGACAGGGAAGGGCAGGTGTAGGCTTTAGGAAAATGAGGGGGGGATCGTCGACGTTTCGACCCTGGCGCAATAGGGGGAAGTCACGACCTCTGCTGCGGGTCTTCTTCAGGACGGTAGTGGGGGCAGGGGACGGGGAAGCACCAATTAAAATTGGAACTGTATCACGATCCCAGATCAGTTGGACGGTACACCTCTAGCTAAGCATTTCAACTCAGAAATGGGGTTCGATCAAGAGACAGTAAGTCCTGAATGGGCACTCGAATTCCTTCGTGCCTAGTCCGATATCATGATGGACATTGTAACAGGTGACTTGAAGAAGAATTATGGTTCAAGTAAATCTTTGGTTTGGTTTTATGCTCCAAAAAGTGGGGAGACGAGGGCAGCAGTTATTCAGGTGGCTTGGAGAGTCCCGGCAGCTTCCGTGTCACGTGACCGGTTAGAACCACCTACACGGAAGCTGATCATGATATCGGACTAGGCACGAAGGAATTCGAGTGCCCATTCAGGACTTACTGTCTCTTGATCGAACCCCATTTCTGAGTTGAAATGCTTAGCTAGAGGTGTACCGTCCAACTGATCTGGGATCGTGATACAGTTCCAATTTTAATTGGTGCTTCCCCGTCCCCTGCCCCCACTACCGTCCTGAAGAAGACCCGCAGCAGATGTCGTGACTTCCCCCTATTGCGCCAGGGTCGAAACGTCGACGATCCCCCCCCCTCATTTTCCTAAAGCCTACACCTGCCCTTCCCTGTCCCCCTGTATAAAATTGTATATAGATTGTAAATGGGTAGGCTTTACTTGTGCAATGTATAAATAATCCTTCTGTTGCACTCAATCACCCTTAAATCTATCCCTTTACCTTTTCTTCACTTGAGCACCAACTCTCTTTCCTTTCTATTTTTCCCTTTGTTGGATTTTATGAATTTGTAAATAAACTGCAGTAGCATTTGTTGAAATTTACTGTGTTGGGTTACTTACATTTACTTGCATTAATTGCATTTTTTGAATTGGTTTAAGCTTACAATACATCTCCATGTGTCTGTATATTCAGATTCATTCTGATCTTTCGTTGAATACGAAGTAATAACATCCACATCACTAGTTGTGTCTAAAACCTATATCTAGGACCACTTTCCTTTCATAATTAATTGGAGTGATGCTGAGCATAATAATTTCTGCCCTAGTTTCAGTGCTCTATGAAAATTTTCCTTATCAACTTCAAGCTTTTGTGTCCATTTACCTTCATATTTTTCCATATCATCTGATTGATGCTCTATTAATTCAGAATAAAATCTTTTAATTGTACAGTCTGTACCAGCCTGTATAGTGTTAAAAATTGGATTTGTTGCAAATCCCGTCAGCCCTCCAGTTTTTGTCAAAATAAAACTTCTAATTTGCAAATATTTAAAGTAATGGTTTGTGTCTAGCCCATATATTGCCTGTAAGTTGTTAAACTGCATCACCCCCTGCGTTCCTATCAGATCACCCAATCTGCAAATCCCATGTTTGCTCCATTCTGAGAACACTGCCCCTGAGAATATATCACCAGGGAAATTTGGATTATTACTCACCCTAGTATAGGCATTATATCTGCCGAGGCCAAATTTCTTCGAGAAAGAAGACCAAATCTTGTATGCGGCCATAACAGTTTTAAATTTAGTTCTCTTGAAGTAACTATACTCTGTAAATTTCAACAAAAGGTTTTCAGCTTGACCCCCTAGTACTAGTGAATAGATTGCCAACGTTCCTAACTCAGTATGTCCTTCACTCTCTGCTCCTCCAAGCAGACCTGCCATATATTGAAGGCATGCTGCCCAATAGTATAGTTTTAAATCCGGTAGGGCCCACCCCCCTCGCTCCCTCGGTAATGCCATATATGTGAGCGCTCTTCGGGTCTTCCCATGCAACCACACAAATCGGTTTACCATGTGTTCCAGATCCTTAAACCACTTTCCTTCAAATAATAAGGGTATGGCCCTAAATAAATACAAAAACTTTGGGAGAAAGATCATTTTAACTATATTGGTTCGGCCTACTATCGAAAAATGTATATTATTTGCACAGCATCAAGCGTCTTGATTTGCTCCTATTAGAATCTTAATTTCCATCACACTTCAGAATTATAATGCATGTGCTGAGTGCCACAAAAAATGATATCCTACAGCCTTTCCTTTCACACTCCTTGCACAATTGTCAGATAGTTCATTTGACAAAACCCTCCAACATTGTAGTCAGAGAAACAAAAGTAAACACCAATCTCCTGTCTAGATCCTTCTTAGCTTTATTTATTATTGGCGACATATTTAACTCCACAAGGTTGTCTAAATCTGGAGTTATTGTTACCCCTAAGTAAACTCCACTTTGGACCACCCGGTAATCAGTGCAATCTATCTTATTGTTTTTAATAATTTATGTTTTTGCAGTATTGAGGGAATAGCCAGACACTTCTCCAAATAATTGCGCCTCTGCTTCAACCAACTCTATATCTTCTGTGGGTCTAGGTGTTACAATCGCCACATTATCAGCGTAGGCTAGAATTTTACATTGGCCCATACAAGTCTCTACTGGGGAGATGTTATCATTTAATTCTATACGCCTTATATATGGATCCATATAGAGGGCAAATAAAAGTGGGGAGCAAGGGCACCCCTGCCGTGTACCCCTCTTTATCTGAAAAGGTAACGTATACCCTCCGTTTACTCTTATACGAGCAGACGGTCCTGCATATAGTACCTGTAGGGCTTTCACTGTACCCTCCCCAAATCCCACCCTTCTCAAAATAAACCAAAGAAAGTCCCAGGAGACCCGATCAAAAGCTTTTTCAGCATCCAGTAGCAGCACTGCGATCGGGTCTCCTGTAACCTCTGCAAAATCAAATAAAGTGATAACCTTTCGGGTATGATGAGTGGTACCCCTCCCTGGTATAAACCCGTGTTGATTAATACTAACTAGAGTGTCAATTACCTTCGCTATTCTCAAGGCTAATATCTTAGAGTATACTTTTGTATGTGTGTTCATTAAGGTAATTGGCCTGTAAGAGCCAGGTTGGTTTGGTGGTTTGCCCTTTTTCAAAATTAGAACAATGTCAGCCCCTGCCCAGCTATTTGTAATTGATATTCCTATCTGCGCTTGCTGCATTGTAGCAATGAAGTCATACCTAATCACATCCCAAAATGTTTTAAAAAATTCCAGTGGGATTTGATCAGGTCCTGCAGCATTCACTGATGGGAGGGTGGTTAAGGCAATCAAAATTTCTTCTGGTGTAAACGGAGCCTCCAATGTATTAGCCTTTTCTTCCAGTAAAGTAACTACCGGTATGTCATGTAGATAATTACTTATTTTAGGAAAATCGGTCGGGGAGTCTTGATTATACAACGAAGTGTAAAATGTTCTAAAAACTTCTTGGACCTTCTCCGGATTTGTAACTATTGTTCCTGCAACATCCTGTATCTATCTTATTTGCCCTATAGAAACATTCTGTCTTTTGCGAAAAGCTAGCGTACGGCCAACGGTTTAATTAAATTCATAACATCTTTTTTTGTTTGCCAGATATGTTTTCGCTGCCTTATTAGCTATACTCTCCTGCGCCTCCATCTTTGCTTTCGCTATTCTAATCAATACTTGATCTAAAGGGGCATCCCTAAGCACACTCTGAGTTAACTCCTCCTCTGCCTCTGCCACTGCTTGAACAAGTTATGCCTCCCTTTGTCTATCCCTTCTTCGGCTTGCTACGCTAAAACATATTATCTCCCCTCGTATGGCCGCCTTAAAGGAGTCCCACATATTCCCAGTTGCCGTACTGCCTCTGTTAATGTCTAAGAAGGTCCTAATCCAATTGCTCATATGCATAATGTAGGCATCATCCTTTAGCAACCCTCTCTAAAATGTCCAAACTCGGGCCGGGCCATTGTCCACCCCAGTGTTTAACGTTAAGATCAGGGGATTGTGATCGGATATTATCCGCGGAAGTCTTTCAATCCTAACTTTGGGTTGAAGAGAATGCGAAATGAAAAAATAATCTAGTCTGGCACAGACTTTATGTGGAGCTGAATAGTAGGTAAATCCCTTCTCAGCAGGTTTTAGTGCTCCCCATACATCCACTAGCGCATTATTCCTTGTAAGGTTGTATAATGAGCGCCAAACTCTCTTTTTCCTACCCTGGTACCCCCCCCCAGAGGTCAGTCCCCGTCCTCATACCCCATTAATATTAAAATCCCCAGCCAAAATTACATTGGGGGACCAGGTAGCTAACTCCAGATCCAAAAAATCCAGAATGTCCGGATCATCTTCCGTCGAACCATAAACGCAGCCTACAGTAATCCATTTCTCATTAAGTTTATACTCTATAAGAACCCATCTCCCCCATTGATCTTCAAGCTTCCTCCTTACTATAGTATCCCTGCGTTTCGCTAGTATTGCCCCTCCTCTATTCTTAGCTCCTTGCTTAGAATATGCTAATACGGAAAATCCCAGTTGTTCTAATAGGTGGCCTTGTTCCTCTTCTACATGGGTTTCCTGTAAACAGACCAAGTCCACATTTAGAGATCGTTGAATCTTTTCTCACTCCCCCTTTACTCTCTTTGTATTACATCATTCCTCACTGACCTTAAGTCACTCCACTTGTGTCACTCATTCACTCCCTATTACTCACTTCCCTTCCTTTATTCCCTCCTTCACCCCCTTTCCTACATCTGTGTCTAAGTCTCTTCTTCTGTTTTAGAAACTGTAAGTGTTTTACTCCTACACACTCCCCCAGTCTCCTTCTGTTTGTCTCTTTCAATGTCTCTGTTCACTATTTTTCCTTTTGTTTTCTGTCTTTCTATAAATACTTGTCTCTCACATACTTCTGTTTCCTTTCTCTTAATATGGTTCTTTTTCCATCACCTTTCTCTCCTTACTCTTATATCCCTTCCCTCACTGTCACTGCCCTTCACTCAATGTCACTCCTCTTCTCCCAGTTCATATTTTCCTCTCTGGGCATCACTACCATTTCCCTTTGTCCTGCTCCCATTCCCTCAGTCCGATCAGTCTCTATTGCTTACTCCATCCGTCAATCCCCTTCTCTTATTTCCCTTTCCTCATTTCCTTTTGCTATCTCCCATTCCTTTACTCTCTCACTCATCTTCTCTACATTTTTGTGTCCGTAATCAATGAGTTTAGTATTTCTTTTGGTGTGCTCTAGATAGGACACTACCACAGATTTTGCAGGTGAACTTTGGCGCATTTAGTTTCTTGTTCCCCTCTGAAAAGGTGAAAAACTTCCAGATAAAGGACACTTTTTCACACTCCTTAACTCACTCCCCTACTCTTAGTCCCCTTCTTTCAGTCACTCTTTGACTCCCTTTTTCTCACTCACCATACTCCCCTTTTCCTCACTCATTCTCTTAATCCCTTCCTTCCTTTCACTCAGTCATTTCAATCATTCATTTATACACTGCAATTTCATTTAAAAAAATGAACAACACAGTGTGTTAGAAATACAACTCTTTTTGGAGAAGTGAGTGAGTTCTGAAGAGAACTTTTTTTTGCTTTGTTGTTTTATATTTTTTTTACCTTTTTTGAAAGTTTTATATATTTTCTTTTTTTTAAAGAAGATTTGGGAACTGGAACATGGAAACTGTTCAACGGGAACATAATAAATGAATAACAAAAAAAATGTACTCCTTTAAGAGCATTTATGGCTCTCAATTCTGTTCTCAAAGAGACTGAGGCTCTGCTCCCCATACACAATTATTTCGGAGAAATTTTTGCATCGCATGTTCACTTTTCCCAAATATGGTCCATTTGAGCTGTAGCTGGAGATGCAGGTGGAGCTGAAGATGAACTGGCCACAGCTGATGGAATCCGCGAGGCCTGAGCTCTTGTCGCAGCTCGGGCATACTGCACAGGGTGCACATTTTTAATGTGTCTGATCATAGTATGAATAGAGAACGGATATTTCTTTAGAGGTTGTTGTGAGTGGCAAGATGGCCGCTGACAGGCCGTAGGGAGCAGTCGCTCTTATCCTTGCTCCTGTTAAGTTTGAGCATGGTATTACCTCTGAGTACTGCTGACCGCTGAAGGCTGCTAATAATTGCTCTGGTTTATGTGGAAAGCGGAGTATGCCTCACTCATTTAAATTGATTCAACACATTATTACCTGGTTAGCGAGAAGTGCATCGTGGCTACCACAATTTCGTTCCTGGTTAAACACGCTGAGAACTGACGCACCACACCAGGGGAAAAGACGTACTGAGAAACAAGTTATGGCCCCTCGGCTCCAGAAACCACAGAACGACAAAGAATCGGACAAAGCTTTCTTCAGTGACCCGGGCACGGCCACGATGTCGACTAATTTGAGATCAGCGACCCAACTACGGAGAAATAAAAGGCAGGAGATTATGGAAACCGCTCCCCCGAAAATAGCACGGCGGTGAAGGATAAGGAAAGAAAGACCGGAGTAACTAATAAAAAGGGCGCTAAGCGACAAAATAGCGAAGTATCAAGTAAGGAGGGGAATCTGCGACAGCCTAACCTCCGGGAATTATTTGCAATCCAAACACCAGGACCGGTAACCTCCGCCTTACCTGCAGCCCGGGTAAGTGACGGGAGCGCGGGAGACCCAGCGGAGACAGAGGTGCCGAGCCCAGATCTGCAGGATGACGGGATCAGGACAGAGGAAGCCGCCACAGCTATCGAGAGCGACGTGCAGATCCCAGAGGAGCAGCACTCAACAGCACCTCTACCTGTGGCCTCAGTGACCGTGCAGAACGAACAAACTGCATGGATTGGTGATGCGTGGTCAATGGTGGAGTACAGCCGCAGTCACAGACGCCGCAAGCAGATTCAGTGGATACTATTGAGCACTGCGGTAAGGAGGGTGCTGCTGGGGGCAAATCTTCATTACTGACTGGGCAATATGCTGAGATGGAGACTGATGTTGCAAGAAAGATACTGTTAGAGGCGGATAGCTGTATCCCTTCTCCACCTTTACTAGTGATACATAATGCACACACCAAGATACAATGTACCCCTGCAATACCTGTAATACCTACAATACTCGAGGATAAGATAAGTCACTCTAGGGGTCACGAGGTGGGCCCGTACCCCAGTATGTCTTCCCCACCAGACATAGAGCAGATAACGCTATCTAAGGATATTTTCCCTGAAGTGCATGGTGCTTGTGTTGGGGCTGGCCCAGAACCTGAGAAGCATAATGACCGCAGCGAACCTAGAGAACAGGCAGCGGGCGGATTTCCTAACCCAGGCTCTCCCAGTGAGGACTGCTTTTACTCTGTCAATGATAAAGAGGGGGATGAGGACGATGAAAAGACAACATCTGGTACTGCAACGGAAAGTGAGCCTGATACCTCAGAAGCTGAGGTGAGAACAGACTCAGTAGCGTCATCTCAGGAAAGTCCGTTAGTGCACAAGGTGTGCACAAAACAGAGGGCCAAGACACTGAGAAGTCTCAAGAGTAGATCTCAAAATCGGGCAAAGTAGAATGCGAGTCCTACCCATCCAGACGTATCTAAAAAGGTGGATTGGGACTACTCAGCAACTTCCCAGCTTTATCAAGAAGGGGGCACTACTCTACCTCAAACCCAGAATAATACCTCAGGACAGACGACCACCATGGATATGCTATATGCTACCCTGAAACAAATGCAGGGGGAGGCCAGAAGTGAGTCCCGGAGGGCAAAGCAGGCCAATCAGAAAATACAGGGTTCACTGCGCAAGGTGAACAAACTCTATGCAGATTTGGAAGCCAGAGTTACAGAGGTGGAAGCGAGAACTGAGAGACTAGAGGAGGACGTTGGGAAATGGAATGAGTTTAAAAACGAACAGGAAAAGATGGCATCGGATGTCCAATGGAAGCTCGAGGACTATGAAAATCGGCAGCGGAGGAACAATGTTAGACTTCTAGGGGTCGCAGAAGGAAAAGAGGGGCAGGATGTGCGAGAGTTTGTTGTTGGTTTACTTAAGGGGGCTTTCCCAGAATTGTCTGCCTGGAATTGGGAGAGTGAGATACAAAGGGCTCATAGGTTGCCTGTGGTACAAAGGAAAGGGCCAATATCAGATAAACCGAGGGCGATTTTGATATACGTAGGAAATTTTCTATTAAGACAGGAAATTAAGGACAAAGCTAAACCTGAGGCAAGACGATCCTATAATGGCACAACGTTCTTTGCCCGGCCGGACTTCTGTCATGCGACAGTGGAAAGGCGAATGATAACCCCTTTTCAAAATATCGGCTGAGAGGCCTACATAATGTTCCCATGTCGCCTCAAAGTCATAGATAATGGGCAGACTAAGATTTTCTTCTCAGAAATTAAAGCGCAGGCGTATCTGGATGAGGTGAAAGGAAGGAAAGATGTCTCAAAGACTATGACGGTGGCCCTTAGACATCGGAAGTAACAAGGAGCAATATCCAGAAAAGGATGAGGTCAAGGTTAAAAATTTGGATAAAATTAGCAGTGGCAGTAACACTAAGTAATCTGTATCTCAGAGGCACGTGCAGGTTTTTTGAGGAGCAGGAGCAGGAGGGGTGGGTGACACTTAGGGCTACAGCTGTCACGTATAGGTCAGGACTGACCTATTTGCCCGTAAAGGGGGGGTGGGAGGGAGGGAAGGGGGGAGGGGTGGAGGGGGCAGAGGGGGGTACAGGGCACATTTTATTTTGGCTGGGTTATCATATGCAGGGTAGCACGGGAAAAGCTGGCGTGTCTAATTGGGAGAATGTATTTTAGCAAGAGATAAATGTCAAAATACTGCTTATTATTGGTTTGAGCGTGATGGGAAATCCACTTGATGTGCATTAATGAGTGTACGTGTAGTCACAGTCAATGTTTGTGGTCTAATTGATCGAATTAAAAGACAGCGGGTTGCAACATGGTTAAGATCTCTAAATGTGGACTTGGTCTGTTTATAGGAAAATTAAAGCATCTTTATTATTTACACCTTCTGAACTCCTCACTCATTCTCTTAATCCCTTCCTTCCGTTCACTCAGTCATTTCAATCATTCATTTATACACTGCAATTTCATTTAAAAAAATGAACAACACAGTGTGTTAGAAATACAACTCTTTTTGGAGAAGTGAGTGAGTTCTGAAGAGAACTTTTTTTTGCTTTGTTTTTTTATATTTTTTTTACCTTTTTTGAAAGTTTTATATATTTTCTTTTTTTTAAAGAAGATTTGGGAACTGGAACATGGAAACTGTTCAACGGGAACATGATAAATGAATAATAAAAAAAATGTACTCCTTTAAGAGCATTTATGGCTCTCAATTCTGTTCTCAAAGAGACTGAGGCTCTGCTCCCCATACACAATTATTTCGGAGAAATTTTTGCATCACATGTTCACTTTTCCCAAATATGGTCCATTTGAGCTGTAGCTGGAGATGCAGGTGGAGCTGAAGATGAACTGGCCACAGCTGATGGAATCCGCGAGGCCTGAGCTCTTGTCGCAGCTCGGGCATACTGCACAGGGTGCACATTTTTAATGTGTCTGATCATAGTATGAATAGAGAACGGATATTTCTTTAGAGGTTGTTGTGAGGGGCAAGATGGCCGCTGACAGGCCGTAGGGAGCAGTCGCTCTTATCCTTGCTCCTGTTAAGTTTGAGCATGGTATTACCTCTGAGTACTGCTGACCGCTGAAGGCTGCTAATAATTGCTCTGGTTTATGTGGAAAGCGGAGTATGCCTCACTCATTTAAATTGATTCAACACATTATTACCTGGTTAGCGAGAAGTGCATCGTGGCTACCACAATTTCATTCCTGGTTAAACACGCTGAGAACTGACGCACCACACCAGGGGAAAAGACGTACTGAGAAACAAGTTATGGCCCCTCGGCTCCAGAAACCACAGAACGACAAAGAATCGGACAAAGCTATCTTCAGTGACCCGGGCACGGCCACGATGTCGACTAATTTGAGATCAGCGACCCAACTACGGAGAAATAAAAGGCAGGAGATTATGGAAACCGCTCCCCCGAAAATAGCACGGCGGTGAAGGATAAGGAAAGAAAGACCGGAGTAACTAATAAAAAGGGCGCTAAGCGACAAAATAGCGAAGTATCAAGTAAGGAGGGGAATCTGCGACAGCCTAACCTCCGGGAATTATTTGCAATCCAAACACCAGGACCGGTAACCTCCGCCTTACCTGCAGCCAGGGTAAGTGACGGGAGCGCGGGAGACCCAGCGGAGACAGAGGTGCCGAGCCCAGATCTGCAGGATGACGGGATCAGGACAGAGGAAGCCGCCACAGCTATCGAGAGCGACGTGCAGATCCCAGAGGAGCAGCACTCAACAGCACCTCTACCTGTGGCCTCAGTGACCGTGCAGAACGAACAAACTGCATGGATTGGTGATGCGTGGTCAATGGTAGAGTACAGCCGCAGTCACAGACGCCGCAAGCAGATTCAGTGGATACTATTGAGCACTGCGGTAAGGAGGGTGCTGCTGGGAGCAAATCTTCATTACTGACTGGGCAATATGCTGAGATGGAGACTGATGTTGCAAGAAAGATACTGTTAGAGGCGGATAGCTGTATCCCTTCTCCACCTTTACTAGTGATACATAATGCACACACCAAGATACAATGTACCCCTGCAATACCTGTAATACCTACAATACTCGAGGATAAGATAAGTCACTCAAGGGGTCACGAGGTGGGCCCGTACCCCAGTATGTCTTCCCCACCAGACATAGAGCAGATAACGCTATCTAAGGATATTTTCCCTGAAGTGCATGGTGCTGGTGTTGGGGCTGGCCCAGAACCTGAGAAGCATAATGACCGCAGCGAACCTAGAGAACAGGCAGCGGGCGGATTTCCTAACCCAGGCTCTCCCAGTGAGGACTGCTTTTACTCTGTCAATGATAAAGAGGGGGATGAGGACGATGAAAAGACAACATCTGGTACTGCAACGGAAAGTGAGCCTGATACCTCAGAAGCTGAGGTGAAAACAGACTCAGTAGCGTCATCTCAGGAAAGTCCGTTAGTGCACAAGGTGTGCACAAAACAGAGGGCCAAGACACTGAGAAGTCTCAAGAGTAGATCTCAAAATCGGGCAAAGTAGAATGCGAGTCCTACCCATCCAGACGTATCTAAAAAGGTGGATTGGGACTACTCAGCAACTTCCCAGCTTTATCAAGAAGGGGGCACTACTCTACCTCAAACCCAGAATAATACCTCAGGACAGACGACTACCATGGATATGCTATATGCTACCCTGAAACAAATGCAGGGGGAGGCCAGAAGTGAGTCCCGGAGGGCAAAGCAGGCCAATCAGAAAATACAGGGTTCACTGCGCAAGGTGAACAAACTCTATGCAGATTTGGAAGCCAGAGTTACAGAGGTGGAAGCGAGAACTGAGAGTAGAGGAGGACGTTGGGAAATGGAATGAGTTTAAAAACGAACAGGAAAAGATGGCATCGGATGTCCAATGGAAGCTCGAGGACTATGAAAATCGGCAGCGGAGGAACAATGTTAGACTTCTAGGGGTCGCAGAAGGAAAAGAGGGGCAGGATGTGCAAGAGTTTGTTGTTGGTTTACTTAAGGGGGCTTTCCCAGAATTGTCTGCCTGGAATTGGGAGAGTGAGATACAAAGGGCTCATAGGTTCCCTGTGGTACAAAGGAAAGGGCCAATATCAGATAAACCGAGGGCGATTTTGATATACGTAGGAAATTTTCTATTAAGACAGGAAATTAAGGACAAAGCTAAACCTGAGGCAAGACGATCCTATAATGGCACAACGTTCTTTGCCCGGCCGGACTTCTGTCATGCGACAGTGGAAAGGCGAATGATAACCCCTTTTCAAAATATCGGCTGAGAGGCCTACATAATGTTCCCATGTCGCCTCAAAGTCATAGATAATGGGCAGACTAAGATTTTCTTCTCAGAAATTAAAGCGCAGGCGTATCTGGATGAGGTGAAAGGAAGGAAAGATGTCTCAAAGACTATGACGGTGGCCCTTAGACATCGGAAGTAACAAGGAGCAATATCCAGAAAAGGATGAGGTCAAGGTTAAAAATTTGGATAAAATTAGCAGTGGCAGTAACACTAAGTAATCTGTATCTCAGAGGCACGTGCAGGTTTTTTGAGGAGCAGGAGCAGGAGGGGTGGGTGACACTTAGGGCTACAGCTGTCATGCATAGATCAGGACTGACCTATTTGCCCGTAAAGAGGGGGTGGGAGGGAGGGAAGGGAGGAGGGGTGGAGGGGGCAGAGGGGGGTACAGGGCACATTTTATTTTGGCTGGGTTATCATATGCAGGGTAGCACGGGAAAAGCTGGCGTGTCTAATTGGGAGAATGTATTTTAGCAAGAGATAAATGTCAAAATACTGCTTATTATTGGTTTGAGCGTGATGGGAAATCCACTTGATGTGCATTAATGAGTGTACGTGTAGTCACGGTCAATGTTTGTGGTCCAACTGATCGAATTAAAAGACAGCGGGTTGCAACATGGTTAAGATCTCTAAATGTGGACTTGGTCTGTTTATAGGAAAATTAAAGCATCTTTATTATTTACACCTTCTGAACTCCAGGATGCATATTTTGTGGGGGCTGCTGCCCCCCTCCCCGCACTCCTACTTTCAGCACCTATGACCCAAACCTAAGCTGAAATGGTTAAATCTGTGCAGACATTAAATCATGCGTGTATGCAAAGTGAACGACACCTGGAGTTCAGGGGGGGCGGTCTCCCACATAACAGAGATGAAAATAATAGGCACACATGATGCCCTTTCAAGGCTGTTTTGTTAGTAATAGTTTAAAAAGTTGAGCAGGCAGGTGACCTGTGAGAGCTCAATGATGTGTGAGTGCATTATAAACATAAGGCCAGCCTTGAATTGTTACTTTTCAGAGCGCTGTAGATGTCTCAGTTTGATCGCTGTGTGTGTTGCAGGCCAACAAGGAGGTACATTATCAAAGCTCTGTGAATATTTAATTACTGAGATGTCAGAACATTTGTGGTGCGTTGCACAAAAAGTACATTCTTAGCACTGCATAAATGTCTTACAGTAATGGGAACCCTCTCGTTAGCGCTCTGAGGCTGTCTCAGTGTAGTGGGAGACCTAATAGTGCGCAGTGGAGGTCTCACGGTAGTGGCAACCCTGCTATTAGTGCCCTGTGGCTGTCTCACTGGAGGGAAAACCCTTTCGCTAACTCAAGAATGAGATATCCGTGCATGAGGCTCAACTATAAAACTTCTAAAATACACAAATACTTTTAACAGGGGACATGAATTGACAAACCACGTCAGCGATTACAGAGTCAGATGTTTCCTCTTATCTGCTCCACGTGCTCTTCTCTTACCTAGTCTGTCCCTCAGGTCCTGACTGCAAGCAGAGAGCGCTGTGGGCTGGCAGCAGTCTCACTGCAAGCAGAGAGCACTGTGGGCTGGCAGCAGTCTCACTACAAGCAGAGAGCGCTGGGGGCTGGGAGCAGTCTCACTGCAAGCAGAGAGCGCTGTGGGCCAGCAGCAGCCTCACTGCAAGCAGAGAGCGCGAAGGGCTGGCAGCAATCTTACTACAAGCAGAGAGCACTGTGGGCTGGCAGCAGTCTCACTACAAGCAGAGAGCGCTGTGTGCCGACAGCAGTCTCACTGCAAGCAGAGAGGGTTGTGGGCCATCAGCAGTCTCACTGCAAGCAGAGAGCGCTGTGGGCCAGCAGCAGTCTCACTGCAAGCAGAGAGCACTGTGGGATGGCAGCCGTCTCACTGCAAGCAGAGAGCGCTGAGGGTCGGCAGCAGTCTCACTACAAGCAGAGAGCGCTGTGGGCTGGCAGCGGTCTCACTACAAGCAGAGAGTGCTCTGGGCTGGCAGCAGTCTCACTACAAGCAGAGAGCGCTGTGTGCCGACAGCAGTCTCACTGCAAGCAGAGAGCGCGGTGGGCCAGCAGCAGTCTCACTGCAAGCAGAGAGCGCTGAGGGCCGGCAGCAGTCTCAGTACAAGCAGAGAGCGCTGAGGGCCGGCAGCAGTCTCAGTACAAGCAGAGAGCGCTGTGGGCTGGCAGCGGTCTCACTACAAGCAGAGAGCGCTCTGGGCTGGCAGCAGTCTCACTACAAGCAGAGAGCGCTATGTGCCGACAGCAGTCTCAATGCAAGCAGAGAGCGCTATGTGCCGACAGCAGTCTCACTGCAAGCAGAGAGCATTGTGGGCCGGCAGCCGTCTCACTGCAAGCAGAGACCGTTGTGGGCCGGCAGCCGTCTCACTGCAAGCAGAGAGCGCTCTGGGCTGGCAGCAGTCTCACTACAAGCAGAGAGCTCTGTGCGCCAACAGCAGTCTCACTGCAAGCAGAGAGCATTGTGGGCAGTCAGCAGTCTCACTGCAAGCAGAGAGCGCTGTGGGCCAGCAACAGTCTCACTGCAAGCAGAGAGCGTTGAGGGCTGGCAGCAGTCCCACTACAAGCAGAGAGCGCTGAGGGCTGGCGGCAGTCTCACTACAAGCAGAGAGCGCTGTGTGCCGACAGCAGTCTCACTGCAAGCAGAGAGCGTTGTGGGCCGTCAGCAGTCTCACTGCAAGCAGAGAGCGCTGTGGGCCAGCAGCAGTCTCACTGCAAGCAGAGAGCACTGTGGGCTGGCAGCAGTCTCACTACAAGCAGATAGCGCTGGGGGCTGACAACAGTCTCACTGCAAGAAGAGAGCGCTGTGGGCTGGCAGCAGTCTCACTGCAAGCAGAGAGCGTTGTGGGCTGTCAGCAGTCTCACTGCAAGCAGAGAGCTCTGTGGGCCAGCAGCAGTCTCACTGCAAGCAGAGAGCGCTGTGGGCTGGCAGCCGTCTCACTGCAAGCAGAGAGCGCTGAGGGCCGGCAGCAGTCTCATTACAAGCAGAGAGCGCTGTGGGTCGGCAGCAGTCTCACTACAAGCAGAGAGCGCTGTGGGCTGGCAGCAGTCTCAGTCCCCAGGTCCCGACTACAAGCAGAGAACGCTGTGGGCCGGCAGCAGCCTCAGTCCCCAGGTCCTGACTGCAAGCAGAGAGCGCTGAGGGCCGGCAGCAGTCTCAGTCCCCAGGTATTGACTGCAAGTGTAGAGGTTGACCTCAGCCAGGCCTACCAGTATTAGGGGTTCGCCCTTCTCTGCACATAAGTCCTCAGACCAATAGATAGAAGTTGGCACGGAAACCGGAATACAAAACAAGTACTTTATTAAACCTCATGAGGTGAAACTACATTCACACAACACCCTTTGGAAGGGTATGAAGTAGCACAAGGAGTAGAAAGACCATGGGTCTTATATACCCACACAGGGGCTCAAAAGAAGGCGGTACAAGCTTACAAAGGAGAGTTTACATACATAAATGGTCATACAGAAATGCACAATCAACAGTAAGGAGGAGCTAGCAGTTTGCTGACTCCGGTAAAAATAACCTGACAGTTACAGACTAGAATATGTGTATGAACAGTTACAGTTTCTTCTGCACATGTGCAGAGCAGTAAAGCCTAAATATAGCCAGTCTATACGCAGAGTACAAGGGTAAATGACAGTAAAGAAGGACAGAGCACATGGCAGACAAGATGGCTGCCGGAAACAAGATGGCTTCAGCTAAATGCTAACATCGATCGCTGCCAATTTACAACACAAGCAGAGCGGTGTGGGCCGGCAGCAGTCTCAGTCCCCAGGTCCTGACAGCAAGCACAGAGTGCTGTGAGCTGGCCACATTCTTAGTCCCCAGGTCCTGATTACAAGCAGAGAGCGCTGTGGGCTGGCAGCAGTCTCTGTCCCCAGGTCCTGACGACGAGCAGAGAGTGCTGTGGGCCGGCAGCAGTCTCAGTCCTCAGGTCCTGACTACAAGCAGAGAGCACTGTGGGCTGGACGCAGTCTCAGTCCCCAGGTCCTAACTATAAGCAGAGAGCGCTGTGGGCTGGCAGCAGTCTCCATCTCAGTCCCCAGATCCTGACTGAAAGCAAAGAGTGCTGTGGGCCGGCAGCAGTCTCACTACAAGCAGGGAGTGTTGTGGGCTGGCAGCAGTCTCACTACAAGCAGAGAGCCCTTTGAACTGGCAGCAGTCTCAGTCCCCAGGTCCAGACTACAAGCAGAGAGCACTGTGGGCTGGCAGCAGTCTCAGTTCCCAAGTCCTGACTACAAGCAGAGAGAGCTGTGGGCCAGCAGCAGTCTCAGTCCCCAGGTCCTGACTACTAGCAGAGAGCGCTGCAGGCCGGCAGCTGTTTCAGTTCCCAGGTCCTGACTGCAGGCAAAGAGAGCTACGGGCCGGCAGCTGTCTCAGTCCCCAGGTCCTGACTACAAGTGTAGAGGTGGGCCTCAGCCAGACCTACCAATGCTAGGGGTTCGCCCTTCTCTGCACATAAGTCCTCAGACCAATAGATAGAAGTTGGCACGGAAACTGGAATACAAAACAAGTACTTTATTAAACCTCATGAAGTGAAACTACATTCACACAACACTCTTCGGTAGTGTATGAAGTAGCACAAGGAGTAGAAAGACCATGGGTATTTTATACCCACACAGGGGCTCAAAAGAAGGCGGTACAAGCTTACAAAGGAGAGTTTACATACATAAATGGTCATACAGAAATGCACAGTCAACAGTAAGGAGGAGCTAGCAGTTTGCTGACTCCGGTAAAAATAACCTGACAGTTACAGACTAGAACATGTGTATGAACAGTTACAGTTTCTTCTGCACATGTGCAGAGTAGCAAAGCCTAAATATAGCCAGTCCATATGCAGACTACAAGGGTAAATGACAGTAAAGAAGGACAGAGCACATGGCAGACAAGATGGCTGCCTGAAACAAGATGGCTTCAGCTAAATGCTAACATCGATCACTGCCAATTTCCAACAAACGACCCTTTTAGCATTAGCTGAAGACATTTATGATTTAGGAAAATCTGAATATATATCTTGTATGTCTATTTGCATCATACTATCAATTTCCTTATTTAGTATATGCTGGGCATTCATTTTTGCAACATTTCGTTTAGCAGGTGTACAGGCAGTGATACATACAGAGCAAAGCATTGGACCACATTGTATACATACACAGCATGTAAATAAAACTACAAGTACTATACACAGAATGGTTAATAGCTTCCAGCCCCAGGTAACAAATAGTGTCCAAAATCCAGCTGGCAAAATTCCATGTGCCAGTATCTGGGTGAATTTCTGCAGCAATTTTGTGCAGTTTGGAGATTGCATCAAAAACTAAAGGCAAATGATCGGGAATGTAGACACAGTAACTACTCCCAATGCTGCGACATGCACCACCTCGATCAGCCAAAATCACATCTAGGACCATACAATTTTGAAGTGCCACAATCCTTGCAATTTGTAGTTCCTCTGTAATGTTCCCAAGTGCCATGGCTGTCTGATTGGTAACAGCTTCCACAACATGAGTCAATTGTCTTATTTTCCTGCTATTTACTGCAGCACCAACAAAGAAGAATAAGCCCAAATTAAAATCAAGATATTGTTGTAATGCAGTGTCAGTCTGGCCCACTTCCTTATTGCTTATTGTCCTCTTATATCTGTCCTTAGAGATATCATTAAACAGTCGGTAATCTTTGTGATATGATGCAGGTGCCAAGAACACAGGAGGTAACAGAAAGGATACATAGCATACTTCGGACCATTCAACAGGTAGATGGTAATATCCCTTGTTGCCACAGACAAAGTAGGTGTTTTGCGAAGATATGAAACTGCTGTTATTTGCACCTTCAATGGTCAGAACCAGGGTACACTCACTTCTTCCTACTGGAATACCCCCAACATTGCTTATACACAAGTCTGCTTTAGCTCTAGTAACATAGATTACAAATGGTCCATTACCCTTGATAGTTCGCATATTTGGGAAGACATAAGGCGTATACGTGTTTCAGGTCAATACTCCTCCCATTCCCATTTAGTTCCTTCAGCTCGGGGATTACCATCTTCATCTGGGTAACATACTTTATTGAGGTGGTAGTTTATTCTCCCTACAGTCATACTAGTAATGTTAGCCCTTCCGGAAGCAATTAAAATTGCAAACCAGGCTTGACAAGAACCATTTTGGGGAAAAGGAAGAAGAATGAAAGGTTTTCCTCCCTTTTTCTAGTGAGCAGGTATCATCCCACACACCCAACAGTCAGTAGTATTCGTAGCATTATGAGTATGGTGTAGCACGTGAATAATTGTGTTATTCAAATAAGATTGTCAATGCGTTTGCTCATGGTATGGAAGAGTAAAGTAATGGAGAAGTGGAGAAGTGTAGAAGTGTGGCTCAATGGTTAGAGCGGGCACCCCATGGGGGTGCCTAGGAGTGGACACTACACAGGGAAGCCAGGAAGGGTTCCCTTGTGGTATTTGTACAAGCGCTGGGAAACCCACAGTGGGTAGCTGTGCGCTGTACAAAAACATTTACATTTACATGTTCAGCTGGTACTGGGGTAGTGACAATCAGCAGTCACCGAGCAGGAGCCACCTCTCTATAACCCAAGTTATCACTGCCATAGCAACCACGACACAACAAATCCTGCAATGCATATGGTGTTTTTGTTACAAATTTTGGCAGCAGTTGATTTCCCGGCAGACATGATCGGTTTGTCGCTAAAATAATCGTTGGAGCTCTAAAGTCCTAGGCAGCCTTTGGTTTCTTCACCGAGGGTCAAGACGGGTGTCACTATGTAGGACTGATCCCCCCCATGCCACATCAGCTCCCTTTCACAAACACAGGATGGTAGCTCAACCGGTATTTTTCAACAATGCAGGCTCTTTCCGGTGTCTCAGTTGGTGTCGAGATACACCAGGGATCGTGTGGTCCGGGAAGACTTCCTCAGGTTCGTCAGATGATATAGCTCGGCCTTTCTCAGTATCCAGAATCTCTCGATGGTCGGTCAGCGCAGCAGGTTCCACCAGGGTAGACGGTACCCTCTTTCAGTGGATGGAGTGAACCCAGTTCTTTCTGTTCGTCACTCGAGCCGAAGTCCTTGCGGATTGGAGCACCTGCTCCGGTCCTCACCACATGGGCTCCAAGCTGCTCGACCTCTCGAAAGCTCTGACCATCACGTGGTCACCGGGCTGGAGTTCATGGGCCTCACTTGTGGACCTGTCAGGAAGAGCTTATTGAACCTGTTGATGAATAGAAATCAAACTGTCAGTCAACTGTGATAGATAGTCACTCTTCAAAATGCATGGTACATATTAAGTTGGACGTACTTGTTTGCCCTGCTACGGTGCCTCAACTTGGGTCCTCGCATTTTGGCCTACATACAGCTGTAATACACCGACCTCACTGCCTCCATGCGCGTTGGGGGGGGGGGCGGTCTTGTGGTCCTTCTCGGTTCGGAGGAGTATGCAACAGGGGTGTCCCCTCCACCCATACCTGTTCTTGCTTGCAATGGAGCCTTTAGCTGCGTGGGTGCACATAGACGCCCAGCTCAAGGGCTTTTGGTGGTCCCCGTGTCTCACCGACAAAATAGTGTTATACGCAGATGATGTGCTGTTCTTCCTCACAGACCTCGATCGGTCGGGGCCGCGGCTGCTGCGCATCTTGCAGATTTTCGGTGAATCCTCTGGCCTGTATGTGAACCCGGGTAAATCCACCTTGTGGGTACTGGGCGAAGGGCGGTCAGTCGGTGAGTGGGCGGCGGACATGCAGTTGGCTTCTGGGGGGATGAAGTACCTGGGAGTCTACTTGTCGGAGAGTGCGGGCGTCTCCCGAGATCGTAACCTTACTCTGGTTTGGGATCGCGCACGGGAGGATCTGAAGGTGTGGTCCCGTATGCCACTGTCCATCTATGGGAGGTCGGCCATATTCAAAATGGTGGTGCTCCCAAGTATTGTGTACCATTTACAGAACCATCCATGCCCTATTCCGCCTCGCTGGTTTCAGCAAGTCAACTCAGCGCTGGGCGGGTTCCTGTGGGAGGGGGGGACTGTACGGGTTGCGCTACAGATGTGCTTCCTGTCCACCTACGCAGGGGTCCTTGCCACATCGGATATACTTTCGTACTACCAGGCAGCACATCTGTTGGTCCTCAATGATTGGTGGTATGGGGACAGAGGCGATCCAGCCTATGTGGTGGAGTGCCATCTGATGGGCTCATCCTCCATTCATGGTTTACTCTACTCGGCGCCGCTTCGGCGGGGTCTTCCATCCACCACGCAAGTGGTCTTCTCTGTCCAGCGACAGGCGCTGCATAGGATGGGATGGTGGAATGTACTCACTCGGGAAACCCCTCTTTGGCACAATGGCCGCTTGCCCCACTTGGAGACCCTTAGGGGTTTCGGGGGGTGGAACGCAATAGGCATCTCCTCCTTGGGAGATGTGATGTCGGGCGATACACTGAAGTCTTTCCAAGACCTGCAGGATGAATTTGGGATGCCCCGCTCCCAATTCTTTCGGTACCTTCAATTCCAACATGCGCTGACACTATATCTGACTGACATTGACCTTCTCCCAGACTTTAGCCCACTCGAGGCCAAACTGTTTATGGGGGAACTGCCGGACAAAAAACTTTCCCGTATATATCAGTCCCTGGTGCGACATTGTTCCCCTGACCTACGGAGACTACGGGCAGCGTGGGTGGGGGATATGAGGGAACTAGAAGAGGAAGACTGGGTGGAGGCCCTAGCGAGTCCTAGGGGGGCGGCGATCTCCACACCCCTGAGGCTCATACAATTAAAATACCTACACCGCACCTACTTCACCAGGGAGCGTCTATGGAGGGCAGGAATGATAGGTTCTCCTGATTGGCTACGGTGAGGGTCCGACGTAGGCTCACTCCTACACACCACATGGGGGTGCTCGGTGCTGCATAGGTTCTGGACTGGGGTCCTTCGAAGCTTATCAGAGGTACTGGCTTGGGAGCTGCCTAGAGATCTGAAATTGGCCTTATTACATGTTATGGAGGGGGTGGGGGGCAACCGCTACAAACGTCATCTATTGTTGCTTGGTCTAACCTTGGCTAAACGGGACATTGCTAGGGCTTGGAAGGCACCTCTGGCCCCGCCCCTGGCTGCTTGGAAAAACAGCATGGACTTTTGCATGGGGCTGGAGCAGCCCATCTTTCTGGCCTTGGTTCCCCCACCGGAGAGTGATACCCTTCCAACAACTTAACTGATGGGGTTTGCTGGGGTACATCTGTGGTGCTCTGATGGAACTGGCGTGTCTTCACTGTTTATTCTACTTTTTCTTCTAATCTAGTGTACGGTAGCAGTGCAACCTGGGGGGGGGAGGTTTGGGTTGGAGGGGGTGTTTGCATTTCATGGAAAAGTCTGACAATGTTATACTTGCTTCACTGCTGTGTGCTATAGTCTCATGAGCTCGGGAATATGCATTTGTATTTGTGCAGACAAATTAAATCTGTTTAAAAATAAATAAATGCATGGTACATCATGTGTGGGACGTGGCTTAGGAATTCCCCAAATATTCATAGGTCTTTCAAATACCACCTCATATGGTGTAAGCTCAGATCGTGATTGTGGTACTCATCTAATGGACAACAATGCCAAGGGTAGCGCATCAGGCCATTTCAAAGATGTGGAAGCCTGTATTTTTGCTAGCTTCAACTTGAGAGTAGCATTATACCTCTCCACTAGCCCTGCTGATTGTGGATGGAAGACAGCATGAAACTTCTGTTTGATCCCTAATCCTTTCAGGACATACTCGACAACTTGCCCAATAAAATTGGGTCCATTATCACTCCATAAAAATGTGCAAACACCAAATCTAGGGAAGAATTCTTTCAAAAGCACCTTTGTTGTGGTGAGAGCTATATTATCCTTCATAGGGTATGCCTCCATCCATTTACTGAAGGCACATACCACTACCAGAAGATACTTTAAGTTGTTACAGCTATCAAGCTGGATATAATCCATTTGTACAACTTCAAAAGGTGCAGTTGGTGTAGCAAACCCTCCTGTAGGAGTTTGTGTCCCTTTCCCAGGATTGTACTGCAAACAAATCAAGCAGGACTGTACTGTCTTTTTAGCCATGCCGGCAATCTCTGGATGCTCCCAAACCTGCATGAGCAATTTCGTTATCGCGGAGGCTTCAACATGTGCTGGCCCATGTGCCATATGAACCATAGGCTGTAAATAGGCTATGGGCAGTTTCCATTTATTCATCTCTTTATTTCGCCAACAGCCCTCATCATCCAATATTCCTTCTTTAGATCATTGCTCAAGTTCTTCTGCAGAAGCAGATCTCTGTATGTCTAATACTTCTTGTCTAGCATCCTGCCAACGTTCAGCCTGTGACCTCACTACGTACATGGATGTAGTACTTTGCTGCATCGAAGTCTCACGAGCTGTATAATCTGCAAAGGCATTGCCTTGTCCCACCCACGGTCCGAACCGATCCAGCTGCCTTGGCAGGAGGGCACAAGGGTGTGGCTCGAGTGAATGGTTTCCTGTACAGGGGAGACAAACTGTACCTACCTGGGGAGTCTTGTCAACAACAAGCGATACGCATGTGTCACGATCACAAGACTCTCGACCTCATACAGAGACAATTCTGGTGGCTGGCTACGGAGGCTGACACTAGAAACCACGTCTCTAGCTGTGCCCTTTGCCTGCAGTGCAAGAACAGTTCAGAACCCCCTGCAGGCCTTCTACGGCCCATTCCGGTACCACCTTACCCGTGGCACACCATTTCCATGGACTTCGTGGTCGAGCTCCCTGTTACCAAGACTGGCCACACCACGGTGCTCACCGGGATTGACCATCTCTCCAAGATGGCTCATTTCGTGCCCTTGATGAAGCTACCCACGGCAGTCAAACTTGCCTTGATCTTCGTGAACAACGTGGTGCGCCTCCACGGCATACCCTCAGTAGTGATCACCGACCGAGGATCACAATTCCTGTCCAGCTTCTGGAAGGAAGTATGCAGGATACTGGAAATGGACGTGCGCCTCTCCTTCGCGTACCATCCCCAGACGGATGGGCAAGCAGAAAGAAAGAGCCACACCATGGAGCAGTACCTCCGCTACTTGTTACTTATGGTTGAGAACGAGTGGTCTGATGTACTATGGATGGCGGAATACGCATATAACAACAGCAGGCATTCTGCCATCGGCATGTCTCCTTTCTTTTGCCTCCAGGGACGACACCCCCGCCCTTCAGCTTGGGAGGAACCCCTGGACAGCTCATTGCCAACAGTACAGGCTAATCATGGTGCCCTGTGTAGCCTCTGGCAACAAGCCCAGTTCGAACTGGCCAAAGCAAAGGACTCCTACAAGGCACACACCAACGCCCACAGGCAGAGGAACCCGAATATCACCAGGGTGACAGAGTATGGCTTTCTATTCAGCACCTCAATGTGCATGGCCCCAAGACACTGTTGCCTCGTTTTGTGGGCCCTTTTGTCATCGATAAGGTGGTCAAACCTGTGGCTATGAGACTCTTGGTCCCTGCACACATGAAGATACACCCGGTCTTCCACGTCTCCCTTCTGCACGCGGTCCACCCTGGGCGCACCGTTCCCTCTCCTCCTTCTCCGGTGGTGGTGGAGGACCATGTGGAGTACGAGGACAGGGCCATCTTGGGTTCTCGCTGTACCAGATGGAAGCTCTACTACCTGGTGGACTGGAAGGGGTACGGTCCCGATGAACGTTCCTGGGAGCCGTTGTCCTATGTACGCCATGCCCCCGTTCTGGTCCCTGCTTTCCATCTGAGCCACCCGCTTAGTCCTCGCTCTGCTTCCCCCCTTTCCGAGTCCGGGGGGGGGGGTTCTTTCTTTGGAGGGGGGGTACCGTCGCGTTGCGGCATATCCGCTGTCCCGAGCGGCCTCTACTCACATGCAGGCATCGGGATCCTCACTTCCGGGCGGAAGTGAAGTCCTGGTCCAGTTCTTTGGGACTTTAAGCACTTCAGGGGAAACGCTTAAACACTGCGTTTCCCGTCGGCTCTGTGCTTCTGATCCTGTCCTGAACCTGAACGGAGCCCAGAAGACGCAGCGGACTGCTCCCTATCTTCTGCCCTCGCCGCACTGAAACCCTTGCCTGGGGTTTCTACTACGGGACGTGTCCACGCAGGAGCGCTGCTGGTGCCTTTCCATGGCCGTATTTCAGCTCTTGCCGTGAGCTTCTATTTTTGTGAGTATCAGCGCAGGAGCGCTTTGAGTTCTGGTTCTGGGCCGCGCTACAGCACTTACCCTTGGCATCCACTTTTGGTTAACCCCACGCAGGAGCGCTGCTTTTGTTTGTTCTGTCCACTACACCGCGCTGGAGCGTTTTGTTCTTGGTTACTCTTCACCGCGCAGGAGCGCATTGTTTATTTGTATGTTGTGAGTGCAGGAGCGCTTGATACTTGGTGGTTAATACTTTGTTCCCCAATCACCACGCAGGTGCCTCTTGCTTGTACATTGGTTTGCATTATACCGCGCAGGAGCGCTAAGTACTTGGAGGTTGTGCTTGTTTACCCTTCATCCGCGCAGGAGCATTTTCCCTTGGTTAATTACAATAGCGCATGGGCGATTACCTTGGTTCTCATTTCACTCCTTGGTTACAGAGTACACATGAGCCATGGTGAGTCTATGGACTAAGTGCTCCTTCCTGGATGTGAATAGTGGTCTACCCTGAAGAGGGAGGTGTGGTATATCCTGATTGGGTCCTTTTTGTCTCCCCAGTTATTGCAAGATCCTTCTCTGCTGCACAACCACCAAGACATCATCATTCCTTTGTTCGCTCCCTTCCCTGGTTCCATCCCATCCCTGCTGGGTGACACTCTCCGCACGGGTCAGGTGGGTACAGGGACGGTGGCTCTTGTCGTCTCTGCCGAATCGCTTCACAAGCAAAGGTAAGTCTTGTGGGGCATCCAACATTAACAATGTGTGAAAAGCCTAATATCCATTGCCTACAAAAAGAAGTAAGGCCAATGAATGCACAAACATATTTCTGAGTATGGGGCACTGGTGTGTATAAAATAGCTTGAATATGATCTGGTGTAAGTGCCCATCCCTCCTTAGACAGAAGGTGACCTAAATAGGTAACCTTCGGTCTACAATATTGCAATTTCTTCCGTGACACTTTGTGGGGGTGCGATGCAAGAAATTAAAGTAAAGACAAAGTGCATTTTTCCACTGTTCAGGCATACCAGCTGCCAACAAGATGTCATCTACATATTGTAGAGAGCCACCCCTGCAGGCAAAGGAAAATAATCAATATGTCTTTTCAATGCTTGGCTGTAAATACTAGGACTCTCTGTATACCCTGAGAAACTCTATAAAATCTATATGATCGACTATTCAAAGTGAAGCCAAACAAATATCGGCTATCAGGATGAATAGGATTTGAAAAGAAGGCATTCTTCAGATCAATCACAGTTAAGGTAGTAGCCGTTGGAGGAACCAAGGTAAGACGTGTTGTAATGTCAGAAATTACCAGGTATTGTGGTACTACAATCTTGTTAACTTCTCGCAAATCAATGATAAACCCGTAGATCTTAGTATCAGCATCTTTTTTCAAAATAGGAATAGGGCTATTGCAAATATTGTAAGAGACTTCTTCCACAACCCCCACTTTGATCAAATCATGAACAATGCATACTAGCGCCTTTTCACCTTCTTGAGAAAGTTTGTATTGAGGCAATCACTGCAGTAAAGCTCTCTCCTTAACACTAATGTGTACTCGTGGAATAACCATTTGCCCAACGTCAGGGTCCGAAGTGGCCCACAAAGTACTTGGGAGTGAAGCTAATGCCATATTCTCCTTAACAAGACAGGATCTCTCAATCACCGGGTAGTTGTCATTCAAAATAACACGCACACCTTCTGGGAAGCAACGTATCATAGCCCTGAAATACTTGAGCATATCAAGATCCACAATATTGTCCGGTGTGTTAGGGGAATGCAGAAATGGACATGGAGCAGTAAATTTATCAACATGGCATACAAGCCCTTGTCACAGTGGGCTAAGGGAAGGTGCCCCATCGAAACCTATTGATGTAATCTTTAAGCCAGACAGGGGAGCCCTTGGAATCAATTGTTTAGGCAAGGCGCTACGAGTAGCTCCTGTATCAACCAGAAAATGATCAGTAGAACCCAAAACATGTGTGTTGGACAGGCCTTGTGGAAGGCCCGCTCCCTCCCCGCATGGCGGGGCCTGGACCCCTGCTCTCCCTGTATCCAAGAAAAGAACCATCCCGGCCACCCGCCGGGGCAACCCACGGCCCGTCCACAACAGAATGCCAGCTCCTGAACACCCCAGTATCGGCTGGCCCGGGCCCCCGTCAGTACCACTGCCCCGGCCCAGCCGCCATCTTTGGACACTACACGACAAGGCCGCGTGGCCTCGGCTCGACCCCAACCCTGGGCCTGGCCAGGCCCCGACATCGAGGCACCACCCTCCACCCAGGAGGTGAAGAGACCACTTGGCAGGTCAATGGGAGAAGGAGTGTCAATGGCTCCCCTCCGCCAGGTGTCGATCGCCCCCGGCCTCCCCGGGCGCTAGCTCCACCCCCCTGCTGGGTGTCTGGACTCCCTCATCCCGGACCTCCCGACCTCCAAGTGCGAGGGTCCGGACATTAAAGGAGGCCAGACCTATAACTGGGGCAGCTCCAGAGCAGGAAGGCAGTTGTATCTTGGAGTCGAGAGACACCGAGACAAACTCATCCTTGGAGGCCTGCTGGCGCTGCCGCGGCCCTTTCTTGTGAACCATCTTCGAAGCCTGCTGGCGCTGCTGCGGCCCTCTTCAACGTGAACCATCGTCGTGGCCTGCTGGCGCTGCCGCGGCCCTCTTCAACGTGAACCATCGTCGTGGCCTGCTGGCGCTGCTGCGGCCTTCCTCGTCGTGAACCATATTCCTAGCCTGCTGGCGCTGCCGCGGCCTTCCTCGTCGTGAACCATCTTCGTAGCCTGCTGGCGCTGCCGCGGCCCTCATCACCTCGAACCATCTTCGTAGCCTGCTGGCGCTGCCGCGGCCCATCTTTGCGGACCCCTAAGCTCGAGGATTGTGAGCTTCACCTCTTGCTGCTCCCGTACCCGACCGGTACTAAGACTGTCCCGCTACCCCTTTTCCCTACAGAGACTAGAATTGGCAGGATCCTCGGGTCCTGGTCCCGCTGTATCGTTTATCACCTTGCCTCAAGATTCTTATATAAAGTGTGCAGAACTCATCCTTGTGTGGTGTCCATCTGTGGGGGGGAAGTTACTTGTCTGTACGATCACCGGAGACGGCCCTCACCGGAGGCTTCTCCCCCTGTACTCGGCCGACCCTCCGGGTCTCGGTCTAACAATGTGCTTGGACATAGGGACCCTTCTGATCTACTGGAACTTCAACTGATTCCTTACCCCATCCTAGGCAGTCCTATACGTAAGCAGAATCTTTCGAATCAGATGGCAAATAATCAGACATTTGATATTGGTTCTGTCTACCAAAAGTATTGAAAGCATTCTGATCATGCGTAACAGTATCAAACCTAGCACGGTCACCCATGCTTCCTCTAGGCCCTGAATACCCCCAGATGATTTCTCGTTTGCCCTCGCCCAGGCCGAAACAGCTGAGAACGCAATGCTGGACAATCAAAAGCCCAATGTCCAATTTTCTTACAATATGCACACTGACCAGAAGACAAATTTGGGCAACCATAAGTCGGTAAAGACGGACCATAAGACACACGTCCGCCTTTGCCACTACCTCTAGAAGGCTGGCCATAGCCTGAGCTAACATAACCTTCATTTTCAATCCCTTAGTCTCATTATCCTCATTACCGTTAGCTTCCAATTCCTGCCGTTCATAATACTGGGCCATAGGCAAAAAAAATACTGGGGAAGAGGTAGTCCATGAACTCTAGCTCGCCTTAAGGCGACTGGCTATTCCTGGCAATATGTTCGCGATAAATTTGTCGACAAACAGATGCCTGCCAGTGACATCTGTCAATGACTGGCCACTTCCGTCGTGGAATGCCTCCTCAAAATCTGTGAAGAAGTCAGAGACCGATTCATCTGTCTTTTGCTTACAAGATGCTAATACAGTCCTGTCTATCTTTTTAAGAGGAATAATTGTCTTCAACTTAACTAGTATAGCTTTAAGAAGATCCAAAATTATCTGGTGCAGTTTCTTTGCGGGTTCCCTGTCTACATCAATCTGTTCTAATTCTTTCTAAACATTCCCAAAAGTCGTACGGTCATCAACTCTACAAATAGTTCTCCACGTATCAGGGGGTAATATTAACCCAAAAAACATATCAATATCAGTCAGAGTCATTGTACAAGAACTAATGGCTCCTTCAACTTCCTCATAAAAAGCGTCCAGATTTTTCAGAGGATCAGGCAAAGCAGCTTTAAGAGCCATAGCATCCACCCTACTCCAAGAAGTATAAACCCAATTATAAACAAAATAACCCTTTACATCAGTGGAATCCTTATTATCGTCTGATCCCGCACCCTTAGGAGGCACATACAAAGGTGCAGCTTTCCGCATAGGTTTCCCATGAACCACAACATTCTTATCTGTTTCGGAAGCAGCAGCCTGCGTCACGGTAGTCTGAGATGTTTGTGCAGCTGCCACAACCGCCTTTTGCTCCTATCCCAAACAGGATGCATCAACTCGCAATTTAACGCATCTAATTGAGTCAGCCCCCTGGGAGAGGAGAAAAAGACTGTCACGCATTTGCTTATAATCCCTTGCTATATCATCAGGCTCTAATTCTGTGGAATATTTCCTAAACCGCTCAATTACTTCTGTAGTAAATATCTCTGTAAAATATATTTTCTCTCTTTCTTGCCATTGTTGCACATCGGCTAAAAGATCAGAAGCAGAAAGAGTACCACAAGCAGCTTTACAAGCAGCAGATCTAAGGTTAGCCGCACGGTCAGCAGTCAACATAGAGCGGGTTTCTTGCAACTTCTCCTGATCTGTAGGGGAATCATCATCATCAGATTCACAGGCAGGAGCAGAGGGAAAAGTATATGGAGGTGGAGAATGGTCTAACAAAAGTGAATCGTCCTTTGGTTTATTAAGGAGAGGATAGAGGGGGCGCCGAATAGGGAATTGGCCATTTACCTGTAAACGACCCTCCCTATCCTCTCTCTCCTTTATCTCCTTAATTTTTTATTTTTCAATTCCAGTGCTTTCGCATGAATCCTTTTACGTTACTCCTTTTCGACCACTGTTTGCTCTCGTCTCATTCGTTCTCCCACATTCGTACAGAGTCAAACATGTCTTGCCTAGTCTTTCGCTTAAACATATATTGTTCCCTGTACTGAACTTTTCAAAGATCAAATGACTCATGTATAGGCCAACGCAACTCAGGATCCTTAATAGTATATTTATTCCTTAGCGTGTTGTACATTATAGAAGAAATACCATGCTTAATAAACATATCCCTATTAGGTGTCCCCTCCGGGGGAGCCAGTTGATTTCTATCGAGTTCCAAACTGGTACCACCACAAAGCAACACATTTCACGAAGTGTGCTAAGAACAGGCATGCCAAAAATAGTGCAATGTATACAGTATTATACGCAAAGTAGCACTTAACTTATGATGTGCCGTTCAAATTTAATAAAAAGCAGAGAAAAATCTCCTCATTACCTGCCTATATAAATTGCAATTCATATATATCCAAAACATCAGACAATGCATATACAATTCCAAAAGCGTTGTATCAAACAACCTTACCAATCATAAATCTCCAGATTACAACTGCCAAGTCCTGAATCGACCAAATGGTCACTGCACGGCGAACAACAGAAGAGATCTCAGTCGAGGACCGGCACCACCTGGAATGTCAGATCAGAAAGTGAGGAAAAACGCTGTGGGTGCCAAGATGTGGGTCTCCTCGGGCATTGATCGTCCGCAGCGAGATTCCAATCCTTCGTTTTGACCACTCCTTCGGGCATCCGAGTCGCCGATGAGCCCCACTGGTTGGGCACCAATCTGTAGAGGTGGGCCTCAGCCAGGCCTACCAGTGCTAGGGGTTCGCCCTACTCTGCACATAAGTCCTCAGACCAATAGATAGAAGTTGCCACAGAAACTGGAATACAAAACAAGTACTTTGTTAAACCTCATGAGGTGGAACTACATTCACAAAACAGCCTTTGGTAGTGTATGAAGTAGCACAAGGAGTAAAAGGGCCATGGGTCTCTTATACCCACACAGAGGCTCAAAAGAAGGCGGTACACGCTTACAAAGGAGAGTTTACATACAGAAATGGTCATACAGAAATACACACTCACAGAATGAACTTACTACTTTTGGCATTCACAGAATGAACTTACTACTTTTGGCATTCACAGAATGAACTTACTACTTTTGGCATTCACAGAATGAACTTACTACTTTTGGTATTCACAGAAGTTAGGATTTTGTCTTAAGTCTGTCTTAAGACAAACTTAAGACAAAATCCTAACTTCTGTGAATACCAAAAGTAGTAAGTTCATTCTGTGAATACCAAAATAGTAGTAAGTTTAGGATTGAGTCTTAAGTTCTAAGTGTGGGCCGGCCGCAGTCTCAGTCCCCAGGTCCTGACTGCAAGCAGAGATCACTGTGGGCCGGCAGCCATCTCAGTCCCCAGGTCCTGACTACAAGCAGAGAGCGATGTGGGCCGGCTGCAGCCTCAGTCCCCAGGTCCTAACTTCATGCAGAGAGTGCTGTTGGCTGGCAGCAGTCTCAGTCTCAGTTCCCAGGTCCTGATTGGAATGGAATGGAAGGACATTTGCAGAGCGCATGGCTACTCAGAAGCATCCCAGCGCTAGTACCTGACACGGAGGAGATAGAGGGCTAAGGAAACAGCATGGTCTTTAATTGCTTCCGAAAAGCCAAGTGTTTGGAGACTGTGCGAAGGTGTAAAGGCAGGGAGTTCCAGAGTTTGGAGGCGTTATAAGAAAATAGCCGACCACCACTTCTAGACCTCTTGATCCTAGGGATCTCTGCCATATACAGATCACCTGACCGGAGATTCCAATTGACTTTATATGGACGTATCATGGTAGAGTTAATGGGTCGGCCAATTCCTGCATTGACATATGTACTAGACACAAGGCCTTGAATCTAATATGTTCCTGCACTGGCTGCCAGTGGAGGGAATGGAGAGGGTTTTGATGACAGTCTATTGGTGGTTCCAGTCCATGGGTACTCACAAACTTTCTCTCGGGGGCAGAATTTACAGTGTGGTTTGTGGCCGAGGGCCGCACTGGTGGAGGCAAGGTCAGTGGGGGAGGGGCTAGAGAAAAAAGTAACTGTGACTATGAGGTTAAACACAGGCCCCTGCAGTGGACGCCTTCGCCCAATGAGCCAACAGACCCGGCATACACACATCTCTCTCTCTCTCGCTCTCTCTCTCTCTCTCTCTCTCTCTCTTTCTCTCTCTCTCCCTCTCTCTCTCCCTCCTTCTCGCTGTCTCCCTCCCTCTCTGTCTCCCTCCCTCTCTCTATCTCTCTCCCTCGCTCCCTCCTTCCCTTTCTCTCTATCTCACTCTGTCTCCCTCCGTCTCACTCACTCTGTCTCCCTCTCTCTCTCTGTCTCCCTCTCTTTCTCTCTCTGTCGCCCTCCCTCTCTTTTCTTCCCTCTCTGTCTCCCTCTGTCCATCTCCCTCTGTCAATCCCCCTCTGTCCATCTCCCTCCCTCTGTCTCCCTCCCTCTGTCTCCCCTACTCTGTCTGTCTCCCTCCTACTTTCTGTCTCCCTCCCTCTGTCTGTCTCCCTCCCTCTGTCTGTCTTCCTCCCTCTGTCGGTCTCCCTACCTCTGTCTGTCTCCCTCTGTCTATCTCCCTCTCTCTCTGTCTCCCTCTGTCTCTCTCTGTCTCCCTCCCTCCGTCTCCCTCTCCGTCTCCCTCTCTGTCTCCCTCTGTCTGTCTCTCTATGTCTGTCTCTATTTGTCTGTTCCTGTCCCTGCCTTTATCTGTCTCTGTCTGTCCCTGTCTCTGTCTCCCTCCCTCTGTCTCCCTCTCCATCTCTCTGTCTCTGCCTGTCTTGGTCTGTCTCTGCCTCTATCTGTCTCTGTCTGTCTGTGTCTCTGTCTGTCTCTGTCTTTACCTCTATCTCTCTTTGTCTGTGTCTCTATCTCTATCTGTCTCTGTCTCAATATGTCCCTGCCTCTATCTCTGTCTCTCTCTCTGCTTTTCTCTCTCTGTCTCTGTCTGTCCCTGTCTCTGATCCTATCTAGTGCTGTCTGTCCCCTGTCTCTATATGGCTCTGCCTCTATATGTCCCTGTCTCTATATGTCTTAATCTGTCTCTATCTCTATCTGTCTCACCTCACACGGTTTCCACTTCCAGCTGCCCTCTGTCACCTCACCCGGCTCTCACTCCCTGCTGCCCCCCGTCACCTCACCCGGGCTCTCACTCCCTGCTGCCCTCCCACCTCACCCGGGCTCTCAGACACTGCTATCCTCTGTCACCTCACATGCTGTCCTCCCCCCGCGTGTGTGTGTCTCAGCCCAGGCTGAAACAGCCTCCCGGGCACACACACAGCTGCACCCCAATACTTCACAGGTCTTTAAAAGACCATTTACATGTTAATGAGGCTTTGTTCACCTCTTCTTAGTGCCCCTGCAGCTCCACTCTGACTGTGGCTTGAATTGCCGGCCCCCACAGAGCAGTACCGGCAGTGTTTGCTGACACTTTAAACAAAAAGAGAATACAGGTACGATGTCTGTAAGGTCCAGTCAGAAGTCTGGCAGCGCTGTTTTGCACCAATTGGAGTTTCGTGACAGCTGAGATGGGGGCGCCTAAATAAAGAGCATTCCCACAGTCCACTCACGAGAGTATGAGTGATTGAACCAGAACAGTGCAAGCAGAGAGCGCTATGGGCCGGCAGCAGTCTCAGTCCCCAGATCCTAACTGCAAGCAGTGAGCGCTGTGTGCCGGCTGCAGTCTCACTGCAAGCAGAGAGCGCTGTGGGCCAGCAGCCGTCTCAGTCCACAAGTCCTGACTACAAGCAGAGAGAACTGTGGTCTGGCCGCAGTCTCAGTCTCAGTCCTCAGGTCCTGACTGCAAACAGAGAGCGCTGTGGGACGGCAGCAGTCTCACTACAAGCAGAGATCGCTGTGAGCCGGCAGCAGTCTCACTACAAGCAGAGATCGCTGTGAGCCGGCAGCAGTCTCACTGCAAGCGGAGAGCGCTGTGGGCCGGCAGCAGTCTCACTACAAGCAGAGAGCGCTGTGGGCCGGCAGAAGTCTCACTGCAAGCGGAGAGCGCTGTGGGCCGGCAGCAGTCTCACAATTTTAAAAATCATAATACACAAAACATTTATTACCTGAAGAGATGAAAAAGCTGAAAGTACACGTTGCACATGTTAGACACAGTGACACATCAAACTGAGACAAGAGTGAGTAGTAGAAGCTCAAAATCGTGCTTTTAAGCATGAGATGAAGAAATGTACAAAGAAAGTATTACTAATACATATAAATAAGTTGTTCTAATGAGAATTAATTATGAATATTGTGTCTTTAATGCTTACTGGTTAATTAATGTCTTATTATTAAAGTGGCCTAGTGATTCATCTGCCTTTTAATTAGACTGCACCATGTGTAAAGTTCAGTGCAAAAACGTGTCGAAATGAAGTACAAGCTTAAAACTTTTCATAGTAATATTAGAGCTTCTATAGTTTACGAAAAATCCAAAACACATTTTCTAGTGTAAGTTTAGAAAATGATTCACTTATATGAATGTTCAGAAAAATGGTGGTAGTAGGGTGTATCTAATGTTAGAAAATACCATGTAATAACGTTTGGTGAAAGTTCTATGGGGCTGATTCACAGAACTAACTTAAGACAAAATCCTAAACGTACTACTTTTGGTATTCACAGAAGGTAGGATTTTGTCTTAAGACAGACGTAAGACAGACTTAAGACAGAATCCTAACTTCTGTGAATACCAAACGTAGTAAGCTTAGGATTTTGTCTTAAGTTAGTTCTGTGAATCGGGCCCTTAATCATTTACTATTTGAATTGATTTTATTTCATTATAATTGCTTAAAGGTGTAATGCCACCTAAAAGGCTTTTTCGAAAATGATTTCCTTCTAATGTTGACCTTTCCCCTGGCTTAAAACAATCCTCCATTTCTGACTAGTGAATTGTTGCCTATTTGTCCTGTACATATACTGATCTTGACATTCCTGAATGTTTCTTCAATGTTCACAGAGAACTATTTCTTTGGTAACACGAGTTCAGCTGTGCTGTAGATTGTTACTTTGTATATTCTTTTTCAGAGATGTTAGGCCTGTGTGGACTTTCAAACCTTTAGTTTCTTGTGACTAGCATGGGATATCATGCCAATGATACAAGGGCCCTAAATGACAACATGTGAATTGGAACACATGACAGTCTTTCAATGGTGCTGTGATGCCCCATCATTTCCACGATGCTAGAGACTTTACAAAATAAGAAACCACGAAAGAGGGGCGATGCCATTCTGTTTGACTTGCTTTGGGACCAGGATGCTATTCTTTGATGTTAAGAGCCATCCTTTTATTTGGACTGCTGTTGATACAATTGGTAGCCGATGGACAAACCTTCTTTGCTGAACCATTTCCAATTTCCTATTCCTTATTTTTTTGCCATTTGCTAATGGACTCTAAGGGTCCGATTCACATATTGAACTTACTTTTTTGGCATTCACTGAATGAACTTACTATTTTTAGTATTCACAGAAATTAGGATTTTGTCTTATGTTTGTCTTAAAACAGACTTAAGACAGACTTAAGACAGACTTAAGACAAAATCCTAACTTCTGTGAATACCAAAAGTAGTAAGTTCATTCTGTGAATGCCAAAATAGTAGTAAGTTTAGGATTGGGTCTTAAGTTCATTCTGTAAATCGGACCCTAAACCCATGTCCGTTTTCCTTAAGATCTTGTGCTGTTGGGCGATCAAACTATCCTTCTGCCTTTAATGGTAGTGGGACTCTGTAAACCTTTTAAATGTTGGGGAAATAGCCATCCTTTAAACTTAGTCTAAATGAATTGCATTCTGATGCAAGCTGTGATATTCTTAACTGTCATACTTCTGAGATCACTTGATGCAATGAACTTCGAATCTATAATACAATAACCAAATTAATTTGAATACAATTCTGAGCCTTTTATAGAGTCTTGCTGATTCATCCATTGAGACTGTGGCATTTTACTAATGATTTAAATGCGTTGTAGGAAGAATCAGCGAGCTTTGACTGAACATCAAGTTCTGTTTCTACTGTTCTGTGTAACAGAACTTTTGGCTTGTATGATTTTAGTATGGCTTAACTTCTTCAGGAGGTCGGGTCTTCTCGTAGTGATTCTTTATTTCTGTAGCATGGTCCTGAGAGTGTGTTATCTAAATCTGATCTCAAATTTGTAAGTTGGTTTAATATTATTGTTCCTCATTGAACAGATACTATGGTGTTTAGTTATCCTAATTTCCACCCCCCTTTTCGGTGCTGAAAAATCCATCAGCGTATCATTGCCTCTTTGGTAAATGGAAAAGCAGCAGATTTCCTAATCATAAAGGGGCCAGTACAGTTAGAGAAGTGGGAAGAGTAAGCACATTGAATATAAATATTTACTCCCCTTCCGCTGCAACACATGTTAGGCATAGAGCTCCTTTTAAAATTAGAACTTTGAACCCTGAAATCTCAGTGCCATGGTGCCTGGGAGGATGAGTGTCTCACAAGAGTAATGAATAAAATAAATAACAACCATAAAATGTGTATGAGGGCCAAGCCTCTTGCAAAGAACTGCCTGTAACCTGCAGGTCATTTACTCATATAGAATGTAAGGTGTAGTGTGCAGTATATTTTTTATCGCTCCTTTGGTAACAAGCACTAACAACGTACTATCTTATTAAGCAGTTCAGTGAGATTTGCTCTAGGTGCAAACACCTGCCTGTACCTAGAAAGGCATAACAGTTTGGATTCTTACAGGGCAACCCCATTGTTCATTCATTTTTAGGTCAATACAATGAGTTCCACTGAGTTAAGTGTTGTAAGTAATCAAGATATTTACAGAGATGGGTAAAAGTCTCACTCAGGCAACAACCACAGCTCTTGTCAGGGTAAACCACAAAAACTCAAAATATTAACCTGTGCTGAACTCCATGGTAGCTTGGCACAAAAGCAGTCAGGCTTTACTTAGAGGGCATGTGTAAAGTGTTTAAGCAGCACACAACCAGTAATAAAGTGAAAACACAACACAAGAAAAATTGCAAACTAATTTAGAAAAATGTGATAACATTTAATAAATAAAATGACACCAAAACAAATTAAATCCAATCAGTAGAAGCAGAGATGGCTTGTAAACTTTTTCGTGTAAAATGGCACCTAAAAGCACAAAGCGCCACTTCGGATTATCTGGTCGTGCTAGACTGGGGGAGGAGGGGAGTCACAAGTTCAGTAGCAAGTATGATGGGACCCCCTCAAAGTTAAGTACGGCCAGGGAACAGAGGGCAAAGAAAAAGACACAACTAAGAGAGCAATGTTCCCTCAGTGGCCACAATTTTTCAATACTGGTATAAATCCCATTCTTGATATAATGCAGGTGACAGATACACAACAGTCTTCTTTATTTTCTTCAAAAGATATAAAGCTTTTTATTTTCAATTTATCATTGCTTTTATATTTTTATATTGTTTCTGAATATTTAATTCATGAGGAACATTTAATCACATTTATATTTCATAAATAATGTCATGGTTCATAGAATAGAAAGAACACAAAATAAAGTAAATATGGCAATAGCTATGTACACAAAAACAATTCACCCAAATGTTTGTACCCCTGGTAGCACACAATCAATCACAACATACCAACACAATCATACCCTCACTGCATTCAAAACCACAGCATCTGAAAAAAGGAAACTGAATCTTAATTGGCAGAAACACCCCGCCCATTAGTAGGTCTCAGAACACAGTATGAGACCCCACACTTGTATATAGCTATTGCCATATTTTCTTTATTTTGTGTTCTTTCTATTGTATGAAAATAAAAAGCTTTATATCTTTTGAAGAAAATAAAGAAGACTGTCCTGCATTATATTAGGAATGGGATTTATACCAGTATTGAAACATTGTGGCCACTGAGGGAACATTGCTCTCTTAGTTGAGTCACAAGTTCAGGCCAACCATATTTGAGCTTTGGCTAAATACAGGGACCAAGTTAGTCCCACTGAGAAAGTTACCTTCTCAAAGTCTAGCGGGAAAAATCCAGTTTGCGGAGCAGGTGGCCAAGATGAGCAGGGAGAGTGTTGCAGACTGTCAGTGCTGTAGACTGAAGAGCAGGCCGGGCATTGCAGACTGTCATCACTGTAGCACAAAGAACCAGTCAAGCATTGCAGATGAATGGTTCTACAGCATCACATAGGCGGACATCAAGGGTGGCAGGATTTAAGCTCTGATGGGCCCTTTGCTGTCGCAAAGAGCCCAGAATCTCAGGATTCCTACTTTTCTTGAAGAGGAGCACCCTCTGATGCCAGCCAGGGTCAGGAACATGGGAGACACCTCTTGGGGATCAGTCACTCTAGCAGAGGCCAGCAGGGCTCATGCAGGTCCATTTGCAGGTCCAAGCAGGTCCAGTTGCAGCAGGTGATCGGGCAGTTTCAGGGAGGCCTCTGGAAAGCCACTGGCCATGCAGGTAATAGCAGTGGGGCAGTTGGGCTGGGTTGTGGGGGTGGGGGATTTGACATACCACCACGAAGGAAAGTTAAATAAATAATTAATTTTCCCTCTGCGCGTTTGTTGAAATCCCCCCATCCCTCCCCAACCCGGCCTCACCTCTCTACTTACTAAATTCAGTGCATATTTACGTAGAAAACAGCCCACTGGAAATGTATCCTGACAAAGCCAGGTTTTGAACAGTTTATACAGCTTATGACTTCCATCTAAATATCTGATGACTTTGAGTGGCAGGAGAGAGCTTTTTGCCAAACACAATGAAAAGCGTTTTGGGAGAAGATGAGTTTAGAGCAACAAGGCTGATTGAGCATGAGTTCTCAAAAAACAAGAGATGACCCCGCACCAAAGTACATACGTATGTGATATATGTGAGAAGGTGGCCTGATATGCAGTGCTCACTATTCTAGTGAACACTATGTATCAGTCCAGCAACCCTTATTGATGATTGGTTGTAAGTCAACCTTATAGACCAGCTATCCTAGTAGCGTGGATACGAGCAGTCTAAGGCTAAAGACTCGAGAGGGCGTGTTAAGCCAGCTGTTTACCACACATATACCCCTTGAATACCCAGTGAAAGGACACCACACAAGTGTTATGAAAATAAACAGTTATTTATTAAAGATCACAACAGCCCTGTACTCTTTATGAGGACAGGGTACTAAGCACAAACCAAAACTCTTACAAAAATACTTAAGTTAGCACAGTATATACAAATGCCCGAGGGGCACGGAAAACCATATACTCTGAAAGTGGAATGCGAAATTCCTAGCAGGTAAGTACAGTACTAATAGCTTTTGGAATCGCTAGGACTTGACTAGGGAATCGTTAGATTATGTCTAGGAGGCCTAGGGGACTCGGGTGCAGTGTGTGCACTCTCACGCGAGATGCGGGACAAAAGTCTATGGTAGCTAGGAATTAGAAAGTTAGTGTTCTCGGGCGAACCCGACCTGGTAGGGAGAAAACGAAAGTAGATTCTGACCCTTGGATAGTGAGGCTATGCTGGGGCACCGAAATGCCGAAGTTACCTAGCCCAGGGGCTGCAGCTGCATAGGTCTGAAAAGACGTCGGGAATCCTCGTAGACGGACCAGGAGCCGGAAGAAAAGATGCTGGCCGGTGACCAGTGAAGAAAGTTCAGTCGGATCCAAGCCTGGATCTTGAAGATAGATGACACCTGAAAGCAGAGGGGACCAAGTTCGAGACTACTAGCCAGTAGTCAGTGGGCACCAGGAGGGCACCGGATGGTAGCCACCTCGACTAGGTGAGTGGGTGACGCTTGACTCGAAGATCTCACGGACCAGGAGGCGTTGTCGGCGACCAGGATGGAGGATCGAGCTGTCCCACGAAGATAGAAGCTGTCGGCGTCGCTGGACCCAGGATTGGGCAACAAAGCCTTGGCAAATTCAAGCCCACGCGGTGGACCTAAAATGGCGTCTGGAGTGGACCAGGAGGGTCCGGGGTGCCTCTCTTGAAGAAGGAAGCAAAGGCCAGCCTGGAGCAACCAGACCAGCAGTCGTGAAGTCGTTGGGCGTCGTTCAGAGGGCCACAAGCCAGCCGGCTAGTAGCCAAACAACGCGGTGCACAGCAAACAGCAGAAGGGCCCCACGCAGATCGTGGAGATGCAGGGGGGCTGATCTTGGGTGCTGGAGCTGCGCAGGGTCGGGGCTTCTCGGACCCCAAAGCACTCACCAGTGGAGGACACGGTGGGCTTGCAGTAAAGATGTCGTGCAGTCTTGGCGATCGTCGGTCCCTTGAGGTCTCGTCGCACTCACGGTTCTCAGCTGGGCTGTAGAGGTGAGTAGAGGTCAGAGGGGCCAGGGAAGCCGGGTCTCGTCGAGCTGGGTCGTCGGATTCGTGATGAAGGACTTGCAGCAGACCGCAGTGTTCTTTAGGATGGTGCCTGCGGATGCAGGGTGACTACTCCTTAGCCACAAGGGAGAATCTTGAAGAAGCAATCGTGAAGTCCTTTCGAAGAAAGTGGTATCTTGATTCCAAAGATGATCTAATTTTAACAGGGGGCCCGCTCCCATCTTTATACTAAAAAAGGGGGCTGACCCGGTGACTAGGTCCTGCCTATGGGTGGGACTAGGTGGGGGGTGGTTACACCCCTCAGCCATGCCGGACTTCCCCCGGCCAGGGGCTGGTGTGCCCCTGGAACTGGTTCAGACCGGCCTATGCGTAGTGAGCACCGGGGTGCCACTCAGCAGTCACCTTCCTGTAAAGCCCTGCCTACCCAGGATACACAAAACCATGTCTGGGACGGTGCTAGCACCGCCCCTGACAGGAAACCCTTTGTCCAGGCTCCCCTCGCTGGAAGGACTCCCAGCTGCAGGGGGTCAGACTCGTGTCTGTGGTGGCAGCATCCATTTTGTGGAGCTGAGGCTTCAGTTAACTTTAACCGGGGTTCACAGTTACATACATGTCGTGTCCCTCTAGAAGGGTGGAATGCTAACCCCGTCGCCAGAATTGGCGAGGGGTTAGTATTCCAATTCGTATGACACCTTACTCGACATGTTTTGATAAAGCAATACCAAAGATAGCATTTAACCGCGAGGATTATAATGCACTTAAGAGTA
This sequence comes from Lissotriton vulgaris, assembly GCF_964263255.1. Classification (NCBI taxonomy): domain Eukaryota; kingdom Metazoa; phylum Chordata; class Amphibia; order Caudata; family Salamandridae; genus Lissotriton; species Lissotriton vulgaris. The sequence goes on from NC_141685.1 coordinate 236,914,828, forward strand.
TATGGTATGCGATATCATGGAACAGCTATTAGGACTTGATTCCGCAAGCTGCAGACAGGCTCAGCTCGTGCCAGAGCACCATCTCACACGATTCCAAGCACTCTGCCTTCAGGATTGTCAAGGCCTGCCATAGGAGTGACTGATAGGAATCTGTGTGTCCATTTTAGGGTTAGGTATAGGTATACTACACCTACAGCAAAGGGTGATTACACGACTTTGCCCCAGCTGTCATGCAGCCAGTTGTGTCAAATTTAGGAGGCCAGCCAGGGGTGGCATAATACATGCTGCAGCCCCTGGCAGCCCTGGGTACACCTATGCCCTGAGTTACAGGGTCTGATAAGGTGGCCCTAGTACCAATTGGTAGATGCACCTAGGGTACATGAGGTAATTTAGAAAGAGAACAGCCAGGCTGTGGGTCTGATTGGCAGGCCCACAGCCAGAGAAAGTCGTAAACCAGTGAAACAAAAGCAAAAAATCTGGGTGATCATAGGATTGCAGACCCTACTCTCCTACATGACCCCCCCCCAAACTTTGGGACAATAAGCTAACCTTGACCAGGTGAGTCTTCTTGTTCTAAGTGGAAATATCTGGAGAGCCCATCGGCATTGCCATGATCAGTACCAGGTCTATGTTCCACTGTAAAGTCCATCCCCTGTAGGGAAATGGACCACCTAAGCAGTTTGGGGTTTTCACCCTTCATCTGATTTAGCCACAAGAGGGGCTTATGGTCGGTCTGAATCTTGAAGTGAGTGCCAAACAAGTATGGCCTCAGCTTCTTCAGGGCCCAAACCACAGCAAAGGCCTCCCTCTCAATAGCTGACCAATTCTTCTCTCTGGGGGTCAGCCTTCTGCTTATAAAAGCAATGGGCTGATCCTGACCATCAAAATTCAGTTGAGAAAGAACAGCTCCCACACCCAACTCAGAAGCATCTGTTTGGACAATGAATGGTTTGGAGTAGTCTGGACTCTTAAGGATAGGTGCTGTGCACATGGCCTGCTTTAGGTCATCGAATGCTTTTTGACAGCCTGCTGTCCACTGAACCTTTTTTGGCATTTTCTTACTTGTCAGTTCATTTAATGGTGTCACAATGGAACCATAGTTCCTGACAAACTTTCTGTAGTATCCAGTCAGGCCCAAGAAAGCTCGAACCTGAGTCTGGGTGGTTGGAGGAGCCCAGTCCCTGATTGACTGTATTTTGCTCTCCAGTGGCTGAACCTGGCCTCCACCTACAAGGTGGCCCAGGTATACAACCTGTGTCTGCCCTATCTGGCACTTGGTGGCCTTGATAGTGAGGCCTGCTGCTTGCAGAGCCTCTAACACTTTCCTCAGGTGGACCAGGTGATCCTCCCAGGTGGAGCTAAAGACAGCAATATCATCTAGATATGCTGCACAGAAGTCATCCAGCCCAGTAAGGACTTGATTCACCAACCTTTGGAAGGTGGCAGGTGCATTTTTCAGACCAAAGGGCATTACCACAAATTGATAATGCCCACCAGGGGTTGAAAATGCTGTTTTGGGTTTGGCATCCTCAGCTAACCTGATTTGCCAATACCCAGCTGTTAAGTCAAATGTACTTAAGTAGTTGGCAGAAGCCAATCTATCTATAAGTTCATCTGCCCTTGGTATTGGATGGGCATCAGTCTTAGTGACTGCATTGAGACCCCTGTAGTCTACGCAAAACCTCATCTCTCTCTTACCATCTTGGGTGTGAGGCTTTGGCACTAGAACTACTGGACTAGCCCAAGGGCTATCTGAGGGTTCAATGACTCCCAATTCCAACATTTTCTGCACTTCAGTTTTTATGCAGTCTCTAACATGATCAGGCTGCCTGTAGATTTTACTCTTGACTGGCAGGCTGTCACCAGTGTCAACCTCATGGGTACACCAATTGGTCTGACTGGGTGTCAGAGAGAACATATGTCTGAAAGACTGAAGAACCTGTTTACAGTCTTTCTGCTGATGTTCAGAGAGGCTGCCACAAAAGACAACACCATCTACTGACCCATCATCAGGATTCTGAGTGAGCAGGTCTGGGAGAGGGTCACTCTCTTCCTCCTGTCCCTCATCTATGGCCATGAGCAAGCTCATGTCCTTCCTGTCGACATATGCTTTGAGCCTGTTGACATGGAGTACCCTATGGGGACTCCTGGGAGTTCCAAGGTCCACCAGGTAGGTGACCTCTCCCTTTTGCTCAAGGATTGTGTGGGGCCCAGACCATTTGTCTTTGAGTGCTGCTGGGGCCACTGGCTCCAGCACCCACACCTTCTGTCCAGGCTGATAAACAGTCAGGACAGCCTTTTGGTCATGCCAAGCTTTTTGAAGTTCTTGACTGGCCTTAAGGTTTTCTGATGCCTTCTCCATATACTCAGCCATCCTGGAGCGGAGACCAAGTACATAGTCCATTATGTTGGTTGCAGGCTTTTTGAGAGGTCTCTCCCATCCTTCCTTCACCAAACACAAGGGGCCTCTCACAGGGTGCCCATACAAAAGTTCAAAAGGGCTGTAGCCAACCCCCTTTTGTGGGACCTCTCTGTAAGCAAACAGAAGGCAGGGCATCAGGACATCCCATCTACGCCTGAGTGTTTCAGGTAGTCCATGAATCATCCCTTTTAGGGTCCTGTTGAACCTTTCAACAAGCCCATTGCATTGTGGATGATAGGGTGTAGTGAATTTGTAATTGACACCACACTCCTTCCACATAGCAGTTAAATAGCTTGACATGAAGTTTGCACCTCTGTCAGAGACAACCTCCTTAGGGAAGCCCACTCTGGAGAACACTCCAACTAGGGCCCTTGCCACCACAGGGGCTGTGGTGGTCCTAAGTGGAATAGCTTCAGGATACCTGGTGGCATGATCCACTACCACCAGTATAAACTTGTGCCCTGATGCTGTCTGGGGTTCCATTGGACCAACAATGTCAATCCCCACTCTTTCAAAGGGCACCCCCACCACAGGCATTGGTATAAGGGGGGCCTTTGTTGTGCCACCTGACTTACCACTGGCTTGGCAAGTGACACAGGAGCGACAAAACTCCTTGGTATCCTCATTCATGTGAGGCCAGTGAAAGTGTGAGACAAGCCTGTCCCAAGTCTTTGTCTGGCCTAAGTGACCTGCTAAGGGAATCTCATGGGCCAAGGTAAGTAGGAAACCTCTCTGAGACAAGGGTACAACCAGCCTCCTGGTCATGCCAGGCTTGGGGTCTCTTGACTCAGTGTACAGGAGTCCATCTTCCCAGTATACCTTGTGGGTACCTGTGGCGTTCCCAGCAGCCTCAGCAGCAGCCTGCTGTCTGAGGGGTTCAAGAGAAGGGCAGCCTAACTGGTCCTTCCCCAGGTCTTCCCTTGAGGGTCCCCCTGAACCCAAGAATTCAACTTGATCAAGTTCAAACTCTCTAGGCTCAGTTTCCCTCAATTCCTGCAGGTCAGCCTCCTCTGAGACTTGATCCACAACCTGGGGCAAGGGGGAAGGCACAGCCTTAACCCTACTGCTCTTTTTCTTGGAAGGTGTCTGGTCCATTGTTCCAGGATCCAGCACCTGTTCAGTGGGGCATCTTCTGGCCTGTGACCTAGTCACAGCAAACACATGTGCTGGCAAACCTAACATTTCCAGATGAGTCCTCTGCTCCACTTCTGACCATTGTGATGACTCCAAATCATTGCCCAACAAACAATCCACTGGGAGGTCTGAACTAACTACAACCTTCTTTTGGCCAGTTACCCCTCCCCAGGAGAAAGCTACAATTGCCATACTATGATTGGTAGTGACATTGCTTGCATTGGTCACCAGGAATTCTGTACCTGGCATGATCTGTCCAGGGTCCACAAAGCTAGGTGTCACCATTGTGACACTGGCACAAGTGTCCCTATAGGCCTGAGCCATCTTTCCATTAATGAAAGGTGTCTGTCTGTATTTGCCCAAAGTATTGGGACTTATATCAGGGGACATATCCACATCCCCTGTACAAACAAGGACAGCCTGAGTGAGTGTACCAACTAAGTTGTCACACCCCTCAGAACCCAGGGTTAACCCTACTAAACCCTTGGGAGGTGCACTACCACTGCTGGCTGTACTAGGGGGCACAGGTGCCTTAGGGGCTGCAGTGGCAGGAGTCTGCCCTCCTCCTTTCTTGGTGCACTCACTAAACCAGTGAGTTTTACTTTTGCAGTATTGGCACCACCTTTTAGATTGGCCTTCTTTCTTCTTTTGGGGAGCCTGACCCCCACCCTCTTTGGGTTGTTGGGGACCTGTCGAAGACTTCTGGTCATTTTGTTCCCCCTTAGAATCTTTACCCTTCTGGTCTGCTTTCTTCTGACCACCTTGATTCTGGCCCTGGTTCTGTTTAACTCTTGTTCTAACCCATCTGTCTGCCTTCTTTCCCAATTCTTGGGGAGAGGTCAGATCTGAGTCAACAAGATGCTGATGCAACAACTGGTTCTGACAATTGTTTAAAATTTGCTCTCTCATCATCAAATTGTACAATCCTTTATAATCAGTAACCTTACTGCCCAGCAACCAGCCCTCAAAAGCCTTAGTGGCACAATCTACAAAGTCAGCCCAATCTTGAGACTGAGTTTTCTGGGTATCCCTGAACAGCACCCTGTACTGCTCAGTGGTTAGGCCAAACCCATCAACCAGTGCATTTTTCAAGACTTGGTAATCATTAGCATCCTCCACCCTTGTGGTGAGGAGCTTGTCTCTTCCTTTACCCTCAAAGGAGAGCCACAAGATAGCTGCCCACTGACTTGGGGGAACACCTTGCACAGTGCAGGCCCTCTCCAAAGCAGTAATCCATTTGTGGATGTCATCCCCTTGTTTAAAGGGGGGCACTATCTTACCAAGGTGTTTTGTATCAAAACTCCTTTCCCTATTGCTAGGTACAATGCTGCCACCAGTGGGGACTGTCCCACTCAATTGTTGCTCTCTAGCAAAGGCAAGCCTCTCTTTGGCCAGGGCAAGTTCTTCCCTTTCAATCCTCAGATTGGCTGCCTTTTCCTTAGCTTCATACATTCTCCTCTGGGGAGATGTCATTCCCCTTTGAGAGGAACGTTGAGAGCCATTGGTATGAAGGGATCTGATAGAGCCTCTTGATAGAGATCTATCTCGTCCATTCCCAATGTTAAGCTGACCTGAGAGTGGCCCCAAGGGTCCCCTAGTGCCCATCTCATGTCTGCTTAAGTTGGACCTGGTTAGTCTGCTGACTTCTACCTGTTCCTTTTCTGCCTCATCCCCTGATACCAAATCATCATCCTCATCATCAGCATCATCTGCTTCCTGAAGAGGATGGTCCTGGGCATCAAAGGGACCCTGTAAGGAGGGCATGTTGCCATCTGAATTAGAAGGGTCTGGGTTACCAGCCCTCCTTGCATCATGAGTCTCTAAGAGACCAATCAGAAAGGCAGTTGTGGGGTTAGACCCCTGCTTAATCTTCCTAGAGGTACACACTTGTCGTAACTCATGGAAGCTAAGCGCAGTATATCTTGAAGGGATGACCTGTGGAGGGTCAACTGACACAAGGGGAACCTCAGTGTTTCCTCCTTTGTCCGACATACTGTTTCTAGTGTGGTGTAAGTGATGCACCTACCTACACTATGTGTTTACCTACTGATCCCTTGCTAAGAGTTGCAGCCAAGGTGTGCTAAGCCTTGAGGAGCTACAACAGCTGGTTCAGTAGAACTCAGAGTATTCTAAGCTTTAGTTATGTGTACCTAACAGTACTTATGTGATCTTTCAACAAGATATTCTTAGGATACGTGTGGTAAAACAACAGCAAGCTCAAATCCCAACCGCTGCTCACCAATGTGAGAAGGTGGCCTGATATGCAGTGCTCACTATTCTAGTGAACACTATGTATCAGTCCAGCAACCCTTATTGATGATTGGTTGTAAGTCAACCTTATAGACCAGCTATCCTAGTAGCGTGGATACGAGCAGTCTAAGGCTAAAGACTCGAGAGGGCGTGTTAAGCCAGCTGTTTACCACACATATACCCCTTGAATACCCAGTGAAAGGACACCACACAAGTGTTATGAAAATAAACAGTTATTTATTAAAGATCACAACAGCCCTGTACTCTTTATGAGGACAGGGTACTAAGCACAAACCAAAACTCTTACAAAAATACTTAAGTTAGCACAGTATATACAAATGCCCGAGGGGCACGGAAAACCATATACTCTGAAAGTGGAATGCGAAATTCCTAGCAGGTAAGTACAGTACTAATAGCTTTTGGAATCGCTAGGACTTGACTAGGGAATCGTTAGATTATGTCTAGGAGGCCTAGGGGACTCGGGTGCAGTGTGTGCACTCTCACGCGAGATGCGGGACAAAAGTCTATGGTAGCTAGGAATTAGAAAGTTAGTGTTCTCGGGCGAACCCGACCTGGTAGGGAGAAAACGAAAGTAGATTCTGACCCTTGGATAGTGAGGCTATGCTGGGGCACCGAAATGCCGAAGTTACCTAGCCCAGGGGCTGCAGCTGCATAGGTCTGAAAAGACGTCGGGAATCCTCGTAGACGGACCAGGAGCCGGAAGAAAAGATGCTGGCCGGTGACCAGTGAAGAAAGTTCAGTCGGATCCAAGCCTGGATCTTGAAGATAGATGACACCTGAAAGCAGAGGGGACCAAGTTCGAGACTACTAGCCAGTAGTCAGTGGGCACCAGGAGGGCACCGGATGGTAGCCACCTCGACTAGGTGAGTGGGTGACGCTTGACTCGAAGATCTCACGGACCAGGAGGCGTTGTCGGCGACCAGGATGGAGGATCGAGCTGTCCCACGAAGATAGAAGCTGTCGGCGTCGCTGGACCCAGGATTGGGCAACAAAGCCTTGGCAAATTCAAGCCCACGCGGTGGACCTAAAATGGCGTCTGGAGTGGACCAGGAGGGTCCGGGGTGCCTCTCTTGAAGAAGGAAGCAAAGGCCAGCCTGGAGCAACCAGACCAGCAGTCGTGAAGTCGTTGGGCGTCGTTCAGAGGGCCACAAGCCAGCCGGCTAGTAGCCAAACAACGCGGTGCACAGCAAACAGCAGAAGGGCCCCACGCAGATCGTGGAGATGCAGGGGGGCTGATCTTGGGTGCTGGAGCTGCGCAGGGTCGGGGCTTCTCGGACCCCAAAGCACTCACCAGTGGAGGACACGGTGGGCTTGCAGTAAAGATGTCGTGCAGTCTTGGCGATCGTCGGTCCCTTGAGGTCTCGTCGCACTCACGGTTCTCAGCTGGGCTGTAGAGGTGAGTAGAGGTCAGAGGGGCCAGGGAAGCCGGGTCTCGTCGAGCTGGGTCGTCGGATTCGTGATGAAGGACTTGCAGCAGACCGCAGTGTTCTTTAGGATGGTGCCTGCGGATGCAGGGTGACTACTCCTTAGCCACAAGGGAGAATCTTGAAGAAGCAATCGTGAAGTCCTTTCGAAGAAAGTGGTATCTTGATTCCAAAGATGATCTAATTTTAACAGGGGGCCCGCTCCCATCTTTATACTAAAAAAGGGGGCTGACCCGGTGACTAGGTCCTGCCTATGGGTGGGACTAGGTGGGGGGTGGTTACACCCCTCAGCCATGCCGGACTTCCCCCGGCCAGGGGCTGGTGTGCCCCTGGAACTGGTTCAGACCGGCCTATGCGTAGTGAGCACCGGGGTGCCACTCAGCAGTCACCTTCCTGTAAAGCCCTGCCTACCCAGGATACACAAAACCATGTCTGGGACGGTGCTAGCACCGCCCCTGACAGGAAACCCTTTGTCCAGGCTCCCCTCGCTGGAAGGACTCCCAGCTGCAGGGGGTCAGACTCGTGTCTGTGGTGGCAGCATCCATTTTGTGGAGCTGAGGCTTCAGTTAACTTTAACCGGGGTTCACAGTTACATACATGTCGTGTCCCTCTAGAAGGGTGGAATGCTAACCCCGTCGCCAGAATTGGCGAGGGGTTAGTATTCCAATTCGTATGACACCTTACTCGACATGTTTTGATAAAGCAATACCAAAGATAGCATTTAACCGCGAGGATTATAATGCACTTAAGAGTATATGGTATGCGATATCATGGAACAGCTATTAGGACTTGATTCCGCAAGCTGCAGACAGGCTCAGCTCGTGCCAGAGCACCATCTCACACGATTCCAAGCACTCTGCCTTCAGGATTGTCAAGGCCTGCCATAGGAGTGACTGATAGGAATCTGTGTGTCCATTTTAGGGTTAGGTATAGGTATACTACACCTACAGCAAAGGGTGATTACACGACTTTGCCCCAGCTGTCATGCAGCCAGTTGTGTCAAATTTAGGAGGCCAGCCAGGGGTGGCATAATACATGCTGCAGCCCCTGGCAGCCCTGGGTACACCTATGCCCTGAGTTACAGGGTCTGATAAGGTGGCCCTAGTACCAATTGGTAGATGCACCTAGGGTACATGAGGTAATTTAGAAAGAGAACAGCCAGGCTGTGGGTCTGATTGGCAGGCCCACAGCCAGAGAAAGTCGTAAACCAGTGAAACAAAAGCAAAAAATCTGGGTGATCATAGGATTGCAGACCCTACTCTCCTACAATATATATCAATGTTCTAGTACAATAAATCTCAAAAACAGCACAACGGAATACTGGATGGCTTCCCAAAGATAAGCAATTTCAAAAACTTGATTGGAGGTTTATTTCATTCTTTATTGTTTGAAATTCTTTAAAACATTACAGAATTGCTTGTCGCCAATGCGTTTCATCCCTCTTGGGACTTTTTCAGGGCTTAAATGTAATATTCTGACAAATATTCACGTGAACCTTCAAAGAGCACCTGCACTGATGGGATTGTATATTATTCGAAAAGTATCACGACCGTCGGATAGAAACTCCAATCTATTAGAAGCATGAAATGTCTATCCCAATCCCAATTATCTTATATTCGACCTCTGACCATGGTACGGTCCATCCGTAAGATTCCAGGTGTATGTTGTCCACAGTAATCGCACCAGTCCCACGGTCACACAAACAGGATTGAGCATGAGTTCTCATCCTGCTTGCGGTTCTGTAGGACCAAAGGCTGGCATTGGTCAGCCTCTCACTTTCTGATTCTGTTGGGAGTAAAAGGAGGAAATGTAAAGTTCACTATTGCTCTGAACCAGTGTAACTCTGTTGAATGAAAGCTGACACCTGTAACATCTATCTATGCTACCTGACATATTTAAGGTAATATTGATATATGAGAGCTTTAAACATTTACAAGGAGCAAGAGATGGAGAAAACCACAAAGGGGAAAGAAGGAGAAAGATAAACACAGCGAAACCGCCAGAGGCAGGACACTGCAGGAGTGAGATACAGGGGCAGGGTGTGTCTGGTAGTGGATAAAAGGGGCATGTAGTGGTTTCAAGACAACCAGCCTTGGAATGTAGCGTGCCTACATTTATTAGCACCGCTGAGGACTTCTTAGCATTGCTTTGGGTACCGAAACATATTCTTTTACAAATTAAGCACTGGTGAGAGCACCGTTAAACTTCACTAGAGTCATTACACGCACAAGGAGGAGGTGTGAGCTTCGCCACTCAGAATACAGCAAGCACAATGATAGCATCCATAACCTTACCTTTCTTTCACTGCTATATTTTCGGAAAAAAACTTTATAGTGCATAAGAATAATTTAAACATAGAAATGTCAATGAGCTTAACAAATCAGACGCCTCCAGCATTATTCTACCTAGATATTGTACCCCAAACAGTACAATAGAGTTTAAGTGCAAATCACTACAAAATTATCTAACATGAGACCCTATTTCCAATGTTAGCAAGTGGGTGATGTTTATGAACTTCCAACACCTTCTACACCATATGTACCCCCCCCCCCAATCTTAAAACTGCAAAAACTGAACTCCTGGTGAAAAATCAGACGTTCTGGGCTCTGCAAAAACTGGACATCAGGTGAAAAATCAGATGCTCTGGGATCCTCAAGACGCAAAAAATAGTACATGTTCTTCTCTCAAACATGAGTGGACGTCACAGAGACAAACACGAAACTAGCAAGGGACCTGCTTCTGACCACTGACGTGACCTTCAAGGCTACAGACTCCAGATTTCACCAGAACTGTGCTCTCCATATCAACAACGACTACTCTATATTTCCTGCCAAAGCAAAGCTCCAACCAGCTACCAGCCCTTTGTGCCGACAACGACTCTTGGTGATTTTGGGCAAAGGCCCAGAATATTTGCAAAAGCTCCTTACAATCTATCGTCCCATCAAAAACCTGAGATCGGCAGGAGCCATGCTGTTCAAACTCCCTCGCACCCGTAGAGCCAAGAAGGGTGGCCGCTCTTTTAGACACATGGCCCCTAAGCACTGGAATGAACTCCCACTGGATCTTCGCATGGAACCTTCAGAAATCAGATTCCGCGCCAAACTCAAAACGTATCTGTATCCAGGCATCAACCACCCTTCCTACATCTGACCCCCGCTTTCACTCTCCTTCACTTCTGTTTCTTGAGATGTAGTAGCCTTCTAGCGCGGGGACACACTATATCTAGTGTAGCCAGGCGCTATAAAAATGGCTTTATTATTATTATTATTATTATTCCTCTCCAATGTAAAGTTCAAGCTGAGGCATCTCATGTGGTACAAGTCTAAGTTAGACGATAAACTATCAACCAGGATGAACCTGGTCCCTGTATCCAACTCAAGCTCCATCACAGTTGCCCTGAACTTTTGACTTTGACCCGTCCCAGCACGGCCAGATAAATGCGATGGGTGCTTTGTGTTTTTTATTGCTATTTTTACTTACAATTTAAAAATGAATATCAATAATTCCAATTATTGGAATTGTATCATTTTGGTGTCAGTTAACTTATTAAAATGTTCTCTATTTTGCTAAATTGTTTTGGAACTTTTCATGTGCAGTGTATTCACCCTATTTCTGTTTGTGTGCTGCATAAATACTTAAGCAAAAAGAACTATCAATGGGCAAAATGCAGAACAATGTTATACATTCTCCCTAGTACAGCGATCTGGGCCTAAATCCATTGTTTTTTTTTATCACCATGCCATTCCAGTTTGGACCCAACCCTAAGCAAATGAGTATTGACCCTGCACCCAATGGGAACAGTCCTGCCCGAACTGCCAGGTCATTGTTTAAAAAAAGTATTAAATAATAATAGAAATGTGTTTTTTACATTTGGTAGGAATATATTAGTTAATTTCAATAATAGGATTATTATTAACTATTAGTATAATCAAATGTTTTCAGAAAACAAGTAAACCGGAGCCCTACACAATTACAAGGGTGCTGCCTCTATGTTCACATAGTTTTCACCACCTCTGAGGCCAGGGATGGATGTATGTCGTTACAACGCATGCTTTTACAACACATGCCTTTAGGATGCAACTTTTACAACGCAAGTCTTTACAACGACTTGCGTTGGGGGGCGCTGGATAGTGAATAGTTTAATTTACTATTCCATCTCCAGTCCCCGTGGATAGTAGGGAAGGTGTTGGATAGTAAATTAAAACTATTCCCTATCCTAGAGCGCCCCCCAGCGCAAGTCGTTGTAATGACTTGCGTTGTAATGGTTGCGTCGTAAAGGTACTGCGTTGTAAAAGATGTGTTGTAAACGCTGTTCCCCGCCAGGGATAGCAATGATAGTGCCAGGGGTTGAAAGAGGCAAGGCAGGAATCACAGTGTGACTCTTAATGCAATCCACAGATAGCTGATAGCGCCTGTGTTCATCCACCACTAAAAGCAGACTTCCTGGTCACCAGTCCACTGTGGGTTTTCCTTTGCCCTATTTGGCCAGTCCATTATTCTCCATATCACTATCTTTTCCATTGGTATAGCTATCAATGGTGCAGCAGGCGCAGTGTCACTGGGAAACATGTGTCTGAGTTCCTCTTCACCCCAGTTATTGTACTTTGCTACCAAACATGTAGTAGAAGGGCCTATTTTCAGGTCTAGCCTAGAGTCAGCATGCATGCGCTGCTCTGTGAGACTTTATTTATCTACAATATGGGCTTAAACCAAGCCCATCAACTGCCACTCGCTGTCTGCTGTGCGAATCAGAAATACTGGTCCCCTATCAGTGGACTGCTTTCCAAAGTCCCTCCCCTGGGTGCTTGGTTGACACATAGGTGATTTCAGTAAGAGAACATTTTTGTTGGCCATTGTACTACTTTCACTCTTCCTCCTGTTACAGGGTGCGAAGGGTGAGAAGTACCGGGTTTTTATGGACCCAGCGGTGCCAGGGAGAACACCTGAAAACTTCGAGTCCTTCCTGTTTCAGACTACAGAAACACAGAGTCTTCTTGGTGAAGTCAAAGATCGTATTTATTGGCTGCAACCAGTAACAGGTATCCTAGCAGTACAACAGCATGTATGTTCTCAGGCGACTGCTCAAAATTACACAGCCAGTCTTCTTCTTTTATACAAAACAATAAGTCTCAGCCAAACATTCCTTATTTTACAGTTGACCATACACATATTTTTACTACAAAGAAAAAGCAGAGTCATGATGTCAAACACATATTTCAGTTCGTCAAGCCCATAATTGATTACCCAGCAAGCCCCAGTATTTCCATCAGATATCGACAGACCCCTAATAAAATCGGGCACCTCCTCCTCGTAAAGCAATTCACAAAACAACAGAAAGGGACAGGTGTATGTAAGATTAGGCGTGGTTTGTGTGCGATGAAAGGTTTATGATATGTTGTGCCTTGATACTGATCTCGCTCGGCCACTGGGAAAGGACCTGGCCGAACAGGTTTGGCTGCAGGCAGTGGAGTTAGCTTGCCCAGGTCATGGTGGAGTCAGCAAAGGTGCACGTGTCCTTCGGACTCGTCTTGGCTTTAGTCATTGCCTTTATGTGAGCGCTGCGGGGGAAGCTGCCACCAGGGAAGCTAACGCTCTGGGGAGGACCTGCCACACAATCCTGTTGCCATGAGGGGAACGGCTGTAGACTCACTTGTGCCAGCATCCCGACCGCCGCGAGGGCAAGGGACTACATCCCCCAGGTGCCCCGGCGGTCGGGTGACGTCAGCGGAGCGCCCGGAGGCGCGGGCCAAAGGCAGGAGAGCCGAGCGCTGTTGGCGAGCGCTGCGGGGGAAGCTGCCACCAGGGAAGCTAACGCTCTGGGGAGGACCTGCCACACAATCCTGTTGCCGTGAGGGGAACGGCTGTAGACTCACTTGTGCCAGCATCCCGACCGCCGCGAGGGCAAGGGACTACATCCCCCAGGTGCCCCGGCGGTCGGGTGACGTCAGCGGAGCGCCCGGAGGCGCGGGCCAAAGGCAGGAGAGCCGAGCGCTGTTGGCGAGCGCTGCGGGGGAAGCTGCCACCAGGGAAGCTAACGCTCTGGGGAGGACCTGCCACACAATCCTGTTGCCGTGAGGGGAACGGCTGTAGACTCACTTGTGCCAGCATCCCGACCGCCGCGAGGGCAAGGGACTACATCCCCCAGGTGGCCCGGCGGTCGGGTGACGTCAGCGGAGCGCCCGGAGGCGCGGGCCAAAGGCAGGAGAACCTCTTGCACCGCGAGTCGCGCGAGGGAGCGGCCGGGCTAAGGCCGGGACAAGGGCGGGACCATCTAAGGCCATCATAGGACAGAGGAGGCCGGGACGGGCCACCCCCACTGGCCGTGCATTTAAAAGAGGTAAGACATCTTGTGCTAAGTCATTCCCAGTCCCCGTAGGTGCCTGCTGCTACTTACGACATGTCTTCTAAGGGGGCCCCGAAAATTCCTACTGTGACAAGGGACCTGGCCAAGGGGACGATGGTTCACTACTTAATCAAGACAACACCGTCTACTGTCCAACAACCTGTAAGAATAGAACGAGAACGATTGTCTACCGACTGTTCCTATAGTGATATCACTCCCCCTCAGTCTGCCGTCGCATCACCAAATCTATCATTTCTGGAGGAACTTAATAGTTTATGCAAATCCAAGTATGCGGCCGTTAAGTCGACATCAGAGCACATTAATGCCTCCTTTTGTCCTACAGTCATCACAAGCCCCCAGCCCAGTACATCATCCCCACCCTATGGAAACCTCCTGGGTACTTCCCTCTGCCCACCTGAAACAGGTAACACGAACCCTATAATGTCTTTCCAGGACCTTTCTGGTGAAAGAAAACGATCAGCGGACAAACATACAGGCACCCAAGCTAAGGAGAAAAAATTGCTTGCACCCCCAATTTCACCAACCCTCTTGGCCCAGATACAAACTATGATTAACGCCGCAATACACCCTTTAATAGAAAGAATGAACGATCTTGGGGATAGGATCGCGGCAATAGAGGAAATGACCAAGACAAACTCGCTACTCCTAAAAAACATGGCAGACCCCAATCAATTACAGCCTTTATGCGACACTGTAAAGCCTTTAACAACTCCACAAAGTAATGTTCATCAACTCCGACGGGCAACACCAGGCATGCTAACTCAATCCAGCGAGAAAGTTCCCACTAAAATAAAAACAACACACAGCTGTTCCTTTAAAACGGGGCTGAACAAAGTAACCACACCACCTAAAGGGCCACTTCCCAAGATAAGGAACATGCAACGAAAAACAAATCACATCCATTTACCACCGGAGGCTGCCCCGTTCGTGGGTGTCCTTTCTGGGGTGCCTGAACTCACAAAGGGAAAAACTGAAAGTGAACAGGAGCTGAGAAATAAGGCACTATTTTGGCTAACAAAGAATAGACCCCTACCCCCTGACATCGACGGTAGAATACAATGTGTTAGAAGGGTGGGATGGTTAGGTCCGCTTCGAAAAGAGAGATCCGGTGATCTGGTGCTGATAAAGTTTATAAACAGCAATGTTGTCCCTTACCTCCAGTCTTGGAAACCACAGATAGGAGATGGACCTATACACACCTGGGGACTATCTGATTTTTATCCCAGAGAATCACTTCACCCCCATACAAGATCAACGAAGAGACTAACATTTGGTTGGGCCAAAACGGCTCCGGGGTGAGGGGCATTTAATATCCAGACTCTGACTTGATATACTATTGATTTGGTACCTGACCTCTCTTAAAGATTTTATGCTATAATGTTATTTACTGTGATATGATTTGAAATGTAATGGTGTATATTTTTTGCAATGTGCTTTTATGATTTTATACCTAAAAATCGAATAAAGCTAAAGCTACAACAGGTGAGGGCAATCACAAAATGGATGCCGTTCACAAAATGTAACCCGAGGGTTCGTGACGGAAATGCCGATTTCAGGGTGATCCCAACACTCGATCGTGACGAAAATGCTTGTGTATACCGCACTCGCCATTTGCGGTTCGCTGATACCAAATTGTCATGAATCGACGATGTTTATAACACAGGTTCAGAATTCTCAGTACCACAGACCCTCCTTTTGCCCTTACATAGGCAATAACCTATACTCAATTTAATCTGAGTCCAGGTCTGTGTTCATAAAGTCATTTAGATGTTGCTGTAGAATCATCCTATGTAGCTTGTTTCTTGATACATGTTTCCTTACACACGATGTAGCACGGAGGCCACATATTGCAGGAGCGCACTGTACACACAGACAGAACAGAAAAAGGATGGCTAAAACCAACCCAATGACTATCAAAATCTTCCATCCCCAGGTGGATATCAGTCCCCAGAACCACCCCACCAATGACCAATCTCCTTTATCCGTGTGGATAGATTCGGAGATTTTATGCAGTTTGGAGATGGCCTGGTAGACTGTCGGGGCGTTATCTGGGATGAAGATGCAGCAACTTGATTGGATCACTTTATATACCCCACCTCGGTCTGCAAGTATGACGTCTAGTGTGACCCTGTTTTGAAGAGTCATAAGGCGATCCGACTGGAGCTCGGCAGTCAAATTGCTAAGGGCACCGGCTGTTTCAATGACAGTGGATTCAACCACCCTTGTCAATAGCCTTATGTTCCTGCTGTTCACCATAGGCCCCCAAAAAGGCAGAAAACCCCTTAAGAAATCTCCAAATTATTGTCCGGCAGTGTCATCTTTACTCATGACACCTCGAACTATCCTTGTCTTATGGTAATCTGCCGCGGCCGTGTAGGTGGGAGGCAACAGGAACGAAACAAAACATGTGCCCGAGAAGTCAGGGGGCAACCATGTATAGGCTCTATCATGGCAGATGAAATAGGTGTCCCTAGCTGCCAGGAACAAAGGGGAAGTCTGAGATGCGAAAACATATGTCTCAGTGCAAACACTTCTCCCTAACTGCGCTCTGGGATTTTTACCATTACCTTGCAGACACAGGCGACCCTGATGGGGTACTATCCAAATTGGGGAGGATCTCTTTGCTCGCTGGTTCTCACTCAAAGTGGCTCTATACCCTGTTATGTTCCATCTATCATAAGCCTGCAACTCATCTCTCTGAATCATTCTATACAAATCAATGTTCCTGCTCATGTTCGTTATCCCCACTACCAATGCTTTGTTGCTCAGGTTACTTCTCGTGGAACGTGTGGGATATGGTTCGATGGCGTATATGAACATTGTTTGACATGCCCACAAAGAACCATTGTAACTAAACGGTAAGACCAAGTACGGGATACCCTTATCTGTCGTGTGTGGCATGAGACCACACACCCAACAATTAATTGTGTTAACTACTAGCTGGTGTTGGTGCAGGAGCTGAACAAAGGAATTATTGAAAAAGATGGATCTCCTAGCGGACTCTTGTTCAGGCAGAGGGTGGAAAGAATGCGGGGAGGCAGTAGAAGGAGATGTAGGTTGCACAGTAGGCATAAACGTTACTTGAAAAGAGAATGTCACATAACCAATTAAGAACATCATTATGCTCAACAGCAAAAACAAACATAATACTAAAAAACGTTTTGTTGTAGTTAATTTACATAATTTCTGTTGGAAAGTCATTGTCCGTGCAGGTCTCTCCAACTCAAGGAAATCCATCCTTTCTAATTGCTGCCCGCGGTGGTAGGTTGATTCTGCTAAAGAATGCTTCTGTTAGTCCAGGGCAACTCCCTTAGACCAACCAGAACCGTCGACCTTATGTCTCAGGCTGCACTCAGAAGACTTTAAGCAACCGCGGCCTCAGCAGCTGAACCTGGATGGCGGTTCAAAAGGAAAAAATGAGTAGATCCTCGGTGAAGAGGCTAACCTGCAATCACTAAAAATCAAAAAAACACTCTATTTTGCTTTTATTTGTCCATGACTCTCGGTCTCAAATTATAATGGTTTCTTTCAGGAAGTTCTTGGTTCTTAAACAATAGTTCAGGCTCTGTAGTGTTCAATTGAATTGACGGTGGCACAGCTTCTTGCAACACATTATCGTTTTTCAGTTCAGAAGTTGTTCCTTTTACACGAGCGTCGCTGAAGGGTAGAAAGAGTGGCACAGTCTCCGTTTCAGAGTCAGCAATCCCCTCCTGGACCCACCGGTCGTACGGCAAGGGCAACGGAACCTGCTTACAATGGGCGCTGTGCACCCAATTCTTTTTGCCGTGGACACGTACTGCAGAGCGGATAGCCAGCAACACTTGGAAGGGTCCGGACCAGCGAGGCTGCTCGTTCTTGGTTCGCTGGAAGTTGCGCACCAGGACCCAGGTGCCAGGTTCAATTGTGTGGCCTGGATCGTCAGACGCTTGTGGTAAAGAGTTGTGGACCTGTTGGTGTAAGACACGCAATTTAGTCATCAATTCGTACAAATAATCAAGCAGTACAGGGTGTTCTACCTCGCTAAACTTGGTGGGCCTTGGCACTCCCCAAATGTTGGCCGGACGGCCGAACACTATCTCGTACGGACTAAGTCCCAGTCGCGAATGCGCAGTCATTCTTGTTGATAGGAGTGCTAAAGGCAGGGCGTCAGGCCATTTAAGACCAGAGCTTGCTTGAATCTTGGCCAATTTCAGTTTTAATGTACCATTATAGCACTCTACTAATCCAGCTGATTGGGGTGATTTGCAGCGTGGAACTTCTGATGAATGCCTAGCCCTTCACATACTCTCTTCATCACTCGACCCACAAATTCACTTCCGTTATCACTCCAGACCATTCTCAGCATTCCAAATCTAGGGAAGAACTCTTTGACAAGAGCCTTAGCTGTGGACAAGGCAGTGTTGTCCTTTAAGGGGTATGCCTCTACCCATCTTGAAAAGGCACAAACAACAACGAGTACGTATTTTAAATTGTTGCACCTTTCCATGTGGATGAAATCTAGCTGCAGAACCTCGAACGGATACGTTGGAGGCGCAAAATGACCGGCTGGAGTTGGGGTTCCCCTACCAGGATTGTTTTTCAAACACACCATGCAATTCTTGACCACATTCTCTGCACACTTGGGTATGCCAGCATTTTGCCATACCGGAGCTAACAACTTACAAATCCCTTTCACACTGATATGAGCCATACCATGGGCCATTGTCACTACTGCAAGCACATACGCATCAGGTAACAACCATCGCTGATGTTCTGACAATTCGACCCAACAACCATTCGCATCCAGCCTATCTTTACTTTCTTTCCATTCATTCAACTCTTTCTCTGAAACTTCAGCTTGAATCGACTTTACGCTCTCTATCGTGTCTTCACACATTCCAACATCACCAATCCATCTTGCAGGACCTGCAACATACATTCGACTCATCACATTTCTTGCAGTTTCTTTCACGACTTCGTCGGCAAATGCATTACCACGACCGACATCATCCGTGACCTTTTTGTGTGCACTGCACTTCACAATCGCAACTTCTAACGGCAAGGTCAGTGACTCAAGGAGCTCATTCACCAACTGACCATGCTGGATCTTAGCACCATGCGAAGTCAGAAAACCACGTTCACGCCACAAACGTCCAAAACTATGAGCCACACCAAACACATACTGACCGTCAGTGTACACATTCACTCGTTTGCCTTTCGCCAACACGCACGCTCTCGTAAGTGCAATCAACTCTGCCGCTTGTGCTGAGTTATGTGGGATTCGTGCAGCTTGGACAATCGTATGCAAAGTCGTGACCGCATATGCCGCAGTCGTATCACCATTCGGAAGCTTAAAGCACGAACCATCAACCCACAAAGTACCATCACATTCAGTAAGAGGAGTGTCGCTCAAGTCCACTCTCCCTGTTGTATCTTCTTCTGTCCTAAAGAAACAGTTGTGCTGCTTTTCAGCATTCTCTGTCTCAACTGGAATCGGCAACAACGTGGCTGGGTTTAATGTGTTGCATCTTTTAATATGGACATGGCTTGCTAACAAGGTCAAATCATAACCTGACAATCGAGCACTAGTTAAGTGCTGTGTCTTGGTTCTATTCAATAAGGTATCCACTGCATGTGGAACCATTACAATTAGGGTATTGTCCATCACCAAACCAGCAGACTGTCGAATAGAAACAGCTGCTGCGGCTGTGGACCTTAAACAACCCGGCAACGCCCTCGCTACCGGGTCTAACGTCGACGAGAAATACACGCATGGACGTTGTTTGTCCCCAAAAGACTGTATCAACACTGATAATGCACATCCTTCTTTCTCATGGACATATAGTATAAAGGGCTTACTGTAGTCGGGGGTACCCAACACAGGAGCCGAACACAACGCATCACGCAAGTCGGCAAAGCTTTTCTGACACTCTTCAGACCACGGAATGGGATTCGGTGTATCCTTACACGTTAATGCCACCAAAGGTTTGGCCATCAGGGAAAAATTTGGTATCCATTGCCTACAATATGATGTAATGCCCAAGAAAGCACGCACTTCTCTCTGTGTCTTTGGTACACTCAATTCTGCAATTGCCTGATTTCTCTCTGGGGTCGGTTTCCTTCCCTCCTTCGATAAGAGGTGACCTAAGTAGGTCACTTCTTGTCGACAATATTGTAATTTCGATAGAGACACTTTGTGATGTAATTTAGACAAATGACGCAATAACAACAAAATGGCTTCTTTACAAATCTCCTCAGTATCTGCAGCGACTAACAAATCGTCTACGTACTGGATAAGCGTAGCGCCATCAGGTAAAACAAGCGTGTCAAGCTGTATTTTTAAAGCTTGACTGTATATGGATGGACTTTCACAATAGCCTTGAGGAGCGCGTTTGAAGCGGAAGCTTCGCCCTCCTAAACTGAAGCCGAAAATGTCTCTGCTCTCCTCGGCAATCGGGATGCTGAAGAAAGCATTCTTCAAGTCAATCACCGAAAACCAAGTGGCGGAAGCTGGAATCATAGTCAATAGGGTAGTGATATCAGGGACAACCGGAAACTGTGGCACAACAACTTTATTCACCTCTCTAAGATCAATCACAAACCTGTAAACAGGAGGTTGGGAAGGATCAGTACGCTTCAAGACAGGCAGGACAGGACTATTACAAACATTGCCTCTCTTCTCTTCAATCACATCTTTTTCGATCAGATCATAAATGATCACTAGCAACGCCTTTTCACCTTCGCTAGAGATCTTGTATTGGGGAATACGCGGCATTCCAACATTGGCTTTCAATGTCACAACATATGTCGGTATTTCCAAAAGACCCACATCGTTAGGACCTTTAGCCCAAAGAACATCCGGGAGACAAGACAATTCTGTCGGGAGCGTGTCTTTCGATAAATACATCGGAGAAACCAATTTCTTTCCTAATGTAAGTCGTACTCCAGAAGGAGAACAGTACAAAGTCGCATACAATCTTTTCAATAGGTCCAATCCTAACAAGTTTTCGACACAACCCGTCGTCAGAATAAGGGGTGCCTCGAGTTCACAAGGTCAAACAGAAAGAGACATAGGACTAGAAATCGGGTTCCTAACCGGGGCGCCAGAAAAACCTACTGAAACATTCATTTCGCCAGACAAAGGTGCGCCAGGGAGTTTCGAGTACATAATAGAACTCTTTGTAGCACCAGTATCCAACAGAAAAGGTTCTGACACACCTGATGTAATCACCTCAACGTAGGGTCCACTCTGATCTACTGGAACTGAAACCACTCCCTCTCTTTGTCCATGGCTGTCCTAGCAATCATTATTATTCACATCTTCTTCTTCTGCGTAGTAGTCATCAGCATAGTACTGAGCCATCCTACCAGATGCATTATTCTGCTGATCAAAACTATTCATAGAATTCTGAGACGGAAAGGATCGCACCTTTTGCAGGAACGCACCGCGTCCCCTCCCTCTAGGAGCCTGTTGAATACTTCGACCTCTTGCACCAGGAGCACCGTTCGTGCGTTGTAACAAAACCGGACAACTATTCTTAAAGTGACCCTCTTTCTTGCAATATGCGCACTGATTGGGTCCATACTGTAAACGTTGTTGAGGAAACTCATTTCTTTGCGAGTTCCCCGAATATTGCTGAGGCTGTTGATAATCGCGCTGACTATTGGTACATGGTGGATAAGCTTGCTGTAAAAGAACTTTAGTCTTCAATTCCTTAGTCTTCTTATCCGCTTTTTCTAACTCATCTTTGCGCCTGTTTTCATAGTACTGGGCCGTAGCTAAAATCTGTGCTGATGTGGAAACAGCCCAAGCACTCTCAGAATCCTTCAACTTATTGCACAATTCAGGAAGTAAATTATGTACAAATTTGTCGACGAACAATCTCTGGCCACCCTCTGTAGCCATGTCCTGACCACTCTGATCTGCAAAAGTTTCTTCAAACCGTGTGAAAAAGTCAGACACAGTCTCATCTTTCTTCTACTTACATGCGGACAACTTGTCCCAGTTAACGCGCAATTCAGGCATTAGAGTTTTCATATAAGTAATAATTCTACCAGGGAGGTCAGATATTAAAGGCTTGGGTTTAGCACCACCAACTTGTCTGTTATCTATAGCAGCAATATTAGCCCATGTATCACCTAACTCCTGATCGTGATCCGTATGACGAATCTTTCCCCATAAAGGCTGTGGAACAACATTTCCAAACAACATGTCTATATCGGCTAAGTACATAATGCATGAGCTTACAGTCTGTGATAACTCCTTATAATACCCTGTAGGATTTTAACGGGGGTCAGGTATTGTCTGTTTGAGAGCCAAAACTTCAGATCTCTTCCAAGGAACATGCACCCATACACGCTGAAAATGCGGCGGAATGGCTGGATTGGCATTTGCGTCCCCTTCCCTCCAAACCGGTGGAACCTCTCTCATGGGATACCGTCGCGCCTTTTTTCCTACTGGGTGTGTCATGCTCAGATGATGACCGGGAAGTGCCTCCCTTACTCCAATACGACAACAGTATCGCAACCGCTCTCTCAACGTCAGTGCCTACGATCATGCCCTCCGAGAACTCGAACCGCACAAGCCACAATTCAGGCAGGTCGTGTTCCGGATCGTTTCCCTCCAAGTCTCCACAAAGAAATACCCACATTTGTTCAAAAACATATCTCTGTTTCGACACTTCCCATTGATGGAAAACTTCCATGATAGACTGTACATCATACCTCGCAGTATCGACAACCCATTTACGCGCTAACCAATTCAGTAATTCTCTCTCTTGATAGTCGGGTAGTTGGCTCCGCAACTGTCTTCGTTCTGCGATAGGGGTCGCATTAGGCGACCCAAAGAAAGGCGAGAAAAGGCCACTAACAGTTTTGGCCATTCTCTGCCGAACAGAAGGAGAAGCTGACGGTAGGACAGAAGCACCAGGAAAGACATGCAGAGGTAAAGCAGAGGTGGGGGCAGTAGCAGAGGCAGTATTAGGATACACAGTTCGAGCAGTAGGTGAAGTCGTAGGGAACACAGATGGAGTAGGTAGCAAAAGCGGCGGCCCTTGAGGGGGCTGCGCCGGAGGAGTGGGGACCAGCTGAAGAGGAGCTGGTGGTTGCGGTAGAACCTGTGGCTCAACAATCGGGTGATGCACAACCAAAGGTTGCTGAGGTGCTGTAGCACTCTGCGCATAAGGAGGCGGTGAACTCAGTAAATGAGACATTAAAGGATCTGAATCAACTTTTCCTTTTGATTCTTGTTCTTTACGCGGCAAAACTGGGTAGCATTTATCTACCGCTAATTTCCTAATTCTATGCATTTGTTTGCTCTCTTGTTCTTCCTCATGATCCCTAAACGCAACAGCGGCTTGTACCATTGACATACCTCGTTTATTTTTCTTTGCTAGTTTTATTTCTTTTTGTTTGGCTTCCTTGCGCCACAGGCGAAAGGAGTCAAACATTGCCGGCCGGGCTTTCTTCTTAAAAAGTTTTACCTCTAGATTATCTAAGATCTCTGTGTCAAAGCTACCATATTGGGGCCATTTTAAAACACCACCTTTTCTGGTGTATCGGATCCAGACTTCATTATATGTGATCGGGCCTACGCCATGTTTTACATAGAGTTCATATGTTGGAGTTCCAATCGGAGGAACCGGACACGAGTCCTCCAATCGGGAATCCCTATTACAACTAAGACAAAACAAATTTCCAACTCTGCTAAGACCAGGCATCTTCGCTCTCTAGTCTAGCTTCAAACTTCAAAGGATTATCAAATACGATAGTCTCGTGAAAACACGAATCCTTCGGTTTTGGCGCTTGCAAGTTCCAACCAAAAACTCAAAGAATACCGAACTAAGAACCAAACTAAGGACTGGGAGACGCTCCACTTATACTTAACTGAGGTATTGATGACGTCACCAGAAGACTCGTCTATCGTTTCGCTCTACCAAGGATCACGGGTCCAAAAAAGGGCGATAGTCAGGGCAGCAGTACTTCGTAGCCGTCGGGACGCGGGGAACCTCGCAGCAAAGACTTTCGGACCACGTCGACATACAGGGGTCGATGAAGTGGATGGCCTTCCTCCAGAATTTTCACACGAAGCTCCTCACGAACCTCTGGCTTGGACCGGTACCGCTGATACCGCCTCATGTTGGGCGCCAATTGAAGTACCGGGTTTTTATGAACCCAGCGGTGCCAGGGAGAACACCTGAAAACTTCGAGTCCTTCCTCTTTCAGACTACAGAAACACAGAGTCTTCTAGTTGAAGTCAAAGATCGTATTTATTGGCTGCAACCAGTAACATGTATCCTAGAAGTACAACAGCATGTATGTTCTCAGGAGACTGCTCAAAATTACACAGCCAGTCTTCTTCTTTTATACAAAACAATAAGCCTCGGGCAAACATTCCTTATTTTACAGTTGACCATACACATATTTTTACTACAAAGAAAAAAGAAGAGTCATGATGTCAAACACATATTTCAGTTTGTCAAGCCCATAATTGATTACCCAGCAAGACCCAGTATTTCATCAGATATTGACAGACCCCTAATAAAATCGGGCACCTCCTCCTCGTAAAGCAATTCATAAAACAACAGAAAGGGACAGGTGTATGTAAGATTAGGCATGGTTTGTGTGCGATGAAAGGTTTACGATATGTTGTGCCTTGATACTGATCTCGCGCGGCCACTGGGAAAGGACCTGGCCGAACAGGTTTGGCTGCAGGCAGTGGAGTTAGCTTGCCCAGGTCATGGCGGAGTCAGCAAAGGTGCACGTGTCCTTCGGACTCGTCTTGGCTTTAGTCATTGCCTTTATGTGAGGGCAATCACAAAATGGATGCCGTTCACAAAATGGAACCCGAGGGTTTGTGACGGAAATGCCGATTTCAGGGTGATCCCAACACTTGATCGTGACGAAAATGCTTGTGTATACCGCACTCGCCATTTGCGGTTCGCTGATACCAAAATTGTCATGAATCGACGATGTTTATAACACAGGTCCAGAATTCTCAGTACCACAGGTCCTCCTACAGTCTGCATCGCGTCTTGGTAAAGCCACGCATCCCCATTCCTTCATCTGCATGTGCCATGGAATTCCAACACCATGGTTTTGAAAAGCTTAATACTTTGTGCTATATTTATTGCAGATTATCGGCACAACACATGTTGGCCCCGTCTCCCGTGTTCCTCATGGTTGGCAATTGCACACAACAGAAGTAGTATTTTACTGAAGTGACTGGGTGTATGTATTTTACAAACTACACCTTATGTGGGTTGCAAGCATCCAAGCTTACATCACTGACTTAAATCGGAGAGCAGCGTGCACACTAGAGTCTGGGCTGCTGAACCTTAATTAAAACTGAAAAGCAGCGGGGAAATTTGCAGAACAAGGATTTCCTGGTCTGAAAGGACTTTTTATTCTTTGGTGGACACCCATTGGGAGTTTGATGTGGCGAGGGAGGGTGGGTTGCTGCAGACTAGTGCGTGACCGAAACGTTTAATGGAATGGCTGTTTCTTTTGCAGGTAAGCCCCACATCGAGGGAGGTAGGTAATTCCCGTGTAATAGACACACACCACGCAGACATGCAGCTCACGGGCCCCCGGACACCTATCTACCATTAATATAACCTCTGGCGACGTGTACGTCTTTTTCTCCATTACCGTCTTCACATGGTTTGATACCGTCTCTCTAATCAGTTGAGGCCCAAGGTAATATCCATATGTTCAGTGGTCGAAGTGGGTGGGATCGGCAGGACATAGCGTACCCCAAATTTTTCCATTTATTAGAATCCGTTCCCCATCTTTTTTATTTTCAAAATGTGCCCCGGGACGGCATAAATAGCTAAGGCCTATATATAAAGCACGGCCATTCGTGGCCGTTCGTGGCCGTTCTTGGACGGGGGTGTTCAAGGACAGTGTAAGCAGCAAGGCCTGCTGCACTTCCCTACGGCAAAACAAACCATAAATGAGGCCCTTTGTCTTTTTCTGACATTTTTCTATTCCAAAGTGCAGCCTCAGACAGAGAGAAAAAAAGTTAAAATTACAAAAAATAACAAACTAATGTAGGACAGAGTGGTTGCAAAGTGACTAGATTGGTTTTATTCACACCCAAGCACATTAGCGCCACTTTACAGAGATTGCCAGTGAAACGCTACTTATGTTTTCTCTTTTTTCTTTGAACAGTACTGTTTTCCCTGAGTGGGGAAGTGCACCATTCCTGGAGGTTCTGCAATACCTGGCTGATGCATGGAGTAGAACATTTTTATTGTGTTCCTTTTTTTTCTTCTTTTTTTTTTAAAGAAATAAACAAAAAAAGTCGTTCAGCACCCTGGAATAAATCCATTTTGGTCACTGTGAACCAATTGTTCTGCACATGGTGCTATCCTTCTTGCCCAGATTTTCATGAGCAATTTATAATCTGTATTTAACAAACTAATAGGACGGTCGAAACTGGATTCACAAGGATCTTTATCTTTTTTTAAAAAATGATTAGCACTGATTCCTTAAAGCTTTTAGGAATATCTATACCTTCTTTAATTTGATTTAAACGTTTTATTAGAAAAGGTAATAATTCTTCTTGAAATGCCTTATATATTTCCATGGGAAACCCGTCCATCCCACTGGCCTTAGCATTAGGCACACTTTTTAATGAAGATTGAATTTCTAGAATCCCTATCTGACCATTTATTATTTCCAGAAGCTGCTGTGGCAATAATGGTAGCTCAAATGCTTCAAAATAATTCAATAATTCCTCCTGAACCACTTGTGTTTCTCCATAAATCTGATCAAAATATCATCTTCTCATACACCTGTTGTTTATTTTTAATTTTGGCAATTTCTAGGGCAGCTTTTTGACATTTCATAGACCACGCCAAAAATCTGCCAATCTGTTGGCTTTCCTTGTATACTTTTTGTTGATATGCCTTGCTACCTGCTATTTCCTCTAATAAAAAAAATCCTTCAGTTTGTCTTTAACTCTCGCTAAGTCTTGCAGTTGTTCTTTTCTTATAGCTTCGAGAGTATCCGTTAAAGTTCCATTTGATCCAGCCTCTTCGATGGCAAGCTGTAGTTCCAAAATCTATTGTTTCCTTTGATTACTAAGCTTTGCCTTATATGATATGATTTGACCTCTGAAAGTAGTTTTAAAAGCCTCCCAACCCGTAAACAGAGGGGCAAAGTCTATATTAAGTCGAAAAAACTCCACAATAAACCCTCTGGTCTCTGTCATCCACGTAATATCTTGTAATAAAGATTTATCAAATTGCATCTAGCCTGCTTTTTATACATATTTCTAACCTCAACATAAATTAAACTAAAGAATTATCTGAAAAAGAATTATTTCTATTTTGTTATGGCAGAGGATATGTATAAACCTTCTGTCTACATAGATTGCACTGTGTTGCAAGTTCGACCCGGCATAAATGCCTATATGTGTGTGTCTAAGAGGTCCACCACCCAACTCTATGTGCCCACTATCTTCCAGTCGTGAAAAAAAGGGGAGGGAAGGTTGACAGTGCCTCACGGAAGCAACACCATTGGGAGGATTCTACCAGGCTGGTACTCGCCTGATTCCTCACTTCTCATCATCAGCTACTGTCAACCCAGAAATGAAATGGGAGAAAAAGAGATAAAGAAAGTGCATTCAAATCATAAAACCATCATGTGTTGTATGTGATAGAACCCAATGTGATATGCCCGTTTCCCAAGTTGGTGGAGTACAAATATATCACAATTAAAAAGAGCAAGGCTAACTGGCAGCTACTGTCTTTATTCTGTGCTGTTAGCTCACTCTGTTAAAAGTCAACCGACATGTTTCATCACTGTGTCTTACTTTGCCAGTGATTTCTTCAGGGTTTTGGGTCAGCATGTGAATTGCACCTTTCTGATTCTTCCCTTATTGTACCAGGTGTCCTCCTCTGACAAGCCTACCCGCCCCCCGTGGAAGAATGTATTGTCGTTTACAGGCCCCTAACTCAGTAGTGGGTCCTTGTTAACCGCCAAAAGGTCGGTATCGCTAGTGCGTCCAGGTGTGGTCTGTGCTCTTGACACGAGGGGTGACTTAAATAAATGGAATATCGCTAAAGTGGAATTACATTGGCATTCATAACCCCTATTTATATAGCGCATTCTTTTGCCAGGTAGTTTGAGTTTTCTATAGGTAAGTTCTTGATTTCTAGGAACATTTTACTTCAAAAAAGTATTGGGCATAGCAGTTGAAATTTTGTTAACTATGAAATGTGCTCTCAGACCGCCCCAGCTGCTCTGGGTTGAACTGTGGCTCTGCCTTACTTTTGAACCGTTATACCTTCGCGAAAGAAAGAGCAGAGCCGCAAAACCTGGGATCCTGTGGTCACGGATGTGGATTTCACCATTAGTCCAGTTCCTACATTAGAACCACGTCACACAGACGAGGACACTGTGATACATTGATCAAAGTTCCCTATGATGGGTAATAACTGGCTAAGTAATGAGCATGCTGTAACATGTTCTAATGAAAAAGGCACACAACTGAGTTATTTGTTTTATTAAGGTGGGGAGGGCAAATCATGGCCAAGTGTATTAACATTTTCCCATTTAAATGATGTATTATGTAATTTTTAAAGAATTATTTACAGGCGTGTGTTCGCCATGGAAGGCAGCCCTCAACAGCACACCACAGCATTAAACTACACTACATACCACTCCACAACTCAAAATACCATTCTTTATAATTACACTATAAAACACACAATCCCACTCCACATAATTCCATTACACACAATACCACATTATTACTATCCACATGATTCCACAGCACGCCATGCCACATAATTCCAATATACAAATCCACTTCACACCACATAATCCTATGCCACACAATTGCACAAGTAACTAATCCAATTCAACCCACATCATTCCACAACACACCACATACATACACTTCATAACACATAAGTAAAAAAATATTGACATTTTCAATGTCAACAAATGAGAGACATATTG
Source organism: Lissotriton vulgaris (assembly GCF_964263255.1). Classification (NCBI taxonomy): domain Eukaryota; kingdom Metazoa; phylum Chordata; class Amphibia; order Caudata; family Salamandridae; genus Lissotriton; species Lissotriton vulgaris. The sequence continues at coordinate 236,943,392 of NC_141685.1, forward strand.
CATTTCCAGTGCTTGTTTACCTTGGTTGTATGGGGTCCAGAGCACCCTTGCTACGTCACAGCGCTTTACACACGCAGATGTTCAATGCCAGCATCAGATTCTTGTTGGCACTCTCGATGAATTGATAACACATCAGTCTATCATTTATTCTAGATCTCTGTCAGATTGGATGGACACATATAGACCAGATACATGTCAATTCGTTTAGCTCCTATATTGAATAAAATTCGGATCAGACCAGGGCATGATTTTTACACAGTGCTGTCTTTTGAAAAGCAGATTCATTGGCGTGTATGTCTCTCTCTTCTCTGCAGTCATTAATAAGTGTTTAATACCGAGAGTAAAATGAAGTCACCTGCCAGTCACCTTTGACAGATACTTTCTTTTGTTGATATATTCTTTAACTAGTCTTTTAAGTCTTAGTCAAAGATTGTCTATATTATTTTTTTCATAAAAAAGTGTTTCCGCCCGGGGACCTTTCGCGTGTGAGGCGAACGTGATAACCACTACACTACGGAAACTCACATAGGCTGGATGAGTAGCCTATTGAACTAATCGCAAATGAGTGGAGAGCAGTACATTGCCTTTATTTATGATTGTATTTATAAGGCGGCTTCAGAAATTATTCCTCAAATTGTTTTAACTCTGTTTATTTACTGTCTCTCTTTATTTACTGCCTCCGTTTGTGCTGTTGTCCTGCTCCTCGCCTGCTGCAGCAAATAACTCACAACATACGAATATATTCAGACTTCACGAAGAAACAAACTTTTTACTTTGACTCGTGCACCGCTCAGTTTGTTTCAGAGACCTCTGGGCTCCCAGTCAGCCGGGGGCGGCAGGTGCATGGGGGTGTGGGGCTGACTGACCCTTCATGCTTCCAGCGCCCTGAGACTGCTCAACCGAGATCCGGGCGCTATAAACCCCGAGCCCGGCTGAGCCTCAGCTGCGGGGGCGGGGCTCGACTCCAGGGGTCTCTGGATCTTGGCTCCTTCACTGTGAAGCCCCCGAGGAGGCCGCAGCCACGGGGCATGGAGGGAAGGGGGGGAGGGCTCAGAGCTGGAACCAGTCACGAGGACTGAAGAGTCTCGAGGTATAGACTCTTTAGAGATCTTTTCATGTATTTGATTGAAAACGGAAACAACATGAAACTTTGAAACCCCTCTTTTGTTTTTAGTCAGTTCAGTTTGAAAAACATGAGACCCCGAAATCTGAGGCAGCCAATGTGTGCAGGAGCTGAGGGGACTGACTGCACCCACAGCACCAAGATCGGTGTGAGCTGCACCCTCTGAGCCCAAACTGAGCTTCAGCTGCGAAGTAAAAACACAATGTTTGTTGGTAGATAATGTGTGACTTTTACCTGTGTAAAAGGATGAATTCCTTTCCTTAGCACAGATCAAGTCATAGGTGTTCATATGAGCGTGTCAGGATGGCCGAGCGGTCTAAGGCGCTGCGTTCAGGTCGCAGTCTCCTCTGGAGGCGTGGGTTCGAATCCCACTTCTGACAGTAGATTTTGCGTCTTGTTTTTCCCGAGCACCGTATCTCAGACACCGTATTCCAATTACATTAGAATGACACACTTCTCGCCAGCAGGGGTCTTGAAACAGTAAACCCAAAAATATTAATCAAATGGCCTACACTAGAGGGACTGGGCTCAAGCTATCTGTAGTGCAGCAGGTTCAGTGGCACCAGGGTCCACTACGGTCCAGTTATAGCTGTGTTTTTACTTCCATAGTCAAGAGATGGGAAACCTTTCTATGCCCCTTCCTCGCACTGAGGTGTGGACGTAGGGGGGGCGGGGGGGAGGGGGACGGATATAATATAAATAATACTCATTGCAGGATGGGCTCCTGAATGTTCGTTATTGTGGCTGCCTCGGGGTAGGAGGAGTGCTTTATTAGCGCTCCGAGGCAGGGCTTTAAGTGGGATGGAAGAAGTGGGGAAGGAGACTCCAGAAGGGTTGTGACCTATGGCAGAGTTCTACAAACTGTGGGGCACGCCCCCCTGGGGGGCTGTGGCTGCATTCGCGGGGGGGGGGTGCAAAAGGTTCTTGACGTACTTGCAAATAAGGAAGGCCTGGTTAGTTCTCTAACCTTCTGGTAACTGCAAACAACAATATGGGCACACTTTAAATGGAAAATAAACGCAAGTTAAACTAATCAATTTTACTACAAAACCCCAGTTTCCTAATGCAATCAAGGCAAATGTCTGTGGCCAGAAAGCAGGAAAGGAGCAAAGTTAAGTGGCAGGGTTAAATATTAAGAAAATGCAAATAATTCGACTTAAAGGGGCATATTTTATGATAGTATTTCATTATGTTTCCATTTGTACAGATGCGAATACTGTCTGGTCAAAGATTTCACTTCATTATCACCAGTTTCCCCCCGAAATACACCAACGAGCAACTGAAAGGTGCCCAATCACCTTTGGCGAAGGGCTGCCCACTGCGTGCCAACATGTCACTACATTCTTAATACCTCTTAATCTGTTTGAGCTGGAAACATATTATTGTTGTTAACATTCGCAGATTATGCAGCAGATGACTAATTAAGTGATGAATGCAGCAAAATCCATAATTATGCGGAAAATGCCGCAGAATTGCATAATTTCAGTGGTCCTGCCAGAAAATCACAAAACTGAATCCTAGTTGGCGCTGTGGTGAATAGTGCCATGTGTATATATAGTGCCAAAAAGTTACGCCTGTGCCAGAAACACTGAAAATATGTAAGACTTCATTTTTATCTATATATTTTAGTAAAAAGGAATCAGACGACATCTGGAAACACTTGGATGAGTGTTCATTAAAAAGATGCACTCTAGAACTCACTGGTGACACCCTCACATTGCAAACACAATAAGATGAAGGACGGAGCACTGAAACTTTTCAGACACTCGGCCCCAGTCACATTAGATCTGGGTTGAGTCCATCATTGTTCTTTTGCTCACTTTGTCATTCTAGTTCAGACCCAGTTATATGCAAATTAGTCTTACCCTGCGCCCAATGGGAACAGTCCAGCCCGAACTGCCTAGCCAGGTCTTCCCTGAACCGGAAACAAGTATCCTGGGACCGGTCTCGGGGTAACAACCCTCATTAGCCAGGCTAGCTTGAATCCAGTGGCAAAGTGAGCAAGGGACCCACGTCTGGGCATGCCCGGCCAATTTAGGGCGAACAAAGCAAAGACAATAAGATGATGGACGGAGAAAAGAAACTTTTCAGACTCCTTCACATTACCTCTCAATAATAAGAAACATTCCTGGAGCTACAAGCGACTTCTTTAGTTCAAACCTTTATTGGCTCCCGATGTTGACTCAACGTCCCATTGGCAAATCACTTACAGCCTGATTCATGAAGTGAAATTGCGCCCGCAATCGCTGCGAAAACGCAAATGCGAGCGCAATTTCCGTAATCGGCATTCAACAACAAAATAGCGAATTCGCTAACACATATTTGCGAATTCGCTAATATAATCGCAGAATCCCTGCCGCTGAGCATTAGCGAATCGGAAATAGCGACACACCACGGAATCTGCGAAAATAATAGCGAATTCGCAATAGAAAATCGCAATTGGCATTCAAGAAAAATCGCAATTTGCGAAAAACCCAAAAATCGCTATTTTCACGGCGCAAAATAAGGACAACTCAAAGCAGGTGGTAACCATGAAAGGCATTGAATTTTTTTTTCAAAAAACCGTTGTCCTATCACCAACAGGGCCAGGCCTGACCAATCACACATAAGGACATTCAGCAGCAGCATTAGGCTTTCCACAATGCCTGGGATGTACATGGTGGTGAGGCGGCGAAGGCTACAGCGAGCAGCACGGAGGAGACGCATGAGGCAGGCAAGGATTTACCGGCTGCGGGTCACCTTGCTGGGCCAAACCAGAGAACAGATTTATGCTAAATACAGGCTGAATGGGGAAATGATCACCTGGCTGATACAAGAACTCGACCCCATCATGCAGCACCCAACAAGGCGAAACAATTCTGTGCCCACACATGTGCAGGTATTGTGCAGCCTGCACCTCCTGGCCTCCGGCAGTTTCCAGGGCATAGTAGCCGCTGCTGGGGGGATATCCCAGCCCACCATGTCACGCTGCCTCCACACTTTTGTTGACGCCATGCTCAGCCAGCTCCACCGGTACATCACATTTCCCACGAGCCAACAGGAATTGGACCTCACTAAACTACAATTTTATAATGTTGCCCATTTTCCCCATGTCCTCGGCTGCATAGACTGTACCCACGTCGCCATCTGCCCACCAGCTGGCACGGAGTATATGTACCGCAACAGAAAGTGCTACCACTCCCTCAACATACAGATGGTCTGCAATGCCAAGAGCATCATCACTGACATTGTGGCCCAGTACCCAGGGAGTACCCATGACTCCTTCATCTTCAGGCACAGCGGACTCCACACACGACTGATCAGGGGAGAGTTTGGGGAAGGACACCTACTTGGTAAGTACACTTTGTCGACAATGTCACATTGCTATGAAGTAACTGCGCTGCACAGGCAATCAACATCTGCTCCTCTCATTCAGGTGACAGTGGCTACGCCCTACGGGAATACCTCCTGACCCCTTACCTCAACCCTGCCACACCTCAGCAACGGCGCTACAATGTTGCGCACATCCGGACAAGGAACTGTATTGAAAGGACATTTGGCCTGCTCAAGAGCAGGTTCCGTATACTGCACAAGACAGGTGGGGCCATGTATTACAGTCCTGCAGCGTGCTGCCGCATTGTGGCTGTCTGTGCAATGCTTCATAACATTGCAACCAAGCGCCGGATACCAGTTGACATCTCAGGCAGTGAATCTGAGGGGGACGACCGGCCACCAGCACATGCGCACCATGCACGCGGGGAGAACCCAGCTGAAGGCCACAGACGTCGCAACCACATCACAGATAACAATTTCTAGCCCACCCCCTTCCCCCACCCCACATATCACAATTGCATGCTAAATGTAATGATAACACAAGGCGAATGTATGCTTCAAAATAAATGTATTTGTTTGATTCACAACAGAAAAGGGTCATGGAAAGAACTATTTACAAAAAAAATACAGTATTCCAGCATACTGCATGTTATTGTGCATGGCAGGCTTATCTTCAGCCTGCGCCTGTGTCCCTGACACAATGTCATTGGTGCTTCCTGCACACATTTCCCAGGCGCCTTTGAGGCTCCTCATCCTCATCCTGGGCAGATGGACCAGGCGTAGCCCTGGTGCTGCACCTAGGTGGGGGGGCCTGCGTGGCAGAGTTGCTGCTCACGCTGGAGGCAGCCTCACTCCCATCATCTCCCCCTACGACGGCCGGTAGCACAGGTTGGAGCAGTGGGACCACGGCGGTGGTCAAGTGCTCCAGCACTCGGGTAATCTCCTCGCAGCACTGGACCAGCTGGTGCTGCTGGGTCATAGAGCGCCGGGACAGCTGGGTGGTGGCATTTGCTGCCACATAATTGGAGCGACTATAGGTCGCCATCTGGCTCAGCAGCTGGTGGTGGCGCCTGCGTGCAACACTGCGCTGCTTCCCCAGCGCAGCAGTATTGGCCTCCATTGCCGCCGTCATGCGCTCAATGGCTGCCGTCATGCGGTCCACCCGCTGGCCGACTCCCGCAACATTGCGGCCGATCTTCTGCAGCTGAAGCTGGATGGCTCCTTGCTGCTGGGACTGCCTCTGGTGCAGACGGAGCATTCGCCGCTCCACGCTCATGCAGGCATGGAGATGCCCTTTGCCCCTCCTGCTGTTCTGCCGCTGTGTTGCGGATGTGGCTGGCCCAGATCTTGGAGGACGAGCTGCAGGTGTTGTAGCAGCTGGCGTCGCAGGTGCGGCAGGCACTGGAGGCACATTGGTGGGGGGCCTGGCCTTGGCAGGAGGTGGTCCTGCAGATTTTGCTGCAGGTAAGGTGGTGGGCCTGGCCTTGGCAGCCGGTGGGCCTGCAGATGGTGCAGCAGGTACGGTGGGGGGCCTGGCTGCTGGTGTTGGCGCAGCGGCAGGGGATGGTGGCTGGGTGGCGGGTAGGGATACCTCCTCCTGGGCCTCCTCGACGATCACCAGCCTCTCACTGTCACTGCTATCATCTGCACCTGTGAGGGTAAGTGGATACTCATTAGGTGCATGTGACTGTCAGACGTGCAGATGTTACATGCATGCTGGGTGACATTCCCTGGATGGCTGTGGATTTGTGCGCTTAGGAACCTTTCAGGCCGCATTGTGGTACTACTACATTGTGGACATACTACGTCTCCCACAATGCCTCAGGGCATTTCCTGATGCACAACATAGGCATGATTAAGGGCCAATGAGTGAGCCTATTTGGGCAGGGACGGTCATAGGGGACAGGGTCGCAGTCGCATGCCACTTACCTTGGGTGTTGTGGGTTGGGCGGGAGGAGTCCAGGGTGGTCACGCCAACACACGCCTCCCTCTCCAAGGTGTCCTCTACCTGGTCCTCCAGGGGGGTGTTGGGTGGGACAGTCGGTCCACCACCTCCGGTGCCTGATGACTCACCGAGACGCGCCTCCACCCTCTCCTTGGCACGCCCTCGGAGGTCGTACCAGCGCTTCTTGATCTCTTCCACCGACCTTGCCGCAACGCCAACAGAGTTCACGCTGGAGGCAATCCCCACCCAGATCCTCCTCTTCTCCTGTTCGGGGACCCTCCTTGAGTTGGCACCAAACAGCTGGGCGTGTTGGGCCACCACCCCTTCTATGAGGTTCTCCAACTCCGACTCGGAGAATTTCAGCTTGCGCTTTCGGCTAGCGCTGTTGCTGGGGCCGGGCAGTGGTTCTTCAGACATGGCGGGCGCAATTTCTGCCGGGTCGGGAGTCGCTATCGGCGGTTTGGCGGCAGCTTTCCGTCGTGTAGAGTCGGATGATTGCGTCACTGTGGTGTTTGGGGGTGGGATTTGGCTGCTTCCTGGTTGTGATGTCATCACGGTGCTCGGAATGCGTCTTCCCGTATTTCCGGATCCCGCGATAATGCGACACGCAATCCCGATCGCACAGGATTGCGAGTCGCAATCCCGTGCGATCGGGATTGCGTGTCGCAATCCCGATCGCTGGTGGCCGGAAATTGCGATTTTTCTGCTTTTTTTGTAGGTCGCTAACGGGTTTTGCGCCCGCGTGCGAGTCGCTATTTTTTCCCTGAAAAATACATGAATGCCGTTTTGCGTTTTCTCAATAGCGAGTCGCTATTATTCGCTATTAGGGACACGCAAAACGGCATTTACATGAATCAGCCTGTATGTGTTTAAGCCACGCTCTAGATTAAAACAAATTCTTTGAGGCCCTCCCAAAGCAAAATATTTTAAAGTTGGGCCCCTCCTTTAAAAGTCTATGGCAATGACTGGCGAGTGGACGGGCAGAACTGAGAGCGGGGGGTCGGGGCTTATGAGATAATGTCATGGATACTTTTACAGTAGCTCATAATCCACAATAAATCTAAAACCTACAAAGAGCAAATTCATCAAACAAAAACAGAAATTCTGCTCCCCATAATCAGTGTGTTGTGTTCACCTTGCACACCTAGCGCCAATGCAACTGCACCTGTTGCACTAGTGACAGACAGCAGCGGCCATGAGTAAAAGGATATCTCCTCTGTTTGTTTCACCCATCTCCCATCAATGCCTAAAAATCACTACAGTCTTGAAACAGGCTCTGTACCGTTTGTTGTTTGGGAGTTCTATTCAGCCCAAACTCGGCCCAAGGACATTGCAGCGCTCCTTTACATGAGCACCAGGTACATTACACAGGGTCAGATTTTTAGGGCTCGCCTGCTGATGCGCTTCTGCGCATCGCTGGCGAAGCTCTATTACGGCTTATCCAGTGTTGAACCACCACTGGCGATTCCACTGGCGATTTCTTCAAGTGCATGTGCTTTTTAGGTCATTGCGCAAGCGCAAGCCCTAAAAAGCGCGTGCACAATGCCGCCAGCCGCCTGCCTGCCTGCCTCGCATTACCAGATCAAAGGCAGCCCAGCCGCCCTCCCACAAGCTTCTCAGCGTGTGCTCTGCCTCAGGCCTGCATTTCTCCTCCCCTCGGGCAAACAGATAGCCGCAATAACACCCTCCCTGCTCAGCTTTTTTCTCAATTTCTCCCCGTCTACACTTCCCATTAGGAGCCCTTCCTCCCCCCAGATAATCTATCTCCATAAGAGATAAGCAGCTCTTCCACCATCTCAAACCCGTATTAGTGCTCCTCACTATGCATGTTTTTACTTAGAAAATCAGCACAATGCAGCAGTGTGACATCAAGCCAGGTTCATCGACATCACTGCAAAAGTAAAGTTTTTATTCCCCATTTCCTCTTCAAGAAAGTGACTGCGCATCAGCCTCTACGGATCAGAAAGCGGAGCCCCTCCACTGACCGGGCTGCGAGTCAAATGGCCATGTTTCACAAATTATGGTTTTCGTGGTCTTATTCTGGAGTAGCCCTGTTGGCAAGAGAGGAAAGAGCAAGGCTCTGACAGTCAGTCCTCCTCTGCTTCATAGTATGCCGCGCCACTATAGTAAGTTGACCAAGGGATATTATTTGACAGAAAGAGGCAACCTGCATCTATTCACGGAAGTACATTGAGCAGTCTACATTTTTATTTTTTAAAGCTACATACAATGCACCATAACTATTCTAGGTCTACAAATGGAAATACATAACAAGCAATATTTTTATTTATTTTTTAAGAGGTGCATACTTAAAAAAATGATTACAAAAATTAAACATCAACTAGTAATTAAAAAACCTAGCAATTAAGATATGCCACGTCAAATAATAACTTTTGTCACCAATTAATTATCAGTGTCTGTAATGGATATGGTCACACCCTCACTCACCCTCAACCCCTCACCCTCACTCACCCTCAACCCCTCACCCACACCCTCACTCACCCTCAACACCTCACCCTCAACCCCTCCCTCACGCTCACCTACCCTCACCCTCACTCACCCTCAACACCTCACCCTCACTCACCCTCAACCCCTCACCCTCACTCACCCTCAACCCCTCACCCTCACTCACCCTCAACCCCTCACCCTCACTCACCCTCAACCCCTCACCCTCAACACCTCACTCACCCTCACGCTCACCCTCACGCTCACCCACCCTCACCCTCACTCACCCTCAACACCTCACCCTCACTCACCCTCAACCACTCACCCTCAACCCCTCACCCTCAACCCCTCACTCACCCTCACTCTCACTCATCCTCTATCACCCTCAACCCCTCACCCTCACTCACCCTCAACCTCTCACCCTCACTCACCCTCAACCCCTCACCCTCACTCACCCTCAACCCCTCACCCTCACTCACCCTCAGCCCCTCACCCTCAACCACTCACCCTCACCCTCACTCACCCTCAACCCCTCACCCTCACTCACCCTCACTCACCCTCACCCACCCTCACTCACCCTCAACACCTCACCCTCACCCTCACTCACCCTCACTCACCCTCAACACCTCACCCTCACTCACCCTCAATCCCTCACCCTCACCCACCCTCACTCACCCTCAACCCCTCACCCTCAACCCCTCACCCTCAACCCCTCACCCTCACTCACCCTCACCCTCACTCACCCTCACTCACCCTCAACCCCTCACCCTCACTCACCCTCAACCCCTCACCCTCACTCACCCTCAACACCTCACCCTCACTCACCCTCAAACTCAACATACATACATACCCTCACTCACCCTCACTCACCCTCAACCACTCACCCTCACTCACCCTCAACCCCTCACCCTCACTCACCCTCCCTCACCCTCACTCACCCTCACTCACCCTCAACACCTCACCCTCACCCTCACTCACCCGCACTCACCCTCACTCACCCTCACTCACCCTCACTCACCCTCACTCACCCTCAACCACTCACCCTCACTCACCCTCACTCACCCTCACCCTCACTCACCCTCACCCTCACTCACCCTCAACCCCTCACCCTCACTCACCCTCAACCCCTCACCCTCACCCTCACTTACCCTCAACCCCTCACTCACCCTCACTCTCACTCATCCTCACTCACCCTCAACCCCTCACCCTCACTCACCCTCACCCACCCTCAACCCCTCACCCTAACTCACCCTCACCCTCACTCACCCTCAACCCCTCACCCTCACTCACCCTCACTCACCCTCAACCCCTCACCCTCAACCCCTCACCCTCACTCACCCTCACTCACACTCACCCTCACCCTCACTCACCCTCACTCACCCTCACCCTCACTCACCCTCACCCTCACTCACCCTCACTCACCCTCAACCTCACTCACCCTCACCCACCCTCAACCCCTCATCCTCACTCACCCTCACCCTCACTCACCCTCACCCCCTCACCCTCGCTCACCCTCAACCCCTCACCCTCACCCTCACTCACCCTCACTCAACCTCAACCCCTCACCCTCAATACCTCACCCTCACTCACCCTCACCCTCACCCAACCTCAACCCCTCACCCTCAATACCTCACCCTCACTCACCCTCACCCTCACTCACCCTCAACCCCTCACCCTCACTCACCCTCAACCCCTCACCCACACCATCACTCACCCTCACTCACCCTCACTCGCCCTCACACGCCCTCACTCCCCCTCACTCACCCTCACCCTCACTCACCCTCACCCTCACTCACCCTCACTCACCCTCACTCACCCTCAACCTCACTCACCCTCACCCACCCTCAACCCCTCATCCTCACTCACCCTCACCCTCACTCACCCTCAACCCCTCACCCTCAATCACCCTCAACCCCTCACCCTCACCCTCACTCACCCTCAACCCCTCACCCTCACTCACCCTCAACCCCCTCACCCTCACTCACCCTCAACCCCTCAATCCCTCACCTTCAATCCCTCACCCTCAGTCACCCTTACCCTCACCCTCACTCACCCTCAACCCCTCACCCTCACTCACCCTCAACCCCCTCACTCACCCTCAACCCCCTCACCCTCACTCACCCTCAACCCCTCACCCACACCCTCACTCACCCTCACTCACCCTCACTCACCCTCACTCGCCCTCACTCACCCTCACTCACCCTCACTCACCCTCACTCACCCTCAACACCTCACCCTCACTCACCCTCAATGCCTCACCTTCACTCACCCTCAACACCTCACCCCCAACCCCTCACTCACCCTCACTCTAACTCACCCTCACTCACCCTCAACACCTCACCCTCACCCTCACTCACCCTCACCCACCCTCAACCCCTCACCCTAACTCACCCTCACCCTCACTCACCCTCAACCCCTCACCCTCACTCACCCTCACTCACCCTCAACCCCTCACCCTCAACCCCTCACCCTCACTCACCCTCACTCACACTCACCCTCACCCTCACTCACCCTCACTCACCCTCACCCTCACTCACCCTCACCCTCACTCACCCTCACTCACCCTCAACCTCACTCACCCTCACCCACCCTCAACCCCTCATCCTCACTCACCCTCACCCTCACTCACCCTCACCCCCTCACCCTCGCTCACCCTCAACCCCTCACCCTCACCCTCACTCACCCTCACTCAATCTCAACCCCTCACCCTCAATACCTCACCCTCACTCACCCTCACCCTCACCCAACCTCAACCCCTCACCCTCAATACCTCACCCTCACTCACCCTCACCCTCACTCACCCTCAACCCCTCACCCTCACTCACCCTCAACCCCTCACCCACACCATCACTCACCCTCACTCACCCTCACTCGCCCTCACACGCCCTCACTCCCCCTCACTCACCCTCACCCTCACTCACCCTCACCCTCACTCACCCTCACTCACCCTCACTCACCCTCAACCTCACTCACCCTCACCCACCCTCAACCCCTCATCCTCACTCACCCTCACCCTCACTCACCCTCAACCCCTCACCCTCAATCACCCTCAACCCCTCACCCTCACCCTCACTCACCCTCAACCCCTCACCCTCACTCACCCTCAACCCCCTCACCCTCACTCACCCTCAACCCCTCAATCCCTCACCTTCAATCCCTCACCCTCAGTCACCCTTACCCTCACCCTCACTCACCCTCAACCCCTCACCCTCACTCACCCTCAACCCCCTCACCCTCACTCACCCTCAACCCCCTCACCCTCACTCACCCTCAACCCCTCACCCACACCCTCACTCACCCTCACTCACCCTCACTCACCCTCACTCGCCCTCACTCACCCTCACTCACCCTCACTCACCCTCACTCACCCTCAACACCTCACCCTCACTCACCCTCAATGCCTCACCTTCACTCACCCTCAACACCTCACCCTCAACCCCTCACTCACCCTCACTCTAACTCACCCTCACTCACCCTCAACACCTCACCCTCACCCTCACTCACCCTCACCCACCCTCAACCCCTCACCCTAACTCACCCTCACCCTCACTCACCCTCAACCCCTCACCCTCACTCACCCTCAACCCCTCACCCTCACTCACCCTCAACCCCTCATCCTCACCCTCACTCACCCTCACTCACACTCACCCTCACTCACCCTCACTCACCCTCACCCTCCCCCTCACTCACCCTCAACCTCACTCACCCTCAACCTCACTCACCCTCACCCACCCTCAACCCCTCATCCTCACTCACCCTCACCCTCACTCACCCTCACTCACCCTCACTCACAATCAACCCCTCACCCACACTCACCCTCAACCCCTCACCCTCACTCACCCTCAACCCCTCATCCTCACTCTCACTCACCCTCACTCACATTCACCCTCACTCACCCTCACTCACCCTCACCCTCACCCTCACTCACCCTCACTCACATTCACCCTCACCCTCACTCACCCTCACTCACCCTCACCCTCACTCACCCTCACCCTCACTCACACTCACCCTCACCCTCACCCTCACTCACCCTCACCCTCACCCACCCTCAACCCCTCATCCTCACTCACCCTCATCCTCACTCACCCTCAACCCCTCACCCTCACTCACCCTCAACTCCTCACCCTCACTCACCCTCAACCCCTCACCCACACCATCACTCACCCTCACTCACCCTCACTCGCCCTCACACGCCCTCACTCCCCCTCACTCCCCCTCACCCTCACTCACCCTCACCCTCACTCACCCTCACTCACCCTCACTCACCCTCAACCTCACTCACCCTCACCCACCCTCAACCCCTCATCCTCACTCACCCTCACCCTCACTCACCCTCAACCCCTCACCCTCACTCACCCTCAACCCCTCACCCTCACCCTCACCCTCACTCACCCTCAACCCCTCACCCTCACTCACCCTCAACCCCCTCACCCTCACTCACCCTCAACCCCTCAATCCCTCACCTTCAATCCCTCACCCTCAGTCACCCTCACCCTCACCCTCACTCACCCTCAACCCCTCACCCTCACTCACCCTCAACCCCCTCACCCTCACTCACCCTCAACCCCCTCACCCTCACTCACCCTCAACCCCTCACCCACACCCTCACTCACCCTCACTCACCCTCACTCGCCCTCACTCACCCTCACTCACCCTCACTCACCCTCACCCTCACTCACCCTCAACACCTCACCCTCACTCACCCTCACCCACCCTCAACCCCTCACCCTAACTCACCCTCACCCTCACTCACCCTCAACCCCTCACCCTCACTCACCCTCAACCCCTCACCCTCACTCACCCTCAACCCCTCATCCTCACCCTCACTCACCCTCACTCACACTCACCCTCACTCACCCTCACTCACCCTCACCCTCCCCCTCACTCACCCTCAACCTCACTCACCCTCAACCTCACTCACCCTCACCCACCCTCAACCCCTAATCCTCACTCACCCTCACCCTCACTCACCCTCACTCACCCTCACTCACCCTCAACCCCTCACCCACACTCACCCTCAACCCCTCACCCTCACTCACCCTCAACCCCTCATCCTCACTCTCACTCACCCTCACTCACATTCACCCTCACCCTCACTCACCCTCACTCACCCTCACCCTCACCCTCACTCACCCTCACTCACATTCACCCTCACCCTCACTCACCCTCACTCACCCTCACCCTCACTCACCCTCACCCTCACTCACACTCACCCTCACCCTCACCCTCACTCACCCTCACCCTCACTCACCCTCACCCACCCTCAACCCCTCATCCTCACTCACCCTCATCCTCACTCACCCTCAACCCCTCACCCTCACTCACCCTCAACACCTCACCCTCACTCACCCTCACCCTCACTCACCCTCAACCCCTCACCCTCAATCCCTCACCCTCATTCACCCTCACTCACCCTCAACCCCTCACCCTCACTCACCCTCAACCCCTCACCCTCACCATCACTCACCCTCACTCACCATCACTCACCCTCACTCACCCTCACTCACCCTCACTCACCCTCACTCACCCTCACTCACCCTCACCCTCTCTCACCCTCAACACCTCACCCTCACTCACCCTCAACCCCTCACCCTCACTCACCCTCAACCCCTCACCCTCAACCCCTCACTCACCCTCACTCTCACTCACCCTCACTCACCCTCAACCCCTCAGCCTCACCCTCACCCTCACTCACCCTCAACACCTCACCCTCACTCACCCTCACTCACTCTCAACCCCTCACCCTCACCCACCCTCACGTTCACTCACCCTCAACACCTCACCCTCACTCACCCTCAACCCCTCACCCTCACTCACCCTCAACCCCTCACCCTCCCTCACCCTCAACCCCTCACCCTCGACCCCTCCCCCTCAACCCCTCACCCTCACTCAGCCTCACTCACCCTCAACACCTCACCCTCACTCACCCTCAACACCTCACCCTCACTCACCCTCAACACCTCACCCTCAACCCCTCACCCTCACCCTCACTCACCCTCACAACACATATTGTGTTACAATAGGTGTCACATTTGCAAAAGATAAAACTATTGGCATTGTAAATAACAAAGCTATTAATTCGCTATTTTCAAAACAAGCACATAAATAAAAAAATGTGTCCTTTACAATACCAATAGCTCAAACTTTCCTAATGCAAGACCTATTGCATTGCTTTGCTTCTCTCCCCTGCTGCACTCTCCTGCTCTCTAGAGATGTGGCCTAACGACAAGAGCTGCCATCTAAGTCACGTAAATACAAAATATGTTGCATTCCAAATGCTATAGGTGTCACATTCGCAAAAGTTATAACTATTGGCATTGTAAATGACAAAGCCATCAATTTAGCAATTTTAAAAACCAACAAATAAATAACATATGTCATTTACAATACCAATAACTCCAACTTTTCTAATGCGAGACCTATTGCATTTCCAATGCTTGTTTGTTTTGCTTTTAGGCACATGGAGATTAACAGGCTGATTCATGTACATGCCGTTTTGCGTGTCCCTAATAGCGAATAATAGCAGACTCGCTATTGAGAAAACGCAAAACGGCATTCATGTATTTTTCAGGGAAAAAATAGCGACTCGCACGCGGGCGCAAAAGCCGTTAGCGACCTACAAAAAACGCAGAAAAATCGCAATTTCCGGCCACCAGCGATCGGGATTGCGACACGCAATCCCGATCGCACGGGATTGCGACTCGCAATCCCGTGCGATCGGGATTGCGTGTCGCATTATCGCGGGATCCGGAAATACGGGAAGACGCATTCCGAGCACCGTGATGACATCACAACCAGGAAGCAGCCAAATCCCACCCCCAAACACCACAGTGACGCAATCATCCGACTCTACACGACGGAAAGCTGCCGCCAAACCGCCGATAGCGACTCCCGACCCGGCAGAAATTGCGCCCGCCATGTCTGAAGAACCACTGCCCGGCCCCAGCAACAGCGCTAGCCGAAAGCGCAAGCTGAAATTCTCCGAGTCGGAGTTGGAGAACCTCATAGAAGGGGTGGTGGCCCAACACGCCCAGCTGTTTGGTGCCAACTCAAGGAGGGTCCCCGAACAGGAGAAGAGGAGGATCTGGGTGGGGATTGCCTCCAGCGTGAACTCTGTTGGCGTTGCGGCAAAGTCGGTGGAAGAGATCAAGAAGCGCTGGTACGACCTCCGAGGGCGTGCCAAGGAGAGGGTGGCGGCGCGTCTCGGTGAGTCATCAGGCACCGGAGGTGGTGGACCGACTGTCCCACCCAACACCCCCCTGGAGGACCAGGTAGAGGACACCTTGGAGAGGGAGGCGTGTGTTGGCGTGACCACCCTGGACTCCTCCCGCCCAACCCACAACACCCAAGGTAAGTGGCATGCGACTGCGACCCTGTCCCCTATGACCGTCCCTGCCCAAATAGGCTCACTCATTGGCCCTTAATCATGCCTATGTTGTGCATCAGGAAATGCCCTGAGGCATTGTGGGAGACGTAGTATGTCCACAATGTAGTAGTACCACAATGCGGCCTGAAAGGTTCCTAAGCGCACAAATCCACAGCCATCCAGGGAATGTCACCCAGCATGCATGTAACATCTGCACGTCTGACAGTCACATGCACCTAATGAGTATCTACTTACCCTCACAGGTGCAGATGATAGCAGTGACAGTGAGAGACTGGTGATCGTCGAGGAGGCCCAGGAGGAGGGATCCCTACCCGCCACCCAGCCACCATCCCCTGCCGCTGCGCCAACACCAGCAGCCAGGCCCCCCACCGTACCTGCTGCACCATCTGCAGGCCCACCGGCTGCCAAGGCCAGGCCCACCACCTTACCTGCAGCAAAATCTGCAGGACCACCGCCTGCCAAGGCCAGGCCCCCCACCAATGTGCCTCCAGTGCCTGCCGCACCTGCGACGCCAGCTGCTACAACACCTGCAGCTCGTCCTCCAAGATCTGGGCCAGCCACATCCGCAACACAGCGGCAGAACAGCAGGAGGGGCAAAGGGCATCTCCATGCCTGCATGAGCGTGGAGCGGCGAATGCTCCGTCTGCACCAGAGGCAGTCCCAGCAGCAAGGAGCCATCCAGCTCCAGCTGCAGAAGATCGGCCGCAATGTTGCGGGAGTCGGCCAGCGGGTGGACCGCATGACGGCAGCCATTGAGCGCATGACGGTGGCAATGGAGGCCAATACTGCTGCGCTGGGGAAGCAGCGCAGTGTTGCACGCAGGCGCCACCACCAGCTGCTGAGCCAGATGGCGACCTATAGTCGCTCCAATTATGTGGCAGCAAATGCCACCACCCAGCTGTCCCGGCGCTCTATGACCCAGCAGCACCAGCTGGTCCAGTGCTGCGAGGAGATTACCCGAGTGCTGGAGCACTTGACCACCGCCGTGGTCCCACTGCTCCAACCTGTGCTACCGGCCGTCGTAGGGGGAGATGATGGGAGTGAGGCTGCCTCCAGCGTGAGCAGCAACTCTGCCACGCAGGCCCCCCCACCTAGGTGCAGCACCAGGGCTACGCCTGGTCCATCTGCCCAGGATGAGGATGAGGAGCCTCAAAGGCGCCTGGGAAATGTGCGCAGGAAGCACCAATGACATTGTGTCAGGGACACAGGCGCAGGCTGAAGATAAGCCTGCCATGCACAATAACATGCAGTATGCTGGAATACTGTATTTTTTTTGTAAATAGTTCTTTCCATGACCCTTTTCTGTTGTGAATCAAACAAATACATTTATTTTGAAGCATACATTCGCCTTGTGTTATCATTACATTTAGCATGCAATTGTGATATGTGGGGTGGGGGAAGGGGGTGGGCTAGAAATTGTTATCTGTGATGTGGTTGCGACGTCTTTGGCCTTCAGCTGGGTTCTCCCCGCGTGCATGGTGCGCATGTGCTGGTGGCCGGTCGTCCCCCTCAGATTCACTGCCTGAGATGTCAACTGGTATCCGGCGCTTGGTTGCAATGTTATGAAGCATTGCACAGACAGCCACAATGCGGCAGCACGCTGCAGGACTGTAATACATGGCCCCACCTGTCTTGTGCAGTATACGGAACCTGCTCTTGAGCAGGCCAAATGTCCTTTCAATACAGTTCCTTGTCCGGATGTGCGCAACATTGTAGCGCCGTTGCTGAGGTGTGGCAGGGTTGAGGTAAGGGGTCAGGAGGTATTCCCGTAGGGCGTAGCCACTG
Organism: Lissotriton vulgaris; assembly: GCF_964263255.1. Lineage (NCBI taxonomy): Eukaryota > Metazoa > Chordata > Amphibia > Caudata > Salamandridae > Lissotriton > Lissotriton vulgaris. The sequence continues at coordinate 236,961,389 of NC_141685.1, forward strand.
TCACCTGAATGAGAGGAGCAGATGTTGATTGCCTGTGCAGCGCAGTTACTTCATAGCAATGTGACATTGTCGACAAAGTGTACTTACCAAGTAGGTGTCCTTCCCCAAACTCTCCCCTGATCAGTCGTGTGTGGAGTCCGCTGTGCCTGAAGATGAAGGAGTCATGGGTACTCCCTGGGTACTGGGCCACAATGTCAGTGATGATGCTCTTGGCATTGCAGACCATCTGTATGTTGAGGGAGTGGTAGCACTTTCTGTTGCGGTACATATACTCCGTGCCAGCTGGTGGGCAGATGGCGACGTGGGTACAGTCTATGCAGCCGAGGACATGGGGAAAATGGGCAACATTATAAAATTGTAGTTTAGTGAGGTCCAATTCCTGTTGGCTCGTGGGAAATGTGATGTACCGGTGGAGCTGGCTGAGCATGGCGTCAACAAAAGTGTGGAGGCAGCGTGACATGGTGGGCTGGGATATCCCCCCAGCAGCGGCTACTATGCCCTGGAAACTGCCGGAGGCCAGGAGGTGCAGGCTGCACAATACCTGCACATGTGTGGGCACAGAATTGTTTCGCCTTGTTGGGTGCTGCATGATGGGGTCGAGTTCTTGTATCAGCCAGGTGATCATTTCCCCATTCAGCCTGTATTTAGCATAAATCTGTTCTCTGGTTTGGCCCAGCAAGGTGACCCGCAGCCGGTAAATCCTTGCCTGCCTCATGCGTCTCCTCCGTGCTGCTCGCTGTAGCCTTCGCCGCCTCACCACCATGTACATCCCAGGCATTGTGGAAAGCCTAATGCTGCTGCTGAATGTCCTTATGTGTGATTGGTCAGGCCTGGCCCTGTTGGTGATAGGACAACGGTTTTTCGAAAAAAAATTTCAATGCCTTTCATGGTTACCACCTGCTTTGAGTTGTCCTTATTTTGCGCCGTGCAAATAGCGATTTTTGGGTTTTTCGCAAATTGCGATTTTTCTTGAATGCCGATTGCGATTTTCTATTGCGAATTCGCTATTATTTTCGCAGATTCCGTGGTGTGTCGCTATTTCCGATTCGCTAATGCTCAGCGGCAGGGATTCTGCGATTATATTAGCGAATTCGCAAATATGTGTTAGCGAATTCGCTATTTTGTTGTTGAATGCCGATTACGGAAATTGCACCCACATTTGCGTTTTCGCAGGCGCAATTTCACTTCATGAATCAGGCTGATAGTACATTTCTGTGATTCCCACAGTGTGCCCACCGACTGGCATTTTGGTTGCTCAGAGCTTTATTGCATCTAGAAATATGACACAACAAGCATTTACAATGCAATGGTTTTGCCTTTGTTAAAGTTTGAGCTATTGGCATTGCTCTTGACATTATTTTTATTTATGTTTTTTTTACATAAATAAATGGCATTGTCATTTGCAATGCCACTAGCTTTATCTTTCGCAAATGACACCCACAAACACCTACAGAGAGCCCCCCAGCACACACCCACACAGAGCCCCCCCACACACTGCGAGCCCCCCACACACTGCGAGCCCCCCCACACACTGCGAGCCCCCCACACACACTGCGAGCTCCCTCCACACACTGCGAGCCTTCTCCACACACTGCGAGCCTCCCCACACACTGAGAGCCCCCCCACACACTGAGAGCCCCCCCACACACTGAGAGCCCCCTTATCGTAACGGACCTTCATGCTCTGACTAAATCTAGAGTTGACAAGAACACATGCTTGTGCTCAGCTGACTCTCAGCTCCACGATTAAAGCACAATAAAAAAAATCTGGCATCGCACAGAAACAGGGCATCCTAATGCAAGCGCAGGAATCAATTTGGCCATTATAGTGCTGCATGTAGATCTGGCGTTCATTAGACAGAATGAGAGGCACCTTGGAAATGTGATATAGAAAGATGCAGGACTGAGAGACCTTGAGCGTTGGAGTTTGTAGGTGTAATGATACTCCTGAGGGGGTGATAGCCACATATAAGTCTGAGTCAGTGGTATTGTGGAAGGAATGCTGTGTGAGGTTGGTGAGCTGTGAGGATACACAAGCATGATGAGGGTGACGTGGTGGCTCAACGAGGAGGTTGTCGTGTGGCTTACGTTGGGTAAGTGAATTGAGATAGTGGTGATGTGGTAGAGCGTGTGTGATTTGTTTTGGTTGGGTGGTGGTGTTCTGGTGTACAGGGGAACACAAAAGGTGTGTGCAGGCCAGAGACTGAATTGGACAGTTGTTGGCTGAATCACGGTGTATGCTTGCAACTTGGTCAGTGGGTATAGGTAGGTGACCCTTTGACTTGTGCCCAGTATCGCTCGTCACCTCCAGTGATCAAGCACAGAGTTGCGACGGCAGCTGTTGAATTCTTAGTTTTGTAGGTCTTCTGACTTAAATTGAATCATTTCCCGGTGGCCCAGAGCACTGGGTGAACTGCATCTGGACTGCTAAGACTTCTCTCAGATGTCAACCTGGGCTGAAGACTTGGGCTGTATAGCATTGCCTAACGGATGGGCCGAAGTAAGGCTGCCATGTGTGTGGATGGATAGGGATCTGGTCTGAGCTGTACTGCCCAGAGATGCGGTTGGTTACTTCTGCTGAAGCCACTCGGGGTCATTGTGCCCGCATGGAGGTCAGAAGAGGATAGGTGATAGTGCTAGGTTTAATTCGTTGCAGCTAAACTGCGAGCTGCCATATTTATCATCTTTGAACAGAATATGAAACAGGAAAGAGAGCTCGGGGACGGGGTTGGAGGAGAACCTGGTACACAGCACCGATGCTTCTAAGCCTCCTGCCCTTTGGAGCCTCGCCTTCATCTTTGCACGCAGCATGAAAGATGAGCTCTCGGTTATGGAGAGCATGTGAATGCAGGTTTTCACGTCATCTCTGCAGGGGAAGCCGCACACTGCTTCCGTGCTCGTTTACAAAGCATCGCCTGCACCCCCTAAGCATCCTGCCTCTTCCAGTCCCGCAGCTTCACCATTCCCCTTCGGCTCCACTGCAGTTCTTCCCACGCTCCATCTGCTGCCTGTAGTAATCCCTAGACAGGGCTCCTCCTCGGCTGCGCGGTGTGGCGGAGACGCCCCCGCTCCACGACGACTGATGGGAGCTCTTCGGCTGAGGACTGATGACTGTTCCCCACCGGATACCACGGAGTTCCTAGCAGCTCTCTGCAGTACTTGCCAGCTACGTTGCTCTGTACGTAGTGGTCTTAAACAGCTCTTTCCGCTTGAACTCGTTTGCCATTTTCCCAGTTGTCTGGTTGGAGGTGGGCAGCCTGATTCTGCAGTGCTGTTGTGCGTGCACATGCGCTGCCATTGTCTCTGGGGGCTGCGAGGACACGCCGGCTCGCCGTCTGCTGTGGACTTGCTCAGCCCGCTGATGTGCTGACCAGATTCAGGGGCGTTCCCGTGAATTGGCTTTCGGCTGACGTAGCGTGATGTAGCCAAAAGCCAAAAATTCTCGGGAACGCCCCCGAATCTGGTCCGGCATTGACGGACAGGCCCGTCTTCCAATGGCTAGCCTCCATTTATGGAGCTAGCCAATGGAAGACGGGGGCCGTTCCTGTCTCCCCTACTATAATCATTAGGTTTTCGCCTGCGCGAAAAAGATGCACAGAGCGCATCTTTCGCCAGGCAAAACCTAAAAAAGCAGTTGACGCCTGTTGATCTCGTTGTTTTAATGCGCCAGCCGACACGTGTTTCATTGGAGTACAGTCCACTCCAATTCTTCAGGGCTAGATCTTGATAGATGTGAAAAATCTATGAAAAAAATGTGTTGTGGTCTGTGTTGCACCGCTGGGTGTGGTCGGCGTTCCGCAGATGTGTTCTGTGCTTAGAGTGGTCTGTGCTTTGAGTGGTCTGTGCTTAGAGTTGTCTGTGGTTAGAGTGGTCTGTGCTTAGAGTGGTCTATGCAGGCTATTTGGCCTGGCATGTGTTTCCTTTGGGGTTGCCCAGGGCCCCGCTGGTGGATGCAGCTTGCATCCATTGGTTGGGCGGTCTGTGTTCCAGTGGCTGGAGGGTTTGTATCCATTGTTGGGTGGGTGTGGTCTGTTGTCTAAAGGTGGACCCGTCTGTGTACCAGCGGTGTAGGGGGGATGTTTATATGCCCTTTGGGCTCGCGTCTGGGGTGGTCTGTATCCTCTTCGAGGCGGGGTCTTTGTTCCATGTGGAATGCGGTCTGTGTGCATTGTTTGATGCGGTCTGTGCCTTCACTGGCGATACGGTCTGTGGTGGGTCTGTCGCTGCGGTCTGTGAACGCGGCCAGTGTCTCACTTTACAGTTTAATGATGACATCATCCGAGTGTGCGGGGAGGGGGTGGGGGAGCCGAGCGAGGACAGGATAGAAAGGAAGGTGGGATAAACCGGAGAGGGGCAGGGAGGGAAGGAGAGAGAGATACAGAGAGGAGAAGACGGGGCAGAGGAGAGGTCAGGAGGGGAGGACAGAGGGCAGGCTGGACTGACGAGTGAGGGAAAAAGGGAGGGAAGGAAGGTGAGTGAGAGAAAGATACAGGGAGGGTGAGAGCGCAGAAGACAGGTTAGAAGGAGGAAGGGTAGAAAGAAAGAGTTGAGAGACAGGAACATAAGGACATAAATAAGTCAGTGAAGAGAGGGGAAGAGAAGCGAGAGGCAGGCTGGAACTTAAGGTTACGGGAGGTGGAGAAGAAAGAACAGATGAAGAGGAGAGGAAGGGAGAAATAAAGAAAATGTGCACAGAAAAGAATGCAAGGAAAGAAAAAAAGAGACAAGAAGAGTGAAAAGAAGAAGGGACAAGAGAGGCAACCCTACAGCGGCTCGAAGAAACGGATACAACAAGTGGAGAACAAAGGACGGGAAGGAAGGAGGTGCAAATTGGAGCAAGGAAATGAGCCAGGAAGAAAGGAAAGGGAGGGAAAGAAAACAAAGAGAACAGAGGAAGGAAGAAAAAAGGCTAGTATGAGAAAACGGGGAACAGAGAAATTATGGCGTGACAAAGGAGGAGACTGTGAAAAAAGAACAAGAAGGGAAGAAAAGAAAAGGCTGAGAGTGAAACAAGGGGTGAAAGAAAACGTCATAAGAATAGAGAAGTGGAGGGATAGAAATTAGCAATAGTACCGAAGGAGATAAAGACAGAGGATGAAATATATAAAGGGGAGAGTGGGAAGAGAAGGCAGAAGTAGAGGAAAGAGGAAAGGAGGCAACTGGAATGAGAGGAGACAGTGAGAGAAGGGCGTGCCCGTTCTAAGAGGGCGTGGCCGCCCTAAGGGCCATCTCCCAGACTGCTTTTCGACCTTCACAGGGACACCTGCTTTGTTTGTTCCATGCTCACAAGGAAAGCTCCGTGGGGACGACTGGACTAATTTATAAGGTGCAGTCCTATGACCCTAGCAACCGGGTCAGATCAGTGAGAGAACAAAGCACCCCCACCCCCACCCCCACACCCACCCCCTCCTAACCCCAACCCCCCTTCCGGGGAAGTGTGAGCCTCAACATTCCTGGCACATCAGAAGTGGTCAATTGATAGCTTTTTACAAAAAAAATCAGATCAAAGATATTTACTGTAAAAACATCTCAAAGGTATGCGAACACATTGCGTCACAAAAAGATGCTTCAACAAAACGACTCCATGCAAGTGAACCGGTGAACCCGGGTGCACGCGCCATATGTACCCAGTCCAAGTACACTACCAGGGGGGGTATGAACACAACACAACTCTGCGTCAGAGGGCGGCGCGCGCGCATCAGCCCCGTGCTGTATTCCTCGTCGTTTCCAGGCGGAGCAGCGAGCTGGACTGGGTATTGCAACAGCTGGCCAGCTGGCGGCGTCCAGCTGTCGGCTCCGCATCTTTGCAGACGCCTCGCTGCCGGCCTGACGGAGCTCGCAGACAGCTTTTCATGAATGCTCTGATCTGCTGCTGGTTGAATCAACTTCAAGGCGCCCAGAGGTTGAGAAACCCACACATCTGGAGTCATCGCTTCACACTGGGTGCGTCCTTGCTTAGTCACAACGACCTTTTCAAAATCAGTCTTCTAGGGTCGACTGTGATGCATTTTTTTTTGTGAAAGGCAATCAGCTGACGGCTCTTTTCATTTGCCAAGGAAGTTGAGGCTCTGTGGACGTACTCAGCCCGCTGATGTGCTGACCAGATTCAGGGGCGTTCCCGAGAATCGGCTGACGTAGCGTGACGTAGCCAAAAGCCAAAAATTCTCGGGAACGTCCCTGAATCTGGTCCGGCATTGACGGACAGGCCCGTCTTCCAATGGCTAGCCTCCATTTATGGAGCTAGCCAATGGAAGACGGGGGCCGTTCCTGTCTCCCCTACTATAATCATTAGGTTTTCGCCTGCGCGAAAAAGATGCGCAGAGCGCATCTTTCGCCAGGCAAAACCTAAAAACTGACCTAAACTTAAAATCCCAAGCACTATGGTGTTTGTCAATGGTTTTTACTTGTTACCAGATGTTTAAGATGTGGATGTGGTGGTGGTGCCAACAAGAATGTGCTGCTGGCATTGAACCACGTCCACGACCACCACCAGCATGTCCACCACCACGTCCACCACCACCATCACATCCACCACCACCACCACGTCAACCACCTCCACGTCCACCACCACGTCCACCACCACCACATCCACCACCACCACTACCACCACCACATCTGCCACGACCACATCCATCACCACCACGTCCACCACCACCACGTCCACCACCACGTCCAGCACCACCACCACATCCACCACCACCACGTCTACCACCTCCACGTCCACCACCACGTCCACCACCACCACTACCACCACCACATCCGCCACGACCACGTCCACCACCACCACGTCCACCACCACATCCACCACCACCACATCCACCACCACCACCAGGTCCACCACATCCTCCACCACGTCCACCACCATGTCTACCACCACATCCACCACAACCATTTCCACCACGTCCACCACCACCACCACCTCCACCACCACCAGGTCCACCACCATGTCCACCATCAATAAGTCCACCACCGCATACACCACCACCCTGTCCACCACCACCATATCCAACACCACCACCACATCCAGCACTATCACCATGTCAGCCACCACCACGTCCACCATCACCACCACATCCGCCACCACATCCACCACCACGTCCACCACCACCACATCCACCCAGTGACAGGTAAAGTGTCACTGGAGGGCAGGAGTAATAGGAGTGTCAACCCTGGCTGTATATGGGACATTTAAGGATGTATTGGGTGTGGGAATAGGGGCTAGAAGTATTACACCAGATCCAAGATACATTTTGAAGATGCGCAATGTCACAGGGGGTCCTGTAAACACACTCGCAGCATCTCTACCTCACAGTGGCATACTTGCATGAGCCACTCACTCAAAACAAGCTTTGGCATAGCCAATAGGTCTTGCTTTTGGGACCTTATAAGTGATTAGCCATGCAACACTTGATGTTGTTGCACCAAGGATATTGTGCTGGATAACTAAACACTTATAAGGTCCCAAAGGCGAGACCTATTGGCTATGCCAATGCTTGTTTTAAGGAGGGCTCAAAACGGGTCTCTATCGGGCTCTGTTTTGTGCCCTCGCACAGGCGGTCCGATAGGGGAGAAGTTAGGGCATGACGTCATGCCAGGTGAGCGATATAGGGGAAATGAATTCCTTTGGAGAGTCATTTTCTCTCTGGATTTCCCTTCTCCTTTTGAAACTCAGGAGCAGGAACATTCTTGTGGTGTCACCAGGGCTCCAAGTAGAAGCTTTTTCAATAATATTCAAGCCACAGTTGCTGCTTATTCATCTTATGCAACTAGCAGGTATTGACAAAGCCAATAGTCCCGACTTGTTGTAGGTATTGTGGTGCTTGTTGTATCATATATCTGGGTGCAATGACAGAAACTGCAAAATACAAGTCGGTGGCACACTATGCTAGCCACAGGTTTTTTCTTATGTGTTTTAAGCCACGCCCTTAATTACCTCAGCCAAGCCCCTTTGAGAGACACTTACATTTTTTCATCCCACTTAAAGCCCTACATATACATTTTAATTCGTTTAGCTCCTATATTGCATAAAATTTCAGATCAGGCGACGGCATGATTTTTAGACAGTGCTGTCTTTTGACCAGCCAATGAATTGGTAGTTTATGTCTTTATCTGCTGTGCAGTCATTAAAAGCAGTTTCCTACCAACACTAAAATGAAGATAACTGCCAGTCGCTTTTTACAGACACTTTCATTTCTAGTTATTTTCTTTTACTCGTCTTCTGTGAACGCCCCTCTATCTTTTTTGTAAAAAGTGTTTCCGCCCGGTCTCGAACCGGGGACCTTTCGCGCGTTAGGCGAACGTGATAACCACTACACTACGGAAACTCAGATGTTTCCAGCCGGAAGCCTTGTGAACACATCTCGAAAGAGCGAAGAGCAGTACCGTGGTACAGTGACTTATTTATGATTGTATTTATAAGGCGACTTCATACATTATTCCCAAAATTGTTTTAACTCTGTTTATTTACTGCCTCAGTTTGTGATGTTGTCCTGCTCCGAGCCGGCTGCAGCAAATCACTCACAACATACAAATATATTCAGACTTTTTATGGTCAAGCCAAATTTCCGCTGTGACTCGTGCACCGCTCACTTTCGGGGACACCTCGGCTCCGAGTCAGCCGGCGGCAGGTGCATGCTGGGGGTGGGGCTGAAGGACCCTTCATGTTTCCAGCGCCCTGAGGCTGCTCAGCCGAGATCCGGGCGCTACAAACCCCGAGCCCGGGCTGAGCCTCGGCTGCGGGGGCAGAGCTTGGATCAAGGGGTCTCTGGATCTTGTCTCCATCGCTGTGAATCCCCCGAGGAGGCCGCAGCCTAACCCTGGGGGGCACGAGTGGAGGGGGGGCTCAGCCCCCATCAGAACTTGACCGAGCCACCAGGACTGAAGGGTCTCGGTTATAGACTCTTTACAGCTCTTTACACTGTATTTGATTGAAAACGCAACAACGTGAAACTGTGAACCCCGGCTCTTCCTCTTCCGTTTTTTAGTCAGTTCAGTTTGAAAATCATGAGACCCCCGAAATCAGAGGCAGCCCGTGTTTGCAGCAGCTGAGGGGATTGACCGCACCCCACAACTGTGCAGCCCTGAACTCCGCTCTAGCGCGATCTGCACCCTCGGAGCCCAGAGTGAGCTTCAGCTGCGAAGTAAAAACACAATCTTTGATGAGAGATAATGTGTGACTTGTACCTGCTTAAAAGAAAGGATTCCTTTCCTTAGCATAGATCGAGTCACAAGTATCCATATGTGCATGTCAGGATGGCCGAGCGGTCTAAGGCGCTGCGTTCAGGTCGCAGTCTCCTCTGGAGGCGTGGGTTCGAATCCCACTTCTGACAGTAGATTTTGCGTCTTGCACTCAGTGTTGGTTCCAGGTCCCCGTACCTCAGACAATTCCATAGGCCTGGCAGAGTTCCGTAAATTGTAGCTCTGATTTCCGTTACTTGTACTGATCGCATGAAGGGGCTCTTGAAACAGTAAATTCTTTTTTTTTTTTTATTCAAATCTTTTTTATTGAAGATAAAGTTGAAAATAAAGACAATACAATAAATCTTCCAAGGTACAGATGGATAAAATGTTGGCACAATGACACTCACAATAATCAAAGTCAAAGTCAGAGAAAGAAGAGAGAAGAAAAGGAGGAGAGAGAAAGAGAGGAAAAAAGAGAAAAGAGAAAAAAGAGAAAGAGAAAGAGAGAGGACAGATGTATCCATAGATCAATAGCAATCGGTTTACCCAGACCTGGTTCGCAGTGCGTGCAACAGGAAGTATACAGTAAGCATACACAGTCAAACACACTAATTCTATATAAATTCTATATAAACAAGCTGACCGTTGAGGTGTGCATCATGGAGGCTCAAAATGGGAGGATGACGCATCTAGGGAGGACCAGAGTTTGTTGTTCGAAGGCTTCCAAGTGGCTGACTGTAGCGCAGGATTGTCTGCCCCTCTTAAGAAGGAAAGCCATTCCAGCCACATTTTAAAGTTGACTTCAGTTAAATTTTTCCATTTATAAAGGATGACCTTGCACGCCAATGTCAACATGATATCAAGCAATTGTCTGTCATGAATGTCCGGCAGTTGTGCTTCTAAAGGACCCAAAATGACATATACAAATTCCTGGATAGGCGTGATTCCAAATACTTGTTGAATATATGCAAATATTTTTCTCCAAAATGGTCGTAATAGGGGACAATCAAAAAGCATGTGTGCCAAGTCACCAGATGCTTCCTGGCAGTTCCAACAGTTAGGCGTATCCATCAGTTTACATTTAAACAATTTCTGGGGTGTCCAGAACACTCTGTTCAGCAACATATATTTTTTGTTTGACAAAGAATCGGGGATACCTTGTTTGTTAATGCGGTGTTGTGTATTACCTCCCAATCTATCGTTACACCTGTCGAGTTAGGCTCCGATTCCCACTTACTTTCGGTTAACTTATGTGGCTTCTTGGGCAGGGGGAGGAGCAGTTTATATATTCTGGATACAAAATGGTCAGCATGGTACAATAGTCGGAGACGGGTCACCAACCAAGGTAAGTCTGTAGTGAGGGAATTGGTAGAATTCTATGGGTGGTAAATTAAATTTCTTTTGCAATGTCGAAAAGGGAAGGGGCCTGCCATTTTCATAAAGGTCATTCACTATATGGATGCCCCTTGTAGCCCACAGCTCCCAGTGAAGGGTCTTTCCCTCTATCCGGAACATAGGGTTATACCATAACGAGAGTAGGGTAGATTTCTTAATCACCGAAGCAGTTTTATGGGACTGGTCAAGCCGGAGGAGCGCTCTTCTGGTATTTAGTAGAATGTATTTAGAGTGAGGTACATGGGCCAAGTCCATGGTGAGGAGAGCTGAGAGGGGTGCATGCGCCAGTAACGACCGCTCGATAGTTAGCCACACTGGAGTATAGGATGCAGAATCAACCAGCCAAAGGGCCCCTTGCTTACAGAGGAAGGCTGTTTGGTAGTTCCAGAACGAAGGCAGGCCCAGGCCGCCCTTTTCTTTTGCTAATTGCAGCTTTTTTAGTGATATCCTGGCTTTTTTCCCTCGCCACAGGAACTCTCCAAACAACCTGTCCACTTTCCTGATGAATTCGTCCGAGAAAGTCATGGGGAGCATGCAAGCTAGGTAGTTAACTAGAGGCGTGCACATCATTTTAAGAGTCTCAACCCTACCCCACCAGGACACAAATTTTGGTGACCAGCTATCTAACAGCGTGGATATCTTTTTTAACGTTAAGTCTTCATTTAATTTCAGAGTCGTAATTAAGTCTTTCTCAAAATCTAAGCCCAAATATTTAAAAGCTTTTGACTGCCAGGTGAGGCCAGATGAGCCCAGAATTTCTTTACCCCGATGTTGTTTAGCAACGTGACTTCTGTTTTGTCCTTATTCAGTTTGTACCCTGAGACTCTAGAGAACCCCTCAATTGTGTCCATTAAGGCCGGGATAGCCTCGTCAGCTTTTTCTGTCAGGATCAGCACATCGTCGGCGTATGCAGTCAATTTTACAGTGCAGTCACCAAATGGAACACCAGCAATGGCTTCATTATGTCTAATATGCCACAAAAAGGGTTCTATCGCTAGTAAGAACCGAGATGGAGATAGTGGGCATCCTTGTCTTGTTCCCTGTTTCAAGCAGAAAGAAGAAGAGAAGGAGCCACCCGCTCTGACCTTAGCAGTAGGGCCGGCATACAAAGCCATTACAAGTTTAGTAAACGTCTCTCCTAGGTTAAAGTTGTGTAAAACTGCCTCAAGGAAGGTCCAATCTACCTTGTCGAAGGCTTTTTCTGCATCTAGTGTGACAGCTACAATGGGAGTATTCAGAAGTGTTGCTTTTTCTAGGGCGTGGGCTAGTACTCTGGTGTTATCACTAGACAGTCTATGTTTTAAGAAACCCGCTTGAGATGGGTGTACGAGGGTAGGAAGGACTTTTTGTAAACGGGCTGATAAAATCATGGCTAGCAACTTACAATCTAGATTGATCAGGGAAATTGGCCTATAATTTTTTGGTAACGACGGGTCTTTGCCGTCCTTAGGCAGAACTGCAATAGTCGCTTCTGCTAATGTTCCCCTCACCTCCCCTACCTCCGTGAATTCGTGGAAGAGGTTCAGAAGAGGTTTAACCAAATCCGTTGCAAAGCTTTTATAAAATTTGGCCGTAAAGCCATCCGGGCCCGGTGCTTTCCCACATTTCAACCCCTTGATTGCTTTTTCCACCTCAGTGGCCGAGATCGGCTCATTAAGACTGAGTTGTTCTTCCGGCCCTAGCTTTGGCAGTGCACACTCCTGTAGATACCCCAGAATTTTGTCTTCAGCAACCAATTCGTTTTTAGCATAAAAGTCCTCATAAAAGTCTTTAAAGACCTCAGTTATTTTTTGGGGGTCCGAGTGGGCAACTCCCGCAGAGTCTCTTATAACATTAATAGCATTTTTTTGCACCTTGAATTTTAAGTATGCTGCCAGGCTCTTACCGGCCTTGTTAGATTCACAGAGCTTAAATCTTCGCCTTCTGTCCAGCCACACCCCCGCCCTCTCGCTCACTAGCTTGTTATATTCGTATTTTCTGTTAGTCATGATATTGAATGTCTCCCGGTCCCTTGTTATTTGGTGTTTGTTCTCCAGATTAGCTATCTCAGCCTCTAACCCTTCCAACTTTGCATTGCAATCTCTGTTCATTGCTGAACGAATTTTGATGCACACCCCCCTTATGGTACTTTTCAAAGCCTCCCATCGCACTAGATCTGAGGTGTCCCCTATCACATTAATCTCCAAATAAGATCTAATAGCTGTTAGAATTTCAGTTTTATTTTGTTCTGTGTGTAAGATTTCCTCATTGAATCTCTATGACGTTTGTTTAGGGGACGGTTTAATGTTACTGATGGATAGAGATATGCATGAATGGTCTGATAGCACTCCTGGTTCAATTGATGTATCCTCTATTCTTGCAACGCCATTTTGTGTAATGAAAATGTAATCAATGAGGGAGAACGAATTGTGAGGAGAAGAGTAGAACGTGTAATCCCTATCAGTAGGGTTTTGTATTCTCCATGTATCAATTAAATGGAACTGTTGACATAATTTGATGAAAGCATTATGTGATTTGTTCGGTTTAAATACACACTTCGAATCTCTATCTAGGGCCGGGTCAAATGGAAGATTAAAATCACCCCCAAGTATATGTACCGCCGTATCAGGTATCGTTGCAATCTGCTTGACTAAGTCCTGTCAAAATTCTAAGTCATTAGTGTTAGGTGCGTAAACATTAGTGATAAAGAATTCCGTGTTGTCCCTAGGAAGTTTTACCGTGACCCAGCGTCCCTTTTCATCCGATGAGGAAGACAACAATTCTACCTTGGACCTTTTTGATAATAATACCAGAACCCCATTCTTTTTACCAAGTGCACTAGATCCCACAACCTCCGAATAAAACTTGTTGCGCAGAGTGTAGAACTGTTTAACATCTAGTTTGGTCTCTTGCAACAGAACAATGTCCCCCTTCTGTCTGCGCACATAGTCTAATATCTTCTGTTTTTTAACGGGCTGATTCAGACCTTTAGCATTCATAGACAGAATCTTCAGTCGGTCAAGTGAGGTTGTCCCAAGCGGAGTGGAAAGCATTGTATGTGGCATTTACAATAGTGCATGTATCATGATTGCTTCATGAGACCCAAGGAAAAACATGTTACACTGCGCTTTATGCAAAGAGCACACTGTTTTGACCCCTATGTTGCAAAACGGGCAGAAACCATGAGCAGACGTTTGAGCGCCCAGAGATAGAGCACGAATGGTCGGAGTGCAGGTATACAGATACAACACGTGCATGATACAACTTGTCCAGTCAAGAGCAAAGGGATAGACTAGAAGAGAAAGGAATAGCAAAGAAAAGAGAAGAGGAAGAAGAGAGAAAGAAGGAAAAAGAAAAAATACAAACAATAAAACACAACACACATCCCCCCCTCTCCCCCACATCCCCCCACCCCGCCCTCCCCAACTGTAGTACAGAAGCATGGCGACGTGAGGAAAACCGCAGTAACCCTCCCGTCTAAACTAGTCTTTTATGAACATTGGAACAGCTAAGCATAATGCATAATGCATATAATGCGTATAAACATTACGTAGGCAGTGGAACATTGAACCGGTGTGGTAAAACCAACCTGGAACCATTAGCGCACCTCCACGGTATATTCTTGCTAGCCAGAAATAAACCAGAATACCCACTAGACTATAACTATAGAACAGTGTGTAGAGGCCATATAAAGTACAACACGGAACATTTGGAGGTATTATAGCTTCATACCCTTCCTCAAGTGCCCTTAAAGGCTAGTAGACTCTAGGCCTATTCATTAGTGATAGGTATCCTAAACAAAAAACAAACAATTGCCCGTGAACAAACACTTAGTCAAAGAGTCTCAGCATGGTCGGTGTGAGATCCGACCAACTTCGAAGTATCCTGCTGATGTGCCGGAGTATGGACACAGATAGAACATTACGGGTAACATCTCTCCGACACCCGCATCAGTAAGAAACCAACAAGGCGAGTCAGCTCAAATCCAAGGATTTAGGTCAAGAATTTAGAACATTAACAGCAAAATGATGCCAGATCAAAGCGAGAAAAGGAAAGTAATGGAGTTTCCGGGGCTTGAGTTCGAACCCTTACGTCACATTACAACTCACGATAGAGCTTCCAGTGTCAGAAGGCGTCTGTAAATTTGAGACCTCACCCTGTAGTTGCCCTGCAATTGACAGGCCCGCTAGGCCTGTAGATCTATCAGGGTTGAGACAACCTTATGAGAGCACCAACGCTCAGATGTGGTCATTTGTATCCTGAGGCTGAAGCCGCCATACTGTCCGGGTTACTGGTTTCCATGTCCCGTTCCATATCTCGCTCTTCTAAATCCTCATGCATGTGTTTCAGCTTCAGAGGGTCCGTGAAGTAGTGAGAAGATCCACGTATTGTCACCCTGTACCTTGCCGGGCCCACAAAACCAAATTGATATCCCTTCAAAGACAATTGTGGACGTAGGGCAAGGAAGGCCTTCCTTATTTCCACGGTCTCCTTACTGTAGTCTTGAGAAATGTAGAAGTGGCGTCTTTCCACAGGATATGATTGTGCTTCCGCACGAAGGCAAGGATTTGCTCCACATGTTGGTAGCGTAATGGCTTACATACTATAGGCCTTGGACCTTTTTGCGTCTTAGTGATTCTTCCTGGCACTCTATGTGCTCTATCAAATTCAAGAGGAATGGTGAAAGTCAGATTCGTGGCTTTAGTAAACCAAGATTCCAAGAACTGAGCGCATGATCCTTCCAAATCTTCGGACCCTTCCGGAATCCCAAAAACGCGTAGGTTCCCTCTCCTGTTCCTGTCTTCCAACTCGGCCAATCGTCTAGTTGTCTGATCAGAGGAGATGTGTAGGTGTTTCAGAGCCGCGGAAGTTTTAACCTCAATGTCTTCTAGGCGACTGATCCGGGATTCTGTTTCTGTTAAGCGCGCATTAGTGTCTCGAATATCTTGACGGATTGCCACCACCTCTTCTTTAGTGACCTTGGCTAGGTCCCTCACTTCATCTAGCTTATTCAGTATCATGTCAAGTGCGTCCGGAGTGACTTTCTTCGGTTTATTTGGCGATCCTGGGTTCGAGTGATCTGATTTAAGTCTTTTAAGGGTACCTTGGTCTTTGGTATCCATCGTGACCATTAGATCCTTCCACTGAATCGTTTAGAACTCTGAACGGTGCCCTGAAAGCTCCCCTACGGCAATCACGTGGGTCAGAGTATACAGCACAAGTCTATACAGGAGAGTGGCCAGTCAGATCTCAGTACACTGGTGGCAGTAACACATCATAAATGGGATCTGAAGTACAGGGCGCCTCATGCATTCATTCAGAATGTGCACGTGGTGCGTGCAGTGGCATTGGAAAGATCACTATGAGGATAGCACTGTCATTGGAGAGATCACCGTATACAGCTTGCTGAGCAGCAGGGAGAAAACTGAGCTCTAGGCGCTTACCATCATTTGGGGGTATCACTGGTATAGGAGGGAGCCCACTGTAGCTTGATGTCAGGCAATCCAGGTGCTCAGCGCAGCAGCTTTAAGCCCCCATAATCAGATTGACAGTCATTGTGGACGGAGCATTCATTATGCCCTTGGTGAACACATTGTAGTCTAATTGCAGGCACTCCATGCACACAGCATTGCAAACTCATTCTCCCATGGCCAGATTGGTAACATGTGCTTAATTCCTTCCCCACACGTAAGGGCAGTTGTCAGCATCGCTCACCTGGTGTTGAAAACCGGCTAACTTGGGCCGAATTAACGTGGAGAGTCTCTTTGCCTCGGACATTCGAACATTACCGTGTGGCGGCCGCCATCTTGGTTAAGGCGGAGGAAGCCCTGACATGGCCGATCGCACTTTACTCACACGATCAGCTCTCGCCTTTCCGCTCTGGTGCGCATTTGTCCGTGTGTGCTTCCACCTCCTACAGTCCCCCTCGCTATGGCAGATTCACCACTGCGCCACGCTGGAGATCACTGCATGCTCCGTTTCTTCTCCTCAGCGCGCATTGCCGCCATGCACGTCCGGAGCCTCGCTCGGCGCAGCTCTCGATCCGCTGCAGCTACGGTCACGCAGGACAGACCATTGCAGTCAGGGAGTGATCCGATGCTTGATTCTGTGATCACATCCAAGCTGCCGCCTCAGACAAGCGTTCCAAATCCGGATGGGAAAGCTCGTGACGGGAGGAGAGACGCTCTAAACTGCCATCTTCCTCGGCGTCCATGCCACGCCCCCCTGAAACAGTAAATTCATAAGTCTTCACCAAATCGCCTTCACTAGGGGGACTTAGATCACGCGTAGCTATCTGTAGTGCATCAGGTTCAGTGGCACCAGGGTCCACAGCGTTCCAGTTATAACTGTGTTTTTTACTTCAATATTCAAGGGATGGAAAACCCTTTCTATGCCCCTGCCTCGCACTGAGGAGTGGAGGGGGGAGGAGGGGTGGCAAAACCGAATATAAATAATATATATATATATATATATATAAATGATTCTCTTGCAGGATGTGCTCCTGGACGTTCATTATTGAGGAAGCCTCAGGGTTGGAGGAGTCCTTTATTAGCGCTCCGAGGAAGGGCTTTAAGGGGGATGAAAGAAGTGGGGAAGAAGACCCCAGAAGGAGGGTGGGTTATATCATTTAGGGCGTGGGTTAAACACATAGTACATTTCTGTGATTCCCACAGTGAGCCCACCGACTGGCATTTTGGTTGCTCTGAACTTTATTGCATCTACAAATCTGACACAAAACCTCAGCTGCCCGCGGCCCCCGTAGGGGGCCACCTCAGAGGGCAGCCACCCCTTAGTGGCATTTAGGTGATAAGCGTGGCTCAAATCCACTGGAGTGACTTACAGCACTCACCTATAATTACCTTATAGGAAGTCAGCCGGACAGTGGAGAAGTATAAACAAAAGTCTTTATTAGGCCAAACAACACTCATATGAGAGGGCCCTGTCCGACCTCACTCCTAGGAGTGCGAACGAGAGGACTGACTCTCTGCATCACAGCAATACATTATAATGCAGTACAGTAAATGGGGTACGCCCCTTGTGGAAAGTTACCGAGCCCCGGACCAGTGGACAATGCTCTCATACAGCAGGCATCTGCACCTGCAAGGGATACATTATTATCTCTGCTCAAGGCCATGGAGCTAGGCTTCGGCGTCTCTGGGCATGAGAACATTACAGATAACAAGAAGTGTTAGTTTCGGCCACAGTGAGCCGAGAAACGAAAACTGCTGTCTTAGTATATTTCTGTATTCCTGCGGGAGGGGCATGAGCGAGCAGAGCCCGCAGGCACAGAGAGTTACACAAAATGGTGGCACACAGGCTAAACTAAGAAACTAATATGGTCACGCATACATTTGAATATAAGCAATAAGTAAGAATATGAATTCAGCATAAGTGCATATACGAACTGCATTAGTTAGTCATATGATGCTAACTCGCACGTCATCATAGGGTAATAAGGGCATCGAAAAGTGAATTCTATCAGACCCTCCTTTTAGCATCATTGGCTAACTATAGCCTCATTTATTTGCAAAAGGTAGCGCCGACATCCATTCTAGGGGCAGTACTTTATTTCTTCAGTCTAGAACATCTTCTGCAATAAACATTAACCAACTTGCATCAGCAGGAATTTCAGTAATCATAGAAGTGGCATATTGACCATGTAACTTCTTTTTCGGACGTATATTCGCAGCACACATTGAACAACATGGAGGGAGGCAATATATGCAAAGGCAGCATGACAGAATTACACTCACCACTCCAACCAGACCCATCAGTATTTTCCAGCCCCAGGAAGAAAAGGCACCCCAGAGCCACCCTTGGAGAGACCATGTCCCATTATCTTGGTGCAGTTCAGTCGCTAATCTATGCAATTTTTGCA
This sequence comes from Lissotriton vulgaris, assembly GCF_964263255.1. Lineage (NCBI taxonomy): Eukaryota > Metazoa > Chordata > Amphibia > Caudata > Salamandridae > Lissotriton > Lissotriton vulgaris. The sequence goes on from NC_141685.1 coordinate 236,979,821, forward strand.
CTGCCAAGTTAACGGTCGGGGCGGAGTCAGGGATATAAACACAGCAAGAGGTCCCGATGACGCGACAGGCCCCGCCCCTATCAGCTAGTATGACGTCAAGGACCATCCTATTCTGGATCGTAAATAATCTCATAGCCTGAACCTCAACAGATATGTTAGTCGTAATGTCAGCCTCAACCAGAACCACCTTTTCCATTACCCTAGAGAGTCGTCTAATAGCTCTACTGTTGAATATAGGACCCCAGAAAGGAAGCAGACCCTTAGAAAAATCAGTCCATTGCTGATACGAGGTATCTGTCTGATCAACGTCTTCTACCTGAAGTTCCCTCCTTTTACGCTGCTCCTGCGGCTGTTCCTGAGGACTGGGGAATCGTCGATGAGTTCTGTGGTAATCAGAGGGGGCCACATACACGGGAGGAATCATATAAGCCAGGTAGCACACCCCACCCCAACCCTCGGGCAACCATAAGTATCCATTTTCACCGCACACAAAATAGACACTGGGTGGGGCAATCAAAGAGGGGCTAACGGGCAGGCGTATTGAAGCAGTCACATTACAAGAGCTATTTCCAACCTTTATGGGACCCCTTCCCTCTATACAGAAAAATGGAGGAGGACCCACCACAGCCAGGGGTATCAAAGACTTGGAGCTGTCGTTACTCTTGGGGGGGTGCCTATAAGACAAAGTGGCGTTCAATTTCATGAAGCTATCCCTAAGTCTATCGGTATCATTAGGTGTCAAGAATCGACCCAACTTTTTCTCACATGTCTCTATAAAAGTCTGGTCAAAACGTCCGTCAGTGTATATTCGTCCAAGGGAAGCTGAAGGCAAAGGCCGCACTCGCATTGTCATTGTCCACCCCCTATTCTGCAGACGTGGAGTCAAAGAATCTGGCTGTTGGAAATATTTAACAAGACCTATAAGGGTGTACCATCCCACACAACTATTTACCGGAGTCAAAGGAAGAGCAAGAAATCTATCTTTCTTATAAGCAGCAGAAGGCAAGAGCCCACAAACCCAGCAATCTGTCATGTTGGTAGTGGCGTGTGCATGGTGCAAAGTCTTAATAAAAACATTGTCCTTATAATTTTTTCGTATCATTCTCTCACCATAATCAACAGTGATCATTCTATGCTCCGGAACAGCAGTAGGTGTGGGTGCAAATGTATGAACAGGATAGTATTTATCTACGAAAAACAGTATTCCAAGAGTCACCAGAAAGGCAATTAAAACAATAATGATGACTACTATTTTACCCTTTCGGGGAAGGGCCAACCAGGGGGAATCAGGCTCACGTCTCGGGGGAGCCGCAAAAGGCTGCTCCTCATCAGGAATGGGTCGCCCAAAGGGATACATTTCGAATAATCGTTCAAAATTATCAAAAATCAAAAAGATAAAAAATCACACTGTTACTAAAAAAAAATAGTCCCAGACAATCCTCAACCGGCCAGAGGGGTTCTTCAACCCTTAAAAGGGATCTTCTCCCTGTGTCCTTCAAAGCCTCACAGGCAGGCTTTTACCGTCCATACCTACTCCAACGTCGCTGTTCAATTATTTGAAACAAGGGAAGCACTTAATTCGGGCCCCGCACCACTCTATAGTCTCAAAGAACACAATCTTCGGCTAAACACCAGGGCTCTTACAAGTCCATCCCTACCACTAAATCTTCTTTTTCAGAATGTCCACTAAGCCCTTCTTCCAGTATTTAGTCCATCATATTCCAGCACTGTACTTATTTTCTTCGGGGCCGCAAATTGTAGCGAGTGCTCCCTGGCACTTCGGGGTCAGAAAACAAAGCAGGTGTATCAGTGGCAGATGCTGAACTTTCCGATATCTCTTTGCTAGCAACAAAAGGAGTGGTAGAGCTCACAGTATTCTCAATTCCGCTTCGCTCTTCTCCAATCAGTGAAGCATCCGAGAAAGGAACATACCTCGGGATATGTTCGAACTCCTGGTCAGCGATGCCATCTTGTACCCATTTATCATAGGGCAACGGGAGCGGGACCCTCTTCACATGAGAGGCATGGGTCCACGCTTTTCTGCCGTCAATCCGCAGTGCTGTGCCCGTGGTGAGGAGCACCTGACGAGGCTCTGACCATCTCGGCTCCAAACAGGACTTCCGCTGGTATCGTCGCACCACGACCCAATCCCCTGGGTGGATGGTGTGTCCAGGCCCCTCCGACAACGGCTTCAGAGTGTCTGCTACCTGCTGATGAATAGAACGAAGATCTTTAGTCAAAGCATACAGATAATCTGTCAACAGAGGGTAAGGAACTTCGGAAAAACATTTAGGTCGGGGCACTCCCCAGACATTGGCCGGGCGGCCAAATACCACCTCGTGCGGGGAGACGCCCATTTTTGCATTTACAGTGACTCTTGTGGAAAGCAAAGCTAAGGGAAGGGCGTCTGGCCAACGGAGACCTGTACTCTCACATATTTTGGCCATTTTTAACTTGAGTGTGCCGTTAAACCGTTCCACCAGTCCTGCCGCCTGAGGATGCAAGGCTGAGTGGAACTTCTGGGTGATGTGTAGACCTTTGCATATATTTTTCACTAATTCAGCATTAAAGGACGTGCCATTATCACTCCAGATCACCCTAGGTAATCCGAAGCGGGAAAAATACTCCTTTATCAACATTTTTGCAGTAGACATAGCCGTGCAGTCTTTTGTTGGGAACGCCTCCACCTACTAAAAGCACATACGACTACAAGGACGTACTTCAAGTTATTGACTCTTTCCATCTCGATGTAATCCATCTGAATCACCTCGAAAGGGAAAGAGGGGGGTGCAAAATTTCCAGTTGGGACAGGGGTACCCTTTCCAGGATTGTGTCTCAAACACACCATACACTGACGAACCAAATTGGTGGCCATCTTAGAGATATTTTTATTGCTCCACACCGGGTCTAACAATTTGCAAATACCCTTGGCACTCACATGGGCAGGCCCGTGTGCCATCGTCACTACTGGAAGGACATACGCATTCGGTAACATCCATCGTCTCTTGTCTGTCACATCTGTCCAACATTCATCCGCATCCAGTCGTCCCTGCCCATCCTTCCATGCTCTCATTTCCTCATCCGTCGCTTTGCCCTGTATGTTCTTGACACTCTGTACCGTGTCTGCGAACATATGAACATCTGGGACCCATCGTGCTGGCCCTGCCACAAACATTCGTGGTAATTTTTCTCTAGCAGTCTCTTTTGCTGTCTCGTCGGCAAAAGCGTTGCCTCGCCCGACATCGTCCACTATCGTCTTGTGTGCGCTACATTTTATCACAGCCAATCTTTTGGGTAAAGTCAGTGCCGTTAGCAGTCGTAATATCAGTGGGCCATGTTGGATGCGTTGTCCATGGGAGGTCAAGAATCCCCGTTCTGCCCAAAGTCGCCCATAATTATGAACCACGCCAAAGGCGTATTGGCTATCGGTGTAAATGTTCACATCCAACCCCTCACTCAACTCACATGCTCTCAGTAAGGCGATAATCTCGGCAGCCTGAGCAGAATTGTAAGGTATTCTAGAAGTCTCTACCACCGTCTGTAATGTCGTTATTGCATATGCTGCTGTCGATGTCCCGTCTCGTAATTTAAAACAGGATCCATCAACATACAGTTCCCCGTCTGGTTCTTCCATGGGCCTGTCTGTCAGATCCACCCTCCCCTTTGTCTCCTCCTCAGTCCTATACAAACAGTCATGTATGTCATCATCATTTGTGTCACTATCTGTGGGGATAGGTAACAAGGTGGCGGGGTTCAATGTGGCACACCTTTTAATTGTCACATGGGGCGAAAAAGAGTCATCTCGTAACCCGTCAGACGAGCGCTTGTTAAATGCTGCGTCTGTGTCCTGTTCAGTAAAATATCCACAGCATGCGGTACCATTACTGTGAGATCTGATCCCAGCACGAGCCCTGCCGATTGTCTTATAGAGACCGCAGCAGCCGCCGTGGCTCTCAGACAGCTCGGCAGCGCTCTTGCCACATTATCGAGCATTGCAGAGAAGTACGCACACGGTCTCTGCTTCCCCCCAAAACACTGAGTTAGGACAGACAACGCGCAACCTTCCGCCTCGTGCACGTAAAGAACAAAAGGCTTCTGGTAATCAGGTGTTCCAAGAACTGGCGCAGAACACAAAGACGTTTTTAGTGACTCAAACGCTTCCTGACATGCGGGGGTCCAGGGTAGGGGTTCGCGCACTTCTTTGGTAGTCAGATACAATAGGGGTTTTGTTAGTAACGCATAGTTTGGTATCCACTGACGACAATACGATGTTATGCCTAGGAACGCGCGCACCTCTCGCTGCATGTTAGGTACCTGCATGTTAGTGATCGCTTTTATGCGCTCCGGCGTCAATCTCCTCCCCACTTTCGAAAGGAGGTGACCGAGGTAGGTGACCTCCGTTCGACAGTATTGGAATTTCGGAAGGGACACTTTATGCCCCCTTTTAGCCAAATGGTGTAACAATTTTACAGTAGCATCCCGACAACCCTGCTCTTCATCCGATGCTATTAGGATATCATCCACGTACTGCAACATTACGTTGCCAGGTGGAAGTTCCAGATCATCCAATTGTGCCTTCAGAGCCTGACTGTATATACTAGGGCTCTCAGTGTACCCCTGAGGAATTCTCTTGAAGCGGAAGCTTCGGCCAGCCAATGAGAATCCGAAAAGATAACGGCTATCCTCATGTACTGGAATACTGAAGAAAGCGTTTTTCAAATCTAGGACAGAGAAATATTTGGCCGAAGGTGGAATCATAGTCAATATTGTAGTGATGTCCGAGACCACCGGATACTGTGGCTCCACCACTCTATTTACCTGCCGCAAATCAATCACAAATCTATAAACATCAGGAGTATTATCAGTTGCATCAGGTGACCGTCTTTTAAGTACAGGCAAAATGGGACTGTTACATATATTCGAATCAGTTTCTTCCACTACACCAGACTGTATTAAATCCTGAATTATTTGTAACAAGGCCTTCTCACCCTCCCTAGGTATTCTGTATTGTGGAATTCTGGGCAATTTGGCTCCCACCTTCACTCTTATTGACACCGGGGCAATATCCATTCTCCCTACATCATTATCACTGACAGCCCACAAGCTGTCGGGTATGCCTCGAAACTCAGGTGGCAGCGGGTCGTCTTTTGAAAAGCACTGTAGTGGGCGGGCAACATTGGGGCCTAGAGTAAGGTACACGCCATCCGGGGAACAATAAATGGTGGCATGCAAGCTCTTCAATAAATCTAAACCCAACAAATTTTCTCCACAATTTGATGTCAATAAAAACGGTGAATCAACAGTAAAAGGACCAATCGTTAACGTGAGAGGTTTAGAAATGGGGCTAATCACCGGAGTTCCTGCGAAACCCACGGATATGTTATTCTTGCCAGACAGAGCCGCCCCTGGGACCCGAGAACGAGCCACTGAACTTTTCATTGCACCCGTATCCACTAGGAATTTCTGTTGAGACCCTAGTAAGTCGGCTTCGACATAAGGTCCCCTCTGATCAACTTCCATAAGTACTGGTCCCATGCTCTGTCCTACACTGTCCTAGTTGTGGGAAAACCCTGTCAAATCATCAACTGAGTAATCATCGTTGTAATACTGGCCCCCGCTCCTCTGCGACTGTTGTCTATCTGTCCCGTTGTCAAAGTAATTGCCTCCCGGTCTCCCGCCTCCTTCTGATCGCGCAGCCTGTCTCCCAAAATCACCGCTACCCCGTCCTCGTCCTCTTCCTGGACCAGTACCTGACTGAAGCAACGGGCAGTCTCGCCACCAATGCCCTTCCTGCTTACACTTGGCGCACTGGTTCGGTCCCAGCCTTTCCCTATTCTCACCTCTCCCAAAACCACCTCCGCGACTCAGCGCCGCACCTCTTCCTCTGCCTCTTGCCACCTGCTGCAACAAAACCCTTGTCTTCAAATCTTTAGCCTTCTTCTCCTGCTTATCCTTGTTCTCATTTTCCCTGTGCTCATAATATTGCGCCATACTTAGTATTCCCGAAGGAGAGGACGTCGTCCACGTGCTCTCCGACGCTTGCAGTCTGGCTGATATTTCAGGCAATAAGTTTGTGACAAACCTGTTGACGAAGAGCCGTAACCCTCCATCCTGTGACACATCCTGCCCACTAAAATCCATAAACGTTTCCTCAAACCTCGTAAAGAAATCAGAGACCGCCTCATCCTTTTTCTGCTTACAAGCCGTTAACTTGTCCCAATCCACCTTTTTCGGGGGAATGAGAGAATGCATATATTTTATAATACGCCCTGGCAAAGCCAATATCTCAGCCTTCGGCTTCTCCCCTGGCTTACGCTCCTTGTCCCAATCCTGCAACTCCTGCCATGTACCTCCCAGCTCCTCCGTATGATCCGTACCTTTCACTTGCCGCCACACATCAACCGGGACCAAAAGCCCGAAAAACAATTCAACATCAGCCAACGTCATCACAGTAGAAGACGCCGCTTCCGTAAGCTCTTTGTAATAGGCGGTCGGATTCTTTCTAGAATCCGGCAGCTGAGCCTTCAATGACAACACCTCACTTCTCTTCCATGGCGTATACACCCATTGCTCCTGAAAATGCGCATCAATTCTGTTCCTTGTAACAGCCCTCGTGACTGGGTCTAACAACTCGGGGACCTCAGGATGAAAAATAGGGTGCACCTCTCGCATTGGGTGGAGACCTGGGAAATGGGGTGTACCGGCAGAGGGCAATTCATTCCTGTATTGCAATAGCGCGCGCAGACTACTCATCACTTCCTTCACCCCCGTGTTCGTTCTGTACGCTCCAGCCTGTATATCCCGCAAAACCGCCGGAGCCACACCTCCATATCCCTGCTCCCATAGCGGTATCAATACACTAGCCATGTGCCACAAAGCGTGCTGCTGCATTAATGGCTCAAAATCTTTCATGGTGGACCAGATATCTTCGAACGAATAAATATTATTCCTGGCCCATTGACATGCCTGGTTAGCCACCAAACTTTTTTCATCCAAACCAACTGTAGAACGTGTAAGCAGCTTCCGTACCTGTGAGAACAATCCGCTACCTGCGCCGCGACTCGGTGTTAGCATCTCCTGACTGGGGGTGGTGCTAGCTGAAACAGTAGGGAGTGCTAAAGAAAATGGTGAGGGGGCAGGTGAAGTGGGCTGGAGTAGAGAAACGAGGGGTGTCGAGGGCAGGGATTGTTGGGGGGCACTCGCTGAAGGACCTGGAATGGCGCTACTAGGGGCCGAAAGTGGCATGGAGGGGTACAATGGCTGCGGGGCATAAGGGGGAGGGGGTCGGGCATTCAAAATGTCCTCCATCTCATCTGGGTCGTCCTCTCGTACTACGTAACTTTTATTTTCTTTCAACCTACAAAGTCTATCTGCGCGCTCCATGCGTAGTGCATTCTCATTCCCCACCTGTTCCCTCGCTTTCTGCGCCATAGTCTGGGTGGACTTTTTATACTCCTCTTTCTCCTCTCGCATCTTACGTTTCCTGGCCTCTTTCTGCCACACTCGCAAAGAGTCGAACATACTCTGGCGGCTACGCCTAGCAAACAGTTTGTCTTGCAAATAATCCAATTTAGCTTCATCAAAAGAACCCGTCAAAGGCCATTGTAAATCCACATTATCAGCAGTGTACCGATGCCACAAAGTACCAAACAAAATCGGGACCAGTCCATGTTTAACATACATATCAAAACTCGGTGTCCCTTCAGGGGGTGCAGGCTGGCTCTCGGCCAGTCTAGTATCTGAGGGTCGACAACAGCATCCAAAACATCGTAACTTGCTAAAACACGGCATCTTTACTTTATCTTGAATCACAACTCAAGTTCATTCACACACAAACATATAGACGAACCACGTACACATATACAATATCTCCAAAACACGTGTTACCAAATGGGACAAGGCCCGTCGACCAAGTCCTGGGGAACCTGGACTCTACCGCAGACCGAACAGTACGCTAACTGTTCTGAGGACGGGGAACGGATCCGCCACCCGTGCGGCACTATGGATCGCTGCGCACTTTACCGCGGGAAACCCGGATCACACCTCCACTGAATCACCACACTAGGAGTTCAGGGTAAGCGTGCCTGAGTCTGCCCACAATGAGCCACGCCTTCACCACAGTACCATTCGGTCGGATCGCTACAAACAATTACCTCGACATACGTCCCCAACCCCGTCAAGTCTGTCAGAGCACCAACTCGTACTCTGAGTTCCCCGGAGCACACTAGCCCCAGGAGCACACCGGCTCCTCAAACCATCGGAGACACTCTAGTCTCCCGGAACACTCCCGTTCTTGCAGCAATCACAGGTGGACCACTCACCTTCCGTAGGCGGCACCGACCTCTACCGTTCTCCACCTCCGGCTGCCAGGACCAACACGGTCAGCTTCAAGTTCCGCCTTCTGGACCCCGGCGTAAGATCCGAACCGGGACCTCTCCCGATCAGCAGGGTGGGGCAGCGCTGCGAGAACCAAGCTCGGCATCAAATGGGATCCCGGGCCCACCGTGCCGACCAGCGGGTCCCCGGTCTTCTGCTACCCACTTACGGGTGAGAAAGATCCTTATCGCGATCACAGTGAGCCCACCGACTGGCATTTTGGTTGCTCTGAACTTTATTGCATCTACAAATCTGACACAAAACCTCAGCTGCCCGCGGCCCCCGTAGGGGGCCACCTCGGAGGGCAGCCACCCCTTAGTGGCATTTAGGTGATAAGCGTGGCTCAAATCCACTGGAGTGACTTACAGCACTCACCTATAATTACCTTATAGGAAGTCAGCCGGACAGTGGAGAAGTATAAACAAAAGTCTTTATTAGGCCAAACAACACTCATATGAGAGGGCCCTGTCCGACCTCACTCCTAGGAGTGCGAACGAGAGGACTGACTCTCTGCATCACAGCAATACATTATAATGCAGTACAGTAAATGGGGTACGCCCCTTGTGGAAAGTTACCGAGCCCCGGACCAGTGGACAATGCTCTCATACAGCAGGCATCTGCACCTGCAAGGGATACATTATTATCTCTGCTCAAGGCCATGGAGCTAGGCTTCGGCGTCTCTGGGCATGAGAACATTACAGATAACAAGAAGTGTTAGTTTCGGCCACAGTGAGCCGAGAAACGAAAACTGCTGTCTTAGTATATTTCTGTATTCCTGCGGGAGGGGCATGAGCGAGCAGAGCCCGCAGGCACAGAGAGTTACACAAAATGGTGGCACACAGGCTAAGCTAAGAAACTAATATGGTCACGCATACATTTGAATATAAGCAATAAGTAAGAATATGAATTCAGCATAAGTGCATATACGAACTGCATTAGTTAGTCATATGATGCTAACTCGCACGTCATCATAGGGTAATAAGGGCATCGAAAAGTGAATTCTATCATAGGTGCCTCCCCACTTGCGTCTGCGGGACTCCAGGAGTAGTCCCCTTACAGGGCGTGCTGGAAACATGTCCGGTGAACCAGGCGATGGGAAGGGGTATTTAGGCCTCCACCCGCCATTGTTGGGCCTCTTTGCTGCCCGACACGCTGTCCGGAGGGTGGCGCTCTGCCCATCATCTTGTCGTCGCTGCTCCTCGGGCCCAACACGCCGTCTCCCACCCTACCGCTTACCCGGCATGGGGCAGGCAAGGGAATTTTGAGGATGTTGTAATGTTTTCTTTGTCGTTGCAGGCGGAGTTACAGGCCGATCTGGAAGCAGTTGGGGTACAGAAGGATACCTCTGCAAGAGCACAATAGGGTGTTAGAGCCAAATCCCAGGAGCCTCAGGGGAGGGTCCTGGAACAATGGCGTTGGAACCCTGTTAGTCCTTCGGGCGGATCACTCCAGATATGCTCACTCTGTTTTACACGTGTCCACTCTTTTAATTGCGTCTCCTCCATCCACGTATCAGACACACCTCATCTTTCTTCTTCAGCACCCTCTTATCGCTCTCACCCTCTTCTCGCTCTCACCCTCTTCACACTCTCACCCTCTTCACACTCTCACCCTCTTCTCACTCTCACCCTCTTCACACTCTCACCCTCTTCTCACTCTCACCCTCTTCTCGCTCTCACCCTCTTCTCACTCTCACCCTCTTCTCGCTCTCACCCTCTTCTCGCTCTCACCCTCTTCTCGCTCTCACTCTCTTCTCACTCTCACCCTCTTCTCGCTCTCATTCTCTTCTCACTCTCACCCTCTTCTCGCTCTCACCCTCTTCTCGCTCTCACTCTCTTCTCGCTCTCACCCTCTTCTCGCTCTCACCCTCTTCTCTCTCTCACCCTCTTCTCACTCTCACCCTCTTCTCGCTCTCTCCTGAATGCACTTCCTCGCATCTCCTTGTTTTCACCACTCCCCAAATACAATGCACCCACTCAATTGTAAGAGCTGCATTCCTATACTTTAACTTATTTCTTTATTTTTATTTTCTTTTTTATTAAAGTGCAACTCTTATCCCCAAAGAGATGTCACAGCGCTGAGTGCTCGTCTGACCTCACCACTGAGAGATGACCCTGGATAAGACCCGTCATATCATCCATTAGCCCAGAAAAAGCCTGGCTTTCAATTTCTTTCTAAACCTGGTATAAGTTCTGCCTTGTCAATGTTTCGGTGGCTCTGCACCCCCATCACACATTTGCACAGAATAACAATTGCAACAGGAATACAAGACCATTGTTCTGTGTGCTTGGCAGAGAGTCCAAGGATTGGATGATCAGGGACCCAGAACACCTTTTTAACCCACTGACAGGCACTGTGAGAAACAGGCACTGCCTTCAGCCTCCACTCCAGAGCACTTGTTCATGTCCTTTTATAAACACCTGGAGGCGGCTCGGCTCAAAGTGTGCACTGCCCAGGAGTAGAGCCCTGCACGGAAAATGTACAGAGACCCAACATCCTGGAACTGGCAAACACTCATAGAAAATGCAAAACTGAGGAAAAGATGTAAAGTATAAACATGAACTAAACCACTGTTGATGATTACCTCAACGTTTCCTATCTTCATCGTTCAGAAACCGATCAAAAGTTAAGGATATGAACGTTGAGACTGATGAGGCGCATTCCAATGCCCGTTACTAATTACTACCGGTAATGAGACACAGAGGGACCCGGCCCACTTAAAGCCCTACTCTGAGGCTGTGGAAAAAGGTAGGGCTGATGGCCTTTTCCAAAGTTGCCCGGCGCTAACCGCCTCTTATACCATTCTAGTTATCAAACAAAGAGGCAGGCGCTGGAGAGTGGAAGGCAGGAAACAGAAGTTTTATTCCGACGGAGCAGAACACATCAGATCAGACAACAAGGTATCGTTTCGAGGTGCTCTAACAGCCTCTCTGAGGCCTGGCCTTTTATACTCTGGTTTATGACATGTGAGCATTCTTTATTGCAGAAAAGACTCTTTGAAGTATGAGAAGACATCCCCGGAATCCCCGTTTCAGACCCACCCCCACACGTATCCACAATAGAGGTCCTCACCCCACATACAATAGGAGGGGGCTATCACGCAGCTGAGTGTTCCGCCGATTCTTAGGATGTGTGCGCCTGATCGTATCCCAGGGGGTGGGGAGGCCATGATCAATAGTAGCTCCTTTGAAGAGGAGCGACTCCATACAATAGGGGGGGCAATAAACTGTATCCCCCAGCTAGGTGATGACCTGGGACCCGTGCGGACAATCGGACTCAGAGGAAGGGGTCATCAAAGGAGAGGTATTCATGAAAGGAAATGAAGTGTTGGTCAGGCGCGGGTGCAACTCCCAAGGACAGAGTCATGCGGAAGGAGAGGGTTTATGACTTGTGCATGTGAGAGCGGGGGCAGCCAGGGTGTGCAGGGGATGCTCGCAGGGTCAGGGGAGCGCGCTGGTGATGGATCGTGAACAGGGAGACCATGGTACCTAAAATAGCTGCCGTGCATATTGTACATGGATGACAAGATGGCGCAGATGATGTTCAGTTCACAAACTAAAATTCCACAGTCCTCCCTTTTAACATGTCTCGCCAACTTGTCAATTCGGGTCTATCCCCATAAGGCCACGTACTTCTACCTTGTAGAGAGGACTCATGTGCTCAGTTCGGAAGTCCAAAGTCTTAGGGCACATGCAGTTAGAAATGAGTGCACACAAAGATGGCAAGCATTGAATGCCTAGGCAACACCCACATAGTATCACAATCGGTATCAATATGAATGTAAACAACCTCCATCCCCAGCCCTTCAGAGTGTCCCAAAACCAGCTCCCAAGGGACCATCCTTCTTGCTCTTGGTGAACTTCTGAGGAAAGTCAATGGAGGTGCTCAATTGCCTTGTAGACTGAGGGCGAGTTATCTGGCACGTAGGTGCAACAGCTAGATCCGATGATGCGGCATGCTCCTCCACGATCGGCTAGAACAACGTCTAGAACCAGGCGATTTTGAAGGGTCACAAGGCAGACCGCCTGAAGCTCAGCCGTGTTGTTAGCGAGGGCGCCAGCTGTGATGTTGATGGTTGTTTCTATTGCCTGGGTCAGATGTCGGATGGCGCGGCTGTTCGCCATCGGGCCCCACAGAGGAACAAGTCCCTTCGCTGCATCCAGGAACTGTGCTCCAGTGGAGTCGGCTTGTCCAATGTCACTTGCGTGTCTCTGCCGGTGATGATCAGCAGGGGCTACAACCGTGGGGGGGGGGGACGAAAGCGATGTAGCAAGTGCCTCTCCAACCTTTCGGGAGCCAGGTGTAAGCTTTGGTGCCACAAAGTACATATTCGGAGAAGCAACAAAAGAGGGGGGTCAATTGAGTCCAGTGTCCTCGTGATGTGGCAGGCACTATGACCTACCAGCTGTCTTCCCAGGCCTTCGATGCACACCTGGCCAGTGACGTTGATGACAGACAGGGCCACAGTTAGAGTGGCGGCGGTTCGCATCCGTAGGTGGGAGAAGGTGGTTCTAGCTGGATTATGGAGCACCTGCATTTCTACTCGCTCCTTTGCAGGGATGTCCATAAGGAAGGCGGAACCAGAGGGAACAGGACACAAGGGAGCAGATGTCCTTCAGGTTGTGTTCAGCCAGAACCCATGGTAGAAGTGTGACACTGTTTGACCAGAAATGGTGTTGTCCTTGTGGCTTTCTTGCATGAGGATCAACCAGGCAAGGCAGGAGCCATGAACTGAGAAAGGAGAAGGGATGAAGGGGATGGAGTGACCGGTGGCATGCGGGAGCAGTCCGCAGATCCAGCAGTTGGTGGCATTTGCAGCAAGGTTGTGCTGGTGCAACAGTTGTACAAAGGAATTGTTCCAGAACTCCTTACGCCTCTCTCGGAGCTGAGGTGAGAGGGAGATCAGGTGATGCTCTTTCATAGTGGTTGGCTGTGCAGTTGTTAGCAATATCTGATGAGCAGGAGTGCTTTCCTCCAAGATCCAGAAGGAAGTCATGAGGAGGAGGCAAAAGAGGAAAGCAATGAAGAAGGCGATTGTCTTTGATTTGTGCATATTGTCAGTCTTTGGGTTCCTGTAGTGGGTATTTCCGGCTGCTTCCATCATCTTCTTATCTGGCGCTTCCATCATCTTCTTATCTGGCGCTTCCATCATCTTCAAGGTGCTCGGTAGCGGGCAGAACCACAGACTTTGTTTAGCTTCTCTCCGGGTAACCCTTGCTGGTGTTTGGGTCACCGTTCTGAGATTTAACTTAGTCCGTGGTCTACTTAGCCGAAGCTCCCTCCTTTCGACGCAGGAAATACCCTTCCCTGGTTGGCACAGTGGGATCAGGGAATTTTGCAAGTTCAAGTGCCTCGGAATCGGGATAGCAGTTCAGCGATGGTCGATCCTTGTTCAGGAGCTCTTCTTGGTTGTCGATGTCTTCGGTGGTGGCCAGGGTCGAGGAGACCTTCTTGCAGTGGTGTGCGTGCAGCCAGTGCCGCTTCCCCTCCACTCGAAGAGCCGTCCGGGTGGTGATTAGTACTTGCCAGGAGCCCGTCCACCGGGGTTCCAGACTCTTCGCTCGTTGAAAATTCCGGACTAATACATAGTCCCCCGGTTGGATATCGTGGCCCGGACCCCTGGAAGCATCGGGGATGGCCTGCTGCACCTGCTGATGAATGACAGACAATGTTTTTGTTAATTTGTACAAGTAATCAGACAGCAGGACGTCCGGGACGTCATGAATGGAGGTCGGTTTGGGGGCAGTCCAAAGGTTCATTGGTCGCCCGAATACAACCTCATAGGGGGTCAAATGGTGCTTAGTGGGAGTGGAGCGCATTGATAGCAATGCCAGTGGGAGGGCATCTGGCCATTTAAGTCCTGTGGTGGCCACTATTTTTGACAATTTCAGCTTCAATGTAGCGTTGTGTCGCTCCACCAAACCAGCAGATTGGGGGTGGAAGACCGCAAGGAACCTCTGCCTCACACCCAACCCCTTCAAAATTAGCTGGATAACTTCTGCTACGAAGTGGGGGCCGCTGTCGCTCCATAAAATTCGACAGAGGCCGTAGCGAGGAAAAAACTCTTTCAGTAGTACTTTGGCAGTAGTCATGGCAGTATTATCACGGGTTGGATAGGCTTCCACCCATTTGCTGAAGGCACATACAATGACCAGTACATACTTCAAGCTTTGGCATCTCTCTAGCTGAATGTAATCCATCTGGAGGACCTCAAAGGGGTGGTCGGGGATCCCAAACCCTCCCCGGGGCACTACAGTTCCTTTCCCGGGGTTGTGTTGCAAGCAGATAAGGCACTGCTGAACCAGACGTTTGGCTGAGTCGGGGATTTTGTCGTTGTGCCAGACTTTGGAAATGAGCTCGACCATGGGGGCAGATCCTATATGTGCGGGGGAGTGTGCCATAGTCAGTATGGGGATCAGGTATGAGTCAGGCAGCAACCATTTGTTCGCATCCTTTGTCCGCCAGTAGCCTTCATCGTCCTTCAGACCCACCCGTGCCCACTCAGTCAGTTCGTGAGGTGTGCTGGCCGACTGGATGTCTCTAATCGTCTCCCTAGAGTCAGTCCATTTCTCTGCTTGCGACCTGGTCACATACATGCGTGTCGTTGTCCTATTTTCAGCTGTGGTTCGTGCAGTGATATCGGCCAGCGCATTTCCTTGTCCGACTAAGTCCGTCACCTTCTTGTGTGCCTGACACTTGATCACTGCTAACCTTTTGGGGAGTAGTACTGCTACGATCAGGGCAGAGACTAGATCCCCGTGGAGGATGGGTGTGCCGTGGGACGTCAGGAATCCCCTTTCCCTCCATAAGAGCCCAAAATGATGAAACACCCCGAAGGCATACTGGCTATTGGTGTATATGTTCGCTGTGGTTCCTGCTGCTAGGATGCATGCTCGTGTCAGGGCAATCAGTTCCGCTGCCTGTGCAGATCGTTGTGTAATGCTGGCTGTCTCTACTACAGTTCGGGCCGTGGTGACTGCACAGGCAGCTGAAGTGGTGCCATCGGGGAGTTTGATGCAAGAGCCATCCACCCACAGCTCTCCGTCAGGGTCAGGAAAAGCCGTGTCTCTGAGGTCAACCCTACTTCTAGTCTGTTCGTCCGTGAGGGTCACACAGTCGTGTACAGGGGGCACATTGGGATCGTTCTCTGGTAGGGGTAACAAAGTTGCCGGGTTCAGTGTGGTGCATCTTTTCAGAGTGATGTGGGGTGCGAGCAGAGTCAGTTCGTATCCAGTCAGTCGGGCACTCGTCAGGTGTTGCGTCTTGGTTTGGTTCAGGAGGGTGTCAACTGCATGGGGTACTTGTACCGTGAGGGAATTCGAGAGCACGATCCCCTCACTCTGTCGGATAGAGATAGCAGCGGCAGCTACAGCTCGAAGGCAGGCAGGCAAGGCTCTGGCTACGGGGTCAAGAGTAGCAGAGAAGTAAGCGCACGGTCTTTGCTTTGGGCCAATGGACTGGGTCAGGACAGATAAAGTGCACCCCTCCCTTTCGTGAGTGTAGAGGGAGAAGGACTTTGTGTAATCTGGTGTTCCCAGGACAGGTGCTGAACAAAGGGCATTCCAAAAACTCTTCAAAGGACCTTTGGCATTCGGGGGTCCAAGGGAGTGGGAAGGGGACATCTTTGGTCAACAAGGAAAGTAGGGGTTTTATTATGAGGCTGAAATTTGGTAACCACTGTCTTTAGAAAGAGGTTAGACCCACCAAAGAGCGGACTTGCTTTTGGGTTTTTGGGATGGGATAGTTTGGATTCGATCGGGCATAAGTTTCCTCCCTTCTTTGGACAGGAGGTGGCCTAGGTATGTCACTTGAGGCTGGCAGAACTGCAATTTCTTTTTAGAGACTTTGTGGCCATTTTCTGCAAGAAAGTGTAAGAGTTGGACAGTGGCTGTGATTGCAAGTGGGGTGGTGTCGGCCGCCAAAAGGATATCATCGACATATTGGATCAACACCACTCCATCTGGTAACTGGACGGCGTCCAGCTGTCTTTTGAGGGCCTGGCTGTAAATGCTGGGACTTTCAGTGTAGCCCTGGGGAGCTCTACAAAATCGGTACGAGCGGGATTTTAGGGTGAAGCCAAAGAGATAACGGCTGTCTGGGTGGATGGGGAAAGAGAAAAATGCATTTTTGAGGTCAATGACAGTGAAGGTGGTGGCAGTGGGCGGGATGAGGGTCAGAATGGTGGTGATGTCTGAGACTACAGGGTACTGGGGTACGACCACTTTGTTAACCTCCCGCAGGTCGATGATGAAGCGGTACGCTTTCTCATCTCCCTCGTCTTGCTTCTTAACAATGGGTAGGATAGGGCTGTTGCAGACATTGCTAACCACTTCCTCGACCACTCCTGCATCTACCAGGGACTGAATGATCGCTACCAGTGCCTTCTCGCCCTCGGGCGATATCCGATACTGTGGGAGTTTCGGGAGTATTGCGGTTTGTTTTACCGTTATGTGTATAGGGTCAATCATCATTCGTCCCACATCAGAGTCATTTTTGGCCCATAGGTACGGGGGCAGGGTGTTGAGCAAGGACAGGTCAGCGTCAGTTATGGAGTACATGTGTCGTGCTGGGCAGGATTTGGACATGCTCGGGTTGTCGTACAGGATGACTCGGACTCCATCTAGGGAACACCTAATGGTAGCCTGAAAATGCTTTAGCAAATCAATGCCCATAATGGTGTCAGGGGAGTTGGAGGAGAGCAAAAATGTTGTGTCCGTGAGGTTGTTTTCTAGGTCAAAGGAGATAGGTACGGACAGGGGGTTAGTGGAGGGCGTCCCATCGAAACCTATCGATGTAATGTGTGAGCCAGACAAGGGTGCCCTTGGAATCAGTCGTTTCGATAACACACTACCTGTCGCCCCTGTGTCTACCAAAAATGGAGACTTTGTACCCAGGACCTTAGCGGTGACGTAAGGACCTTGCTGGTCAACACAGAGCTCGACTGGATCCCTCCCTTGCCCCTGGCAGTCCTATGCAAAGTCGGGGGCATTCTCGCTGTCGGATAGTTGATACTGGTTCTGTCGGGGACGGTCAAACATGTTCGATCTCCCTGGTCTGTCGTTGTTGGTGTCATTTGTGTACCCTCGTCCCTGTCCCCTATTTCTCGGTCCACCCGCTACGTCCTTGGGGTCCCTATTTCTGTTCATTTCTAACAGAACCGGACACTGGGATTTCCAATGGCCGAATCCTTTGCAGAAGGCACACTGGTCCTCGCTAATGTCTCTACGTCCGATGTGGGGTGTTGGGGTGCAATCTTTAGGAGGTGGATTTCTAGGGGTGGTTGATTGGTAGTTCCCCCTGTGGGGTTCTCTTCCGACCGCTACCCCTTGTATCTGGGCTATCATCACCCTTTCTTTCAAATCTTTCTTCTTTCTCTCGGATGCCCTATCACTCTCATTCTTTTGATGTTCGTAATACTGAGCCATCTGAAGGATAGCTGCGGGTTTGGAGGCCCCCCAACTACTCTCACTCGTCTGTAACTTTTGGGAGACCTCTTGTGATAGACCCTTTACATAATTTTGTACAAACAGGTGTTGTCCGGAGGCGGTGGTCATGTCTTGGCCACTGTAGTCGGAGAACACCGTCTCAAATCGGGAGAAGTATTCGGATACGTCTTCCTGGGGTTTCTGACGGCAAGCCGTGACTATCGACCAATCTACCTTTTTCTCTGGGATTAATGTCTTTAGCTTCTGAACTATTTTGTCTGGGAGTTCCAGTACGTCTTTTACAGGTTTCCTTCCGGGCTCTCGCTGTCTATCTAGTTCACCGAGTTGATTCCAGGTATGTCCGAACAGATCTGTGTGGTCAGCTTTCCGGATTTGCTTCCACACGTCAGCCGGCAGACATAACCCGAAAAACAAGTCAATGTCCGCTAAAGTCATCATCGTCAAACCCAAGGCTGTGCCTAATTCGGTATAAAATGCTGTTGGGTTCTTTCTTAAATCGGGCAGGGTTTGCCTAAAAGTTAAGATATCTTGTCGATCCCAGGGTTGATAAACCCAATTGTACACAACCCTCCCCTTTGCATCTGTGTGGTTGATATCGTCGTTTGTTCCCTGACCTCGTGGCGGAAGCCAGTAAGGGGCCGCTTCTCTGATAGGCATCATAGTGTTGGCTACTTCTAATGAGGCCTCGGTCGTTTCAGGGACCGTAACCTTGACTTCTGGTTTTTGTTCCGTAAGGTGGCGGAAGACTTCAAGCGTTTGCATGAAGTGGTCCGTCACATCGTGTTCAGTCCCATCTCCAACATCGACCTTTCTATATAAAGTTGTCAATTTAGCGGGGCCCTTATTCTGATACCTATCCTCATATGCGTTCAGGGTGTGGTAGCTGAATCGTAAAATGAAATGCCGTCTGTGGCTACCGGCATGTGAATTGTGCATATCCATCGTGTATTCTTCGCTCTCCTTCCGTTCTACTAGTGTCTTCACTATCTTGTCAATCCCATCCCACTCATCTTTGCTCAATCTATTTGATCTGGCTGGTGGTTGCTTGCTAGCCTCGGGGTCATCTGGTGTCATTACTAATACAGCCGGTGCAGAGGCCGCAAGGGCCGGGGCACTAGCGCTAAGGTCACTCTCGCTTGTATTTGGAGCTGGTAGGTGCTGTATCAGAGGTTGGCAGGGGGCATATGGAGGGGGCATGTAGATGATTGGAGGACCTAGCAGTAACTCATCGTTCGCCCGTTGTTTGGAGGGCAGCTCAGGGTAGAGCGTAGAGGGGGTCCTAACAGGGCATTGGCCTGTCAACCCTGATTCTTGCTTTTGTGTAGCTTCCTTTCTTTCTTTTATTTCTTCTTCTAGTTGCTTAGCGGCTAGGTGGGCTGCCTTTCGTAATTCTTTCCCTATTTTTGCTTCTTCTCTTTTCTTTCGTTGTTCCGTTTCTTTGCGCCACGTGCCGATACTATCGAGCATGGTGGGCGTAGTCTTATTTTTCTGGAGCGCTGCTTCTAATGTTTCTATTTTATGATCATCAAAGGAACCTATCAGTGGCCACTGACTTTCGGGGTCCTTCTTTGTATATTTATGCCATAACTTGTTATAAGCTATAGCGACTAGTCCATGTTTAATGAACATGTCCTTATTAGGGGTGCCCTCCAGTTGAGCCGGATGGTTCATCTCTAATAAGCGGTCCGGGCTAAACAGGCTACCAATCAGTGGGGAGAAGATAGGCATGACGGATTACAATGGGGAAAAAAGTCTGCACTACCTATCTTATCACTGCGCGCAAAGACTAGACAGAATATTTTTATTCTTCGTTGTTTGCAGGCGGTGAATACCTCAAAAGAACCAATATCGAACAATCAATGTTCGGTCAATCAAACAATCAATGGGGAGAATAAATAGGCACGACGGGTTACAACGGGGACAAAAGTCTGCGTTACCTATCCTTTCACTACCTGCAAAGAGAGAACCTGTTCTTCCCTGTTTGCAGACAGAGAATCTCCAGAAAACAATCCGCGAACAATAGTTCGGGCCAAACAATCAATCAGTGGGGGAGGAAGATAGGCACGACGGATTACAATGGGGACAAAAGTCTGCGTTACCTATCCTTCGCTACCTGCAAAGAGAGAGCCTGTTATTTCTCTGTTTGCAGACAGCGAATCTCCAAACAAATCAACAAAAGAGTAATACTAGTATTATCCAAATCAAACAATCATTTCGCAATTTGTCGCATTTACACGACCTTACCCGGACCGCATGGACAGTTTCCTGTCTTCCGAATCCAGCGCCCGATCGTCCTCTATTCTTCGTGATCTTCGCGGCACTCCTGATGGTTCCCAGTCAGGACCGTAGATCACTCGAGAGAGGTCTGTTCGGAATCTGTGAAGTTCGGATGATCGGCTGTCAGACGAGGGTCTATCGGACAGGAGCTCTCCCGATCGTTGCAGTCGTTCACTCTATCTTCAGGACCTCTCCCACTGGATCCACGAGTCACAGATGGGCCCCACGTTTGGGACGCCAATTGTGGAAAAAGGTAGGGCTGATGGCCTTTTCCAAAGTTGCCCGGTGCTAACCGCCTCTTATACCATTCTAGTTATCAAACAAAGAGGCAGGCGCTGGAGAGTGGAAGGCAGGAAACAGAAGTTTTATTCCGACGGAGCAGAACACATCAGATCAGACAACAAGGTATCGTTTCGAGGTGCTCTAACAGCCTCTCTGAGGCCTGGCCTTTTATACTCTGGTTTATGACATGTGAGCATTCTTTATTGCAGAAAAGACTCTTTGAAGTATGAGAAGACATCCCCGGAATCCCCGTTTCAGACCCACCCCCACACGTATCCACAATAGAGGTCCTCACCCCACATACAACAGGAGGGGGCTATCACGCAGCTGAGTGTTCCGCCGATTCTTAGGATGTGTGCGCCTGATCGTATCCCAGGGGGTGGAGAGGCCATGATCAATAGTAGCTCCTTTGAAGAGGAGCGACTCCATACAATAGGGGGGGCAATAAACTGTATCCCCCGGCTAGGTGATGACCTGGGACCCGTGCGGACAATCGGACTCAGAGGAAGGGGTCATCAAAGGAGAGGTATTCATGAAAGGAAAGGAAGTGTTGGTCAGGCGCGGGTGCAACTCCCAAGGACAGAGTCATGCGGAAGGAGAGGGTTTATGGCTTGTGCATGTGAGAGCGGGGGCAGCCAGGGTGTGCAGGGGATGCTCGCAGGGTCAGGGGAGTGCGCTGGCGATCGATCGTGAACAGGGAGACCATGGTACCTAAAATAGCTGCCGTGCATATTGTACATGGATGACAAGATGGCGCAGATGATGTTCAGTTCGCAAACTAAAATTCCACAAGGCTGTCTCGGTGTAGAGGGAGCCCTATCGTTACTGCTCTGTGGCTGTCGCACTCTAGTGCTAGCCCTGTCATTAATGTTCTGAGGCTGTCTCGGTGTAGTGTAATCCATATCGTTAGTGCTCTGAGGCTGTCTCTCTGTAAGTGGAACTCCATTAGTGCTCTGTGGATCTCTCACTCTAGTGAGAGCCTTACCCCGTAGTGCCCTGGACTCAGTGTAGACTCAGTGTAGTATGAGCCCAGTTATAAGTGCTCCAAGGCTGTGTCACTAGAAATTGTGATGTAATCTTATTCATGAACTGAGAAGGTATTTAGGAGTCCTAAAGTTAGCACTCCTAACTTTACTACTACTAAATTGAGAAAAATCCTAATTTTAAGACTTTCGGTATTCACAGAAGTCATTTAGGAGTACTAAAGTTAGGACTCCTAACTTCTGTGAATACCAAAATGAGTAAGTGCCTTCTGTGAATACCAAAATGAGTAAGTGCCTTCTGTGAATACCAAAATGAGTAAGTGCCTTCTGTGAATACCAAAATGGTAGTAAGTTTAGGATTTTGTCTTAAGTTAGTTCTGTGAATCGGGCCCATAGAGACTCCCAAGCAGTATAGCTTTCTCAACTACTGGAATCTGCGCCCCCATCTTCTCCTGCTCTGAAGTAACAACCTGTTCCTAATCGCCTCACTTCCCGGACTGCACATTAGTTCAGATATCCTCACCTGACGTCTGGAATATGTGCCCCCTTTCGTCCTTATACTTCTCCTCACCACTGCTTTCCCAGTAACACCCCTCTCATATCCCCCCCGCACTCCTCCTCCTCATTTTCTCAACATGGCCACCACTCAAGCTTCAGCAAAACGATTAAAGCATAACACAATTGAATGTTTCCCTGATTCCCTTTTTGTTGATCAATTTTACAATGGTCTTTATGGGAGGCTCAAAAACGATTTAAAATTTTTCACTCACGACACCCCCTCTTGGTCCTCCAGATTATATAATTCCCTCAATGTCACCTCCTCCTCCTCTTTCCCTCATGGGAAACTGCTACAAATTTCCCCCTCTGTGTGTTTCAATGGCTCCTTCACTATCTCACTCTATAACAGCGGTACTGTCATGATCCAAGCCAAAGACACCTGTCTCTCTCTCTCTTTGACCAGCTCTTCCCCTCCCTACTCCCCTCCCCTGCATCCGGGTTGTCCCTTGACTCTTCATCTAGCTCCACCCATTACTCCCTTTCTCCTTCCCTGACACCCGTACACTCCAATAGGCTGCACCTTCGGGTGGCACAGGTCGACCCTCTTCCCTCCCCTCCCCTGTACTTTCCTCTCCCATTTTTCCTCCCCACACAGTTTGACCCCCTTCATCACTTGAAAGGAAATGAAATGAAAAGATCTTTTGTATAGCGCGGTAGCCACGCAGAGGCGTCCTAGCGCTGCGGACAAGAGTATGTAAATGAACGGTGGGAACCTAGTCTGATTTATTGAACAAGAGGGTTTTTCGCTTTTTGCGGAAGGACAGTAGATTGGGCTCTGATCACAGGTGGAGGGGGAGGCAGTTCCAGAGCCCTGCCGAGTTGTAGGAGAACAAACGACCCCCACATCTGGCTCTCCAGATCTTGGGTACTGTGACGCGGAAAGAGGAAGCAGATCTGAGCTGTCTGTTGGGGTGGTATGGGGTGATCAGAGAATGATTAATGGTGGCACCCCTTTTCCAGAATGCACAGTGGGCGATACACAGGCCCTTGAATTCGATTCGATTCCTGACTGGGAGCCAATGGAGATTTTTAAGTTCTGTTTTGACAGGGAGGTGACAGGGTATCTGAAGAAGGGTTCACGCAGCACAGTTCTGGGTGACCTGGAGCTCATTTAGGGTGGCCTGGGGGGCCCCTAGGTAGGGGGCATTCCCAAAGTACAGGCGGGACAGAATGAGACCCTGGATCATAATCTGCCTTGCCTTGAAGGGTAGTAGGGGGAGGATTTTTCGAATGAGCCTGAGTATACCAAAGCAGGTGGCTGAAAGTTTAGCTGCCTGGTAGTTGAAGTTCAGAGACTTATCCAGCCAGACACCCAGGCTCTTGATTGTGTCCTTGGATGTGGGGGCAGGTCCAAGACAAGATGGCCATATGGAATCAAAAGAGGGGTGGGGTGAATTGCCAAGGACCATCAGCTCGGTCTTGTCTCCGTTCAGTTTGAGACAAGACGATGTCATCCATGAGGTCACTGCTTCTAAGCAGTCCCTCATGTTACTGGGCCCGGTGCGGGGTTGGTTTCGAGCCACCACTAGCTGAGTATCATCCGCGTAACATAAGATTTTTAGCCCGAAGGGGCGGACAATCTCAGCTAGAGGGCTCATGTAAACATTAAAGAGCGTAGGGCTCAGGGAAGAGCCCTGCAGGACACTGCAGCCAAGAGGTTTACTGGGGGAAGTGATTTCACCCTCGAAGACTTGAAAGGAGCGGTCAGACAGGAAAGACTCAAACCATGTGATTGCTATAGTTGAGATTCCTAGATTGATAAGTCTGCACAGTAAGATGTTGTGATTTACAGTGTCGAAGGCGGCACTTACGTCAAGGAGGATAATAGGAGCGGAGCCTCCTTGGTCCATGATCTTCCTAGCCTTCTCTGTCACGGAGAGGAGGGCGGTCTCAGTCCCATGCATGGGTCGAAACCATGTCTGGGAGGGGTCAAGCAGATTGTTGATTTCGAGGAACTCCGTCAGAGTCTTATTGACGTGTTTTTCAGCGATTTTGCTTAGCCAGGGCAGTAGGGAAATAGGTTGGTAGTTCCCTGGGGTGTTTGGATCTAAGTTGGGTTTTTTAAGGAGGGCTTTGACCATGGCCCATTTCCAAAGAGGCGAAACGCTACCCATGGCTAGAGAGGCATTGACCAGATCAAGAATAGTGGGGAGAATGTGCGAGGAAACAGTCTGCAGGGTACGCGGGGGTGCCCTGATCATTAGGGGAACCGGATTTTACCAGTCACATGATAGATTGTAGTGTGGTGGAATCAAGCGGGGGAGGTTTTTGAGAGTGGCAGGGGGGTGGATCCCTGTCTCAGTAGGTTTAATGAGTGTAGTGGGGATTTGAGTGTGAGTGAAAGAGGAGTAGATGGTTTGTATTTTATTGTAGAAGAACTCTGCCAAATTGTTACAGCGGGATTGGGCGTTGCGGGGTTTTTGAGGTTTTTCTGGGAGTTTGAGAAGGGTTTTTGCAATTTGATATATTTCCTTGGGCCTGGAAGCTGCTGCAATAATTTTATTTTTGAAAAAGGACGCTTGAGCGATTCTGATTTAATTTTTATAGGTTTTTATTGCAGCTCTGTAGGTGTTTTATTCTGGTAGGTGAGTAGTCCAAGCGCCATTTCCTTTCCAGTTTTTTGCATTGGAGTTTTCTTTCTCGTAGATCCTGGGAGTACCAGAGGGCCGTCCTGGTGCTGCGCTTGGATTCAGTGCATTTTATAGGGAGTACCGAGTCTAATGAGTGTGTTATCCATCTATTATAGTTTCTATTGGCTAGGATGGGGTTGGGGTTACAGAGTGGTCAGAAGATTTCGAGGGTCGCTGCCCATTCAGCCTGAGAGAGTTTTGACCAATTGCGTTCCCTCAGAGTAACTGTAGAGGAGGAGGGGTAGGTGAGTGGGGGGGGCGCAGGAGACAGGGATCAAGAAGTGATCCGTGCATGGTAGGGGGGAAGGGATTCCTACTAGGAGGTCTGCACAATTGCTAAAAATAGGATCAAGAAGATGACCTTTGGAGCGGGTAGGTTTCAGCACTAATTGTTGGAGTTGTAGTGCTGCAAGGCTGGTGGTCAGTTCTAGGGCAGTGTGGTCCGTGGAGTCGTCAAAATGGATATTAAGATCCACTAGGAGAGTTTAGATTGGTGAGCTGCCTACTCGGTTGGCTATGGAGGACGGCAGAGAGTTAAGAAATTGACCTAGGGTCCCAGGTGGGCGATATATGAGTATCCCTGAGAGAGTGCTAGTGGGGGAGAAGTCTAGGGAGAAGGAGAGTCTTTTACAGTTGGGTACTGGGTTAGGGGAGCTGCGGCAGTCATAGCAGTCTTTATAAATGATAGCTAAGCCACCTCCTCTTCCCGTTAAACGGTCTTCGCGTAGGATTTAGTATCCTCCAGGTAAAGCTTGGATGATATCAGGATCTGACTCGGCATGAAGCCAGGTTTCTGTCAGAAACAGAGCGTCAGGGTTTAGTTCATCTAAAAGCAGGGAAATCTCTGTAGTGTGTTTGGAAAGTGATCTGCAGTTCAAGAGAAACATGTTTCACTGTGTGTTTTTGATTTGTGGGTCGGGGTGAGGCTGAATTCTGCAATGTGGGCAGATTGAGCCTTGTTCAGCTGGGTTCCATGAGGAGAGGCAAGGAGCTAGAGTCTTTCCTCTGAGTTTGAGTAGCAAATTAGGGCTGTAGCTCTTGACATGGGTGCGAGACGACCAGGGGTCGGGCCCCTGGCCCCGGCCGGCCGCGGACAGGCGCAGATGTGCTTGCCTTTGGCGCTCCCGCTGCGCGCATCCGCTGTGCGTAGCGTGTGACATACAGTTTTTATGCAGAGAAGTTGGTCATCCAATCAGGCTGCCCCCTCCTTCCCTCTAGTAAAGTAGTAAATGTGACGCGCCTCCCTCCACAACAATCGGGAATAATTCCTGTGGTGCACCGGGGAGAATGCGGAAGTTCCAGGTGTCAGAGAGTGCAAGAGAGCGAGGGAGTCTTACTTATAGTATTTTAAACTGTGATTTCTTCAGGTTTCAATTTTTAAAAATTTACGTCGATTTTTATAAGCACAATACAATGAGGACAGTACCGTGGTGAGGTGCAAGCGTTCTGCTACAGCGCGCATCCGCTGCACGTAGCGTGTGACATGCAGCTTTTATGCAGTGAAGTTGGTCGTCCAATCAGGCTGCGCCCTCCTCCCCGCTAGCCCGGAAGTAGTAAATGTGCCACGCCTCCCTCCACAACAATCGGAAATAATTCCTGTGGTGGACCGGGGAGAATGCGGAAGTTCCAGGTGTCAGAGAGTGCAAGAGAGCGAGTGAGTCTTACTTATAGTATTTTAAACTGTGATTTCGTCAGGTTTCAAGTTTTAAAAAGTTATGGCGATTTGTAAAAGCACAATACAATGAGGACAGTACCGTGGTGAGGTGCAAGCGTTCTGCTGCAGGGCGCGTCCGCTGCACATAGCGTGTGACATACAGCTTTTATGCAGTGAAGTTGGTCACCCAATCAGGCTGCACCCTCCTCGCCTCTAGCCCGGAAGTTGTAAATGTGCCGCGCCTCCCTCCACAACAATCAGGAATAATTCCTGTGGTGCACCGGGGAGAATGCGGAAGTTCCAGGTGTCTGAGAGTGCAAGAGAGTGAGTGAGTCTTACTTATAGTATTTTAAACTGTGATTTCTTCAGGGTTCAAGTTTTAAAAAGTTACAGCGATTTTTAAAAGCACAATACAATGAGGACAGTACTGTGGTGAAGTGCAAGCGTTCTGCTACAGCGCACATCAGCCTTACCTCTAGTTAATACGCTCCTCGTCCAATCTGCACCATCCAATCACTTCTCCTCCCCCTATCCCTACCTGCCACCCCCTTTTTAGTCCAACTTTCCTCCAACCTTCTCCCTAAGTTAACTTTCCTTATGTCCCCCTTATTCCCTCCTCTTCTCTTCGTCTCTACCCCCTCCTCCCCTCGCTATGTGCCCTGATTTCTCCTCACCCATTGTATCTCTCTCCTTCCCCCAATGCTGTGCTACCCCCTTTCCGCCCTTGGTACCCCTTTCCCTCCATCGGGCCTAGCAGAACCACTTCCTTTCTTCAACTTCCCTATCTCCCAACCCCCGTCACTCTGCCAGTTGTCCGTTCCATCATAGCCACCTCACCTAGCTGACAGGACCTCTCCAACCCCCTCCCCTCTTCTCCTCCAAAACCTCCTTCACTCCTGTGACTCCACAAATCACTCCCCTCTCCTTCCGCCCCACCGCCTCGCTGCTCACCTACCTCCCCCCAATTATGTCCTTAATTTGTATCCTTATGGAGAAGTGTGGCTCAGGGGTTAGAGGCGGCAGACCAGGAAGCTGAGATCGGCCCTGGACCAGGGTTCAATTCCCCGCCTCGGCGGGTCTTGGGCTAAAAATTCCACAGATTCGATAATTCTCGCTCCGGTGCCTTCTCGACTCACAGGTTCCGACTCTGGGCAATAGCTTGCTTAATCTCCACAATGGCTCCTCGCGGCGGGATGCCTTGCTTTTACCTTGTGGATACCCTGCTGGCGTTATCTCACAGGGGAATACCAGGACGGGTTCCCTAAGCAAGCGCCGGGAAACCCACTGCGGGTAGCTGTGCGCTATATAAGCTCAAATACATTTACATTCTTGCAACACCAACAAAGACAACTCTCCTTTCACCTCTGATGCAGAAACAATGGAGACAAGCGCCCTCCACTAATAATTTAGCCAAGCTTCGTTCAGCAAGATCCAAATACACAAGCACATCTTCCTTGGAAAAGAGCCGCACATCAGAACCCTCCTCGACTCAGCCAAAAATAGACCCAAAAATCTGTTCTATCTCATCAAGAATCCAAGCTGCTCTCCCCCAACCTCCAAGCTGGAGGATGATTCTACAAAGAAAGCAGCGGAATTTGCTATATTCTTTGACGCGATCAGGTAACTCATCCTACCCCTCCAGAGGAGCGCAAATCCTAAGCCATTTAGCAGAACTTTGACCCCATCTCTAAAGATGTCCTCCTCAAATGCATCCTCGAAATAAAGCCCTCCAACCATTCTCTTGACCCCATCCCTAGTGCCATTGCCATTAAATTCTATACCCATTTTCTTTCCTATTGGACCACTCTGGTCAACCTCTCCCTCTGTCAAGGCTCCCTTCCTGATTCCTTCAAAACTGGGCAGGTCACCCCTCTGCTTAAAAAACCCACTGCTGATGTGAACGACCTCAAAAACCTCCGCCCCATCACTAACCTACCTTTTCTTGCAAAAATCCCAGAAAGATGTGTAACAAAACAACTCTCTTGTCATACCAAGGACAATGATCCTCTTGACAATTTCCAGTCCGGCTTCATTCAGAACTGCAGCACTGAAACAGCCCTGCTTCAAGTGATTGATGACGCACTGCGGATACTCGATTCGGGGGAGTCTTGTCTTCTAATTCTCCTTGACCTTTCTGCAGCCTTTGACACTGTCAATCACAACACTCTCCTTAACACTTTTCAACAGAGAATGGGCATGGAGGGCACGGTGCTTAAATGGTTTGCTTCCTTCCTCTCTGATAGATCCCAAATGATCAAAATAGCGAACAGTCTTTCATCTCCTGTGGCAGTAGGTCAAGGTGTTCCTCAAGGCTCTATACTTGCACCCACATTGTTCAATCTCTATTTAGAACCACTGGGAAATCTTCTATTTAAATCCGGGATCCACTATCAACTCTATGCAGATGACACTCAAATCTGCCTCAAGGTTGCCTCCACTCACGATCTCTCCATCCTAAGCTCTACTCTCGACTCCATTCAAAATTGGATGTCAACTCATCAACTGATTCTGAATTCCTCCAAAACTGAATTCCTCCTCTTCGCCCCCTCACTTTCTCCTCCCCCGATTTAATCATAAATGGATCAGATGAATCTACTTAACAATATACCCATCATTGTCGACAGCGCAAAATCCCTTGGTGTCATACTCGACAAAAAACTCAATCTACTCTCCCACATCAATTCCATTGCAAAGTCTGCTTGATACCAACTGCGCCTTCTTTGGGGGATTTGTCGCTTCTTCCCGGATCAAGACCTTAAAACCCTGGTCCAATCACTGGTTCTCTCCAGACTGGACTACTGCAATTCTCTTCCTACTGGCCTCCCCAAATCCCACCTGTCCCCCCTTAAATCTGTTTTCCATTCAGCACCTCGTTTCATGTATGGTGCCAAAATAAGCAACAACATCACATCCATTATATCCACCCTCCGTTGGCTTCCCATCAAGGCAAGATCTATCTACAAGACTGCTTGTATCACGCACAAAGCCTTGCGTACCTCCTCTCCTCGCTACCTGGTGAATAAACTGAAACTTTCAGGAGGCTCTAGACCATGGGTACTCACAAACTTTCTCTCGGGGGCCAAATTTACAGTGTGGTTTGTGTCAGAGGGCCGCACCAGTAGGGGCGGGGCCAGTGGGGGAGGGGGCGGGGCTAGACCAACCAAAAAAAACTGACCATGAGGTTGATCACTGGTCCCTGCAGCTGACACCTTCGTCCACTGAGCCACCAGACCCGGCATACCCACCTCTCTCTCTAGCTCTCTTTCTCTCTCTCTCTCCCTCCCTCCCTCTCTCACTCTCCCTTACTCTGTTCCCCTCCCTCTGTCTCCCTCCCTCTGTCTCCCTTACCCTCTCTCACTCCCTCATTCTGTCTCCCTTTCCCTCTCTCACTCCCTCACTCTGTCTCCCTTTCCCTCTCTCACTCTGTCACTCCCTTTTGCTCCCTCCCTTTCCCTCTCACTTCCTCACTCTGTCTCCCTTTCCCTCTCTCACTCCCTCACCCCTTTCCCTCCCTTCCTTTCCCTCCCTCCCTTTCCCTCTCTCCCACTCTCATTCCCTCACTGTCTCCCTTTCCCTCTCTCACCCCCTCACTCTGTCTCCCTTTCCCTCTCTAACTCCCTCACTCTGTCACTCCCTTTCCCTCCCTCTCTCTCTCTCACTCCCTCACTCTGTCTCCCTTTCCTTCTCTCACTCCCTCACTCTGTCTCCATTTCCCTCTTTCACTCCCTCACCCCCTTTCCCTCCCTCCCATTCCCTCTCTCACTCCCTCACTCTGTCTCCCTTTCCCTCTCTCACTCCCTCACTCTGTCACTCCCTTTCCCTCCCTCTCTCTCTCTCACTCCCTCACTCTGTCTCCCTTTCCCTCTTTCACTCCCTCACTCTGTCTCCCTTTCCCTCTTTCACTCCCTCACCCCCTTTCCCTCCCTCCCTTTCCCTCTCTCACTCCCTCACTCTGTCACTCCCTTTCCTTCCGTCCCTCACTGTCACTCTCTTTCCCTCCCTCACCCTCCCTTTCCCTTCCTCCCTTTTCCTTTCCCTTTCCCTCCTTCCCTCTCACTCCCTCACCCAGTCTCCCTTTCCCTCCCTCACTTTGTCTCAACTTCAGGGATTCCGCACTCCTTGATTTGTTCCATAATTTGCCTGCAGTAAGAAGAATTCACATTTATTACCAGTGTATTCGTATTAGGCAGAAACTATTCTTGAATCAAAGCTAATAGGGTCTTGAATGCAGTAGACTCAAGTGCAAGGGACTCTGCAGTAAAGCACATGGCACCCTCCTAAACTTCACATGGTTAAATATGAGTAAAGATAAGCATTTTAAAATTCGTAATGCTCCATGATAACTTTATCCGCCTACTCGAACAGGGGCCACCCACATTTAACCAACAACCCAGTTTCTCATAATCCATCATTCCATCTTTAGCCATTCCATTCATTCATCCACTCTGCCACTAATCCATCTACCTACTCATCCATCCTTCTGTCTGTCCATCTATCCATCCATCCATCCACTCTGCCATTCATCTTTCATTCATTCATCTATCCACTCTTCCATCCACCCATCCATCCATCTACTTTTCTATCCACCCATCCCTCCACTCTGCCATCTAGTCACTCAATCTTTCACCAACTCATCCACCACCTTGCTATGCCATCCCATCTCATGTCCATCCACATATTAATCCCTTCATTCTCTCATATTTCACCTGTCCATCCATCTATTCATCCACCCCTTTACTCTGCCATCCTTCCACCTGTTCATTCACTTATCCATTAACTCACCTATACATTCACCCATCCAACCCTTTACTCTCCCCTCCTTTCACCTGTCCGTCCACCTATCCATTTACCTATCTAGTCACTCATTCATCCATCCATCTGCCATTCTTTCACATATCCATCCACCTATCAATTCACTCAACCTTTCACCCATACATCTACCCAGTCATTCATCCATTTATTCATCCACCTTTCAATATTCCTTCCTTCTTGCATTTACTCATCTTTCTTGTTTCCTTACTCCTGCTTGCGTTATTTATAAGCATCCGTCTGCTGAGTTTCAGGCAGAAGAAACCCCCCAAAAATCCCACTCCCAGTGTAACTGCAAAAGCGGGGGTTCACAACGCTCCTGCAGGTGATATGTTTATATGTTTGTCGGGCGCATGGTAGCATTAGATGTCTTGGGGCAATCTATACAACTGATGATTAATATCATTAAGAGATCTCCTGCTCGTTAATGGCAAACAAAGGTAGGACGCAAGGCAATAGCACACATAATATTCAGACAACATTTGAAGGAAGTATAAGGCAGTGCGACATGGTGTGAATTTATATTTCTCCATAAGCGGGAGGATGTACTTTTTGTCAAGTCAAGTCAAAGAATTTATATAGCGCACTACATACCCAGAGGGTCTCAAGGCGCTTAGGGAGGGGAGGAGGATTACTTGTCAAATATCCACGTTTTAAGCTGCTTTCTGAACGCTAGGTGATTCTGGGTGAGGCGAAGGTAAGTGGGGAGTGAGTTCCATGTTTTGGCTGCCAGGTATGAGAAGGATCTTCCTCCCATGGTGGTCTTGTTGATGCGGGGTACAGTGGCGAGGGCTTGGCTGGAAGAACGTAGTAGGCGGGAGGGGATGTAGAAGGACAGTCGTGAGTTGAGGCATTCTGGTCCGATGTCGTAGAGTGATTTGTGTGCGTGGGTTAGCAGTCGGAAAGTGATCCTCTTATTGACGGGGAGCCAGTGGAGGTCTTTCAGGTGGCCAGAGATGTGTTCGTTACGCGGGATGTCTAATATGATCCTGGCTGAGGCGTTTTGGATTCGTTGGAGTTTCTTCTGTATTTTAGCGGTAGTACCTGCGTAGAGGGTGTTTCCGTAGTCAATTCGACTCGTGACCAGAGCATGGGTGACTGTTTTTCTGGTTTCGGTGGGGATCCAGCGAAATGTTTTTTTGAGCATGCGAAGAATGTTGAAGCAGGATGAGGATACGGCGCTGACTTGTCTGTTCATTGAAAGTGAAGAATCCAGGATAACGCCTAGGTTCCGTGCGTGGTCTGTCGGGATGGGTGCTTTTCCAAGGGCGTCCGGCCACCAAGAGTCGTCCCATGCAGAGGGGGATGTACCTAAGATGAGGACTTCTGTTTTATCTGAGTTCAGTTTCAGACGGCTGTGTTTCATCCATTCGGCAACTTCTTTCATTCCTTCGTGTAGGTTGGTTTTGGCGGTGCTGGGGTCATTGGTGAGAGAAAGGATCAGTTGAGTGTCATCCGCGTAGGAGATGATGTTGAGATTGTGTTGGCGAGCGATGGCCGCAAGGGGGCTCATGTATACGTTGAAGAGGGTGGGACTGAGTGAGGATCCTTGTGGTACGCCACAGATGACTTCAGTGGCCTCGGACTTGAATGGTGGAAGGCGGACTCTCTGGGTTCTTCCGGTGAGGAACGAGGTGATCCATTCAAGTGCTTTTCCTTGTATTCTGATGTTTCTGAGGCGTTGTAAAAGGGTGCTGTGGCAGACTGTGTCGAAGGCTGCAGAGAGGTCGAGGAGGATGAGGGCGACTGTGTCTCCATTGTCCAGTAGAGTTCGAATGTCGTCTGTTGCTGCGATGAGGGCGGTCTCAGTGCTGTGTTTTGCTCGGAAGCCAGATTGTGAGGAGTCGAGGGATTTGTTGGCTTCGAGGAAAGTGGCGAGTTGGTTGTTGACAGCTTTCTCGATGACTTTGGCCGGGAAAGGAAGGAGCGATATGGGGCGGTAATTTTTGAGTTCGGTGGGGTCCGCTGTGGGTTTTTTCAGAAGGGCGGTGAGTTCAGCGTGTTTCCAGCTTTCCGGGAAGGTGGCGGAGTTGAAGGAGCAGTTGATGACGTCTCGGAGGTGCGGTGCTATGACGGAGTCTGCTTTGTTGAAGATGTGGTGAGGACATGGGTCTGTGGGTGATCCTGAGTGGATGGAGTTCATCAGGCGGATGGTGTCCTCAGTGGAGATTGGGTTCCAGTCGTTGAGGGTGTTCAAGGGGGGAGAATGTTCAGCATATGGTTGGGTGGGTTGGTCTCCGGGTTGGTTGTCGAAGCTGTTGTGGATGTCTGCAATTTTGTTGTGGAAGAATAAAGCCAGGGAGTCGCAGAGGGCTTGAGAGGGGGTGATGTCGTTGGAGTTGGCCGAGGGGTTGGTAAATTCCTTGACGATGTTGAAAAGTTCCTTGCTGTTGTGGGCGTTGTTATCTAGACGGTCCTTGAAGGATGCTTTCTTGGCCTTTCGGATTAGTTGGTGGTGTGTGCGGGTGGCGTTTTTGAAGGCGTCCTTGGTGCTAGTGGTTGGGTCTTTTTTCCAGGCTTTTTCAAGGGAGCGGCAGAGTTTCTTGGACTTCTTAAGATCATCGTTGAACCATGAGGCCTTCTTGCTGCCCGGTTTCCTTTGACGTTTTTTCAGTGGTGCTAGAATGTCGGTGGTGTTGGATAACCATAGGGTGAAGTTGGCGGCGGCTTGGTCTGGGTTAGAAGAGTGGGCTGGGGTGTTTAGACGGAGCGATGAGGAGATCTGGTCGATGGTGATTTTGTTCCAGTTTCTTTGCAGAGTTGGTTGGAGGTGGTTGGTGGGTTTCGGCTTGTTGTAGGTGAAGTGAACGCAGCTGTGGTCAGTCCAGAGGAGATCCGTAGTGTGGCTGAAGGAGACATGATTGCTGGAGGTGAAGATGGGGTCGAGTGTGTGACCTGCGATGTGGGTGGGGGAAGTGACCAGTTGTTTAAGTCCGAGGTTGGCGAGGTTGTCCAAGAGGGTGGTGGTGTTGCGGTCGTTGTTCTTTTCAAGGTGAAAGTTGAGGTCTCCCAGAAGGATGTAATCTTTAGAGGGGAGCGCGTGTGGAGTGATGAAGTCCGTGATGTCCTCACTGAATTTTGCGCGGGGTCCTGGTGGTCTGTAGAGGAGGGTGCCTCTGAGTGTGGTCTTGGGGTCGATGTGGATCTGGAAGTGAAGGTGTTCAGAGTTGGCGAGGTTGACGTCAGAGCTGGTTGAGATGTGGATTGATTTTTTATGGACGATAGCGATTCCTCCTCCTGTGTGGCCGGTACGGTCCTTGCGTGTGATCTTATAATCTTCAGGGATGGCAATGGTGATGTCTGGGGTGGAGGAAGCGTTCATCCATGTTTCTGTTAGGAAGGCGACGTCTGGAGAGCTGGTGTCTAGTAGATTCCATAGGTCAATGGCGTGTCTGTGGCTCGATCGGGTGTTGAGAAGGATGCATTGTAGGTGGTTGGGGTCGGGAATCTGTGGTGTGGTCGTAGCGGAGATGTTGTCGGTGCCGCTGAATTTGCAGGAGTAGCAAGAGAAAGGTCCATGGGTGTGTCCAGGAGCGGCTTGGACGCAGTTGGGGGCGCGACCGGGGTTAAGGGCTAGGAGGGTGGCGGCATCGTAGGTAATGCGGGAGAGCTGGGCAGCACGATGGGCAGGGGGTCTGGCGCTGGGCGCGGTCCAGGCGCGGACGGGCGTAGACGGGCTTACCTTTGGCGCACCTTCGGCGCGAATGGGGCGCGGTCGCTGCGCGTGGACGCTGCGCGCGACAGCAGTAGTCATAAGAGGGTGGGGAGGGGGGAGGGGCGAGGGAGGATCCGATGGGAGGCGGGTGCGTGGTGGAGGGGGCGGGCTCAGGGCAAGACAACAACAACAACACAGCAAATGGCGGCTGCAACGCGAGTGCAGACCGGGTTGGGGGGAAATGCGGAGGTAATTGGCAAAAGTATTTTAAAACAGTTAAACACAGTGAACAAATACAGGAACAATCAAGCGCACAAGCAGGCAGGCACGTTAAAGAGCTAAGTGAGGCCAGCAGCGCTATGCAGGCTAACGTGCAGATACAGTGGAGCAAGTGAGGCCAGCAGCGCTATGCAGGCTAACGTGCAGATACAGTGGAGCAAGCAACTTCAGGCGATAGGAAAGCTCAGCAGCGCAAAGCACACGATACCAGGCAGCTTTGAGTAGGAGGCAGCGAGGGCAGAAGGGAGCGACCGTTCCCAACGTAGTCGAGGCGGTCACAGCTCTAGAGTGGACAGGGGTGAGCCTACACTCTAAGTGGGAGGGAGGATCCGATGGGAGGCCGGTGCGTGGTGGAGGGGGCGGGCTCAGGGCAAGACAACCACAACAACACAGCAAATGGCGGCTGCAACGCGAGTGCAGACCGGGTTGGGGGGAAATGCGGAGGTAATTGGCAAAAGTATTTTAAAACAGTTAAACACAGTGAACAAATACAGGAACAATCGAGCGCACAAGCAGGCAGGCACGTTAAAGCGCTAAGTGAGGCCAGCAGCGCTATGCAGGCTAACGTGCAGATACAGTGGAGCAAGTGAGGCCAGCAGCGCTATGCAGGCTAACGTGCAGATACAGTGGAGCAAGCAACTTCAGGCGATAGGAAAGCTCAGCAGCGCAAAGCACACGATACCAGGCAGCTTTGAGTAGGAGGCAGCGAGGGCAGAAGGGAGCGACCGTTCCCAACGTAGTCGAGGCGGTCACAGCGCTAGAGTGGACAGGGGTGAGCCTACACTCTAAGTGGGAGGGAGGATCCGATGGGAGGCGGGTGCGTGGTGGAGGGGGCGGGCTCAGTGCAAGACAACAACAACAACACAGCAAATGGCGGCTGCAACGCGAGTGCAGACCGGGTTGGGGGGAAATGCGGAGGTAATTGGCAAAAGTATTTTAAAACAGTTAAACACAGTGAACAAATTAAGCATGGGCGGAAAATCCGTTTCGCTCGCGGATTTTGCTGATTTTCGGTAAATTCGCAATCCGCGAGATTTGCGAATCTCCCGCAAAATCCGCAAATCCGCGAGCAGCGGATTTTGCTCGCACTGTTCGCACTGTTCGCGTGAGTTCGCACCCCGCGAATAAGTGCAAAATTGCAGAAATACGATCTTAGCAAAACTGAAAGTAACTACTTACCAGGTTCAAAAGTTCAGGCTCATCATTAGTAGCCATTTCCTGTAGTGCTTCCTGAGGGGCCCCTCCAGAGTTCAGTTGCCAGTTGAAACTATTATGTGACCCTGCTCTGAACCTCAGAATAGTTACACATATGCCACAAAGGTCCTGAATTACAGCTAAGGGAGACAAGCAGGAGCCAGGCTGGAAGTTCAAATCCATTAATCAGCCCCTAATTCATTATTGTCAGTTGGGGCAGGGCAGGTGTTGTAACTAATTTTGCAACAATGAAAGCACTTAGCAAGTGCAAAAGATCACTAATCAGGAAGCACTAAGGAAGCAGGTGCCAGCTAAAAAAATATTCTGTGACACATTAATCAGCCCCAAATTAATTCAGGTCACTTGAGGCAGGGAAGGTGTGCTTGCGTTGCCACAATAATGTACACTGACTGGACAACCAGAGGGTGCTGTGATGAAACAGAGGGTGGCATGGGTGGGCCAGAGGGTGGCATGAGTAGTCAGAGAGTGGCAGTGGTGGCAGAGAGTGGCAGTGATGAAGAAGAGTGTCCCAAACAGGCTGGACACGTAGAAACAACAACTTCGCGAAACTTGCGACCCGACAGGTAAGTTCGCAATTTGCGACATTGTAAAAAACCCTCACGAACTGGCAGAAACCCGCGCAAACACAAAAAAAAAAATCCGCAAATTTGCGAGAATTCGCGGATTTTGCGGATTGCGAGTTCGCAAATCCTCAAAATTCGCGAACGCGAGATTCGCAAAATTCGCCCATGCTTAGAACAAATACAGGAACAATCGAGCGCACAAGCAGGCAGGCACGTTAAAGCGCTAAGTGAGGCCAGCAGCGCTATGCAGGCTAACGTGCAGATACAGTGGAGCAAGTGAGGCCAGCAGCGCTATGCAGGCTAACGTGCAGATACAGTGGAGCAAGCAACTTCAGGCGATAGGAAAGCTCAGCAGCGCAAAGCACACGATACCAGGCAGCTTTGAGTAGGAGGCAGCGAGGGCAGAAGGGAGCATACACCGTATAAGATTTACAAAAAAAGATGAGGTGCAAATTAGATTGTGGTGAAGTTCCATCGCCCGGGTGGAGACAGCTTCGGAGCACACACACACAGCCGCACCGAGCGCATTAACAGGTCTTTAAAAGACCATTAATATGTTAATGAGGCGGTGTTGTTCACCTCTTAGCGCCCCTGCAGCTCCACTCTAACTATGGCAGGAATCGCCCGGCCGGCCCCCACAGAGCAGCAGTCTCCAAGTCGTGCTGCTGCAACACACACTCTTTAAAAAAAAAAAAAATTAAAACACCGGTACGATATGTGCAAGGTCCGCGGGCTGCCAGGGAAGGCAGGCCGGGCCGCTGTTGGCCCGCGGGCCGTACTATGAGTACCCGTGCTCTAGACCATCACATAATGCTGAAAATGTATTGCTTGAACCTCCCACTTTCAAGAAGAAAAAATCGATGGCCCAATCCTTTTCAGGTAACGCAGTGAGAATCTGGAACTCACTTCCGCCTCACCTCCGGACCACCACCTCCTCCCAGGCATTCAAAACGGGCCTCAAAGTTCTCCTCCTTCAAAGACACTTCAACATTTAATTCACACCCTGTCTATTATCTGAAGGAAGTCCTTCTATTATAGGAAATTCTGTTCTCCATGACAATAGAAGTGCCTTCCCAGTGTGTTCTTGTATTCTGAGTACCTTCCATTTATTGCAGTATTATACTTCTACTTGTAGTGTGTACTTTTTTTGTAACATGCGCACGTCACCTTTCCTCGTGTAATGTATTGTTTGGTACCTCTTGTATTTTGTTTGCCTCTCATACATGCACAATTGCCACCATTGCCTCATGTAACATAATGTTTGTTCTTGTGTTTTAAGTATCTGCCATTTATTGCAGTTTTATACCTCTACCTGTACTTTGTACGCTTTTGTAACATGCACACACGTCACTTTTTTCCTCATGTAACATACCGTTTGCTACCTATTGTATTCTGTTTGCTCTTGATACATGCACAATTGTCACTATTACCTCATGTAATGTAACGTTTGCTTTTGTGTCATTCTCACTTGTAATTTTCTCCTCATGTATCATTACTGGTCCTATTGTGAAGCGCTCTGGCACCTTCGGGTAAAGTCCGCGCTATATAAAAATGCATAAAATAAATAAATAAATAAAATCCAGCCGTACCTGGTGCAACGTGAAGCTGGTGCGTGACGACGCACCAGATAATTGTGACATATTGATGTGCTACCTGGACATAGCACGCTTCTGGCTTGAGCGCAAACGAAGGCAACATTGAAGATTGTCTATACTGTTTGAGTTAAGCTAAAAGGGGAGAACATTCCTCCATTTTCTTCTAGTAATTTTACAAGTTTGTCCTACTGCTGGAGTGCACCCAGAGACTCAGTTCATGAATAAGATTACATCACAATTAACGGAGGTGCCCTGGGAGCAAGATGTTACTGCAAAAGGTTATCTTTAATAGATATGGTTATGTCAGAAATGACCGTTTCAATGTAAAGGACTGGATATTTGCAATATGTTTTATTGTTTAGAGAAGCTTAATTAAATGTCCATTTTTATAGTTTTAGTTTAATTACATGTATTCACATATGTTTTTTGTCATTTACAGGACATGGACAAATAGCTTTAACATTAGCACCTCTAGCATTTGAGTTTGGTTTATATTTTGATCTTTTCTTTATGTGCAGTCATATTGATGAGGTTGTTTCTTTAGGAGCTACACATTTTGATTGGTTTCACCTGGGGAGTGCACTTTTGGGTTTAAAAAGGAGTGGTTGCATTGCACACGAGGGGGTAGATTTACAAGCCCCTTGTGCCACTTTTGCGTCACTTTTAACATGGGAAAAGTGACTCAAAAGTGACGCATGGGTCTTGTAAATCTGCCCCGAGATTTGGTTCATTTCACACAGCTTGTGTGGTGGAGCACAGTGCTGCAGCACTGGGGCTTGAGGTTTCAGACTGGGGATCATGTGAGTTTTTGATTAACTAGTTTAATGTGCTCTTAGGTTAACTTTGCTTGGATCATTTTACACTTGGTTGATTTTTTTTTAGATTGATTTATTTGCATGGAGTTTCTTTGCACAGAGCACGGCATGGGGTTGGGATGGATGAACTGTATTTTGATTAGGCTGTGTTTGAGGTAGAACGTTGTGTTCATTTTCAATTGAGGCATGTGTTTCTTTGATGCTTTGATTTTTTGATGCTTTCTTGAAGTTTGCTACGTTAGTATTAAGCGCATATGTTTTCTTTGCTAGTGCGATTCTTTTACTAAGCATATTTCCTTACTGAGCCTGTTTTTTTCATTAAGCACGTTTCTGATTTCTGTCACCAGATGCAGTGCATGATGGTAGTTGTAGGCTGGGCTTTTCAGACATTAGAGTCGTTACGTGTCTTATGGGATGTCTTTATGTTCTAGTGACCCCTGAGGAAGGTCCACCATCTAAGGTTCTTCGATTTCTGACTTCGTCCCGTATCTAGCCGCCATTTTTGTGTCTTGCCGCAATTTTGTGTTGCCCTCACACAGGTAGCAAGGTGGACGGTGTGTTTTTGCTTTTCCAGCTGCTGCGCGTCTTTTCAGGTAAAAAGTAACTTCATTGCCCTTGTTTACGAAACCCGATGTCAGGGTCTGGCTGAGTTTGTTAATCCATGTCTGGCTTGATTGATCCCTGTCTCGACCGACTATTTGCCTTCTCCTATTCTTTCCTTATACTATCTTATCCGACTGGCCTTCTTTATTCTCTCCTTGTATTCCCCTATTACACGACTATCCTTTGAGGCACACAAATACGTCCTGCCACCTGCAAGAAGGGATTGTTGATGCCATCACTGATTAATTTGTTGGGAGGGGTAACACACGGGGTCAGAGAGAGGGGCATAATTGAGACACCTGATAGCTTGTTTTCCAACTTTTCTTATTGGTTCGTTTCGTATGTGTAAGGAGTGAGATGCTGTAAATATGTTCCCATAAAAGATTGTATGCCATGGATTGAAGTGGCAGTCTCCTTAGAACCCACCTTGTGTGTAACTTCAGGGATAACTGTGCTTAGCTGCAGCTAATAAACCTGGCTTCCACGTTCAACAGAGTGTCTCATGTCTCTATTTTACAAGGCAGGTGAACTCGGGGATTAAGGCGTGCCCTGCACCGCCAGGCCCATAAGGCCCGGATCTCCAACTGGCACCCAACGTGGGGCCGTTTCAGTGGTAGCCATTCAGCCCGAGGGTCGTGAGAAGCCCCGCAAGAAAATTCCGGAGGATTCGCAAGCCACGTCAAGCGACCCCTGCATGTCGAAGTGGACTGAAGGTCTTTTGCAGCACGGCTACTCCTTTCCGACGGCTGCTGATGACTGCTGCCCTGACTACCGCCCTGCCTTGGACCCTCTGGTGATGACTGGTATCGCGAGATGTTAGACGGACCTCTGTTGGCGTGAGAAGACCATTTAGTTAAGTATTCGTGGGTAGCGCCCACTTCTTTGTTTTTTATTTTACTTGTGTTATTTGACTATTGCAATAGCCGAAGCCAAGGGGTGAGTACATTTGTACTGTGTTCTTTGCTTTCACTCCTTGAAGTTAGTAAACGGATCAGTGTGCTTAAAACCTGGTCTGAGTGGATTTAGGAAGCTTTGTTGCTTTTGCTGTACTAGGGATTCCCGGCTCGAGGATTTATGTCCGATTCCTTGGGTTGGAACTCCCACTTATGAGCTCTATTCCAAGCATGGTGTTGGCCCCATTGCCTTTAATGAGGCATGGATCCGATACACGAAGAAAGATGGTGTTTTGCGGTGGCCACAAAATGGTAGCTTTGAGCCCGATATATTAAATCATTTGGAAACAATTTTGTTTAAAAGAAAATCCCGGCCGGCAATGTTTGACTCTTTCCGCCTTTGGCGTAAGGAAGCCAAACAGGGAGAAATTAAACAAGCAAAAAGGGATAAGAAAATGAAAGATTTAACGGTCATACAGGCTGCCCAGCAGTTCAAAGACGATGAGACTGATCGAGCGATTGAGGTCTCAGACGACATCGTATGGCAATTGATAGGTGCTATCCTGTGTTGCCTACTTCTCTACAGCGTAAGGATCTTGACGAAGATCCCTTAATGTCCCATTTACTGAGATTACCTCCGCCTTATGTGCCAGGTGCTCATGCACCCGTATTATTGCCACCTGTGCAGCAACCTGTAGTTCAGCCAGGTGCTCTGGCTCCTCCACAATTGCCTCTTCCTGCATTACAACCTGCACCTCCTTTGCCAACA
Organism: Lissotriton vulgaris; assembly: GCF_964263255.1. NCBI lineage: Eukaryota > Metazoa > Chordata > Amphibia > Caudata > Salamandridae > Lissotriton > Lissotriton vulgaris. Next base: position 237,021,223 of record NC_141685.1, read on the forward strand.
ACTTCTGTACTTCAGTCTCCTTCACCATCAGTTTCTCTTGTAACGGCTAGTTCTTCTCTTCCTTTGCTTAATACTGCATCTCCAGTTTTACTCCTTACTTCTTCTCCGATTCGTAATCGGTTAGTTGATACTGTCTCTGGTATTTTCTCTCCCCTCTTTGGGCCGTTTAATAGGACTCATTCTTTTTCTCGAAGGCAATCTCCTAGTCAAATTCCAGATTCTGACGAATGACTTGTATTTGACTCCCTTGCTCACAAATGGATGATGAATGGTTCGCTGTATAGTGTACCTGATATACTGAGTACCTTTCTCCAGTGGAATGCGCCTATGCAGAGATAAGTTTTTAATGTCATGTGTGACACACTTATTAAAGGATGGGAGGATATGGAGTTGGATTTAACTCCTCAGGGTCTAGTGGATATACAGGACAAGTTAAATAAAGGACTCATTGTGGGTCCTGAAGTTGAGAGTGCTATAAAAACACTTGTTACTTCTAGGTCCTTGTATTCCTCTCAGACTATTTCTGAACCCGATCCTGCAGTTAGACAGAGAACGAAAAATTACCCTATGAGAGAAGTTCCTCCAGTCTGGAGGGATGCGGTTCCACAGGCAGGTAATGTTCCGGGTGTCCCTGCTCATTTCCAGCGTATATGGGTACACGTCCCCTGGAAAAGATCTGAAGTTTTGGCACTTAAACAGTCCCTACCGGACCCTCGTAAAAATCCTGCGGGATATTATAAAGAGCTGTCCCAGACTGTTGATGCGTGTATTATGAATTTGGCCGATATCGATATGCTAATGGAGAATGTAGTTCCACAAGCGTTGTGGGCTCGTATTCATAGAGAGGACCACGACCAAGCTTTAGGTGGTAATTGGGCAGCTATAGCTGCCTGGTAGGATCATTACTTTAATGAAGACGATGATGCCTGCCTTATGCGTTAACTGGGATAAGTTAGCTGCGTGTAAGCAGAAGAAAGATGAAAGTGTCTTCGATTTCTTTACTCGGTTTGAGGAGACATTTATTGATCACAGTGGTCAGGATATGAGTACTGAAGTGGGCAGCGATTATTTGTGGATAAATTCGTATTTAATTTACTTCCTGAATTGTCGCATAAGTTGCAAGACTCCGAAAGTTCCCGGGCTGTTTCTTCTTCTGCACAGATATTGGCCACTGCTCAGTTTTATGAGAATAGGGATAAAGAAGAGAAAGGTAAGATGGAGAAGAAGACTAAGGAATTAAAAACGAAGGTTCTTCTTCAGCAGGCTTATCCCCCTCGCTCTGGCCAGCGTCAGTTTCAGCAACCTCCCAGCTTCAGACGTTGTTACAGAAAAGTGAGCCTTTTGTTCCACGACCTTTGCTTGGTCCTAATCAGTGTGCCTATTGTAAAGAGGAAGGCCATTTTAAGAATAGCTGTCCGGTTTTATTGCAGCGTAAGGGTGGATTTCAAGGGCCGCGAGGCCGTGGTGGTTTTCAATCAGCACCTACGGGTAAAGGGCGAGGTGCGTTGCCTCAGGGACAGCGTTCCTTTCCCCCTCAGAATTCTTTGAATTATTTTGATCAGCAGAATACTCAGTCTGCGCAATATTACAATGACGATTACTGTGTTGAAAGTGAGGTTCAGGATTTTCATTCTAGTTAGGACAGCCATGGACAAAGTAAGGGAGTCGTATCAGTACCAGTGGATCAGAATGGACCTTATGTTGAAGTAGTTGCATTGGGTGTTGCAGAGCCATTTCTCTTGGATACTGGTGCGATGAGAAGTTCTATCATTCATTCAAAACTCCCTGGGACACCTTTGTCTGGCTTAATGAACATTTCTGTAGGTTTTTCTGGCGCCCCAGTTGCTAACCCAGTTTCTTGTCCTTTGCCTCTTTCGATTGGTCCTTACGATTTGGAAGCTCCACTTATTCTAACGACTGGTTGCGGAGAAAACTAGTTGGGTTTGGATCTGTTGAAGCGTCTTCATGCAACATTGTATTGTTCCCCCTCTGGTGTGCATCTTACTTTGGGTGAGAAATTGGTTTCTCCTACATACCCATCGAAAGATAGATTTCCGCCTGAGTTGCAGTCTCTTCCTGCTACACTTTGGGCTACAGGTCCGAATGATGTTGGTCTGCTGCATATTCCTGTTTATGTGGTTACTATTAAGCCTGATGTTAAGTTGCCACGTATTCCACAGTATAAGATTTTTAATGATGGTGAACGAGTTTTGTTGGCTATTAGCTATGATCTGGTTCAGAAGGGTGTGGTCGAAGAAATGAGAGGTAATGTTTGTAACAGTCCTGTTCTACCTGTTCTTAAATGCAGCGATCCTTCTCAGCCTCCTGTGTGTCGCTTTGTGATCGATCTTCGGGAGGTCAACAAGATTGTTGTCCCCCAGTTCCCTGTTGTCCCAGATATCACTGTTTTGTTTACTATGATCCCCGCCTCAGCGGCATGGTTATCTGTTATCGATCTAAAGAATGCTTTCTTTAGTATTCCTATTGCTGAGGAAAGTAGAGATATTTTTGGCTTCTCTCTCAGAGGCCGAAGTTTTCAGTTCAAGCGTGCGCCTCAAGGTTATTGCGAAAGTCCCTCCATTTACAGTCAGGCTTTGAAATATCAGCTTGACGCTTTCATCTTACCTCCAGGTGCCACTTTGATTCAATACGTTGACGATTTGTTTGGTTGCTGCTGATTCGGAGGATGTCTGTAAGGATGTGACTGTTTCTTTGTTGCATAATTTTTCTGACCTCCATCATAAGGAGTCCCCCTCTAAGTTGCAATATTGCCGCCAAGAGGTTACCTATTTAGGTCATCTCTTGTCGAAGGAGGGAAGACGGTTGACCCCAGAACAAATTCAAGCGATTGCACAAATGTCTGAGCCAACCACACAAAGGGAGGTACGTGCCTTTCTGGGCATTACCTTTTATTGTAGACAATGGATTTCTTTGCTGGCTAAACCTTTGTTGGCACTTAAGTTGAAGATACACCACAACCTCTCCCTTGGACTGACGAATGCCAAAAGAGTTTTTCTGATTTACGTACTGCTTTGTGTTCTGCACCTGTGTTAGGTACTCCAGATTACAGTAAGCCTTTCACACTTTACGTTCATGAAAGAGAAGGTTGCGCGTTGTCAGTTTTAACACAGCAATTTGGAGACAAACAACAGCCATGTGCCTATTTTTCGGCTACGTTGGATCCAGTAGCCAAGGCATTGCCTAGTTGTCTCAGAGCTACAGCAGTAGCAGCAATTTCCATTCGCCAATCTGCTAGATTGGTATTAGACAACACTCTTGTTACCACATGTGGTAGATACTCTTTTGAATAGGACAAAAACACAACACCTCACAAGTGCTCGCTTGTCTGGATATGAGCTGACGCTCTTGGCCAGCCATATACACATCAAGCGGTGTAATACTTTGAACCCAGAAACATTGTTGCCCATACTGGATGAGAAAGGCATTCAAGAACACCATGATTGTTTTCTCCGTTCAGAGGAGGAGACGAAAGGTAGAATAGATTTAAAAGACACACCACTTGTGGATCCGGATGGGATCCTACGTGTGGATGGGTCTTGTTTCAAGTTTCCAAATGGGAGACGACTGCAGCTTATGCTGTTACTACCTTGCAAGCGATAGTAGAGACAGCACTCATTGCACAGAATTCAGCCCAAGCAGCTGAATTAATTGCCTTGACAAGAGCATGTGTGTTGGCAAAGGGAAAGAGAGTGAATGTTTACACTGATAGCCAATATGCTTTCGGTGTGGCTCATAGTTTCGGCCGTTTGTGGAAGGAAAGAGGATTCTTTACTTCCCATGGGACTAAAATACAGCATGGTCAGCTGGTGACTGACCTTCTTGAATCCCTTTCTCTACCTACACAAACAGCAATAATCAAGTGTAGAGCTCATAAGAAGATTACTGATGATGTGGGTCGCGGGAATGCTTTTGCAGATGAAGTAGCGAAGGAGACAGCAAGAGATATTACAAGTCGCATGTGTGTTGCAGGCCCTGCAAGATGGGTCAGCGAAGGAGGAATGTGTGAGGACACAATAGAAAATGTGAGAATGATTCAAGAAGAGGCTACTGAGAAAGAAATGAGTAAATGGACAGAAAGTACGGGAATTGTGGACGCGACTGTTTGTTGGACGGAATTGTCAGAACATCAGCGATGGCTGGTACCAGACGACTATGTACTACCTGTAGTAACTATGGCGCATGGTCCAGCCCACATTAGTGCAAAAGGCATATGCAAGATTTTGGCTCCAGTATGGCAGAATGAAGGAATTCCTAAATGTGCAGAAAATGTGGTGAAGCATTGCATTGTTTGTATAATGCATAATCCAGGAAAGGGAACCCCAGCTCCAGCAGGTCATTTTGCTCCCCCTACGTACCCTTTCGAGGTATTACAAATCGATTATATTCATATGGATCATTGTAATAACCTCAAGTATGTTCTGGTGGTGGTGTGTGCATTTTCCAGATGGATAGAGGCCTACCCCCTAAAGGACAATACTGCTTTGTCTACTGCTAAAGTTCTTTTGAAGGAGTTTTTCCTAAGGTTTGGTTTGCCGCGCATTGTCTGGTCTGCCAATGGGATTGAATTCGTAGGCCAAATTATGCAGAAAGTGTGTACAGGTCTTGGTATTAGGCAGAAATTCCATGTGGCAAACCACCCTCAGTCAGCAGGTTTCGTAGAGTGCTATAATGGCACTCTCAAGCTCAAATTGGCAAAGATTCAGGCCAGCACAGGTCTCGCTTGGCCTGACGCCTTACCATTGGCACTTTTATCTAAGAGAACTACTGTGTATTCTAGTGATAGAATTCACTTTTCGATGCCCCAACTACCCCTTCTCATATGTAAGTTAGCATCATATGGCTAACTAATGAAGTTCGTATATGCATCTATGTTGAATTATTCCGCTTGCTATTTTATTATTCAAATGCATGTGTGACTATATTAGTTTCTTAGCTTAGCCTGTGTGCCACCATTTTGTGTATCCCTCTGTGTCCGCGAGCCTTACTCGCTCATCTGCCCCTCCCGCAGGAATAGAGAATTTCACTAAGACAGCAGTTTTCGTTTCTCGGCTTGCTGTGGCCGAAACTAACAAGTCTCTTTATCAGTAATGTTCTCATGCGCCAGAGACGCTGAAGCCTAGCTCCATGGCCTTGAGTAGAGATAGCGATGTATCTTTTGCAGGTGCAGATGCCTGCTGTATGATGGCATTGTTCGCCGGTCTGGGTTTCAGTAATTTTCCAGAAGGGGCGTACCCCAATGAACTGTGTTGCATTATAATGTATTGCTGTGATGCAGAGAGTCAGTCCTCTCGTTCGCACTCCTAGGAGTGAGGTCGGACAGGGCCCTCTCATATGAGTGTTGTTTGGCCTAATAAAGACTCTTGTTTATTCTTCTCCACTGTCCAGCTGACTTTCTATATAGTCACTATAGGTGAGTGTGGTAGGTCACTCAGGTGGATTTGAGCCACGCTTATCAGATGGCGCCCGAATAGGGACCCCGCGATAAGGATCTTTCTCACCCGTAAGGGGGTAGCAGAAGACCGGGGACCCGCTGGTCGGCACGGTGGGCTCGGGTACCCATCTGATGCCGAGCTTGGTTCTCGCAGCGCTGCCCCACCCTGCTGATTGGGAGAGGTCCCGGTTCGGATCTTACGCCGGGGTCCAGAAGGCGGAACTTGAAGCTGACCGTGTTGGTCCTGGCAGCCGGAGGTGGAGAACGGTAGAGGTCGGTGCCGCCTACGGAAGGTGAGTGGTCCACCTGTGATTGTTTCAGGAACTGGAGTGTTCCGGGAGACTAGGGTGTCTCCAGTGGTTTGAGGAGCCGGTGTGCTCCTGGGGCTAGTGTGCTCCGGGGAACTCAGAGTGCGAGTAGGCGCTCTGACAGACCTGACGAGGTTGGGGGAATATCTAGATATATTGTTTGTAGTGATCCGACCGGGTGGTACTGTGGTGAAGGCGTGGCTCATCGCGGGTGGACTCCGGTACTTACCCTGACCTCCTAGAGTGGCGGTTCAGTAGAGGTGAGTCCTGGGTCTCCCGTGGTAAAGTGCGCAGTGATCCGTAGTGTCGCACGGGGAGCGGATTTGTTCCCCATCCTCAGAACGGTTAGCGTACAGTTCGGTCTGCGGTAGGGTCCAGGTTCCCCAGGACTTGGTCGACGGGCCTTGTCCCATTTGGTAACACGTGCTTGGAGGTATTGTATATGTATGTGTGTGATTTCCCAACGTATAATTATATGTGTGTGTGAACGAGCTCGAGCTGGTGATTCAAGGTAACGAAGTTTGTTGACAGAGAAGTGTTTTGAAAATGCCGTGTTTTAGTAAGTTACGATGTTTTGGATGTTGTTGTCGACCCTCAGATACTAGATTGTCCGAGAGCCAACCCGCACCCCCTGAGGGCACTCCAAGCTTTGATATGTACGTCAAGCATGGATTGACCCCGATTTTGTTTGGTACTTTGTGGCACCGGTACACCGCTGACAATGTGGATTTACAATGGCCCTTGACAGGTTCTTTCGATGAAGATAAATTGGATTATTTACAGGACAAATTGTTTGCTAGGCGTAGTCGTCAAAGCATGTTTGATTCCTTAAGAGTGTGGCAGAAAGAAGCCAGGAAGCGTAAGTTGAGAGAAGAGAAAGAGGCTTTTAAAAAGTCCGCGCAGACTATGGCACAGAAAGCGAGAGAACATATTGGGAATGAGAACGCGCTGCGTTTGGAGCGCGCAGATAGGCTTTGCAGGTTGAAAGAAAATAAAAGTTATGTAGTACGAGAGGATGACCCAGATGAGATGTAAGACATTTTGAATACCCGACCCCCTCCCCCTTATGCCCCGCAGCCCTTGTACCCCTCCTTGCCAGTTTCGGCCTCCAGTAGTGGGGTTCCGGGTCCATCATCCAGTGCTCCCCAACCACCCCCGCCCTCGACACCCCTCGTTTCTTTACTCCAGCCCACTTCACCTGCACCCTCCCAATTCTCTTTAGCACTCCCTACTGTTTCAGCCAGTACCACCCCCAGTCAGGAGGCGTTAACGCCGAGCCGAGGCGCAGGTAGTGGACTACTCTCACAGGTACGGAAGTTGCTTACGCGTTCTACAGTTGGTTTGGATGAAAAGAGTATTGTGGCTAATCAGGCATGCCAGTGGGCAAGGAATAATATTTACTCGTTTGAAGATATTTGGTCCACAATGAAAGATTTTGAGCCCTTGATGCAACAGCACGCTTTGTGGCATATGTCGAATGTATTGATACCGCTATGGGAACAGGGGTATGGAGGTATGGCTCCGGCGACTTTGCGAGATATACAGAGCGGAGCCTTCAGAACGAATACTGGGGTGAAGGAGGTGATGCGTAGTTTACGTGCTCTATTACAGTATAGAAATGAATTGCCCTCTGCAGGTACGCCCCATTTTCCAGGTATACATCCAATGCGTGAAGTGCACCCTATTTTTCATCCCGAGATCCCTGAAATGGTAGACCCAGTCACACAGACTGTCACCTGGAACAGGATAGATGCACATTTCCAAGAGCAGTGGGTGTATTATCATTGAAGGCTCAGCTCCCCGATTCTAGGAAGAACCCGACTGCCTACTACAAAGAGCTAACGGAAGCCGCGTCTTCCACTGTAATGACTTTGGCTGATGTTGAATTGTTTTTTGGGCTTTTGGTCCCAGTTGATGTGTGGCGGCAAGTAAAAGGTACAGATCATTCGGAAGAGTTAGGAGGTACGTGGCAGGAGTTACAGGATTGGGATAAGGAACGTAAGCCAGGAGAAAAGCCGAAAGCTGAGATTTTGGCCTTGCCGGGGCGCATAATAAAATACATGCATTCTCTCATTCCCCCGAAGAAGGTAGACTGGGACAAGTTGACGGCTTGAAAGCAGAAAAAGGATGAGGCAGTCTCGGACTTCTTTACGAGGTTTGAAGAAACGTTCATAGATTTTAGTGGGCAAGATGTGTCACAGGACGGAGGGTTGCGACTTTTTGTCAATAGGTTTGTCATGAACTTATTGCCCGAAATTTCTGCGAGATTGCAAGCGTCGGAGAGCACGTGGACAACGTCCTCTCCTTCTGGTATCCTCAGTATGGCACAGTATTATGAGCACAGAGAAAATGAGAGTAAGGACAAACAGGAAAAGAAGGCTAAGGATTTGAAGACTAGGGTTTTGTTGCAGCAAGTGGCTAGGGGCAGAGGAAGAGGTGCGGCGCCGGGTCGTGGTGGCGGTTTTGGGAGAGGTGAGAGTAGGGAAAGACTGGGACCGAACCAGTGTGCGAGGTGCAAGCAGGAGGGGCATTGGTGGGGGGATTGCCCACTGCTTCAGTCGAATGCCGGTCCAGGGCGAGGACGAGGAAGAGGTAGTGGTGATTTTGGGAGACAGGCTGCACGGTCGGAGGGAGGCGGGAGACCGGGAGGTAATTACTTTGACAACAGTGCGGACAGACAACAGTTGCAGAGGGGCGGCGGTCAGTACTATAATGATGATTACTCAGTGGACGATCTGACAGGGTTCTCCCACAACTAGGACAGCGTAGGACAGAGCGAGGGACCAGTGCCTGTGGAAGTTGATCAAAGGGGACCCTATGTCGAAGCAGACTAATTGGGGTCTCAACAAAAATTTCTAGTAGATAAGGGTGCAATGAAAAGTTCAGTGGCTCATTCCCGGGTCCCTCTGTCTGGCAAGAATAACATCTCTGTGGGTTTTGCAGGTACCCCGGTGATTAGCCCCATTTCTAAACCCCTCATGTTGACGATTGGTCCTTTCACTGTTGATTCACCGTTCCTATTAACATCGAATTGTGGAGAAAATTTGTTGGGCTTAGATTTGTTAAAAAGGTTGCACGCCACCATTTATTGTTCCCCGGATGGCGTGTACCTTACGTTGGGCCCGAATGTCGCTCGCCCATTACAGTGTTTTTCTAAAGATGACCCATTACCACCTGAATTTCAAGGGATTCCCGACAGTTTGTGGGCTGTCAATGATACAGATGTAGGTAAAATGGATATCGCCCCGGTGGCAATAAGGGTGAAGGTGGGAGCGAAATTGCCTCGGGTTCCACAGTACAGGATTCCTAGGGAGGGAGAAAAGGCCCTGTTACAAATAATACAAGATTTGATTCAGTCTGGTGTAGTGGAGGAGACGGATTCGAACATATGTAACAGCCCTATTTTACCTATCCTTAAAAGACGGTCACCTGAAGCTACTAATAATACTCCGGATGTCTATAGGTTTGTGATTGATCTGCACCACGTGAATAGTAAATAGTAATAGTAATAGTAATAGTTTATTTGCACAGTTAATTAAAACCAATGCAGTACGATACAAAATATAAGTTAAAATGAAACACAATATAAAATTACATATGTTTAAAACCGTCATAGTGTGGACATTTTGTGCTCTATTCTTCATAGTTATAAAACCATATTAGTCTTTCATTTGTCACACAGTATCTGGAAGTAGACAAAGATTCTATTACAAGATAAGTTGGGATCAGAACAGTTCAAGATTCTAGTCCTGGCATTTTTTTCTCCACAGCCTTTAAAAATTTTACAAGGCCGCAACTCAGTTGAGGGTCCTGAGATGAGAAACAAGTAAGTACTGCACTCCTTCGTGTACGTATCCCAAACCGAATAAAGTGTCGTTTCAAAAGGAGTTTCCTCTCCTCTTGCATTTTCTCGCAAGAGCATAGTAGGTGAATCATGTCTTCTTGCACATCACCGCACAAACGACATGGCGATTCTGCTTTCTTTCTTAACCAGTGTGGGAAATACTGAGTGCAGGGTAGAAGCCCTAGTCTATATCTTAAGAAGCACATTTTGGTCTTTTTGGCGTAACCCAAGCCCAAATAATTCTGGGGAGCTTTTGCCGAGTATGAGTTCAAAGTCATCCAAGCGTGCCTTCTTTTTGAAAAATCGGTTTTATCTTGCACCCATGACTGGTGTTTGATGGATTTCTTTACCAAGTTGTTGAAAGATTTATGATCTATGGAGGAAGCCCAAAGCTGTTCCAGCCCGGTGTTTACAAGGCTTTTTGCTAGATATTTGGCTGCAGGCGATGTCGAGGACTGCTCTATCTCCCTCCACAGATATTCATTCAATGTTCCCTGTGCAGATTTCCTCACTTTGTCCCATGCACAGATGTAGGCCCCCTGACGTGCCAGGAGCTGCTGTTGGATGCCAAACTCCAGCCTGATCTGTGGTGGGGAGGTCCGCTTAGGAAGGCTAAAGATAATTCTGTATGCGGCTATGTCAAGTATTGTTGCATCTCTGCCTCGTAGTACCTCGCTTCCGTAAGTGATTGTAGGCAGTAGTTTAGCTCGGATAACCTGTACCAAAGGTGTCAGTGATGGACCAGATAGTTTATTGTTCAAGGTTTTTAGAGCGATTGCCAAAGCTATCCCTTTACCTTTGATACACGACCTTTGTACACTAAAGCGCCCGCCGTTGTCAATCTTTACGCCTAAATATTTATATATTGGCGTGTCTTTTATGCGAGATTTGTTCCAGAACCACGTAAATGTTTTTCTTTTTCTTTTACTGATGGTCATAGTTTGAGTTTTCTCGAGATTTACTTTTAGATCATTTGCCTCGGAGTAACTCTGAGTGGTGTTCAGGAGGTTTTGAAGCCCTACTTTGGTGTGACTTATTAGAACAATATCGTCCGCATATAAGAGGCATGGTAAATTAAGCCCTCCTAATTTAGGAGCATGTGAGTTGCAGTTAGTCAAAATTGGCGCCAGGTCGCCCAAGAACAGATTGAACAATGTAGGGGCCAGGACGCAGCCCTGCTTGAGGCCATTGTTTGTTGGTATACGCCTTGACAGCAGTGAGCCGTCCCCCACCTTTATTCGTATCCAGGTCTCCGTATGCAGGTTTATTAGCAGGTCCAAAAGCGGTTTTGAGATCCCCCAATTTTGTAATTTTGACCACAGGAGATTCCGATTAATGTTATCAAAAGCCGCTTTATAATCTATGTAGCAGAGGTGTAGGGGCAGTTTTTTCGTCTCTGCCTTGTCTATTAGTAGGCCCATCGTTAGGATATTAGTCATTGTGCCCACTGCTTTGACAAAGCCTGTCTGATAAACCGGTATCAGAGATTTCTTTGCAGCCCATAGCTGTAGTTCCTCCAGCAGTAAACCTGCGAAGTACTTCGCCTCATTGTCTATTAGGGCCACTAATCGGTAGTTTTGGGGAAGAGCCCTGTCCCCTGCTTTGTAGATTGGGGTAATAATAGAGCCTTTCCAGGAATCTGGCAAGATGTTCGAGCACCTGATTTCCAAAAAAAGGGGTTCAAGAGCTGCTGCCCAGTGACCCACATCTTGCTTGAAGAGGATTGGGGGGATCCCATTAGGTCCCGGAGCTCCTTCCCTTCTACCTTTTTTATTTTGGCATTCAATGCTTTGTTGGAGCTTCGAGGGATTAATTAATTCGTATTTGTTTTTGGTATTTGTGCACAATTGCAATTGTTGTGCATTATCGGGATTGTCAACTGTTTCATTATCTGATGTCGATAAGACCTGATTTTTGGGTGGTTCTTGATTGAAATGATTACCAAGATAGGATGCCCATGTTTCCTCTAAAATGTTTGATGAAACCCCCAGATTTGCCGGGCGTATTAGCAAATTGAGGGTTTTCCAGAACCTTGCCCCATCATTATGTTTAGTGTCCGAGTGAAGTTTTGCCCACAAGTCGTCCTCCAATAATTTGGTTGCTTCCCATTTCAACTTTTTTAGGTTAGATTTCAATGTACGAAGTTGATTTTTCTTTGCTTTTCATTGGGGTGCAGCTGTATTTCCCTCATTAAGCGGTATATCATGTTTTTTGCTTCTTTAATTTTTCCTCTGTGCTCTCGGGATAGATTCCCAACTTTGCCGATCTTTGCAAATGCTTTGGGCTGTGTTGCATAGTTCGACATAATGGTTGTGAAATGTTCCCATTTTGTGACCTCATTTTGCCCCGTCCGCTCAATAAAGTGTTGTTGTGCCCTTCCTATTAAGAGTTCACTCATCGCCACAGAATACTTGATTTTTTAAAAATTAACAGTATGAATAGACTCTTTTGGGGCATTTGATCGCTCAAGTGTAGGTCTCACAATATTCAAAGCCATTTCCTGGGGGCAATGGTCGCTATCAGATTTCTTCCCTATCTGGAACGAGATTATATAATGAAAGAGATGTAGTGAAATAAAGGTATAATCTAATATACTGTTTGTCCTTGAAGAATGAAAAGTTGAAGCTGGTGGATTATCTCCCACAAACCTCCCATTAAGGGCTCGGATATTAAAATGTTCCAGATCTTCGAGTGTCTGTGCTCCCATTTTTGTTTGTTTGGATGTTTGAAATTCCCCTTGCGGAGGAAGATCCCAAGATGTATTTTGGGCTAAAATTGCCTCTTCTTGTGGCGTACCCATGAGGTTCAGATTGAAATCCCCTGTGAGCACGATATTCGTTGTTGATCTTCCCATAATGCATTCCTCCAAGAAGTTGTATAATTCCTTTACTGCTTTTTTTTTTCCTTTAGGGTGGATGTAAGCATTGATGAGCATGCAATCACTATTAACTTTCTCTTGACCTTGGGGTGCTAGTGTCAGCTTAATTGCGAGATTGGCTTCTGAAGAGGGACCAATTTCTTCTATCCTGACAAAGCTAGTGACTGCTACGTAAATCACTAGTCCGCCTTTGAGATGCCCGTACTTAGCTGACCTTTTGGCGTCTGTGAAAAAACGTAGGTATCCTTGAAGATGTGGGGGTTCGGCAAGCCATGTTTCCTGTAGGGCCACTATGTCGAAAGATCTTATGTAGGCCACAAATTCTGAGTCCAGCATTTTGGTTGATAGACCATTGATGTTCCAGGAGCACATGCGCAGTTGGTTTAGTGTGTGCTCCCGTGAATTTTGGTCAATTTGTCAGTTGCTGTTTTTTATAGTTCTCACTATTTGTCTTTGGTCTTTCCACTCCGTTGAAACTGCCCTGTCCGCTCCTGTCCGGCATGTAATTTCAGTGTGTTCATTCCTACCGATTCCACAGGGCCCTGTCGCGCCTCTAAGAGCCGAGATTCTGCGGGTTGGAGCGTTATCCCTGGACTCCAGCTTTAATTCTGGGTGTAGGACGTCCGGATATCTCGGCTTTGTGTATGGTTTTATCATAATGCCCCAGTTCTTAAATATCTCGGCTTCGGATAGAATTTTCTGCGTTATTGTTCCTGAGGTCCAAGTCGCCTTTGTCGCTTCCCTTCCTGTGCCTTCTAAGTCTTTAAATTCAATGGATAGCAGGTCAGTGCTTGACACATTTGCCAACGAAGGGATATGGGACAATAGCCGTAATATATTTCTTCTATTCAAGATGTCATGTCTTCCTTTGGAGATGTAGTCTGGGTTAAACCATATAGCCTCTGGGGTATTCCCTTGTGCTTTTATGCACCGCCCTCCATTGTAGATGTCTATAGGTGTTTCCAGGTCCACCCAATCAGTTGGTCTTGCTTTTACTGTACAAGTGTCAATTTTGATCGTTCCACCTGAGGTTTGGTCTGCTGCGCATTGGTGAGGAGCAAGAATTTCGGGATCTGTGTGTCTCCCCCTTCTGCCCAACAGGTGCGCGTTGTTTGCTGGAATAGCTTGTGCCGATTCAGTTGTTATACGGTCTCCCCGTGCATGTAATGTTGCGGTTGCTTGATTAATAGCGTATAGTTGGCTTTCCGTTAAACCTATGCCTGATCCTTGGCTTTCTGTTCTTTTGTCGATTCTGTCCGGGGTGAGACTTTGTTTTATATTTTGCGGGAGGTTATGACGGATCTTTGTGTTGTTTTTTTGCGCATTTGACAGGCCAGAGTCAGCATGCCTTGGGTTGTTCCTCGATGGTTGTGCAAGTGATAATTGCTCGTGTTGAAGGTAGGCATTTTGTTCATCTGGTCCGATGTTAGCTGGATCCTCCAGGTTATCGGATATTTGACATATTTCATTGGAGTTTTGGCTTGAAGTTTTCTCAACCCCAGATTGTAATTTAGTTACCTCCGTGGCGATTGATCGGCCAAAGAGTTGCGTAAATCCTTCGCGTTTTGAGCAGAGCTTATGTTTTCTGCCTTTGCGCTTTTTAGCTCGTCTCTGTTTCGCGTTAGATTTTGTGTTACTGGCATCTTCATCCATGATATCCGTTGGTAAAGGGCTCGTTGGACCCGAGTCTTTGTCCTCTGTGCTTTTGTTTGGTTCCTTCTTTTTAGGTTGTGCTTGTGTACCGGTGTTCCTTCCTTCAATCTTTCTTGCGTTTTCTGTGTCTTCCCCAGATTTTCTTTTTACTACCATTTCTGTATATGTATGGGGAGCAATCTTAGTATCTTTTTTTGATGAAAGACCCTGTATCTCATTGTGCACTGTGGTGTTTTGCTGGGGAGGTCTTTTGAGTTGGGTGCACAGATCGGTTAGTAGTGTTGGAAGGGTGGATAGCTTGTCGATGATTGGGCCGCACCTGCACCCACTATTGATGTTCCTCTTTGTGTCTTGTATATGTCCCAATTTGCTCTGGAGAAGCGTGTTTAATGCACCCATTTTTCCATCTATGGCAACCACAAACACAGCTAAAGTGTCTAATAGCGTTAGTTGGGCGTCCATTTTCTCCGATTGGTAGTGTAATGCGTCCACCAAGAGTTGTACTGTATTTAGGAGGCTGGGCCAGGCACTTTCCTGCCCATGGTGTTTTGGAGTTTTTTCTTGACGACCAGGTGGCCCCTTAAAGTTTGCTGCTCCTTCTGGCAGACCTAATTCCACTTGTTTTTCCTGCATGCCTTCAGTTCTCATGGACCGTGTCTGTGAGGCCGTCCCGCTGCAATTCTGGTCTTGTGGATATGCAGCTATAAGTTCTTCCCACTCTTCCTTCCCCAAATAAGACGATATTTCTATTACCTCTGACTCTGGGCTCATTTGTCTTTCTTCTTTGCTAGAAGTCCTTTCCGTCTTTTTGTCACCTATCTCTTGTTGTCTATCAGTTTTGTCCAGGGCTAACGTGGATATGTCCTTCTCATCCCTGCGCTCAGTTCCAATTCCACTTTCCTTCTTGTTTGTGGGACCTCCCGAGAGGCTTATGGCCTCTGACTTTTTACTATTCCACATGTTGTCATCTTCGGCGTTGTCGCTGATGCTGAGTATGCTATTGTCTGGTGTTCCTAATGATATATCCTTTGCTTTGTTAGGCCAGTGTACTTGAATTAAGTTGGTATCTATAGTCGGTTTCTTCCCTGTTACGGGTCCCACGGATCCAATCTTTTGCTTTGCCTCAGAATTATGAGGCTGAGGTGTTGATGTTGTTTGAGGTAGGGATATAAGCATTGTACAATTTTTTCCTTTGCTCTTATCCTTGTCCTTGCTCTTATCCTTCTCCTTTTCCTGTAGGGACTGTGTACCATTAAACTGGAAAGGCAGGGGTAACTGTATTGGTTCCAGTCGTGATTGTAATCCTGATTGTCCGTTAATCTTTGAGAACAGGGTATCCCCTGCATTTTTTAAGAAACAAAATTTTGTGTAGATTTTAGGTTGGGATGAAAATAGATTTGTTTTTTTGTTCCTTTCTGAATTGTCCGTAGTTTCACTTTTTAAGTTGTTGTTGGAAATGGGCTTTTCCGATGTAATGTCTATTAAGGAGCTCTGGTTAGCTGGCGGAGACCCTTTGGTATTCCCGAGTGTCTGAGTTGTTTGTTTGCATTTTTTCTTTTTGCTTGTTGGGCCTCCTCGAACCCTACCTGATCTCATTTTGTGGGCTTGGCCCCTTAGTTGCGAGTTATAGATAGGGTTAAAGGATGTCAGCCAACAAAACCAATTAAATACAAAGCTCCTCTTGTAGGTTAGTGAGCTGGTTGATCGGCAGGTAGTTCTCACCCCCTCTGTTGTTGCAAAGGATACAATCTCCTCTTGATGATTTTTCCTGATTGTGCTGCTGCAAGCTCTCACTCCCCTTTGTTTTCAAAAAGGAGAAGGAGACGTTCCAGTCCTCCAGCTCCCCGAGCCACCCCCGAACAATCCAGCTGGCCACCCTGACCAGCCGTGCCCTACCTTGCTTCGCTGCAAGAAATGACACAGGTTCAAGGCAGAGCAGTCTGCAACAGTCAACTCGGGAAGCTGATGAAGTTGCAGCAAGGGGGGGGGGGTGGTCAATGGTAGTGGCAATAGGCAAATCACTGAGCTAGCAACTTGACAGCTTAGGCAAGGACAGAGAGTTCAGAAAGTCCTGGGGGTCAATAGTAATAGCTGTGACTGGCAAATCGATGGTGATACAATTGTATTGAATTAATTGTATTGTATATTGTATATTGTATATAGCTCTGGGGGCTCACCTCTGAGACTTGCCCGCTGCCCAGGGCTGAGTAATGCAGGCAGCAGGTCTTCTCCTTCTTTAGACTCAGTCTCCCTCCGGTCGCTCAAAACACCCTTCAGCCTTCAGCACCGTCGCTACACGGCTGCTCTCTATGACTCACGACTCCCTGCAGATTCTTACTGTGGAGCGGTGCAGAGGTCGGGGCGGGGGCGGGGCAGAGCTCCCCCGCGGCCCGCAGCTCCTGTCTCCTGTCTCCGCTCAGGATCCCGGGGTCAGTAGGAGGCCTACGCGTGTCAGCAGCGGACACGGAGCTCCCGACTCGCGACTCACCAGCTCACCGATCCTGCTCGACCAACCTGCCGAGTATCTGACCGGCGATAGCGGTGGCTGACCAACGGCTCCCAGCTGCAGCAAGCGGCAAGCAACAGCAAGCAACAGCAGACACCAATGACGGACTCCAAAAGCAAGCCTCGATTTCAGTCCAGTAGTATTGCTGCCCCACCACGTGAATAGAGTAGTGGAGACACAATATCCAGTGGTCTCGGACATCACTACGTTATTGACGATGATTCCCCCTTCTGCTAAATATTTCTCTGTCCTGGATTTGAAAAATGCTTTCTTCAGTATTCCTGTACATGAAGACAGCCGTTATCTATTCGGATTCTCATTGGCTGGCCGAAGCTTCAGGTTTAAGAGAATTCCCCAGGGGTACACTGAAAGTCCGAGCATATATAGTCAGGCTCTGAAGGCGCAATTGGATGAACTGGAACTTCCACCTGGCAACGTCATGGTGCAGTACGTGGATGATATCCTGATAGCGTCAGACGACGAGGAGGGTTGTCGGGACGCTACTGCAAAGTTACTGCACCATTTGGCAAAAAGGGGGCATAAAGTGTCCCTTCCAAAGTTTCAATACTGTCGAACGGAGGTTACCTACCTCGGTCACCTCCTTTCGAAAGTGGGGAGGAGATTGACGCCAGAGCGCATAAAAGCTATCACTAACATGAAGGTACCTAACACGCAGCGAGAGGTGCGCGCGTTTCTGGGCATAACATCGTATTGTCGCCAGTGGATACCTAACTATGCGTTACTAACAAAACCCCTATTGTATCTGACTACCAAAGAAGTGCGCGAACCCCTACCCTGGACCCCTGCATGTCAAGAAGCGTTTGATTTACTAAAAGATGCTTTATGTTCTGCGCCCGTTCTTGGAACACCTGATTACCAGAAGCCTTTTGTTCTTTACGTACATGAGGCGGAAGGTTGCGCGTTGTCTGTTTTAACTCAGTGTTTTGGGGGGAAACAGAGACCCTGCGCGTATTTCTCTGCAATGCTTGACAATGTGGCAAGAGCACTGCCGAGTTGTCTGAGAGCCACGGCGGCTGCTGGGGTCTCTATAAGACAATCGGCAGGGCTCGTATTGGGATCAGATCTCACAGTTATGGTACCGCATGCTGTAGACATTTTATTAAACAGAACACAGACGCAGCATTTAACTAGTGCTCGTCTTACCGGTTATGAGATGACCCTCTTTGCACCACATGTGACGATCAAAAGGTGTGCCACACTGAATCCTGCCACATTGTTACCTATCTCCACAGATAGAAAGGACGAAGACATGCATGACTGTTTGTTTAGGACAGAAGAAGAGACTAAGGGAAGGGTGGATCTGACAGACAAGCCCCTAGACGAACCGGACGGGGAGTTGTATGTGGATGGGTCTTGTTTCAAACTGCCAGATGGTACATCGACAGCAGCATATGCAATAACGACATTACAGACGGTAGTGGAGACCTCTAGGATACCTTACAATTCGGCCCAAGCTGCTGAGATAATAGCCTTACTGAGAGCATGTGAGTTGAGTGAGGGGCTAGACGTGAACATTTATACTGACAGCCAATACGCCTTCGGCGTGGCTCATAATTATGGGCGACTGTGGGCAGAACGGGGATTTCTGACTTCACATGGACAACGCATACAGCATGGTCCACTGAAATTACGACTGCTAGCGGCACTGACGTTACCCAAAAGATTGGCTGTGATAAAGTGTAGCGCACATAAGACAATAGTGGACGATGTGGGACGAGGCAACGCCTTCGCAGACGAAACAGCAAAAGAGACTGCTCGGACAAAATTACCATGGATGTTTGTGGAAGGACCAGCTAGATGGGTCCCAGATGTTAACATGTTTTCAGATACTGTACAGAGTGTGAAAAATATACAAGGAAAAGTGACTGAAGATGAATTGAGGGCATGGAAGGATGGGCAGGGGCGATTGGATGCGGATGAATGTTGGACAGATGTGACCGACAAGAGACGATGGTTACTCCCAAATGCATATGTTCTCCCAGTAGTGACGATGGCTCATGGGCCTGCACATATTAGTGCGAAAGGCATATGCAAATTGTTGGACCCAGTGTGGAGCAATAAGAATATCTCCAAAGTGGCGACTCACTTGGTCCGACAGCGCATGGTGTGTTTGAGGCACAATCCTGGAAAGGGTACCCCTGTCCCAGCTGGAAATTTTGCACCTCCCTCTTTCCCTTTTGAGGTGATTCAGATGGATTATATTGAGATGGAGAGGGTCAACAACTTAAAATATGTTCTTGTGGTTGTATGTGCTTTTAGCAGGTGGGTGGAGGCTTTTCCAACTAAAGACTGCACGGCCATCTCTACTGCAAAAATGTTGATAAAGGAGTATTTTTCTCGCTTTGGATTACCTAGGGTGCACTGGAGTGATAACGGTACGTCCTTTAATGCGGAATTAGTCAAGCAAATATGTAAAGGCCTACAGATTTCCCAAAAATTCCACTCGGCCCTACACCCTCAGGCAGCGGGACTTGTGGAGCGGTTTAATGGAACGCTCAAACTGAAAATGGCCAAAATACAGGAGAGTACAGGTCTCCGTTGGCCAGACGCCCTTCCTTTAGCCTTGCTTTCTATGAGAGTAACAGTGAATTCGAAAACGGGCCTCTCCCCCTATGAAGTGATATTCGGCCGCCCGGCCAATATCTGGGGAGTGCCCAGGCCTAAGTGCTTCTCAGAAATACCTTATCCTTTGTTGACAGACTATCTGTATGCCTTGACTAAAGATCTTCGTTCTATTCATCAGCAGGTAGCAGACACCCTGAAGCCGTTGCCGGAGGGGCCTGGACACTCCATCAACCCAGGGGACTGGGTCGTCGTCCGAAGATATCAGCGGAAGTCCTGTCTGGAGCCCAGGTGGTCGGAGCCGCGTCAGGTGCTCCTAACAACGCGCACGGCGCTTCGTGTGGAAGGCAGGAAGGCGTGGACCCACACCTCACACGTGAAGAAAGTCCCGCTACCGTTGCCCTATGATCAATGGGTAAAGGAAGGCATTGCTGACGAGGAACATGAGCAAATACCCAGATATGTTCCCTTCTCGGATGCTTCACTGATTGGAGAAGAGCAAAGGGAAATAAAGAATTCAGTGAGCTCTGCTACTCCTGTTGCTACTAGTGAAGAGCCATCAGAGAGTCCAGCATCTGCCATAGATACACCCGTTTTGTTCATTGATCCTAAAGTGCCAGGGAGCACTCGCTACAATCTGCGGCCCCGAAGAAAATAAATAAGTGTGACAAATGTGATGGACTAAACACTGGAAGAAGGGCTTAGTGGACTTTCTGAATACGAAGATTTAGTGGTAGGGATGGACTTGTAAGAGCCCTGGTGTTTAGCCGAAGATTGTGTTCTATGAGACTATAGAGTGGTGTGGGGCCCAGATTAAGTGCTCCTCTGTTTTCAATTGCTGTGTGTTAAGCGACGTTGGAATAAGGTATGGACGGTAAAAGCCTGCCTGTGAGGCTTTGAAGGACACAGGGAGAAGATCCCTTTTTTAGGGTTGAAGAACCCCTCTGGCCGGTTTTGCGGACTGTCTGGGATTATTTTTTTTATTAGAAGTGTTTTCTTTTTTTTTAACATTTTTGGTATATTTTGAACGCTCTTGAGAATGTATCCTTTTGGCCGCCCCATCCCTGATGAGGAGCAGCCCTTTGCGGCTCCTCCGAGACCCGTGCCTGATTCCCCCTGGTGGGCCCTTCCCGGAAAGGAAAAATAGTGGTCATCATTGTTGTCCGAATAGCTTTTATAGTGACTCTTGGTATATTGTTTTTCCTGGATAAAGCCTACCCCGTTCATGTTTTTGCACCCACACCTACTGCCGTTCCTGAACATAACATGATTACTGTGGATTATGGTGAACGAATGTTGAGGAAGGGTTATAAAGAAAATGTTTTTATTAAGACTTTGCACCATGCACATGCCACCACCAATTTGACTGACTGCTGGGTCTGTGGGCTCCTCCCTTCTGCTGCCTACAAGAAAGATAGATTCCTAGCACTCCCTTTGACACCTGTGAATAGTTGTGTGGGGTGGTATACTCTCATTGGTCTTGTTAAATATTTTCAGCAGCCAGATTTTCTGATTCCTCGACTGCAGAATAGGGGGTCGACAATGACAATGCGAGTACGCCCTCTGCCTCCTTCTTCCCTTGGACGGATATATACTGACGGACATTTTGATCAGACATTTATAAAGACGTGTGAGAAAAAGTTGGGCCGGTTTTTAATACCAAATGATACTGACAAAGTTAGGGAAAGCTTCCTGCAATTAAATTCCTCCCTGTCTTACAGACACCCCCCAAAGGGAAATAACAGTGTCAAGTCTCTGATACCCCTGGCTGTGGTGGGTCCTTCACCATTTTTCTGTATAGAGGGAAGGGGCCCTATAAAGGTTGGTAATAGCTCCTGTAATGTGACTGCATTGATATGTTTGCCTCTCAGCCCCTCTTTGGTTACACCCCCAAGCATCTATTTTGTGTGTGGAGATAATGGATACTTATGGTTGCCCGAGGGTTGGGGTGGGGTGTGTTATTTAGCCTATATGATTCCTCCCGTATATGTGGCTCCTTCTGATTACCACAGAACTCATTGTAGATTTCCCAGCCCACAAGAGCAGCGTAAAAGGAGGGAGCTTCGGGTAGATGACGTTGACCAGACAGACACCTCGTACCAGCAATGGACTGATTTTTCTAAGGGTTTGCTACCTTTCTGGGGTCCGATATTTAACAGTAGGGCCATTCGACGACTGTCCAGGGTAATGGAAAAGGTAGTCCTTACTGAAGCTGACATTGCGACTAATATGTCCGTTGAGATTCAGGCTATGAGATTATTCACGATTCAAAATAGGATGGTGCTTGACGTCATCCTGGCAGATAGGGGCGGGGCCTGTCGCGTCATCGGGATGTCTTGTTGTGTGTATATTCCAGACTCAGCTCCGACTGTTAACTTGGCAGTACAGAAATTGCATAGATTAGCGTCTGAACTACATCAGGATAATGGGACATGGTCCTTACAGGGGTGGTTCTGGGGTGCCTTCTCCTCCTGGGGTTGGAAAATATTGATGGGTTTGGTTGGTGTGGTGAGCGTGATACTGACATGTTGCCTTTGTGTATATTGCCTCCCTCCATGCTGCTCAATGTGTGCTACTAATTTGCGTCCACAAAAGAAGATGTCGGGTCAATATGCTACTTCAATGATTACTGAAATTCCTGCTGATGCAAGTTGGTTGATGTTTATTTCAGAGGATGTTTTAGATTAACAAAAGAAAAAAAAATGTGTTCTGCCCCTAGAATGGATATGCCGGCACTACCTTTTGGCAAATAAATGTGGCCACAGTTAGCCAATGATGCTAAAAGGAGGGTCTGATAGAATTCACTTTTCGATGCCCCAACTACCCCTTCTCATATGTAAGTTAGCATCATATGGCTAACTAATGAAGTTCGTATATGCATCTATGTTGAATTATTCCGCTTGCTATTTTATTATTCAAATGCACGTGTGACTATATTAGTATCTTAGCTTAGCCTGTGTGCCACCATTTTGTGTATCCCTCTGTGTCGGCGAGCCTTACTCGCTCATCTGCCCCTCCCGCAGGAATAGAGAATTTCACTAAGACAGCAGTTTTCGTTTCTCGGCTTGCTGTGGCCGAAACTAACAAGTCTCTTTATCAGTAATGTTCTCATGCGCCAGAGACGCTGAAGCCTAGCTCCATGGCCTTGAGTAGAGATAGCGATGTATCTTTTGCAGGTGCAGATGCCTGCTGTATGATGGCATTGTTCGCCGGTCTGGGTTTCAGTAATTTTCCAGAAGGGGCGTACCCCAATGAACTGTGTTGCATTATAGGGTATTGCTGTGATGCAGAGAGTCAGTCCTCTCGTTCGCACTCCTAGGAGTGAGGTCGGACAGGGCCCTCTCATATGAGTGTTGTTTGGCCTAATAAAGACTCTTGTTTATTCTTCTCCACTGTCCGGCTGACTTTCTATATAGTCACTATAGGTGAGTGTGGTAGGTCACTCGGGTGGATTTGAGCCACGCTTATCACTAGTCTAGGTCTTAGTCCGTATGAGGTCATTTTTGGATGCCCAGCCAATGTTTGGGGAGTCCCTCGACCGAAGAAGTATTCTGACATTCCATACCCAATGCTGATTGACTACTTGCATGACCTCACCACTAAATTCCGTGTTCTTCATCAACAGGTTCAAAACGCTTTGCCGGAGGCCTCCGCATATCCAGGTCACTCCATCCAACCTGGAGACTGGGTCTGCTTGAAGAATTTCCAGCGGAAAAAGAATCTGGAACCTCGTTGGGGCCCGCGGCAACAAGTTTTATTGACAACACGTACGGCAGTGAAAGTCGTTGGGAAGAAGAACTGGGTCCATGGTGTGCACTGTAAGAGGGTACCTTTGCCTTTACCCCTTGATCAATGGATTCGTAAAGGCATGAGTGACAGCGAAGGTGAAATAGTACCTCGATTTGTACCGTTCAGTAGTGCACGCCTGGACCAAACAAACTCTGAGAAAGAAGACGACGGCGTGTTACAAGAATCCATGCCATTACATTTGCGTTTGAACACAGCAAATCCAGAAACTTTGTTTAAGGACCAAACGATCCCTAATAAGACTCGATATAATTTACGACCAAGAGTAATCAAAGACAATTGAAATTTCCTTTTTCTATTTTTCTGATTATACTTTTTGAGAGACATTCATGTTTTTTCGTTCACTATCCATCAAGTTGCAGGGTCACGGTATGAGTCTTAAGCTGTGACCTGAGTAGTGACATAGGTCTGCAGGACTTGCAGTGTCATAGGACGACTAACAACCACAGCTAAGTGATCTAGGAAGATTGCCGTGAGCAACGCTTTAGAGTATGGTTGTTAAAGTGGAAATTAATGATCAGACTGTAAATATGAAAAGTAAATGCAAGAAATTGATGGTTAGTCCATGTGGCATAATCCTATGTATTCTGATATGTCTATGTACTTTATTGGCGTGTGTAAGTTGGGTTGTTTATGCTATACAGCCATCACCTGTTCCAACCTCTGTCTCTTTATCTTTCCTTACTACCGCCTCTTCACATCGGTTTTATTTACTCTGAGAACACGAACAGATTAGGAGGACAGAATATTTCAATAATTCATTTATTCAGTTATTGCATCAGCACCAACTGGTGATGAATACTACTGATTGTTGGGTCTGTGGGCTCATGCCGCATAATACAGAGAGAGGTATGCCGTATTTAGTCCTTCCATTTTCCTATGAAGGTTCCGCTTGGGCCTATTTGACTATGTTCTCTAATGTCTATCAGAATCAGCTACGGTATCCTCCTGGTAGTCCATATGGTGGTGGAGCAGACTTTAGTCATATTTCTTTGATAAATGGAATAGTGGCTATGGCTAGAATTGCTGAGATCAGTAAGATTCCCATAGATGAGAAAAGAGCATATGATGGCCTGAGTATAACCCGTTATGTTACTAGCCTCACAGATAAGGCTAGGCGAAGGAGATCTCCACCAATTTGGACTGTACCTCATCGAGGTAATTTCTGCTTACAGATTAATGGCCAGAATGTTAAAAATCTACAGGAAAAGAGTGTCTGTTCCCATACTTATGTTTATATACCTCAGATTCGCTCACCATTAACGCCATCACAAGGGACATATTTTATCTGCCATGATAGAGCCTCTACATGGCTTCCTACTTATTTTTCAGGAACCTGTTATGTGGCCTTTCTTCTTCCTCCAACATATACTGCCCCTTCAGGTCATTTTAGGAAAAGATATGGCAGGGGAGTTAATGATTTGAAAGACAAAGCAGGACAAGAGGGAGGTGACTTTATTAAAGGGCTGCTTCCTTTCTGGGGCCCAATGGCCAATAGCAGAGACATCAGACAATTAGTTTGTGTTGTTGAGGCTACCATAAATGTAACTTCTGGAGCCTTCAGTAATCTGACAGCCGAACTTCAGGCGGATCGCCTTATGACTTTGCAAAATCGGATAGTTCTAGATATTATCCTTGCAGATCATGGAGGAGTCTGTAAATTGATCGGGTGTAGTTGTTGTGTTTATATTCCTGATAATGCCCCTACATTATACCAAGCTATCTCCAAGTTACATATCATCTCCGAGTCTATACATCAGGACACGGGAGATTGGTCTGTGATGGGATGGTTTTGGTGACTACTGTCCATATGGGGATTGAAGATACTAACTTTCCTTGGAATGAACTTGGCTATCATTTTCTCCTGTTGTCTCTGTGTACAGTGTGGACCTGCCATCTGTGGTCTATGTGCCACTATGTGTGTCCTGAAGTCTGTGTCACAGAAAACAGAGAATATTAGAATGATGCTACAGCAACAGCTTGATGACGTTATGGCCATTGACATCGACTCAGATTGACTTGAGTCCCTGGTGTTTTGCCTGAATAAGGGCAAAAGGAGGGTCTGAGGTTCTTCGATTTCTGACTTCGTACCGTATCTAGCCGCCATTTTTGTGTCTTGCCACCATTTTGTGTTGCCCTCACTCAGGCAGCACAGCGGACGGTGTGTTTTTGCTTTTCCAGCTGCTGCGCGTCTTTTCAGTTAAAAAGTAACTCCATTGCCCTTGTTTACAAAACCCGATGTCAGGGTTTGGCTGAGTTCGTTAATCCATGCCTGGCTTGATTTATCCCTGCCTCGACCGACTATTTGCCTTCTCCTATTCTTTCCTTATGCTATCTTATCCGACTGGCCTTCGCTATTCTCTCCTTGTATTCTCCTATTACACGACTATCCTTTGAGGCACACAAATACGTCCTGCCACCTGCAAGAAGGGATTGTTGATTCCATCACTGATTAATGTGTTGGGAGGGGTAACACACGGGGTCTGAGAGAGGGTCGTATTTGAGACACCTGATAACTTTTCCCATTGGTTCGTTTTGTATGTGTAAGGAATGAGATGCTGTAAATATGTTCCTATAAAAGATTGTACGCCACGGATTGAAGTGGCAATCTCCTCAGAACCCACCTTGTGTGTAACTTCTGGGATAACTGTGCTTAGCTGCAGCTAATAAACCTGGCTTCCACTCTCAACGGAGTGTCTCGTGTCTCTGTTTTACAAGGCAGGTGAACTCGGGGATTAAGGCGTGCCCTGCGCCGCCAGGCCCATAAGGCCCGGTTCTCCACATCCCGAAATGCATTGGGTTTTTCTGACGTCATGGATACCCAGGATAAAAGTGTATTCTGTTGTGCTGTGGGATAAAGGGTTGGATGGGCATTTCCTAGGCATTTGAAACTCAGATTCACAATACCTCTGTATTAAGTAATGGATCAAAATACATTGAATACGTTTGAATAAAGAAGGATTAATGGAGGAAATTGGTTTCAAGTTCTGTATCCTTGTGGAGACTGAAATGAACGCAGAGCAACGTGAAGCTGGTGCCTGCCAACGCACCAGATAATTCTGACTAGTCACTTGCTTCCCTCCCAGTTATCTATGGTCCAATTATTATATTTCCCTTTGTTGTCCCTTTTGTTCATAACCTTTTGTTTGATATGCATATTTGATTTGTTTGGGTTGGTATTCCTTTTGATGACTGTACTGCTACTATTACCTTACTCTCGCTCAAATTGTAAAGTGCTCTGATATCTTTTGGGATCATGTTCATGCTGTATAAACCTTTATAAATAAAACTTTATAAATAAATTGTCACTTTCAGAAAGTTGGCATTTTCCTGCTTTTAAGCCCTGTGTGCCTCTTCCTAACTCCAATACACTGCTAGGTTGGGTGACAGCTGATCTTGGTTCATTCCCCCTAGACAGTGCCTGATGGGTCAGTCACATCCTGATGGGCCATTAACATCTTGATGGGTAATCCTGGACAGAATAAGAGGGGGAAATGACACTTGCACCTAAATAGGATTATGCCTGATTCCACACAAAGAGCTGTATAGCTCCCTGTATTTGCATGTGTTGTGGCAGGAAAGGGAGGGTCTTTGCGCACTGCTTTTCTGCTGTGTTGACATGCCTGATGCCTTCTCTGCCTGGATGAGAAGGACTCGGCCTACACGACTTGAACCCTGAGTGACTCCAAGTGCCTGTCTGCTTACCTCCTGTTCTGCAGTGTCAGGGATCTCAATGACTTCCTGCAATTCTCCAACCAGCACCTGGCCTCTGCCATCTGCAAGTCCTACCCAACCAAGTGGTGCTAATCCAGTCCTGGGACCTTGGAGAAGTGTTTCCTGTGCTGCAGCACCAGCATATATGTAGTGCCGACTGTGCGGTGGTTGGAACCAACAGATTCTCATTGACCCCAACACATCTCATTGCCAGCAGCACTACTCAATGACAAAGGATTGCCTTCATCACCAGAGTTTCAACGGCGACACATAACCCAACTGCTCGACTCAAAACCGGTGCATCGCCTTCATTCCTTTGGGTCGAAACAGATGCACTACCTTTGACGGCTCCTAGCAGCTTTTTCCTCAATGTCGATGCTTCCTCCTCGAAGGTACTGTTTTCAGCAGGCCCTGTGTGGCTGCTGTATCCGGCCCACACTCTGGTGCAGTCGGCTTGATTTTTCAAATTTGACCTAGTCCAGCCTACCAGCTAGCCCCGATTTGCGCTTTCTGTTTCTAAACACTATAATTCAAGTTATGCTTTCAAAATTCATAACCCTGGTTCCACTGTCTACTCCTCTTACTACTTTCTACTCCCCGTTATACTCCCTTCACTTAAGAGATACCAATTCAAGCTGCTGACCCACACACACAAGGCTCTACACAAACAAGAACCCACATACATTAACCACTTCCTGAACTTCCACCAACCATCTAGAAGATTATGCTCCATCTCCCTTTCACTTGCACATACTCCCCGCATCTACAAGCAGAAGTGGAGCAAGCTCCTTCTCCCACATAACAGCTAAACGCTTGAACAGCCTCCCCACACACCTCCAGACCATTACCTCACTTCCAGAGTTTCGAATCGCCCTCAAGCCCCAGCTTTTCGAATAAACCTCCAGGGCCTGCTAGTGCTTGGATACCCTGAGTGTTCCAAGAATGCTATTGTCCCGTCCCAAGAACTTTGCGAGAACCTTGCTGTATTTTTTAAGGAAAAAATCAAACACATCATTAGGGATTTGGAAGTTTCTCCGGAATATGTTCCTCCCTCCGATTTAAGACTTGGGTCTCCAGTGGACCGGGTCGCTGTGCCAGCCTTGGTTCCGAAAGAACTTTTACTTGAGTTCCCACTTCTTACGTACGAGGCTTTCAGGAAGCTAGCCAGAGGGATTTCCTCTGGGTCTCCTCTAGACCCTGTGCCTCATAAAATTTGGAAGGAATATGAGGAAGAACTATTTCCTTCACTCCATCTAATATGTAACCAATCTCTAGTGACTGGTACCATCCCAGCTCAATGGAAACGGGCGTTAGTATCTCCTTTGCTAAAAAAGCCCTCTCTAGATCCGGATTGTTAAAAAAACCTTTTTTTCCAGCCAAGATTGTGGAGCGTTTGATTAGTAACACTCTTTCCAATCATCTGGAATGTCACCAATTACTAGATGTTGATCAATTTGGCTTCCGGCCTGCCCATGGAACCAAAACAGCCCTAATCACTGCTATGGACGAGCTTCAGAGGCGTGCAGACAGAAGGCAGGCAGCGTTCCTGATCCTGCTAGATATGTCTGCCGCCTTTGATACGGTGAATCATAAGATTCTGCTGAGGCGGCTGTTTGAGGCGGGAGTGAGAGGTACTGCGCTGCTGTGGTTCCAATCATTCCTGCAGGATAGGCAGCAGGCGGTGTCCATGCCCCTTTTCAGTCAGCTTTTACTCTGATATCGCACGGGGTTCCTCAGGGCTCAGCAATTAGCCCAATTCTTTTTAATCTGTATCTCAGACCTCTGATTTCACTCATTAAAAGCTTTAATATCAGGATAGTCAACTATGCTGATGACACGCAGATGATCCTCTCCTTGGAAGGAGAGGACTCAACATCTGAGGAGGTTCTCCACAACTGTCTGCGTGATACATCTCGGTGGATAAAGGACAACTCCCTCCAGTTTAACGCGGGGAAGACGGAGGTGCTCTTTAGCGCCGGAACTAGGATTTTCCGTCCGTTCCCAGACAACTGTTGGCCACCGGAAACAGGGACCAAAGTACGGCCGGTGGAATCAGTCCGCAATCTAGGGGTCATGTTGGATCAAAGGCTCAGTATGGAGACGCATGTACAAAAGACTGCTGTTTTGCCATCCTTTGTTCCTTGAGGAAAGTCCTGCCTCTTTTACCAGCCCATGCTCGTGCCCAAGTGGTAAGGTGTACTATCCTCGAAGGTTGGACTATTGTAATGCCCTTTTGCTAGGGTCCCCTGGGTTCCTGCTGGATAGGCTCCAAAGGGTGCAATCAGCGGTTGCTAAGCTGGCCTTGGGGCTTCCGAGAAGATCACACGGGCCGTCCTCTCTGGGCAAACTGCATTGGCTGCCGGTGAGACAGAGGATACAATTAAAGGCCCTTTGCATAGTCTTTAGGGCTCTCCATGGAACTGGTGGAACTGGCCCGGCTTCCTTACAATCGAAATTTGCCTGGTACATTCCAACTAAGCAGCTTCGATCTTCTGAGGCCAAGTTGGTAGTGGTACCCAGATTCAGGAAAGTCAGAGCCGGAGGTAGATCCTTCGAGGTGGCAGCTGCCAAACTCTGGAATACGCTCCCGGCCAGGATTAGGCAAATTACGGAACTTCTCCCGTTCAGGAGAAGGATTAAAACCTGGTTATTTCCCATGGTAACCGCCTGAAAGCTCACGCTCCCCTCGGTCACTTTCACTTCTTTCTGATCTAGTCAGCGCCAGGATGCCTGCAAGGCGACAGTGCACTTAACAAGTGGCTTAAATAAATAAATAAGGGTGATTAGCCGCGCTTTATAAATCCTGATTGATTGGCTTGTTGAATTAAAAAAATATATAGTTTTTGTTCTTTATATTAAACTCTATTTTTCTAACATTCTTTGTATTATTTTTTATAGTGTTTTTCATTGTTTTACTGTATTAATTGTTGCAGAAATATTTTACACATTTCCTCTAAAGTTAAACCTGATTACTCTGTGCCAAGCTACCAGAAGGTGAGCACAGGTTAATTTGTTGTGTAATTGACATACCCTGTCTAGGATTGTAGTTCCTGCATGGTAAACTAAACCAAACACGCGGTAGTAGTGTGGTCATGAACATACACAGTCTGTAGATACAGAAATCAATGAGTAGTACTCGAAACGGTTTTGCCGTTTCGAGCACTATACTGCAACACGCGGAATGCTTTAACTATTGAACCAAGAGGAAAGGCACGCAGTTAGAACCTCGTGTTACCGATGATTCCCGTAGCGTGCGACTGTATAAACACTACTCATTGATTTCTGTATCTACAGACTGTGTATGTTCATGACCACACTACTACCGCGTGTTTGGTTTACATTATCTTTAACTCTTATTATAGCTACTACCTTTGGAGATT
This sequence comes from Lissotriton vulgaris, assembly GCF_964263255.1. Taxonomy (NCBI): domain Eukaryota; kingdom Metazoa; phylum Chordata; class Amphibia; order Caudata; family Salamandridae; genus Lissotriton; species Lissotriton vulgaris. Next base: position 237,051,348 of record NC_141685.1, read on the forward strand.
TAAAACGATCTCGCAGTATTCTCCAAAAATCATTACAGCGAGACAATTTGTTTTTATATGCTGAGAAGATAGTTCGCTGGACGAATATCTCCTGCAAGCGAGAAGGAGGCAGAGCACCCCTTAGCGTATACTGAGGGATGTGTATCGGTTGAGAACCATTGGGAAACATTTATTACAATTGTCCTGATGAAGGCGGTTAGATACTAAGTATAACGCCGAAACGCGTCAATGCTTAAGGAGCGAAATTGGAATAAGAAATTAAGGAAAATTCAAAATAACTGCTTTGCTTGAATTTAGTCCTTTTTCCGTAGCTCTTTTTATTGGAATGTTGAACTTATTTTTTATATAGTGTTTTGTCCTGTATATGTTTCCCATTTTTTAACAAAATATAATGTATGTTAATAAATTGTCTAAGATCTACCTTTATTAGAGTGTTTTCACTTATATTAATATTTTTTTTAATTGTTTTTATTGCTTCCCTGTTATTATTTGATATTGGTGAGTCTATGTGTTTGTCTGCAAAGAACCTATGTGTCTACGATATTTTGACTTGTGGAAGTTCAGGAAGTTCAGGCAGTGGTTAATGTAGGCAGGTCCTTGGTTGTGTGGAGCGTTGTTTGCGTGGGTCATCAGCTTGAATTGGCATATATTCCATGTAGGAATCCAGTGCAGTTGCCTGAGGTGATGTGTGGTGTGGGTTTGCTGGGGAAGGCCAAGGATGAATGTGGCTGCAGCATTCTCATTAGCACCTGTATATAAACATGTAAACACATACAGATCTGTATGTAGTTTTGAAAATAGTAGTATTTATATGTTTAAATACGAGTTCAAATGAGAAGCATTGACACAAATGAGATATGTTTGTTGTCTTGAAGAAGGGTTCTGGAATATTTGAATATCACCAAAAAGCGTTCAGACATATATGAGGTTAAATTTGTTGAAGATGCGGGCACACTAGGGGAGAACCCTGTAATGGTCATTGCTTTCTTTTTATGCCATGCATTTTTAACTTAAGTGGAACTGACAAATATTTTTTAACCTTTTAACTCTCATATGGGGAAACAGCCTTTACAACGCGGTTGTTACATCGTGTTACCTTTACAACGCGGTCATTACAATGACTAAGTTGTTACAACGCAATGACTTTACAATGCAAGTCATTAGATCAACTTGCTCTAGATGGCGCTACAATCTAAAGAATAGTATAATTTACTATTCCAACACCTTCCCCACTGTTTTCACAGACTGAATTTGGAATAGTAAATTATACCATTCCTAAACGTCATCTAGAGCAAGCCAATCTAATGACTTGCGTTGTAAAGGCATTGCGTTCTAACAACGCAGTCGTTGTAATGGAACACGATGAAATAGAATGCATTGTAACATGCTATATTCTTCCTATGGACTGTATATTATGTACAGGAAGGACCAGATCATATTATATTAATATCTAATTTTGCAATATTTTTATATTAAATATCTGATACAGTTAGTAACTAGTTAGCACTATATAAGATCTTTGGAATTGCATGTATGAGTTTTAGACAAGTCTGAGATTGTATTTTACATGAAATGTTATTAAATATAATTCTGTTGTGAAGTTGGATCCTAAAGGTAATATTTTTTGACTCTATAGCCCAAGTTCTTGGGTGTATCAGCAGGCCTTTTTGGGAGCATTTCTCTTGATGTTGCTCTTGATGGGGGCGATGCTGTCTGTGCAAATGGTGATCAAACATTGAGGTTTTTCACTCACTGTTCGAGGCTGGTAGCGGTAGCAGGGTTGGAGGTGTTGAGGGAGTTCGGCAAGCTGGTCTCTGAGTCTCTGAGATTTTGTTCCACCTCCGATAGGGGGTGTTGGTCATCTCGGGGTTGGTGGTGAGGGGTTGCTGAAGTGGATGATGAAGTGTTCAGTCCATGTGAATTCTGTGACATGGCACCATCTCCCTTTCACTTGCCCATACTCCCCGCACCTACCGAAGCAGAAATGGCGGATGCTCCTTCTCCCATATTACAGCAATCACCTGGAACGGCCTCCCCACACACCTCTGGACCTTCACCTTACTTCTGGAGTTCCGAATAGCCCTCAAGCCCCAGCTTTTCGAATAAGGTGGTGATTGCAAATTGGTTCCAGATTGCGTCCTACACTGTGTTTCAGGTCCTGGACAATCTGGGTCAAGACGAGGCTGCTCATGGTGGTTTAGTAGGTGTGCAGTGTTTTTGTCATTGGGGTTGTATATGTGAAAATTTAGATCGCTGAGGAAGATGTAGTCGGTGTGCAGTGTTTTTGTCATTGGGGTTGTGTATGTGAAAATTTAGGTCGCTGAGGAAGATGTAGTCCTTGGAGTCAAGGCTAAGGGTTCATGGAGTCTGAAATGATGGTGCAGAGGAGCGTCATCCACTGCTCTCTGAGAATTAGTTAAAGTAAAGCTAAAATGAAAATAACCTGCATTATTATCATTTTAGTTTTCAGTTTCCTGATGCAGGGCAGGGCTGACAGAGCAGGGGCCAGGGTGAGGAAGGATTTACCCACTCCAAGTGCGCATGAATGCTTGGCTGGCAGTCTTGTGCAAGTCAAAGCCTTATGCAGACTTTGCATGTTCTCCACGCAGTCTCCTGGTTGGAGAAAATAGACAGACCGAACCATGTGGCTCAGACCAATAACAATAACAACGTTGCATTGCAGTGTTGTGATTAGATAGGGGAGTCAGGAGCATGGGTGCCTCATGGCTTCTGGTTCCTGCTGTTGAGGAGCCGAAGAGGAGCTAGAGACAGTGACCTGCTGGCCTGAAGGTAAGTGTTTTAAATTTTTTTATGTTCATTAGCACCCACACCCTCTTTGACCACCCCCACCTTGCCATACCCATTAAATAGCGACCGCCACTGCTGCTCTTCCTTCTTGTTGACGCAGTCCTGTTGAGTAATTTTATATCCATCGGGGATCACTGTGGCAATGTCTGGGGCAGATGTGGGGTTGAGCCTGGTCTCAGTTAAGAAGACGATGGCAGGTGCGAGGGTGGCAATGAGGTCCCATGATTCAGTGGAATGCTTGCATAGTGAGTGTGTTGAGAAGGGTGCAAGTGAGTTGGTGTTTTTGTTCAGGTGGTTTCTGAGGTGTGTTTGGGGTAGGGTCTTTTTGGAGTCTGGCATGTGTGCAGTGGGTGCAGGTGAAAGGTCCTATCGTGGAGCTTGTGTTGGCGCAATGGCAGTGTTTGTTTTAGCTTTAAGAGTCAAGGGTGTGGAGCTCGTCTATGTTGTATCTTGAGGGGGTGAGAGGGTCAGGGGTCCTGGTGCTGGGTATGGTCAAGGTGCAGATGAGTTCAGATGGGCTGTCCTTTGGAGCTTCAGCAGTGCGCCCGTGGCACACGTTCACTATGCAATTACACAGAGACCTGAATAAGTTGTAGTGTAGTTCCAATATACCCAATAGGCTCTGCGCATTGGAATAATATACACTATAGATTTGACATAGGACTGAGGTCAGTATGTCTCTATCGAGTATATTTAACTTAATTGTGTGTGCCAGCTAGCTCAGAGGTCACTAGTATCTTTCTGGCAGTGACGGAGGCAGCTAGAGCTATAATGGACCAGGGAGGAAAAACAACCATCATACTTCTCGATCTCAGTGCCGCGTTCGACACAGTTAACCATGCCACACTATTACATCGTTTGAAGGGCATGGGTGTGTCGGGCGCAGCCTTGACTTGGCTGACTTCCTTCCTGGAGGAGCGCTTTTTCCAGGTGTTTGAGGGCGAGGTGGTATCATCTAAGCATCCACTTAGCTGTGGGGTTCCGCAGGGCTCCTCCCTGAGCCCCACCCTTTTTAATGTTTATATGCAGCCTCTGGAGAAGATAGTCCTCCCTTTTGGTGTGCGGATTGTCACCTACGCAGACGATACCCAACTGGTGGTCTCTCTGGACCACGTTGAGGGTTCGTCTAACATCTTGGGTCCTTGTCTAGAGGCTGTTGCTAAGTGGATGCAATCCTCCCACCTCAAACTCAACGGGGAGAAGACCGAGATCATGTTACTGGGTAACCCTTCTCTGACCTCCTTGGCGTTTATCTGGCCTTCATGTCTCGGTGCCCCCCCCTCCCCCTAAAGCGCAGATAAAGAGTCTGGGAATTTGGCTTGACAAAGCGCTGGATTTTTCAGTCCAAGCCACCAAAACTGCCTCCACATGCGTGGGGCTAATGAAAATGCTCCGCAAAGTGCTCCCTATGCTTCCATTCCAGGCGAGAAGGGTCATGGTACAGGCCTTGATACTCTCTCGCCTGGACTATGGAAATGTTCTATATTTAGGAGCCCCGGCGGCAGTGACTAATAGGCTCCAAGTCACCCAAAATTGTGCCGCCCGATTATTATTCAACATCCCTCGCTGGCAATCAGCAAGGAATGCTCTAAAAGAACTCCATTGGCTCCCAGTGGCTGCCAGAACGCAGTTTAAGGCCATGTGCATTTTGCACAAATCCTTCCATCGAACAGGCCCGGCAGTTTTGTACCCCCTAGTGTTACCTTACACACCGTCCAGAGCCCTTCGCTCTGCTTCACGGCATTTGGCAACCACGTCAAAAATCAACAAAGCTCTTTCACTCACACAGCGGCAAGGCTCTGGAATTCTCTGCTTCTAACCCTCAGACAAAATAACAACCGAATGTCATTCAGGAGAGATCTAAAAACCTACTTTTTCACAAAAGCGTACTAAGATACCCGGTAGCCCAACACAGTAATCAGTCTAAAGCGCTGCGAGGCCTCCGGGTAGTTATGCGCTATACAAGTGCAATTTTTCATTTCATTTCATTTCTTTCTCGAATACAAAATAAGGGATTCGTTTCTGACAACCGCATAAACACAACAACTTTGTTTCCCCAAGAAAAAAACCGTATCTTCAGAGTAGTGGAAACAATAGATAACTATTTCACTCAGTCAATCGTGCATGCTTTGTTTCTACAGAGTTGCAGAGAAATAGAGAGAGACGGGCGTTTCAATGAAAGGGGTTTATTGAACAGTCTTCTTTCTCATGCAAGAGAGGTGAACTGCTACAATCGTTAGACAGAATGCAAAGTATAATGCCTACAGCGTAAACAGTAATATAAAATAATACTGTAAAAGCATCGTATGGTTTCTAAGCCATATAAAAATACATACATAAATAACACAGGCTAAAATTCTCAAGTGGTGCTTGTAAAATATGCCTACCCCAATGTGCCTAACCTAAGTCTAGTACGCTGGAAGAAGTAAGTATTGTCTTTAGCATAGGTTTAGTTTTGCCAAGAATATACCAAAGGTTTCTCTAATCAGCTTCATACCTTAGAATGAGAGAGGTTGGTATCTCTTTCACGGACTCGATTTCCCAACACCCCGCAAGGGAAGTCAGAAACACTGGAGCTGGAATCTTGGCAGAGGAGGACAGCTTTTTGTCAGTGCATCTGCTGGAGAGTTGGCTTCCTTCGGCACTTGCTGTAGCGAGCTGCGTCGTGCAAGTAGATAGTCGAACTGCACCGAACCACACCGTGCTTTGCCATAGTAAGTGAAGGCATATTTATGCCTTGAAGGTGTTTTAGGAATGACAGCTTTGATGGAAAGTCTGGCATATGAACGTCTTGAATGAACCCCTAAGGAATAGATGCTCATTGTAAAATAACTGAGTTCTTGGAGAATTCAATATTCAAGCAAGGGGAAGTCCCTAACGGCTTAAGAGTCTGGTTTTTCAAGAAATCGTTGTGACATAGATGAACGGATAAAAGTATTCATGCCTGTATTTGGGTAGCATGGGCTATGCCTAAATAAGGGTTTGATTTCTATGCCTATATAAGGGCAACGTGAATTGTACAGTGGAGTGGTGTGGCTCACTGGTTAGAGGCGGCAGAAGCAGAGAACAGCCCGGGACCAGGGTTCAATTCCCAGCAACTCTGGGCATTAAGCTTGTCTCATCTCTACAACGGCCCCCCACAGACGCCGGGGATGCCTGGCTTCACCCTGGAGATACCCAGAAGGGGCCATCTCACAGGGATAGCCAGGACGGGTTCCCCAGCGGTCTTCAGCGCCAGAACACCCTGAGATGGGGTAACAGTGCGCTTTACAAGTATCATCATTACATTTTTTTTATAAGGGCATGAATCAGGAAATTCAATTGTAATCTATAATCACACACAACAAAGAAGGTCCTGAGGTGAGCGAGGATTCTATTGGCAGGAAAAACGGTGAGTGAGAACAACACAGTTGGCATGATGCTAGACAAGAAGTACTAGACATACAGAGATCTGCTTCTGTGGAAGAACTTGAGCAATGGGCTAAAGAGGGAATATTGGATGATGAGGGCTGTTTGTGCAAAAAAGAGATGGATAAATGGAAATTGCCCATAGCTTATTAACAGCCTATGGTTCAGATGGCACATGGGCCGGCACATGTTGGAGCTTCTGCATTAACAGAATTGCTTACGCAAGTTTGGGAGCAAGTTTTGGAACAGCCTGAAATAGCCGGCACAGCTAAAAAGATAGTATAGTCCTGTTTGATCTGTTGGCAGTATAATCCTGGAAAAGGGACACAAACTCCTACAGTAGGGTTTGCCACACCAACCGCACCTTTTGAAGTTTTGCAGATGGATTATATCCAATTTGACCGCTGCAACAACTTGAAGTATTTTCTAGTTGTGGTATGTGCCTTCAGTAAATGGATAGAGGCATACCCTACAAAGGATGATACGGCTCTCACCACAGCAAAGGTGCATTTAAAGGAATTCTTCCCTAGATTTGGTGTTTGTAAACTTTTGTGGAGTGACAACGGACCTCATTTTATTCGGCAAGTTGTTGTGTATGTCCTGACATGATTAGGGATCAAACAGAAGTTCCATGCAGACTTCTACCTGCAATCATCAGGGCTAGTGGAAAGGTATAATGCTACTTTGAAGCTGAGACTAGCAAAAATACTGGCTTCCACGTCTTTGAAGTGGCCCGATGCGTTGCCCTTGGCATTTTTATCTATTAGATCGGTGCCACATTCATGATCTGGGCTTACACCATATGAAGTGGTATTTGGGAGACCGATGAACATTTGGGGAGTTCCTAAGCCACTCCCTATACATGATGTACCATGTGTTCTGATGAGCGACTATCTATCACAGTTAACTGACAGTTTGATTTCTATTTATCAGCAGGTTCGAGAAGCTCTTACTGACACTTCCACAGATTAGGCCCATGAACTCCGGCCGGGTGACCATGTGATGGTCAAGATTTTCGAGAGATCAGACAGCTTGGAACCCAGGTGGCGTGGACCGGAACAAGTGCTCCTAGCCATGAGGACAGCAGTTTGAGTGACGAACAGGAAGAACTGGATCCACAGCACTCACTGTAAGCGAGTGTCGCCTGCTTTGGTGGAACCTGCTGTGCTGACTGACTATTGAGATATCCTGGATATGGAGAAAAACCAAGCCATATCACCTGACGAATCAGAGGAAGTCTTCCCGGACCACACGATCCCTGAAGTATCACATTAACAACTGAGGCCACGGAAAGAGTCTGCATTGTTGAAAAAGACTGGTTAGCTACCGTCCTGGGTTGGTGAAACGGAGCGCCGATGTGGCAAGGGGGGGGATCAGTCCTTCGTAGTGACACCCGTCTTGACCCTCGGTGAAGAAATCAATGGCAGCCCAAGACTTATAGCGCTCCAACGATTGATTCAACAATGAAGTGATTATGTCTGCAGGGAGATCAGTTGTTGCTAAGATCTGTAGTAAAAAGACCATTTGTGCTATACGATTTGTTGTTGCTATAGTAGTTGTAGCAGTGACAACTTGGTTTGTTGAGATAGTGGCCCCTGCTCGACAGCTACTGATCGCAACTACCCCAGTACCAGTTGAACATCATTACTTTACACTTCCCTATTATGAGCAGAAACAGCGACAATCCTACTTGAACAATACATTTATTCAGATGCTGCATCACACTCATAATGCCACAAATACTACTGACTGTTGGGTGTGTGGGATGCTACCTGCTCACCAGAAGAAGGGACGAACACCTTTCATTCCCATTCCCTTTTCTCACAATGGTTCCTGCCAAGCCTGGTTTGCGCTTTTATTTGCTTCTGAAAGGGCCAACATCTCAAGGATGACAGTAGGACGGATTAACACCTTGGCTGCTAATGGTTTTCCCCTCCTGTGCTGATCCTAATCGAACCCCATTGTTCATGACGAGCTCAGTTCGTCATAAGCACAGCTCCACTGTGCCTCATGACGAGCTGAGCTTGTCATGTGCAGGGAAGGGGTTAATTATCACCTGAATAAAGTGTGTTATCCTGATGAAAATGGTTACCCTCAAGCTAAAGGGACTAAATGGGAATGGGAGGAGTATCGACCTTAAAGTATTTCTACACCACATGTTTTTACAAATACAAGGACTATAAAGAACAATGGACCATTTGTAATTTCAGTTACCAGGGCTAAAGCAGATTTATGTAGACGTAGTGTTGGGAGAATTGCAGTAGGAAGGAGTGAGTGCACTGTAATTATGACCGTTGAAGGTGCTAATAACAACAGTTTTACGTCTTCCCATAATACTTATTTTGTATGTGGTAACAAAAGCTATTACCAACTCCCGGCTGGTTGGTCTGGAGTATGCTATGTGTCCTTTTTGTTGCCCCCTGTGTTTTTGGCACCTGCATCGTATCACTGTGATTTTAAACTGTATAATGATGTTTCCAAGAACAGAAATAAGAGGACAATAAGTATGGACCAGACTGACACCAGACTGACACCACCTTGCAACAATATGCTGATTCCAATTTGGGCTCTTTTTTCTTTGTGGGTGCTGCATTAAACAGCAGAAAGATAAGATGGTTGACTAGAGTTGTGGAAGCTGTTACCAATCAGACAGCTATGGCACATGGGAACATTACAGAAGAACTGCAAGTTGCGAGGATTGCGGAACTCCAAAATCGCATGGTTCTATACGTGATTTTGGCAGATCGAGGTGGTACATGTTGCATCATTGGTAGTAGTTGTTGTGTTTACATTCCAGATCACTCTCCTTCAGTGTTTGATGCAATCTCTAAACTGCATAAGATTGCTGCAGAAATTCACCCAGAGACTGGTACATGGACCTTTTCGAACTGGTTCTGGACACTACTTATCACCTGGGGCTGGAAGCTACTGACCATCTTATGTATAATACTAGTGATATTATTTACATGCTGTATATGTATGCAATGTAGTCCTATGCTTTGCTCCATTTGCATCACTGCTTGTTGCAGAAATAAAAGCCCAATGAATGCTGAATAAAGATATCACTGAAATAATGTTAATATATGTACAGGATGCATATTTACCCCAGATGAACAAATGTCTTCAGCTAATGCTAAAAGGGTCATCTGTTGTAATTTGGCAGCGATCGGGGTTAGCATCAGCGGAAGCCATCTTGCTTTCCGGCAGCCATCTTGTCAGCCATATACTACCACGTGCTCACCATGTGCTCTGTCCTACCTTTCTGTTGTCTGCTCTTGCACTCTGCCTAGAGATAGGTTATATTTAGCCTCTTTCACTCTGCACATGCTCAGTTGAGCTTGCAGCTATCCATGCAGCTGTGGTTAGTTTGTAAATGTCAGGATGTGTTTGCTAGGATTAGCCACTTCTAGCTCCTCCCACTTGTTGACTGTGCATTTTCTGTATGACCTTATATGTACATAAAACCTGCATTTTGTACCTGTGCCACCTTCTTTTGAGCCCCTGTGTGGGTATAAAAGGGCCATGCTTCTTCTGTTCAGTGTGCTGCTTCATACATTACCGAAGGGTGTTGTGTGAATGTAGTTCCACCTCATGAGGTTTAATAAAGCTTTTGTTTCTATTCCAGTTTCTGTGCCAACTTCTATTCTATTGGTCTGAGGACTTGTGCAGAGAAGGGAGAACCCCTAGCACTGGTAGGGCTGCCTGAGGCCCACCACCACAAGCAGGGCTGGGGGAGTTGTGTTGTGGGCGAGTCTTTTCTCAGCCCTCAGCAGAAATTGAACAAAGCGACAGTTCAGCTGAGGGTCCCCTGGGTCAAAGCAAGCCAGGACCTCCTGCCTTCTCAAACTCATTCCCCTTTGATTGAAGGCCCTTGTCAGTAGTTGACTCCTTTCATCTTGCATCGTTTTACAAGAGCGCTTCCTACACCATCCAGCAGAGGCGGCTGGCATCAGGGAGATTTCCATGCAAGACTGAGATGGTATTTTACGGGTAATAGCCCTAGGGGTATATGAAGAACTGCAGCTTGAGGAAGGCTGGGTACCCAGTTGCAAAGTATTTTAAAGTGTGAAAACTTTATAGTTATTGGGTCTCATCCATCCATGTGCTCTGTTTGATAGAGTCGCCTTGTCCTCAATAACAGATTGAATTTTAAGTGTCTTCCACACCAGATGCTTAAATGCCAGGAGGCTAAAGAGTTGTGTGAGACTTATGAGGTTGAGTAATTCTTGCAGGTAAACGCTTGCCGGCGACATGTCACGATCCTGTAGCTCTTTCCATACCATATGATTCAAAGTATTTGGTTCTGTGTCTCAGATCTTGGTCCAGCGTATTAGATATGCTCTGCGCCTGATGAGCACCTGTTTCACCAGACCAAACTCCAGCCTTATCTGTGCTGATGAGGTGCAACTTGGCAGTGAGAAGATAATTCTGTAAGAACGAACCATTGAAGCATCTATGGTGCTAGCGTTCCGACCTCTTAGATATTCCCTGCCATAGGAGATTGTCGGCAGAAGTTTTGCTCACACTACTTCAAGGAGGGGCTTCGCAGAAGGGTCAGCAAGTTTATTCTTCAGGTTTTCAAGTGCTAGAGCCAGATCCAGTCCTTTCCTTTGTATAGTCTCCTTCTGGCTGTGAAAGTGCCTTTCTTATCAATGATGAACCTGTGGTATTTGTATTCCTCTGTGCTTTCGAGCCTGATGTCACCCCTAAAACATGCCTGTGTTTAAGATATCTTATTGTTGTAGACCATGGTTTTTGTTTTACCAAGGTTGATCGTCAGGCCATTGGCAAGAGAGTAGGCGTTTGTGTTGTCCAGTAGCCATTGTAGCCCCACCCGGGTGCGGCTGACCAGCACCAAGACGTAGGCATAGAGGAAGCTTGATATTACCTTGCTGCCTAATTTGGAAATGTGCGAGTTACAGGCTTGTAGTTGCTCGGTCAAGTCTGCCAAATAAAGGTTGAAGAGGGTCGGTGCCAAGACGCATCCATGTTTTAAACCACGAGTGGTTGGAATTTTTCTGGAGAGACTGCGTCCCTGCTCCTATTTTGACTTGCACCCATGTGTCACTATGGAGCAGAATCAGCATGTTAAGCAGGTTTTGTGGCATTCCCCACCTTAATAGCTTCCACAACAGACACCCAATGTAGTAGAAAAATATCGGTGTGTTAGAAGCACAGGCCGCATCCATTAGAAGGGAGATTGCCAGAATGATCATGATTGTGCCGGATGTTTTTGAGAAACCAGTCTGATTGTATTGTATAATGGCATTGCTGGAGGCCCATGCTGTTAGTTCAACAAGCACAGTTCCGGCAAAATATTTAGTGTAATTGTCAATCAAGGTGATTAGATGGTAATTTGCTGGAAGGGATCTGTTGCCTTCCTTGAAACCTAGAGCTATGATTGAACCTCTCCATGGTGCAAGCAGAATACTTGTGTTTCTGATCTGTGTAAACACTGGTGCTAAGCAGAAAGCTGGATCGTATTTGAACACCGCCGGAGGCATACTATTAGGGGCTGGAGCTCCTTCCCTTTGCCCTTTAGTTATATTCTTTGTAATGTTCTTTCCATCCACCTCATGTGGTCCTTCAGCTTGTACTGCAGTTAGAGTTTCCCAGATGTCCATCTGGATACTATCTGTTATTTCATTGTTTAAATGTTTTTTTTTAGATATTGTAGCCTACTGGGTAGGGTGACCAGATTTTGAGAAGCAAAAACCGGGACAGGCCAGAGATAAAAGTAGGACTAAAGCCTTACTTATGACTGTCTTGTCCCACATTTTGTGGGGGTGGAAGATGTAGGTGGTGGGAGGTGATGGGGGTGCGTACATAATATTGCCCCTTTGCCCACACTCGGTCTCCCCTCTGCTGCAGCTTGTTTGCAGCCTATCTCCTCCTGTGCTGCTTGAAACAGACAAATTACTTAACAAGTGCGCACCTTTCACTTCTCCTTTACAGGTGGACTCGAACTTGTCCCAAAAAACGGACATACATTTAAAATTAAGAAAACCGTCAGGACACCGGGACAGTATTCTGAAAACCGGGACTGTCCGGGGAAATCCAGGATGTCTGGCCACCCTACTACTGGGGTGTTTACCCGTGGTCTACATGTTATGTTATGTTAGTTGTACTTATAAAGTGCACTGTTACCCTGGGGTGTCCTGGCGCTGAGCACTGGTAGCCTGGGGAGCGACAGCCGATTAAAGGGAGAAAAAACATGTTTTCAAATCCTTGCGAAAAGAAGCAAGGTTTGGCGCATTTCTAAGATGGAAGGGAAGTTCGTTCCAAGCTTTAGAGGCACAGTAGAGAAAACTTCTACCTCCCCAATTCATTTTCTTAAAGGTGGAAGTTTCGACTAATTTGGATCCGAAGGAACGCAAGATTCTGCTTGGAGCATACCATGTGAGTCTGGTTTTAAGAAACTCCGGACCAACCCCGTTAAAAGCCTTGCAGACAACACAAAGTGCCTTAAAGCGTGATCTAAGTGGGACTGGGAGCCAATGCAGTTTCTTGAGTTCTCCTTTAATCGAAACAAACCTAGGAGTTCCCGTCAGCAATCTCGCTGCCCCGTTCTGGACCAATTGCAACTTGTTCATGTGTTGTTTCTGAACATTAAGATAGAGACCGTTGCCACATTCCAGACGGGACATAATGAGTTATGTTATGTTATGTTATGTTAAAAAGTCTTATACCGCGCACGTTCACCACAAACGGTTTCTTGGCGCTCATAACAGCTGCGAGGGCAAGGGCGGAGGTTTACTCAAATGCTGACTTAAAAAGGAACGTCTTCAGTGTCCTGCGAAAACACTCATAGGAGGGGCAGTGGCGAAAGGGGGAGGGGAGGGAGTTCCAAAATGTAGGGGCTAGAAACGAAAAGCGGAGGCCACCATGTTTCTTGCGATGGATTTGAGGGATGAGCAGGAGGTTATCTGCAGATGAGCATAGGTTTCTCGTGGGTATATACCGCTTCAAGCTGGAAGAAATAAAAGCAGGTGCAAGATTAAAGAGGGCTTTGAAAATTGTGCAGCCGAGTTTAAAAGTGCAACGTTTGGCCACCGGAAGCCAATGCAGGCTCCGTAATAGCGGCGAGACGTGCTGGTGCTTAGGCTGGTGATATACTAAGCGAGCAGCCTGATTTTGTATCAGCTGTAGCCTCTGGAGCTGGTAGGCGGGGATCCCTGCGTATAAGATGTTAGCAAAGTCAACTCTGGAAATAACGAGCGCCAAGATGACAAGGATGAGTGCATCTCTGGTGAGGAATCTACAGATTTTGCGTATCCTGCGTAGGTGGAAAAAGCAGGATGATGTTACAGCACTGATCTGAGACTTCATGTATAAATCACCAGAGATGACTACCCCGAGGCTCTTCACAGAGTTGACAGGGCGGGGGGGATCCCAAGTGAGTGGGGCCAAAAGCTGTCGTTCCATGGGTTGGCAGGCCCACCCACCAGCACAAGCCCAGTCTTTGTAGGATTTAATTTGAGCTGGCTGTGAGCCATCCAGTCAGAGATGTGTAACATAGTGGTTTGAAAGCCAACGTGGGAGGAGGGAGAGGTGTCGATAGGGAAAATCAGCTGCAAATCATCTGCGTAGTTGAAAATTGTTGCAGAGGATTTGCGGAGAGAACCCATAAGGGGCTGCATATACAAATTAAAAAGCAAAGGGGATAGAGCGGAGCCCTGAGGGACTCCGCAGGAAAGAGAGGAGAAGGAAGCAGCAACGGTAGAGAGATTTACGGCTTGAGAGCGCTTGTCAAGGAAAGATCTGACCCAATCGAGGGCAACGCCCTGAATGCCGGCGTTAGTGACACGGTCGATCAATATAGAGTGATCGACCGTGATCGATCGATGAGTGCGGTGGTGACCGTCCGTAGGTTATCTGCTGAAAGGAAAAATTAGATTTTTTAAATAATTCTGAGGGCCATGAAGCATGCTGAGGTTACCTGATTCACTTGGTCCCCCATGGAAATTTTGTTGTCCACCATGATTCCCAAATTCTTAGCTTTCCTAGAGAGTGTAGGGTATAATCCCAGGTCCTTCGGCCATCAGTCTGGGGTTATTTCCAAATTGCAGCACCTCTGTCTTAGCTGAGTTGAGCTTTAAACAGTTGGACAACATCCAGGTGGAAATCGAGCTCATGCAGTTGTGGAACCTCTCCCCTGCCTCCCTCTCCGCTCCCTCTATCAGCGACAACACAATTTGTGTGTCATCAGCGTAGGAGGTGAGCTGGAAACCAAATGAACGAATGACACTGGCCAGGGGTGCCACGAAGCGTGGGACTCAACGCCGAGCCTTGTGGCACCCCACAGGGGAGTGAGAAGGGTTCCGAGATGTTTCCGTCTAGATCCACCGTCTGAACTCTGTCCGACAGGAAGGAATGTAACAGTTTCCATGCTGAACCCCTCACCCCGATATCCGAGAGCCTATTCAATAGAACCTTATGGTGCAATGGTCTTACCTCTGTTGAAAAAGCCTAATGTAGATCCGACCATGCCATCTAATTTTAGACCCATTTCCCTGCTCCCGACTTTCTCGAAGGTCTTGGAGAAACACGTTAATGGACAGTTATCCTTGTTCGTGGAAGTGTCTCAATTTCTGCACAACTCGCAATCAGGGTTTAGAGCAGGGTTCTCCATGGAGACCACTTTGCTGGGCGTTACTGAGATGTTACGCCAGCGCTTGGACGCCGGCTAAGTGACGCTTTTGATACGGTTTCTCATACCGTATTAATTGAATCTTTACAGGCACTGGGTATTGCTGGGACGACGCTTGGTTGGGTGTTTTCCTTTTTAGCGAAACGAACATTCCAGGTGTTCTCCACCAGGGCCTCGTCTAAGTCTTATTCCTTCCCGTATGGTGTGCCACAGGGCTCTATTTTGAGCCTGTTGTTTTTCAATATTTATGTGCAACCATTAGCAATTATTGCGGAAGCGGCAGGGCTTGCATTGTTTTCCTATGCTGATGATACACAAATCATCTTTTCATTATCAGCAGGGGGGAAACAGGACCCTTCTAATCTGCAACTAGGCTTGCGCAGGATTGCAGCTTGGATGCAACTAAATTTGCTCAAGCTTAACGGGGAAAAGACGGAAGTACTCATTTTTGGGAAAGAATCTGAACATTGGGGCCCCAACATTGGCCAGCTGAAATGGGACCTTTACCCACACCCTCCTCTCAGGCACGTAATCTAGGCTTTATCATTGAAAATACATTGTCAATGAAACAACAGGCAGTTCAGACAGCAGCCACCTGTTTCACCATCTTAAAATGGCTAAAGAAAATTATCTGGATGCTCCCTGTAGACACCCAAAGAACAGTTGCCCAGGCTTTAATAACATCTCGCCTGGACTACGGTAATATTCTCTTCCTGGGGTCCAACAGAGAGGTACTACGTAAGCTTCAGGTGGTGCAAAATTCTGTCGCTAGATTGCTCTGTGGTCTTCCCAGAATGTCCAACATGGGAAATGCCCTGAGAGAACTGCATTGGCTCAAGGTAGAACATCGCCTAAAATTTAAAGCCTTATGCTATATGTTCAGAATAAAGATCGGCTCTTCCCCCAAATATTTACAAGATCTGGTTCATGAGTACTGTGAGAAGTTGACTTTATGTCAAATTGAGATTTCCCTTTGGGCACATTAATGTAAAAACAAATACAAACGAAATCAACATCAATCATACAAACATTAAGACTTTGAGCAATGCATTAGAAAACAAATATATGTTAAAACAATTGGGTTCAATATGCACAGTTTATTAATACATTTAAAAATAATTAAAAAGTATATAAAACTTGGGAACACAGAGAATATAAGAAGGAACAAATCAAATACATAAAATCATTCAATCCATTTCCTAAAGTAAACAAAGGGAGGTACAAATAAGGTATATTCAGCAACAATCCGATACTCCTAAATCAATATGTATTGTACTTTTCCCTTAATTCCCTAATGCATTGCTCAAAGTCTTAATGTTTGTATGATTGATGTTGATTTTGTTTGTATTTGTTTTTACATTAATGTGCCGAAAGGGAAATCTCAATTTGACATAAAGTCTGTTGTTGGTACCCTATCCCTTTGGTATTGGGTCCCTCTCTCTATTATTAGAGATACTGTGAGAAATTGGCCTGGTATATGATGCTCACTAGTTCTAGTGATCACCTTGTACCATGCCAAGCAACCCTTATGATGATTGGTTGTAAGTCAACCTTATAGACCAGCTATCCTAGTGGTAGCGTGGACAAAGCAGTCTTAGGCTAAACTCTGAAAGGCATACGAAGCAAGCTGTTTTACCATATACAACCCCCTTGAATACCAAATGAAAGGACACCACACAGATATATATTGAAAAAATATATATATTTATTAACTACAAATATCCCCTATACTCTTTATGAGCACAGAAGCACAAGCGTTAAAACAAAACACAATTTAAAATACACAAAAGTTGCACAATATGGATGAGCCCTAGGGGCCACCTAAACCATATACTAAGAAAGTGGTATAAGAGATACCAATCGAAAAGGAATTAGGCCTAGGGCATTGGGAATCGCTGGAGCGGATCCGGACTAGCAGTGAATAAGTCGGGAACGGCCCGCGGGACTCGGGTGCATTGTTTAAAGTGCACACATTCACCAAAGCATTGTCTATGGTGCGTAAAAGTTACAAAGTTAGTTATTGAGGAACCTTCCGAGAGACCTATAAGGATGAAACTTAAGACACAGGCACTAGAGGTGTGTGCCAGTGTGGTAACACCGGTGTTGATGAGTTACCTCACCCACAGGAAGCGGGTGCACAGGTGCGAAGTAGTATCGGGTTTCGTCACGCAGGTCGATGGTGCTTGGAGCTGAAGATGCTGCAGGCGGCTCGATGTGAAGAGTTCCGGTGGATCCAAGGGTGGATCTGAAGTGGTGAAGACCTGAAAGCAGAGGGGACAATGTTCAAAGTCACTAGCCAGTGACTACCGTGGAACCAGATTGGAACCAGGCGATGTTGGGGGCAAACAGGTGAGGAAGTGTAGCTTCTCTCTGCAGCCACGTGGATACGAAGAGGTCGAGGACGTCCAGGCGTCGGTCACGAGCTGTCCCATAAAGGTTCTAGCGGATGGCGGTATCGGCAACTTGATTGGAGCAAACAAGCCTTGGCTAATGCAAGCCACGCAGGAATCAAAAAAGGCTTATTACTCGGCCCAGCAAGGTCAGAGCGAGTGCTCCCTTTTACAGGAGCGAGGGCAAATCTTGAGCAACCAGACCCACAGTGTAGTTTGTAGGTTTCATCGCCAAGATGGCCGCTGACCACGTGGCAAATGGCCGGGATGGCGCATCGAGTGGCACAATGCAAAAGGGCCCCACACAGATCGTGGAGATGCTGGGGGGCTGATCTTCAGTGCAAGGGCTGCTCGGTGGTAGGGGTTCTCAATCCCAAAAGCACAGCATCGAGGGTGCCTCGGGTGCTGCGCAGTCAGCTTCTCGGGGGTCTTAAGTAGTGTGGCTCACTGGTTAGAGGCGGCAGACCCGAGAGCAGAGGACGGCCCGGGACCAGGGTTCGATTCCCGGCGCGGCAGGTTTTTGGACCAGGGTCAGCGGACTCAATAATTCTCTCGCCTCGGTGCCCACTCTGATCAGCGATCACACTCGGCAACTCTGGGCATTAGCTTGCCTCATCTTCACTAACGGCCCCACCAGACCGCCGGGGATGCCTGGTCTCACCCTGGAGATACCCATTAAGGGACCATCTCTCAGGGAAGTCAGGAAGGGTTTCGCAGCGGTCGAAGCGCCTTGGGACCCTCCGGGTAAGTAGTGCACTATATAAATGCCTATACATACATTTCAAGTGGTCCGGTCCCACGTCTCTCGGTGCCTCCAGGGGTCCCTTCTTTGCAGGGACTGTGGATCGGTCTGTGAGAAGTCTGGGAGTCTGGGTCTTGTCAGGCTCTGGGCTCGAGCTCCGGCAGGAGGCGGCGGCAAAGCAGACATCGAGTTGCTGGATGTTGCTTGTGTTCACAGGGTGGCCACTCCTTGGCCACAAGGGAGATGCTCTTCAGTCTTCTGTGCAGCAGAATGTCGAAGTCCGGTGTCTTCTTAGTTTAAAGTTGATTTCAGGATGATCTGAGGTGCTATGGCACTGCTCCCACTCTTATTCCCAATCTGAGGGGTGGATCACCTGCTAGGTCCCTCCTCTGGGTGGGACCAGGAAGGGGGGCGGTTACACCCCCTTTCCTTTGTCCAGCTCCTCACCAGGCCTGGGTCTGGAAAGTCCCAGGACCGGTTTGGACTGGCTTATGCACGGGGACACCTTGTGTGCCCCGGGCATGTATGATTCTAATTAAGCCCTGTCCTACCCAATACAGAAAATCCTGTCTGGGGTGGTGCTCGCACCTCCCAAAGCAGGAAACCCTTTGTCCAAGCCTCCCTCGCTGGAAGGACTCCCAGCAGCAGGAGGTCAGACTTGTGTCTGTGGTGGCAGCATCCATTTTGTGATGCTGAGGCTCTGGTTAACTTTAACCGGGGTTAAGGCTATGTACATGTCGTGTCCCTCTACAAGGGTGGAATGCTATCCCCGTCGACAGAACTGTCGAGGGGATAGTATTCCAAATTGTATGACACCTTACTCGACATGTTTTGATAAAGCCAAACCAAAGTTAGCATATAACCGCAAGGATTATAATGCACTTAAGAGTATATGGTATGGCAATATCCCGGAACAGCTAAGGGAGTTGTTTCCGACAGCTGCAGACAGGCTCAGCTCATGCTAGAGCACCATCTCACATGAAACCACGCACTCTGCCCCCAGGATTGCAGGGGCCTTCCATAGGAATGGTTTATAGGTTAACATGTGTCCAGTTAAGGTTAGATATAGGGATACTATATCTAAGCAAGAGGTGATTACACCAACTTACCCCAGCTGAGTGATCAGCCAGTTGTGTCAAAATATGGAGGCCAGGCCAGGGGTGGCACAATACATGCTGCAGCCCCAGGTAGGCCTTGGCTACACCTATGCCCTGGGTACCTATGGTACACTGTTACAGGGGCCTATAAGGTGAACCAGTTATAATTGTGTATGCACCTGAGGTACATGGACTCCATTTTAAGGAGAGAGCAATCAGCCTGGGACCCTGAATAGGAGGGTCCCAGGCAAACTATGTCAAAAACCAGCTAAACACCAGGCAAAAAGTTTGGGGGTAACCATAGTCAGATATCGACCTTCCTACATAACCCCCCCCCCCCCCAAACGAAAGGAGATAAGGCTATCCTTGAACAGGTAAGCCTATATTGCCTAAGTGGCCATATAAGGAAGTACCAGCTCTGGCTTGGTTACCCCCTGTCTCACGGTCCACTAAGCAATCCCTCACCCTAAGGGTATCTGAGGGTCTCCACCATAGAGAATCTCTACCTGTGGTGTGTCTTTGCAAAGTCAAAGGCTGGTGTTGAGATGGAGTACTGAAGTGAGACTCCTCTGTAGGACTCAGCTTCCTCCAATCACTCTCCACCATGTGTGCCTTTCTTTCTTTGACTGAGTTGCACTGTGCTCTCAGGGTCAACCTCTGGCTACCTAAAGCCGGAGGCTGGGTCCCTTTGTTTGGCTTACTGGAGGGACAGTTCAGGTTTGGGCCCTTAGGGTCCCAGGTTTGCCTGTGCCCAAGAATATCCATCTGGGGGAGGTCCCTAACTACTTTTAAGGGGGATCCTTCAGGAGTTTTTAAAGTTTCCACCTCACTAGGGCTACTAGTTTCGGTGCCCCTAATCTGTTGATGGGGTGCTTTATTTGACAGGGGGCCCTTTGGGGCTCACTATCCTTCTTGTCCTCTGCAGCCCTGGGCTGACTAAGGCACGGTAGAGAGGGGCAGGTACCTGCTCCAGACTGGGTCCCACCTGAGAAGGGTCCACTGCCATCAGAGGCTCTGTCAGGCCAGGCCTAACAACCTCTGGGACAGTTCCTTCATCAGGGGTAAGATCAGTTCCCTGAGGTGGCTGATCCTTTCCTAATGTCTGGCGAGGGGAAGATTTCTCTTCCTCCTCCATGCTCTCAGTTTGGGTGGAGTGATCCATCATTTCAGGCTTCACTACCCATGTATCAGTTTGAGATTGGGCTGTGGCCATCACAGCCCCACCAACCTTTTCAGGAGGAGACTCAGTTTGGATATGAGCTGTCATCATAACAGCTCTGGTAATCTTTTCAGGAGGGAAGTTAGCTAAAGATGGGGCTGAGGTTTGCTCAGCCCTCCCAACCTTTTCAGGAAGGACATCTTGGATTGGGGCTGTAACCATTACAGCCCCACTAGCCTTTCCATGGAGATTTACCATTCTAGAATGTGTTTGCTGTTCAAGCTCAGCCCGGGCTGAGATTTCCAAATCATTACCAAGTAGGCAATCTACAGGCAGGTTTGCTGACACTGCCACTCTTTTGGGGCCAGTGACACCTCCCCAGCTAAGATTGACTACTGCCATGGGATGTTTGGTTTCTATGCCATCAATGTTAGTCACCTGATATTTGGCATCAGGTAAAAGTTGCCTTGAGAGGACTAGACATTCAGCCACCATGGTGATGCTAGCCCCTGTGTCTCTGAAGGCCTCAACTTTCAAGCCATTGATGAGGGGCTCCTGTCTATACTTGCTCAAAGTGTTTGGGCAAGCAGTGAAATTGGCAAACCCCATGCCAGTCTCATAGACAAGAGTATCTGAGTTAGGGGACCTGGTTAGGCCAGAATCCACCTGACCCCCAAAAGTAAACCCACCCAAATTCTTGGGGTTGCTCCCACCACCTGGGGGACCACTGCTAACAGTGACAGGAGGTGTGGGAGCTTTACCTGGAGGTATATTTTCCTTATTACCATTCTTTGGACAACAGCTGTCTGATTTCCAATGTCCAACCTGTTTACAGGCATGGCAGTAAGGCTTTTTCTCTGTAGAGGAGGTGTTGGGGGACCCACCCTTTCCATCGGAGTTTTGGGGCCCTGGGGAAGTCTTCTCTTTGGATTTATCCCCACCCTTCTCTTGAGGCTTGGTAGTCTCTTTCTTTTGGACACCACCCTGGTGGTTCTTAGGCCTGATCCTGGTTCTGACCCATTTGTCTGCCCTCTTACCCAATTCTTGTGGAGAGGTCAGATCAGAGTCAACCAGGTGCTGATGTAGAAGCTGATTTTGAAAATTACTTAAGATTTGCTCTCTCATAATTAAATTATACAATCCTGTATAGTTAGTAACCTTACTTCCCAGCAACCAGCCCTCCAGAGCCTTAGTGGCACATTCAAGAAATTCAGACCAGTCCTGAGTCTGTGTCTTCTGGGTATCTCTGAACATTAACCTGTACTGTTCAGTGGTTAAGCCTAACCCATTAATCAGAGCACTCTTCAGGACCAGGTAGTTTCTAGAATCCCCATCACTAACTGTGAGGAGTCTGTCTCGGCCTCTACCTTCAAAGGAGAGCCACAAGATTGCTGCCCACTGCTCCCGAGGGATATGCTGTACTCTGCAGGCTCTCTCAAGTGCAGTCATCCATTTGTGGATATCATCCCCAGCTTTGTAGGGGGGCACAATCTTACTCGGGTTTCTTGTATCAAAAGACCTGTCTTTATCCTTAGGGATAGTGCTGCCACCAGTGGATCCTAATCCACTCTCTCTAGGCTGTCTTGCTCTAGCAAGTTTCTCTTGGGCCAGGGCAACTTCTAATTCTTGTCTCTGGATCCTAAGTTCAGCCTCTCTCATTTTGGCCTCATGCTCCCTTCTCTGAGGGCTAGTCATCTCCCTTCTGGAGTGACCATGAGAACCTGTAGAAGCCTGGGAGGTATTGGATTCACCTGAGTGACTCCTTCTCCTCCTATGCTCCTGGATAAGTCCACCTGGGTATCTGGGCAAGGTTATCCTTGCTTCAGTCCCAAATACACTTAAGTTAGCCTGGTTAAGCCTGCTGACTAGCACCTGACTATTTCTGCCATCATCAGAATCACTACTCCCCCCTTCTGTCTCCTCTTCTTCTTCCTCCTCCTCATCTACCTGAGGAGCTCCAGTGACTTGGTCATCCTCATCTACCTGGACTATGGGGACAGGGGCATCAGTATTGTCATCTTCAGTGGGAGAGCCTCCATCAGCATTCCCTGTGAGGTCTGCTTTAGAGGTCTTTAGAACCTCAGACTGGTCTAAGAGCTCTCTAAGGTGGTTTGTAGTAGGGGATGGCCCTGTCTTCAGACCTCTTAAGGCACAAAGCTGCCTTAGTTCCTTAAAGGAGAATATAGCAAATTTGGATGGTGCCTTTGGAGGGTCACTCTCAACAGAGACATTCCCAGTGGAACCCTCTGCTCCAGACATTGCTCTAGTGTGGGTGGATATGTTGCAATCTACCTACACTGGTGTTTACCTACTAAACTTATCTAGTAGTTGTAGTCAGGGTGTGCTACTCCCAATCCTCTACAACAACTAAGTTCAGTAGAACTTAAGTATACTAGTCTAGTTTTAATATGTACCTAGCAGGTACCTGTATGATCTTTCAAATGATAATCTCAAAGATTGCAATGGTAAAACAACAGCAAGCACAAATCCCAATCCGCTGCTCACCAATGTGAGAAGTTGGCCTGGTATATGATGCTCACTAGTTCTAGTGATCACCTTGTACCATGCCAAGCAACCCTTATGATGATTGGTTGTAAGTCAACCTTATAGACCAGCTATCCTAGTGGTAGCATGGACAAAGCAGTCTTAGGCTAAACTCTGAAAGGCATGTGAAGCAAGCTGTTTTACCATATACCCTTGAATACCAAATGAAAGGACACCACACAGATATATATTGAAATTATATATATATTTATTAACTACAAATATCCCCTATACTCTTTATGAGCACAGAAGCACAAGTGTTAAAACAAAACACAGTTTAAAATACACAAAAGTTGCACAATATGGATGAGCCCTAGGGGCCACCTAAACCATATACTAAGACAGTGGTATAAGAGATACCAATCGAAAAGGAAGTAGGCCTAGGGCCTTGGGAATCGCTGGAGCTGATCGGGACTAGCAGTGACTAAGTCTGGAAAGGCCCGCGGGACTCGAGTGCAGTGTTTAAAGTGCACGCATTCACTAATGCATTGTCTATGGTGCGTAAAAGTTACAACGTTAGCTATTTAGGAACCTTCCGAGTGACCTATAAGGATGAAACTTAAGACACAGGCACTAGAGGTATGCACCAGTGTGGGAACACCGGCGTTGATGAGTTACCTCACCCACAGGAAGCGGGTGCACAGGTGCGAAGTAGTGTCGGGTTTCGTCACGCAGGCCGATGGTGCTTGGAGCTGAAGATGCTGCAGGCGGCTCGATGTGAAGAGTTCCGGTGGATCCAAGGGTGGATCTGAAGTGGTGAAGACCTAAAAGCAGAGGGGACAATGTTCAAAGTCACTAGTCAGTGACTACCGTGGAACCAGATTGGAACCAGGCGATGTCGGGGGCAAACAGGTGAGGAGGTGTAGCTTCTCTCTGCAGCCACGTGGACACGAAGAGGTCGAGGACGTCCAGGCATCGGTCACAAGCTGTCCCACAAAGGCTCTAGCTGATGGCGGTGTCAGCAACTTGATTGGAGCAAACAGTCCTTGGCTAATGCAAGTCACGCAGGAATCAAAAAAGGCTTATTACTCGGACCAGCAAGGTCAGAGCGGGTGCTCCCTTTTACAGGAGCGAGGGCAAGTCTGGAGCAACCAGACCCGTAGTGTAGTTTGTAGGTTTCGTTGCCAAGATGGCCGCTGACCACGTGGCAAGTGGCCGGGAGGGCGCGTCGAGTGGCGCAATGCAAAAGGGCCCCACGCAGATCGTGGAGATGCTGGGGGGCTGATCATTGGTGCAAGGCTGCTCAGTGGAAGGGGTTCTAAATCCCCAAAGAACAGCATTGAGGGTGCCTCGGGTGCTGCGCAGTCAGCTTCTTGGGGGTCTTTCAAGAGGTCCGGTCCCACGTCTCTCGGTGCCTCCACGGGTCCCTTCTTTGCAGGGACTGTGGATCGGGCTGTGAGAAGTCTGGGAGTCTGGGTCTTGTCAGGCTCTGGGCTCCGGCTCTGGCAGGAGGCGGTGGCAAAGCAGACGTCGAGTTGCTGGATGGTGCCTGTGTTCACAGGGTGGCCACTCCTTGGCCACAAGGGAGATGCTCTTCAGTCTTCTGTGCAGCAGAATGTCGAAGTCCGGCGTCTTCTTAGTTTAAAGTTGATTTCAGGATGATCTGAGGTGCTATGGCACTGCTTCCACTCTTATTCCCAATCTGAGGGGTGGATCACCTGCTAGGTCCCTCCTCTGGGTGGGACCAGGAAGGGGGGCGGTTACACCCCCTTTCCTTTATCCAGCTCCTCGCCAGACCTGGGTCTGGAAAGTCCCAGGACTGGTTTGGACTGGCTTATGTACGGGGACACCTTGTGTATCCCGCGCATGTCTGATTCTATTCAGCCCTGTCCTACCCAATACACAAAATCCTGTCTGGGGTGGTGCTCGCACCTCCCAAGGCAGGAAAACCTTTGTCCAAGCCTCCCTCGCTGGAAGGACTCCCAGCAGCAGGAGGTCAGACTTGCGTCTGTGGTGGCAGCATCCATTTTGTGATGCTGAGGCTCTGGTTAACTTTAACCTGGGTTAAGGCTATGTACATGTCGTGTCCCTCTAGAAGGGTGGAATGCTATCCCCGTCGACAGAACTGTCGAGGGGATAGTATTCCAAATCGTATGACACCGTACTCAACATGTTTTGATAAAGCCAAACCAAAGTTAGCATATTACCGCGAGGATTATAATGCACTTAAGAGTATATGGTATGGCAATATCCCGGAACAGCTAAGGGAGTTGTTCCCGACAGCTGCAGACAGGCTCAGCTCATGCTAGAGCAACATCTCACATGAAACCACGTACTCTGCCCCCAGGATTGCAGGGGCCTTCCATAGGAATGGCTTATAGGTTAACATGTGTCCAGTTAAGGTTAGATATAGGGATACTATATCTAAGCAAGAGGTGATTACACCAACTTACCCCAGCTGAGTGATCAGCCAGTTGTGTCAAAATATGGAGGCCAGGCCAGGGGTGGCACAATACATGTTGCAGCCCCAGGTAGGCCTTGGCTACACCTATGCCCTGGGTACCTATGGTACACTGTTACAGGGGCCTATAAGGTGAACCCGTTCCAATTGTGTATGCACCTAAGGTACATGGAGTCCATTTTAAGGAGAGAGCAATCAGCCTGGGGCCCTGAATAGCAGGATCCCAGGCCAACTATGTCAAAAACCAGCTAAACACTAGGCAAAAAGTTTGGGGGTAACCGTAGTCAGATATCCACCTTCCTACAAGTATCATCCCCGACGCCTGCTTCGTTCGTCATCAGGAGAACTGTTTGAAATCCCGAGGTTTAAACTGTAGAGAATGGAAAGCTGCTCCTTTTCTCTTCTTGGCCCAACATTATGGAATTCCTTACCCGATTCGATGAGGAGGGAGAAGCTGTTTCCCGTCTTCCGGAAACAATTAAAAACCTGTTTTTTTAACCTACATTGCTAATTCCGATATTCTCCTAGCTTCTGTTATGGCCTGCGCTGGAAAACCCTTGTTGGGTAGCTGTGAGCACTACAAAATAAAATAACATAACATAACATATCAAAGGCCGCTGATAGGTCCAGGAGGATTAAGATGGCATTTCCTCCCCTATCCATGGCTTTTCTGATTTCCTCGGTTGATTTAATTAGCGCCAGATCCGTACGGTGAAAAGCTCTAAACCCATATTGCGATGGGTCAAAGGAATTATTTTCAGAGAATAAATTACTTATTTGAGTATTTATCTCTTTTTCCAAAATTTTGGCCGTTAGTGGAAGCCTGGAGATGGGATGGTAGTTATTCACGTCCTTAGGGTCAAGGGATTGCTTCTTTAGAAGAGGAAGCACTGAGGCCTTTTTCCAGTTTTTAGCAAAGACACCAGACCGTAAAACTGCATTAAGCAAAGGTGTAAGAGCCATTCCAATAATTTCCGAGATTTGTTTAGCAATTCCAGCAGGGCACGGATCACTGGGGGCACCCGATTTTATCTTAAGCAGAGATTTAACCAGATCTGCTTTCTCAATAGGTGAGAAGTGATCCAGTACTTCTGCCGGGGCACCTAGGCTTCCTAGATCTGAAGGATTGACCTCCGTCAGAGTATTATTAATCCTGCCTGTGAGTGAGGTGAAAATGATTTCTACTTTGGATTTAAAGAACCCGGCTATTTTGTTACAGAATTCTGCATCTCCATGATTCTTCGGAGTGGAAGGATTAGCTAGTTTAGGGATCATTATGAACAATTCTTTAGAATTGGACTCAGCCATAGTAATTTGTGATGAAAAATACTCTCTTTTAGCTTCCAAAAGTGTTTGCTTGTAACTGGAAATACAGATTCTGTAATTCTCCCTTTCGGTATTATCATAGAATTTCCGTCAAGTCCTCTCTGCATATTTACAGACTAGTTTCTTGGCCCTAAGCTCCTCCGTGTACCAGGGAGCGGTTGGGGACACCCGTTTAGGAAACCATTTTTTAAGGGGGACAAGTTGATCACAGGCATCCAGAAGCCAATTGTTATAAGTGGTAGTGGCCTCCTCCACATCCAGCGGAAGCTGGCATATGGAATTTTCTAGAACATTTCCCAGTCTATCCACATCCAACTTGCCCCAAGATCTAGTTCTGATCTCTTTAGGTTGTGTCTGACCAGAAGAATGGGCCAAGGGGCACTTAAGAGCAAACTTAATCATACAGTGATCCGACCATGAGATCGGAAGGACAGAGATCTGATCTATATCCTTACTGTTGGAAAATATACCATCTAAACTGTGCCCCTTTTCATGAGTCGGCCCATTCACCCTTTGTATCAGACCTCCAGCGCCCATGATTTGATTCAGCCTTGAGGTATCAGCATCATTGGAATTTTCAAGGGGGAAATTAAAATCCCCCACGCCGAGAAGGATTCTGAACACAGTCCTTCTTCCAGAAGCATACCCAGGGACTCCAGAAAAACACCTTTGGGCCCTGTGAGGAAAAACAGAAAATGACTCACTCTCCCCACCAGGAATCTATACAGCAGTTTGCATAATAAAGCAGCATAGGAATTGACAGCCAATCTGTAAAATTAAAAGACATCTTTATTATAATTAATTATGAGGCTTCGTCGTCCAACCGTAGTTTTACAATTGAAAGAGGGAGCCTGCCTGAGCTTTCTCAGGCAGGCCTTTTATACAAAAAGTTTGGCCCTAGGCTCACATTCCTGCTGTGAAACACATCATTGTAGGTCGCTCCCATGGTACCATAACAAAGCAGGCTATAATTATGAATTCCATTCTACTTGCCCAAACTGACCAACCCATCTTCCATCATGAACATATGTCAAACTTATACAGCAGTTTGCATAATAAAGCAGCATAGGAATTGACAGCCAATCTGTAAAATTAAAAGACATCTTTATTATAATTAATTATGAGGCTTCGTCGTCCAACCGTAGTTTTACAATTGAAAGAGGGAGCCTGCCTGAGCTTTCTCAGGCAGGCCTTTTATACAAAAAGTTTGGCCCTAGGCTCACATTCCTGCTGTGAAACACATCATTGTAGGTCGCTCCCATGGTACCATAACAAAGCAGGCTATAATTATGAATTCCATTCTACTTGCCCAAACTGACCAACCCATCTTCCATCATGAACATATGTCAAACTTCACATATTTTCCTGTGCAGGCCGGAGAAGCTCACAATAGAACTGGTTTCCTCCCCATCATATAAACAGTCACCTCCCCATTGTAAAAGCCCAGAAGCAGAGGAACAGAGCCAGGTGTGGAAGATAGAAATGTAGGATAAGGGATGCTTGTGGGTCATAAACAGGCATGGCTACTGTATTCGGCCTTCTAATCTTGCTCAGGCCAATGTACACAACAAGTTGCTCAGATCTTTAATATAGATTGACTAGAGGGCATGGACTGGTTTGGTGAGGCCAACATCACGTAGGCAGATTCAGCCTGTTCAGGTCATGGAGAAGTCAGAGAAAGGTGGACGTGTCCTTTGGATCAATATTCAGCCTTTAATCAATTGACTATATGAGGGCAAGACACAAGATGGATGCCGTGGGCTCAGGACAAGAACAGTGATTTAAGGGTGATAGCATCACTCGATTGTGACGCAAATACACAGGCATAATGTCCTGATCATTACCGGTCTATTGATACCAAATTCGTCGTGGTATGATGATATTTTCTGCACGAGTGTTTAGGCCTTGGTACACCATTATGGCAGGGTCCGGAATTTTCAGAACCACAGACGCCCCTTTTGCCCTTATATAGGCAATAACCTAAACCCATGTCAGTCTGAATCTAGGTCTATACTTATAAGATCACCCACCCAACAATTAGTGATGTTCTAGTGTTGATGTAGAAGCTGTACAGAAGGGTCTGTCAGTAAACTCTGGCCTAACCAATGTATGTTCAGGTAAAATATGAAAGTTATGTGAAGAAACAGTAAAGAAAGAGTAGGTTGAGAAGTTGGTGCAGACGAAAATTGTGTAGGAGAAATAAACCAGAAAATAGTAACTAATAGAATACATAAAAGTATTAAAATAGATAAAGTTATACCACACTTAGAGAACAACATTCTATAATTTCGGTTTTTCATCTCTTGCTTTTTATCGTCATTCCTCAATACAATCTCCATTTTCTAATGTCGCTCACGCAATCTTGGTAGAGTACTTCAGCTGTGATTATTAGCAGGTCATAGGGACACTGCAAGTCCTGCAGGCCTACTGCCACTACTCAGGTCACAAACTGAACCGTTTGTACTCCTACGTGACCCTGCAACTGGCAAATGGTAACCAATCAAGAAATTTAACAGAAAACCATAATACAATTTCAGAAAAAGCAAGAGAGAAAAGGAAAAGCAAAAGTCAGATGCAAAGAAGTAATAGTAGGAAGAGACATAGGTTGGGAGGTGGGTACAGATGTCAATTGGGTAGCAACAAAAACAATCCCACCCATAAAAGACAATGTCATTTTAGAATAACACTAGAAAACATGTTGTTGAGAACATATAGACCACGGGAGGACGTAGTGACCATTATTACGAATGAAATCATAATTTTCCACAATCCTAAACAGAAGGCAAATCCTAGAATTATCTAATAACATTCTATATAGCTTCCTATGCATTTCAGTAATCTATTATATGTTCAAGTGAAACAGTGGCGTTCCTGATCAATGCTCTTAGATGAAAAAGGGATACACTTCCACAGAGAGACTTCATTCTGCTTTTACTAAACAGAATAGTACTTTAAAACAAATGCCAGCAAAGCAGCAAAAATTAGTTTCCAAACTCCAATTCTATGCAAGCTCACAGAAAATACCCAAAGTCCGTCAAAGCCTCTCCTTGCAGGCTTCTATTATCCATCAAATCCGCTTCCAGTGTCTTCTTCGCGTTGGGCCTCTTAAATTCAGGCTTTTTCATGAGAAGACAATACTGTTTAGTAGGAATGCCCTCCGGGCAAACACTCACAGCTCACTCGAAAGTCTCAATGTCTTAAAACAATGCACCAGTGTCTCTTCTTTGTGGCAGACACTACAAATGATGCGCTCTTCATCAATCAAGGGCACAAAGCATCTCGTGCAGATCCAAGCACCACTTAGCAACAAACCTAGCAAGGTCAGCAGCACTTTCAGACTCCAACACTCATCATTTAGTGTCAGAGGATGCTCAAGCTGCTCTCTCATGGGCACCAGAATGTAGTGCCTTTTTCCAAACGTGGATGCTTGGGTGCACTGCCGTTCCGCTGGTGCAAAGCAAAAGAGGTGTGGGTGAGGCCAAAACTCGGGCCAAGGGCTCAAGGGACCGCGCGCTGCCAGAGGTTCAAGCACATGACAGTTTGAACAAATTGCACAAAGTGGATGACAGTCCTGCCATCAAAAGCAGGGATCCTTCGCATCTTTGCACTGAACTTCTGAGGCAAAACAGAAAATCAGCTCCTTTTTTTTCTTTTCTTTTTACAACGCTTTCTGATGAAACAAATGGCTTGCTTAGGAGGTACCACTGGAGGCACGCTAATGATCGCTGTCCATGCTGATGACCGCTGCCCACGCTGCTGATTGCTGTTCACGCTGCTGATTGCTGTTCATGCATTGCAGGGCCAAGAAGTCTGTAGTCGTCTGCCATGCTCACTGATGGGGACCAGGCTTTTTGATCACCGGTCTGCAGGATAACATTCTTCCTTTTTGACTCTGGAAGATCCCGCAGCCTAGTGATATAGGAAATGCAACACAATTGTTAGTTTCCTTCAAGTCAGATACAAAAACAGTTCATGGGTTGGCTTTTTTGACAAGAGGGCTGTAAGCAAGTGGCCTGCAATCTGCAAAGGAGTGGCAATACGTCATGGGAACCTAAATGGATGCCCTCACACAGTGGCATTGTCTAATGGGGTACATTATTTAATGGGGTAAATACATATTCTCCTTAATGATGAAGCCTAGGTGTTCCTAAACTCCTTATCTAGAACATCTCAAATAGAGCAATGACATAATACACATTATCAAGGACATGAAGAAGTCCCTTCTTTAAACAATGTGCATCAAATGCGCTATGTAATACAAAGGCTAATGATCAACTGTGCAGACAAGAGGACAAGAACTAGAGAGTCCTGGTATCTGCATGATTAGAACACATCTTATTAAAAAATTGAAACAGCAGAAACAGAAGAGAACTGAAAAATTAAAAATAGACATTAAAAAATCTGTCGTGCTAAAAAGAATGTAAACTTGAGATATCTCCTATTGAGATGGAAAACTTGTATTGGGTCAATTTACCAGGCTATCACTATCCTGACAGTCAGTCTGAAAAGACATTTGAAGTGGGCCTAAAGAAAATTCTTGAAAATTAGTCTGATCAATCAAAAGGGAATGTATGTGGCATAAGGGGGGTTCCTACTACATCACTGCAGTCTAAAAGTGTGAACATGAACAATACACCCATAATAATAAATGGGCTGACTGGTGAAAGGAAGATGGAGAAGGGAAAATGGAAGTAAGACACAACTAAAATCTTCAATAACTAAACATGATGCAACATTGGTCAGGGAAGGAGCAAAAAGAAAAATCTATAGGAAGGACAAGAGTTCGCTTGGGTGGTCTAAGGCATGTGACACAGCACCAAGAGCACGGGGATACATGAAAGACCAATGTTACAGAAATTTAACTCTACTGCTGACAATCCATACCCTACACGGTAATTCTAACTAATGTTCAGTTGTCTCTTCAGGGAAAAAAATGAATCCATAGGCTTATTCAGGAATCAAAAATGCGATCAAAAAAATGCCATATCGAAATTAGGCCACCTTTAGTCACGGATCTATAATTCCATCCTTAGGCCCAATCAAGGATACATAAATGCAGAGCTGCCTGTCCTTAAGGAAAAAGGCAGTTAAGTGACTAACAACGGATGGCAATCTTTGATCCAGTATATCATTTTAGTTTTCTTTAAAAAATCATTACAGCCAAATTAAGGCATGCACTGGAAAAACTGCTGCCTTACTCGCTCACAGTATGAGGTCCATATCTGTGAAATTTATCTCAATGCAATATTCATCCAATTTATTGTGAAATAACACATATCGTCATATGTGTTCCTTCACAACACAGGGGAACTTGTAATTCAAAGTAGCACCATAGAACAGAACATACACACAAAACAATAAAAAATAAATGCACATATCAAGCCATCTCAAGCCATAAGATATACTTGCTGTATATTAAGCACAAGGAAAAACAGCCCAAACAAACAAACAGCATATATGAATAAACGGTCATGCATAATACCATGGCACATGCCCTTCTTTTGACAGCAGGGCATCAGGTAATTGATACTCTGCTGTAAAATATAGTGTCGCTGTGTCAAATAACGCGTTTCAGTGGACCAAATGTATAAATGAAACATAAACACACACATTTTTTTCTTAAAGAAATTACGCAAAAAAAACATTTCTCTTCAACCAGCCAACTCACGTGTCTTGTGAATTAATCCATGAATTATCTGTAGGAAGAAGCAGAAAAGATACACAACACACACATTTCTCATAATACAATATCAATTATAACCCTTTTTATCAGACTACAAAACATGACACAATGTGACATATAAAAACTTTTCATTACTTACCTGTAACTCTTTTTTTATGTACTTTGCAAAAACGCCCGTTCTCACTCAGGCCTAAGGCCTTTAAGTTGCAGAATTTTGGGGAAGGGCTTCTACTTATTGCCTATCTAAAACTTAATGTAACACTTCGTTTTTCTTTTTGTCAAATAAACTTAAGTAAAAAAAAATTCCTAGCATGGAGACACACATATACCAGTTCTACAGATCATTTAGCAGAATGTTTGATATTTTTTTTTAAGAAATCACTTTTGCATTTGCCCTTTTAAATCATGTTCCCTCATTTTACACAGTGCTTAATTTGTAAGACATGAAGTGCAGGTGCTACAATTTTGCATGAGGAATACCTTTCCTATTTGTTTATTATCTCAGATGTGCGCTTTTAACGCAGATGTAATGTGAATGCGGCAAATGAGAACAAGCCAGCCTGCAATGAATGAAGGTTACAAATTTAAATCATATACAATCAACTACATCTCATATAAAGCGCTTGTGTGCAGCATTTTGAAAGCAACTGGGAGCTATGCAAACCACGTGTGGGATCTACAATCCTTCAGGGTACTGACAAATGAGGCTGCAGTTTTACAAATTAAATAGTGTTCCTTTTATTATTATTAGCGGGATGCAATGCTGTGTCAGCACATATCTAATTGAAAATAAATGTGTTGGTGACATAATTTACCAAACAACAAGCGTTTTGAGGAACATGCTGGAGCTATTATTTATTCTTTGGCTAAAATGCAATCATCATTGCTGTACATGGCCCTGCATCCTTTGCTCATTTTAGTTCAAAAACAAAAACCCCAACCCAGCTAATGTCAAATTTGTAACGCTTTAAGAAGACACTTTTAAATTATAAACATGAGCAGGAATTAAATTTATCAGAGCAAGTCAGGCTATTCAAGTGACCTCAGGTCAGGACCGTGGCAGGGGCAGGGATTTAAATATAAAGAGGCAGCTGAAGTTAGCATCAGATGCAAGTTTAACCATGTCATGCTGCATTCCACAGGCGAGGCCCTAATTAAAAGGTCACAAATGTCAACAAGACAGCCTTACAAGATAACATCTCAGCCGGCCACTACTGGAACACGTTATACAGGTTCTGCCAGTCCCCTGCTCGTGGTGACTGAAGCTGACAAGGCCAGTAGGTTTAACCACTTCCACATAACCTGCAATATTTCACTATATTTAAAACAATTTCTATGACATGTTGACTCGCTGAATCATAAGAAGGCACAACCTGCAAACATATATATTAAGATCTAAATGTATGCATTTTACTGAAGTGATGCTTTAAAAAGGGGCCCTGAAACCATTCAAAACAGTCTATTTATCTGAAAATCGACTTTTGCATTCTGGATACTAAGAAATACATATCCTACAATTTTATTGCATAATGGGTATTACTAGAATGTCTAATACCTAATTTAGGAGTCATACATTTGAAAATAATTATTTATACCTTATAGAAATGAGCTTGTTTGCGCCTAGGGTAAGGGAAATTGCGCACAGAAGTGTTTGGTCATTTTCGTGGTACAACATAACTTAAATCAAACATTTTAATGCTAGGGGGTCATAGTATGAGTGTTAAGCTTCACAAATATTAAAAAACGATTTTTGTAGCACTTGTTTTTAATTATTATTTTTCATAATTAATAATTTTTTCCTCCTAATGAAGCCTAATTATTGCTATTTGTGACTGTTATACATGTAAAACGCTCACTACATCCCTAGCCTATTATTTAGATACATATTAACACACAAGCCTAGGCGCAGCTGCCTAACTGGGACTGCGTGAGATTACTGCGGCATATTTATTTAAAAAGGGACTGTTTGCAAAATTCCACCACCCGTGTTTAACTAGAGAGGTGCTAGCTGAAAGAACATTCTTATTAGATATACTACAGCTGAAAAGACTTGGCTGTGAACATCTAACACAGTGCGTCTAAAGAACAGGCAATTTCGTTTTTTCATTTTTTTTTTTTTTTTTTTCTTTGGAGCCTTATTTACATCTATTGAACGTGACCCATACATATACATACATTGAGCTCATTCCAGACACAAAACAGAAGGGGGGTCAAACACTCAGGACACACAAAACAGCGCGCTCTAACCATTTCTTGTACATAGCGCCGTTCTTGTACATAGCGCCGTCGCAATGTACAACAAAACCCACAAACAACATAGACATTTAAACACACATTTTAACCCATAGGTCAACGC
Source organism: Lissotriton vulgaris (assembly GCF_964263255.1). NCBI lineage: Eukaryota > Metazoa > Chordata > Amphibia > Caudata > Salamandridae > Lissotriton > Lissotriton vulgaris. The sequence continues at coordinate 237,085,912 of NC_141685.1, forward strand.
TTAGGACAGGAACAAGGAACAGCCTACAGACTGTGTTCAAAAATAACCCGCCAAAACTAGTTGTAAACCATATTTACAACAAAAACGTTTTAGTTCCTATTTTTTTTGTGTTTTTTTCTTTAAATTCTTCAACAGATTTCCAGAGAGCTCATAAATTGGAGTTCCAACCGGAGGTATCAGACGCGAATCCTCCAACCGGGAATCCTTTGTTGCAACCTAGTCAGTACTAATACAAAACAAAATACCGCGACCAGGCATCTGCGCTCACTAGTCAGGTTTCAAACTTCATGGGGCTATCTCCAGCGATATACACGCAAATGTACGTGACCCACGGTTTTTGAATACTGCAGTGTTCAAATAATACTAAGGAACCAATACTGAGGAAGATTATCCAACGATAATCTGAGCCACAGCAACCAAAGGCCTACCAAATGAACCAAATGTACCGGTACCCAAACCAAAGCGTCACATTTCTGCGACCAATAAATAACTAAGGACTGCGTCACATTTCTGCGACCAATAAATAACTAAGGACTCAGAACCAAAAAGGACTGGGAGCGACCCATTTTTTTATCTTCAACTAAAACAGATGGAGAAAATATCTCTTCAACTGCCTATACAAATTGCAATTTGCATATACACAAATATTTGTCCAGATTATAACTGTCAATTCCCCACTGCACTAACAGTCTGTTAAAAAATACTTACAGCAAAAAAAAAGAATGGGTTCCTTAGTCAGGAGTGACATCTTTAGGAGAGTTTTAAGTCAGAAAAATCGAAAAACATACTGGGCCACAGAGACAGATAATCCCCCAGAAAACCCTGTGCCCAGAGTACCTCGTTTTGGTTGAATTCTGTCTTGTCTTCCCCAGCAGTTCTTCCATCCTTTGACAAAATACTCCTGTAGATAACCACTCCATGATAAGGCCCCGAGTTGGGCAGCCAACTGAGGAAAAACAGAAAATGACTCACTCTCCCCACCAGGAATCTATACAGCAGTTTGCATAATAAAGCAGCATAGGAATTGACAGCCAATCTGTAAAATTAAAAGACATCTTTATTATAATTAATTATGAGGCTTCGTCGTCCAACCGTAGTTTTACAATTGAAAGAGGGAGCCTGCCTGAGCTTTCTCAGGCAGGCCTTTTATACAAAAAGTTTGGCCCTAGGCTCACATTCCTGCTGTGAAACACATCATTGTAGGTCGCTCCCATGGTACCATAACAAAGCAGGCTATAATTATGAATTCCATTCTACTTGCCCAAACTGACCAACCCATCTTCCATCATGAACATATGTCAAACTTCACATATTTTCCTGTGCAGGCCGGAGAAGCTCACAATAGAACTGGTTTCCTCCCCATCATATAAACAGTCACCTCCCCATTGTAAAAGCCCAGAAGCAGAGGAACAGAGCCAGGTGTGGAAGATAGAAATGTAGGATAAGGGATGCTTGTGGGTCATAAACAGGCATGGCTACTGTATTCGGCCTTCTAATCTTGCTCAGGCCAATGTACACAACAAGTTGCTCAGATCTTTAATATAGATTGACTAGAGGGCATGGACTGGTTTGGTGAGGCCAACATCACGTAGGCAGATTCAGCCTGTTCAGGTCATGGAGAAGTCAGAGAAAGGTGGACGTGTCCTTTGGATCAATATTCAGCCTTTAATCAATTGACTATATGAGGGCAAGACACAAGATGGATGCCGTGGGCTCAGGACAAGAACAGTGATTTAAGGGTGATAGCATCACTCGATTGTGACGCAAATACACAGGCATAATGTCCTGATCATTACCGGTCTATTGATACCAAATTCGTCGTGGTATGATGATATTTTCTGCACGAGTGTTTAGGCCTTGGTACACCATTATGGCAGGGTCCGGAATTTTCAGAACCACACCTGGGTGCTGGTATATAAGCAGCCTTTTAAAGGGTCTATGCGAGCAAGAGTACATTTCAAAAGCTAGGGACTCACACGCTCGGTTGGAGGCTGCGGGGAAATTAAGGGAGAGTGTTTCATGATGGATAGTGGCAAGCACTCCCCCCTTCTTATTTGGCCGATCCAGTGTATGGCAGAAGAATCTTAAGGGTGTTGCTTTCACCAGATCAGGCCCTTAACTACTATCCGCCCAGGTCTCAGTGATAAAAGCCAGTTTGATCTTATGCTCCTCCAATAGGAGCACACATTCCAGGCTCCTCCAATAGGAGCGCACATTCCAGGCTATCTACATGGCCGGTTCCAGGGCTTTAAGTTGGCCAGGTCTCACCGGTGCTGAGCACCGGCAGTTTTTTAAAGGGGGCCTCGAAACAGGTCCCTATCGGGCTCTGTTTTGTGCCCTGGCACAGGCGGTCCATTTTTTCCCAGACTGCAGTGATAGCAGTCACATCGATGTGCACTGCTCGCACTGCTTACTTCTCACTAATGGAGAAGTTGTGGCCTGACGTCATGCCAGATGAGCGCTGTAGGGGAGGGAAATCCTTTAAAGAGAGTCATTTTCTCTCTCGATTTCCCTTCTCTTGTTGAAACTCAGGTGCAGCAAGATTGTCCTGGTGTTTTCAATATTATATACAAGCTATATTGCTGCTTATGTATCTTATGCAACTAACAACAATTGAAAAATCCAAAAGTCCTGCCTTGTTGTAGGTATGATGTTACTTGTTGTATCATATATCGGGATGCAATGACAGAAACAGCAAAATACAAGTCAATCAATCAATCAATCAATCAATCAATCAGTCATTTGTTAAGCGCACTACATACCCGCAAGGGTCACAAGACGCTGGGGGGAGGTGGGGGCCGCTACTGATCGAACAGCCAGGTCTTTAGTATCCTCCTGAAGGTCAGCAGGTCCTGGGTCTGTCATAGGCTCAGTGGAAGGGTGTTCCATGTCTTGGCGGCGAGGTGGGAGAAGGATCTCCCGCCGGTGGTTGTTCTTCGGATGCGCGGGACGATGGCGATGGAGAGGTCGGCGGAGCGTAGCTGGCGGTTGGGGGTGTAGAAGGAGAGCCGTCTGTTGAGGACAGTTATTTGTTAAAACTGGTCCTTGAGTCGTGTTTTTAACCCTTGATCGTGACAGACACTAATAAAATTCACAGTCTGTTCATGCATCAATTTTATATTTTTGCACTTCACAATTTGCACTGTGGAAAATGACCATGTATATGTACATAAGCGGCGTTCATTTGTGTTCACCATACCCCTCTCTGTAAGCAGAACGAATACCACGAAGCATTGACTGCATCATCCCGCCAGCGTAGGCCCATGCACGCACGTACGCGACAGCCATTTTAGGCACCATGGCCTATCTGCCCGTTTGTTAAATCCCCAGCACGCCCCCCCGCGCATTGAACACCCCAGCTCTCTCATGCATAGACCATAAAACCCTCTTCCTCTGCGTGACCCTACTCTGGAAGTGACACCCCCGCCTGGCCCACACCCCCTGTATTTCCCCTCAGGAAAACCCTTCCCCTCTTCTGATGACCCCCCCCTCCTGGCTACACCCGGCCTCTCGACCCGGTCCCAAATCATAAGACCAAGCCTCGTGGATGTGCACCCCCCCCCCCTTTTTATTACCCAGCATAGCAAAACGTGATACACCAACTGAAGTGCCCGATCTTATCGCCTGCCCAACCTTAGATCTGACCGCCCCCTCCTGCCCTCGTGTCCTGTTGGAATGTCCGGCTGCAAGATTACAATCACTTGTTACATTTAGGAGGGGGAACGACATCCGAGGAAGGGTATGGGAATAGGCCTGAAGCTGGGATTCCAAACATGCCTTTTCGTACTTCAAAGTGTCTTTATTGCAATAAGGAATGTTTGTGCATCATAAACCTGTGTATAAAAGACGAAGCCTCAGTGAAACTTGTTAGAGCACCTCTTGAAGACACCGTGTGCGTGTCCGAAATGACAGGCTCTCCTCATGAGAAATAAAACTCTGTTCTTGCGTCCCTGCTTCCAGCGCCCGTCTCTTTATTTGGTAACTGTTCAAGATGGGAACTAAGAGGCGTCTTGTGCCAGCAGCCTGGGCATCGGTTGTAATTTGGGCTGATTTTCCTCAATTGGCGTCCCAACGCGGGGCCCATCAGCGACATAAGGTCCGGTAAGAGAGGTCCAGACGATGGGGTGAACATCTAAACGATTGGTGTATACCTGCCTTGAGAGGGCCCTCGTCCGGCTGCCGATCGAATGAACTTCACTAATTCCGAACGGACCTCTCTCAAGCGACCTACTGTCCTGACTGGAATCCCACAAGAATGCTGCGGTAAAAACATGGAGTAAGAGAACGATCGGGCGCTGGAAAGGGAAGGCGAAGAACTGTCCACACAGTCCGGTCCGGGTAAGGTTAAGTAGGACGTCTTTACGTCTGATTGATAGGATGGCTTTATCCATCTGATTGATTGATTGATTGTTTGTATTGGAATCGGTATTTAAATACTGGTATTGTTCATTGATTGGTTCATTTAGCCTTGGTTGCTACTTGAAATATTGGTTCTCTTTGAGACATTCTCTGTTTGCAAACAGCGACGAATAGGAACGTTCCTCTCTCTTTGCAAATAGGGAAGGATAGGTAATGCAGACTTTTGTCCCCCATTGTAATCCGCCATGCCTATCTTTCTCCCCACTGATTGTTTGTTATCGATTTTTATCGATTATCGCTCTTTTGAGATACTCCCTGTCTACAAACGGAGAAGAATAGGAATATTCTGTCTCCCTTTGCAGATAGTGAAGGATAGGTAATGCGGACTTTTGTCCCCCATTGTAATCCGTCATGCCTGTTTTTTTCTCCCCACTGATTGATTGATTGTCTGGACATTTATTGTTCAAGGAATAGTTCTTTTGAGGTATTCTCTGTTTGCAAATAACGTGGAATAGAAATATTCTGTCTAGTCTTTGCAAATAGTGAAGGGTAGGTAATGCGGACCTTTGTCCCCCGTTGTAATCTGTCATACCTATCTACTCCCCACTGATTGGTAAACTAGTTCCACCCGGACCATTTATTAGAGGTAGATCATCTGGCTCAACCAGAGGGCACCCCTAATAAAAAGGACATATGAAAAATACGAAGTAATCACTGTATCCTGTTAACAGAAACTTTAGCATGAAACACACTAGAAAAGGAAGGAAAAAGAAATCGAGCAAAATCAGTAGGCCACTGATGAGTTTTTGACCTCACTAGAAATAAGAAACGTTAGCCCGCAATAAGAGACATGAAAGTGGTGAGAGAAGCCAAGCTTGGCATCACGGCAGCCACAAGGTAGCTAGGCTCCACCGCCCCTCACTGCTTCAAACATGTCTGTCCCACCGCCCGCCACGCCCAATAACAGTAACATGAGATAGATACAAGTCAGCAGATACCTACCCCCATTCCGGAAGCTCCCGAAGTGCAACAGGCCCACGGTTACGCCCATCCGGAAGATGAGGCCTCGACACGTGCAGGGCGGGGCCCGGCTGGCTGCCATCGGCCGGGGAGGTCGTGGGATGGTCGGCCCGGAATGTACTGGTCCTCCCATCCTCTTCTAGCGCCCTGCAGGCCACAGGGGGGGGGATGTCTTGCTTCTGCCTCCGACCCCCCCCTCTCTTATCGCCTGGTCCAGCCATCACGAATGTCCGCGCCAGGAGACGGCGTGGGGTGCGCTGGGAGGGAGAGGCGGCGCGGACGAGCCTCTCCCACCTCCCCAGGTGGAGGCCCCCAGCTGCACCCCCAACGCTCCACTCACCCGACAAGGGTTCATCCACTCTTGCGATGCAGCGGCGCTCCACTCACCCAGCGGGGTCTCGTCCACTGTTGCGGTGCAACGACGCTTCGCCCGAACCAGCCGAGCTCATGAAATGGGCAGTCCACCCTGCAGGAGCGGGCCCGGCGTGAAAGGATGGCCCGGTCGCTTGGCAGCTAGAAAATGAGTCCCACGACCAGAAGTGTTCTCCTCGACTTTGAAGATTCTATGAGAGCCGCGTGGGGAGGGGCCCGACCCCCCCGCGGGCACCCCGATGGGGAATGACTGCCATGGTCACCCACGGAACGACCAAGATGTAGCCACGAGACAATGGCGCTCTCATGCCGGCGCCAGCCTCAGTGTGAATGACTAAAATCCTGCAGACTACCAATTTGATCAGTTCCGGTGGGACACCAGTATGACCCGGTAGGAAAGATTGTTGCCTCCCTTCCCCTTTTTGACTGATGGTTCATATCGCCAGTCCCTTCTGTTGCCCTTTTACGAAAACTATTTGGACTGCCGAAAGAGGTTCTGGTCCAACCACGAGTTGGTGGAGACATTTTGACTATACTTGGACCTGCCTGACCTCACCCAAAATGGCGCCAGTACAAATGAAAACTCGCAACTCCTTGTTGTGTCCCGGTTGCTCAGCCTTGATATCATGAGATATGTATGCAGTTTTTAGCACATGGCGGGAGGGGATGGGTACTGATTATATGTTTTGACAATGAATTGATATGGGATGGGTACTGATTGAACATCCGGACAATGAATTGATGTTGAGTTTTGGCGCATCATGTTATTGAAAGTTCGAATTTTTCGACACTTATGGTACTTGCTCACAATGAATTTTCGATATGATTTTATTGCACTTGTCGCACTTTTATTATGAAATCAATGACCACCGACTCCGTTACGCTTTCCACGAATAAATATCCCCTCATGCACAGTTCCAGTCTGCTCCGTGGCCGGCCCACGTGGTTGTAGGCCCGTATTTGTGCGCCAACATTTTTAAATAAAGGTTTTTGAAAAACAAACATAGTTATAGTGCTTAGATTGGCAAGTTTCGAATAAATGGCCACTGCCTCCGATATAAGTAAAATACAGGTGAAATGAAACAGCTCAGAGATATTATTAATGAGAATGGTCCAGGTTTGTTGTATGTGTTTTTCGTTTTTGTGCAACATAAAGCAATCGATAAAGATCCCGGTATTTAGCCTTTTCTTTATATGCCACATGTATCAGGGAAGTCGTTTTAGATGCCCTAAGCCATTCCGAAGGAATGCCACCTAGCCCTCTAGTTTCTGTGCCTGACGAACGAAAACGACCCTGTACCACTGTAAACCATCCCTCTTCCTCAAAGGAGAGCATGAGCTCAAACCCCCCCCACCACTCTACACCGACTGCCCTTTTGTTTTGACCCTTCCCTACACCCGACCTGAAATACCACGCTTGAGCGATCTATGCAAATACACAGACCATCAATAATTATCTCTCCCGCACTACCGGTCCCTCTGGGCTTAAACGCCGAGATGGTAGGGACTGCATCCCGTGGAGATAGGTCGAGTATGTGGTAAGTAAAAGCATTTTCGGGTTATGCGCGCTGGTGTGTTTTAAAGGGCTGCCCCGCCCCCTTCTTTTTCCCTTCTTTCCGCAGGTCACATCGGAACGTCGATTAAAGAACGGAGAAGTGATGATCGAACGGCCGATGGAATGGGGAAAGGGGGTCCGAACATGGTGCCTATACATGACGAACAAACAAAGATACAAAGACTCCCTTACTTAGACATGACCATTTCTCTCTCTGAACCCAGCGACTGGGAGGGTGGTCTGAAGCAGAAACTTGACGGGTTATTACAGTATGACAAAATATGACTCCAACCGGCACCCCAAATAATGCAACTAAGAATGACGTGCACCAATGAGTAAATTCAGACGTTAACTAAATAGGGAAAGGTTAAGGAATATTCCGGGGTGAGGTTTACCCAAGTACCCTCCGCCTGGAGGACTAGGAATGTTGCCAAATGTTTAAGATTTACCGCCCCTTCTTGCACCCTCATAGACATGAAACTCAAAGCTGCCCCATTGTTCTCCCGACTGACACCCTCTGTTGCCTCAGCCTGGAAACACATTCGCTAAAAATGATTTGAAAATCCCACCATGAGTATTAGCCCGACCAGGTTAGTTCCCGACCAATTGACAAAGGTGTAAGTATTTGCAACCAAAGCCACCAGCAAGGGCAGCCTACAATAAGAAGGAAGAGAAAGGTAAAAAGCTCAGCCCCCAGATGAATTAAGTAGGATACTAAGGATGCGCAGCATGCAGGTAGAAATTTTTTTTGGGCCAGAAACTGCTCTATGTTTTGTCTTGAATTTTGTATATAATACATGTGCTATCTTCCCCGCCTGAATTTGTGTGTACGTAATGTATGGATCTACGTCGTCCTTCAGCCTGTGTTTCTATGTAACTTGACCCCTGCTGTTCTGTGTCGTGTGCGCACTAAACGGCCTATTATTGTACACGACTCTCTCTCTCTCTTTCTCTCTCTCCATGCCGTACGTGTACCGAATAGCTCGTTTACAATGCGGACGACTCTCTCTCTCTCTCTGAGGGTCCCCCTTGTTCCCTCTTCCTTTGTGTGGTAACGTGTGCCCCGCCGGCACAAGCCTAATTGGTTTTTGAACACAAAGGTGTTCGGGAAAAATTGACAGAAACTAAAACGATTGTAATTTGCCATATTACTACCTCTCCTTCCTGCGAAATGATGGAACTTGAATTGGCTAAGAAGGAAAGGACAGGTAAGACGACTGATGTCCCCTAATCTGGCCTTTTATAGGGGGACTATATGTCAGTGGCCTTCCGTTTTCAGTTCGTTAGAAAACAATCTCCAATGTCCAGATTGCCCCACCTCTCTGCACCAAAGCGTCCTCGCTTCTCCCGATTTACCCCAGCTCCATATCAGCTGTCCCCGAAGTTTAACTGATGACCCTGATTAACCGTTGCTCTCCGAGAAAAGAATGTTTAGCCTCTGTCCCTTTCTCATGATGATAGCACCCCCCCCCCTGCTTGCAAGAGTTAGCCGGCCCTGAAGGAAGATATAAGACTGTCAGGACTCGGGTTAGAAAAGCGAGTCTCTACCGGAGGCCAATTTTGAGTTTGATAGAATATGCAGTCGATAGGAGTCTGACTTCTCTCCATATACGCCATGAATGAACACCAACTAGACTTAGTACAAGCTCAGTAGAAATGCCCACCTACATACTTCATAGTAACGACTTCTGACCGTGACCGATGAACGTATCCCCAACTGCTTAGGATTGGGGACGGAATTGAAATGTATAAATGTCTTCTCCTGCCGGTTCTCCAAAGCTTGTTTTGTACCCATTCAAGGATACACAATCACCGGAGGAGAGGGATCGGATGTGACGCTCAGCCTGGCCACAGATCATGAAGCACATGTGACCTCGACCAAAGGTGGAGCCGCAGAGCAACGAGACGCGGGACGAGGCACCACTCTCAAACACGGAAAATAAAAGGATGAAGGGCTGCCTTGAAGCCCTCTGTTTTGCTGACCCACTTGTGCCAGAAGTCCCCCGCCCCTCTGAGCCCGATCAATGGGCCTGCCTACTCGTTATCCTTTGCTCCCTTGGTTTGTTTCAAAGATCTAATCCCGCTCCGCCCTCTCTTCCCTCGGTTATCCAGCAACACCCCCTTTTCCACATGGATTTTGACTCAGAAAAGAAGAACAGCATTTAGGTAGAATAGGGTTTTGCCACGGAAGGAGAAAGAAATGCAGGTGCCCAGCATGAGGCACCCCTAAGAAGATTAGTTAGGAAACAGGACTGTGGTCTAACAGCAGAGGACAGATCGCACCCTGCAACGCGTAAGGTTGGATCCGAGCTGGACCTATAGCTCCACCGCTGGTGCTCAACAGCACCAACGGAAGAAGACGGACTACTAGAGCCTACCAGTGATGGCTCGCTGCTAAAAAGACACTGTGGCGAAGACCCCCCCTTTTTTTGAACATTCTACCCCCCTTGACTAATTGCTTGTATCGAACTGTATTCCTCCCTCTACCACTTTGTATCGCTGTCAAAATGTTATGTCGGTCACTTTTAACTGTACATTGATACCACCGGAGAGAGAGTCAGAACATGGTTCTATAATGTGTCGGAACATTTCCTTGATTGACCCCGACTGAGTAGTACACCGGTCTCTAGACTCGTATGTATAACACAACAAATGTAAATTCATATGTACTGCACCTCGTCTATCTCTTCGACTGCACATGGTTATATGCAATCCGCCAGTATTGACAAACGCTATTTCATTGCCCACACATGGCTATATGTACACCCCGTCAGTTATGATAGTCACAGAAATGAACTAACTTATGTTAAAAAGCGGCGACTGTGGAAAATGACCATGTATATGTACATAAGCGGCGTTCATTTGTGTTCACCATACCCCTCTCTGTAAGCAGAACGAATACCGCGAAGCATTGACTGCATCATCCCGCTAGCGTAGGCCCATGCACGCACGTACGCGACAGCCATTTTAGGCACCATGGCCTCTCTGCCCGTTTGTTAAATCCCCAGCATGCCCCCCGCGCATTGAACACCCCCGCTCTCTCATGCATAGACCATAAAACCCTCTTCCTCTGCGCGACCCTACTCTGGAAGTGTCACCCCCGCCTGGCCCACACCCCCTGTATTTGCCCTCAGGAACAGCCTTCCCCTCTTCTGATGACCCCCCCCCCCCTCCCAGCTACACCCGGCCTCTCGACCCGGTCCCAAATCATAAGACCAAGCCTCGTGGATGTACACCCCCCCTTTTTATTGCCCAGCATAGCAAAACGTGATACACCAACTGAAGTGCCCGATCTTATCGCCTGCCCAACCTTAGATCTGACCGCCCCCTCCTGCCCTCGTGTCCTGTTGGAATGTCCGGCTGCAAGATTACAATCACTTGTTACATTTAGGAGGGGGAACGACATCCGAGGAAGGGTATGGGAATAGGCCTGAAGCTGGGATTCCAAACATGCCTTTTCGTACTTCAAAGTGTCTTTATTGCAATAAGGAATGTTTGTGCATCATAAACCTGTGTATAAAAGACGAAGCCTCAGTGAAACTTGTTAGAGCACCTCTTGAAGACACCGTGTGCGTGTCCGAAATGACAGGCTCTCCTCATGAGAAATAAAACTCTGTTCTTGCGTCCCTGCTTCCAGCGCCCGTCTCTTTATTTGGTAACTGTTCAAGATGGGAACTAAGAGGCGTCTTGTGCCAGCAGCCTGGGCATCGGTTGTAATTTGGGCTGATTTTCCTCAGCACTGCACTTAAAAACTTGTTCCCACACATTCTATCTTGCTCATCTTGGTAACTATACCTTTTGACACTTGAGAGCTCTGATATATATAGAGCTGGATTGTCATTCTATACAAAAGGATACCCAAATGATGAAGCTGATTACCAGGCTTGGTGAATGATGGGAATCCACACACATAAACTCTTATGTCACCTTGCCATATCACATTTTTTAGTCTTGTTAAGAATTTTTCTTCTTTTGTTCTCTTATCATATAGATGCTGGTATATATTTTGTATTTACGGTCTTGTGGAGTGCCTTGTGTGCGTGGATGAGGAGCTTGAAGTATATCCTCTTGTTGACGGGGAGCCAGTGTAGGTTTCTCAGGTGGGGGGTGGTGTGGCCGTGTCGTGGTACACCGAGAATCAGTCGTGCTGAGGCATTTTGGATGCGTTGTAGTCGATTGATGAGCTTGGCCGGGGCTCCCGCTTAGAGGGCGTTTCCGTAGTTGAGTCTGCTGCTGACGAGGGCCTGGGTACTAATTGAATAGAAAAGGAGAATACCCTGCCTCAGGATATAAAGGCCCTACCTAAAGGGTCCAGTAGATATATATAGAGGGGTGGTTAACCTAGGGATTGACACTAGACATCACAATCACATGGTCAAATCAAATAGACTATACAGTTCATGTTAGAAAATATATATTTTTTATTTTTTGTTTTCTGATAACAAAGATATAAAAAGATTCTTCTTATACTATAGAAATATATTTTGTTTGGTATATCATTAGTACATATAAGTCATAAATAAGACAAACATAAATATAGAGACAATAACATCAAGGAAGTTTGTCCTACCCAGTAACGGCCAATCTTTACACACACAGTATCATTCACTTCAATCCCTACTCACTCTTTCTAATCTAATACCATACACCATTCATTCTACCATTCATTCTTCTACTCCTTACAAGTACAACACAAAGGTGGTTCATGTGTTGTATATATCGGGGTGTTAATCCAGGTAGATGGTTTTAGCTACGGGTCCTGATGTAAAAAGGACAATAACCGTATTCCTGGAGACATACGCCGACGCGCGTTTCGGTGACAGGCCAGTTAGGCCGCACCTTCGTCAGGGCAGGGGGCAGTATACTGGGACGGGCACAAAAATAAAATTCTGCAAGATAGAGAGCAAGACAAAATACATTTTACTTTCATGTATATACATGTACTATTCAAATTACAATTCAGTACTAACAATAAATATTCATCATCATTGATGGGTCACTACATATTTCAAACATTTAAAGAAACTTCCAATATTTCAGTCTACTATTTTGTCCATCTGATAAACATTGGAGCAATGCTCCTACACTTGACCGTTGATCGCCATGCAGTGTCAAACCCTCTAGAGACACTCCCTAATATAGATTCCCTGGAGAGTGGAATCTAGAAGGCATCATGATAGCCTTAACTGCATGGACCGTAGAGCACATTTAACACCACAGAAAATCTTCACTTACACACAGGTCTATAAACTGCTTTTTATCATACATATTAAGACAGTTCATAGTCTCTCTCAGCACTCCTCTCTTTTGTACACGCATGATTCTATAGGACAGTTCAGGGACAAAGTCCAGGGACAGCTGATAGTTCAGCTAGTCGTCATATGTTGGTATAAATCCCAGCTAGGACAGAGCAGTATAGTGTAACCATATACACAGTTGTTTAGTTATTCCTAGGCTATTCAACTCTATATTTTACCTGATAGTATATTTAGCTTTATTATTCAAGTATATCACGCATCAGGCGGCGTCATGAGAATACAGGGGCGCCGATGCTGCTGGTAAATCAAAGGCCCGACTTCAGGCAGTTCAAATCCTGTGAGGGGGACAGATAAATATACTCTTATGTCAAACTTCTGGGGTGCCTCTAACCGGGTCAGAGTTAAATTGTTAGTACATATCCTTTCTAATCTCTGGTGTTTATAGCCATAGGGCGTTATAGAAGTCTTTTAGGTACCCATCTCTACAACCCTCTTATTTTTAAGGAGATCGTGGCTACCGGTTTAGGATATGTATAGAACTTATTATTGCCTAACGAATATAGTACTGTAAGTTTTTGAAATACCTACCAGTGTTGGTCGGCACCTTAGCGTAGTATTTTTATTCCCCCTTCACGTTTAGGTGGTCATCTAGGGTCTAATCAGTAGTAGGCAACAATGGAGCCTATCAAAGAAAACGAAGCTAAATCAATATTGCATCATAGCCAAGTTTGTAGTTGATTATTGTTACTATACGGTGAAAGCGTGTTTCGGAAAGTTCCTTAAAACCTCGCATCCCTACTCCTCAGTGCTATTGTTGCTACCAGTACATACCGGGGAAGCTGGCTCGTAGGGATGGAATTTTCTTTTTAATGTTCAAACAGGCGCGGAAGTGTGCAGTTGCTTCTGACGTGCCTAGGGATAGAGACGGCAATTGAGGATAGCTAGTAAACCCAACCCCTACAGTCTCATATTACATATTTATTTTACACTATTATTTACCTTTCATAAGTATATTAGCTGTCCTTATAAGGGGGTTCCAATAGTGCTTTACTATGTCGGTTTCTTGCCATAGGTAGTAGATGGATCCGATGTCATCTCAAAATGTAGGGCTGCCTCAATGGGGGACTGGCTGATGCTGCGCCTGGGACAGGGGAACGTAAAGAATACTAAGAAACGGGTAGCTCTGAACAAGTTTCCTAATTACAAAGCACTCGGTTTCATGTGCTTACCTTCGTCCCGCGGGCTGTTTTCCTTAAGTTGGGGTTCCGCCGACCCGGTCTGTCGGCCGATAAACGGAGACTGAATTCTCCCTTGCAGTTTCCGGCGTCCTTATTAAGGATCGTCATTTTCGCGCCTCCTCGACATACCACATCAGCTGTTCCTGATTACATTGAAAGAATAAAGGACTATTATTTCCATCACGTACTCGGTCGCCATCTTGTGTATACCAAAAGTGGATGGAAACGCTGTTTTTTAGGATATTCCTTGAAGTACTGTGGCGGCCATCTTCCTAAAACCGATCGTCTATTTTCGTTTTCTTCAGAAAATACGATCCTATGAGGCATGATTGGCAATTTGTAATATAGATACAATATGGTCATATATATATATATATACAAGTGCCAAACGGGCAATTTAATGTTTTCCCATTTTTTTTGGTTATTTAATCTTCCCTAAGAAAACCGCGGATAGACCAATGTGTAGTGTTTGACCATAAATTATTATAGTTAATGTATAAGCCTTTTTCGCTGACCGAGATAGGCAGAGTTTTAATGCATCCCCTATATATGGCATCGGTGCGTGATCTTCAAAAGGTCGATTTATTAAGATAGATTGACGACCATTTTTGTTCAATCTCAGTTGGTATATTCTAAATCTGTCTCCTATAGGTGGCCTCGGAGTCTCCCCTCTTGGCAGGGCAGAAACTTTCCCCATGGCTGTAGATCATAATGTTGTCACATGTATAGTTATGTCAATATTAGTGGGGAAAGTGACACTTAATTCACTTGGCCAAAATTTAAGAATAGGTACTTCCTTTTTCAGCATTGAAGTGCCACAGTGTTGTTATAAAAAGGCCTGATGCCAGGGGCATTCCTCATTCAGTCCTTTTTCTACAGAGTCCAGAAAGAAGATCCAAAAGACCTCCCGTTTCTTTCGGAGGCATGTTGGATCAGTTCCAGGGTTGGCCTTTATCTTTTCCAAGATAAACCAGCGAATTTCTACATCCTTGTGGTTTTTCTCTAGCCAGTGGGCCACAATAGGGGCTGTCATTTTTTTATTCCTTATGTTGGACTTATGCTCCCCTATCCGTACCCGGCATTCTCTGCCAGTTTCTCCAACATATGGGAGATTGCACGGGCACAGTATAAGGTAGATGATATTACTGGTGCGACAATTGGTTAACGTGGTGTTCCTGTTAACTGAAATCGTGCGTGTATTGGTGATGACAGTATCACCTACAATGGCTTGGGGGCAGATATGGCATGTTCCACACTTGTGATTGCCATATATTGGATCCATTCCTGTCATGGTAGTCTGTTTGTTCATTGAGGGTTCCTGTATTTTCCCTTTTACCAGATGATTTTTCAAATTCCGTTTTTTTTTAAAAGCAAAGATGGGTCGTCTTAAGTGTGTTTTCTCGCTTTCCAGATTTAGGATGTGCCAGCTTGAATTCACAGCCTGTCTGATCTTATGATTCATTTCGGAGTGACGAGTTACACAAACCAGTTGATTTAATTTCTCCGATTCTTTTTCCGTGAACATTGCTTCCCTGTTAGTTAGAGGGCCTGGGTACTGTCTTTCTTGTATCTGTTGGGATCCATCTGTAGATCTTGCGGAGCATGCAGAGGGTGTTGAAGCAGGAGGAGGAGACTGCTTTGACTTGCTTGGTCATTGAGAGCGTGAGTCGAGGATGATTCCCAGGTTGCGTGCGTGGTCGGTGGGGGTCGGGGCTGCCCCCAGTGCCGTTGGCCACAAGGAGTCATCCAAGGCTGACGGGTTGGAGCTGAGGATGAGGACCTCCGTCTTGTCCGAGTTCAGCTTCAGACGGCTGATCTTCATCCAGTCGGCAACAGCCTTCATTCCTTCATGGAGGTTGGCTTTGGCGGTGATGGGGTTCTTGGTGAGGGAGAGGATCCGTTGCATGTCGTCGGCGTAGGAGATTATGTTAAGGTCGTGCTGTCGGGCGACGTGTGCAAAAATTTGCTTTTTATTCTCTATTCATTCCTTTAATCTATCCCTTGGTGCCGAGAAACCCTGTATGGGTAGCTGTGTGCCTTAAAAGTTAAATAAATAAATAAATAAATACTATGCTAAGCATAGATTTTTAGCTTATGTGTTTTAAGACACTCCCTTAATTGCATTGGCCACGCAACCTTTGTGATAACACCCCCTCCTCAGTTTTTTCATCCGACTTAAAGCCCTGACTATGACAGATCTTTGAAAAACCAAAGGGGATGATGGACGGAGCGTTGACAATACAAACACTCACCCCCTGAAGACGGCTGGAATGCCAGAAACCGGTCCTGGGAAGTTTGATTCCGGTCCAGAGAAGACATGGCTTGGCAGTTCGGGCTGGACTGTTCCCATGAGGCACAGGGTCAGACTGATTTGCATATGGCCATGTCTGAACTGGGGTGGCGGAGTGAGCTAAAGAACGGTGATGGATTAAAACCAGATCAGTTGACTGGGGGTGAGTGTTTGTATTGTCAACGCTCCGTCCATCATTCCCTTTGGTTTTTCTATGACAGATCTTTGCCATTGGCATGGCTATCAATGGTGCAGCAGGTGCAGTGGCACTGGGCACGTATCTGGGGTCCTCTAATCTCCAGTTATTGTATTTTACAGCCAAACAAGCGGTAGAAGGGCCCATTTTTTTTTAACTTGGTTGTCTGGGGTCCAACGCACCCTTGCCTCCCCTCAGCACTTTATATGTGCAGATGTTCAATGCCAGCTTCACATTCTTGTTGGCTCGCTGGATGGATTGAAGAGAGGGCATGTTCTGATTCCACCTCAGTCCATCATTTGTTCTGTATCTGTCAGTTTGGACACGTATAAACCATATACATTTCAATTCCTTTAGCTCCTATATTGAATTAAATTCAAAGCAGGCCACGGCAGGATTTGTAGAGAGTGCTGTGCTTTGAACATCAAATTAATTGGTGGTTTATGTTTTTCTCTGTTCTGCAGGCATTAACAACAGTTTACTACCGAAGTAAAATGAAGTTAACTGCAATCGCCTTTGACAAATGCTTTCTTATCTTCTTATTTTCTTTTACTCGTCTTTGAAGTGGAAGTCAACAACCATCGACACGTTTATTTTTGTTTCAAAACATGTTTCCGCCCGGTTTCGAACCGGGGACCTTTCGCGTGTGAGGCGAACTAATAACCACTACACTACGGAAACTCACGTGGAGTGCAGTGTAGGGCTTCTGAACACATTCTAAAGAGGCGCACAGCAGTGTTCCCCACACACTATCAAAAGTCTCGATTTTATTTCCGGAGATTGCTTGGGAAATTATTTCCAAAATGTATTCTGGCTTCATTAATTTGTCCCTTTGCGATCGTTGTTCTGCTCCTATCCTGCTGCAGCAAATCTCTTAATAAACCCCTTACTTCCTAAAAAAATAGACTGACTTTTTGGGAAGAAGCTAACTTTTTCATTTTGACAAATTCACCGCTCAGTTTAGGAGACAACTCGGCTCCGCCAGCAGGGCGGCAGGTGCCTGGGGGGGTGTGGGGCTGAACGACCCTTCATGTCACCGTCAGAGCTGGAACGAGTCACCAGGACTGAAGAGTCACGAGTCAGACATTTATAGAGGTCTTTGCACCATATTGGATAGAAAACGGCAGTGTCAAGGCAGCCAATGTGTGCAGCAGCTGTGGGGATGAACCGCTCCCACCGCACCCCACAACTGTGCAGCCCTGAACCCCGCTCTGAGCGGAGCTGCACCCTCCCCCCGCCCCCCGCCCCCCCCCCCCCGAGCCCCCCCCCCCCCAGACCAGACTGAGCACAAAAGAGACTCTTTCTCAGGGCTTTAAGTGGGCTGGGTCTCAAGGGGTCTGAGCTCTCACCCTCTCCTCGCTGTCACCCTCTTCTCGCTCTCACCCTCTTCTCACTCTCTTCTCGCTCTCACCCTCTCCTCGCTCTCACCCTCTCCTCGCTCTCACCCTCTTCTCGCTCTCACCCTCTTCTCACTCTCACCCTCTCCTCGCTCTCACCCTCTCCTCGCTCTCACCCTCTTCTCGCTCTCACCCTCTTCTCACTCTCACCCTCTTCTCGCTCTCACCCTCTCCTCGCTGTCACCCTCTTCTCGCTCTCACCCTCTTCTCACTCTCACCCTCTTCTCGCTCTCACCCTCTTCTCGCTCTCACCCTCTCCTCGCTGTCACCCTCTTCTCGCTCTCACCCTCTTCTCACTCTCTTCTCGCTCTCACCCTCTCCTCGCTCTCACCCTCTCCTCGCTCTCACCCTCTTCTCGCTCTCACCCTCTTCTCACTCTCACCCTCTTCTCGCTCTCACCCTCTCCTCGCTGTCACCCTCTTCTCGCTCTCACCCTCTTCTCACTCTCACCCTCTTCTCGCTCTCACCCTCTCCTCGCTGTCACCCTCTTCTCGCTCTCACCCTCTTCTCACTCTCTTCTCGCTCTCACCCTCTTCTCACACTCTCACCCTCTTCTCGCTCTCACCCTCTTCTCACTCTCTTCTCGCTCTCACCCTCTTCACGCTCTCACCCTCTTCTCACTCTCACCCTCTTCTTGCTCTCACCCTCTTCTCGCTGTCACCCTCTTCTCGCTCTCACCCTCTTCTCACTCTCTTCTCGCTCTCACCCTCTCCTCGCTCTCACCCTCTTCTCGCTCTCACCCTCTTCTCACTCTCACCCTCTTCTCACTCTCACCCTCTTCTCACTCTCTTCTCGCTCTCACCCTCTCCTCGCTCTCACCCTCTTCTCGCTCTCACCCTCTTCTCACTCTCACCCTCTTCTCGCTCTCACCCTCTTCTCACTCTCTTCTCGCTCTCACCCTCTCCTCGCTCTCACCCTCTCCTCGCTCTCACCCTCTTCTCGCTCTCACCCTCTTCTCACTCTCACCCTCTCCTCGCTCTCACCCTCTTCTCACTCTCACCCTCTTCTCGCTCTCACCCTCTCCTCGCTGTCACCCTCTTCTCGCTCTCACCCTCTTCTCACTCTCACCCTCTTCTCGCTCTCACCCTCTTCTCGCTCTCACCCTCTCCTTGCTCTCACCCTCTCCTCGTTGTCACCCTCTTCTCGCTCTCACCCTCTCCTCGCTGTCACCCTCTTCTCGCTCTCACCCTCTTCTCACTCTCTTCTCGCTCTCACCCTCTCCTCGCTCTCACCCTCTCCTCGCTCTCACCCTCTTCTCGCTCTCACCCTCTTCTCACTCTCACCCTCTTCTCGCTCTCACCCTCTCCTCGCTGTCACCCTCTTCTCGCTCTCACCCTCTTCTCACTCTCACCCTCTTCTTGCTCTCACCCTCTCCTCGCTGTCACCCTCTTCTCGCTCTCACCCTCTTCTCGCTCTCTTCTCGCTCTCACCCTCTTCTCACTCTCACCCTCTCCTCGCTCTCACCCTCTTCTCGCTCTCACCCTCTTCTCGCTCTCACCCTCTTCTCACTCTCACCCTTTTCTCACTCTCACCCTCTCCTCGCTGTCACCCTCTTCTCGCTCTCACCCTCTTCTCGCTCTCTTCTCGCTCTCACCCTCTCCTCGCTCTCACCCTCTTCTCGCTCTCACCCTCTCCTCGCTGTCACCCTCTTCTCGCTCTCACCCTCTTCTCACTCTCTTCTCGCTCTCACCCTCTCCTCGCTGTCACCCTCTTGTCGCTCTCACCCTCTTCTTACTCTGTTCTCGCTCTCACCCTCTTCTCGCTCTCACCCTCTCCTCGCTGTCACCCTCTTCTCGCTCTCACCCTCTTCTCACTCTCTTCTCGCTCTCACCCTCTCCTCGCTCTCACCCTCTCCTCGCTCTCACCCTCTTCTCGCTCTCACCCTCTTCTCACTCTCACCCTCTTCTCGCTGTCACCCTCTCCTCGCTGTCACTCTCTTCTCGCTCTCACCCTCTTCTCACTCTCTTCTCGCTCTCACCCTCTCCTCGCTCTCACCCTCTCCTCGCTCTCACCCTCTTCTCGCTCTCACCCTCTTCTCACTCTCACCCTCTCCTCGCTCTCACCCTCTCCTCGCTCTCACCCTCTTCTCGCTCTCACCCTCTTCTCACTCTCACCCTCTTCTCGCTCTCACCCTCTCCTCGCTGTCACCCTCTTCTCGCTCTCACCCTCTTCTCGCTCTCACCCTCTTCTCGCTCTCACCCTCTCCTCGCTGTCACCCTCTTCTCGCTCTCACCCTCTTCTCACTCTCTTCTCGCTCTCACCCTCTCCTCGCTCTCACCCTCTCCTCGCTCTCACCCTCTTCTCGCTCTCACCCTCTTCTCACTCTCACCCTCTTCTCGCTCTCACCCTCTCCTCGCTGTCACCCTCTTCTCGCTCTCACCCTCTTCTCACTCTCACCCTCTTCTCGCTCTCACCCTCTCCTCGCTGTCACCCTCTTCTCGCTCTCACCCTCTTCTCACTCTCTTCTCGCTCTCACCCTCTTCTCACACTCTCACCCTCTTCTCGCTCTCACCCTCTTCTCACTCTCTTCTCGCTCTCACCCTCTTCTCGCTCTCACCCTCTTCTCACTCTCACCCTCTTCTTGCTCTCACCCTCTTCTCGCTGTCACCCTCTTCTCGCTCTCACCCTCTTCTCACTCTCTTCTCGCTCTCACCCTCTCCTCGCTCTCACCCTCTTCTCGCTCTCACCCTCTTCTCACTCTCACCCTCTTCTCACTCTCACCCTCTTCTCACTCTCTTCTCGCTCTCACCCTCTCCTCGCTCTCACCCTCTTCTCGCTCTCACCCTCTTCTCACTCTCACCCTCTTCTCGCTCTCACCCTCTTCTCACTCTCTTCTCGCTCTCACCCTCTTCTCACTCTCACCCTCTCCTCGCTCTCACCCTCTTCTCGCTCTCACCCTCTTCTCACTCTCACCCTCTTCTCGCTCTCACCCTCTCCTCGCTGTCACCCTCTTCTCGCTCTCACCCTCTTCTCACTCTCACCCTCTTCTCGCTCTCACCCTCTTCTCGCTCTCACCCTCTCCTCGCTGTCACCCTCTTCTCGCTCTCACCCTCTTCTCACTCTCTTCTTGCTCTCACCCTCTCCTCGCTCTCACCCTCTCCTCGCTCTCACCCTCTTCTCGCTCTCAGCCTCTCCTCGCTCTCACCCTCTTCTCACTCTCACCCTCTTCTCGCTCTCACCCTCTTCTCACTCTCACCCTCTTCTCACTCTCACCCTCTTCTCACACTCTCACCCTCTCCTCGCTCTCACCCTCTTCTCACTCTCACCCTCTTCTCGCTCTCACCCTCTCCTCGCTGTCACCCTCTTCTCGCTCTCACCCTCTTCTCACTCTCACCCTCTTCTCGCTCTCACCCTCTCCTCGCTGTCACCCTCTTCTCGCTCTCACCCTCTTCTCACTCTCTTCTCGCTCTCACCCTCTTCTCACACTCTCACCCTCTTCTCGCTCTCACCCTCTTCTCACTCTCTTCTCGCTCTCACCCTCTTCTCGCTCTCACCCTCTTCTCACTCTTACCCTCTTCTTGCT
Source organism: Lissotriton vulgaris (assembly GCF_964263255.1). Taxonomy (NCBI): domain Eukaryota; kingdom Metazoa; phylum Chordata; class Amphibia; order Caudata; family Salamandridae; genus Lissotriton; species Lissotriton vulgaris. Next base: position 237,107,120 of record NC_141685.1, read on the forward strand.
CTCACCCTCTTCTCGCTGTCACCCTCTTCTCGCTCTCACCCTCTTCTCACTCTCTTCTCGCTCTCACCCTCTCCTCGCTCTCACCCTCTCCTCGCTGTCACCCTCTTCTCGCTCTCACCCTCTTCTCACTCTCACCCTCTTCTTGCTCTCACCCTCTCCTCGCTGTCACCCTCTTCTTGCTCTCACCCTCTTCTCGCTGTCACCCTCTTCTCACTCTCGCCCTTTCCTCGCTGTCACCCTCTTCTCGCTCTCACCCTCTTCTCACTCTCTTCTCGCTCTCACCCTCTCCTCGCTCTCACCCTCTCCTCGCTCTCACCCTCTTCTCGCTCTCACCCTCTTCTCGCTCTCACCCTCTCCTCGCTCTCACCCTCTCCTCGCTCTCACCCTCTTCTCGCTCTCACCCTCTTCTCACTCTCACCCTCTTCTCGCTCTCACCCTCTCCTCGCTGTCACCCTCTTCTCGCTCTCACCCTCTTCTCACTCTCACCCTCTTCTCGCTCTCACCCTCTTCTCGCTCTCACCCTCTCCTTGCTGTCACCCTCTTCTCGCTCTCACCCTCTTCTCGCTCTCACCCTCTTCTCACTCTCTTCTCACTCTCACCCTCTCCTCGCTCTCACCCTCTTCTCGCTCTCACCCTCTTCTCGCTCTCACCCTCTTCTCGCTCTCACCCTCTCCTCGCTGTCACCCTCTTCTCGCTCTCACCCTCTTCTCACTCTCTTCTCGCTCTCACCCTCTTCTCACACTCTCACCCTCTTCTCGCTCTCACCCTCTTCTCACTCTCTTCTCGCTCTCACCCTCTTCTCGCTCTCACCCTCTTCTCACTCTCACCCTCTTCTTGCTCTCACCCTCTTCTCGCTGTCACCCTCTTCTCGCTCTCACCCTCTTCTCACTCTCTTCTCGCTCTCACCCTCTCCTCGCTCTCACCCTCTTCTCGCTCTCACCCTCTTCTCACTCTCACCCTCTTCTCACTCTCACCCTCTTCTCACTCTCTTCTCGCTCTCACCCTCTCCTCGCTCTCACCCTCTTCTCGCTCTCACCCTCTTCTCACTCTCACCCTCTTCTCGCTCTCACCCTCTTCTCACTCTCTTCTCGCTCTCACCCTCTCCTCGCTCTCACCCTCTCCTCGCTCTCACCCTCTTCTCGCTCTCACCCTCTTCTCACTCTCACCCTCTCCTCGCTCTCACCCTCTCCTCGTTCTCACCCTCTTCTCGCTCTCACCCTCTTCTCGCTCTCACCCTCTCCTCGCTGTCACCCTCTTCTCGCTCTCACCCTCTTCTCACTCTCACCCTCTTCTCGCTCTCACCCTCTTCTCGCTCTCACCCTCTCCTTGCTCTCACCCTCTCCTCGTTGTCACCCTCTTCTCGCTCTCACCCTCTCCTCGCTGTCACCCTCTTCTCGCTCTCACCCTCTTCTCACTCTCTTCTCGCTCTCACCCTCTCCTCGCTCTCACCCTCTCCTCGCTCTCACCCTCTTCTCGCTCTCACCCTCTTCTCACTCTCACCCTCTTCTCGCTCTCACCCTCTCCTCGCTGTCACCCTCTTCTCGCTCTCACCCTCTTCTCACTCTCACCCTCTTCTTGCTCTCACCCTCTCCTCGCTGTCACCCTCTTCTCGCTCTCACCCTCTTCTCGCTCTCTTCTCGCTCTCACCCTCTTCTCACTCTCACCCTCTCCTCGCTCTCACCCTCTTCTCGCTCTCACCCTCTTCTCGCTCTCACCCTCTTCTCGCTCTCACCCTTTTCTCACTCTCACCCTCTCCTCGCTGTCACCCTCTTCTCGCTCTCACCCTCTTCTCGCTCTCTTCTCGCTCTCACCCTCTCCTCGCTCTCACCCTCTTCTCGCTCTCACCCTCTCCTCGCTGTCACCCTCTTCTCGCTCTCACCCTCTTCTCACTCTCTTCTCGCTCTCACCCTCTACTCGCTGTCACCCTCTTGTCGCTCTCACCCTCTTCTTACTCTCTTCTCGCTCTCACCCTCTTCTCGCTCTCACCCTCTCCTCGCTGTCACCCTCTTCTCGCTCTCACCCTCTTCTCACTCTCTTCTCGCTCTCACCCTCTCCTCGCTCTCACCCTCTCCTCGCTCTCACCCTCTTCTCACTCTCACCCTCTTCTCACTCTCACCCTCTTCTCGCTCTCACCCTCTCCTCGCTGTCACCCTCTTCTCGCTCTCACCCTCTTCTCACTCTCTTCTCGCTCTCACCCTCTCCTCGCTCTCACCCTCTCCTCGCTCTCACCCTCTTCTCACTCTCACCCTCTCCTCGCTCTCACCCTCTCCTCACTCTCACCCTCTTCTCGCTCTCACCCTCTTCTCACTCTCACCCTCTTCTCGCTCTCACCCTCTCCTCGCTGTCACCCTCTTCTCGCTCTCACCCTCTTCTCACTCTCACCCTCTTCTCGCTCTCACCCTCTTCTCGCTCTCACCCTCTCCTCGCTGTCACCCTCTTCTCGCTCTCACCCTCTTCTCACTCTCTTCTCGCTCTCACCCTCTCCTCGCTCTCACCCTCTCCTCGCTCTCACCCTCTTCTCGCTCTCACCCTCTTCTCACTCTCACCCTCTTCTCGCTCTCACCCTCTCCTCGCTGTCACCCTCTTCTCGCTCTCACCCTCTTCTCACTCTCACCCTCTTCTCGCTCTCACCCTCTCCTCGCTGTCACCCTCTTCTCGCTCTCACCCTCTTCTCACTCTCTTCTCGCTCTCACCCTCTTCTCACACTCTCACCCTCTTCTCGCTCTCACCCTCTTCTCACTCTCTTCTCGCTCTCACCCTCTTCTCGCTCTCACCCTCTTCTCACTCTCACCCTCTTCTTGCTCTCACCCTCTTCTCGCTGTCACCCTCTTCTCGCTCTCACCCTCTTCTCACTCTCTTCTCGCTGTCACCCTCTCCTCGCTCTCACCCTCTTCTCGCTCTCACCCTCTTCTCACTCTCACCCTCTTCTCACTCTCACCCTCTTCTCACTCTCTTCTCGCTCTCACCCTCTCCTCGCTCTCACCCTCTTCTCGCTCTCACCCTCTTCTCACTCTCACCCTCTTCTCGCTCTCACCCTCTTCTCACTCTCTTCTCGCTCTCACCCTCTTCTCACTCTCACCCTCTCCTCGCTCTCACCCTCTTCTCGCTCTCACCCTCTTCTCACTCTCACCCTCTTCTCGCTCTCACCCTCTCCTCGCTGTCACCCTCTTCTCGCTCTCACCCTCTTCTCACTCTCACCCTCTTCTCGCTCTCACCCTCTTCTCGCTCTCACCCTCTCCTCGCTGTCACCCTCTTCTCGCTCTCACCCTCTTCTCACTCTCTTCTCGCTCTCACCCTCTCCTCGCTCTCACCCTCTCCTCGCTCTCACCCTCTTCTCGCTCTCAGCCTCTCCTCGCTCTCACCCTCTTCTCACTCTCACCCTCTTCTCGCTCTCACCCTCTTCTCACTCTCACCCTCTTCTCACTCTCACCCTCTTCTCACACTCTCACCCTCTCCTCGCTCTCACCCTCTTCTCACTCTCACCCTCTTCTCGCTCTCACCCTCTCCTCGCTGTCACCCTCTTCTCGCTCTCACCCTCTTCTCACTCTCACCCTCTTCTCGCTCTCACCCTCTCCTCGCTGTCACCCTCTTCTCGCTCTCACCCTCTTCTCACTCTCTTCTCGCTCTCACCCTCTTCTCACACTCTCACCCTCTTCTCGCTCTCACCCTCTTCTCACTCTCTTCTCGCTCTCACCCTCTTCTTGCTCTCACCCTCTTCTCGCTGTCACCCTCTTCTCGCTCTCACCCTCTTCTCACTCTCTTCTCGCTCTCACCCTCTCCTCGCTCTCACCCTCTCCTCGCTGTCACCCTCTTCTCGCTCTCACCCTCTTCTCACTCTCACCCTCTTCTTGCTCTCACCCTCTCCTCGCTGTCACCCTCTTCTTGCTCTCACCCTCTTCTCGCTGTCACCCTCTTCTCACTCTCGCCCTCTTCTCGCTGTCACCCTCTTCTCGCTCTCACCCTCTTCTCGCTCTCACCCTCTTCTTGCTCTCACCCTCTTCTCGCTGTCACCCTCTTCTCGCTCTCACCCTCTTCTCGCTGTCACCCTCTCCTCGCTCTCACCCTCTTCTCACTCTCTTCTCACTCTCGCCCTCTTCTCGCTGTCACCCTCTTCTCGCTCTCACCCTCTTCTCGCTGTCACCCTCTTCTCGCTCTCACCCTCTTCTCGCTCTCACCCTCTTCTTGCTCTCACCCTCTTCTCGCTGTCACCCTCTTCTCGCTCTCACCCTCTTCTCGCTGTCACCCTCTCCTCGCTGTCACCCTCTTCTCGCTCTCACCCTCTTCTCACTCTCTTCTCACTCTCACCCTCTCCTCGCTCTCACCCTCTTCTCGCTCTCACCCTCTTCTCGCTCTCACCCTCTTCTCACTCTCACCCTTTTCTCACTCTCACCCTCTCCTCGCTCTCACCCTCTTCTCGCTCTCACCCTCTTCTCGCTCTCACCCTCTTCTCACTCTCACCCTCTTCTCGCTCTCACCCTCTTCTCGCTCTCTTCTCGCTCTCACCCTCTTCTCGCTCTCACCCTCTTCTCACTCTCACCCTCTTCTCGCTCTCACCCTCTTCTCGCTCTCACCCTCTTCTCGCTCTCACCCTCTCCTCGCTGTCACCCTCTTCTCACTCTCACCCTCTTCTCACTCTCACCCTCTTCTCGCTCTCTTCTCGCTCTCACCCTCTCCTCGCTCTCACTCTCTTCTCGCTCTCACCCTCTTCTCGCTCTAACCCTCTTCTCGCCACGAGTGCCACTGGGGTAGGTGGCAAATGAAAGAAGAAATGCAGCTTGCATTGTTGGCTATCAAAGCCAATTATTACTTCATGTAATACATATTGAACTCTAATTCACATAAAATATGCTTCATATGGGCCAGCCCCCTGCCTGCCCCGACTGAGTTGTTTCATCTTAAGGTCACTGCATGCAAACACCTTGAAAAAAACACCTGCCATCACCCGCTATCTATTAACCCTCAAGTACCGGACGCTCCCTTCTACCAAAGCTTAAAGAAACATATGGCTCACTGACCATCTGACAGCCGGAAGACATCACTTAAGGGCACTTAAAGGTGCTAAAAACAAACGTATTTATAAGTAACTAAACATTTCCATTACATCGCCAATAGCTCTAACTCAAAAAAATGCGAGACCAATTGCATTGCCAATGCTTGTTTATCTTGGTTGTATTGGGTCCAGCTCTCCCTTGCCTGCCCTCGGAAACAATATACATTTCAATTCGTTTAGCCCCTACATTGAATACAATTCAGAACATGATTTTTAGTCAGTGTTGTCTTTTGAACAGCAAATTCATTGAGAGTGTATGATTTTCTTTGTTCTGCAGTCATCAATAACAGTTTACTACCGAAGTAAAAAAAAGTCACCTGCCAGTCCCTTTGATAATCACTTTCTTTTCTAGATATATTCTTGAACTCATCTCTGGTATGTATTTTGTAAAATATATTTCCGCCCGGTTTCGAACCGGGGACCTTTCGCGTGTGAGGCGAACGTGATAACCACTACACTACGGAAACTCACATGGACAGAGCTACGGGCCTTTTGTTGATATTGCAGAGCAGCGCGCCTGGTATTTCCTGAAAAGTTTTGCTTATAACTCTTAACTTCAGAAGTTATTTATAAATCTGTTATCGCTACGTGTATTTGCTGTCTTTCTTTGCAATCTGACTTTTTGCTCCTGTCCTGCTACAGCAAAAAACAAATATTTTATTCTGACTATTTATGATCAAGCTAACATTTCGCTAGGATTAGTAAATACACTGCTCACTTTCGGGGACACCTCGGCTCCGAGTCAGCCGGCGGCAGGTGTATGGGGGGTGTGGGGCTGAACGACCCTTCATGTTTCCAGCGCCCTGAGGCTTCTCAGCCGAGATCCGGGCGCTACAAACCCCAAGCCGGGCTGAGCCTCGGCTGCGGGGGGCAGAGCTTGGCTCAGTGGGGTCTCTGGATCTTGTCTCCTTTGCTGTGAATCCCCCTCAGAACCTGGTTCTTCGTCTTCAGTTTTTTTGTTCAGTTTGAAAAACATGAGACCCCGAAACTGGAGGCAGCCAATGTGTGCAGGGGCTGTGAGGATTGACCGCACCCCGCAACTGTGCAGCCCTGAACCCCGCTCTACCGCGATCTGCCGCCCTGACTCAACTTTCCAGGAACGCTGCAAAGAAAAAAAGATTTCCCCCACAGAAACAAGATGATATTTGTACACAGTATCCCGAGTGTTGGGTGTGGGGGAGTGAATTACGGAGCTGTGTCCAGAGCCGAGCCCACAGTAGAGGCTCTCGGTATTCAGGAGTCATCCTTAGAAACATCTCTGAACCCCACCAGCTCCCTGGACAGGAAGTCTTTTTAACGGCAAAGACGGAAATCCTAAGAGAATCAAACAAGCAGTCATTTTATCAGCTGGGAACCACGCCCCCTGTGCGCTGTTGTGGGAGTCAGGATGGCCGAGCGGTCTAAGGCGCTGCGTTCAGGTCGCAGTCTCCTCTGGAGGCGTGGGTTCGAACCCACTTCTGACATCATCAGTTTTTGTGACCTGCAATTTTAGACTTGAATTCAGTGTTTTTTCCAAGCGCCGGCATTTCAGATAATGCAATGCATAACCTACTTTCGTAAATTAGCGCTAAATTCTATTTTCCGTTGCTTGTTTTAAGTGCCAGCAGGGGGCTCTTGAAACAATAAATCACAGAATCATCTTCTTATCGACTTGAGAGACTGAAAAGTCAAAAAGCATTTGCAATGCAATAGGTCTCGCATTATGAAAGTTTGAGCTATTGGTCTTGTAAATGACAATTTTTTTATTTATGTGTTGTTTTTGAAAATAGCTAAATGAATAGCTTTGTCATTTACAATGTCAATAGTTATAACTTTCGCAAAGGTGACACCTATAGCATTTATAATGCAACATGTTTTGTATTTACGTGACTTAGATGTATTGATATTTCATCTTAAGTTTACTGCATGCAAAGACCTTCAAAAAACACCTGCCTTCACCCGCTATCTATTAACCCTCAAGTACTGGACGCTCACTTCTACCAAAGCATAAAGAAACATATGGCTCACTGACCATCTGACAGCCGGAAGACATCATTTAAGGGCACTTAAAGGTGCTAAAAACAAACGTATTTATAAGTAACTAAACATTTCCATTACACGCCAATAGCTCTAACTCTAAAAAATGCGAGACCAATTGCATTTCCAATGCTTGTTTATCTTGGTTGTATTGGGCCCAGCGCGCCCTTGCCTGCCCTCGGCGCTTTAGTACAGAGATGTTCAATGCCAGCTTCACACTCTTGTGAGCACTGTAGATGGATTGAAGCAAGGGCATGTTTTCTTGATTCCACTCCGTCTATCATTTCTTCTGTATCTGTCTGACTGGACAGGTAAAACCATATACCTTCAATTCGTTTAGCCCCTATATTGAATACAATTCAGAACATGATTTTTATGTCTCGCCTCTCAATGCGCATGCACATTGAGCAGAGCGAGACTATAGGGCTTTAAACAGACTTTACCTAACTGGCTATTTGGTACTGTGCCCGTGCGGTTTTAGGTCAATGCGCAAGCGCATTGACCTAAAATGCGCGTGCACTGCACCAAATCGCCGTCTGTTCCCTCAGCCGCACTCCTCCCACACCCCTGCTCCGCCCCCTCCACTGCCTGCTGGGTCGCATTTCTCCTCCCCCCTCCCCACAGCAATGCCCTCCGTCTTGGCTCGCTAAACTACTCGCTGCCTCCTCCCGCTCTCCTTAATCCGCTCTCCCTCCTCACACACCCCCGCTCCCCCCCCTCCCCTGCCTGCCGTGTCACTTTTAAATCTGTATTTTCCCCGAGACACAGCCGGTCGGCCGTACTTTTACTTTCACGGCCGGCAGCCGCAGGCCGTGTCTACTTTAAAATAAAACTTTAAACACAACTCCGGGTGAATGGGTGTGGCTGAACAGTCCCCACACTCCCGCTCTGCCCCCTCCCCTGCCTGCCGTGTCGCATTTCTCCTCCCCCCTCCCCACAGCAATGCCCTCCATCTTGGCTCGCTAAACTACTCGCTGCCTCCTCCCGCTCCCCTTAATCCGCTCTCCCTCCTCCCACACCCACACCCCCGCTCCGCCCCCTCCCCTGCCTGCCGTGTCAGTTTTAAATCTGTATTTTCCCAGAGACACGGCCGGCCGGCCGGCCGGCCGTACTTTCACTATCACGGCCGGCAGCCGCAGGCCGTGTCTACTTTAAAAAAAAACTTTAAACACAACTCCGGGTGAATGGGTGTTGCTGAACAGTCCTCAGATCAGCATGTTGTGGTTCCTGCTGTAATTGTAGTTACGGGAAGGTTCAATATCAGGAGCATGGCGAGGAGACAAGGCTGTGGCTGGGGTAACCTCAGCACTGCAAATGTCTTATGAAGCACTTTCCCAGAGGATATTAAACAGCTTCTGCTCACCACTCTGCCCGAATGCAGACAAAACGGACGGCTACTCTAAGGGAAACAGGATGGGAACAAAATTGACATAAAGGAAAATATTGCGCATTTAACTTCGGCAAAGATACATTTGCTGTTCCCACTCTTCCCCGCCCTCCTGCTCCCTGCACAGATGTTAAACAGATAATTAAGGAAGCAGTGCACCTTATTTTTGTTACAGTAAACAGTAATAGACGGCCACTTGCTTTCCTCGTTCGAGCATAAGGTTGAGCCGAGTGGCCGCGCGCCGTCTGTGACAGAAGCCTCCTCCTCCTCCTCGAGTTCAGCTTTTCGTCTAATGATACCGGACATAAATGTGTTCTCGTCCCAATTTGCAGACTCCGCACAACACTCATGCACATCCACCGCCACATCCACTGCCACATGCACCACCACATCCACCACACCACACCACCACATCCACCACACCCACCACCACTACATCCAGGGCTCGAGTCGGGGTACCACGCGGGTGGACGGCGTCCACCCACTTATTTTAAGGGGTCTTACCGGGTGGACGCCGTCCCCCCTGCGCAAAAGCTGGGCTTTAAATTATAGCGTTATTCCCGACTCGAGCCCTGCTCTTGCCTCCGTTAGACGCGCGAAGGAGCCAGGGCTGCCAGACAAGCATCCCAGCCCCCTGTCCTAATAACTTATCAGCGCTGCTGCGTTAATGGAGTATGTGAGCGCTATTATGTATTTGAGCGTTCCCGACTTCTAGGTTTTTTTTCCCTTTCGTGACGTCACTTCCGGTCGTGACGTCACTTCCTGTCTGTGACCGTCCCCCCACTTCTTTATTTAGGACTTGTGCCCTGACTACATCCACCACCACATCCACCACAACAACCACCCCATCCACCACCGCATCCACCACCACCACCGCATCCACCATCACCACATCCACCGCATCCACCACCACCACCACCACATCCACCATCACCACCACATCCACCATCACACCCACCACCACCACCACATCCACCATCACATCCACCATGACATCCACCGCCACATCCACCACCACATCCACCACAACCACCACCCCATCCACCACTGCATCCACCACCACCACCGCATCCACCATCACCACATCCACCACATCCACCACCACCACATCCACCATCACCATCACATCCACCACCACCACCACATCCACCACCATATCCACCATCACCTCCACAACCACCATGACATCCACCACCACATCCACCACAACCACCACATCCACCACCACCTCATCCACCACTACCGCATCCACCACCACCACCACATCCACCGCATCCACCAACACCGCATCCTCCGCATCCACCACCACATACACCATCACCACCACATCCACCATCACATCCACCACAACATCCACCATTATATCCACCATCACCTCCACATCCACCATGACATCTACCGCCACATCCACAACCACATCCACCACATCCACCACCACCACATCCACCACCAGCACCACACCCACCACCACTACATCCATCACCACATCCACTACAACCACCACCCCATCCACCACATCCACCACTACCACCACCACCGCATCCACCACCACCACCGCATCCACCATCACCACATCCACCGCATCCACCACCACCACATCCACCGCATCCACCACCACATCCACCATCACCACCACATCCACCATCACATCCACCACCACCACATCCACCACCACATCCACCATCACCTCCACATCCACCATGACATCCACCACCACCACCACATCCACCACCACCACATCCACCACCACATCCACCACCACCACCACTATATCCACCACCACATCCACTACATCCACCACCGCATCCACCACCACTGCATCAACCACCACATCCACCACCTCATCCACCACCGCATCCACCACCACCACATCCACCACACCCACCACCATCACTTCCACCACCAAATCCACCATCACATCCACCACTACTTTCACCATATCCACAACCACTACATCCACCACCACCACCTCCACCACATCACCACCACATCCACCACCACCACCATATCCACTACCACCACCACATCCACCCCCTCATCCACCACCATCACCACCACATCCACCATCACCATATCCCCCAGATCCACATCTATATGTGTGTGTGTGTGGCTCTGTGTGTGTGTAGGTGCACCCACCACCACCACATCCACCACACCCACCACCACTACATCCACCACCACATCCACCACAACGACCACCCCATCCACCACCACCACTGCATCCACCACCACCACATCCACCGCATCCACCACCACATCCACCACCACATCCACCATCACCATCACATCCACCATCACATCCACCACCAACACATCCACCACCACCACCACCACATCCACCACCACCACCACCACATCCACCACCACATCCACCATCACCTCCACATCCACCATGACATCCACCACCACATCCACCACAACCACCACCCCATCCACCACCACCACCACCACCGCATCCACCACCACCACCGCATCCACCACCACCACATCCACCGCATCCACCACCACCGCATCCACCGCATCCACCACCACATCCACCATCACCAGCATATCCACCATCACATCCACCACCACCACCACATCCACCATCACATCCACCATCACCTCCACATCCACCATCACATCCACTGCCACATCCACCACCACATCCACCACATCCACCACCACCACATCCACCACATACACCACCACCGCATCCACCACCACCACCACACCCACCACCACTACATCCACCACCACATCCACTACAACCACCCCCCATCCACCACTACCACCACCACCGCATCCACCACCACCACCGCATCCACCATCACTACATCCACGGCATCCACCACCACCACATCCACTGCATCCCCCACCACATCCACCACCTCATCCACCATCACCACCACATCCACCACCACCACCACATCTACCACCACATCCACCATCACCTCCACATCCACTTTGACATCCATCACCACATCCACCACCACCACCACACCCACCACCACTACATCCACCAGCACATCCACCCCAACCAGCACCCCATCCTCCACGACCACCACATCCACCGCCACCACAGCATTAACCATCACCACATCCACCGCATCCACCACCACTGCATCCACCACCACATCCACCATCACCCCCTTATCCACCACCACATCCACCACCACATCCACCATCACCTCCACATCCACCATGACATCCACCGCCACATCCACCACCACATCCACCACCACCACATCCACCACATCCATCACCACCGCATCCACCACCACTGCATCCACCTCCACCACCACACCCACCACCACTTCATCCACCACCACATCCACTACAACCACCACTACCACCACCACCGCATCCACCACCACTGCATCCACCATCACCACATCCACCGCATCCACCACCACCACATCCACCACATCCACCACCACATCCACCATCACCACAACATCCACCACAACCACCACCCCATCCACCACCGCATCCACCACCACCACCGCATCCACCACCACCACATCCACAGCATCCACCACCACCACATCCACCGCATCCACCACCACCGCATCCAACTCATCCACCACCACATCCACCATCACCACCACATCCACCATCACATCCACCACCACCACCACATCCACCATGACATCCACTGCCACATCCACCACCACATCCACCATCCACCACATACACTACCACCACATCCACCACCACCGCATCCACCACCAGCACCACACCCACCACCACTATATCCACCACCACATCCACTACAACCACCACCCCAGCCACCACTACCACCACCACCGCATCGACCAACAGCACCGCATCCACCATCACCACATCCACCTCATCCACCACCACCACATCCACTGCATCCACCACCACATCCACCACATCCACCACATCCACCGCCACCGCATCCACCACCACCGCATCCACCACCACCACCACACCCACCACCACTACATCCACCACCACATCCACCACAACCACTACCCCATCCACCACCACCCCCGCATCCACCGCATCCACCATCACCACATCCACCGCATCCACCACCACCGCATCCACCACCACATCCACCATCACCACCGCATCCACCACCACCACATCTACCATCACATCTACCATCACATCCACCATCACCTCCACATCCACCATGACATCCACCGCCACATTCACCACCGCATCCACCACCACCACATCCACCACCACCGCATCCACCACCACCGCATCCACCACCACCACCACACCCACCACCACTACATCCACCACCACATCCACCACAGCCACTATCCCATCCACCACCACCACCGCATCCACCGCATCCACCATCAACACATCCACCGCATCTACCACCACCGCATCCACCACCACATCCACCATCACCACCGCATCCACCACCACCACCATCACATCCACCATCACTTCCACCATCACCTCCACATCAACCATGACATCCACCGCCACATCCGCCACCACATTGAGGAAAATTGAATTTTATATGGCCAAGTATGTCCCCTATCGTGTACCCCAACGTTCAATGTACATGTATGACATCCATGCATTTTCCCTCTATGGCCGAAATGAAGACGCATATGCATTTGCGTCCAACGTTAACATGTCAGTTACTAGGCCCTCCATGTTAGAAATGATAATTCTGCTTTTAAGCCTATGTTGCCAACGTCTTTATAAGATGCACCCGTTTTTGTGGCCTAGTCGAGCTAGGACCCGAATTCAGCCTCCTGAATGCTCTGAAAGATGCAGTTTAGTTATTCATTCCTGACCTCTCCCTTACTTCCTACTCAGCCGAGAGGTGCCCGGTCTGGCCTGCCAAGACAGTATTTTGCCTACAGTTATCTGCTCTGCTCCACAGAAACGCATTCCTGCTTAATGAAAAGGATAAACATATTCAGCCTGCAGAAGATAGGGCCTAGCCTTCCTGTCTCCATTCAAGTAATTTACAGAGCTCGCATCTATATGAAAGCCCCAGCCCCCATGCTATGCATGGAGAAATATAGGCCCATACTAGCATTCAGTGATGAATAGCCTTTGCCCGAGCGACCTTTAAGTTAGATAATATATTCTCCGAAACTAAAGATACTAGATAGTACTCGAGGTACAGGTCGTTCTGACATCCAAGACTCCTTTACTAGCACAAAAGTCAACCCCCTCCTGTCTCCCCCAGCTACACGTCTGCTACACGTCATGACTAGGTTACGCACTCAAGTAGGGTAAAGGTTCCAGCTGGACATTCAGACCCCTTCCATGACCCCATCCAAGCCATACAGACCCCCTCCAGGTATCCACCCACCTATGACACACTTGTGACTCACCAAGGGAACGCCTACATGTACGCCTTTTTTCTACGCCTATGTGTTCTTATCTCTCTCTCTCTCGCTTGCTCCACCTTCTCCATGCAAGTTAATGTACATTCGTACTATAAATGATGTACTCTGTGAATAAACGTTAGATGTCGATCCTTCCTGAACCTTAGTGGTGATGGAACCCGATTCTCCATTGGCTGCAGCGAATGTAATAAAGCCCTTCTGAAACGGACGCCACGGACTCTGCCTCTCATTAGATATATGCTCCTTGTCAATGTATAGAAATTATGTTGGGGTAATTAATTTATTTACCACATTAATCTGGCGCCCGAACAGGGACTAGTCCCCTTCCCCACTCGCCGGCGATGTAGGTCGAGCCCCCCACCCTTCTACAGCCGTGACGGATCTCAAGTGTACACGACGCGGGATTTCCTGCCTACTCCCTCAGGCCCACGGAGGTGACGGAGACTGCGACCAGGCATCCACACGAGGCGGTGAGGATTGCGGACCATCCCAACCAGAGCCCAAGACGAGAGAGCAAGGTCCGAGGTATCCCGAGGCCCACCTGTTCCAAGGCGCATGCGCAGCAACCGCAGTAGCAGTATCGAGCGTCCGAGGCCTTCCAGTTCAAGTTCTGCTTCCCGGTGAGTACCATTATTGGGAACGCATAAAGACGGATTCATTTATTTGAGTCCGGTAAAGACGGGTCTGGGTACGCAGATCCGGTAAAGACGTGCCACCATTGGGGGGCGCTGTAAAGACGTGTCTCTTTAAGAGACCGGTATGACTGTGCTACTTCGCAGTGCATAAAGTAAATAGTTGCCAGGATCGAGTTATTCTTATGTACTAGTTAGGATGTATCTGTTCTCAATGTTCTAGTGTTGTGGTATGAATGGTTGTTCTCAGTCTGTTTTTTTGTACATTGTGTTTTCGTTAAAGGTAGTTCCAACATGCCATTGTTTTCGAAATTACGCCAGATAGGGACAAGAAAAGGGATAATCGAGGAATCAGTTCCCGTCCCACCTAGAGATACTCCTGGTCATTTTATGTATCAGAAACACGGACTAGATGCCATACTGTTTCTAGATTTGTGGGTGGATTACACTAAAGATCTGGATGAGAAGTATAGATGGCCTGCCTCAGGAACATGGGATCCTGAATGCATTATGAGAATAGAGGAAGCGCTATGGAAAAAGAAATCGAGACAGTCACAGAAAGATGCCATTGAATTATGGCGTAAAGAAGCGCATAGGAGAACCGAAAAAGAAATGAATAAAGCAGATAGAGCCAGACAAGCTGGGGAAAAAGCCAGAGAAAAAGAACTAAAAGAAGAGAAGGAGCGGGTCCAGAGAGAACAAGTAGACCGAGGGAAAAATGCCCTCAACATGGGCATGTATCCTGTCCTCGCGGAAGGACCTAGTCATTTACCGCCACCTCTGATCCCGACCAAAGTACGTATGCATAGACAGACAGAAGCTGAAGCTTTTATTTCTTCCTATCTAGCGGAGCCTGCTCCGGACTATGTAAATGCAGCATCCCCACCTCCTCGTCCCGTCAATAATCCGAACAATCCTTTTTTTCTCCCTCCACCCGCATCACAGACTCAGCCTACACCGACTCAGCCTATACAAACGCTACCTCTACCGACTGTAGCGACAGTGAGAGATGACTCAGGACAAGGGGCAGTGGGAGGGGCTGCGGCACCCCGAACACCGCCACCAACAAGGTCATTGCAGGACGTAGGACTACGGACACCCCCGACAATGTCGTCTCCCTATAGGACTACTGCCGTACCCTTATCGCAATGTATATATGATCCAGTACCAGGTCCAGGTGCCCTGTTAGTGAACTCACTCAGACTAAGACGAGCTACAGAATATCTATCTCCATTACCAGACATGAAGGAACACTTAGACAGTATATACCGTTTCATCCGAACAGGGGAAGGACCAGAGAGTATAGAAAATGCCATGAAACACAGAAAGGTAGAGGTTAAAAACATGATTCTACGTTTTTTATTAATTGTCTGATCAGGGAACAAGACCAGCCAGGAAAAGGAGTAACTAGAAGCATGATTGATTGGAGGGACAACATATCTGCTGGTAAACATGATACAGTGGGAAAGACAGAATGCATGTATAGGAAAATACGAAAAGAGATTTTAAAAATACACCAAAAAGAGTCTGAAGAGAAGGAGGATTCAACCTCGGAAGAGGATGACACCGAGAACCCCGATAGAATTGCTTATGTAGGTAGAGCACGACCATTCGACAGGCCCATATGTCTTGATTACCACAAAGAGGGACCCCTTATAAAAGAACGATTTTCTCTCGAAAATCTGTTCCAAGCTACTGAGAACGCACTGAAAAAAAGAGTAGAGTGTGACAGACCCCACACCCCACATGAACAAGAATTGGCCCGGTCAGCGGTTCAATGGGTGTCTAACTCTAATATATATAATGGTGACGTAGTGGCTCAGACCTTTTTGAGTCTTTCTCCAAATGAACAGCGTTTAGCTGGTATTTACATGGTTCAACATCTGATCACGTTGTATGAAAGTCAATATGCTGATCCCGGTCCCTTGTACAAATTACTAGACGACGTACTTTTAGATAGATGGACAAGTACTGGTACTGAATTCATTAATGTTATTCTGGACCAACGACATAAGTATGTAACTTTTCTGTCCACGAGCATGATTCCTGTCCCACACCACGACAGACATGGTTTACATTTTGACAGACAGAACCCCCTTCGAGAAGTGCATCCCGTTAAAGATAATGACGGTACACTCCAACGTGTATATGTTTACACACCCTTGACGAAAATGGAAATATTAGAAATGAAAAAGATGCTTCCCTGTCATGATAAAGATCCAGGGGTATTCCATCGTGAATTAAAAGACATTCTCCGCATAGGGGATTACACGTACGCTGATATTATTAAGTTATTGAAAGTACTGTTACCTGCAGGCATTTATGAAAAGCTTAAAGAAAAAGATTGGGAATTAGGAGAGAAAAAGATAGACTGGGCATTATTGGAAACAGAGGACAAAGGACGGCTCCCTGGCACAGGTCTGGGGGACCAAGCTAAAGCATTACCTGAACTCTTGATACAGGTCCTGCCGAGATTATTGATTACTAAAAAGGAAGATTGGGATGCTATTTCAGCCTGTAAACAGAAACCTGATGAAGACACTAGTGATTTTTATTCCAGATTCGAGAAATGTTTTTCTATTAATAGTGGCCTTAAGCCAAGTAGTGAATCATATCCACATCTTTTTGTGAGCAAACTGGTAGAGAATTCTTCACCCCAGATCAAGAATAGAGTACTGAAGGTTGAGAGTACTTGGCAAGCAAATAGTCCTTCCCAAATGTTACAAATGTTACAGTACCACCAGAACAGAATTAGAGAAGAACAGGAACATGAAAAGAAACGTTTGAAAGATACGAAAATGAAAATGCTAGTTGCACAATCAGTACCAGCTAATGGAAATAGAAAAGGCACTCAAGGCACTCCCCCAGTTAAAGGAAATTGCAACTATTGCAAACAACCAGGTCACTATGTTAATGAATGCGCAGTCCTGAAACACAATATAGCTACAGGTAAGACAAAAGAAAGACCGCATCCTCCTAGACAGAACAGCACCCCACAGAACACGCAACAGACAGTAGCCCTACCACAACCGATAGCTGCCACTCAACAGGTCACACAACAGATGTACCAGTACGCACAGTCAGATTATCCAGAATTTCAGCAGTACTCATGAAACAGCCTAGAGAGGGAGGTTGGCTTGCCTCTTATCGAGATTCCTGTAGATCAAGAAGGTCCTTATGTACATAGTTGTGTATTGGGAAAAGACAGAAAGTTTTTGATTGACACAGGGGCAAGCAGAACTACCATCAGTCATGACGAGGTTCCAGGGGCACCCCTCTCAGGCTCACAGAATGTTTCCCTGGATTTTTCAGGAAAGCCTATTGTTAACGAAGTGTCAAAGCCAGTTCCCTTAGGAGTTGGTCCATTGTCCCGTACTACAGACTTGTTGCTGACTAAGTCATGCCCAGAAAATTTGCTTGGTATTAAGACATTGAAAGAACTAGGAGCTGTTATTTGTTGTTCTCCGGAAGGAGTGAGATTGTTTTTACGTGATTTTAAAGGACATTATGTGATGAGAGATTTTGATCCCAGACTCCAGAATGTACCACCGCATTTATGGGCACAAGGCCCGACTGATGTAGGTTGCATGCACATTACACCATATCACGTCACGCTAAAATCAGGAGTAGTACTGCCACGAATCAACCAATACAAGTTGCCACCAGATGCCATAGTAGCATTACTGAAAATTGTTAATGAGCTCATTGCACAAGGAGTGGTAGTAGAAACAGACTCGAACATATGTAATTCTCCTGTCATCCCCATTCTCAAACGAACAGACCCTAATGCACCACCAGTCTACAGACTAGTGATTGATCTTCGGGAACTAAACAAGTGTATAATTCCGCAATACCCAGTGGTCCCAGACATTTCTTCCTTACTAACTGCGATTGATTCCAAAGCGACGTTCTTCACTGTAATAGACCT
Organism: Lissotriton vulgaris; assembly: GCF_964263255.1. Lineage (NCBI taxonomy): Eukaryota > Metazoa > Chordata > Amphibia > Caudata > Salamandridae > Lissotriton > Lissotriton vulgaris. The sequence goes on from NC_141685.1 coordinate 237,125,469, forward strand.
CACGAACGCCTTCTTCAGTGTCCCGATACATCCAGATAGCAAGTACCTTTTCGGATTCTGTTTAAATGGACGAAGCTTTAAATTTACGAGGGCTCCTCAAGGGTTCACCGAAAGTCCTAGTATTTACAGCCAAGCGTTAAAAAGACAACTAGACAGTATTCACATGCCTGACAATACCGCACTGCTCCAGTATGTCGATGACATTCTGATAACTGCTCATACAGAACTTGACTGTGAACATGCATCACTGACAGTCTTACACTTTCTGGCAGACAAGGGACACAAGGTGTCCCCTTCGAAGTTACAATTCTGTGCCCAGCAAGTGGTCTACCTAGGTCACTTGCTGTCCAAGAGGGGTAGACAGCTGACACAAGACCGTATCCAGTTAATTGCAAATCTTTCCCAGCCCAAGACACAAAAGGAAGTACGGGCCTTTATTGGCCTCACTTCTTACTGCAGACAATGGATTCCCCAGTATGCATATCTAGCCAAACCACTTATACAGTTGACAACACAGGAGGCAGCCTCTTCAACTGTCCTCCCTTGGACACAAGAACATACACTTGCATTTGAGGAACTGAAAAAGGCCTTATGTCAAGCACCAGTTTTAGCGACTCCTTGTTACAGCAAGCCTTTCACGCTTTTTGTCACTGAGCGAGATGGAACAGCATTATCTGTCCTTACACAAGATCAAGCAGGAAAACACAAGCCGTGTGCTTATTTTTCTAGTACACTCGATCCGGTGGCCCAGGCTCTGCCTGCGTGCCTGAAATCCGTTGCAGCAACAGCACTGGCTATCAGACAAAGTGACTCTATTGTGTTAGGCCATCCCCTGACAGTACAGGTTCCACATGCAGTTGAAGTTCTCTTGAACCGAACACAGACACAGCACCTGACTATAGCAAGACTGACAGGATACGAACTGACATTATTTCAGCCACACATAGAGATCAGACGATGTAATATACTAAACCCGGCTACACTCTTGCCTTCAAGTACATTAGAGACAACACCACATGACTGTGTGGAAGTAATCGATACAGTGACGAAACCAAGACAAGATCTGACAGACATTGCACTGCCCGACCCTGACCTGACACTTTTACGTTGATGGTTCATGCATGAGAACAAGCACAGGAGAGTTAGTGGCCGCGTATGCCGTGACCACTGATACGGAAGTCATTGAGACACACAGAATAGACACACTGTCAGCACAAGCAGCAGAGCTCATCGCTCTGACACAAGCCTGCAAACGAGCCAAGAACCTGAAAGTAAATGTTTATACAGATTCACAGTATGCTTTCGAAGTCGTTCACGACTTCGGTGTGCTGTGGCAGGAAATAGGTTTCTTGACCTCTCATGGGACCAGAATTCAGCATGGCCCCCTTATTTAAGCCCTGTTAGAAGCAATACACTTGCCTACAGCCATAGCCATCATGAAATGTAAAGCACATATGAAAGTCACAGACACCACTTCCCAGGGTAACGACCTGGCAGACCGAACAGCTAAATCGACAGCCCAGACTCCAACGGACACGACAAAGACAGAAGTACCATCACTGACGAATAACATGACAGTTAGGGATCCCTCACAATATGTGCTCGACATACAGACACATGCCACTCCAGACGAGATAAAGAAATGGACCGAACAAGGAGGGGTCCAGACTGACCAGAGTTGGATGACAAAAGGAAAAGCTACATGGTTTCTCCCAGATTCTATGGTTCAAATAATCGTAAACACAGCACATAGTCCAGCACACTTAGGAGAAAAGGCTATGCTAGACAGTTTACAGAACATTTGGTTTAACAAACACCTGCGTGCAGCAGCGAAACAGAAAGTACGCACCTGTATGATCTGTTGCCAGTTCAATCCAGGTAAAGGCATTCCGGTGGAACAAGGTGGATTCCATCCCCCTGACCACCCTTTTGAAGTCCTCCAGATGGATTATATCCAGATGGACAGATGTCGAGGATACAAGTACGTCTTAGTAATCGTATGTGCACTATCCCGATGGACAGAAGCATATCCAGTCCCAGATTACACTGCTGTAACAACTGCCAGGCAGTTGGTCCGAGAGTATTTCCCACGATACGGATTGCCACGTGTCGTGTATTCAGATAATGGTCAGCCATTCTCCTCCGAGTTAATGAAACAAGTATCGCTTCTCTTAGGGTACCAGTGGAAGTTCCATTGTGTACGACATCCCGAGGCAGCCGGACTCGTAGAGAGACACAATCAGACCCTCAAGACCAAGTTAGCGAAAGTCTGTGTAGAAAAAGGCGTAGATTGGATGGTAGCCTTGCCAGTTGCCCTCTTTTATATGCGTATGGTAGCTCATTCCAGAACAGGATTGTCTCCTTATGAAGTTATTTTTGGTAGACCACCAAATATGTGGGGTACGCCGATGCCCAAGAAAATAACAGATGTTGACAGTAATATGCTGACAGATTACCTGGCTTCCTTGATGTCTGCACTCCTATCTTGTCGTTCACAGGTTGCAGCCGCCTTCCCGACAACACCCAAGTGAAAGAGCACGCTGTTGTCCCTGGGGATACAGTCCTTGTGCGAAATTTTGACCGATCAAGCCCTCTCGAGCCCCGCTGGAAGACGCCCAAGCTGGTACTTCTAACAACAAGGACTGCAGTGAAGGTCGAGGGAAGGAAGGGCTGGATCCATGCCCAGCATGTTAAGAAATTCCATGGGAAAACAGAGACTGTAATTAAACCAAAAGACTGCCTCGAAACCAGTGACTCAAAACCCCCTTTGCTAGAAAAAACTCCGCAACAGGAGTATAAATTAAAATTACGGTCTAGTAAGTCAGACAGTTTAATTGTTTAAGTCCCTCTCGGGTGAAGCGGTTAGACAGGTTCCTGACATGTATGAGACTGTAGATCAGAATAGTGCTAGACAGAGAGATAAGAGAGTGAAATACTGCAAGTCCCTTCGCAGTAGATGTATAGTAACCCTGATTATTATGTTTCTTCTAAGCATATCAGTTATATGTATCAGTCTAACGCTACATGTTTTCTTTCCACCTCTTGCTTCACATATACATTCTTTTTTCAATAACACCACAGAGCACGTGTTCAGTGATCTTCCACCTCATGAACTGTCATATCGACTAGCACTACGTAATAATACTTTTATTCGAATGTTGCACCATTCTCATCAGGCCAGCAATGTAACGAATTGCTGGGTATGTGGCCGACTCCCACCTTATCAGAAAACAAAGGGAGTTTTGCCTCTCTTTCCTTTCCCGTTTACGCATAATGGTTCATGTGGAGCATGGTTTGCTCTATTTATTTATGTAGTTTGTAGAGCGCGCAGCTACCCCCGGGGGGATGTCCCGGCGCTCTAATGTCCTCACTAGACAAAAAGGTTACAGATCCCCCGAGCAATTGGGTATGGGGGGATTTGAACAAAGTAATGAATGAGGCATGTTACCCAGACACAGACGGTCTTCCCCAAAGGAAAGGAACAGATCTAGAAAACGAGGTATATGAACAAGGAAATGCTTCCCTTAACTTTATGATTTTAAATGTCCAGTCTGAGAATAACACAGGTTCGCCCTTCATATCAGTTCTACCCGTAAAAGGTGAATTATGTATTAGAAAACAGGTATCAGTACATTTAGGACACAGTGATTGTAAAACAGTAGTCGAGTTTAATGTTAAAGGAAAGTCTACTTTCAAAGCATCCCGCCATTCCTATTTCATTTGTGGTCAGACAGCATATATTCGTCTGTCTTTGGACTGGGGTGGAACATGTTATATAGCGTTCCTTTTGCCACCAGTTTTTCTAGCCCCATCCCATTATCATCGAGATTCCCGACTAGTACATGTTAGAACTAAGAGGGAGACAGATTCCCTAATTGTCGATCAGACTGAAACAACTTTGGAGCAATATACAGATTTCAATAAAGGATTCTTTTTCTTCATAGGTCCCATTCAGAACAGTAAATTAATACGTAGGTTGACAAGAACCCTTGAAGCAGTAATAAATAAGACTGCATCTGCTTTAGCAAACTTAACAGAGGAGCAGTCTGCTATGAGACTTGTCGTTCTTCAGAACCGCCTTGTTCTTGACGTCATCCTGGCAGATAGGGGCGGAGCTTGTAGAGTCATCGGATCCAGTTGTTGCGTGTTTATTCCAAATAACGCGCCCTCCGTGTATGCAGCAATAACCAGACTACATAAGATAGCTCACGAGATACATCAGAACCCAGGCACATGGACTTGGTCCGGTTGGCTCTGGAATGTAATAGCAGCATGGGGATGGAAAGTACTGTCATTCATAGGAATAGCGCTGCTTATTCTGTTCAGTTGTTGTCTCTGTCTACAATGTGGCCCAGCGATTTGCGGCTTGTGCGCCACTGCCTGTATTCCCCATCCACGTATCCAGAAGAGAAAAGATGAGCTAATGATGCAGTATGACCATATACAAGGTCTTATGCAAATAGATGTGACTTGAAGGGAACGTAGGGGACAAGGAGGGAATGAGGAAAATTAAATTTTATATGGCCAAGTATGTCCCCTATCGTGTACCCCAACGTTCAATGTACATGTATGACATCCATGCATTTTCCCTCTATGGCCGAAATGAAGACGCATATGCATTTGCGTCCAACGTTAACATGTCAGTTACTAGGCCCTCCATGTTAGAAACTATAATTCTGCTTTTAAGCCTATGTTGCCAACGTCTTTATAAGATGCACCCGTTTTTGTGGCCTAGTCGAGCTAGGACCCGAATTCAGCCTCCTGAATGCTCTGAAAGATGCAGTTTAGTTATTCATTCCTGACCTCTCCCTTACTTCCTACTCAGCCGAGAGGTGCCCGGTCTGGCCTGCCAAGACAGTATTTTGCCTACAGTTATCTGCTCTGCTCCACAGAAACACATTCCTGCTTAATGAAAAGGATAAACATATTCAGCCTGCAGAAGATAGGGCCTAGCCTTCCTGTCTCCATTCAAGTAATTTACAGAGCTCGCATCTATATGAAAGCCCCAGCCCCCATGCTATGCATGGAGAAATATAGGCCCATACTAGCATTCAGTGATGAATAGCCTTTGCCCGAGCGACCTTTAAGTTAGATAATATATTCTCCGAAACTAAAGATACTAGATAGTACTCGAGGTACAGGTCGTTCTGACATCCAAGACTCCTCTACTAGCACAAAAGTCAACCCCCTCCTGTCTCCCCCAGCTACACGTCTGTTACACGTCATGACTAGGTTACGCACTCAAGTAGGGTAAAGGTTCCAGCTGGACATTCAGACCCCTTCCATGACCCCATCCAAGCCATACAGACCCCCTCCAGGTATCCACCCACCTATGACACACTTGTGACTCACCAAGGGAACGCCTACATGTACGCCTTTTTTCTACGCCTATGTGTTCTTATCTCTCTCTCTCTCGCTTGCTCCACCTTCTCCATGCAAGTTAATGTACATTCGTACTATAAATGATGTACTCTGTGAATAAACGTTAGATGTCGATCCTTCCTGAACCTTAGTGGTGATGGAACCCGATTCTCCATTGGCTGCAGCAAATGTAATAAAGCCCTTCTGAAACGGACGCCACGGACTCTGCCTCTCATTAGATATATGCTCCTTGTTAACCTCTTGGATGCTAATGACAAGGGTAACTCGTCATGCCCCTCCCATTCATTTCAATGGAAATCTCATTATATGGGCCTAAGTCCAATAGCGTCGAAGTGGTTAATGTATAGAAATTATGTTGGGGTAATTAATTTATTTACCACAACATCCACCACCACCACATCCACCACATCCACCACCACCGCATCCACCACCACTGCATCCACCACCACCACCACACCCACCACCACTACATCCACCACCACATTCACTACAACCACCACTACCACCACCACCGCATCCACCATCACCACATCCACCACCACCACATCCACCGCATCCACCACCACATCCACCACCACATCCACCATCACCACCACATCCACCATCACATCCACCACCACCACATCCACCACCACCACCAGCGCATCCACCACCGCATCCACCACCACCACATCCACCTCATCCACCACCACCGCATCCACTGCATCCACCACCACATCCACCATCACCACCACATCCACCATCACATCCACCATCACATCCACCGCCACATCCACCACCACATCCACCACATCCACCATCACCACCACATCCACCATCACATCCACCACCACCACCACATCCACCATGACATCCACCGCCACATCCACCACCACATCCACGACCACCACATCCACCACCACCACATCCACCACCACCACATCCACCACATCCACCAGCACCGCATCCACCAGCACCGCATCCACCACCACCACCACACCCACCACCACTACATCCACCACCACATCCACCGCCACCACAGCATCCACCATCACCACATCCACCGCATCCATCACAACCGCATCCACCACCACATCCACCATCACCACCACATCCACCACCACCACCACATCCACCACCACATCCACCATCACCTCCACATCCACCATGACATCCACCGCCACATCCACCACCACATCCACCACCACCACATCCACTACATCCACCACATCCACCACCACCGCATCCACCACCACTGCATCCACCTCCACCACTACATCCACCACCACATCCACTACAACCACCACTACCACCACCACCGCATCCACCACCACCGCATCCACCATCACCACATCCACCGCATCCACCACCACCACATCCACCGCATCCACCACCACATCCACCATCACCACCACATCCACCACAACCACCAACCCATCCACCACCGCATCCACCACCACCACCGCACCCACCACCAGATCCACCGCATCCTCCACCACCACATTTACCGCATCCACCACCACCGCATCCACTGCATCCACCACAACATCAACCATCACCACCACATCCACCATCACATCCACCACCACCACCACATCCACCATGACATCCTCCGCCACATCCACCACCACATCCACCACATCCACCACCACCACATCCACCACATACACCACCACCGCATCCACCACCACCGCATCCACCACCACCACCACACCCACCACCACTACATCCACCACCACATCCACTACAACCACCACCCCATCCACCACTACCACCACCACCGCATCAACCACATCCACCGCATCCTCCACCACATACACCATCACAGCCACATACACCATCACATCCACCACCACCACCACATCCACCACCACATCCACCATCACCTCCACATCCACCATCACCTCCACATCCACCATGATATCCACTGCCAAATCCACCACCACCACCGCCACATCCACCACCACCGCCACATCCACCACCGCCACATCCACCACCGCCACATCCACCACCACATCCACCATCAACACACCACCCACCATCACATCCACCACCACCACCACATCCACCATCACCACATCCACCGCATCCACCACCACCACATCCACCACATCCACCACCACATCCACCACAACATCCACCATCACCACCACATCCACCATCACATCCACCACCACCACCACATCCACCACCACATCCACCATCACCTCCACATCCACCTTCACCTCCACATCCACCATGACATCCACCGCCACATCCACCACCACCACCGCCACATCCACCACCGCCACATCCACCACCACATCCACCATCACCACCACATCCACCATCACCTCCACCACCACCACCAGATCCACCACCACATCCACCATCACCTCCACATCCACCATGACATCCACCAAAACCACCACCCCATCCACCACCACCACCGCATCCACCACCACCACATCCACCACATCCACCACCACCGCATCCACCGCATCCACCACCACATCTACCACATCCACCATCACCACCACATCCACCATCACATCCACCACCACCACCACATCCACCATGACATCCACCGCCACATCCACCACCACATCCACGACCACCACATCCACCACCACCACATCCACCACCACCACATCCACCACATCCACCAGCACTGCATCCACCAGCACCGCATCCACCACCACCACCACACCCACCACCACTACATCCACCACCACATCCACCGCCACCACAGCATCCACCATCACCACATCAACCGCATCCACCACAACCGCTTCCACCACCACATCCACCATCACCACCACATCCACCACCACCACCACATCCACCACCACATCCACCATCACCTCCACATCCACCATGACATCCACCGCCACATCCACCACCACATCCACCACCACCACATCCACCACATCCACCACCACCGCATCCACCACCACCGCATCCACCTCCACCACTACATCCACCACATCCACTACAACCACCACTACCACCACCACTGCATCCACTACCACTGCATCCACCATCACCACATCCACCGCATCCACCACCACCACATCCACCGCATCCACCACCACATCCACCACCACATCCACCATCACCACCACATCCACCACAACCACCAACCCATCCACCACCGCATCCACCACCGCACCCACCACCACCAGATCCACCGCATCCTCCACCACCACATTTACCGCATCCACCACCACCGCATCCACTGCATCCACCACCACATCAACCATCACCACCACATCCACCATCACATCCACCACCACCGCCACATCCACCATGACATCCTCCGCCACATCCACCACCACATCCACCACATCCACCACCACCACATCCACCACATACATCACCACCGCATCCACCACCACCGCATCCACCACCACCACCACACCCACCACCACTACATCCACCACCACATCCACTACAACCACCACCCCATCCACCACTACCACCACCACCGCATCAACCACATCCACCGCATCCACCACCACATCCACCATCACAGCCACTTACACCATCACATCCACCACCACATCCACCACCACATCCACCATCACCTCCACATCCACCATCACCTCCACATCCACCATGATATCCACTGCCAAATCCACCACCACCACCGCCACATCCACCACCACCACCGCCACATCCACCACCGCCACATCCACCACCGCCACATCCACCACCACATCCACCATCAACACCACACCCACCATCACATCCACCACCACCACCACATCCACCATCACCACATCCACCGCATCCACCACCACCACATCCACCACATCCACCACCACATCCACCACAACATCCACCATCACCACCACATCCACCATCACATCCACCACCACCACCACATCCACCACCACATCCACCATCACCTCCACATCCACCATCACCTCCACATCCACCATGACATCCACCGCCACATCCACCACCACCACCGCCACATCCACCACCGCCACATCCGCCACATCCACCACCACATCCACCATCACCACCACATCCACCATCACCTCCACCACCAACACCAGATCCACCACCACATCCACCATCACCTCCACATCCACCATGACATCCACCAAAACCACCACCGCATCCACCACCTCCACATCCACCGCATCCACCACAACTGCATCCACCGCATCCACCACCACATCCACCATCACCACCACATCCACCATCACATCCACCACCACCCCCACATCCACCATCACATTAATCATCACCTCCACATCCACCATGACATCCACCGCCACATCCACCCCCACCACATCCACCACATCTACCACCACTGCATCCACCACCACCGCATCCACCACCACCACCACCACACCCACCACCACTACATCCACCACCACATCCACTACAACCACTACCCCATCCACCACTACCACCACCATCGCATTAACTACCACATCCACCATCACCACCACATCCACCATCACCACCACATCCACCATCACCACCACATCCACCGCCACATCCACCACCACATCCACCACATCCACCACCACCACATCCACCACCACCACATCCACCACCACCACATCCACCACCACCACATCCACCACCGCAACATCCACCACCACCACCACATCCACCGCATCCACCACCACCACCACATCCACCACCACATCCACCACTTCCACCACCACCTCATCCACCACCACTACATCCACCACCACATCCACCACCGCATCCACCACCACCACATCCACCACCACATCCACCACCTCATCCACCACCGCATCCACCACCACCACATCCACCACACCTACCACCATCACTCCCACCTCCACATCCACCACCAGATCCTCCACCACTTTCACCCCATCCACAACCACCACATCCACAACCACCACATCACCACCACATCCACCACCTCCACCACATCCACCACCACCACCACATCCACCATCACATCCACCCCCTCATCCACCACCATCACCACCACATCCACCATCACCACCACCACCACATCCACCACCACATCCACCACCACCATATCCCCCAGATCCACCGCTACCACATCTATATGTGTGTGTGTGTGTGTGGCTCTGTGTGTGTGTAGGTGCAAATGCAATGTTCTTGGATTTTCGTCACAATAAAATACACTGAACTTAATCTTCACAAAAGTTATTTACAAACGTTTAAGCTATTGCCATTATAAATTACAATAACTTTTATTTAAGTATTAATTATTTACAAAATTAAAAACCATTGTTATTTGTAATATCAAGACATCTAAGTCACGTAAATACAACACAGATTGCATTACAAATGCTATAGGTGTCACATTTGCAAAAGTTAAAACTATTGACATTGTAACTGACAAAGCTATTAATTTTGCTACTTTCAAAACCAACACATAAATAAAAAAAAAGTGTCATTTACAATACCAATAGCTCAAACTTTCCCAATGCGAGACCTATTACATTTCCAATGCTTTTTAGTCAGTGTTGTCTTTTGAACAGCAAATTCATTGGGAGTGTATGATTTTCTTTGTTCTGCAGTCATCAATAACAGTTTACTACCGAAGTAAAAAAAAGTCACCTGCCAGTCGCCTTTGATAATCACTTTCTTTCATAGTCACTTTCTTTTCTAAATATATTTTTGTACTCATCTTTGAGAATGTATTCTGTAAAATGTGGTTCCGCCCGGTTTCGAACCGGGGACCTTTCGCGGGTGAGGCAAACGTGATAACCACTACACTACAGAAACTCACATAGAACATGGCACGGGCCTTTTCTACATATTGCAGTGCAGCTCTCCTGGTATGTGCTGAAAAGTTCTGCTTATAACTCTTAGCTTCAGAAGTCATTTACAAATCTGTTATCGCTACGTGTATTCGCTGTCTTTCTTTGCAATCTGAGTTTTTGCTCCTGTCCTGCTACAGCAAAAAACTTACTAAGCCTTTTTCTTCGTAAAAAACAAATATTTTATTCTGACTATTTACGATCAAGCTAACGTTTCGCTAGGATTAGTAAGTGCACCGCTCACTTTCGGGGACACCTCGGCTCCGAGTCAGCCGGCGGCAGGTGCATGGGGGGTGTGGGGCTGAACGACCCTTCATGTTTCCAGCGCCCTGAGGCTTCTCAGCCGAGATCCGGGCGCTACAAACCCCGAGCCGGGCTGAGCCTCGGCTGCGGGGGGCAGAGCTTGGCTCAGTGGGATCTCTGGATCTTGTCTCCTTTGCTGTGAATCCCCCTCAGAACCTGGTTCTTCGTCTTCAGTTTTTTTGTTCAGTTTGAAAAACATGAGACCCCGAAACTGGAGGCAGCCAATGTGTGCAGGGGCTGTGAGGATTGACCGCACCCCGCAACTGTGCAGCCCTGAACCCCGCTCAACCGCGATCTGCCGCCCTGACTCAACTTTCCAGGAACGCTGCAAAGAAAAAAAGATTTCCCCCACAGAAACAAGATGATATTTGTACACAGTATCCCGAGTGTTGGGTGTGGGGGAGTGAATTACGGAGCTGTGTCCAGAGCCGAGCCCACAGTCGAGGCTCTCGGTATTCAGGAGTCATCCTTAGAAACATCTCTGAACCCCACCAGCTCCCTGGACAGGAAGTCTTTTTAACGGCATAGACGGAAATCCTACCAGTATCATAGATGTAGTCATCTGATCAGCTGGGAACCACGCCCCCTGTGAGCAGGAGTGTATGTCAGGATGGCCGAGCGGTCTAAGGCGCTGCGTTCAGGTCGCAGTCTCCTCTGGAGGCGTGGGTTCGAATCCCACTTCTGACATCTTCAATTTTTTGTGACCTGCAATTTTAGACTTGAATTTAGTGTTTTTTCCAAGTGCCGCATTTCAGATAATGCAATGCATAACTTGCTTTCGTAAATTAGCGCTATAATCTATTTTCCGTTGCTTGTTCTAAGTGCCAGCAGGGGGCTCTTGAAACAATTAATCACAGAATCATCTTCTTATCGACTTGAGAGACTGAAAAGTCAACAAGCATTTGCAATGCAATAGGTCTCGCATTATGAAAGTTTGAGCTATTGGTCTTGTAAATGGCATTTTTTTTATTTATGTGGTTTTTGAAAATAGCTAAATGAATAGCTTTGTCATTTACAATGCCAATAGTTATAACTTTCGCAAATGTGACACCTATAGCATTTGTAATGCAACATAAGTTGTATTTACGTGACTTAGATGTATTGATATTACAAATAACAATGGCTTTAAATTTTTTAAAATAATTAATACTTAAATAAAAAAGATTGTAATTTATAATGGCAATAGCTTAAACCTTTGTAAATAACTTTTGTGAAGATTATGTTCAGTGTATTTTATTGTGACAAAAATCCAAGAACAGAAGTGAAATATTAACATCTTTTTGTGACATTTGTAATAAAGCTTGAAACATTGAGAGAACATATTTAAACCAGTGATGCTGTGGTGGTGCTGAGTGATGCTGTGGTTGCACTGAGTGATGCTGTGGTTGCGCTGAGTGATGCTGTGGTGGTGCTGAGTGATGCTGTGGTGGTGCAGAGTGGTGCTGCTGAGTGATACTGTGGTGGTGCTGAGTGATAATGTGGTGGTGCTGAATGATAATGTGGTGGTACTGAGTGATAATGTGGTGGTGCTGAGTGATAATGTGGTGGTGCTGAGTGATAATGTGGTGGTACTGGGGTTGCGCTGAGTGATGCTGTGGTTGTGCTGAGTGATGCTGTGGTTGCGCTGAGTGGTGCTATGGTGGTGCTGAGTGGTGCTGTGGTGGTGCTGAATGATGCTGTGGTGGTGCAGAGTGGTGCTGTGGTGGTGCTGAGCGATAATGTGGTGGTGCTGAGTGATAATGTGGTGGTGCTGAGTGATAATGTGGTGGTGCTGGGGTTGCGCTGAGTGATGCTGTGGTTGTGCTGAGTGATGCTGTGGTTGCGTTGAGTGGTGCTAAGGTGGTGCTGTGGTGGTGCTGAATGATGCTGTGGTGGTGCAGAGTGGTGCTGTGGTGGTGCTGAGTGATAATGTGGTGGTGCTGAGTGGTGCTGTGGTGGTGCTGAGTGGTGCTGTGGTGGTGCTGTGGTTATGCTGAGTGATGCTGTGGTTGCACTGAGTGGTGCTGTGGTGGTGCTGAATGATGCTGTAGAGTGGTGCTGAGTGGTGCTGCTGAGTGATGTTGTGGTGGTGTTGTGTGATAATGTGGTGGTGCTGAGTGATAATGTGGTGGTGCTGAGTGGTGCTGTGGTGGTGCTGAGTGATGCTTCTGAGTGATGTTGTGGTGGTGCTGAGTGGTGCTGTGGTGGTGCTGAGTGGTGCTTTGTTCATGGGTGAACAAAGAAAGGATTGCTTTTATGTGTGCAACATTTCAATAGAACATAGTCATCATGAAAAAACTGTAGACGCCCGAACAGGGACTTGAACCCTCGACCCTCAGATCAAAAGTCTGATGCTCAACAACATTTCAATAGAACATAGTCATCATGAAAAAACTGTGGACGGCCAAACATGGACTTGAACCCTGGCCCCTCAGATCAAAAGTCTGATGCTCAACCGACTGAGCTATCCAGGCTTCTGATGAGAGCTGAAATCACTAATTGTAATGTGAGATGTACTCCATCCTGTTCTTACCTGGCATATTTTATGAGTGATAATCTTTATGCCAGAAGAACTCCCACCATTCCCTTCCATAGATTTATCATGTTTTGTTTTTAAACCCAACAGCCAGGAGCCATCCGCGTCACATAAACCACCCCAAGTCTCTTTTCGTGGCCCTCTCTCTCTATTGTCACCTTTTTTTTGTGTGCTTCACCTTTGATTCCACACCCTGCACCGAGAGAGAACGGACAGGGCAGTGCAGGGCAGTGACCGACTCGGCTGCGGTAGAGCCCTCATTCTGCCTTTAGTTGCTGCTCTGTTCTTATCTGTCCCCTCACTTCTAAAGTGCCTTATCTCTTCCCACCTTCGGATCCTCTCAGTCTCACCCTACTCTTCTCAGTTATTAAGCCACGCCCCCACTGCCCCTCCCCAAAAGTAGAATTGTGCAATAATATATGGCCTTCTAGGAAAAATGTAATTGCGCCTTTGGATGCTCCCTGACCTTTGGTAGAAGCACTGGCCCTCCCCCAAATGAAAGTTTTATGTGCCTTTCCTACATACCAGTAAATGCACCCTAAAGAGCTGGCGTGTGTGTTTATATGTAAATATGTACTGAGTTACTAAGATTTTGTTTTGGGGATGCGCCACTTGGCGCAGCCATGACGCAAACTCCATCATATTGGGATTTACCAATACACACAGTTCAAGGTTTGCATGGCCTTGCCCGGGGTTTTATCCCAAAAGTAACTCAGTGCAATGCATAGCGGCGCCTCGTGTTTCCTTGCATCAGGGGACATTACATTGATGAAGCCTGGGCGTCCACAGCCTTCAACCGTGCACTCTGACGTGAATCCATTGCCAACGCTTGTTTACCTTGGGTGTTACTGTATTGGTCCAGCGCTCCCTGACCATCCCTGGGCGCTATACCAGACGCAGATGTTCAATGCCAGCATCACATTCTTGGGGGTACCCTAGATGAATTGAAGCGAGGGTATTATTAATATTATTATTTTTTCTAGTTATTTTCTTTTACTCGTCTTTGAATTCTGTGAACCTCTATAACTTTTTTTTTAAAGTATTGTTTCCGCCCGGGGACCTTTCACGTGTGAGGCGAACGAGATAACCACTACACTACGGAAACTCGCATGAGCCCGGACTGAGCTGCACCCTCTGAACTTGGACTGACTTGCAGCCGCTGAGCCCCGACTGAGCTGCACCCGCTGAGCCCGGACTGAGCTGCACCCACTGAGCCCGGACTGAGCTGCACCTGCTGAGCCAGGACTGAGCTGCATCCGCTGAACCCGGCCTGAGCTGCAGCCTCTGAGCCCCGACTGAACTGCACCCCCGAGCCTAAACTGAGCTGCACCCACTGAGCCCGGACTGAGCTGCAGTCGCTGAAGCCGGACTGAGCTGCACCCGCTGAGCCCGGACTGAGCTGCACCTGCTGAGCCTGAACTGAGCTGCACTCTCTGAGCCTGGGCTGAGCTGCACCCCCTGAGCCTGGGCTGAGCTGCACCTGCTGAGCCCGGACTGAGCTGCACTCGCTGAGCCTGGGCTGAGCTGCAGATGCTGAGCCCAGACTGAGCTGCACCCTCTGACCCCGGACTGAGCTGCACCTGCTGAGCCAGGACTGAGCTGCACCCGCTGAACCCGGCCTGAGCTGCAGCCTCTGAGCCCCGACTGAACTGCACCCCCGAACCTAAACTGAGCTGCACCCACTGAGCCCGGACTGAGCTGCAGCCGCTGAGCCCGGACTGAGCTGCACCTGCTGAGCCTGAACTGAGCTGCACTCTCTGAGCCCGGACTGAGCTGCACCTGCTGAGCCCAGACTGAGCTGCACTCGCTGAGCCCAGACTGAGCTGCACCTGCTGAGCCCAGACTGAGCTGCACTCGCTGAGCCTGGGCTGAGCTGCAGCCACTGAGCCCAGACTGAGCTGCAGCCACTGAGCCCGGACTGAGCTGCAGCCGCTGACCCCGGACTGAGCTGCAGCCACTGACCCCGGACTGAGCTGCAGCCACTGAGCCCGGACTGAGCTGCAGCCGCTGAGCCCGGACTGAGCTGCAGCCGCTGAGCCCGGACTGAGCTGCACCCCCCCGAGCCCGGACTGAGCTGCACCCCCGAGCCCGGACTGAGCTGCACCCTTGACCCCAGACTGAGCCGCAGCTGCTGAGCCCGGACTGAGCTGCAGCCGCTGAGCCCGGACTGAGCTGCAGCTGCGGAGTATAAAGCACAATCTTTCTTTGAGGGATGTTCTGTGACTTTTGCAATTTTCCTCTACAGTGACACCTTTGCAGTAACGCTGTAAAGGAAAACATATGTTTTATCCGCAGAAACCAAAGACGACTTTTACACACACTATCCAGAATGTGTGGGGGAGGGGGATTAGTAAATGATGGAGCTGTGTCCAGCGACGGCCCGAGGCCACAGTGTAGAAGCTCTTGGTATCCAGGGTCCTGATTCATCTTTAGAAACATCTCTGAACCCCACCAGCCCCCTGGACAGGAAGTTTTGTAATGTAAAGACAGAAGTAAGAAACGTATAATAAACCTGTGAGGAGCTGTCCTTTCGTGGGCTGGAAGGTGAGCCATACATATAGATGTACTGTGTCAGGATGGCCGAGCGGTCTAAGGCGCTGCGTTCAGGTCGCAGTCTCCTCTGGAGGCGTGGGTTCGAATCCCACTTCTGACAGTAGGTTTTGCCACTCACATGCACTGTTTGTTCCGCCAATGACAATATCACACAAGGATCGGCAAAGCAAATAGGTCTGGCCTATCCGAGATCTACTGACAATGTGTCATACATTTCCTCCATGTTGTACACCAGCTGGTGTGCAAAAAAAAACGCTGTGACGCAGATTGTTGCTGCGTCATGACAGTTTTTAAAAATAACTTTCAGACACAAAGGGGGACTAGGATGTCTCAGTCACAGGGTCCACAACACCTTTGAAAAACACAGTTTCAAATATGTCATTTATGCCAGCACCTGTACTCTCTGTACTTTCTGAAATGCTGTTAACCAGGCTCGTGGGGCATCTCCATGACAACAGACAGAGGTATCTTATCTATCAAAAGCCAATAGCCGCCCACGGTCTAACTCCTTAATAAACGCATTTTTAAACAGCTTTTAATATCCCATCTCTGTGACCACAAATCATAATCCTGTAAACATACAATTCTTTCACATGTCAGATACAGAACCCTGTTATTGCGCAGTTACAGATGCATTTGCTACTTCATGGTGTATGGTGTGTCCTGTAAATCAGGTGTGTCCAGGAGTTTCAGACTAATGCCAGATTTGCATGCAGCACACGCGCAGGATATGCAAATGAGTTCAATGTAGGTTCAATATACGCTGATACTGCCCAGTGAAAATATGACTCCCATTGGAACAATGAAATGCTGAGTGCTCCGTTGATGGCAACGGAGTGGCTCTGGGCCAATAATGGCTGTTACAGACCTTGTGCGTTAACACGCCAAAGTTTGCCACATTGTTTCTCTCAGTTTAATGTTGAACATGTGAGGAATGCTCTCGGAGCGTTATAGCCCTTCTCCCTCTGGCTTTACCAGTCATTAAATGTCCTTCACATGATTATCAGCCTCCGTCTGTGGTTTATACCTAAATCCTGGGTAGAGTTATTTTAACAGTTAATTTAGCCTCAGCCGGGAGGTAATCCTAGAATAGTGCAACAAGCCAGGGCCAGGAGTGTGAGCCTAAAATACCAGTTTGAACACTTGAGGGCCGGGGTGACCACATTACAATACAGATTACTATAGCAGCCATCATAGGGCTGGGGTTTCATTTATTGGAGCACCATGTCTGCCAATGGCCCATGGGCGTGCAAGCTAACACGTCATATGTACGCAGAGACAGACAGGCATTTTTATTCTGATATCTAGATGTAGGGTTTTTAGTATAACCAGGAAAATTGGCGCTCAGACCAGTAGGCGTTGTGTTTACTATGCTCAGAATATGCACGGTGCTGCTAGGACGGGGGTATTACCATACAACCCCCCTAAGTGTGTGAGTCGAAGAACCCACATCAGTAATGAGAACACAGTCCCGGGCACAGGTATTGGGGCTATGACAATGGTATAAAAGTCTTGTTTAGATCAAATTGCCGCGGTTGACACCAGTATGTTGTTCAGAGTTATTTAATGAAGCAACAACAAAATAAAAAGCCGACATGTGTTTCATCACAAAGGGAATTGTCCTGTGACTCTCCAGGGTTGTGTGGCATTGTGAAAAAAGAGAAAATGGTTCCACAGGGCCGGTGTTAATTCCAACACGGCCTGGGGTTTGAGGAGGACCGAGTGGTGAGTGATGAAGTAGGGTGCCGGAGGAACTCCAGCGAGTGGTATACACGTCTCAAGTGCAGCGTGTAGAGGAGATGGCGAGGGAGCGGGAGTATGAGCCGCCTTGGGGTAGAATGGCATAAAGTCCGATATCTCATGTAGATACCCAGGGGCGAGTGCGCCAAACTACGGGTTAACTTTGAAGGCCTAGGTACACTGTGAATAGGATCATCCAGTGTCTTGTGAGAGAGCGAGATGGAGGGTGCACTGTGCTGCGGCAGAATGATCAGATGCCTGAGTGCATCGTGTTGATAGCCATCCAGGATATGGGAGGGAGCGAGAAGGCGGGTGCGCTGTGCTGATGTCCGTGTGTTGGAGGCCGTAAGACACTGGTTCTGTATCAACTTCCAGTCGATGCACTCAGGCGTCAGTGTTGTTTCATACCTGCTGTGTCGCTTCCCCCAACAACATTCTCTATGTTCCTTCTGCCAGTGCTTAATTTGAGCCTGTGGTTTCCAGTGCTGGCACCTGCACTTTAATTATCAGAGGGTACTTAATTTCCAGAACCTGCATTTATGACAGCTGCCACATGGTGGTGCTGTTTGTACAATTTAAACAAGAGCAGAAAAACAGCAGTTTGTTAATTCAATAAATATTACAAACAACTAATACCTGCCACTGAAGCCATTCTTAAAGTTTTGGTGGCCTTGAACTGTCTGAATTGTCACAATTGTAGCAGTGTGATGGTTAGTAGTTGTGAAAGTACAGTGACAATGTGTGGTGCAAACTGCGATAGTCTCCTAGTGAGAGCCCCAGCACTAATTTGTTTCCAAATTAAGCACTGCTGTTCTGCCCCACCCATGTTGCTTCTATCCACCCCTGCTCTCTGTATAGCCCCCCCACCCCCCACTAACACCCTCTTTCAAAGTGGGTGATATGTGTGTCTATTACAGAAATCATTTTGTAGACAATTGTTGTGTTTATGTTTTATGCAACATCCATAAAATAGATGAAATCAGGACCTCACATTTGGGAAATTGGAGGGTGTCACAAAGGTTATTTGCAATAATATAAGTAAGCTGCTGCTGTGTTACAATACTGAGAACACATCACAATCCCTGAATATTACATGTAAACACTTTTAGAATTTGGACGTCAGTGACCCAGCCAAAGAAAGAGCAATTATAAAGTCCAAACTGTTCCTCACAGGGGCCCCCGAAATATGCTTGGTCCGAGGCCCCCAAAATCCTTAAGATGTCCCTGTGCCAATGCTTGTTGTGTTGATGTCACTGCCAGCCCTCCTAACTTCACTTGTCAAACAAAACAATTTTAGAAGCGGCTCCGCACTCACTGAGTGCAAATAAATATTTAAGAACACAAAGAAACAGAAGTCATAGAGGCGGCCGGAGTTTCCTCCTCTGCTCACAGCGCCTCTTAGTGGTCCCTTGCCAGAGTGCATTACACTGCACAGCCCTCATTTCACAACAGGCGACACAGAGACACGTTTACAAAGTGACGTATTCCCTCTTCATGAAGGCACACTCGGAATGAGACATTGATAAACTTAATTAAACGTCTCTCTAGCAGTTGCCTGCTGCGCTTCCTCCCAGCTGAAGGTGTTGTGAAGGTTTGTAAACACGCATTAATATTATCGCACGGATAATGAACTGCCACGTCACCACTATATGGTTCATTCTGAGGTGCCTCGCTTGTGAGTTTACACAGATTTACATGTAAGTCCTAGCTTTTACAAAAATAAACACCCTTTCGCTGAGTGGCTGTCAATTAAATTAAAAGGCTCCGATTCATAGCGTTTGGCTTCAAAGCGCTCGATCGGCATGGGAGGAATCTACCATCACCATGCACCTATTAGGGCGCTGCGAGCGCCAATGACGCCCTGTGAGGTATAGTGTCAGCGAAGGGAGAGAAAAAATAGAAGAATTAATTCGTGTAATGTTTGCAACGGATAAGTAGAACAGTCTTAAAGTCAACATAAAAGTGATATCCGCCCGAATAGGGACTTGAACCCTAGACCCTCAGATTAAAAGTCTGATGCTCTACCGACTGAGCTATCCGGGCTCATTCAAAGGATCTGCGATCATTTTATGTTAAGGTGGGTTTCTCCGCTGTTGTTTGTACTTTGAAATATTTTGTGAGTGATATTCTTTTTGGGGGTGTGGGGGGCTCCCATCATTCCCTTCCATAAATGTATCATGTTTTCGTTTGAACTCACAGTCAGGAGCCATCCGCCTCATGGAAGCCACCCTGAGTCTCTTTTCCTGACCCTCTCTCTATTGACACCTTTTTCGTGTTCTTCACCTTTGATTCTGTGGCAGGACCGGAGGCTTCTGATTATGCTTTCTCATTTCTTTACTGCACAAACAGCAGCCAATGAAAGTAAAACTACAATGGTAAAAACAACATTTCCCATGAGGCTTTGAACCAGGCCTCCAATAATAATAACCAATCACAGTAGTAATAAGCATATAAAGTACAGAGACACTAAATTGGCCTCCTCTTTCTTTGCTGCTCCGCAGCCCAGATAAGTGCTCTTTATCTTATAAGCTTTTACTTCTGCATTGCAGGCCTCATGTGTTTGATATCGCCTTTGGCGTATGTATTTGGCTATAATTATTGATTCTGTGTATATATTTTGCATTGTTTTTTCTCTCCTTGTATGTGATGCGTATACCGTTATTGCAGTTCCAGGATCTACGACACTAACGGTTTCATTTTCTTCCCGACTCTGGAGCTGGGCCTCTCCGGCCCACTCCGTGTTCCCTAATTAGTTTTTGGAGCGCGTGTTGCGCCAGTAGGCCCCGTTTTCTCTCTTCCTTCGCTGCTTGACCCGCGGCCGCCTGAGTAGTGGTCCGCGATTACGAAGGACATAGTCCCGCCCTCGGAGAAGGAGGCGCGTGACGGAGCCCTTTGGGGCCCAGCGTACGCCTTCAGGGCTTGAAAAGGATTGATCAGGCGCTCAGAGCGTGCCAGGATAAGGTCCTTGACCTTTCAGGGCCGTTGGTCAAGATCTTGGAGCTGGCCCTCCAAGCCCAAGAGACTGGGGATGCCATTCACCTCGAAGTCCTAGCGGGCTGGGCGCAACGTGCCATCTGCATGCTGGGGAACGCCAATTGTGCTTTAGCTTCTGAAAGACGGAAGTCAGTCTTGGTCCGAATTGATCCTCAGTTGGTAGAGTTGGCTTCTTCGGAGCCAGGTCCTTTGGCGGAAGGACAGTTGTTTGGCGACAACTTTGTGAAAGATATTGCAAAATTCGTTAACACCTTTGCTTCCCTGGATAAATCCCAAGCTTCCTTGAAGAGGGTATTGCATCAGGTCTCTAATAGGGCCGGCCGTGGCAGAGGACGCTCGACCGGCCGCTATTCGAACACCAGTCCTCAAAGAGGATACGCCCCTAGGCATTGCAGAGGATACACGCAAGAGCCGGACAAGGACGGTTTCTACCCTTCGAGATCCCGCGGTTTCAGAGGCCGCTATAATCGAGGTGTCAACAGAGGTTACAAGAACTTCGACAATCAATCCTCTGGTAAGTCCCATGTGTCCCTTGGCCCCTTTAGGGGGCAGGTTGCGTCACTTTGTGATGAATTGGACGAGTCTCACTTCAGATGCTTGGGTCCTGCAGACCGTGCAAGGCTACCAAATAGAGATGTTAGAATGTCCCCTTCAACCCTTCCCCCCTCATCCTCTCCTTTTTTCCCGTCTAGAACAGAGTTTTATCGACTCAGAACTGGAAGAATTGTTAGCCAAAAGGGCTATTGCTGTTGGACCCTTCATTCCCGAAGGGTTTTTCAGCAACGTCTTCCTGGTTCAGAAGAAGGGAGGCGGTCAACGCCTGGTTTGAAATTTAAGAGACTTCAATCCCTACGTCACTTATCAGCACTTCAAGATGGAGGGTATCCATCTGTTACGAGATCTTCTATTGGAAAACGACTGGATGGTCAGTCTAGATTTGAAAGATGCCTTTCTAACAGTCCCCATCTGCCCCTCTCATCAGAAATTCTTGCAGTTTCCTTGGAAAGGGCAGTGGTACCGATACAAGGGTGCTCCCCTTTGGTCTGTCCTCAGCCCCTTGGGTATTCACCAAGCTCCTCAAACCGGTGATCTCTCGCCTCCGAGAGATGGGAGTGCGCCTCATCGTCTATCTAGACGACATGCTCATTCTAGCCCAAGATCGGTCCCTTCTTCTCTCCCATCTGGAGTGGACGACGTCCCTCCTACAGAATCTGGGGTTCGTCATCAACACCAAGAAGTCGGTGATGATACCGAGCCAGCAGATGGAGTTTTTAGGTTTTCTGATAGACTCTGTGTCAGCTTAACTTCTTCTCCCTCATCACAAGATCAGGTCCATCAAGAGGGAAATAGTTTCCACTTTGACCAAGGAGAAGATCTCCTTACGTGTGCTAGCAAGGATTGTGGGCCTCCTGGCTTCGTCTATCCAGGCCATTTTCCCGGGACCCCTGCATTACAGAGCCCTGCAGAGACTAAAAATCTTTTATTTACAGAGAAAATTTCACTACGACCACCTTATTTCTCTTTCTCCCAAAGCCCGAGAGGAGCTTCAGTGGTGGCTGGATCAAATGTCGGCCTGGAATGGCCGAGTGATCTTCGGCGCAGCCCCAGACGTGGTTATTGAATGAGATGCCAGTCAATGGGGCTGGGGCACTCGATGTGGAGACTTTACCACAGGAGGACGGTGGTCAGCGGACGAGCTCTCTCTACACATAAACTGCCTGGAGTTGCTGGCAGGGTCCTTTGCCATCAGGTCTGTCTCACCGCTGAAGAGCAATTGTTGTATACTCCTTCGAATGGACAATGTCTCAGCGGTGAGATACATCAATCGATTAGGGGGGACGAAGTCTCGTATGTTGGTTCACATTGGGAAGGAATTTTGGCACTTTTGCCTGGATCGCGAGATCTCTGTGGTGGCAGAATACCTTCCGGGGAAATTCAATCAAGTGGCGGATTGGAATTCCCGATTTCTTTGGGATTTTAGCGACTGGAGGCTGCATCCGTCGGTGTTTGCTCAGATCATGACTATGCGAGGCCCTTGTCAGATAGACCTGTTTGCCTCTCGCCTCAATGCCCATCTTCCCCTGTTTTACAGATAGAGACCGGATCTGATGGCGATGGGAACGGACGCGTTCCTTCACCATTGGGGGCGACGGAGGAATTATGCTTTTCCTCCGTTTGCACTGATCCCGAGAGTGGCGGCCTTGGTGCGCCGGCAGAAAGCAACAGTAGTGTTGGTGACTCCGTTTGGTCGACTCAGTTGTGGTTTCCCACGCTGCTGGAGTTGTCTGTGGACCTTCCCTTCCGGCTCCCAGTATTCCCGACGCTTCTGCAGGACCCAGTGGGCGCTTGCCACCCCTTAATCCTGCAGAACCAGTTGACCTTGATGGTATGGACGCTCTCCGGAGACATGAGTGCCTTGCAGGCCTTTCATGAGAAGCTTTCAGCTTTATGCAACAAGCTTGGGCTCCTTCTACCCGGAAACGATACTCTGCATCTTGGAAGAAATGGGTGGGTTGGTGCCTTCCAAAACAGGTGGATCTCGTGGGATCAAATGTGACTGATGTGCTGAATTTCCTGTCTGAATGTGCTGCTTCAGGCCTTGTTTACAGGTCGGTTAATAATTTCAGATCGGCAATTTCAGCCGGGCACGATCACATTGATGGTAAGCCTGTGGGGATGCACCCCTTGGTTTGTAAGTTGCTTAAAGGTGTGCGTGTGGCAAATCCTCCTCGACCCAGGTATTCCACACTTTGGGATGTTACTAAAGTTCTTTCACTGTTGGAAACCTGGCCCGATAATGGTGATTTATCCTTGAAACAGCTCTCTGCTAAGCTTACTATGTGGCTTTGTCTCATTTCATGTCGCAGAGTTTCAGATGTTAGAGCTTTAGATTTGGCTGGTAGAATGTTTTCTCCTCAAGGTGTCTCCTTTGTTATCACACAACGAACTAAGACCATGTCACGCTCAGTGGAGTATCCCGCCTTTCCGCATAACAACAAACTGTGTGTGTTGCAGTGTCTCAAATGTTATGAAGAACGTACTAGGGCACACAGGGCTGATCCTTTAGGCCAGTTGTTAATCTCTGTTCAGAAGCCTTTCAAGCCAGTTGCTGCGGCTACATTAGCCAGATGGGGTCGATGGATTATGTCCGAAGCTGGCATCGATATTTCTGTGTATGGCGCTCATTCAGCTAGAGGTGCGATGGCTTCTAAAGTCTATTTACTAGGTTCCCGCTTAGAGGACATCCTGAAAGCGGCTGATTGGTCTTCTGATTCAATGTTTAAAGTGTTTTATTATAAACCTATTCCTCATGTTTCTGATGCTGTGATTGATGAGCTTTGAACCAGCATAATCAGAAGCCTCCGGTCCTGCCATAGAATACAACATTTTCTAGCCATCGCAACAAGAATTTTAGATTCTATTAAGGACATGGAGGCGAGAATTATCCCACCCGTTGGGACAGTTAGATAACTGTAAAGTTGTTCGAAATGATATTGTTTAACAACTTTGTACCCACCCTATGAGAATATATAGTTGGTGAACTCCCTTTTCTCAAACTTCTTTTTATGTTTCAGGAAATGATTCCAACAAGAGTTGAGTGCCTTCATTGGATTGTGTTGCTGTCACTTCCTGGCGGAAGATGTTCTTTGTGGTTATGGATTATTCTCCGTTGAGAATTCTTAAAGGAACTGTTCTCTCCGTTGAGAGTTAAAGACTTTTTCACTATGATAAGACTGCTGTTTGTGCAGTAAAGAAATGAGAAAGCATTATCCTCGCCTCCGTGTCCTTAGTAGAATCTAAAATTCTTGTCGCGATAGCTAGAAAATGTTGTATTCACATAAAACCTGCTTCATACGGGCGGGATATTTTCTCTATCCAGCCCCTGCCTGCTCCGACTGAGTTGCTTTTTCATCTTAAGTTTACTGCATGCAAAGACCTTCAAAAAACACCTTCCCTCCCCCGCTATCTATTAACCCTCAAGTACCGGACGCTCACTTCTACCAAAGCATAAAGAAACATATGGCTCACTGACCATCTGGCAGCCGGAAGACATCACTTACTGGCACTTAAAGGTGCTAAAAACAAACGTATTTATAAGTAACTAAACATTTCCATTACACGCCAATAGCTTTTAACTCTAAAAAATGCGAGACCAATTGCATTGCCAATGCTTGTTTATCTTGGTTGTATTGGGTCCAGCGCTCCCTTGCCTGCCCTCGGCGCTTTAATACTGAGATGTTCAATGCCAGCTTCGCACTCTTGTGGGCACTGTAGATGGATGGAAGCGAGGGCATGTTTGATGCCACGTCTAACATTTCTTCTGTATCTGTCTGACTGGACAGGTAAAACCATATACCTTCAACTCGTTTAGCCCCTATATTGAATACAATTCAGAACATGATTTTGAGTCAGTGTTGTCTTTTGAACAGCACATTCATTGGGAGTGTATGATTTTATCTGTTCTGCAGTCATTAATAACAGTTCACTACCGAAGTAAAATGAAGTCCTCTAACAGTCCCTTTGATAATCACTTTCTTTTCTAAATATATTCTTTAACTTGTCTTTAGTATGTAATTTGTAAAAAATGTGTTTCCGCCCGGTTTCGAACCGGGGACCTTTCCCGTGTGAGGCGAACGTGATAACCACTACACTACGGAAACTCCCATGGATGAGAAATACGGGCCTTCTGCAGATATTGCAGAGCAGCGCACCTAGCATGTGCCGAAAAGTTCTGCTTATAACTCTCAGCTTCAGAAGTCATTTACAAATCTTTTATCGCTACGTGTATTCGCTGTCTTTCTTTGCAATCTGAGTTTTTGCTCCTGTCCTGCTACAGCTAAAAACTTGCTAAGCCCTTTTTCTTCGTAAAAAACAAATATTTTATTCTGACTATTTATGATCAAGCTAACATTTCGCTAGGATTAGTAAGTGCACCGCTCACTTTCGGGGACACCTCGGCTCCGAGTCAGCCGGCGGCAGGTGCATGGGGGGTGTGGGGCTGACCGACCCTTCATGTTTCCAGCGCCCTGAGGCTTCTCAGCCGAAATCCGGGCGCTACAAACCCCGAGCCGGGCTGAGCCTCGGCTGCGGGGGGCAGAGCTTGGCTCAGTGGGGTCTCTGGATCTTGTCTCCTTTGCTGTGAATCCCGCTCAGAACCTGGTTCTTCGTCTTCAGTTTTTTTGTTCAGTTTGAAAAACATGAGACCCCGAAACTGGAGGCAGCCAATGTGTGCAGGGGCTGTGAGGATTGACCGCACCCCGCAACTGTGCAGCCCTGAACCCCGCTCTACCGCGATCTGCCGCCCTGACTCAACTTTCCAGGAACGCTGCAAAGAAAAAAAGATTTCCCCCACAGAAACAAGATGATATTTGTACACAGTATCCCGAGTGTTGGGTGTGGGGGAGTGAATTACGGAGCTGTGTCCAGAGCCGAGCCCACAGTCGAGGCTCTCGGTATTCAGGAGTCATCCTTAGAAACATCTCTGAACCCCACCAGCTCCCTGGACAGGAAGTCTTTTTAACGGCAAAGACGGAAATCCTAAGAGAATCAAACAAGCAGTCATTTTATCAGCTGGGAACCACGCCCCCTGTGCGCTGTTGTGGGAGTCAGGATGGCCGAGCGGTCTAAGGCGCTGCGTTCAGGTCGCAGTCTCCTCTGGAGGCGTGGGTTCGAATCCCACTTCTGACAGCATCAGTTTTTGTGACCTGCAATTTTAGACTTGAATTCAGTGTTTTTTCCAAGCGCCGGCATTTCAGATATTGCAATGCATAACCTACTTTCGTAAATTAGCGCTAAATTCTCTTTTCCGTTGCTTGTTCTAAGTGCCAGCAGGGGGCTCTTGAAACAATAAATCACAGAATCATCTTCTTATCGACTTGAGAGACTGAAAAGTCAACAAGCATTTGCAATGCAATAGGTCTCGCATTATGAAAGTTTGAGCTATTGGTCTTGTAAATGACAATTTTTTATTTATGTGTTGTTTTTGAAAATAGCTAAATGAATAGCTTTGTCATTTTCAATGTCAATAGTTATAACTTTCGCAAAGGTGACACCTATAGCATTTGTAATGAAACATGTTTTGTATTTACGTGACTTAGATGTATTGATATTTCATCTTAAGTTTACTGCATGCAAAGACCTTCAAAAAACACCCGCCCTCACCCGCTATCTATTAACCCTCAAGTACCGGACGCTCACTTCTACCAAAGCATAAAGAAACATATGGCTCACTGATCATCTGACAGCCGGAAGACATCATTTAGGGGCACTTAAAGGTGCTAAAAACAAACGTATTTATAAGTAATTAAACATTTCCATTACACGCCAATAGCTCTAACTCTAAAAAATGCGAGACCAATTGCATTTCCAGTGCTTGTTTATCTTGGTTGTATTGGGCCCAGCGCGCCCTTGCCTGCCCTCAGCGCTTTAGTACAGAGATATTCAATGCCATCATAACATGATTTTTAGGTCTCGCCTCTCAATGCGCATGCGCATTGAGCAGAGCGAGACTATATGGCTTTAAACAGACTTTACCCAACTGGCGATTTGGTGCTGTGCCCGTGCGGTTTTAGGTCAATGCGCAAGCGCATTGACCTAAAATGCGCGTCCACTGCACCAAATCGCCGTCTGTTCCATCAGCCGCACTCCTCCCACACCCCCGCTCCGCCCCCTCCCCTGCCTGCCGGGTCGCATTTCTCCTCCCCCCTCCCCACAGCAATGCCCTCCGTCTTGGCTCGCTAAACTACTCGCTGCCTCCTACCGCTCTCCTTAATCCACTCTCCCTCCTCCCACACCCCCGCTCCGCCCCCTCCCCTGCCTGCCGTGTCACTTTTAAATCTGTATTTTCCCCGAGACACGGCCGGCCGGCCATACTTTCACTTTCACAGCCGGCAGCCGCAGGCCGTGTCTACTTTTAAAAAAAACTTTAAACACAACTCCGGCTGAATGGGTGTTGTTGAACAGTCCCCACTGCCCCGGCTCTGCCCCCTCCCCTGCCTGCCGTGTCGCATTTCTCCTCCCCCCTCCCCACAGCAATGCCCTCCGTCTTGGCTCGCTAAACTACTCGCTGCCTCCTCCCGCTCTCCTTAATCCGCTCTCCCTCCTCCCACACCCCGCTCCGCCCCCTCCCCTGCCTGCCGTGTCACTTTTAAATCTGTGTTTTCCCCGAGACACGGCCGGCCGGCCGTACTTTCACTATCATGGCCGGCAGGCGCAGGCCGTGTCTACTTTTAAAAAAAACTTTAAACACAACTCCGGGTGAATGGGTGTTGCTGAACAGTCCTCAGATCGGCATGTTGTGGTTCCTGCTGTAATTGTAGTTACGGGAAAGTTCAATATCTGGAGCATGGCGAGGAGACAAGGCTGTGGCTGGGGTAACCTCAGCACTACAAATGTCTTCTGAAGCTCTTTCCCAGAGGATATTAAACGGCCTCTGCTCACCACTCTGCCCGAATGCAAAAAAAACGGACCGCTACTCAAAGGGAAACAGGATGGGAACAAAATTGACATAAAGGAAAAATATTGCGCATTTAACTTTGGCAAATATACATTTGCTGTTCCCACTCTTCCCCACCCTCCTGCTCCCTGCACAGATGTAAAACAGATAATTAAGGAAGCAGTGCACCTTATTTTGTGTTACAGTAAACAGTAATAGACGGCCACTTGCTTTCCTCGTGCAAGCATAAGGTAGAGCCGAGTGGCCGCGCGCCATCTGTGACAGAAGCCTCCTCCTCCTCCTCGAGTTCAGCTTTTCGTCTAATGATACCGGACATCAATGTGTTCTCATCCCAATTTGCAGACTCCGCACAACACTCATGCTCATCCACCACCACATCCACTGCCACATCCACCACCACATCCACCACACCCACCACCACCACATCTACCACACCCACCACCACTACATCCACCACCACATCCACCACAACCACCACCCCATCCACCACCGCATCCACCACCACCACTGCATCCACCATCACCACATCCACCACATCCATCATCACCACCACATCCACCATCACACCCACCACCACCACCACATCCACCATCACATCCACATCCACCATGATATCCACCGCCACATCCACCACCACATCCACCACAACCACCACCCCATCCACCACCGCATCCACCATCACCACATCCACCGCATCCACCACCACCACATCCACCATCACCACCACATCCACCATCACATCCACCACCACCACCACCACATCCACCACCACATCCACCCTCACCTCCACAACCACCATGACATCCACCACCACATCCACCACAACCACCACCCCATCCACCACCACCACCACCACCGCATCCACCACCACCACCACATCCACAGCATCCACCACCACCGCATCCACTGCATCCACCACCACATCCACCATCACCCCCACATCCACCATCACATCCACCACCACCTCCACATCCACCATCACATCCACTATCACCTCCACATCCACCATCACATCCACCGCCACATCCACCACCACATCCACCACCACCACATCCACCACATCCACCACCACCGCATCACCACCACCGCATCCACCACCACTGCATCCACTACATCAACCACCACATCCACTACAACCACCACTGCCACCACCACCGCATCCACCACCTCCGCATCCACCATCACCACATCCACCGCATCCACCACCACCACATCCACCGCATCTACCACCACATCTGCCATCACCACCACATCCACCACAACCACCACCCCATCTACCACCGCATCCACCACCACCACCGCATTCACCACCACCACATCCACCGCATCCACCACCACCACATCCACTGCATCCACCACCACCGCATCCAACTCATCCACCACCACATCCACCATCACCACCACATCCACCATCACATCCACCACCACCACCACATCCACCATGACATCTACCGCCATAAACACAACCACATCCACCACATCCACCACTACCACATCCACCACATCCACCACCACAGCATCCACCACCACATACACCATCACCACCACATCCACCACCACCACCACATCCACCATCACATCCACCATCACCTCCACATCCACCATGACATCTACCGCCATAACCACAACCACATCCACATCCACCACATCCACCAACACCACATCCACCGCATCCACCACCACTGCATCCACTGCATCCACCACCACATCCACCATCACCCCCACATCCACCATCACATCCACCACCACCTCCACATCCACCATCACATCCACCATCACCTCCACATCCACCATCACATCCACCGCCACATCCACCACCACATCCACCACCACCACATCCACCACATCCACCACCACCGCATCCACCACCACCGCATCCACCACCACTGCATCCACCACCACTACATCAACCACCACATCCACTACAACCACCACTGCCACCACCACCGCATCCACCACCTCCGCATCCACCATCACCACATCCACCGCATCCACCACCACCACATCCACCGCATCTACCACCACATCTGCCATCACCACCACATCCACCACAACCACCACCCCATCCACCACCGCATCCACCACCACCACCGCATTCACCACCACCACATCCACCGCATCCACCACCACCACATCCACTGCATCCACCACCACCGCATCCAACTCATCCACCACCACATCCACCATCACCACCACATCCACCATCACATCCACCACCACCACCACATCCACCATGACATCCACCGCCACATCCACCACCACA
This sequence comes from Lissotriton vulgaris, assembly GCF_964263255.1. Classification (NCBI taxonomy): domain Eukaryota; kingdom Metazoa; phylum Chordata; class Amphibia; order Caudata; family Salamandridae; genus Lissotriton; species Lissotriton vulgaris. Next base: position 237,156,422 of record NC_141685.1, read on the forward strand.
TCTACCACAAACACTACCACCACCTCCAACAACACCACTATATCCACCACCGGCACCACACCCACCACCACTACATCCACCACCACCACCACATCCACCATGACATCCACCGCCACATCCACCACCACATCCACCACATACACTACCACCGCATCCACCACCATCGCATCCACCACCAGCACCGCATCCACCATCACCACATCCACCACCACCACATCCACCGCATCCACCACCACATCCACCACCACCACATCCACCACATCCACCACCACCGCATCCACCACCACCGCATCCACCACCACCACCACACCCACCACCACTACATCCACCACCACATCCACCACAACCACTACCCCATCCACCACCACCACTGTATCCACCATCACCACATCCACCACCACCACATCCACCGCATCCACCACCACTGCATCCAACTCATCCACCACCACATCCACCATCACCACCACATCCACCATCACATCCACTACCACCACCACATCCACCATGACATCCACCACCACATCCACCATCACATCCACCGCATCCACCACCACTGCATCCAACTCATCCACCACCACATCCACCATCACCACCACATCCACCATCACATCCACCACCACCACCACATCCACCATGACATCCACCGCCACATCCACCACCACATCCACCACATACACTACCACTGCATCGACCACCAGCACCGCATCCACCATCACCACATCCACCGCATCCACCACCACCACTTCCACCGCATCCACCACCACATCCACCACCACCACATCCACCACATCCACCACCACCGCATCCACCACCACTGCATCCACCACCACCACCACACCCACCACCACTACATCCACCACCACATCCACCACAACCACTACCTCATCCACCACCACCACCACCGCATCCACCGCATCCAACATAACCACATCCACCGCATCCACCACCACCACATCCACCGCATCCACCACCACATCCACCACCACCACATCCACCACATCCACCACCACCGCATCCACCACCACTGCATCCACCACCACCACCACACCCACCACCACTACATCCACCACCACATCCACCACAACCACTACCTCATCCACCACCACCACTGCATCCACCGCATCCACCATCACCACATCCACTGCATCCACCACCACCACATCCACTGCATCCACTACCACATCAACCACCACATCCACCATCACCACCACATCCACCATCACATCCACCACCACCACATCCAACACCACCACATCCACCACCACATCCACCATCACCTCCACATCCACCATGACCACTACAACCACCACTGCCACCACCACCGCATCCACCACCTCCGCATCCACCATCACCACATCCACCACATCCACCACCACCACATCCACCGCATCTACCACCACATCTGCCATCACCACCACATCCACCACAACCACCACCCCATCCACCACCGCATCCACCACCACCACCGCATTCACCACCACCACATCCACCGCATCCACCACCACCACATCCACTGCATCCACCACCACCGCATCCAACTCATCCACCACCACATCCACCATCACCACCACCACCACCACCGCATCCACCGCATCCAACATAACCACATCCACCGCATCCACCACCACCACATCCACCGCATCCACCACCACATCCACCACCACCACATCCACCACATCCACCACCACCGCATCCACCACCACTGCATCCACCACCACCACCACACCCACCACCACTACATCCACCACCACATCCACCACAACCACTACCTCATCCACCACCACCACTGCATCCACCGCATCCACCATCACCACATCCACTGCATCCACCACCACCGCATCCAACTCATCCACCACCACATCCACCATCACCACCACATCCACCATCACATCCACCACCACCACCACATCCACCATGACATCCACCGCCACATCCACCACCACATCTACCACAAACACTACCACCGCATCCACTAATCCTAACTACTCCTGAGGCGGAAGCCGGGAGACCTCTGTCACTCCTTTTAAAACTATTTCTCTTGTGTGTTTTTTAAAATTGACACGTTCTTCCCCGTGCACAGACTGAAATTGAGACTCACCTGTACCCTAAACAGCAGATTCGAGCGCTGTTTACAGGGCACCGTGAATCCTTTGCCGCCATTACCGACCTTCCAGGGACACGCCCACTGACGTGAGGCCACGCCCCCGCCAACTGTATAAATACAGAAACGCGCTGACTACGAGCGCCAACTGCTAATCCTAACTACTCCTGAGGCGGAAGCCGGGAGACCTCTGTCACTCCTTTTAAAACTATTTCTCTTGTGTGTTTTTTAAAATTGACACGCTCTTCCCCGTGCACAGACTGAAATTGAGACTCACCTGTACCCTAAACAGCAGATTCGAGCGCTGTTTACAGGGCACCGTGAATCCTTTGCCGCCATTACCGACCTTCCAGGGACACGCCCACTGACGTGAGGCCACGCCCCCCGCCAACAGTTCACCTACTTATCATGTGCATTCCCAGGACGCGCAGCGGACGAGCGCAGCGGGCGCGACGATGGCGCGCCGAAGGCGCGCCTAAGGCAAGCCCGTCTGCGCCCGTCCGCGCCAGTACACGCCAGGAGCCAGGCAAGAGGACTGAGGTAAGGTCAACATACTCAGGGGATGCCCTACGCCATCTTAACAGGCCTGTCCCATTGCCATGCTCCCAAGTGATGAGAGGAGACTGCTATCTCACCCATTGTCCGCATTGCTCTTTTAAATACACCCCCTCTATTAAAAACGTCCCCAGTCAGACGATTATAAATATGGCACTGATCAACTGCAGATCGCTGCCTAAACACGCCCTTGAAATAAACATGCTCATCGAGGAACTTAACTTAGAAATCCTGTTCCTCACAGAAACGTGGCTTACGCCTGACTCAGACGCCGACATAGTCCAAGCCCTTCCCCCGGGATTCGGTATCCAACACCTCAACCGTCCCAAGGGCAGAGGAGGAGGCATTGCTGTCATCTTCAAGGAATCAATACCATGTCGATTCCTTGATAGCCCTCTGCTGGACTGTGAAAACGTCCTTTTCACCTTGCAAATTTCCCCCTGTATTTCTCTTTCTGGACTCCTTATTTACCGTCCTCCTGGCACCATGGGACAATTCCGTGACTCCCTCCTAGAATGCTCTTTAGCCACGTCTAGCGCTCGGCCTAACTTCCTTATTTTAGGGGACCTCAATGTCCACATAGAAGACAGCAATGACAATACTGCCTCAGAACTGATCCAAGATCTGGCAGTCCACCAACTGCACCTACAGAACTCCCTCCCCACCCACAACCGGGGGCATCTGCTCGACCCCATATTTTGCAACTTCCCTGACCTTGTGACCAGCTCTCCTGTCCCTGTACCGTGGTCTGACCACCTACTCATTCCCTTCAGCTGGCGTATCCAGCCTAAACCGCCGCAAACCCAAGCACCAGGCAGACCATCGCGTCCCTGGGCAAAATTAGACTACGACAAATGGAACCAAGCCCTCAAGGATACTATCCCAACCCTTATCACTACCCCTGACCTTGCTGACATTGAATTCTCATCTTGGGTCACCAATTCTCTAGACATAGTTCTCCCCAAAAAACCCTATCGTAAACCGAGGACAAAAGCTACCTCACCTTGGTTCACCCAGGAGATACGCCTCCTAAAGAAAAGCTGCAAAAGAGCAGAAAGAGTATGGAGGAAGGACTTTGATCCCATCAACAAAAATAATTACAGACTGACGATTCTTAATTACAAAAAGGCTCTAAAGAATTCGCAAATCTCCTTTTTCAATGAAAAAATCAGCAAGGCAACAAACTCGTCGAGAGAGACGTTTCTCATCACGAAAAAGCTTCTAAAACCCCCCACACCCCCAGCTGTACGCAACCCCTCTAACGAACACTGTAATGTGTTAGCCAACTTTTTTTACTCAAAAATACAAAAAATACTCAAACAACTTCCGCCTCTTCCTCCTATGGATCCCTCACTTCTTCCCCCCTCTCAGTGCCAGAATCGAGACACTGAGCTAAGCAAGTTCCACCCCATTAACGTGGAAACCCTTGGCTCCATACTCGAAGCCCTCAAAAGTGGATCACCCCACGACCCAGCCCCTGTGAGACATCTGAAGCAGGTCGCCATGAGCGTTCTACCACCCATGACAAACCTGCTAAACATTTCCTTCGTATCCGGAATTGTTCCCACCAGCTGGAAAAAAGCGGTGGTGAAGGCACTTATAAAAAAACCTAACCTTGACCCGGACAACCTGGCTAACTTCAGGCCGATATCACTCCTCCCCGGCATTAGCAAAATGGCGGAAAAATACATCAACTCCCAGCTCTCCCATTATTTGGAATCCAACGAGCTGCTGAAAACCTCCCAAACCGGTTTTCGCCCGGGCCAGGGGACAGAAACAGCTATGGTGGCGGTAGTCGAAGAAGCCAGGAAGATCATCGATGCAGGAGGATCAGTGGCAGTGATCCTCCTGGATCTCAGCGCAGCATTCGACACCGTCAACCATAGCATCCTGGCCCAACGCCTGGAAAACCTTGGCATTACAGGGATGGCCCTTGACTGGCTAAAATCCTTCCTCCATAACCGCTCCTTTCAGGTGGCGGAGGGAGATTGCATCTCCAGGGAAACCCCGATACGTTGCGGAGTGCCTCAGGGCTCTTCACTGAGCCCTACACTCTTCAACGTATACATGGCACCTCTGGAACAAATTGTCGTCCCCTATGGCATTAAACTCCTGACCTACGCGGACGACACTCAGCTGGTCGTCTCCCTCAGCCAGTCAGAACTCCCCTCCGTCGATCTGTACTCCTGCCTGGAGGAGATAGTCAACTGGATGAGCGACTCCCACTTAAAGCTCAACGGGGATAAAACCGAGCTAATGGTGTTGGGCAACCAGTCCCTCTTCCGCCCGGAGTCCCTGTGGCCTTCCAGCATGGGCCCACCACCAATCCCCAAAACTGATATTAAGAGCCTGGGGATTTGGCTGGACGACAAGCTCACCCTCAACACGCAGGCCAGGAAAACCGCAGGCACATGCTTTGGCCTATTACGGTCTATCCGTAAGATCCTCCCATTGCTCCCATTCCAGTCAAGAAAACTGCTCTTACAGGGTCTCATACTGTCAAGACTCGACTACGGCAACGCCTTATACCTCGGCTCCCCTAAAAAAGTCATATCTAGGCTACAGGTGGTGCAAAATGCGGCCGCCCGAATCCTTACAGGCACAAAAAAACGCTGCTCGGCTAAACCTGCACTCAAAGAACTCCATTGGCTTCCGGTGGAGCAAAGGGTCCAATTCAAAGCCATGTGCCTTACTCACAAAATCTTGCATGGAAAAGCCCCCCCTGTCCTTAAAGATCTCGTGACACCCTATACGACTAATAGAACCCTTCGTTCAACCAACGCCCATTTGACCCAAATACCCAGGATTAAGAGAACACGCTCTGGAGGTCGGCAGTTCTCATATCAGGCATCTAAGATGTGGAATACTCTCCCACCGGACCTCCGGGCCCAGCCTAATCTCATGTCATTTCGTAAATCCCTGAAGACATGGCTGTTCCCATGACCTCTTCATACCCCCGCCTGACCCTCCCTCTGGATTTCAGTTAGCGCTGGGACGCTCTCGGGCAGCCATGCGCTCTATAAATAAAAAAAAACAAAAAAAAACAAAAACAAACCGCATCCACCACCACCACCGCATCCACCACCGCATCCACCACCACCACCGCATTCACCACCACCACATCCACCGCATCCACCACCACCACATCCACTGCATCCACCACCACCGCATCCAACTCATCCACCACCACATCCACCATCACCACCACATCCACCATCACATCCACCACCACCACCACATCCACCATGACATCCACCGCCACATCCACCACCACATCTACCACAAACACTACCACCGCATCCACCACCACCACCGCATCCACCACCGGCACCACACCCACCACCACTACATCCACCACCACCACCACATCCACCATGACATCCACCGCCACATCCACCACCACATCCACCACATACACTACCACCGCATCCACCACCATCGCATCCACCACCAGCACCGCATCCACCATCACCACATCCACCACATCCACCGCATCCACCACCACATCCACCACCACCACATCCACCACCACCGCATCCACCAACACCGCATCCACCACCACCATCACACCCACCACCACTACATCCACCACCACATCCACCACAACCACTACCCCATCCACAACCACCACTGTATCCACCATCACCACATCCACCACCACCACATCCACCGCATCCACCACCACTGCATCCAACTCATCCACCACCACATCCACCATCACCACCACATCCACCATCACATCCACTACCACCACCACATCCACCTCATCCACCATCACATCCACCGCATCCACCACCACTGCATCCAACTCATCCACCACCACATCCACCATCACCACCACATCCACCATCACATCCACCACCACCACCACATCCACCATGACATCCACCGCCACATCCACCACCACATCCACCACATACACTACCACTGCATCGACCACCAGCACCGCATCCACCATCACCACATCCACCGCATCCACCACCACCACTTCCACCGCATCCACCACCACATCCACCACCACCACATCCACCACATCCACCACCACCGCATCCACCACCACTGCATCCACCACCACCACCACACCCACCACCACTACATCCACCACCACATCCACCACAACCACTACCTCATCCACCACCACCACCGCATCCACCGCATCCAACATCACCACATCCACCGCATCCACCACCACCACATCCACCGCATCCACCACCACATCCACCACCACCGCATCCACCACCACTGCATCCACCACCACCACCACACCCACCACCACTACATCCACCACCACATCCACCACAACCACTACCTCATCCACCACCACCACTGCATCCACCGCATCCACCATCACCACATCCACTGCATCCACCACCACCACATCCACTGCATCCACTACCACATCAACCACCACATCCACCATCACCACCACATCCACCCTCACATCCACCACCACCACATCCACCACCACCACATCCACCACCACATCCACCATCACCTCCACATCCACCATGACATCCACCACCACATCCAGCACAACCACCACCCCATCCTCCACCACCACCACCACCACCACATCCACCACCACCACCCCGTCCACCACCACCACATCCACCGCATCCACCACCACCGCATCCACTGAATCCACCATCACCACCACATCCACCATCACATCCACCATCACCTCCACATCCACCATCACATCCACTGCCACATCCACCACCACATCCACCACCACCACATCCACCACATCCACCACGTACACCACCACCGCATCCACCACCATTGCATCCACCACCACCACCAAACCCACCAACACTACATCCACCACCACATCCACTACAACCAGCACCCCATCCACCACTACCACCACCACCGCATCCACCACCACCGCATCAACCACCACATCCACCATCACCACCACATCCACCACAGCCACTACCCCATCCACCACCACCACTGCATCCACCGCATCCACCATCGACAGATCCACCGCATCCACCAACACCGCATCCACCACCACATCCACCATCACCACCGCATCCACCACCACCACCACATCTACCATCACATCCACCATCACATCCACCATCACCTCCACATCCACCATGACATCCACCGCCACATCCACCACCACATCCACCACCACCACATCCACCACATCCACCACCACTGCATCCACCACCACCGCATCCACCACCACCACCACACCCACCATCACTACATCCACCACCACATTCACTACAACCACCACTACCACCACCACCGCATCCACCATCACCACATCCACCACCACCACATCCAACGCATCCACCACCACATCCACCACCACATCCACCATCACCACCACATCCACCATCACATCCACCACCACCACATCCACCACCACCACCACCACATCCACCACCTTCGACCACCACCACATCCACCACATACACCACCACTGCATCCACCACCACTGCATCCACCACCACCACCACACCCACCACCACTACATCCACCACCACATCCACTACAACCACTACCCCATCCACCACTACCACCACATCCGCATCAACCACTGCATCCACCATCACCACATCCACCGCATCCACCACCAACACATCCACCGCATCCACCACCATATCCACCACCACATGCACCACCACGACCACATCCACCACCACATCTACCACCACATCCACCATCACCTCCACATCAACCATGACATCCACCGCCACATCCACCACCACATCCGCCACCACCACATCCACCAGCACCGCATCCACCAGCACTGCATCCACCACCACCACCACACCCACCACCACTACATCCACCACCACATCCACCCCAACCACCACCACAACCACCACATCCACCGCCACTACAGCATCCACCATTACCACATCCACCGCATCCACCACCACCGCATCAACCACCACATCCACCATCACCACCACATCCACCACCACCACCACATCCACCACTACATCCACCACCACATCCACTACAACCACCACTATCACCACCACCACATCCACCACCACCACCACATCCACCATCACCACATCCACCGCATCCACCACCACCACATCCTCCGCATCCACCACCACATCCACCACTACATCCACCATTACCACCACATCCACCACAACCACCAACCCATCCACCACCGCATCCACCACCACCACCGCATTCACCACCACCACATCCACCGCATCCTCCACCACCACATCCACCGCATCCACCACCACCGCATCCACTGCATTCACCACCACATCAACCATCACCACCACATCCACCATCACATCCACCACAACCACCACATCCACCATGACATCCACCGCCACATCCACCACCACATCCACCACATCCACCACCACCACATCCACCACATACACCACCACCGCATCCACCACCACCGCATCCACCACCACCACCACACCCACCACCACTATATCCACCACCACATCCACTACAACCACCACCCCATCCACCACTACCACCACCACCGCATCGACCACCACCACCGCATCCACCATCACCACATCCACTGCATCCACCACCACCACATCCGCCGCATCCACCACCACATCCACCATCACATCCACATCCACATCACATCCACCACCACCACCACATCTACCACCACATCCACCATCACCTCCACATCCACCATCACCTCCACATCCACCATGATATCCACCGACAAATCTACCACCACCACCTCCACATCCACCACCACCACATCCACCACCACTGCATCCACCACCACCACACCGACCACCACTACATCCACCACCACATCCACCACAACCACTTCCCCATCCTCCACCAACACCGCATCCACCGCATCCATCATCACCACATCCACCGCATCCACCACCACCGCATCCACCACCACATCCACCATCACCACCGCATCCACCACCACCACATCCACCATCACATCCACCATCACCTCCACATCCACCATGACATCCACCGCCACATCCACCACCGCATCCACCACATCCACCACCACCGCATCCACCACCACTGCATCCACCACCACCACCACACCCACCACCACTACATCCACCACCACATCCACCACATCCACCACAGCCACTACCCCATCCACCACCACCACTGCATCCACCGCATCCACCATCAACACATCCACCGCATCCACCACCACCGCTTCCACCACCACATCCACCATCACCACCGCATCCACCACCACAACCACATCTACCATCACATCCACCATCACATCCACCATCACCTCCACATCCACCATGACATCCACCGCCACATCCACCACCACATCCACCACCACCACATCCACCACATCCACCACCACCGCATCCACCACCACCACATCCACCACCACCACCACACCCACCACCACTACATCCACCACCACATTCACTACAATCACCACTACCACCACCACCGCATCCACCATCACCACATCCACCACCACCACATCCACCGCATCCACCACCACATCCACTACCACATCCACCATCACCACCACATCCACCATCACATCCACCACCACCACATCCAACACCACCACCACCACATCCACCATCACCTCCACATCCACCATGACATCCACCACCACATCCACCACAACCACCACCCCATCCACCACCACCACCGCATCCACCACCACCACATCCACCGCATCCACCACCACCGCATCCACTGCATCCACCACCACATCCACCATCACCACCACATCCACCATCACATCCACCACCACCACCACAGCCACCATCACATCCACCATCACCTCCACATCCACCATCACATCCACAGCCACATCCACCACCACATCCACCCCCACCACATCCACCACATACACCACCACCACATCCACCACCACTGCATCCACCACCACCACCACACCCACCACCACTACATCAACCACTACATCCACTACAACCACCACCCCATCCACCACTACCATCACCAACGCATCCACCACCACCACCGCATCCACCAACACATATACCACCACATCCACCATCACCTCCACATCCACCATGACATCCACCGCCACATCCACCACCACATCCACCACCACCACATCCACCACATCCACCAGCACCGCATCCACCAGCACCGCATCCACCACCACCACCACTCCCACCACCACTACATCCACCACCACATCCACCCCAACCACCACCCCATCCACCGCCACCACAGCATTCACCATCACCACATCCACCGCATCCACCACCTCCGCATCCACCACCACATCCACCATCACCACCAGATCCACCACCACCACCACATCCACCACCACATCCACCATCACCTCCACATCCACCATGACGTCCACCGTCACATCCACCACCGCATCCACCTCCACCACCACACCCACCACCACTACATCCATCACCACATCCACTACAACCACCACTACCACCACCACCGCATCCACCTTCACCACATCTACCGCATCCACCACCACCACATCTACCGCATCCACCATCACATCCACCACCACATCCACCATCACCACCACATCCACCACAACCACCAACCCATCCACCACCGCATCCACCACCACCACCGCATCCACCACCACCACATCCTCCGCATCCTCCACCACCACATCCATCACCACCGCATCCACTGCATCCACCACCACATCAACCATCACCACCACATCCACCATCACATCCACCACCACATCCACCATGCCATCCACCGCCACAACCACCACCACATCCACCACATCCACCACCACCACATCCACCGCATACACAACCACCGCATCCACCACCACTGCATCCACCACCACCACCACACCCACCACCACTACATCCACCACCACATCCACTACAACCACCACCCCATCCACCACTACCACCACCACCGCTTCGACCACCACCACCGCATCCACCATCACCACATCCACCGCATCCACCACCACGACATCCGCCGCATCCACCACCACCACATCCACCACCACATCCACCATCACATCCACATCCACCATCACCTCCACATCCACCATCACCTCCACATCCACCATGATATCCACCGCCAAATCCACCACCACCACTGCCACATCCACCACCACCACCGCCACATCCACCACCGCCACATCCACCACCGCCACATCCACCACTACATCCACCATCACCACCACATCCACCATCACATCCACCACCACCACCACATCCAACATCACCACATCCACCGCATCCACCACCACCACATCCACCGCATCCACCACCACATCCACCACAACATCCACCATCACCACCACATCCACCATCACATCCACCACCACCACCACATCCACCACCACATCCACCATCACTCCACATCCACCACCACCACCACATCCACCATCACCTCCACATCCACCATCACCTCCACATCCACCATGATATCCACCCCCAAATCCACCACCACCACTGCCACATCCACCACCACCACCGCCACATCCACCACCGCCACATCCACCACTGCCACATCCACCACCACATCCACCATCACCACCACATCCACCATCACATCCACCACCACCACCACATCCACCACCACATCCACCATCACCTCCACATCCACCATGACATCCACCAAAACCACTACCCCATCCACCACCACCACCGCATCCACCACCACCACATCCACCGCATCCACCACTACTGCATCCACCAGATCCACCACCACATCCACCATCACCACCACATCCACCATCACATCCACCACCACCCCCACATCCACCATCATATTAATCATCACCTCCACATCCACCATGACACCCACCGCCACATCCACCACCACCACATCCACCACATCCACCACCACTGCATCCACCACCACTGCATCCACCACCACCACCACACCCACCACCACTACATCCACCACCACATCCACTACAACCAGTACCCCATCCACCACTACCACTACCACCGCATCCACTACCACATCCACCATCACCACCACATCCACCATCACCACCACATCCACCACCACATCCATTATCACCTCCACATCCACCACCACATCCACCGCCACATCCACCAACACATCCACCACATCCACCACCACCACATCCACCACCACCACATCCACCACCACCGCATCCACCACCACCACATCCACCACCACCACCACCACATCCACCGCGTCCACCACCACCACCACATCCACCACCACATCCACCACCACATCCACCACTTCCACCACCACCTCATCCACCACCACCACATCCACCACCACCACATCCACCACCACATCCACCACCACCACATCCACCACCACATCCACCACCTCATCCACCACCGCATCCACCACCACCAAATCCACCACACCCACCACCATCACTCCCACCACCACATCCACCACCACATCCACCACCACTTTCACCCCCTCCACAACCACCACATCCACCACATCACCAACACATCCACCACCTCCACCACCACCACATCCACCACCACCACCACATCCACCACCACATCCACCTCCTCATCCACCACCATCACCACCACATCCACCATCACCACCACCACCACATCCACCACCACATCCACCACTACCATATCCCCCAGATCCACCACTACCACATCTATATGTGTGTGTGTGGCTCTGTGTGTGTGTAGGTGCAAATGCAATGTTCTTGGATTTTCGTCACAATAAAATACACTGAACTTAATCTTCACAAAAGTTATTTACAAACGTTTAAGCTATTGCCATTATAAATTACATTTACTTTTATTTAAGTATTAATTATTTACAAATTTAAAAACCATTGTTATTTGTAATATCAAGACATCTAAGTCACGTAAATACAACACAGATTGCATTACAAATGCTATAGGTGTCACGTTTGCAAAAGTTAAAACTATTGACATTGTAACTGACAAAGCTATTAATTTTGCTACTTTCAAAACCAACACATAAATTAAAAAAAAGTGTCATTTACAATACCAATAGCTCAAACTTTCCTAATGCGAGACCTATTGCATTTCCAATGCTTGTTAGTCAGTGTTGTCTTTTGAACAGCAACTTCATTGGGAGTTGTAGGAGAGTAGGGTCTGCTATCCTATGGTCACCCCAATTTTTGCTTTTTGCTTCACTGGTTTTCGACTTACTGAGGCTGTGGGCCTGCTAATCAGACCCCCAGCCTGCTGTTCTCTCTCTGAATTTATAATACATGTGCTATAGGTGCATACCCCAATTGGAAATGGACTCCTTGTAAGCCCCTGTACCATGCACTATAGGTGCTCAGGGCATAGGTGCCACCAAGGCCTACCAGGGGCTGTAGCATAGCTTTTGCCACCCCTGGCTGGTTCTTAAATTGACACAACTGGCTGATCACTCAGCTGGGGCAAGTGGGTGTAATCACCCCTTGCTTAGATATAGTATACCTATATCTAAACCTATATCTGGACACATATAAACCTGTAAGCCACTCCTATGGAAGGCCTCATCAATCCTGGAGGCAGAGTGCGTGGTTTTATGTGAGATGGAGCTCTGGCCTGAGCTGAGCCTGTCTGCAGCTGTCGGGAACAACTCCCTTAGCTGATCCAGGATAATGCCATACCATATACTCTTAAGCGCCTTATAATCCTCGCGGTTATATAGCAACTTTGGTTTGGCTTTATCAAAACATGTCATGTAAGGTGTCATACGATTTTGAATACTACCCCTCGCCAGTTCTGGCGACGGGGGTAGCATTCCACCCTTCTAGAGGGATAAGACATGTTACTTTACTGAAACGCGGTTGATTTAAAATGAGCCTCAGATCCACAAAATGGATGCCTCTGCCACAGACACGGGTCTGGCCTCCTGCTGCTGACTGAAACTCAGCAAATGGTGGCCTGGACAAAGGGTTTCCTGTCGCAGGGCGGTGTCAAACCACCCCAGACAGGAGATAGTGGATTGTAGCAGGGAGGTTTCAAAGAAACCAGACACTGCCTGGGGAGCACAAGGCTGCCCCTTGCATAATCCGGCCAAACCGGTTCTGGGGCATCCCAGCCCCAGTCCCAGCGTGGCCTGGATCAAAGGAAAGGGGTGTAACCACCCCCTTCCTGGGTCCCACCCATAGGAGGGGACCTAGCAGGATGTCCAGCCCACCAGATTCGAATAAGAGTGGGAGCAGTGCCAATGCAACTCAGATCATCCTGAAGAAACATAAGAAACGAATTCTGGACCCTTCGACATTCTTCTCAACATAGAAGACTGAAGAATCTCCCTTGTCGTCAAGGAGTGACCACCCTGTGCATACAGGCACCATCCAGCCCTCGACCCTTGCTTTGTTGCAGTTCCTGCCGGAACTCGAGTGACAGAGATCAACGAGATCAAGCTTGCCTGCCTTCTCCCAGCCCGATCCACAGTTCCTGCAGAGCTGAGAGCAGTGGAGGTGACCGGAAGCGTGGGGCACGCCATCTTGAAAAGGCCACGAGACGCTGACCGTGCAGCCCACGAGTGACCCTCGAAGCTGTACACCGGGGTTTGAGAAGCCCCCACCCCGAGCTACACTTGCACCAAAGCTATCCCCTCCACACTCGACGAGTGCTGCGTGGGGCCCTTCTGCTTGTGTTGGCTCGACGCGTTGACCCTGTCACTTGCCAGCTGGCTTGTGGCCCCTGTGCCGATGAAAACTTGAATACGACTTGCTTTTATGGTTGCTCCAGATCTGCACCCGCTCCTGTGAAAAGGAGCCCCCACTCTGACCCTCCTGGTTTGAGTGAGAAGCAATCTCCCGGTTCCGCGTGGATTGCTTTTGCCAAGTGCTGTTTGCTGTAATCTTGAAGCCGACGGTGCTGACGGCGAGAGCCTGCGTGGGACAGATCGTGACCTGCTCCTAGACGTCGCAGATGCCCCAGAGTCCACGTGACAGCGGAGAGAAGCCTCTCGACAACCATCTGATTGCGCCCGACTTTGCCTGGTTCCGTCCTGGTTCCATCCTGGTCACTGCTGAGTGACCCAGACTCTGTCCCCTCTGCTTTCAGATACATGTCGACTTCGATCCACCCTTGGATCACACCGGACACTTCTGCTTCCCATCGCCTGCAGCTTCTTCAGCTCAAAGCACCAAGAGCCTGCGTTTCAAAACCCGACGCCACTTCGACCCTGTGCACCCAATTCCTGTGGGTGAGGTAACATTGCAACGCCGGTGTTCCCACACTGGTCCACACCTCTAGGGTCTGTGTCTTAAGTTTTGTTCCTCTAGGTTCAGCGGAAGTATCTTTAAACTCACTTTGTGTAACTTTTACGCACCATTGACATGGCATTGGTGCAAGCCGCACTTTCCGTGCTGCTCCCGAATTCCGTGGGCTACTCCCGACTTCAGCATTGCTAGTCCTGACTGCTCCCAGCGATTCTCTAGGCCCTAGGCCTAACCACTGTTCAATTGGTATCTCTTATACCAATTTTTTAGTATATGGTTTGAGTGGCCACCCGCCCTCATCCAAAATTGTGCAACTTTGTATGTTATACTGTGCTTTTGATTTAACGCTTGTACCCCTTTCCTCATAAAGAGTACTGGGGATTAATTTAGAAATAAATACATATATTTTTATAATATATACTTGTGTGGTGTCCTTTCATTTGATTACAGGATTGTATGTGGTAAAACAGCTCGCTTAACACGACCTCTTAAGTTAAGCCTTTAAGGCTGCTTAGTCCATGCTACCACTAGGATAGCTTGTCTAACAAGGTTGACTTACAACCAGACATCTTTGGGGTTTGTTTGGACTGATACCAAGTGGTTCCAGAATTGGAAACACTACATATCAGGCCAACTTCTCACATTGGTGTGCAGCGGTGCGGATTTGAGCTTGTGTTTGTTTTACCATTGCAATCGTTATATCAAATTGAAAGATCACATCAAGTACCTTAGGTACATATAAATCAAAAGCTTAGCATATTAAGTTCTACTGAACTTAGTAGTTGTAGATTAAAGGGATTAGCACACCCTGACTACAACTCACTAGCAAGGTACAGTAGGAAAACACTTAGTGTAGGTAAGTGCACCACTTACACCTCACTTGCAGTCATGTCTGACACAGGAGCAGCCTCAGAGTCTACCCCTGTGATAGTTGACCCCATCAAGGCAACTTCCAGATATGACAACCTTAGCTACAAAGACTTGGGTGCCTTGTGCACAGCAAGGGGGCTAAAAAGGGTAGAAACCCTACCATCCCTTTCCTGATAGCCATCCTGAGAAAGGATGACTTAGATAAGGTGAGTCAGACTTCCTTAGAGTCAGGAGAAGGACAGAACTCCCCTGAGAATGAGGATCTTCCAGAAGATGAGGAGGAGGAAGAGGAAGAGGAAGGCTCAGATGTAGAAGAGCCTGAAGATCAGGATCAGAGGGTGACCCAGGTACAGGTTGGCAGGCTTAACCAGGCCAATCTAGACCTACATGGGGGTGGAGAGGGCCAGCACCTCCCCAGATCCCATAGCCTAATTCTCCCAGGCAACAGGAGGGTGAGATCTCCATCAGGGGACTCTCATGTTTCTAGTGTCTCAAGAGAATCTCAAAGGGGAATGACTTCCCCCCAGAGGAAAGCGCATAGGGCCAGGATGAGGGCTGTCCAACTTCAGATAGAGAGGGAGGAGGTAGTCTTGGCACAAGCTAAACTTGCTTTAGCAAGAGAAAGAACATTGTGTGGCTTAGATGCCACTGGTGGCAGCAAAATTCCTAAAGACAAAGACAGGGCCTATGATAATAGAAACCTGACAAAAATGGTGCCCCCCTACAAGGAAGGGGGTGACATCCACAAATGGATGACTGCTCCAGAGAGGGCCTGCATGGTACAGCAGGTCCCTGAGGATCAGTGGGCAGCAATTTTATGGTACTCCTTTTCTGAGAAAGGGAGGGATAGGCTCCTCAATGTTAGATCTGAGGATGCCAAAAACTACTCTGTCCTGAAGAGTGCTCTTATTGAAGGGTTTGGCCTAACCACTGAGCATTACAGGTTGTTGTTCAGAGACACCCAAAAAGCACAGACTCAGGACTGGACTGATTTTGTTGATTGTGCCACTAAGGCTCTGGAGGGTTGGCTGCAGGGAAGTAAAGTCTCAGACTATACAGGATTGTACAATCTTATAATGAGAGAGCAGATCCTTAATAACTGTCAGAACAAGCTGTTGCATCAATACCTTATTGACTCTGATCTGACCTCTCCCCAAGAATTGGGAAAGAAGGCAGACAAATGGGTCAGAACAAGGATTAAGCAGAAACCCCAGAACCATGGTGACCAGAAGAAAACAGACCAGAAGGGTGGGAATCAGAAAGATAAAGAAAAGGACCAGAAGTCTTCAGGCCCCCAAACTAGTAATAAGGAGGGGGGTTCCCAAAATGACAAAAAGAAAAAGAAGAATGATGGCCCAAAGAAACCTTGGTGTAATACCTGCAAATCAGTTTCACACTGGGGCAGTGAATGCACTAAGAAAAATCCAGTTCCTGCCACTGCAGCTCCTAAAGCAACTGCACCCCCTAGTACAGTCAGCAGGGGTAGTGCACAACCTAAGGGGATAGTAGGGTTAACCTTGGGTACTGAGGTGGAATCTGGCCTAGTCAGAATCCCCACACAGGCAGTTCTCCTATATGATGTCGACTTATCTTTGACCACTCCAGTGAGCCCCAGTAGCCTGGGCAAATATAGGCAGACTCCCTTAATCAATGAGAAACTGGCTCAGGCCTACAGGGACACTTGTGCCAGTGTCACTATGGTGACACCAGACTTTGTGGACCCTGGACAGATTGTACTAGGTGAAAGTTACCTAGTGACAAATGCAAGCAACTCCACTACTTCACATAGTGTGGCTGTTGTGAACTTCTCCTGGGGAGGGGTAAATGGCCTAAAGAAAGTTGTTGTGAGTGCAGACCTCCCAGTAGACTGTCTGTTGGGCAATGATCTTGAAAGCTCAGTTTGGTCAGAAGTGGAGTACAGGACTCATGCAGAAATGCTAGGGATTTCAGCTCATGTCCTTGCAGTGACAAGGTCTCAGGCTAAGAAGTGCCTTCCTGAACCAGTGGTGGATCTTGAAACATTAGACCAACCACAACCCAAGAGAAGGAGCAAGAGGGTTAAGGCTGTGCCTTCCCACTTGCCCCAGGTTGAGGATCAGGTTTCACAGGAAACTGATTCTGCAGTCCAAGAGGAGACTGTCTCTGAGGAGCTTGAATCTGACCAGGTTGAGTTTCTGGGGACAGGGGGACCCTCAAGGGCATACCTGGGGCAGGCACAATTAGATTTCCCTTCACTTGAACCCCTCCGACAGCAAGCTGCTGCTGAGGCTGCAGGGAATGCTCAAGGTGCCCATAAAGTTTATTGGGATGAAGGACTCCTTTATTCAGAGGCTAGAGACCCCAAGCCTGGCACAACCAGGAGGTTGGTTATACCTTTGAAGTTTAGGGGTTTCCTTCTCACCTTGGCCCATGATATTCCCCTTGCAGGACACTTCGGCCAGAACAAGACTTGGGACAGGCTTGTTCCACACTTTCACTGGGCTCTCATGTCAGAAAATGTCAAGGAGTTGTGTCGCTCCTGTGTCACTTGCCAAGCCAGTGGTAAGTCAGGTGGCACAACAAAGGCCCCCCTGATACCACTACCTGTGGTGGGGGTACCCTTTGAAAGAGTTGGAATAGATATTGTGGGTCCCATGGATCCTCAAACAGCATCTGGGCACAGATTTATACTGGTGGTAGTGGATCATGCCACCAGGTACCCAGAGGCAATTCCCCTGAGGACCACCACAGCACCTGTGGTGGCAAAAGCCCTCATTGCAGTTTTCTCAAGAGTGGGCTTTCCAAAGGAGGTTCTTTCAGACAGAGGTACCAACTTTATGTATGGATACTTAAAAGCAATGTGGAAAGAGTGTGGAGTAAACTATAAGTTTACCACACCCTACCATCCACAGTGCAATGGGCTTGTTGAAAGGTTCAACAAGACCCTAAAGGGAATGATAAAAGGTTTACCAGAGAAGCTTAGGCGGAAATGGGACATCCTTTTACCCTGCTTGCTCTTTGCTTACAGAGAGGTCCCACAGAAGGGGGTTGGCTACAGCCCTTTTGAACTTTTGTTTGGCCACCCTGTGAGGGGTCCATTGTGTTTGGTGAAGGAAGGATGGGAGTTACCTCTCAAAAAGCCTAAGCTAGATATTGTGGACTATGTACTTGGTCTCCGCTCCAGGATGGCTGAGTATATGGAGAGAGCATCCAAAAACCTGGAGGCCAGTCAAGAATTACAGAAAGCTTGGCATGACCAAAAGGCTGTTCTGGTTGAGTTCCAGCCAGGGCAGAAGGTGTGGGTGTTGGACCCAGTGGGGCCAGCAGCTCTCCAGGACAAATGGACTGGACTCTACCCTATCATTGAGAAAAAGGGAGAAGTCATCTATGTGGTTGACTTTGGCACCCCTAGGAGCCCCCACATGGTGCTCCATGTAAACCGTTTGAAAGCATTTGTTGACAGGGAGGACATGAGTCTCCTCATGGCCACAGATGGGGAACAGGAGGAAGAGAGTGACCCTCTCCCAGACCTGCTTTCCCAGAACCCTGATGATGGTTCAGTTGATGGAGTAGCCTTGGCAGGCAGCCTCACTGAGCAGCAACAGGTGTACTGCAGACAGGTGTTGCAGGCCCACAGGCATATGTTTTCACTCATACCCAGCCAGACTAATTGGTGCACCCATGAGGTGTACACTGGTGACAGTCTGCCTGTGAAGAATAAGATCTACAGGCAACCTGACCATGTCAGGGATTGTATAAAGGCTGAGGTGCTAAAGATGTTGGAGCTTGGAGTGATTGAGCCATCAGAGAGCCCATGGGCTAGCCCAGTAGTCCTTGTGCCAAAACCTCATACCAAAGATGGAAAGAGAGAAATTAGGTTTTGTGTGGACTACAGAGGTCTCAATGTTGTCACTAGGACAGATGCACATCCCATTCCAAGAGCAGATGAGCTCATTGATAAATTGGCTTCTGCCAAGTTTCTGAGCACATTTGATTTGACAGCTGGCTACTGGCAAAGCAGACTAGCTGAAGAGTCAAAAGCTAAAACAGCATTCTCTACCCCTAGTGGACATTATCAGTTTGTGGTAATGCCCTTTGGTTTGAAGAATGCACCTGCCACCTTCCAAAGGCTGGTGAACCAAGTCCTTGCTGGGTTGGATGACTTTTGCGCAGCATATCTAGATGATATTGCTGTCTTTAGCTCTACCTGGGAGGATCACCTGATCCACCTGAAGAAGGTTCTGGAGGCCCTGCAAAAGGCAGGCCTGACTATCAAGGCTACTAAGTGCCAGATAGGGCAGAGCAAGGTTGTGTACCTGGGCCACCTAGTAGGTGGGGGTCAGGTTCAACCACTGGAGAGCAAGATCCAGACCATACAGGACTGGGCTCCTCCAACTACCCAGACACAAGTCAGAGCCTTCTTGGGCCTGACTGGGTATTACAGAAAATTTGTAAAGAACTATGGGTCCATTGTGACACCATTGAATGACTTGACATCCAAGAAGATGCCCAAAAAGGTTCAGTGGACAGTTAGCTGTCAAAAGGCATTTGATGACCTGAAGAAGGCCATGTGCTCTGCACCTATCCTGAAGAGTCCTGACTACTCCAAACAGTTCATTGTACAGACAGATGCTTCTGAGTTGGGGGTGGGAGCTGTGCTTTCACAACTTAATCAAGAAGGTCAAGACCAGCCCATTGCTTTTATTAGCAGAAGGCTGACCCCCAGGGAGAAACGTTGGTCAGCTATTGAGAGAGAGGCCTTTGCTGTGGTTTGGGCCCTGAAGAAGTTGAGGCCATACTTGTTTGGTACTCACTTCCTAATTCAGACAGACCATAAGCCCCTCTTGTGGCTAAATCAGATGAAGGGTGAAAATCCCAAACTGCTCAGGTGGTCCATTTCCCTACAGGTGATGGACTTTACAGTGGAGCACCGCCCAGGGACTGACCATGGTAATGCAGATGGTCTCTCCAGGTACTTCCACTTAGAACATGAAGACTTATCTGGTCAAGGTTAAGTTTAATGTCCCTGCGTTTGGGGGGGGGGGGGTTGTGTAGGAGAGTAGGGTCTGCTATCCTATGGTCACCCCAATTTTTGCTTTTTGCTTCACTGGTTTTCGACTTACTGAGGCTGTGGGCCTGCTAATCAGACCCGCAGCCTGCTGTTCTCTCTCTAAATGTATAATACATGTGCTATAGGTGCATACCCCAATTGGAAATGGACTCCTTGTCAGCCCCTGTACCATGCACTATAGGTGCTCAGGGCATAGGTGCCACCAAGGCCTACCAGGGGCTGTAGTATAGCTTTTGCCACCCCTGGCTGGTTCTTAAATTGACACAACTGGCTGATCACTCAGCTGGGGCAAGTGGGTGTAATCACCCCTTGCTTAGATATAGTATACCTATATCTAAACCTATATCTGGACACATATAAACCTGGGAGCCACTCCTATGGAAGGCCTCATCAATTCTGGAGGCAGAGTGCGTGGTTTTATGTGAGATGGAGCTCTGGCATGAGCTGAGCCTGTCTGCAGCTGTCGGGAACAACCCCCTAAGCTGATCCAGGATAATGCCATACCATATACTCTTAAGCGCCTTATAATCCTCGCGGTTATATAGCAACTTTGGTTTGGCTTTATCAAAACATGTCGTGTAAGGTGTCATACGAATTGGAATACTACCCCCTCGCCAGTTCTGGCAACGGGGGTAGCATTCCACCCTTCTAGAGGGATAAGACATGTTACTTTACTGAAACGCGGTTGATTTAAAATGAGCCTCAGATCCACAAAATGGTTGCCTCTGCCACAGACACGGGTCTGGCCTCCTGCTGCTGACCGAAACTCAGCAAATGGTGGCCTGTACAAAGGGTTTCCTGTCGCAGGGCGGTGTCAAACCACCCCAGACAGGAGATAGTGGATTGTAGCAGGGAGGTTTCAAAGAAACCAGACACTGCCTGGGGAGCACAAGGCTGCCCCTTGCATAATCCGGCCAAACCGGTTCTGGGGCATCCCAGCCCCAGTCCCAGCGCGGCCTGGATCAAAGGAAAGGGGTGTAACCACCCCCTTCCTGGGTCCCACCCATAGGAGGGGACCTAGCAGGATATCCAGCCCACCAGATTCGAATAAGAGTGGGAGCAGTGCCAATGCAACTCAGATCATCCTGAAGAAACATAAGAAACGAATTCTGGACCCTTCGACATTCTACTCAACATAGAAGACTGAAGAATCTCCCTTGTGGTCAAGGAGTGACCACCCTGTGCATACAGGCACCATCCAGCCCTCGACCCTTGATTTGTTGCAGTTCCCGCCGGAACTCGAGCAACATAGATCAACGAGATTAAGCTTGCCTGCCTTCTCCCAGCCCGATCCACAGTCCCTGCAGAGCTGAGACCAGTGGAGGCGACCGGAAGCATGAGGCACGCCATCTTGAAAAGGCCACGAGACGCTGACCGTGCAGCCCACGAGTGACCCTCGAAGCTGTACACCGGGGTTTGAGAAGCCCCTACCCCGAGCTACACTTGCACCAAAGCTACCCCCTCCACACTCGACGAGTGCTGCGTGGGGCCCTTCTGCTTGTGTTGGCTCGATGCGTTGGCCCGGTCACTTGCCAGCTGGCTTGTGGCCCCTGTGCCGACGACAACTTGAATACGACTTGCTTTTCTGGTTGCTCCAGATCTGCTCCCGCTCCTGTGAAAAGGAGCCCCCACTCTGACCCTCCTGGTTTGAGTGAGAAGCAATCTCCCGGTTCCTCGTGGATTGCTTTTGCCAAGTGCTGTTTGCTGCAATCTTGAAGCCGACGGTGCTGACGGTGAGAGCCTGCATGGGACAGATTGTGACCTGCTCCTGGACGTCGCAGATGCCCCAGAGTCCACATGACAGCGGAGAGAAGCCTCTCAACAACCATCTGATTGCGCCCGACATTGCCTGGTTCCGTCCTGGTTCCATCCTGGTCACTGCTGAGTGACCCAGACTCCTTCCCCTCTGCTTTCAGATACATCTCGACTTCGATCCACCCTTGGATCACACAGGACACTTCTGCTTCCCATCGCCTGCAACTTCTTCAGCTCCAAGCACCAAGAGCCTGCGTGTCAAAACCCGACGCCACTTCGACCCTGTGCACCCACTTCCTGTGGGTGAGGTAACATTGCAACGCCGGTGTTCCTACACTGGTCCACACCTCTAGGGTCTGTGTCTTAAGTTTTGTTCCTCTAGGTTCAGCGGAAGTATCTTTAAACTCACTTTGTGTAACTTTTACGCACCATTGACATTGCATTGGTGCAAGCCGCACTTTCCGTGCTGCACCCGAATCCCGTGGGCTACTCCCGACTTCAGCATTGCTAGTCCTGACTGCTCCCAGCGATTCCCTAGGCCCTAGGCCTAACCACTGTTCAATTGGTATCTCTTATACCATTTTTTTAGTATATGGTTTGAGTGGCCACCCGCCCTCATCCAAAATTGTGCAACTTTGTATGTTATACTGTGCTTTTGATTTAACGCTTGTGCCCCTTTCCTCATAAAGAGTACTGGGGATTAATTTAGAAATAAATACATATATTTTTATAATATATACTTGTGTGGTGTCCTTTCATTTGATTACAGGATTGTATGTGGTAAAACAGCTCGCTTAACACGACCTCTTAAGTTAAGCCTTTAAGGCTGCTTAGTCCATGCTACCACTAGGATAGCTTGTCTAACAAGGTTGACTTACAACCAGACATCTTTGGGGTTTGTTTGGACTGATACCAAGTGGTTCCAGAATTGGAAACACTACATATCAGGCCAACTTCTCACAGGAGTGTATGATTTTCTTTGTTCTGCAGTCATCTATAACAGTTTACTACCGAAGTAAAAAAAAGTCACTTGCCAGTCGCCTTTGATAATCACCTTCTTTCCTAGTCACTTTCTTTTCTAAATGTATTCTTTAACTCATCTTTGAGAATGTATTTTGTAAAATGTGTTTCCGCCCGGTTTCGAACCGGGGACCTTTCGCGTGTGAGGCGAACGTGATAACCACTACACTACGGAAACTCACATAGTACAGGGCACGGGCCTTTTGTACATATTGCAGTCCAGCGCTCCTGGTATGTCCTGAAAAGTCCTGCTTTTAACTCTTAGCTTCAGAAGTCATTTGCAAATCTGTTATCGCTACGTGTATTCGCTGTCTTTCTTTGCAATCTGAGTTTTTGCTCCTGTCCTGCTACAGCAAAAAACTTACTAAGCCAATTTCTTCGTAAAAAACAAATATTTTATTCTGACTATTTATGATCAAGCTAACATTTCGCTAGGATTAGTAAGTGCACCGCTCACTTTCGGGGACACCTCGGCTCCGAGTCAGCCGGCGGCAGGTGCATGGGGGGTGTGGGGCTGACCGACCCTTCATGTTTCCAGCGCCCTGAGGCTTCTCAGCCGAGATCCGGGCGCTACAAACCCCGAGCCGGGCTGAGCCTCGGCTGCGGGGGGCAGAGCTTGGCTCAGTGGGATCTCTGGATCTTGTCTCCTTTGCTGTGAATCCCCCTCAGAACCTGGTTCTTCGTCTTCAGTTTTTTTGTTCAGTTTGAAAAACATGAGACCCCGAAACTGGAGGCAGCCAATGTGTGCAGGGGCTGTGAGGATTGACCGCACCCCGCAACTGTGCAGCCCTGAACCCCGCTCTACCGCGATCTGCCGCCCTGACTCAACTTTCCAGGAATGCTGCAAAGAAAAAAAGATTTCCCCCACAGAAACAAGATGATCTTTTTACACAGTATCCCGAGTGTTGGGTGTGGGGGAGTGAATTACGGAGCTGTGTCCAGAGCCGAGCCCACAGTCGAGGCTCTCGGTATTCAGGAGTCATCCTTAGAAACATCTCAGAACCCCACCAGCTCCCTGGACAGGAAGTCTTTTTAACGGCAAAGACGGAAATCCTAAGAGAATCAAACAAGCAGTCATTTTATCAGCTGGGAACCACGCCCCCTGTGCGCTGTTGTGGGAGTCAGGATGGCCGAGCTGTCTAAGGCGCTGCGTTCAGGTCGCAGTCTCCTCTGGAGGCGTGGGTTCGAATCCCACTTCTGACATCATCAGTTTTTGTGACCTGCAATTTTAGACTTGAATTCAGTGTTTTTTCCAAGCGCCGGCATTTCAGATAATGCAATGCATAACCTACTTTCGTAAATTAGCGCTAAATTCTCTTTTCCGTTGCTTGTTCTAAGTGCCAGCAGGGGGCTCTTGAAACAATAAATCACAGAATCATCTTCTTATCGACTTGAGAGACTGAAAAGTCAACAAGCATTTGCAATGCAATAGGTCTCGCATTATGAAAGTTTGAGCTATTGGTCTTGTAAATGACATTTTTTTTATTTATGTGTTGTTTTTGAAAATAGCTAAATGAATAGCTTTGTCATTTACAATGTCAATAGTTATAACTTTCGCAAATGTGACACCTATAGCATTTGTAATGCAACATGTTTTGTATTTACGTGACTTAGATGTATTGATATTTCATCTTAAGTTTACTGCATGCAAAGACCTTCAAAAAACACCCGCCCTCACCCGCTATCTATTAACCCTCAAGTACCGGACGCTAACTTCTACAAAAGCATAAAGAAACATATGGCTCACTGACCATCTGACAGCCGGAAGACATCATTTAAGGGCACTTAAAGGTGCTAAAAACAAACGTATTTATAAGTAACTAAACATTTCCATTACACACCAATAGCTCTAACTCTAAAAAAAGCGAGACCAATTGCATTTCCAATGCTTGTTTATCTTGGTTGTATTGGGCCCAGCGCGCCCTTGCCTGCCCTCGGCACTTTAGTACAGAGATGTTCAATGCCAGGTTCACACTCTTGTGGGCACTGTAGATGGATGGAAGCGAGGGCATGTTTTCTTGATTCCACTCCGTCTATCATTTCTTCTGTATCTGTCTGACTGGACAGGTAAAACCATATACCTTCAATTCGTTTAGCCCCTATATTGAATACAATTCAGAACATGATTTTTAGGTCTCGCCTCTCAATGCGCATGCGCATTGAGCAGTGCGAGACTATAGGGCTTTAACCAGGCTTAACCTAACTGGCGATTTGGTGCTGTGCCCGTGCGGTTTTAGGTCAATGCGCAAGCGCATTGACCTAAAATGCGCATGCACTGCACCAAATCGCCCTCTGTTCCCTCAGCCGCACTCCTCCCACACCCCCGCCCCGCCCCCTCCCCTGCCTGCTGGGTCGCATTTCTCCTCCCCCCTCCCCACAGCAATGCCCTCCGTCTTGGCTCGCTAAACTACTCGCCGCCCCCTCCCGCTCTCCTTAATCCGCTCTCCCTCCTCCCACACCCCCGCTCCGCCCCCTCCCCTGCCTGCCGTGTCACTTTTAAATCTGTATTTTCCCCGAGACACGGCCGGCTGGCCATACTTTCACTTTCACGGCCGGCAGCCGCAGGCAGTGTCTACTTTTTAAAAAAACTTTAAACACAACTCCAGGTGAATGGGTGTGGCTGAACAGTCCCCACACTCCCGCTCTGCCCCCTCCCCTGCCTGCCGTGTCGCATTTCTCCTCCCCCCTCCCCACAGCAATGCCCTCCATCTTGGCTCGCTAAACTACTCGCTGCCTCCTCCTGCTCCCCTTAATCCGCTCTCCCTCCTCCCACCCCCCGCTCCACCCCCTCCCCTGCCTGCCGTGTCACTTTTAAATCTGTATTTTCCCCGAGACACGGCGGGCCGGCCGGCCGTACTTTCACTATCACGGCCGGCAGCCGCAGGCCGTGTCTACTTTTAAAAAAAACTTTAAACACAACTCCGGGTGAATGGGTGTTGCTGAACAGTCCTCAGATCAGCATGTTGTGGTTCCTGCTGTAATTGTAGTTACGGGAAGGTTCAATATCAGGAGCATGGCGAGGAGACAAGGCTGTGGCTGGGGTAACCTCAGCACTGCAAATGTCTTCTGAAGCACTTTCCCAGAGGATATTAAACAGCCTCTGCTCACCACTCTGCCCGAATGCAGAAAAAACGGACGGCTACTCAAAGGGAAACAGGATGGGAACAAAATTGACATAAAGGAAAATATTGCACATTTAACTTCGGCAAAGATACATTTGCTGTTCCCACTCTTCCCCGCCCTCCTGCTCCCTGCACAGATGTTAAACAGATAATTAAGGAAGCAGTGCACCTTATTTTTGTTACAGTAAGCAGTAATAGATGGCCACTTGCTTTCCTCGTGCGAGCATAAGGTTGAGCCGAGTGGCCGCGCGCCGAATGTGACAGAAGCCTCCTCCTCCTCCTCGAGTACAGCTTTTCGTCTAATGATACCGGACATCAATGTGTTCTCATCCCAATTTGCAGACTCCGCACAACACTCATGCACATCCACCGCCACATCCACTGCCACATCCACCACCACATCCACCACACCCACCACCACCACATCCACCACACCCACCACCACTACATACACCACCACATCCACCACAACCACCACCCCATCCACCACCGCATCCACCACCACCACCGCATCCACCATCACCACATCCACCATCACCACCACATCCACCATCACACCCACCACCACCACCACATCCACCATCACATCCACATCCACCATGACATCCACCGCCACATCCACCACCACATCCACCACAACCACCACCCCATCCACCACCGCATTCACCACCACCACCGCATCCACCATCACCACATCCACCGCATCCACCACCACCACATCTACCATCACCATCACATCCACCATCACCACCACCACATCCACCACC
Source organism: Lissotriton vulgaris (assembly GCF_964263255.1). Lineage (NCBI taxonomy): Eukaryota > Metazoa > Chordata > Amphibia > Caudata > Salamandridae > Lissotriton > Lissotriton vulgaris. Next base: position 237,184,770 of record NC_141685.1, read on the forward strand.
ATATCCACCATCACCTCCACAACCACCATGACATCCGCCACCACATCCACCACAACCACCACATCCACCACCACCACCACCACCTCATCCACCACTACCGCATCCACCACCACCACACATCCACCGCATCCACCACCACCGCATCCTCCGCATCCACCAGCACATACACCATCACCACCACATCCACCACCACCACCACATCCACCACCACATCCACCATCACCTCCACATCCACCATGACATCTACCGCCACATCCACAACCACATCCACCACCACCACATCCACCACATCCACCACGACCGCATCCACCACCACCACATCCACCACCACCACCACACCCACCACCACGACATCCATCACCACATCCACTACAACCACCACCCCATCCACCACATCCACCACTACCACCACCACCGCATCCACCACCACCACCGCATCCACCATCACCACATCCTCCGCTTCCACCACCACCGCATCCACCACCACATCCACCACCACATCCACCATCACCACCACATCCACCATCACATCCACCACCACCACATCCACCACCACATCCACCATCACCTCCACATCCACCAAGACATCCACCACGTCATCCACCACATCCACTACCACCACATCCACCACCACCACATCCACCACCACATCCACCACCACCACCACCACCACATCCACAACCACTTCCACCACCACCGCATCCACCACCACCACATCCACCACCACATCCACCGCATCCACCACCACTACCACATCCACCACTTCCAACACCACCTCATCCACCACCACCACCTCCACCACCACCTCCACCACCACCACCACATCCACCACCGCATCCACCACCACTGCATCCACCACCACATCCACCACCTCATCCACCACCGCATCCACCACCACCACATCCACCACACCCACCACCATCACTTCCACCACCACATCCACCACCACTTTCACCATTTCCACAACCACTACATCCACCACCACCACCTCCACCACATCACCACCACATCCACCACCACCACCATATCCACCACCACCACCACATCCACCACCACATCCACCCCCTCATCCACCACCATCACCACCACATCCACCATCACCACCACCACCACATCCACCACCACCATATCCCCCAGATCCACATCTATATGTGTGTGTGTGTGGCTCTGTGTGTGTGTAGGTGCACCCACCACCACCACATCCACCACACCCACCACCACTACATCCACCACCACATCCACCACAACCACCACCCCATCCACCACCACCACTGCATCCACCACCACCACATCCACCGCATCCTCCACCACATCCACCACCACATCCACCATCACCACCACATCCACCATCACATCCACCACCACCACATCCACCACCACCACATCCACCACCACCACCACCACATCCACCACCACATCCACCATCACCTCCACATCCACCATGACATCCACCACCACATCCACCACAACCACCACCCCATCCACCACCACCACCACCACCGCATCCACCACCACCACCGCATCCACCACCACCACATCCACCGCATCCACCACCACCGGATCCACTGCATCCACCACCACATCCACTATCACCACCATATCCACCATCACATCCACCACCACCACCACATCCACCATCACACCCACCACCACCACCACATCCACCATCACATCCACATCCACCATGACATCCACCGCCACATCCACCACCACATCCACCACAACCACCACCCCATCCACCACCGCATTCACCACCACCACCGCATCCACCATCACCACATGCACCGCATCCACCACCACCACATCTACCATCACCATCACATCCACCATCACCACCACCACATCCACCACCATATCCACCATCACCTCCACAACCACCATGACATCCGCCACCACATCCACCACAACCACCACATCCACCACCACCACCTCATCCACCACTACCGCATCCACCACCACCACCACATCCACCGCATCCACCACCACCGCATCCTCCGCATCCACCACCACATACACCATCACCACCACATCCACCACCACCACCACATCCACCACCACATCCACCATCACCTCCACATCCACCATGACATCTACCGCCACATCCACAACCACATCCACCACCACCACATCCACCACATCCACCACGACCGCATCCACCACCACCACATCCACCACCACCACCACACCCACCACCACGACATCCATCACCACATCCACTACAACCACCACCCCATCCACCACATCCACCACTACCACCACCACCGCATCCACCACCACCACCGCATCCACCATCACCACATCCACCGCTTCCACCACCACATCCACCACCACATCCACCATCACCACAACATCCACCATCACATCCACCACCACCACATCCACCACCACATCCACCATCACCTCCACATCCACCAAGACATCCACCACCACATCCACCACCACATCCACCACATCCACTACCACCACATCCACCACCACCACATCCACCACCACATCCACCACCACCACCACATCCACAACCACTTCCACCACCACCGCATCCACCACCACCACATCCACCACCACATCCACTGCATCGACCACCACTACCACATCCACCACTTCCAACACCACCTCATCCACCACCACCACCACATCCACCACCGCATCCACCACCACTGCATCCACCACCACATCCACCACCTCATCCACCACCGCATCCACCACCACCACATCCACCACACCCACCACCATCACTTCCACCACCACATCCACCACCACTTTCACCATTTCCACAACCACTACATCCACCACCACCACCTCCACCACATCACCACCACATCCACCACCACCACCATATCCACCACCACCACAACATCCACCACCACATCCACCCCCTCATCCACCACCATCACCACCACATCCACCATCACCACCACATCCACCATCACCACCACCACCACATCCACCACCACCATATCCCCCAGATCCACATCTATATGTGTGTGTGTGTGGCTCTGTGTGTGTGTAGGTGCACCCACCACCACCACATCCACCACACCCACCACCACTACATCCACCACCACATCCACCACAACCACCACCCCATCCACCACCACCACTGCATCCACCACCACCACATCCACTGCATCCACCACCACATCCACCATCACCACCACATCCACCATCACATCCACAACCACCACATCCACCACCACCACATCCACCACCACCACCACCACATCCACCACCACCACCACCACATCCACCACCACATCCACCATCACCTCCACATCCACCATGACATCCACCACCACATCCACCACAACCACCACCCCATCCACCACCACCACCACCACCGCATCCACCACCACCACCGCATCCACCACCACCACATCCACCGCATCCACCACCACCGCATCCACTGCATCCACCACCACATCCACTATCACCACCATATCAACCATCACATCCACCACCACCACCACATCCACCATCACATCCACCATCACCTCCACATCCACCATCACATCCACCGCCACATCCACCACCACATCCACCACATCCACCACCACCACATCCACCACCACCGCATCCACCACCACCACACCCACCACCACTACATCCACCACCACATCCACTACAACCACCACCCCATCCACCACTACCACCACCACCGCATCCACCACCACCACCGCATCCACCATCACTACATCCACCGCATCCACCACCACCACATCCACTGCATCCACCACCACATCCACCACCTCATTCACCATCACCACCACATCCACCACCACCACCACATCTACCACCACATCCACCATCACCTCCACATCCACTTTGACATCCATCACCACATCCACCACCACATCCTCCACCACCACATCCACCACATCCACCACCACTGCATCCACCAGCACCACATCCACTACCACCACCACACCCACCACCACCACATCCACCATCACCACCACATCCACCACAACCACCACCCCATCCACCACCGCATCCACCACCACCACCGCATCCACCACCACCACATCCACCGCTTCCACCACCACCACATCCACCGCATCCACCACCACCGCATACAACTCATCCACCACCACATCCACCATCACCACCACATCCACCATCACATCCACCACCACCACCACATCCACCATGACATCCACTGCCACATCCACCACCACATCCACCACATACACTACCACCACATCCACCACCACCGCATCCACCACCAGCACCACACCCACCACCACTATATCCAACACCACATCCACTACAACCACCACCCCAGCCACCACTACCACCACCACCGCATCGACCACCAGCACCGCATCTACCTTCACCACATCCACCGCATCCACCACCACCACATCCACTGCATCCACCACCACATCCACCAGATCCACCACATCCACCACCACCGCATCCACCAACACCGCATCCTCCACCACCACCACACCCACCACCACTACATCCACCACCACATCCACCACAACAACTACCCCATCCACCACCACCCCGCATCAACCGCATCCACCATCACCACATCCACCGCATCCACCACCACCGCATCCACCACCACATCCACCATCACCACCGCATCCACCACCACCACATCTACCATCACATCTACCATCACATCCACCATCACCTCCACATCCACCATGACATCCACCGCCACATTCACCACCGCATCCACCACCACCACATCCACCACCACCGCATCCACCACCACCACCACACCCACCACCACTACATCCACCACCACATCCACCACAGCCACTATCCCATCCACCACCACCACCGCATCCACCATCAACACATCCACCGCATCTACCACCACCGCATCCACCACCACATCCACCATCACCACTGCATCCACCACCACCACCATAACATCCACCATCACATCCACCATCACCTCCACATCCACCATGACATCCACCGCCACATCCACCACCACATCCACCACCACCACATCCACCACCACCACATCCACCACATCCACCACCACCGCATCCACCACCACCGCATCCACCTCCACCACCACACCCGACACCACTACATCCACCACCACATTCACTACAACCACCACTACCACCACGTCCGCATCCACCATCACCACATCCACCACCACCACATTTACCGCATCCACCACCACATCCACCACCACATCCACCATCACTACCACATCCACCATCACATCCACCACCACCACATCCACCACCACCACCACCGCATCCACCACCGCATCCACCACCACCACATCCACCGCATCCACCACCACCACATCCACTGCATCCACCACCACATCCACCATCACCACCACATCCACCATCACATCCACCATCACATCCACCACCACATCCACCACCACATCCACCACATCCACCATCACCACCACATCCACCATCACATCCACCACCACCACCACATCCACCATGACATCCACCGCCACATCCACCACCACATCCATGACCACCACATCCACCACCACCACATCCACCACCACCACCACATCCACCACATCCACCAGCACCACATCCACCAGCACCACATCCACCACCACCACCACACCCACCACCACTACATCCACCACCACATCCACCGCCACCACAGCATCCACCATCACCACATCCACCGCATCCACCACAACCGCATCCACCACCACATCCACCATCACCACCACATCCACCATCACCACCACATCCACCACCACATCCACCATCACCTCCACATCCACCATGACATCCACCGCCACATCCACCACCACATCCACCACCACCACATCCACCACATTCACCACCACCGCATCCACCTCCACCACTACATCCAGCACCACAACCACTACAACCACCACTACCACCACCACCGCATCCACCACCACCGCATCCACCATCACCACATCCACCGCATCCACCACCACCACATCCACCACCACATCCACCACTACATCCACCATCACCACCACATCCACCACAACCACCTACCCATCCACCACCGCATCCACCACCACCACCGCACCCACCACCATCAGATCCACCGCATTCTCCACCACCACATTTACCGCATCCACCACCACCGCATCCACTGCATCCACCACCACATCAACCATCACCACCACATCCACCATCACATCCACCACCACCACCACATCCACCATGACATCCTCCGCCACATCCACCACCACATCCACCACATCCACCACCACCACATCCACCTCATACACCACCACCACATCCACCACCACCACATCCACCACCAACACCACACCCACCACCACTAAATCCACCACCACATCCACTACAACCACCACCCCATCCACCACTACCACCACCACAGCATCGACCACCACTACCGCATCCACCATCACCACATCCACCGCATCCACCACCACCACATCCACCGCATCCACCATCACATCCACATCCACCATCACATCCACCACCACCACCACATCCACCACCACATCCACCATCACCTCCACATCCACCATCACCTCCACATCCACCATCATATCCACCGCCAAATCCACCACCACCACCGCCACATCCACCACCACCACCGCCACATCCACCACCGCCACATCCACCACCGCCACATCCACCACCACATCCACCATCAACACCACATCCACCATCACATCCACCACCACCACCACACCCACCATCACCACATCTACTGCATCCACCACCACCACCACATCCACCACATCCACCACCACATCCACCACAACATCCACCATCACCACCACATTGACCACCACCACCACATCCACCACCACATCCACCATCACCTCCACATCCACCATCACCTCCACATCCACCATGACATCCACCATGACATCCACCATCACCTCCACATCCACCATCACATCCACCGCCACATCCACCGTCACATCCACCACATCCACCACCACCACATCCACCACCACCGCATCCACCACCACCACACCCACCACCACTACATCCACCACCACATCCACTACAACCACCACCCCATCCACCACTACCACCACCACTGCATCCACCACCACCACCGCATCCACCATCACTACATCCACCTCATCCACCACCACCGCATCCACTGCATCCACCACCACATCCACCACCTCATTCACCATCACCACCACATCCACCACCACCACCACATCCACTTTGACATCCATCACCACATCCACCACCACATCCTCCACCACCACATCCACCACATCCACCACCACTGCATCCACCAGCACCACATCCACCACCACCACCACACCCACCACCACTACATCCACCACCACATCCACCCCAACCACCACCCCATCCTCCACAACCACCACATCCACCGCCACCACAGCATTCACCATCACCACATCCACCGCATCCACCACCACTGCATCCACCACCACATCCACCATCACCCCCACATCCACCACCACATCCACCACCACATCCACCATCACCTCCACATCCACCATGACATCCACCGCCACATCCACCACCACATCCACCACATCCACCACCACCGCATCCACCACCACTGCATCCACCTCCACCACCACACCCACCACCACTTCATCCACCACCACATCCACTACAACCACCACTACCACCACCACCGCATCCACCACCACCGCATCCACCCTCACCACATCCACTGCATCCACCACCACCACATCCACCGCATACACCACCACATCCACCATCACTACCACATCCACCACAACCACCACCCCATCCACCACCGCATCCACCACCACCACCGCATCCATCACCACCACATCCACCGCATCCACCGCCACCACATCCACGGCATCCACCACCACTGCATCCAACTCATCCACCACCACATCCACCGTCACCACCACATCCACCATCACATCCACCACCACCACCACATCCACCATGACATCCACTGCCACATCCACCACATACACTACCACCGCATCCACCACCACCGCATCCACCACCAGCACCACACCCACCACCACTATATCCACCACCACATCCACTACAACCACCACCCCAGCCACCACTACCACCACCACCGCATCGACCACCAGCACCGCATCCACTATCACCACATCCACCGCATCCACCACCACCACATCCACTGCATCCACCACCACATCCACCACATCCACCACATCCACCACCACCGCATCCACCACCACCGCACCCACCACCACCACCACCACATCCACCACCACCACCACCACATCCACCACCACATCCACCATCACCTCCACATCCACCATGACATCCACCACCACATCCACCACAACCACCACCCCATCCACCACCACCACCACCACCACCGTATCCACCACCACCACCACCGCATCCACCACCACCACATCCACCGCATCCACCACCACCACCACCACCGCATCCACCACCACATCCACTATCACCACCATATCCACCATCACATCCACCACCACATCCACCATCACCTCCACATCCACCATCACATCCACCGCCACATCCACCACCACATCCACCACATCCACCACCACCACATCCACCACATCCACCACCACCGCATCCACCACCACCACACCCACCACCACTACATCCACCACCACATCCACTACAACCACCACCCCATCCACCACTACCACCACCACCGCATCCACCACCACCACCGCATCCACCATCACTACATCCACCGCATCCACCACCACCACATCCACTGCATCCACCACCACATCCACCACAACATCCACCATCACCACCACATCGACCACCACCACCACATCCACCACCACATCCACCATCACCTCCACATCCACCATCACCTCCACATCCACCATGACATCCACCATGACATCCACCATCACCTCCACATCCACCATCACATCCACCGCCACATCCACCACCACATCCACCACATCCACCACCACCACATCCACCACATCCACCACCACCGCATCCACCACCACCACACCCACCACCACTACATCCACCACCACATCCACTACAACCACCACCCAATCCACCACTACCACCACCACTGCATCCACCACCACCACTGCATCCACCATCACTACATCCACCGCATCCACCACCACCACATCCACTGCATCCACCACCACATCCACCACGTCATTCACCATCACCACCACATCCACCACCACCACCACATCTACCACCACATCCACCATCACCTCCACATCCACTTTGACATCCATCACCACATCCACCACCACATCCTCCACCACCACATCCACCACATCCACCACCACTGCATCCACCAAGACCACATCCACCACCACCACCAAACCCACCACCACTACATCCACCACCACATCCACCCCAACCACCACCCCATCCTCCACGACCACCACATCCACCGCCACCACAGCATTCACCATCACCACATCCACCGCATCCACCACCACTGCATCCACCACCACATCCACCATCACCCCCACATCCACCACCACATCCACCACCACATCCACCATCACCTCCACATCCACCATGACATCCACCGCCACATCCACCACCACATCCACCACATCCACCACCACCGCACCCACCACCACTGCATCCACCTCCACCACCACACCCACTACCACTTCATCCACCACCACATTCACTACAACCACCACCACCACATCCACCGCATCCACCACCACATCCACCATCACCACCACATCCACCACAACCACCACCCCATCCACCACCGCATCCACCACCACCACCGCATCCACCACCACCACATCCACCGCATCCACCACCACCACATCCACCGCATCCACCACCACCGCATCCAACTCATCCACCACCACATCCACCATCACCACCACATCCACCATCACATCCACCACCACCACCACATCCACCATGACATCCACTGCCACATCCACCACATACACTACCACCGCATCCACCACCACCGCATCCACCACCAGCACCACACCCACCACCACTATATCCACCACCACATCCACTACAACCACCACCCCAGCCACCACTACCACCACCACCGCATCGACCACCATCACCGCATCCACCATCACCACATCCACCGCATCCACCACCACCATATCCACTGCATCCACCACCACATCCACCACATCCACCACCACCGCATCCACCACCACCGCATCCACCACCACCACCACACCCACCACCACTACCTCCACCACCACATCCACCACAATCACTACCCCATCCACCACCACCCCCGCATCAACCGCATCCACCATCACCACATCCACCGCATCCACCACCACCGCATCCACCACCACATCCACCATCACCACCGCATTCACCACCACCACATATACCGTCACATCTACCATCACATCCACCATCACCTCCACATCCACCATGACATCCACCGCCACATTCACCACAGCATCCACCACCACCACATCCACCACCACCGCATCCACCACCACTGCATCCACCACCACCACCACACCCACCACCACTACATCCACCACCACATCCACCACAGCCACTATCCCATCCACCACCGCATCCACCGCATCCACCATCAACACATCCACAGCATCTACCACCACCGCATCCACCACCACATCCACCATCACCACCGCATCCACCACCACCACCATCACATCCACCATCACATCCACCGTCACCTCCACATCCACCATGACATCCACTGCCACATCCACCACCACATCCACCACCACCACATCCACCACCACCACATCCACCACATCCACCACCACCGCATCCACCACCACCGCATCCACCTCCACCACCACACCCACCACCACTACATCCACCACCACATTCACTACAACCACCACTACCACCACCACCGCATCCACCATCACCACATCCACCACCACCACATCTACCGCATCCACCACCACATCCACCACCACATCCACCATCACCACCACATCCACCATCACATCCACCACCACCACATCCACCACCACCACCACCACCGCATCTACCACCGTATCCACCACCACCACATCCACCGCATCCACCACCACCGCATCCACTGCATCCACCACCACATCCACCATCACCACCACATCCACCATCACATCCACCGCCACATCCACCGCCACATCCACCACCACATCCACCATCACCACCACATCCACCATCACATCCACCACCACCACCACATTCACCATGACATCCACCGCCACATCCACCACCACATCCACGACCACCACATCCACCACATCCACCACCACTACATCCACCACCACCACATCCACCAGCACCACATCCACCAGCACCGCATCCACCACCACCACCACACCCACCACCACTACATCCACCACCACATCCACCGCCACAACAGTATCCACCATCACCACATCCACTGCATCCACCACAACCGCATCCACCACCACATCCACCATCACCACCACATCCACCACCACCACCACATCCACCACCACATCCACCATCACCTCCACATCCACCATGACATCCACTGCCACATCCACCACCACATCCACCACCACCACATCCACCACATCCACCACCACCGCATCCACCACCACCGCATCCACCTCCACCACTACATCCACCACCACATCCACTACAACCACCACTACCACCGCATCCACCATCACCGCATCCACCATCACCACATCCACCGCATCCACCACCACCACATCCACCGCATCCACCACCACATGCACCACCACATCCACCATCACCACCACATCCACCACAACCACCAACCCATCCACCACCGCATCCACCACCACCACAGCACCCACCACCACCAGATCCACCGCATCCTCTTCCACCACATTTACCGCATCCACCACCACCGCATCCACTGCATCCACCACCACATCAACCATCACCACCACATCCACCATCACATCCACCACCACCACCACATCCACCATGACATCCTCCGCCACATCCACCACCACATCCACCACATCCACCACCACCACATCCACCTCATACACCACCACCGCATCCACCACCACCACCACACCCACCACCACTACATCCACCACCACATCCACTACAACCACCACCCCATCCACCCCTACCACCACCACCGCATCGACCACCACTACCGCATCCACCATCACCACATCCACCGCATCCACCACCACCACATCCACCGCATCCACCACCACATCCACCATCACATCCACATCCACCATCACATCCACATCCACCATCACATCCACCACCACCACCACATCCACCACCACATCCACCATCACCTCCACATCCACCATGATATCCACCGCCAAATCCACCACCACCACCGCCACATCCACCACCGCCACATCCACCACCGCCACATCCACCACCGCCACATCCACCACCACATCCACCATCAACACCACATCCACCATCACATCCACCACCACCACCACATCCACCATCACCACATCCACCGCATCCACCACCACCACATCCACCACATCCACCACCACATCCACCACAACATCCACCATCACCACCACATCCACCATCACATCCACCACCACCACCACATCCGCCACCACATCCACCATCACCTCCACATCCACCATCACCTCCACATCCACCATGACATCCACCGCCACATCCACCACCACCACCGCCACATCCACCACCGCCACATCCACCACCGCCACATCCACCACCACATCCACCATCACCACCACATCCACCATCACCTCCACCACCACCACCAGATCCACCACCACATCCACTATCACCTCCACATCCACCATGACATCCACCAAAACCACTACCCCATCCACCACCACCACCGCATCCACCACCACCACATCCACCGCATCCACCACCACCGCATCCACCGCATCCACCACCCTATCCACCATCACCACCACATCCACCATCACATCCACCACCACCCCCACATCCACCATCACATTAATCATCACCTCCACATCCACCATGACATCCACCGCCACATCCACCACCACCACATCCACCACATCTACCAACACTGCATCCATCACCACCGCATCCACCACCACCACCACCACACCCACCACCACTACATCCACCACCACATCCACTACAACCACTACCCCATCCACCACTACCACCACCACCGCATCCACTACCACATCCACCATCACCACCACATCCACCATCACCACCACATCCCCCACCACATCCATTATCACCTCCACATCCACCACCACATCCACCGCCACATCCACCACCACATCCACCACATCCACCACCACCACATCCACCACCACCACATCCACCACCACCGCATCCACCACCGCACTATCCACCACCACCACCACATCCACCGCATCCACCACCACATCCACCACCACATCCACCACTTCCACCACCACCTCATCTACCACCACCACATCCACCACCACCACCACATCCACCACCGCATCCACCACCACCACACCTACCACCATCACTCCCACCACCACATCCACCACCACATCCACCACCACTTTCACCCCATCCACAACCACCACATCACTACCACATCCACCACCTCCACCACCACCACATCCACCACCACCACCACATCCACCACCACATCCACCCCCTCATCCACCACCATCACCACCACATCCACCATCACCACCACCACCACATCCACCACCACCATATCCCCCAGATCCACCACTACCACATCTATATGTGTGTGTGTGTGTGTGTGTGGCTCTGTGTGTGTGTAGGTGCAAATGCAATGTTCTTGGATTTTCGTCACAATAAGATACACTGAACTTAATCTTCACAAAAGTTATTTACAAGCATTTAAGCTATTGCCATTATAAATTACAATAACTTTTATTTAAGTATTAATTATTTACAAAATTAAAAACCATTGTTATTTGTAATATCAAGACATCTAAGTCACGTAAATACAACACAGATTGCATTACAAATGCTATAGGTGTCACATTTGCAAAAGTTAAAACTATTGACATTGTAAATGAGAAAGCTATTAATTTTGCTACTTTCAAAACCAACACATAAATAAAAAAAAAGTGTCATTTACAATACCAATAGCTCAAACTTTCCTAATGCGAGACCTATTGCATTTCCAATGCTTGTTAGTCAGTGTTGTCTTTTGAACAGCAAATTCATTGGGAGTGTATGATTTTCTCTGTTCTGCAGTCATTAATAACAGTTCACTACCGAAGTAAAAAAAAGTCACCTGCCAGTCGCCTTTGATAATCACCTTCTTTCCTAGTCACTTTCTTTTCTAAATATATTCTTTTACTCATCTTTGAGAATGTATTTTGTAAAATGTGTTTCCGCCCGGTTTCGAACCGGGGGCCTCTCGCGTGTGAGGCGAACGTGATAACCACTACACTACAGAAACTCACATAGAACATGGCACGGGCCTTTTCTACATATTGCAGTCCAGCGCTCCTGGTATGTGCTGAAAAGTCCTGCTTTTAACTCTTAGCTTCAGAAGTCATTTACAAATCTTTTATCGCTACGTGTATTCGCTGTCTTTCTTTGCAATCTGAGTTTTTGCTCCTGTCCTGCTACAGCAAAAAACTTACTAAGCCTTTTTCTTCGTAAAAAACAAATATTTTATTCTGACTATTTATGATCAAGCTAACATTTCGCTAGGATTAGTAAGTGCACCGCTCACTTTCGGGGACACCTCGGCTCCGAGTCAGCCGGCGGCAGGTGCATGGGGGGTGTGGGGCTGACCGACCCTTCATGTTTCCAGCGCCCTGAGGCTTCTCAGCCGAGATCCGGGCGCTACAACCCCCGAGCCGGGCTGAGCCTCGGCTGCGGGGGGGCAGAGCTTGGCTCAGTGGGGTCTCTGGATCTTGTCTCCTTTGCTGTGAATCCCCCTCAGAACCTGGTTCTTCGTCTTCAGTTTTTTTGTTCAGTTTGAAAAACATGAGACCCCGAAACTGGAGGCAGCCAATGTGTGCAGGGGCTGTGAGGATTGACCGCACCCCGCAACTGTGCAGCCCTGAACCCCGCTCTACCGCGATCTGCCGCCCTGACTCAACTTTCCAGGAACGCTGCAAAGAAAAAAAGATTTCCCCCACAGAAACAAGATGATATTTTTACACAGTATTCCGAGTGTTGGGTGTGGGGGAGTGAATTACGGAGCTGTGTCCAGAGCCGAGCCCACAGTCGAGGCTCTCGGTATTCAGGAGTCATCCTTAGAAGCATCTCTGAACCCCACCAGCTCCCTGGACAGGAAGTCTTTTTAACGGCAAAGACGGAAATCCTAAGAGAATCAGACAAGCAGTCATTTTATCAGCTGGGAACCGCGCCCCCTGTGCGGTGTTGTGGGAGTCAGGATGGCCGAGCGGTCTAAGGCGCTGCGTTCAGGTCGCAGTCTCCTCTGGAGGCGTGGGTTCGAATCCCACTTCTGACAACATCAGTTTTTGTGACCTGCAATTTTAGACTTGAATTCAGTGTTTTTTCCAAGCGCCGGCATTTCAGATAATGCAATGCATAACCTACTTTCGTAAATTAGCGCTAAATTCTATTTTCCGTTGCTTGTTCTAAGTGCCAGCAGGGGGCTCTTGACACAATTAATCACAGAATCATCTTATCGACTTCAGAGACTGAAAAGTCAAAAAGCATTTGCAATGCAATAGGTCTCGCATTATGAAAGTTTGAGCTATTGGTCTTGTAAATGGCAATTTTTTTTATTTATGTGTTGTTTTTGAAAATAGCTAAATGAATAGCTTTGTCATTTACAATGTCAATAGTTATAACTTTCGCAAATGTGACACCTATAGCATTTGTAATGCAACATGTTTTGTATTTACGTGACTTAGATGTATTGATATTTCATCTTAAGTTTACTGCATGCAAAGACCTTCAAAAAACACCCGCCCTCACCCGCTATCTATTAACCCTCAAGTACCGGACGCTCACTTCTACCAAAGCATAAAGAAACATATGGCTCACTGACCATCTGACAGCCGGAAGACATCATTTAAGGGCACTTAAAGGTGCTAAAAACAAACGTATTTATAAGTAACTAAACATTTCCATTACACACCAATAGCTCTAACTCTAAAAAAAGCGAGACCAATTGCATTTCCAATGCTTGTTTATCTTGGTTGTATTGGGCCCAGCGCGCCCTTGCCTGCCCTCAGCGCTTTAGTACAGAGATGTTCAATGCCATCATAACATGATTTTTAGGTCTCGCTTCTCAATGCGCATGCGCATTGAGCAGAGCGAGACTATAGGGCTTTAAACTGACTTTACCCAACTGGCGATTTGGTGCTGTGCCCGTGCGGTTTTAGGTCAATGCGCAAGCGCATTGACCTAAAATGCGCGTCCACTGCACCAAATCGGCGTCTGTTCCCTCAGCCGCACTCCTCCCACACCCCCGCTCTGCCCCCTCCCCTTTCCTGCCGGGTCGCATTTCTCCTCCCCCCTCCCCACAGCAATGCCCTCCGTCTTGGCTCGCTAAACTACTCGCTGCCTCCTCCCGCTCTCCTTAATCCACTCTCCCTCCACCCACACCCCCGCTCCGCCCCCTCCCCTGCCTGCCGTGTCACTTTTAAATCTGTATTTTCCCCGAGACACGGCCGGCCGGCCATACTTTCACTTTCACAGCCGGCAGCCGCAGGCCGTGTCTACTTTAAAAAAAAACTTTAAACACAACTCCGGGTGAATGGGTGTTGTTGAACAGTCCCCACACCCCCGCTCTGCCCCCTCCCCTGCCTGCCGTGTCGCATTTCTCCTCCCCCCTCCCCACAGCAATGCCCTCCGTCTTGGCTCGCTAAACTACTCGCTGCCTCCTCCCGCTCTCCTTAATCCGCTCTCCCTCCTCCCACACCCCGCTCCGCCCCCTCCCCTGCCTGCCGTGTCACTTTTAAATCTGTATTTTCCCCGAGACACGGCCGGCCGGCCGTACTTTCACTATCATGGCCGGCAGGCGCAGGCCGTGTCTACATTTTAAAAAAACTTTAAACACAACTCCGGGTGAATGGGTGTTGCTGAACAGTCCTCAGATCGGCATGTTGTGGTTCCTGCTGTAATTGTAGTTACGGGAAGGTTCAATATCTGGAGCATGGCGAGGAGACAAGGCTGTGGCTGGGGTAACCTCAGCACTACAAATGTCTTCTGAAGCTCTTTCCCAGAGGATATTAAACGGCCTCTGCTCACCACTCTGCCCGAATGCAGAAAAAACGGGCGGCTACTCAAAGGGAAACAGGATGGGAACAAAATTGACATAAAGGAAAAATATTGCGCATTTAACTTTGGCAAATATACATTTGCTGTTCCCACTCTTCCCCACCCTCCTGCTCCCTGCACAGATGTAAAACAGATAATTAAGGAAGCAGTGCTCCTTATTTTGTGTTACAGTAAACAGTAATAGACGGCCACTTGCTTTCCTCGTGCAAGCATAAGGTAGAGCCGAGTGGCCGCGCGTCATCTGTGACAGAAGCCTCCTCCTCCTCCTCGAGTTCAGCTTTTCGTCTAATGATACCGGACATCAATGTGTTCTCATCCCAATTTGCAGACTCCGCACAACACTCATGCTCATCCACCGCCACATCCACTGCCACATCCACCACCACATCCACCACACCCACCACCACCACATCCACCACACCCACCACCACTACATCCACCACCACATCCACCACAACCACCACCCCATCCACCACCGCATCCACCACCACTGCATCCACCATCACCACATCCACCGCATCCACCACCACCACATCCATCATCACCACCACATCCACCATCACACCCACCACCACCACCACATCCACCATCACATCCACATCCACCATGATATCCACCGCCACATCCACCACCACATCCACTACAACCACCACCCCATCCACCACCGCATCCACCACCACCACCGCATCCACCATCACCACATCCACTGCATCCACCACCACCACATCCACCATCACCACCACATCCACCATCACATCCACCACCACACCCACCATCACCTCCACAACCACCATGACATCCACCACCACATCCACCACAACCACCACCCCATCCACCACCACCACCACCACCGCATCCTCCACCACCACCACATCCACCGCATCCACCACCACCGCATCCACAGCATCCACCATCACCACCACATCCACCACCACATCCACCACCACATCCACCACCACCTCCACATCCACCATGACATCTACCGCCATAACCACAACCACATCCACCACATCCACCACTACCACATCCACCACATCCACCACCACAGCATCCACCACCACATACACCATCACCACCACATCCACCACCACATCCACCACCACATCCACCATCACATCCACCATCACCTCCACATCCACCATGACATCTACCGCCATAACCACAACCACATCCACCACATCCACCAACACCACATCCACCGCATCCACCACCACCGCATCCACTGCATCCACCACCACATCCACCATCACCCCCACATCCACCATCACATCCACCACCACCTCCACATCCACCATCACATCCACCATCACCTCCACATCCACCATCACATCCACCGCCACATCCACCACCACATCCACCACCACCACATCCACCACATCCACCACCACCGCATCCACCACCACCGCATCCGCCTTCACCACCACACCCACCACCACTACATCAACCACCACATCCACTACAACCACCACTGCCACCACCACCGCATCCACCACCTCCGCATCCACCATCACCACATCCACCGCATCCACCACCACCACATCCACCGCATCTACCACCACATCCACCATCACCACCACATCCACCACAACCACCACCCCATCCACCACCGCATCCACCACCACCACCGCATTCACCACCACATCCACCGCATCCACCACCACCACATCCACTGCATCCACCACCACCGCATCCAACTCATCCACCACCACATCCACCATCACCACCACATCCACCATCACATCCACCACCACCACCACATCCACCATGAAATCCACCGCCACATCCACCACCACATCCACCACAAACACTACCACCGCATCCACCACCACCACCGCATCCACCACCAGCACCACACCCACCACCACTACATCCACCACCACCACCACATCCACCATAACATCCACCGCCACATCCACCACCACATCCACCGCATACACTACCACCGCATCCACCACCATCGCATCCACCACCAGCACCGCATCCACCATCACCACATCCACCACATCCACCACCACCACATCCACCGCATCCACCACCACATCCACCACCACCACATCCACCACCACCGCATCCACCACCACCGCATCCACCACCACCACCACCACACCCACCACCACTACATCCACCACCACATCCACCGCCACAACAGTATCCACCATCACCACATCCACTGCATCCACCACAACCGCATCCACCACCACATCCACCATCACCACCACATCCACCACCACCACCACATCCACCACCACATCCACCATCACCTCCACATCCACCATGACATCCACTGCCACATCCACCACCACATCCACCACCACCACATCCACCACATCCACCACCACCGCATCCACCACCACCGCATCCACCTCCACCACTACATCCACCACCACATCCACTACAACCACCACTACCACCGCATCCACCATCACCGCATCCACCATCACCACATCCACCGCATCCACCACCACCACATCCACCGCATCCACCACCACATGCACCACCACATCCACCATCACCACCACATCCACCACAACCACCAACCCATCCACCACCGCATCCACCACCACCACAGCACCCACCACCACCAGATCCACCGCATCCTCTTCCACCACATTTACCGCATCCACCACCACCGCATCCACTGCATCCACCACCACATCAACCATCACCACCACATCCACCATCACATCCACCACCACCACCACATCCACCATGACATCCTCCGCCACATCCACCACCACATCCACCACATCCACCACCACCACATCCACCTCATACACCACCACCGCATCCACCACCACCGCATCCACCACCACCACCACACCCACCACCACTACATCCACCACCACATCCACTACAACCACCACCCCATCCACCCCTACCACCACCACCGCATCGACCACCACTACCGCATCCACCATCACCACATCCACCGCATCCACCACCACCACATCCACCGCATCCACCACCACATCCACCATCACATCCACATCCACCATCACATCCACCACCACCACCACATCCACCACCACATCCACCATCACCTCCACATCCACCATGATATCCACCGCCAAATCCACCACCACCACCGCCACATCCACCACCGCCACATCCACCACCGCCACATCCACCACCGCCACATCCACCACCACATCCACCATCAACACCACATCCACCATCACATCCACCACCACCACCACATCCACCATCACCACATCCACCGCATCCACCACCACCACATCCACCACATCCACCACCACATCCACCACAACATCCACCATCACCACCACATCCACCATCACATCCACCACCACCACCACATCCGCCACCACATCCACCATCACCTCCACATCCACCATCACCTCCACATCCACCATGACATCCACCGCCACATCCACCACCACCACCGCCACATCCACCACCGCCACATCCACCACCGCCACATCCACCACCACATCCACCATCACCACCACATCCACCATCACCTCCACCACCACCACCAGATCCACCACCACATCCACTATCACCTCCACATCCACCATGACATCCACCAAAACCACTACCCCATCCACCACCACCACCGCATCCACCACCACCACATCCACCGCATCCACCACCACCGCATCCACCGCATCCACCACCCTATCCACCATCACCACCACATCCACCATCACATCCACCACCACCCCCACATCCACCATCACATTAATCATCACCTCCACATCCACCATGACATCCACCGCCACATCCACCACCACCACATCCACCACATCTACCAACACTGCATCCATCACCACCGCATCCACCACCACCACCACCACACCCACCACCACTACATCCACCACCACATCCACTACAACCACTACCCCATCCACCACTACCACCACCACCGCATCCACTACCACATCCACCATCACCACCACATCCACCATCACCACCACATCCCCCACCACATCCATTATCACCTCCACATCCACCACCACATCCACCGCCACATCCACCACCACATCCACCACATCCACCACCACCACATCCACCACCACCACATCCACCACCACCGCATCCACCACCGCACTATCCACCACCACCACCACATCCACCGCATCCACCACCACATCCACCACCACATCCACCACTTCCACCACCACCTCATCTACCACCACCACATCCACCACCACCACCACATCCACCACCGCATCCACCACCACCACACCTACCACCATCACTCCCACCACCACATCCACCACCACATCCACCACCACTTTCACCCCATCCACAACCACCACATCACTACCACATCCACCACCTCCACCACCACCACATCCACCACCACCACCACATCCACCACCACATCCACCCCCTCATCCACCACCATCACCACCACATCCACCATCACCACCACCACCACATCCACCACCACCATATCCCCCAGATCCACCACTACCACATCTATATGTGTGTGTGTGTGTGTGTGGGTCTGTGTGTGTGTAGGTGCAAATGCAATGTTCTTGGATTTTCGTCACAATAAGATACACTGAACTTAATCTTCACAAAAGTTATTTACAAGCATTTAAGCTATTGCCATTATAAATTACAATAACTTTTATTTAAGTATTAATTATTTACAAAATTAAAAACCATTGTTATTTGTAATATCAAGACATCTAAGTCACGTAAATACAACACAGATTGCATTACAAATGCTATAGGTGTCACATTTGCAAAAGTTAAAACTATTGACATTGTAAATGAGAAAGCTATTAATTTTGCTACTTTCAAAACCAACACATAAATAAAAAAAAGTGTCATTTACAATACCAATAGCTCAAACTTTCCTAATGCGAGACCTATTGCATTTCCAATGCTTGTTAGTCAGTGTTGTCTTTTGAACAGCAAATTCATTGGGAGTGTATGATTTTCTCTGTTCTGCAGTCATTAATAACAGTTCACTACCGAAGTAAAAAAAAGTCACTTGCCAGTCGCCTTTGATAATCACCTTCTTTCCTAGTCACTTTCTTTTCTAAATATATTTTTGTACTCATCTTTGAGAATGTATTTTGTAAAATGTGTTTCCGCCCGGTTTCGAACCGGGGACCTTTCGCGTGTGAGGCAAACGTGATAACCACTACACTACAGAAACTCACATAGAACATGGCACGGGCCTTTTCTACATATTGCAGTGCAGCTCTCCTGGTATGTGCTGAAAAGTTCTGCTTATAACTCTTAGCTTCAGAAGTCATTTACAAATCTGTTATCGCTACGTGTATTCGCTGTCTTTCTTTGCAATCTGAGTTTTTGCTCCTGTCCTGCTACAGCAAAAAACTTACTAAGCCTTTTTCTTCGTAAAAAACAAATATTTTATTCTGACTATTTATGATCAAGCTAACATTTCGCTAGGATTAGTAAGTGCACCGCTCACTTTCGGGGACACCTCGGCTCCGAGTCAGCCGGCGGCAGGTGCATGGGGGGTGTGGGGCTGAACGACCCTTCATGTTTCCAGCGCCCTGAGGCTTCTCAGCCGAGATCCGGGCGCTACAAACCCCGAGCCGGGCTCAGCCTCGGCTGCGGGGGGCAGAGCTTGGCTCAGTGGGGTCTCTGGATCTTGTCTCCTTTGCTGTGAATCCCCCTCAGAACCTGGTTCTTCGTCTTCAGTTTTGTTGTTCAGTTTGATAAACATGAGACCCCGAAACTGGAGGCAGCCAATGTGTGCAGGGGCTGTGAGGATTGACCGCACCCCGCAACTGTGCAGCCCTGAACCCCGCTCTACCGCGATCTGCCGCCCTGACTCAACTTTCCAGGAACGCTGCAAAGAAAAAAAGATTTCCCCCACAGAAACAAGATGATATCTATACACAGTATCCCGAGTGTTGGGTGTGGGGGAGTGAATTACGGAGCTGTGTCCAGAGCCGAGCCCACAGTCGAGGCTCTCGGTATTCAGGAGTCATCCTTAGAAACATCTCTGAACCCCACCAGCTCCCTGGACAGGAAGTCTTTTTAACGGCAAAGACGGAAATCCTAAGAGAATCAAACAAGCAGTCATTTTATCAGCTGAGAACCACGCCCCCTGTGTGCCGATGTGGGAGTCAGGATGGGCGAGCGGTCTAAGGCGCTGCGTTCAGGTCGCAGTCTCCTCTGGAGGCGTGGGTTCGAATCCCACTTCTGACAGCATCAGTTTTTGTGACCTGCAATTTTAGACTTGAATTCAGTGTTTTTTCCAAGCGCCGGCATTTCAGATAATGCAATGCATAACCTACTTTCGTAAATTAGCGCTAAATTCTATTTTCCGTTGCTTGTTCTAAGTGCCAGCAGGGGGCTCTTGACACAATTAATCACAGAATCATCTTCTTATCGACTTGAGAGACTGAAAAGTGAACACGCATTTGCAATGCAATAGGTCTTGCATTATGAAAGTTTGAGCTATTGGTCTTGTAAATGGCAATTTTTTTATTTATGTGGTTTTTGAAAATAGCTAAATTAATAGCTTTGTCATTTACAATGCCAATAGTTATAACTTTCGCAAATGTGACACCTATAGCATTTGTAATGTAACATAAGTTGTATTTACGTGACTTAGATGTATTGATATTACAAATAACAATGGCTTTTAATTTGTTTTAAATAATTAATACTTAAATAAAAAAGATTGTAAATTATAATGGCAATAGCTTAAACCTTTGTAAATAACTTTTGTGAAGATTATGTTCAGTCTATTTTATTGTGACAAAAATCCAAGAACAGAAGTGAAACATTAACATCTTTTTGTGACATTTGTAATAAAGCTTGAAACATTGAGAGAACATTTTTAACCAGTGATGCTGTGGTGGTGCTGAGTGATGCTGTGGTTGCGCTGAGTGATGTTGTGGTTGCACTGAGTGATGCGGTGGTTGCGCTGAGTGATGCTGTGGTGGTGCTGAGTGATGCTGTGGTGGTGCAGAGTGGTGCTGCTGAGTGATACTGTGGTGGTGCTGAGTGATAATGTGGTGGTGCTGAGTGATAATGTGGTGGTGCTGAGTGATAATGTGGTGGTACTGGGGTTGCGCTGAGTGATGCTGTAGTTGTGCTGAGTGATGCTGTGGTTGCGCTGAGTGGTGCTATGGTGGTGCTGAGTGGTGCTGTGGTGGTGCTGAATGATGCTGTGGTGGTGCAGAGTGGTGCTGTGGTGGTGCTGAGAGATAATGTGGTGGTGCTGAGTGATAATGTGGTGGTGCTGAGTGATAATGTGGTGGTGCTGGGGTTGCGCTGAGTGATGCTGTGGTTGTGCTGAGTGATGCTGTGGTTGTGCTGAGTGGTGCTATGGTGGTGCTGTGGTGGTGCTGAATGCTGCTGTTGTGGTGCAGAGTGGTGCTGTGGTGGTGCTGAGTGATTATGTGGTGGTGCTGAGTGATAATGTGGTGGTGCTGAGTGGTGCTTTGGTGGTGCTGAGTGGTGCTGTGGTGGTGCTGTGGTTATGCCGAGTGATGCTGTGGTTGCACTGAGTGGTGCTGTGGTGGTGCTGAATGATGCTGTAGAGTGGTGCTGAGTGGTGCTGCTGAGTGATGTTGTGGTGGTGTTGTGTGATAATGTGGTGGTGCTGAGTGATAATGTGGTGGTGCTGAGTGGTGCTGTGGTGGTGCTGAGTGATGCTTCTGAGTGATGTTGTGGTGGTGCTGAGTGGTGCTGTGGTGGTGCTGAGTGGTGCTGTGTTCATGAGTGAACAAAGAAAGGATTGCTTTTATGTGTGCAACATTTCAATAGAACATAGTCATCATGAAAAAACTGTAGACGCCCGAACAGGGACTTGAACCCTGGACCCTCAGATCAAAAGTCTGATGCTCAACAACATTTAAATAGAACATAGTCATCATGAAAAAACTGTGGACACCCAAACAGGGACTTGAACCCTGGCCCCTCAGATCAAAAGTCTGATGCTCAACCGACTGAGCTATCCGGGCTTCTGATGAGAGCTGAAATCACTAATTGTAATGTGAGATGTACTCCATCCTGTTTTTACCTGGCATATTTTATGAGTGATAGTCTTTATGCCAGAAGAACTCCCACCATTCCCTTCCATAGATTTATCATGTTTCGTTTTTAAACCCACAGCCAGGAGCCATCCGTGTCACATAAACCACCCCAAGTCTCTTTTCGTGGCCCTCTCTCTCTATTGTCACCTTTTTTTTGGGTGCTTCACCTTTGATTCCACACCCTGCACCGAGAGAGAAGGGACAGGGCAGTGCAGGGCAGTGACCAACTTGGCTGCGGTAGAGCCCTCATTCTGCCTTTAGTTGCTGCTCTGTTCTAATCTGTCTCCTCACTTCTAAAGTGCCTTATCTCTTCCCACCTTCGGATCCTCTCATTCTCACCCTACTCTTCTCAGTTATTAAGCCACGCCCCCACTGCCCCTCCCCAAAAGTAGAATTGTGTAATAAAATATGGCCTTCTAGGAAAAATGTAATTGCGCCTTTGGCGCCTTTCCTACATACCAGTAAATGCACCCTAAAGAGCTGGCGTGTGTGTTTAAATGTAAATATGTACTGACTTACTAAGATTTTGTTTTGGGGATGCGCCACTTGGCGCAGCCATGACGCAAACTCCATCATATTGTGATTTACCAATACACACAGTTCAAGGTTTGCATGGCTTTGCCCGGGGTTTTATCCCAAAAGTAACTCAGTGCAATGCATAGCGGCGCCTCGTGTTTCCTTGCATCAGGGGACATTACATGGATGAAGCCTGGGCGTCCACAGTCTTCAACCGTGCACTCTGACGTGAATCCATTGCCAATGCTTGTTTACCTTGGGTGTTACTGTATTGGTCCAGCGCTCCCTGACCATCCCTGGGCGCTATACCAGACGCAGATGTTCAATGCCAGCATCACATTCTTGGGGGTACCCTAGATGAATTGAAGCGAGGGTATTATTAATATTATTTTTTTTCTAGTTATTTTCTTTTACGCGTCTTTGAATTCTGTGAACCTCTATAACTTTTTTTTAAAAGTATTGTTTCCGCCCGGGGACCTTTCGCGTGTGAGGCGAACGAGATAACCACTACACTACGGAAACTCGCATGAGCCCGGACTGAGCTGCAGCCGCTGAGCCCCGACTGAACGGCACTCCAGAGCCTGGACTGAGCTGCACCCACTGAGCCCGGACTGAGCTGCACCTGCTGAGCCAGGACTGAGCTGCACCCGCTGAACCCGGCCTGAGCTGCAGACGCTGAGCCCCGACTGAGCTGCATCCCAGAGCCTGGACTGAGCTGCACCCACTGAACTTGGACTGACTTGCAGCCGCTGAGCCTAAACTGAGCTGCACCCACTGAGCCGGACTGAGCTGCAGTCGCTGAAGCCGGACTGAGCTGCACCCGCTGAGCCCAGACTGAGCTGCACCTGCTGAGCCCAGACTGAGCTGCACCTGTGAGCCCGGACTGAGCTGCACCTTCTGAGCCTGAACTGAGCTACACTCTCTGAGCCTGGGCTGAGCTGCAGCCGCTGAGGGCGGACTGAGCTGCACCGGCTGAGCCCAGAATGAGCTGCACCTGCTGAGCCCGGACTGAGCTGCACCTTCTGAGCCTGAACTGAGCTGCACCCTCTGAGCCTGAGCTGAGCTGCACCTGCTGAGCCCGGACTGAGCTGCACCCGCTGAGCCTGGGCTGAGCTGCACCTGCTGAGCCCGGACTGAGCTGCACCGGCTGAGCCCAGAATGAGCTGCACCCGCTGAGCCCGGACTGAGCTGCACCTTCTGAGCCTGAACTGAGCTGCACCCTCTGAGCCTGAGCTGAGCTGCACCTGCTGAGCCCGGACTGAGCTGCACCCGCTGAGCCTGGGCTGAGCTGCACCTGCTGAGCCCGGACTGAGCTGCACTCGCTGAGCCTGGGCTGAGCTGCACCTGCTGAGCCCGGACTGAGCTGCACCCGCTGAGCCTGGGCTGAGCTGCACCTGCTGAGCCCGGACTGAGCTGCACTCGCTGAGCCTGGGCTGAGCTCCACCTGTTGAGCCCAGACTGAGCTGCACTAGCTAAGCCTTGGCTGAGCTGCAGATGCTGAGCCCAGACTGAGCTGCAGCCGCTGAGCCCGGAATGAGCTGCAGCCGCTGAGCCCAGACTGAGCTGCACCCTCTGACGCCGGACTGAGCTGCAGCCGCTGAGCCTGGGCTGAGCTGCACCCTCTGACCCCGGACTGAGCTGCAGCCGCTGAATATGAAGCACAATCTTTCTTTGAGGGATGTTCTGTGACTTTTGCAATTTCCCTCTACAGTGACACCTTTGCAGTAACGCTGCAAAGGAAAACATATGTTTTATCCGCAGAAACCAAAGACGACTTTTACGCACACTATCCAGAATGTGTGGGGGGGGGGGACTAGTAAATGATGGAGCTGTGTCCAGCGACGACCCGAGCCCACAGTGTAGAAGCTCTTGGTATCCAGGGTCCTGAGGCATCTTTAGAAACATCTTTGAACCTCAACAGCCCCTGGACGGGAAGTTTTGTAATGTAAAGACAGAAGTAAGAAACGTATAATAAACCTGTGAGGAGCTGTCCTTTCGTGGCCTGGAAAGTGAGCTGCACAGTCTCAAGTACAGTGTCAGGATGGCCGAGCGGTCTAAGGCGCTGCGTTCAGGTCGCAGTCTCCTCTGGAGGCGTGGGTTCAAATCCCACTTCTGACAGTAGCTTTTACGACTCATTTGCACTGTTTGTTCCGCCAATGACAAAAGCACACAAGGATCGGCAAACCAAATAGGTCTGGCCTACCCGAGATCTACTGACAATGTGTCATGTCTTTTGTTTACATTTCCTCCATGTTGTACACCAGCTGGTGTGCAAAAAAAACCCTGTGACGCAGGGCGTTGCTGCGTCATGACAGTTTTTAAAAATAACTTTCAGACACAAAGGGGACTAGGATGTCTCAGTCACAGGGTCCACAACACCTTTGAAAAACACAGTTTCAAATATGTCATTTATGCCAGCACCTGTACTCTCTGTACTTTCTGAAATGCTGTTAACCTCGTGGGGCATCTCCATGACAACAGACAGGTATCTTATCTATCAAAAGCCAATAGCGGCCCACGGTCTAACTCCTTAATAAACGCATTTTTAAACAGCTTTTAATATCCCGTCTCTATGACAACAAATCATAATCCTGTAAACATACAATTCCTTCACATGTCAGATACAGAACCCTGTTGTTGCGCAGTTACAGATGCATTTGCTACTTCATGGTGTATGGTGTGTCCTGTAAATCAGGTGTGTCCAAGAGTTTCAGACTAATGCCAGATTTGCATGCAGCACACGCGCAGGATATGCAAATGAGTTTAATGTACGCGGATAGTGCCCAGTGAAAATATGACTTCCATTGGAATATTGAAATGCTGAGTGCTCCGTTGATGGCAAAGGAGTGGCTCATCATAGGGCTGGGGTTTCATTTATTGGAGCACCATGTCTGCCAATGGCCCATGGGCGTGCAAGCTAACACGTCATATGTACGCAGAGACAGGCAGGCATTTTTATTCTGATATCTAGATGTAGGGTTTTTAGTATAACAAGGAAGATTGGCGCTCAGACCAGTACGCGTTGTGTTTACTATGCTCAGAATATGCACAGTGCTGCTAGGTCGGGGGGATTACCATACAACCCCCGTAAGTCGAAGAACCCACACCAGTAATGAGAACACAGTCCCGGGCACAGGTATTGGGGCTATGACAACCAATCAATCAATCAATCACAACACTTGTATAGCGCGCTACTCACCGGGAAGGGTCTCAAGGCGCTTGGGGGAAGGGGGCCGCTACTGCTCGAACAGCCAGGTCTTGAGTTGTCTCCAGAAGGCGAGGTGATCCTGGGTCATCCGAAGGTGGATGGGGAGGGAGTTCCATGTCTTGGCCGCTAGGTAGGAGAAGGATCTGCCTCCGGCGGTGGCTCTGCAGATGCGTGGTACTGCGGCGAGGGCGAGGCTGGCGGACTGTAGCTGGCGGGTGGGCGTGTGGAAGGTCAGGCGGTCGTTGAGGTACTTGGGGCCCAGGTTGTGGAGAGATTTGTGTGCATGGGTTAGGAGCCTGAACGTGATCCTCTTGTTGACGGGGAGCCAGTGCAGGTTCCTCAGGTGGCCAGAGATGTGGCTGCGTCGAGGGATGTCCAGGATGAGTTGGGAGGAGGCGTTCTGGATGCGCTGCAGTCTTTTCTGTAGCTTGGCTGTGGTTCCGGCGTAGAGGGTATTTCCGTAGTCCAGCCGGCTGGTGACGAGGGCCTGGGTGACCGTCTTCCTGGTATCGATCGGGATCCATCGGAAGATCTTGCGAAGCACACGGAGGGTGTGAAAGCATGAAGAGGAGACGGCGTTGACTTGTCTGGTCATCGAGAGGGAGGAGTCCAGGATGAAGCCCAGGTTGCGTGCGTGGTCTGTCGGCTTGGGGGCGGTGCCCAGGGCTGGGGGCCACCAGGAGTCGTCCCAGGCGGAGGGTGATGGTCCAAGGATGAGGACTTCCGTCTTGTCTGAGTTCAGTTTCAGGCGGCTGTTCTTCATCCACTCTGCAATGTCTTTCATCCCTTCGTGGAGGCTGGTTCTGGCGGTGTCGGGGTCTCTGGTGAGGGAGAGGATTAGCTGGGTGTCATCGGCGTAAGAGATGATGTTGAGGTTGTGTTGGCGTGCGATGGCTGCGAGAGGTCTCATGTAGACGTTGAAGAGGGTGGGGCTGAGTGATGATCCTTGCGGGACGCCGCAGATGACATCGGTGGCCTTGGAGCGAAACGGGGGGAGGCTGACTCTCTGTGTTCTTCCCGCAAGGAACGAGATGATCCACTTCAATGCCTTCTCTTGGATGCCGGTGTTGCTGAGGCGTTGAACCAGGGTGCGGTGGCAGACAGTGTCGAACGCTGCGGAGAGGTCCAGGAGGATGAGGGCCGCTGTTTCCCCGTTGTCGAGAAGGGCTCGGATGTCATCGGTGGCTGCGATCAGGGCGGTCTAGGTGCTGTGGTTGGCTCTGAAACCGGACTGCGAGGGGTCGAGGGATCCTTTTGTCTCGAGTAAGGCGGCAAGCTGTCTGTTGGCGATCTTCTCGATGACTTTGGCAGGAAAAGGGAGGAGAGAGATGGGGCGGACGTTTTTGAGGTCGGTGGCGTCCGCTGTTGGTTTCTTCAGTAGGGCGCTGAGCTCGGCATGCTTCCAGCTCTCTGGGAAGGTGGCGGTGTCGAAGGAGGTGTTGATGACGTCTCGGAGCTGGGGTGCGATGGTGGAGTCGGCCTTGTTGAAGACGTGGTGGGGGCAGGGGTTATTCGGAGATCCGGAGTGGATGGTGTTCATCGTGCAGGCTGTGTCTTCGGTGGTCACTGCGGTCCAGGTGCGGAGGGTCGTGGTGGAGTGCGCTGGTTCAGCGGTTGGGTGCGAGGATGGTGTGCCGAAGCTGTTGTGGATGTCGGCAATCTTGCGGTGGAAGAACGAGGCGAGGGAGTCACAGAGATCTTGTGAAGGGGTGATGTCGTTGTTACCGGTGCTGGGGTTGGAGAACTCCTTGACAATGCTGAAGAGTTCCTTGCTGTCGTGGGCGTTGTTGTCCAGTCGATCCTTCAGTGACTTCTTCTTGGTGGTGCGGATAAGCTGGTGGTGCTTGCGGGTCGCTTGTTTGAGGGCGGCCATGTTGTCAATGGTCCGGTCGAGGAGACAGGCTTTTTCGAGGGTGCGGCAGGTCTTTTTGGAGTCCTTGAGTTCGTCGGTGAACCAGGGGGCCTTCTTGCTTCTGGCTTTGCTGGGAGGGTTCTTCAGTGGTGCGAGGTCGTCGGCGCAGGCTGTCAGCCACTGCGTGAAGTTACGGGCTGCTTCGTTGGGGTCCTGTGTGCTGGCGGGTGGGTTCTGGCTGAGGGAGGTGGTGAGCTGGTCGGCGGTGATCTTGCACCAGCTTCTGTGAGGAACCTGTTGCGGGTGGTGGTGGGTTGTGGTTTTTCTGAAGCTGAAGTGGACGCAGCTGTGGTCGGTCCAGTGGAGTCCGGTGGTGTGGCTGAAGGTGATGTGCTTGCTGGATGAGAAGACAGAGTCAAGCGTGTGGCCGGCGTAGTGGGTGGGGGTGTCGACCAGTTGCTTGAGTCCGAGGTTTGAGCGGTTGTCCAGCAGGGCGGCGGTGTTGCGGTCCTTGTTGTTCTCCAGGTGGAAGTTGAGGTCCCCTAGGAGGATTTAGTCGGCGGAGGGGAGGGCGTGTGGGCTGATGAAGTCCGTGATGTCTTCACTGAATTGTGTGCGTGGTCCCTGGGGTCTGTAGATGAGGGTGCCTCTGAGGGTCGTCTTTGGGTCGGCGTGGATCTGGAAGTGGAGGTGCTCGGCGGCGGCGAAGGTGTCGTTGGAGTCGGTCGTGATGCGGATGGTGTTCTTGTGGACGATGGCAATGCCTCCTCCGGTCTGGTTGATGCGGTCCTTCCTGATGATCTTGTATCCGTCCGGGATGGCGATGGCGATGTCGGGAGCTGAGGAGGCGTTCACCCATGTTTCAGTGAGGAAGGCGACGTCTGGTGATGTTGTGTCGAGCAGGTTCCAGAGTTCGACGGCGTGTCTGTGGATGGAGCGGGTGTTGAGCAGGATGCACTTGAGGTCGCTGTTGGGGTTAGGCTTGGCGGGCGTGGTGCATGTTCGGAGGCAGGTGAACTTGCAGGTAGTGAAGGTGAAGGGTCCGTGGAAGCGTTTCGGGGCGGCCCGGCAGCAGGCGGGGTTCCGGCCGGCATTGAGAGCGTAGAGGGCGGCGGCGTCGTAGGTCTGTCGGGTCGACTTGCATCGGTAGGAGCCAGGGGTCCTGGCATTGGGCCCGGTCCAGGCGCGGACGGGCGCAGACCGGCTTACCTTTGGCGCGCCTTCGGCGCACAATCCGCGCGCCCGCTGCGCGTCCTCGCGGTTGCCATTTATGGCAAAGTGTGAGGGAGGGAGGAGCAGCTGGGAGGCGGGAGCGGGGAGGGCACAGAAGAAAAAGGGGGCGTGGTCGCGATCACGGCGGTGGGAAGCGGGGCGAGCAGAGAAATACAAAACAGCACTGGGGATACAAAATGCAGCGTGAATAACAGGACTTGACAAAAAAGATTAAGACAGCACAGATTGGAGAAAAATTGGCGAAAAAAAGTCACAAATGGGGAGAAAAACAGACCGACAGGGTTATATGGCACAAAACAGAGATAGCACACGCAGATACGGCGGGGCCGGGATCAGTGAGGCAGGCTCTGCGAGCAGCAGTGGGGCGAGGAGCACATGCGGCAGCTGGTGGCCGTGCGGCGCGGGGGTGTCCTGGGACAGGTCACACTCACCTGTGCCGCGCGGTCGCCATTCATGGCCAAGTGTGTGGGAGGGAGGAGCAGCTGGGAGGCGGGAGCGGGGAGGGCACAGAAGAAAAAGGGGGCATGGCCGCGATCACGGCGGCGGGAAGCGGAGCGGGCAGAGAAATACAAAACAGCACTGGGGACACAAAAAGCAGCGTGAATAACAGGACTTGACAAAAAAGATTAAGACAGCCCAGATTGGAGAAAAACTGGCGAAAAAAGTCACAAATGGGGAGAAAAACAGACCGACAGGGTTATATGGCACAAAACAGAGATAGCACACGCAGATACAGCGGGGCCGGGATCAGCGAGGCAGCAGTGGGGCGAGGAGCACACGCAGCAGCTGGTGGCCGTGCGGCGCGGGGGTGTCCTGGGACCCCCCCCCCCCCCCAATGGTATAAAAGTCTTTTTTAGATCAAATTGCTGCGGTTGACATCAGTATGTTGTTCAGAGTTATTTATTGAAGCAACAACAAAATAAAAGGCCGACATGTGTTTTGTCACAAAGGGAATTGTCCTGTGACTCTCCAGGGCTGTGTGGCATTGTGAAAAAAAAGAAAACTGTCCACAGGGCCGGTGTTAATTCCAACACGGCCTGGGGTTTGAGGAGGACCGAGTGGTGAGTGATGAAGTAGGGTGCAGGAGGAACTCCAGCGAGTGGTATACACGTCTCAGGTGCAGCGTGTAGAGGAGATGGCGAGGGAGCCGGAGTATGAGCCGCCTTGGGGTAGAATGACATAAAGTCCGATATCTCGTGTAGATACCCAGGGACGGGGGCGCCAAACTGCGGGTTAACTTTGAAGGCCTAGGTACACGGTGAATAGGGCCATTCAGTGCATTGTGAGAGAGCGAGATGGAGGGTGCACTGTGCTGTCGCAGAATGATCAGACGCCTGAGTGCATCGTGTTGGTAGCCATCCAGGATATGGGAGGGAGCGAGAAGGCGCGTGCGCTGTGCTGATGTCCGTGTGTTGGAGGCCGTAAGACACTGGTTCCGTATCAACTTCCAGTCGATGCACTCAGGCGTCAGTGTTGTTTCATACCTGCTGTGTTGCTTCCCCCAACCACATTCTCTATGTTCCTTCTGCCAGTGCTTAATTTGAGCCTGTGGTTTCCAGTGCTGGCACCTGCACTTTAATTGTCAGCGGGTACTTAATTGCCAGAACCTGCCCTTATGACAGCTGCCACATGGTGGTGCTGTTTGTACAATTTAAACAAGAGCAGAAAAACAGCTGTTTGTTAATTCAATAAACATTACAAACAACTAATACCTGCCACTGAAGCCATTCTTAAAGTTTTGGTGGCCTTGAACTGTCTGAATTGTCACACTTGTAGCAGTGAGATGGCTAGTAGTTGTGTAAGTACGGTGGCAATGTGTGGTGCAAACTGCGATAGTCTCCTAATGAGAGCCCCAGCACTAATTTGTTTCAAAATTAAGCACTGCTGTTCTGCCGCGCCCATGTTGCTTCTATCCACCCCTGCTCTCTGTATAGCCCCCCCACCCCCCACTAACACCCTCTTTCAAAGTGGGTGATATGTGTGTCTATTACAGAAATCATTTTGTAGAGAATTGTTGTGTTTATGTTTTATGCAACATCCATAAAATAGATGAAATCGAGACCTCACATTTGGGAAATTGGAGGGTGTCACAAAGGTTATTTTTTGAAATAATATAAGTGAGCTGCTGCTGTGTTACAATACTGAGAACACATCACAATCCCTGAATATTACATGTAAACACTTTTAGAATTTGGACGTCAGTGACCCGGCCAAAGAAAGAGCAATCATAAAGTCCAAACTGTTCCTCACAGGGGCCCCCGAAATATGCTTGGCCCAGGGCCCCCAAAATCCATAAGATATCCCTGTTCCAAGCTTGCTGTGTTGATGTCACTGCCAGCTCTCCTAAATTCACTTGTCAAACAAAACAATTTTAGAAGCGGCTCCGCACTCACTGAGTGCAATTAAAAATTTAACAACAAAAAGAAACAGAAGTCATAGAGGCGGCCGGAGTTTCCTCCTCTGGTCACAGCGCCTCTTAGTGGTCGCCTTTCCAGAGTGCATTACACTGCACAGCCCTCATTTCACAACAGGCGACACAGAGACACGTTTACAAAGTGACGTATTCCCTCTTCATGAAGGCACATTTGGAATGAGACATTGATAAACTTAATTAAACGTCTCTCTAGCAGTTGCCTGCTGCGCTTCCTCCCAGCTGAAGGTGTTGTGAAGGTTTGTAAACACGCATTAATATTATCGCACGGATAATGAACTGCCACGTCACCAATATATGGTTCATTCTGAGGTGCCTCGCACGTGAGTTTACACAGATTTACATGTAAGTCCTAGCTTTTACAAAAATAAACACCCCTTTCACTGAGTGGCTGTCAATTAAATCAAAAGGCTCCGATTCATAGCGTTTGGCTTCAAAGCGCTAGATCCGCATGGGAGGAATCTACCATGTTCCTATTAGGGCGCTGCGAGCGCCAATGACGCCCTGTGAAATCAGTGTCAGCGAAGGGAGAGAAAAAATAGAAGAATTAATTCATGAGCGAACAAAGAAAAGATTCGTGTAATGTTTGCAACAGATTACTAGAACAGTCTTAAAGTCAACATAAAAGTGATTTCCGCCCGAATAGGGACTTGAACCCTAGACCCTCAGATTAAAAGTCTGATGCTCTACCGACTGAGCTATCCGGGCTCCTGCTAATTGATCTGTGATCTTCTTTTGTGAAGTTGGGTGTATTCAATGTTGTTTGTACTTTGAAATATTTTGTGAGTGATATTCTTTTTGGGGGTGTGGGGGGCTCCCATCATTCCCTTCCATAAATGTATCATGTTTTCGTTTGAACTCACAGTCCCCCCCCCCCCCCCCCCCCCCCCCCCCCCCCCCACCCCCCCGAGTCTCTGTTCCTGGCCCTCCCTCTCTCTCTATTGACACTTTTTTCGAGTTCTTCACCTTTGATTCTATGGCAGGACCGGAGGCTTCTGATTATGCTTTCTCATTTCTTTCCTGCACAAACAGCAGCCAATGAAAGTAAAACTACAATGGTAAACAAGCATTTGCAATGCAATAGGTCTCGCATTAGGAAAGTTTGAGCTATTGGTATTGTAAATGACAACATTTTTATTCATGTTTTGTTTTTGAAAATAGCAAAATTAATAGCCCTGTCATTTATAATGCCAATAGTTATAAGTTTCGCAAATGTGACACCTATAGCATTTGTAATGCAGTATGTGTTGTATTTGCATGACTTCCATGTATTGATATTACAAATAACAATGGCTTTTATTTTATTTTTTTTAAATTAATTCTTAAATAAAAGTTATTGTAATTTATAATGGCAATAGCTTAAACTTTTGTAAATAACTTTTGTGAAGATTATGTTCAGTGTATTTAATTGTGACGAAAATTCATGAACAGAAGTGAAATAAAACATCTTTTTGTTACTTCTGTAATAAAGCTTCAAACATTGAGAGAACATATTTGAACCAGGTGTTGTTGAATGGCTGCACAGGTTGATGCTGTGGTGGCACTGAGTGATGTTGTGGTGCCCCTGAGTGATACTGTGGTGGTGCAGAGTGATGCTGTATACTATGCTATGCTTTGTTTTGCTA
Organism: Lissotriton vulgaris; assembly: GCF_964263255.1. Classification (NCBI taxonomy): domain Eukaryota; kingdom Metazoa; phylum Chordata; class Amphibia; order Caudata; family Salamandridae; genus Lissotriton; species Lissotriton vulgaris. The sequence continues at coordinate 237,220,716 of NC_141685.1, forward strand.
TCCTATATTTTCTTTTGTTATGCTATGCTATGTTTTGCTATCCTATGCTTGGATTTGTTATGCTATGCTGTGTTTGGTTATGCTATGCTGTGTTTTGTTATGCTATGCTATGCTTTGCTATGCTGTTTTGTTGTGCTATACTATGTTTTGTTATGCTATGCTATGTTTTGTTGTCTTTTATTATGCTATGCTTTGTTTTGCTATGCCATGTTTTGTTATGCTATCCATCTGTTTTGTTGTGTTTGGTATGCTATGTTTTGCTATGCTATTGTATGTTTTTTTTGCTATGTTTTGTTAAGCTATGCTATGTTTTGTTGTGTTTTGCTATGTTTTGTTATGCTATGTGTTGTGCTTTGTTATGCTATGTTTTGTTCTCTTATGCTATGTTTTGTTATGCTATGTTTTGTTTTGCTATCCTATGCTTTGTTTTGTAATGCTATCCCATGTTTAGTTTGGCTATCCTATGCTTTGTTTTGTTATGCTACGCCATGTTTAGTTTTGCTATCCTATGCTTTGTTTTGTTATGCTATGCCATGTTTAGTTTTGCTATCCTATGCTTTGTTTGCTTATGCTATGCTATGTTTTCTTGTGTTTTGCTATGCTATGCTATGTTTTCCTATGCTATGTTTTGTTGTGTTTTATTATGCTATGCTTTGCTTAGCTTTGTTATGCTATGTTTTGTTTTGCTATCCTATGCTTTGTTTTGTTATGCTATGCTATGTTTTGCTATCCTATGCTTTGTTTTGTTATGCTATGCTGTGTTTTGTTATGCTATGCTATGTTTTGTTATGCTATGCTGGTGAGGGTGTGTGAGTGTGTGTGAGGGTGAGTGTGTGTGAGGGTGAGTGTGTGAGGGGGAGTGTGTGTGAGGGGGAGTGTGTGTGAGGGGGAGTGTATGTGAGGGGGAGTGTGTGGGAGGGGGTGTGAGGGTGGGTGAGGGGGTGTGAGAGTGGGTGAGGGGGTGTGAGAGTGGGTGAGGGGGTGTGAGAATGGGTGAGGGGGTGTGAGGGTGAGTGTGTGTGAGGAGGAGAGTGTGTGAGGGGGAGAGTGTTTGAGGGGTTGTGGGGGTGAGGGGGTGTGAGGGTGAGGGGGTGTGAGGGTGAGGGGTGAGAGGGTGTGTGAGGATGAGAGGGTGTGTGAGTGAGTGAGGATATGTGAGGGTGAGGGGGTGTGGAAAATTGATGATGACAGCCCTGGGATCATCTGCTGGCTGACTCAGCAGGTACACCATATCTGCCACTCATCAGTTACATAAGCAGTTCACCATGTTTATAAATACATTCACAAAGAGGGCATTACATCCATTTTACTTACTCCACTGGTATGCACTAAATAAATGTCCCTCACAATTCCACTATCTTTTTTTCAATGAAAGACTGCAAAATCATGGGATCGCCACAAAGCAGCAGGTGATGAGTGAAAAAAAAGTTTTAATAAATAAAACCTGGGCTACAAAAAAGAATAACTAAAGACCTCACACTAGCTAATTAACCACACCAAACAACTGGCCACCACTACCTGATGTCCCGCTTTTGTCCTCGATTTGAATTTATCGGGACTTTATAGATGGTACATCTGCTTTACATCGCCGAACCACAATTGTCCTACAGGGCGGAATATGATCTTTCAAGCATCCAGAAACACATATTTACAATACTTATTATGTATTTTGAATAATATAATCATGCAATACAACAGCTCAATTCAGCTGATGTTAAATAAGACTACAGCTTCCAGAAAGCAGCTTTAAACTGGATGTGAACCCAGGAACGGAAGCATATGTCGTTAATGGGAAAGGAATGCACAGGTAAGTTAAAAGAAAACATTAAGTCGGGCCATATTAGATGCAATAATGCTGCACCTACACTCTTACCTGCCCTGTGATGCCGGTGATGAGTGCTACTCTCCTGGGCTTTCCGTTGCCCCATGGGGAACCACTGACTGCAGTGCCGGAGTGCTGGTTTTGGGCCATGATGGGTGGGCTGTCGGAGCTGTTATTGGAGGGCACAGGTCAGCGCTCTGTGAAAAGGCTGGCAGGTACCGGTGTGGTGCGTGCTTGAGAGAAAGCCGGCGTGCAGGCTGGTGTGTAATGTACTATTTCCGCATCACGGGGGTGGGACTGGTGGAGGCCAGGTTTCCTAGTGAAGCACCAGTAGCAGGACAGGCATGGGCGGTGCCACTCCAAGCTGCAGGTGCGCATGGGGTGGGGCAGGCAGGAGAGCTGTGGAGCCGTGCACCCAGCACAGGCTCCGCTGCTCACAGATTGAAAAGAGCCGCTCCGCTGCATAGATCCTAGTTGTACTTCCGGTATTTATCTCATAATTGCTGCGAAATGCAATCGTTATGAAGCCTTATGGCACAAAAAGAACGAATTAGCCTAAAACAGAAGTAAAGAAAGAGAAATTGAAAAAAAAAAAAGAGAAAAAAGTAGCGAAAAAAGAAAACTGAAAAGAGAAAGACAAACCAGAGATGGGGTTTTCAATAAAGGTAAAACAAGTAACATGGGAGAGGGTGGATGAGAGAGAGAGAGCGAGGTTCAGAACTGCGCACAAAGCCTCTTCCTCCCGAACGGCATCGCATGTTGAATGCCGCAGAGATAAAATGTCACAAATTTTTATTCTGCGACGAGCACAGAATGATTTTTAAATGAGAGCGAGAAACTACCGATTTTGACATTTGCACGTCCCCTGCTCTGTCTCCCGCCCCCCCCAACCCGCGGATTCGTCATATTTCGAGGTGTCTCCCATGCCTCACAGGCACACTTACAAAAACAAGCAGTAAATATGTGCATCGCTTGGCTACTACTACAGTTTATGGGACAAAACCGAAGCACACCTTTGCTGCACCGCACGGCCGCTATTGTTTAAGATTAATGGCATGCTGCCTAAAGGAATGGCAACACCCGGCAGTCTATGTTGGAGATTCAAAGTTGTGCAATGTTAAACGAATGAACAATGGCAAAATAGAAGAGCGACATGTGTGTCTGCCATTGTTTAGCATTAATGGCGTGCCGCCCAGAAGAAAAGCAACGCCGGGCAGCCTGTGTTTCAGGTTAGGAGTGCTGCGCCTTTCAAAACAAGACGTGTGCGTGTGGAAAACTGCTGTGGGGTGGGACTTCCGTTTCCTGCTGGAAGCCCACGCCCACGGATTGGCTGGCTAGGAGAGGAGCAGTGGTGACACGGGGCTCCCATGCCAGAAGGAGAGCCCCGCGGTGGCGGCTGAACTCGGGAGTTGCACCAATGCGGTAAGTGCGGTTTGGGTGGGGGGTGCACGCGTGTGTAGCTGTGTGTGTGTATGTATATGTGTGGCTGTGTGTCTGTTAGCTGTGCGTGTGTACATGTGTGTCCCAATGCATTGTGCCTGCGTGGGTGTATGTGTGTGTGCGCGCATGCGTGAGTGTGGCTGTGTGTGATTGAGAGAGGCTGCGAATGCTAGGCAGGGGATGTGCACGGCGCCGTGCGCGCCCTCGAGGAGGAATCTGAGACAGCGAGGCGCGTGTCCGAACACTGTCTCACATTCCCCCGAAACCGCCGACAATAGGTCCTTCACTACGCTCGACTTAAAAACAACATTTCCCATGAGGCTTTGAACCACGTCTCCAATAATAATAACCAATCACAGTAGTAATAAGCATATAAAGTACAGAGACACTAAATTGGCCTCCTCTTTCTTTGCTGCTCCGCAGCCCAGATAAGTGCTCTTTATCCTATATGCTTTTACTTCTGCATTGCAGGCCTCATGTGTTTGATATAGCCTTTGGCGTATGTATTTGGCTATAATTATTGATTCTGTGTATATATTTTGCATTGTTCTTTCTCTCCTTGTATGTGATGCGTATACTGCTATTGCAGTTCCAGGATTTACGACACTAACGGTTTCATTTTCTTCCCGACTCCGGAGCTGGGCCTCTCCGGCCCACTCCGTGTTCCCTAATTAGTTCTTGGAGCGCGTGTTGCGCCAGTAGGCCCCGTTTTCTCTCTTCCTTGGCTGCTTGACCCGCGGCCGCCTGAGTAGTGGTCCGCGATTACGAGGGACTTAGCCCCCCCCCTCAGGGAAGGAGGCACGTGACGGAGCCCTTTGGGGCCCAGCGTACGCCTTCAGGGCTTGAAAGGGATTGATCGCGTGCTCAGAGCGTGCCAGGATAAGGTCCTTGACCTTTCAGGGCCGTTGGCCAAGATCTAGGAGATGGCCCTCCAAGCCCAAGAGACTGGGGATGCCATTCACCCTGAAGTCCTAGCGGGCTGGGCGCAACGTGCCATCTGCATGCTGGGGAACACCAATTGTGCTTTAGCTTCTGAAAGACGGAAGTCAGTCTTGCTCCGAATTGATCCTCAGTTATTAGAGTTGGCTTCTTCGGAGCCAGGTCCTTTGGGGGAAGGACAGTTGTTTGGCGACAACTTTGTGAAAGATATTGCAAAATTTGTTAACACCTTCGCTTCCCTGGATAAATCCCAAGCCTCCTTGAAGAGGGTATTGCATCAGGTCTCTAATAGGGCCGGCCAAGGCAGAGGACGCTCGACCGGCCGCTATTCGAACACCAGTCCTCAAAGAGGATACGCCCCTAGGCCTGGCAGAGGATACACGCAAGAGCCGGTCCAGGCCGGTTTCTACCCTTCGAGATCCCGAGTGCGCCTCATCGTCTATCTAGACGACATGCTCATTCTAGCCCAAGATCGGTCCCTTCTTCTCTCCCATCTGGAGTGGACGACGTCCCTCCTACAGAATCTGGGGTTCGTCATCAACACCAAGAAGTCGGTGATGATACCCAACCAGCAGATGGAGTTTTTAGGTTTTCTGATAGACTATGTGTCAGCTCAACTTCTTCTCCCTCATCACAAGATCAGGTCCATCAAGAAGGAAATAGTTTCCACTTTTACCAAGAAGAAGCTCTCCTTACGTGTGCTAGCGAGGATTGTGGGCCTCCTGGCTTCGTCTATCCAGGCCATTTTCCCGGGACCCCTGCATTACAGAGCCCTGCAGAGACTAAAAATCTTTTATTTACTGAGAAAATTTCACTACGACCACCTTATTCCTCTTTCCCCCGAAGCCCGAGAGGAGTTTCAGTGGTGGCTGGATCACATGTCGGCCTTGAATGGCCGAGTGATCTTCGGCGCAGCCCCAGACGTGGTTATTGAATCAGACGCCAGTGAATGGGGCTGGGGCGCTCGATGTGGAGACTTAACCACAGGAGGACGGTGGTCAGCGGACGACCTCTCTCTACACATAAACTTCCTGGAGTTGCTGGCAGGGTCCTTTGCCATCAGGTCTGTCTCACCGCTGAAGAGCAATTGTTGTATACTCCTTCGAATGGACAATGTCTCAGCGGTGAGATATATCAATCGATTAGGAGGGTCGAAGTCTCGTATGTTGGTACACATTGCAAAGGAATTTTGGCACTTTTGCCTGGATCGCAAGATCTCTGTGGTGGCAGAATACCTTCCGGGGAAATTCAATCAAGTGGCAGATTGGAATTCCCGATTTCTTCTGGATTTCAGCGACTGGAGGCTGCATCCATCGGTGTTTGCTCAGATCATGACTATGCGAGGCCTTTGTCAGATAGACCTGTTTGCCTCTCGCCTCAATGCCCATCTTCCCCTGTTTTACAGTTGGAGACCGGATCTGATGGCGATGGGAACGGACGCATTCCTTCACCATTTGGGGCAACGGAGGAATTATGCTTTTCCTCCGTTTGCACTGATCCCGAGAGTGGCGGCCTTGGTGCGCCGGCAGAAAGCAACAGTAGTGTTGGTGACTCCGTTTTGGTCGACTCAGTCGTGGTTTCCCACGCTGCTGGAGTTGTCTGTGGACCTTCCCTTCCGGCTCCCGGTATTCCCGACGCTTCTGCAGGACCCAGTGGGCGCTTGTCACCCCCTAATCCTGCAGAACCAGTTGACCTTAATGGTGTGGACGCTCTCCGGAGACATGAGTGCCTTGCAGGCCTTTCACGAGAAGCTTACAGCTTTATGCAACAAGCTTGGGCTCCTTCCACCCGGAAACGATACTCTGCATCTTGGAAGAAATGGGTGGGTTGGTGCCTTCCAAAACAGGTGGATCTCGTGGGATCAAATGTGACTGATGTGTTGAATTTCCTGTCCGAATGTGCAGCTTCAGGCCTGGTTTACAGGTCAGTTAATAATTTCAGGTCTGCTATTTCCGCTGGTCACGATCACATCGATGGTAAGCCTGTGGGGATGCACCCCTTGGTTTGTAAGTTGCTCAAAGGAGTGCGGGTGGCAAATCCTCGTCGACCCAGGTATTCCACACTCTGGGATGTGACTAAAGTTCTTTCACTGTTGGAAACCTGGCCCGAGAATGGTAATTTATCCTTGAAACAGCTCTCTGCTAAGCTTACTATGTTGCTGTGTCTCATATCATGTCGCAGAGTTTCAGATGTCAGAGCTTTAGATTTAGCTGGTAGAATGTTTTCTCCTCAAGGTGTCTCCTTTGTTATCACACGACGAACTAAGACCATGTCACGCTCAGTGGAGTATCCCGCCTTTCCGCATAATAACATACTGTGTGTGTTGCAGTGTCTGAAATGTTATGAAGAGCGTACTAGGGCGCACAGGGCTGATCCTTTAGGCCAGTTGTTAATCTCTGTTCAGAAACCCTTCAAGCCAGTTGCTGCGGCTACTTTAGCCAGATGGGTTAGCTGGATTATGTGAGAGGCTGTCATCGATATTTCTGTGTATGGTGCTCATTCAGCTAGAGGTGCGATGGCTTCTAAAGCCTATTTACTAGGTTCTCGTTTAGAGGACATCCTGAAAGCGGCTGATTGGTCTTCAGGTTCAATGTTTAAAGTGTTTTATTATAAACCTATTCCTCATGTTTCTGATGCTGTGATTGATGAGCTTTGAACCAGCTTAATCAGAAGCCTCCGGTCCTGCCATAGAATACAAAATTTTCTAGCTATCGCAACAAGAATTTTAGATTCTATTAAGGACACGGAGGCGAGGATTATCCCACCCGTTGGGACAGTTAGATAACTGTAAAGTTGTTCGAAATGATATTATTTAACAACTTTTTACCCACCCTATGAGAATATATAGTTGGTGAACTCCCTTTTCTCAAACTTCTTTTTCTGTTTCAGGAAATGAGTCCAACAAGATTTGAGTGCCTTCGTTGGATTGTGTAGCTGTCACTTTCTGGCGGAAGATGTTCTTCGTGGTTATGGATTATTCTCCGTTGAGAATTCCTAAAGGAACTGTTCTCTCCGTTGAGAGTTAAAGACTTTTTCACTATGATAAGACTGTTCGCGCAAAGAAAGAGGAGGCCAATTTAGTGTCTCTGTACTTTATATGCTTAGTACTACTGTGATTGGTTACTATTATTGGAGGCGTGGTTTAAAGCCTCATGGGAAATGTTGTTTTTTACCATTGTAGTTTTACTTTCATTGGCTGCTGTTTGTGCAGTAAAGAAATGAGAAAGCATAATCCTCGCCTCCGTGACCTTAATAGAATCTAAAATTCTTGTCGCGATAGCTAGAAAATGTTGTATTCACATAAAACCTTCTTCATACAGGCGGGATATTTTCTCTATCCAGCCCCTGCCTACTCCGACTGAGTTGCTTTTTCATCTTAAGTTTACTACATGCAAAGACCTTCAAAAAATACCTGCCCTCCCCCGCTATCTATTAACCCTCAAGTACCGGACGCTCACTTCTACCAAAGCATAAAGAAACATATGGCTCACTGACCATCTAGCAGCCGGAAGACATCACTTAAGGGCACTTAAAGGTGCTAAAAACAAACGTATTTATAAGTAACTAAACATTTCCATTACACGCCAATAGCTCTAACAATAAACAAGCATTGGAAATGCAATAGGTCTCGCATTAGAAAAGTTGGAGCTTTTTGTTTTGTAAATGACAAATATTTTATTTATTTGTTGGTTTTTAAAATAGCTAAATTGATAGCTTTGTCATTTACAACGCCAATAGTTATAACTTTTGCGAATGTGACACCTATAGCATTTGGAATGCAACATGTTTTGTATTTACGTGACTTATATGGCAGCTCTCGTCGTTATGCTACATCTCTAGAGAGCAGGAGAGTGCAGCAGGGGAGAGAAGCACAGCAATGCAATATGTCTCGTATTAGGAAAGTTTGAGCTATTGGTATTGTAAAGGACACATTTTTTATGTATGTGCTTGTTTTTAAAATAGCGAAATAATAGCTTTGTTATTTACAATGCCAATCGTTTTATCTTTCGCAAATGTGACACCTATTGTAACACAATATGTGTTGTGAGGGTGAGTGAGGGTGAGGTGTTGAGGGTGAGGGGTTGAGGGTGAGGCGTTGAGGGTGAGTGAGGGTGAGTGAGGGTGAGGGGGTGAGGGGTTGAGGGTGAGTGAGGGTGAGGGGGTGAGGGGTTGAGGGTGAGTGAGGGTGAGGTGTTGAGGGTGAGTGAGGGTGAGGGTGAGTGAGGGTGAGGCAGTGAGGGTGAGTGAGAGTGAGGGTGAGTGAGGGGTTGAGGGTGAAGTGTTGAGGGTGAGTGAGGGTGAGGGTGAGGGGTTGAGGGTGAGTGAGGGTGAGGGGTTGAGGGTGAGTGAGGGTGAGTGAGGGTGAGTGAGGGTGAGTGAGGGTGAGGGTGAGGGGTTGAGGGTGAGGGGTCGAGGGTGAGGGGTTGAGGGTGAGTGAGGGTGAGGGGTTGAGGGTGAGGGGTTGAGGGTGAGTGAGGGTGAGGGGTTGAGGGTGAGTGAGGGTGAGGGGTTGAGGGTGAGTGAGGATGAGTGAGAGTGAGGGTGAGTGAGGGGTTGAGGGTGAGGGGTTGAGGGTGAGTGAGGGGTTGAGGGTGAGTGAGGGTGAGGGTGAGTGAGGGTGAGGGGTTGAGGGTGAGTGAGGGTGAGGGTGAGTGAGGGTGAGGGAGGGTGAGGGGTTGAGGGTGAGTGAGGGTGAGGGGTTGAGGGTGAGTGAGGGTGAGGGGTGGCCAACATCGCTATCCTCGTTAAACCAGTTGGCTCATCAGTCTTTGTCAACAGTGCGCCTTGTTGAGTAAGCAGGTCCAGTTGATTTATAGGAACAATACCAAGACTACAACTCCCAGAACCTACTGGGGCGTCAGATGAAAGCCTAGGATGAGAAACGTGACGTCCCACAGACATGCAGCGAAGGTGGCACGTTAGAGACAGTTAACCACGGAACATTCCTTGTTTCCACCGCATTAAGCATCCAGAAACCGCAGCTTATCCCGAGGGAGCATTCGACCTGCTGACTGGTGCAGCATTTGTGTGAGGACAGCAAACTCATTGGTAAATCTATGCTCACCAGATTTGTCCACAGTTCCTGATAAAAGCGTTTCGCTGGGTTGGGAAAAGATAGTGGTGACAAAACAAGGGGGCGCGGTGGGGGGGGGGGGGGGGGCAGTAGAGGGATTTAGCCTGCAAGGATGAGAATCCTAAATATGAGATCGGGTAGCGGAAAACGTCTATATATGACCATTCTCCATAGGTAAATGCTCCACGAAGATGAGCACAACGTCCGTGTAGGTGGCGTGTCCTTGAGAGCGCTGTCTGTGAATACATAAAGGGAGACTGGGGTAAGATCCCATGTTTAAGCAAGAAAAAATTAAAATATGGCACCGTAAAAGTTACAGTTAAAAATTAACAGAGTGCCAGCAGACTCACTTAATGGTCGACAAGTATCTGTATCACTGTTCTACGCGTCACAGCGCCGTCTATGAATACATAAAGGGAGACTGGGGTAAGCTCCCATGTTTAAGCAAGAAAAAATAAATAATGGTGCCGTAGACGTTACTGTTAACATTCACAGAGTGCCAGTAGACTTACTTGATGGTCGACAAGTATCTGTATCACCGTTCTGAGCATTCCGTGTGTGGAACCCAAACTGGAAGCGGAAGTGATTAAGTAGTCACCTGCCGTGACTAGAGTAATGGCCCGCATCAAAACAGCTGAAACGTAAACCTCGCTGTGGGTTTGCCTCAGTGAATGTTGCTGAGGGCGTGACATAGTATGCTTACTTAATAGAAATAAAGACGTGCATGGAAGGGTTGTTGTGTAAAGGTCAGATGTTGGTAAAGAAGGGAAGCCTGAGTCCCAATTAAAGTAGAAAGGGAACCTATAAATTCGACATATAGGAAGTGGATTTTAACTTGGTGAAAGAATATTAATTTGTGTGCCAGCATTAGAAAGAAACAAAATGTGAAGATTAACATGAGGCAACATTTTGGATGTAACGGGCTGAAAACACATATTTGGACACAAATCGGATCATTCAGGATTGAAAGTACAGCCCCATCATGAGAATCGAATCTATACAGAATCTACGCCGATATCGGACATGTTAACATAGAGCTGTTGGTAAATCTTGAAAATCTTGGTATTATGCATAGAAATTCGTACACAGTTCAAATCGCAAGGATACAAATTAGAAAACTTCTCTATCTAATAATCCTTTCTTAATTCTCCATAATACAAATTACATTTGGTGTGCACAAAATGGTCTAAGCAAGGTCTTGGTTTTTGTGAAGTTAGACGTGACATGGCAGGCAGGGGAGGGGGCGGAGCGGGAGTGTGGGAGGAGTGCGGGAACAGACGGCGAGGGGAGGAGAGTAGGAGGAGGAGAGTAGGGGAGCTGTGGGGAGGGGGAGGAGAAATGCGACGCGACATGGCAGGCAGGGGAGAGGGCGGAGCGGGGGTGTGGGAGGAGTGCGGGAACAGACGGCGAGGGGAGGAGAGTAGGAGGAGGAGAGTAGGGGAGCTGTGGGGAGGGGGGAGGAGAAATGCGACGCGACATGGCAGGCAGGGGAGGGGGCGGAGCGGGGGTGTGGGAGGAGTGCGGGAACAGACGGCGAGGGGAGGAGAGTAGGAGTAGGAGAGTAGGGGAGGCACGGCCTAGCGGCCGTTCAATCAAGAAGTGAGGGGGCGGGAGAGTAGGCAAGGCAGGCGGCTGGGGGCATGTGCACGCGCTTTTAAGCTCAATGCGCATGCGCATTGAGCTTAAAAGTCACGGGCACTGCAAGGAATCGCCACGATTCCTTGCAAGTTGGATAAAGAGTGGATAAGCCCCCATAGTCTCGCTTGCTCGATGCGCATGCGCATCGACAGGCGAGACCTAAAAATGCGAGACCAATTGCATTGCCAATGCTTGTTTATCTTGGTTGTATTGGGTCCAGCGCTCCCTTGCCTGCCCTCGGCGCTTTAATACAGAGATGTTCAATGCCAGCTTCGCACTCTTGTTGGCACTGTAGATGGATGGAAGCGAGGGCGTGATTGATGCCATGGTCTATCATTTCTTCTGTATCTGTCTGACTGCACAGGTAAAACCATATACCTTCAATTCGTTTAGCCCCTATATTGAATACAATTCAGAACATGATTTTTAGTCAGTATTGCCTTTTGAACAGCAAATACATTGGGAGTATATGATTTTATCTGTTCTGCAGTCATCAATAACAGTTTACTACCGAAGTAAAATGAAGCACCTAGTCACTTTCTTTTCTAGATATATTCTTGAACTCATCTTTAGTATGTATTTTGTAAAAAGTGTTTCCGCCCGGTTTCGAACCGGGGACCTTTCGCGTGTGAGGCGAACGTGATAACCACTACACTACGGAAACTGACATGGACAGGAGCACGGGCCTTTTGTACACATTGCAGTCCAGCGCTCCTGGTATCTGCTGAAAAGTTCTGCTTATAACTCTTAGCTTCAGAAGTCATTTCCAAATCTGTTATCGCTATGTGTATTCGCTGTCTTTCTTTGCAATCTGAGTTTTTGCTCCTGTCCCGCTACAGCAAAAAACTTACTAAGCCTTTTTCTTCGTGAAAAACAAATATTTTATTCTGACTATTTATGATCAAGCTAACATTTCGCTAGGATTAGTAAGTGCATTGCTCACTTTCGGGGACACCTCGGCTCCGAGTCAGCCGGCGGCAGGTGCATGGGGGGTGTGGGGCTGACCGACCCTTCATGTTTCCAGCGCCCTGAGGCTTCTCAGCCGAGATCCGGGCGCTACAAACCCCGAGCCCGGGCTGAGCCTCAGCTGCGGGGGCAGAGCTTGGCTCAGTGGGTAGGGTGACCAACCGTCCGTAAATTTCACGGACAGTCCGTAATTTCGGCCGTCTGTCCGTTGTCCGTGAAGGATTCTTTGACGGACGCCATTTGTCCGTAATTTTAACTGGTCGCACAACCGGCACAGCTGGCCCCCACCTCCCTTCTTGCCTGCGATACTGCTGAGGTCGGGTGTAACAGATTCCAAGGCAGTACAAAAGCTCAGATACCCATCAGCATTGGCGAGGCACAGAGGGATGGCAACCCTCACACCTTCAGCCCTTGATGAGCTGTTAAGAGGTGCTGAAGGTGACAGAGGGAGGGGCGGCAGCGGCAGGAGCAGGGGCATCCATTCACATGCAAACAGCACTGAATGCGTCTTGTATACAACCATTTCTTGGAATATATCATTCTTACCCCACTGGAGTAGATTACACTGCTGGTTAGACAGAGCGTGCAATTTAAAGCTGTCCGCATGGTGCGTCAGGCATGCAATGGAAGTGGCCCCACATTTTTAAGCAGTACATTTTACAAAACATGCTCTGTAGAGATTCTGCTAAGGCAATGTTACTTCTGACTTTTAATGATTAAGTGACAGTGCAATCAACACTGCAATGGTTACATTTTGGTGAATAAACTGTGCAAGAAATTAAAACCATCACTGTTTACAAAGTTGTGCTAGTGTGGTCCAGATGGCTGCAGTCGAGTTTGCTTTAATATGACTGCGACAAGAGATTCCTCATGAAATAATGATGTACTTAGTAAATACTATTTTGTACAGCACTCAGCTGCCTTTATAGCTAGATTTGTGCCGTTACAAACATTGTCTGTCAATATGTATTGGCAAAGTAAGAAGGTCTGGCTTGTAAATTAATGTGGCCCTTCGTTGATGGTGTGCGAGTGCGGGTAGAGTATTGTAGATGGATGACTCAATTATAGAATGAGTCAAAAAGTGGATGAATTAATGCACAGGTCCATATATGTTTGATGAGTGACACAGTAACTAAATTCCACAATCAATGAAGAGGCACTCTTGTAAGCCAGACATACTGGTTTTGCCAATGTTATTTTTACCAGGTGACCATACTTGTACTATTACCAAATATCTGCCTCCCTTCAACAATGGTCACTGACTTGCTCTTATGTAACATTGTGATTTAATATTAAAGCCTTTACACATCCTCCAGGAGCATTTTAAACATAAGGTGATGTGGGTGTGGAACAATGGGAAGCACTGTGGACGAAATTTGCTTGCCAAGCGCAGTGCTTTTCAAGAATGTCTTAAGTCCATGTTTGTGTCCTTCCTCTGAGCCCCATGCCTGGTCAGCATGCTCGCCTGTTTGAGATCTGACCTGGGAGATTTTAACTCTGCAGACCTGAAAGTCAAACAACCAGTTTACAATTTACGTTATGTTGCCATGCTATTTATTGTGCAGCAAATTTCTAGCATGTTTTCCTCATATATTCAAGATTTCTGATGATCAACGAATTACAGCAACAATTATCTAAGCAGCCATGCTGGCAGGAATGAGCACCCCCTACTGAGCCCCATTGTAAGAGGGATTTCCAGAAACTGCACCCTGGTCTCCTCTTTTGAACCCGCCTCCCAGGAGTCACAAGGACAGAAGATTTGAAGTTTGGTGGAGGGGCATTAAATGGAACACAGATCGGGATAGCCAATCATTTTAACCTTGCCCCATGGCGTATGTCCCCAGGAAGAAGCAAGTCATGAGGAAGAGTAGCCAAGCAACAGGGCCACTAGAGATAGTATATACCAGCTTTCATTAAAAAGAAGGTTATGGCACTTGCATAGAGGCAAAAGCTCTGAAATGAATTGTTCCCATCTTCTCAGTACATCATGGTGCGCTTGCCTTTGTGCTGCTTGTTTGTTCATTTACTGGACCCCTCTCTGCCCAGGCCTGTACTCTTCTCTTGCCTGCTCATTCTTCCCAATCGCCATGTGTCAGGGCATGCTTCATTCAATTTCAATAAACTCTATCGTTTAAGTAATTAAGCATTTTACTGCAATCCTTTTTATTGTGCAGATGTAGATAAAACAGAAGTAGTCAATAGCATGGGTTGGAAAAGCCACTTGTTCAGTAGACTCAGAATGCGGTATATCCAGTCAAAGTGCTCCATGATTTAGAAGGGTCATTCAAAGTGTGTTAATATCTACACTCCATGTAGCTACTGCCTCCTCTTACCAGGCTATGAAGCTGCATGTGATTGAACTTTAAAGCCAAGCTGACCAAGCTCATGCACTTCGTTAATTGAACAAGGAAGCACTTGTGTGAGACATTCCCTTTCTGCCTAGGGTTCCAAACATCCTAGAACCGGCCCTGATTACACCGAGGCAGCACAGGGTTCACTTCACAGAGCCTAATTACTGTCACTAAATTGTAAATAAACCTTGAAAGGGTGAATGGATGAATGAAAGATTGAATATATGGATAATGGGAGGGGATGGATGGATGGATTGATGAGTGAGTGGAAGGATGGAAGAGAGAAAACGGAAATAGCTGGATGTATGGGTGGAAGGGTAGCTGGATGGGTAAAAGGGTGGATGGATGAGTGAAAGGATGGATGAGTGAAAAGGTGGATGATGAGTGAGTGGGTGGATGGATGAGTGAAATGATGGATTCATTGATGAATTGATAAGTGAAAGGGCGAATGGATGGACGGATGAATGAAAGGGTGGATGTAAGGATGGATGAGTGAGTGAAAGGGAAGGTAGATGGACAAAATGATTAATAGACCAGTGAAGGAGTGAAAGGATAAATGGATGAGAGAAAGGATGGATGAGTGATAGGGTCAATGGATGGATTCATGAGCGGATAAGTAGATAGATGGATGGATAGGAGGGTGGGTGGATGGATGGATGGATTGAAGGAAGGATGGCTAAGTGAAAGAGTCGATGGAGAGAGAAAGGGAGGTTGATGGATGACTGAAAGGGTGGATGGGTGGAAGGATCAGTGACTGGGTGGATGGATGAGTAGGTGAAAGGATGGCTGGATGGGTGAAAGGGTAAATGGCTGGATGGATTAGTGAATGGATGGATGGGTAGAAGAGTGGATGGATGAGTGTACAGATGGATAGGGTGAAAGGGCGGATGGATGGATAATAGATGGATGAGTGAAAGGATGGATGAAGGGATGGATGAGTGAAATGAAAGATGGAAGGATACATGATGGATAGGTTTGCAAATGGCTGAATATGTCTAGATATGGCTGGGCTTACTTATATACAATTGCGCGACCTCTGATGTGTCTGTAAAACTTATCCAATTGTCCTGAAGTTTTGTCCTGAATTTTGACCTCCTGTCCTGAATTTGTGTCCTGAATTTTGATCCTTTGTCCTGAATTTTTATACTCACCGTCCTGAATTTGCACCAATGCCAGTTGGTCACCCTATCAGTGGGGGACTCTGGATCTTGTCTCCTTTTCTGTGAATCCCCCTCAGAACCTGGTTCTTCGTCTTCAGTTTTGTTGTTCAGTTTGATAAACATGAGACCCCGAAACTGGAGGCAGCCAATGTGTGCAGGGGCTGTGAGGATTGACCGCACCCCGCAACTGTGCAGCCCTGAACCCCGCTCTACCGCGATCTGCCGCCCTGACTCAACTTTCCAGGAACGCTGCAAAGAAAAAAAGATTTCCCCCACAGAAACAAGATGATATTTTTACACAGTATCCCGAGTGTTGGGTGTGGGGGAGTGAATTACGGAGCTGTGTCCAGAGCCGAGCCCACAGTCGAGGCTCTCGGTATTCAGGAGTCATCCTTAGAAACATCTCTGAACCCCACCAGCTCCCTGGACAGGAAGTCTTTTTAACGGCAAAGACGGAAATCCTAAGAGAATCAAACAAGCTGTCATTTTATCAGCTGGGAACCACGCCCCCCCGCGCACTGTTGTGCAAGTCAGGATGGCCGAGCGGTCTAAGGCGCTGCGTTCAGGTCGCAGTCTCCTCTGGAGGCGTGGGTTCGAATCCCACTTCTGACAGCATCAATTTTTGTGACCTGCAATTTTAGACTTGAATTCAGTGTTTTTTCCAAGCGCCGGCATTTCAGATAATGCAATGCATAACCTACTTTCGTAAATTAGCGCTAAATTCTATTTACTGTTGCTTGTTCTAAGTGCCAGCAGGGGGCTCTTGAAACAGTAAATCACAGACTCATATTCTTATCGACTTGAGAGACTGAAAAGTCAACACGCATTTGCAATGCAATAGGTCTCGCATTATGAAAGTTTGAGCTATTGGTCTTGTAAATGGCATTTTTTTATTTATGTGGTTTTTGAAAATAGCTAAATGAATAGCTTTGTCATTTACAATGCCAATAGTTATAACTTTCGCAAATGTGACACCTATAGCATTTATAATGCAACATGTTTTGTATTTACGTGACTTAGATGTATTGATATTACAAGTAACAATGGCTTTTACGTTTTTTAAAATAATTAATACTTAAATAAAAGTGATAGTAATTTATGATGGCAATAGCTTAAACTTTTGTAAATAACTTTTGTGAAGATTATGATCAGTGTATTTTATTGTGACGAAAATCCAAGAACAGAAGTGAAATATTAACATCTTTTTGTGACATTAGTAATAAAGCTTGAAACATTGAGAGAACATATTTGAACCAGTGATGCTGTGGTGGTGCTGAGTGATGCTGTGGTGGTGCTGTGGTAGTGCTGAATGATGCTGTGGTGGTGCAGAGTGGTGCTGTGGTGGTGTTGAGTGATAATGTGGTGGTGCTGAGTGATAATGTGGTGGTGCTGAGTGATAATGTGGTGGTGCTGAGTGGTGCTGTGAAGGTGCTGAGTGGTGCTGCTGAGTGATGTTGTGGTGGTGCTGAGTGGTGCTGTGGTGGTGCAGGGTGGTGCTGTGGTGGTGCTGAGTGGTGCTGTGGTGGTGCTGAGTGATAATGTGGTGGTGCTGAATGATAATGTGGTAGTGCTGAGTGATAATGTGGTGGTTCTGGGGTTGCGCTGAGTGATGCTGTGGTTGTGCTGAGTGATGCTGTGGTTGCACTGAGTGGTGCTATGGTGGTGCTGAGTGGTGCCGTGGTGGTGCTGAATGATGCTGTGCTGGTGCAGAGTGGTGCTGTGGTGGTGCTGAGTGATAATGTGGTGGTGCTGAGTGATAATGTGGTGGTGCTGAGTGATGCTTTGGTTGCACTGAGTGGTGCTGTGGCGGTGCTGAATGATGCTGTTGTGGTGCAGAGTGGTGCTGCTGAGTGATGTTGTGGTCGTGCTGGGTGATGCTGTGGTGGTGCTGGGTGGTGATGTGGGGGTGCTGAGTGGTGCCGTGGTGGTGCTGAGTGATAATGTGGTGGTGCTGAGTGATAATGTGGTGGTGCTGGGGTTGCGCTGAATGATGCTGTGGTGGTGCAGAGTGGTGCTGTGGTGGTGCTGAATGATAATGTGGTGGTGCTGAGTGGTGCTGTGGTGGTGCTGAGTGATAATGTGGTGGTGCTGAGTGGTGCTGTGGTGGTGCTGAGTGGTGCTGTGGTAGTGCTGTGGTGGTCCTGTGGTTGTGCTGAGTGATGCTGTGGTTGCGCTGATTGGTGCTGTGGTGGTGCTGTATGATGCTGTGGTGGTGCAGAGTGGTGCTGAGTGGTGCTGCTGAGTGATGTGGTGGTGCTGAGTGGTGCTGTGGTGGTGCTGAGTGGTGCGGAGTGATAATGTGGTGGTGCTGAGTGTTAATGTGGATGTGCTGAGTGGTGCTGTGGTGCTGCTGAGTGGTGCTGCTGAGTGATGTTGTGGTGGTGCTGAGTGGTGCTGTGGTGGTGCTGGGTGGTGCTGTGGTGGTGCTGAGTGGTGCTGTGTTCATGAGTGAACAAAGAAAGGATTGATTTTATGTGTGCAACTTTTCAATAGAACATAGTCATCATGAAAAAAACTGTACACGCCCGAACAGGGACTTGAACCCTGGACCCTCAGTTTAAAATACTGATGCTCTACCGACTGTGCTATCCGGGCTTCTGATGAGAGCTGAAATCACTAATTGTAATGTGAGATGTACTCCATCCTGTTCTTAGCCTAGCATATTTTATGAGTGATAGTCTTTATTTCAGAACACCTCCCACCATTTCCTTCCATAGATTTATCATGTTTTCCTTTTCAGGAGCTATCTGCATCACAGAAGCCACCCTGAGTCTCTTTTCTTGCCCTCTCTCTTTTGACACCTTCTCATGTGCTTCGCCTTTGATTCCACACCCTGCACCGAGAGAGAAGGGACAGGGCAGTGAAGGGCAGTACCGACTCGGCTGTGGTAGAGCCCTCATTCTGCCTTTAGTTGCTGCTCTGTTCTTATCTGTCCCCTCACTTCTAAAGTGCCTTATCTCTTCCCACCTTCGGATCCTCTCAGTCTCACCCTACTCTTCTCAGTTATTAAGCCACGCCCCCACTGCCCCTCCCCAAAAGCAGAATTGTGCAATAAAATATGGCCTTCGAGGAAAAATGTAATTGCGCCTTTGGATCCTCCCCGACCTTTGGTAGAAGCACCGGCCCTCCCCCAAATGAAAGTTTTATGTGCCTTTCCTACATACCAGTAAATGCACCCTAAAGAGCTGGCGTGTGTGCTATATATGTAAATATGTACTGAGTTACTAAGATTTTGTTTTGGGGATGCGCCACTTGGCGCAGCCATGACGCAAACTCCATCATATTGGGATTTACCAATACAGACAGTTCAAGGTTTGCATGGCTTTGCCCGGGGTTTTATCCCAAAAGTAACTCAGTGCAATGCATAGCGGCGCCTCGTGTTTCCTTGCATTGGGGGACATTACATGGATGAAGCCTGTGTGGTTCCGTAGTTTGAGGGTCCGTGGTTCGTAGATTCTGAACCCGTGTAATAAAGGTCGTCGGATATAGACGATTTTGGTATTAGCTGACCGCAAATCATGAGTGCGGTGTGTACGAGTGTTTTCTGTAACAATCGATCAATGAGAACACTACGTATTCAGGGATTTCGTTTGAACCCTCGGGTTCCATTTTGTGTACGGCAGCCATTTTGTGTGGTTGCCCTCACATAGTCCAATGACTATGGCCAATTGGGTCCTTGGGACACGTATACCTTAGCTGACTCTTATGTGACCTGGCCGAACTGACTCCCTTGCCTAAGGCTGACCTCGTTGAGCCAGTTCCTTGTTAAACAGCTGGTCGGATAGAGATCAAAGAGCAGGACATTGCTGAGTTTACGATACATGCACCCACCCTTCTATCTTGTTTCTCATCTGTTTCTGTTCTTTCCTTTATGGCCTAATCACTGATTTGGGTTGAGGTTATATGATGGGTTTGTCCGGCATGATCGAACAGGATATTGGAATGTGCTTGGTCATTTCTGGTGGGCAGGACAACGGAAAATGGGATTGTCGTCATGCGCTACTTTTGAAATGTCACATGCTCATTGGTCAGTTTGTATGTAATTGATGCTAGCCTGGAATGTGATTTCTGGCATAAAAGACCATGCTCCGCTCAATGAATTTGTGCAGTCTCTAGCGAACCACCCGTGTTGTGCTTCATAGATCTCTGTTCCTGGTTGCAGCCAATAAACTTTGGTCTTTGACGTCTATCAAGAAGAGTCCCGTGTCTCTGTTTTGCCGAGGCAGGGGAACCCGAAGACATCGAGCGTTATCCCTGGCGCTGCTGGGTTCTAAAACCCGGTTCTTCAGTTGGCGCCCAACGTGGGGCGACTTCAGCGGTACCGGTCCAAGCCCGAAGATCGTGAGGAGCTTCGTGTGGAAATTCTGGAGGAAGGCCTGCCACTTCATCGACCACTGTTTGTCGTCGTGGTCCGAAAGTCTTTGCTGTGAGGTTCCCCGCTTTCTGACGGCTACGAAGGACTGCTGCCCTGACTGTCGCCCTGTCTTGGAGCCATTAGACGATTTGTAGAGCAAGACAATAGACGGGTCTTCTGGTGACGCCATCGACATTTCAGTTAAGTATGAGTGGAGCGTCTCCCAGCCCTTAGTTTTGTTTTGGTATCCTTCGGGATCGCTTTGATTTGGTACCTGCAGGCCCCAAAGCCGAGGGACTCGTGTATTCACGAGACTATCGTTTTGAGATTTCCCTTGAAGTTTGAAGCTAGACTAGTGGGCGAAAATGCATGGTCTTAGCAGACTTGGAAAGATATTTGGTTTTGGTTTTACTAGGGATTCCCGATTGGAGGATTCGTGTCCGGTTCCTCCGATTGGAACTCCGACCTATGAGCTCTATGTAAAACATGGTGTGGGCCCCATGGGTTATAATGACATCTGGGTTAAATATACGAGAAAAGACGGTGTCCTACAGTGGCCCCGTTATGGTAGCTTTGAAAATGAGATTTTAGACAATCTCGAAGTTAAACTGTTCAAGAAGAAAGCCCGGCCGGCGATGTTTGACTCTTTCCGCTTATGGCGAAAGGAAGCCAAACAGAAAGAAATTAAGTTAGCAAAGAAGCATAAACATGAACGAGGTATGTCAATGGTGCAAGCTGCTATACAGTTTAGGGATAATGAAGAAGAACAGGAAAGCGAACAGATGCTTAGGCAGCATAAACTAGCGATAGATAAGTGCTACCCAGCTTTGCTAACTAAAAAGCAAGAAGAGAAGAAAGATCTTGTGAAAGATCCTTTAATGTCGCATCTATTGAGTTCACCACCCCCTTATGCACAGAATGCTACGGCACCACTGCCGCCAGTTGTAGTCGCGCAACCTCCGGTTGCTTTGCCACCTGCGATTCCTCCACAGCCAGCTCCTCTTCCGTTGGCTACTATTCCTTTGGTGCAGCCTTCTCAAGGGCTGCCAACTTTGCTACCTCCTTCGTCTCCTACTCCTACGTCTCTGTCCTGTGTACTTCTCCTGTTCCGACTTTGGCTTCCTCTCATATTGTTCCGTCTCCTCTTCTTTTGTCACCTTCCCCTTCTGCTCGACAGAGAATGACTGACGCTGTTGCTAGTATCTTTTCTCCTCTGTTGGGTTCATTGGGTATGTCTCCTGTCGAGCATAGACGATCGCGTAGTCAATTGCCTAATGTTGATGAACGGACAGTGTTGGATCTTATGGCACGTAAATGGATTACGTATCCTACGCAGTACGATCTTGGGGGTGTTATGGATGTTTTCCATAAATGGGAAGCACCGAAGCAACGGTACATTTTTGATATGATGTGTGCTTTCCTTTTTGAACAATGGGAAGATGAAGTGGGACAAACTCCGTCTGAGTTGTATTGTATACGTTCTGAGTTTGCGAAAGGGACTGGTGTGGGTATCGAGGTTGAGAAAGCAGTTGCGACGTTGTTGTCGTTTAGGAGTGAGTCTTTTTCTCAGCGACTGTTTGAGCCTGATTCGTCCGTTAGGAGGAAGGCGCGTCAATATCCGATGCGTGAGGTTCCTCCAGTTTGGAGACTTCAAGATGGAAATGTTGCTGCACACTTTCAGCATGTTTGGGTACATGTTCCATGGAAGCGTGCTGAAGTCTTATCTCTTAACCCCTTCCATGCTGATGACGAACCCCAGCCTTCATGCACTACGGTGCTCGTGTGCTGATGACGGCTGGGGTTCGTCACGGCCCGCCCCTGTTCATGCTGTTTACAGCACACCAGGGGAATCGCGGCCGCATGGAAGGGGTTAAGCAGACTTTGCCTGATCCGCGCAAAAATCCAGCAGGATACTATAAGGAGCTAACTCAAACTGCGGGTACATGTATTATGAATCTGGCAGATATAGATATGTTGTTTGGAAATGTTGTTCCACAGCCTATTTGGAGTAAGATTCGTCATATGGATCATGCAGGGGAATTAGGTGAGACATGGGTTAACCTTAGAGATGCTGATAATAGACAAGTAGGCGGTGCTAAGCCTGAAGATGTGATTGCTGAACTCCCTGGTAAAATTGTCACTTATATGAAGACTTTGATGCCTGAAGTGCGTGTTACCTGGGATAAGTTGTCTGCGTGCAAGCAGAAGAAAGATGAGACTGTGTCTGACTTTTTCACGCCGTTTGAAGAGACCTTTGTAGACCACACTGGTCAGGACATGGCTACTGAAGGTGGTCAGAGATTGTTCGTCGACAAATTCGTTCATAATCTGCTTCCCGAATTGTGCAATAGGTTAAAGGATTCTGAGAGTGCTTGGGCTGTTTCTACGTCAGCGCAGATTTTAGCTACTGCCCAGTACTATGAAAATAGGAATAAGGATGAGATAGAGAAAGCAGATAGGAAGACTAAGGAATTGAAGACTAAAGTTCTTCTACAACAAGCTTATCCGCCCCGTAATAATCAGCGCGATTATCAGCAGAATCAGCAATATTCGAGAAACTCACAAAGGAGTGAGTCTTCTCAACCACTTTTTCCCGTTGGCCCTAATCAATGTTCGTATTGCAAAGAAGAGGGTCATTTCAAGAGTAGTTGTCCGGTTCTGTTACAGCGCACAAATGATGCTTCTGGTGTGAGAGGTCGAGGTGCTCAACAAGCGCCTAGAGGTAGAGGTCGTGGTTGGAATACGCGTTCTTTGCCTCCTCAGAAATCTATGAATAGCTTTGATCAGCAGAATGGTGCGTCTGGTAGGACGGCACAGTACTATACAGACGATTACTACGTCGAAGGTGAGGAAGTGAATGGTAATGATTGTTAGGACAGCCATGGAAAAAGAGAGGGAGTTGTTTCAGTTCCAGTAGATCAGAGTGGACCCTTTGTTGAAGTGACTGCATCAGGTGTGTCAGAGCCTTTTCTGTTGGATACTGGTGCTGCGAAGAGTTCTATCATGCACTCTAAACTCCCTGACGCACCTTTGTCTGGCTTTAAGAATGTTTCAGTAGGTTTCTCTGGCGGCCCGGTTACGAATCCGATTTCTACTCCATTGTCTCTTTCTGTTGGACCTCGAAAATTCGAAGCACCCCTCATTTTGACGACCGGTTGTGGTGAGAACTTGTTGGGATTGGACTTGTTGGGATTGGACTTGTTAAAGAGATTGTATGCGACGCTATATTGTTCTCCGTCAGGAGTACACCTTACGTTGGGTGAGAGAGTGATCTCTCCAATGTCTAAAGATCGACTTCCACCTGAATTGTCTTCTCTCCCTGATTCTCTATGGGCTACTGGTCCTAACGATGTGGGTCTCCTAGAGATTCCGCCATATGTTGTGACGTTGAAAATGAATGCTAAATTACCACGCATCCCGCAATATCGCATCTCCAGTGATGGTGAAAGAGCACTTTTGGCAATCATCTATGATCTGATTGAGAAAGGTGTGATTGAGGAAACAAGAGGTAACGTGTGCAATAGTCCGGTTTTGACGGTTCTGAAGAGAACTGATTCTTCACAGCCTCCTGTATATAGGTTTGTGATCGATCTTCGCGAGGTGAATAAGATTGTTGTTCCGCAATTCCCTGTTGTACCTGATATCACCGCTTTACTGACTTTGATTCCGGCTACAGCCACGTGGTTTTCGGTGATTGACTTGAAGAATGCCTTCTTCAGCATCCCGATTGCCGTGGAAAGTAGAGACATTTTTGGATTCTCTTTAGGAGGATGAAGTTTCCGCTTTAAGCACGCTCCCCAAGGCTATTGTGAGAGTCCATCGATCTATAGTCAGGCATTGAAAACACAACTCAATTTGCTTGTTTTACCTGATGGTGCTGCTCTTGTTCAGTATATCGATGATTTGTTAGTTGCTGCCGCCAATGAAGAGATTTGTAGAGAGGCTACCTTGTCGTTGTTGCGTCATTTGTCTGATTTCCATCATAAGGTTTCTCTTTCGAAATTGCAATATTGTCGACAAGAAGTTACCTACTTGGGTCACCTCTTATCGAAGGAGGGAAGGAAACTGACTCCAGAAAGAACTCAAGCCATTGTGAATATGAGTGTGCCTACGACACAAAGAGAAGTACGTGCTTTTCTAGGTATTACATCGCATTGTAGACAGTGGATTCCGAATTTTTCGTTGTTAGCGAAATCTTTGATTGCTCTTACTGTTAAGGATACTCCAAATCCTATTCCTTGGACTGACGAATGTCAGAAAAGCTTTTCAGAATTGCGTGATGCGTTGTGTTCGGCTCCTGTGTTGGGTACTCCCGACTACAGCAAGCCTTTCACATTGTATGTTCACGAGAGAGAGGGATGTGCATTGTCAGTGTTGACTCAACAATTTGCCGATAAGCAGCGTCCATGTGCTTATTTTTCGTCAACTTTGGATCTGGTAGCTAGAGCATTGCCGAGTTGCCTAAGAGCTACAGCAGCAGCGGCTGTTTCAATTCAACAGTCTGCTGGTTTGGTTATGGGCAATACACTAATTATGATGGTTCCACATGCAGTGGCTACCTTGTTGAATCGTACCAAGACACAGCACTTAACTAGTGCTCGGTTGTTGGGTTACGAATTGACCTTGTTTTATGTTAGCGAGTCGTGTGCATATAAAGAGATGCAACACGTTGAAACCAGCTACGTTGTTGCCGATTGCAGTTGAGACAGATGTTGCTGAACAGCATGATTGTTTCCTTAGGATTGAGGAAGAAACGAAAGGGAGGATAGACCTTAGGGATACTCCTCTTTCAGAGTGTGATGGTACTTTGTGGGTTGATGGTTCGTGCTTCAAGCTTCCGAATGGTGATACGACTTCGGCATATGCTGTTACGACTTTGCATACGATTGTTGAAGCTGCACATATCCCACATAATTCAGCGTAAGCAGCAGAGTTGATTGCATTAACAAGAGCATGTGTGTTGGCGAAAGGAAAACGAGTGAATGTATATACTGACAGCCAGTAGGCGTTTGGAGTGGCTCATAGCTTTGGACGTTTGTGGAGAGAGTGTGGGTTCCTGACTTCGCACGGAACGAAGATCCAGCATGGTCAGTTGGTGAATGAACTTCTTGAATCTCTTACTTTGCCGTTGCAAATAGCGATTGTAAAATGCAGTGCGCATAAGAAAGTTACTGATGATGTTGGTCGTGGTAATGCGTTTGCAGACGAAGTTGCGAAAGAAACTGCGAGATATGTGATGAGTCGAATGTATGTTGTGGGTCCGGCGAGATGGGTTCCGGATAGAAGTATGTGTGAAGATACGATTGAGAGTGTGAAATCCATCCAAGCTGAAGCTACAGAGAAAGAGTTGAATGAATGGAGAGAAAGCAAGGGCAAATTGGATTCCAATGGTTGTTGGATTGATTTGTCAGAGCATCAGAGATGGTTGTTACCTGATGCGTATGTGCTTCCGGTGGTTACAATGGCTGATGGAATGGCACATATCAGCGTGAAAGGGATTTGCAAGTTGTTGGCTCCGGTTTGGCAGAATACTGGAATTCATAAATGTGCAGAGAATCTGGTCAAGAACTGTATGGTGTGTTTGATGTACAATCCTGGTAAGGGAACTCCAACTCCAGCTGGTCATTTTGCTCCTCTAACGTATCCGTTTGAGGCTTTGCAGCTAGATTTCATCCACATGGAGCGGTGCAACAACCTAAAGTATGTGTTAGTGGTTGTTTGCTCTTTTTCTAGATGGGTGGAAGCTTAACATTTGAAGGACAATACTGCCTTGTCCACAGCGAAAGCCCTTATCAAAGAGTTTTTCCCTAGGTATGGTTTGCCGAGAATGATCTGGAGTGACAATGGAAGTGAATTTGTGGGTCAGGTGATGAAGAGAGTATGTGATGGATTAGGTATTCGACAGAAGTTCCACGCTGCAAATCACCCCCAATCAGCTGGTTTAGTCGAGTGCTATAATGGCACTCTCAAATTAAAATTGGCCAAAATTCAAGCGAGCTCTGGTTTACAATGGCCAGATGCTTTCCCCCTAGCTCTTTTGTGCACTAGAATGACTGTGCATTCACGAATGGGTTTGAGTCCGTATGAGGTCGTGATTGGCTGCCCGGCGAATATTTGGGGCGTGCCAATACCGACGAAGTTTAGTGAGGTTGAACACCCTGTGTTGCTTGATTACTTGTATGAACTGACGGCTAAATTGCGTGTCTTACACCAACAGGTTCATGACATTCTACCACAGGCTTCTGAAGATCCAGGACACGCCGTTGAACCTGGTTCCTGGATGTTCGTCAAGAACTTTCAGCGGAGCAAGAACGAGCAGCCCCGCTGGACAGGACCCTTCCTTGTTTTGTTGTCTACACGTTCCGCAGTACGAGTGCACGGGAAAAAGAATTGGATCCACGGCGTACACTGCAAAAGGGCTCCTTTGCCCTTGCCGTACGACCGGTGGGTCCAGAAAGGACTTCCTGATTCTGAAACTGGGGCTGTGCCTCGTTTTCTGCCTTTCAGCGATGCCCGTTTGATTGGAACGAACACTGAGCAAGAAAGTGACGATCTTCTTCAAGAAGCTGTGCCTCCTTTGAATCGTTTGAATACTACTGAACCTGAACTCTTGTTCCGCGAACAAACAGTGCCTGGCAAAGACCGTTATAATTTGCGACCAAGCGTCATGGGACAAATAAATAAATAAAGTTTTTATGATTTTTCTGTTTGCAGGTTAACTCTCCTCCGAGGAACTACTTTGATTTTAGTTTTTTCGAACCGCCATCCGGGTTCAGCTGTAGGGTCGCGGTTGCAGAAGTCTTTGGAGTGCAAGCCTGAGACACTAGGTCGAAGGTTCTGGTTGGCCTAAAGGAGTTGCCCTGGGCTGACAGAAGCATTCCACAGCATAGAACACCCTACTACCGTGAGCAGCAATTTAGTGAGGATGGAGTTCTTCGAGTTGGAGAGACCTGTTCAAAGAATAAGCTTTTAGAGCAAAAGTTGCAAACTAATGACACGAAAACGATTTTTTATGTTGCTGAGCTTAATTATATTTTTAATTGGTTTTGTGACATTTTCGTTTAAAGTGACGTTTGTGCCCACTACTCAACCTATACCTCCTCCTACTATTTCTTCTCATTCTTTTTACCCTCTGCCCAAACATGAAATTGTTAGAAGATTGGAATTTGCTAATAATTCCTTTGTTCAGCTTCTGCACCAAAACCAGCTAGTTATGAACACGACAAATTGTTGGATTTGTGGCCTAAGGCCCCATACAACCGATAAAGGTATTCCGTACCTGGTTTTGCCTTTTAGCCTAAATGGTTCTATTTGGGCATATAGAACGATGTTCATTATGCTCATAGTGTCTATCCCCAACGTTCAGCGAAAGATAATCCGAAGAATAGTGCTCTAGCCAAGGGTATAGTTGACATGCTCAAAGGAACTAGTTCGTATGAGACTATTCCGAGAGATGAGAGACAACCATATATTGGTTGGAACGTTACTGGATATGGAGTTAGTCTGAGTGTTAACCAGCGAGCGACAAGTTCTCCACCGATTTGGATAGTGCCCCATCAGGGTCGCTATTGTCTGCAGGGTAATGTCAAGAATCCAAAAGCTCAGTTAGGGAAGAGTATTTGCACTGAGATTTACGTATTTGCGTCTCAGAGTTCCCCAGCGTTTCTAGCAGCTAAGGGTACCTATTTCATCTGTTATGGCAAAGCGTATACATGGTTGCCCCCTGACTTCTCGGGCACATGTTTTGTTTCTTTCCTGTTGCCTACCACTTTTTCAGCTGCGGCAGATTACCATAAGATGAGAGTTACTAGAGGTGTCTTCAGTAAGGAAGATACCGCAGGGCAAGAGTTGGACGATTTCTTTAAGGGTTTTCTGCCGTTCTGGGGACCGATGGCTAACAGCAGGAACATTCGCCAGTTGACGAGAGTGGTTGAATCCACCATAGTCAAAACTGCCGATGCCCTTAGTAACTTGACTGCTGAGCTCCAGTCGGATCGACTTATGACACTTCAAAATAGAGTTGCTCTTGATGTCATACTTGCAGACAGAGGTGGAGTGTGTAAACTGATTCAATCGAGCTGCTGCGTTTTCATTCCAGACACGCTCCGACAGTTTTCCAGGCCATTTCCAAACTACACAAGATCTCCGAGTCTGTACATATAGACAAGGGAGATTGGTCGCTGATGGGATGGTTTTGGGGATTGTTATCCACGTGGGGATGGAAGATTCTGATGGTCATTGGAATGATCTTAGCTATCCTTTTCCTGTTGTTCTGTCTCTGTGCACAGTGTGCTCCTGCTATATGTGGCCTTTGCGCTAAGCATGAGCGAATTTTGCGGATCTCGCGTTCGCGAATTTTGCGGATTTGCGAATTCGCAATCCGCAAAATCCGCGAATTCCCGCGAATTTGCGGATTTTTTTTTTGTGTGTTCGCCCGTGTTTCTGCCAGTTCGCGAGGGTTTTTACAATTTCGCAATTTGCGAACTTACCTGTCGGGTCGCAAGTTTCGCGAACTTGTTGTTTCTACGTGTCCAGCCTGTTTGGGACACTCTTCTTCATCACTGCCACTCTCTGTCACCACTGCCACTCTCTGACTACTCATGCCACCCTCTGGCCCACCCATGCCACCCTCTGTTTCATCACCACACCCTCTGGTTGTCCAGTGTACATTATTTTCGGCAAAGCAAAGCACACCTTCCCTGCCTCAAGTGACCTGAATTAATTTGGGGCTGATTAATGTGTCACAGAATATTTTTTTAGCTGGCACCTGCTTCCTTAGTGCGCCCTGATTAGTGATCTTTTGCACTTGCTAAGTGCTTTCATTGTTGCAAAATTAGTTACAACACCTGCCCTGCCCCAACTGACAATAATGAATTAGGGGCTGATTAATGGATTTTAACTTCCAGCCTGGCTCCTGCTTGTCTCCCTTAGCTGTAATTCAGGACCTTTGTGGCATATGTGTAACTATTCTGAGGTTCAGAGCAGGGTCACATAATAGTTGCAACTGGCAACTGAACTCTGGAGGGGCCCCTCAGGAAGCACTACAGGAAATGGCTACTAATGATGAGCCTGAACTTTTGAACCTGGCAAGTAGTTTCAGTTTTGCTAAGATCGTATTTCTGCAATTTAGCACTTATTCGCGGGGCGCGAAGTTGTACTGGGAAGCCGCGAACTCACGCGAACAGTGCGAGCAGTGCGAGCAAAATCCGCTGCTCGCGGATTTGCGGATTTTGCGGGAGATTCGCGAATCTCGCGGATTGCGGATTTCCCGAAAATCCGCAAAATCCGCGAGCGAAACGGATTTTCCGCCCATGCCTACTTTGCGCTACTTCATGTGTTAGGAGACCTGTCCAGAGAGAGGTACTAAGTACTAGGATGATGCTACAGCAACATATCGATGAACTGATGAATTTAGACCTAGATTCAGACTGACATGGGTTTGGGTTTGTTGCCTATGTAAGGGCAAAAGGAGGGTCTGTGGTTCCGTAGTTTGAGGGTCCGTGGTTCGTAGATTCTGAACCCGTGTAATAAAGGTCATCGGATATAGACGATTTTAGTATTAGCGGACTGCAAATCATGAGTGCGGTGTGTACGAGTGTTTTCCGTAACAATCGATCAATGAGAACACTACGTATTCAGGGATTTCGTTTGAACCCTCGGGTTCCATTTTGTGTACGGCAGCTATTTTATGTGGTTGCCCTCACATAGGCCGATGACTATGGCCGAACGGGTCCTTGGGACACGTATACCTTAGCTGACTCTTGTGTGACCTGGCCGAACTGACTCCCTGGCTGACCTCGTTGAGCCAGTTGCTTGTTAAACAGCTGGTCAGATAGAGATCAAAGAGCAGGACATTGCTAAGTTTACGATACATGCACCCACCCTTCTATCTTGTTTCTCATCTGTTTCTGTTCTTTCCTTTATGGCCTAATCACTGATTTGGGTTGAGGTTTTATGATGGGTTTGTCTGGCCTGATCGAACAGGATATTGGAATGTGCTTGGTCATTTCTGGTGGGCAGGACAACGGAAAATGGGATTGTCGTCATGCGCTACTTTTGAAATGTCACATGCTCATTGGTCAGTTTGTATGTAATTGATGCTAACAAGAAACACTACGGTAAGAGAGGACCTCGGGGAGATTTATAGACCTAGCTCCTGGTACAATCCCCAAAGAACTTGAAAACAACAAAAGGTACCAGAGGGTCTAAAAACAAACACAGCTCAAAGGTGTACGCTAGCCGCCTAATCAACCACAGTCCCTTAATCACCCAGGGGTCAAAAATGATTAGACACAAAAGGCTCTCAAAGGATGAGGAAAATACCCATCAGTCACCATACGGATCCGCCCTTCATCATTTGGGATTTTATCCGGACCACCCGTCTGAGAAAATCAGTGCCACAATCAAAGGATGACCTGGTGGTAAGGAGGTCCCTTATGTGGTTATTAATTACAGTGTGGTCTACCACTCGATCTTAATGAGTGGAAAAAGACATGGGACTGGGGTGTGCAGTGCGAATAAATTTCTATAACTTGCCTAAAGCACAGCATCTAGCGCTTAAATCCTTAACTGAGAATAAGGACCTCATAATAAAACCGGCTGACAAGGGCGGATCGATTGTCATACTCGATACCGAGACCTATCGCAACGAGTGCCTCAGACAACTGAACATGAGGAATGCTTACTCTCCCCTGAACCATGATCCTACTGAAGAACTAAAACGTAACATCAAAACGCTGGTGGAAGAAGCGTCCTCGGAAGGATGGATAACACCAGCCGAGGCCTCTTACTTATGTACAGAACATCCAAAGATGCCATATTTTTACACCTTACCAAAGGTCCATAAAGAACAGCGACCACCCCCAGGACGCCCCATAATCTCGGGGATAGGATTGGCCCTGGAACCCCTCTCCACTTTCGTGGATCATTTCCTGAGACCGATGGTGCAAGAAATGCCCACGTATCTTAAAGATACGACGGATTTGTTAAGATTAATACCTGACATCGAGTTCAACATGGATACCGACCTTTTGGTCTCTTTTGACGTGGAGGCAATTTACACCTCCATCCCTCAGGATGAGACATTGGACGTTGTACACCAACTACTGGATTTCAGGGAACTGAACAGCATTACACCTGTCCAGTTCATAATGGCCTGCGCCACATTGGCTATGAAACAGAACTTCTTTCAATTCGAAGAGCAGGTCTACTTACAAATATCTGGAACCAGCATGGGGAGCGTTTATACTCCCAGCTTGGCAAATTTATACGTTCACTCATTTGAACAAGACCACATATTGAATGATCGCAATCCCTTCATCGATAACCTGAGGACCTGGAAAAGGTATATCGATGACATTTTTGTAGTTTGGAGAGGGACAAAAGAAAAATGCATCGAATTCCTGAGTTGGCTTAACAGCAGAAACAATCATTTGAAGTTCACCATTGAAATAGGTCATCATGAGCTGGCTTTTCTTGACCTATTAATCATTGCGAAACTAGAGGGCCTACAAACAGAGCTCTACAGAAAACCCACCTCCAGAAACTCGCTGTTACTGTTTGACAGCTACCACCCGAAATCCCTGAAGGAGAATCTTCCTTTTGGCCAGTTTTTACGGGTTCAGAGAAACTGTTCAACAACTACGGCATTTAAGAAACACTCCAGCATGTTGAGTACTCAACTGGTTGCCCGGAAATACCCCCCCAGACTAGTCCAACAGTCCATGAAACGAGCAATGAACAATAATCGGCAAGCCCTGTTGGAACCCAGACCCCAAAGACTAAACTGGATCGACTAACTTTTGTTCATACCTTTGGGAATCTCTCCAACAAAATCCAAAGTATGGTTCGGAAACACTGGCCGATTTTGAACTCGGGACGTTTGACCCTTCCACGTCCCTTAGTCTCCTTCAAGAGGGGTCCTAACCTAAAAGACAGACTGGTGCACACCAGACCACGTGAAGACCAACCAAGAGCTGTAGGTTCACTATGGAACTACCCTCCAGTCCAGGGACATCACCCATGCGGGAATTGTCAGGTGTGTGCTCAGACGACAAAGTCGGTCGAAATTGATATTGGCACATCAAGACCTTGGAAGCAGACGAAGTTTACCAACTGTAACAGTGACCGTTTGATCTATCTGATAACCTGCCCCTGTGGATATAAATATGTGGGTATGACCACACGGAAAGTCCGAATAAGAATATCGGAACATAAAAGCACCATTCGATGTGCTAGACAGGCCACGAAACTAACCACCCATTTCCTGAAAGCAAAACATCTAGCTACGGAATTTCATTGGACTGTCCTGGAACAACCCTTCATTCCATCACACACAGCGGATGTGGCTAAGTACCTACTAATTAAAGAACAAAGATGGGTACTAAAGCTTAACACACATCATGAAGGTCTGAATGATGAAATCCCATGGTCCACTTTGTAGTCTGCCAATTGCAATGTATTCCCTAAACTGAGATATTACCAACTATATGAATATGTCCTCACTGAACCTCTTTGGTCCTTGGCACAGTTTTCCTGTGGCTAGTATTCACTAGCCCCCGTGTGGGCCCACGCCCACCACGTGGACATTTACACCATGTCTGCTTTCACCAATTAGTGCATGAGCGCATGGGTTTTCTGTGTAAATTACCTCGGTCTACGTTGGTTAAATATCCTTTCACATGTAATCCCTTTCAGTACACACCTACAGTGTATTTTATGACAACACATATCACGAGGATGTAATCTAAAGATGAAACGAGTGCTGTCTGTTTCTACTTTACCTCTCATATATATGCGTCTGATATCGCATTCATTTACATCGTCCCCATAGTTTCCTTGACAACCGACACACAAAATTAAACCTCGCCCAGCGTTGCCGCCAATCTACCAATAATACTACTGGTTTACACTGGGATGACCAATGGGCATGCTTGTTATACTTTAGTCGCGAGCGGAACCAACAAGAACACACGTCCGTGTATCCACGTGACCTGTCTCCCAATGGCAGCGCGTCTGAAATACAGCTTCGGTCTTGCCTTCCGGTACCTCCCCAGTCGGCTAGGACGCCGGCCACGGAGTACCGACGGAGAGGTAAGACAAGCTGTTCCCTACCTGATTACTCGCGGCAATGCTCCGTTCTCAAACGAGCCCGTCTCACACGACGGAGGCGTTTCTTCGTCATACTTGGGAACAGTAGCATTAGATATCTGTGCGAGTCTCGCTGATTCCCGGTCATCGATAGTAGAGGGGTGTTTTGTATAATGATGTGCACACTATGTCTGACATGTGTTTCACATGTTTTTTAGAGCGGTGCTTCATTTTCCCCATAGCTGCTGCCAGGTGGGGTGAGGCAAGTCTACCTTACAGATTAAGGTAAGAACTGTATGGCGTTTGGTTAATAATATGTATTTCCGAATGGATGGCAACTGACTCTCTAACAATAAGAGTGTATATATCAACATCTTTTCAGTGTGATTTCATTGTTGATCCATAGACGATGGACTTACTCTATAGCTCATAGGATACAGATAGCCTAACCTGACACTCACTTCCTTTATTTTTTCCACAGTGAACGGCACTAACTGTAATGGCATTTGGACTATACAGGTGACTTGTTGCACTTGTTTTATTTCTCCTTTTGTCACCTTTTCACTTTATGATTTATTCACGTTGTGCAGTAGCACTAGCATTAAAGTCCTGGTCCTGATGAAAGCAAGGATGCAATAGTCCATGTTTGCTGAAACATGTCGACCGATCCTACCTCAGACAGTCTACCTAATTTGACTGCCTAAGGTTACATATATTTTTAACCTTGGTATTGAGAGCATACACAGAATAAATATCGTTCCATGCTCTTTTGACCAATTTTAACACACTCTTTGTCTTGGTTTCTTTTTCACTCACGTTTATTCGCACTGCACACCCCAGTCCCATGTCTTTTTCCACTCATTAAGATCGAGTGGTAGACCACACTGTAATTAATAACCACATAAGGGACCTCCTTACCACCAGGTCATCCTTTGATTGTGGCACAGATTTTCTCAGACGGGTGGTCCGGATAAAATCCCAAATGATGAAGGGCGGATCCGTATGGTGACTGATGGGTATTTTCCTCATCCTTTGAGAGCCTTTTGTGTCTAATCATTTTTGACCCCTGGGTGATTAAGGGACTGTGGTTGATTAGGCGGCTAGCGTACACCTTTGAGCTGTGTTTGTTTTTAGACCCTCTGGTACCTTTTGTTGTAATTGATGCTAGCCTGGAATGTGATTTCTGGCATAAAAGACCATTCTCCGCTCAATGAATTTGTGCAGTCTCTAGCGAACCACCCGTGTTGTGCTTCGTAGATCTCTGTTCCTGGTTGCAGCCAATAAACTTTGGTCTTTGACGTCATCAAGAAGAGTCCCGTGTCTCTGTTTTGCCGAGGCAGGGGAACCCGAAGACATCGAGCGTTATCCCTGGCGCTGCTGGGTTCTAAAACCCGGTTCTTCACCTGGGCGTCCACAGCCTTCAACCGAGCACTCTGACGTTAATCCATTGCCAATGCTTGTTTACCTTGGGTGTTACTGTATTGGTCCAGCGCTCCCTGACCATCCCTGGGCGCTATACCAGGCGCAGATGTTCAATGCTGTTAATAGAAAAAGGGCAACCCAATACTCCCCAAGGAACTAGGTAACATAAGTTAAATAGAGAAATGTACCTTGAGGACTTATTTTATCTCATTACTTACTCTTTACCAAGTCATAAATATGTACATTGATTCATAAAGAACATAAGAGTCGTGGTATCTGATATTTTTAGTTTTATATCACATTTGAAATAAATTCAAGTCATAAATCTTTTGCAAAAAGGAAATAGGCAACAAAAAACAACACTACTGCATTTAATCTTGCTTCTGGTAGTGTGTTATACTGTTGGTACAATATGTATTATACACATATATACATAACGTGCTCCTGAAACACAGTCTGCTCATTCGTCAGATCTTTTTATGAATGCTGTTGTTTAGTGATTGTATCCCAAACAGTATACAGGCGTCGACGTTTCGGTCTTTAACATGTGATTTTCACCAAGACCATCCTCAGGACTGTGTGTTGCTCAAAGTATAATGCAACAAGTCAAATATCTGACGAATGAGCTGACTGTGTTTCAGGAGCACGTTATGTATATATGTGTATAATACATATTGTACCAACAGTATAACACACTACCAGAAGCAAGATTGAATGTAGTAGTGTTGTTTTTTGTTGCCTATTTCCTTTTTGCAAAAGATTTATGACTTGAATTTATTTCAAATGTGATATAAAACTAAAAATATCAGATATCACGACTCTTATGTTCTTTATGAATCAATGTACATATTTATGACTTGGTAAAGAGTAAGTAATGAGATAAAAAAAGTCCTCGATGTTCAATGCCAGCATCACATTCTTGGGGGTACCCTAGATGAATTGAAGGGAGGGTATTAGTTATATTATTTTTTTCTAGTTATTTTCTTTTACTCGTCTTTGAATTCTGTGAACCTCTATAACTTTTTTTAAAAAGTATTGTTTCTGCCCGGGGACCTTTCGCGTGTGAGGCGAACGCGATAACCACTACACTACGGAAACTCACATGGATTAGGTTGAGGGGCCTTTGGACAAATCCATACATAAGAAGCGTAGAGCAGAGTTCCTCGTTGATGCTCAAAAGTCGTGTTTATATCTTTTAAGGTGACTTCGGAAATTATTTCCACATAGGTATTAGTTCCATT
Source organism: Lissotriton vulgaris (assembly GCF_964263255.1). NCBI lineage: Eukaryota > Metazoa > Chordata > Amphibia > Caudata > Salamandridae > Lissotriton > Lissotriton vulgaris. The sequence continues at coordinate 237,256,212 of NC_141685.1, forward strand.
TATTTACTGTCTCTCCCTTTGCGATCTGTTTTTTTCTGCTCTTATCCCGCTGCAGCAGAGCACTCACTAAGCCCATTCCTACATACAAAAAGAACTTCATTTTGACTTTTTCTGAACAAGCTAACTTTTCACTGTGACTAGTTCACTGCTCAGTTTAGGAGACACCTCGGCTCCGAATCAGCGGGGGGGGCTGACCGACCCTTCATGCTTCCAGCGCCCTGAGGCTGCTCAGCTGAGATCCGGGCGCTACAAACCCCGCGCCTGGGCTGAGCCTCAGCTGCGGGGGCAGAGCTTGGCTCCAGGGGTCTCTGGATCTTGTCTCCTTCATGGTGAATGCCCCTCAGAAGCCCCCGAGGAGGTGAGGCCTGAGCTCTGGGGGGCCCGGGGTGAATGGGGGGCCGAGGCCTGAGCTCTGGGGGCCCGGAGTGTGTAGCGCTCTAGTGTTTCCCTGAAGCTCCGGCCTTGGCCGGAACTACGTGCACAATTGTATCACCTTCTGGCCAGGCGTGGCCAGAAGGATATAAATAAATGGTCGGAGGTCTCTCGGGACTTCCGGTCCGAATAGTGATCCATGGTGTGTGTGTCTCTCATTTTACTAGTTGTATGCGTATATAATTACTCACCCTTCCACACTGGCGACGAGGATGGGATCCCGATAACAAAGCCATCCCAGATGAAATGCCAACAGAAGAATCGACAGGCGTGACAGAGCGCTTTCAGGAGCAAGGGAGACCAGCGCCGAGTGAAACGCCGGATGCGAGAACACGAGCAGGAGCAAGAGGCCCGACGACGCCGCCAACCGCACCGGTGAGCAGCGTGAGCTCTGGGCTGCATAGAGGCACCGGCACGGCGAGCGATAAGGGGCCGCGCGCAGAACCAGCCTGCACGTGTGGAGAAAGGCCTAGCAAGCAAGTGAATCGAGCGCGCATGCGCGAAGGAAGCGAAAGGCCCGGCAAGAGCATCGGAGAGTGACGCGGGTGAGCGCGAGAGCCGAGGGAGGCATAGAGACGTGCAAAATCGAACCCGCACCTGCCTGGAAAAGAGTATAGCAGACACACAAGGCACACCCAGCAACCAGCGAAGGTTTGGGACACGAGAAAATCGGGAGCAAACAAGCACTAGCCAAGACAAGAACACAAGACACCAAACAAGCACTGGCAAGTTAAAAAAAAATAATATAAATAAATGAACAGTTAAGCAGCTGCAAAGAAACTTACTAACACCACCTTAAGCACAGCAAGCTGCGAGTGAGCAGCAACACGATGTCGAACCCACCAGGCAACGTGGGAGTCAACAAAAACCAGCAAGCAGCACCACAACAGGCAGCCCCACACCAAGCAGCGCCACAACAAGTAGCGCAACAACCAGCAGCACAGCAGCAAGCCATACCCCCAGTCCAGCCGGCGCAACAGTCAGCCCACTCACAAATTCAAGCCCTCCCACCATTCAGTGAGCTAATCGAACCAGCCACGGCAGCACCAAGATGGGCAGTCTGGATCGGACAACTTAACAACTACTTCATCGCCACCCGTGAAACCGATAATGTAGTCAAACGGTCTCTGCTGCTGTACTTTGGGGGAACCTAGATTTACATACTTTTCTCTCACCTTCCTGATACCGGAAACGCTAATGACTATGACGCCACAGTGCGAGCGCTCAAAGCGCACTTTGACCCTCAGCTCAATCCACACTCTGAAAGATTCAAATTTAGACAATCTAGACAGAGGGAGGTTGAGACAATGGATGCCTTCCATGCCTGACTGAGAGAACTGGTAAGCACATGTAACGAAGATAACCAAACAAAGGAAGTCACGGCGCAGATCATTCAAGGATGCCGGAATAAGACTCTGAGAACACTAATATTGCGTCAACCCAACATCAAGCTGGATGAAATACTCATGCTTGCATGGTCACACGAATTATCTGACGTCCGGTCCACAGCGATGGAAGCTGCCTTGACCCCTCAAGCAGAAGCAGGAGCCGTCATAAAAACAGAAAGAGTGGATGCAGTTCGCGCCTCGAGTAGAGGCGGACGGGGAAGATGGCTGACCAGGACGCCAAGACGGCGCCATGCGGTTACTGCGGACGTGACTAACACAACTAAGATGGCTGCCCTGCGAGAGGGAAAACGTGCTCTAAGTGCAGAATACCGAACCACTTTGCCAGCGTACGCAGAGGAGGATTCCGTGGAAGAAACCTGGCAGGAAGGAAGACCATCACAGGAGCAGTCAACCAGCTAAACGTAGAAGAAACTCAGCAGTCAAGACCCATGACGTCCAGACAACACCGCCACACACGGTTAGACGACTCTTCCACAGAGGATGATGGAGAGTGCTACTTTGTGTCTTTCACAAAAGACCTAAAGAGAAGGTGAAGACCGGAACCGAAGTGCCAAATCCAAATTGATGGGTCAGAGGTCACCGGAGTCATAGATACCGGTGCAACAGTGAACGTGATGGGTATACAGCACTACAAAAGCCTTAATCCTAGACCGCAGTTAACACCATCCAAAATCAAAATAATGACGTATGGCAGCCAGACACCGCTTCCTCTCCGAGGAAAGATGCAAGTACAAGTTAAGATGGAAGACCGTGAAGTGACAACAACGTTTCATGTAATTGACAAAGAAGTTGACCGTCTAGTTGGGAGCCACACTGCGGAGGACCTTAACCTCATTGCATTCGCTAACGCCGTCAAAACACTTCGAACCGAAGATATTCTACAAATGTTTCCGTCACTGTTCAAAGGCCTAGGCACAATCAAACGACAACCTGTCAAGCTGCATATTGACAAGGCCATCCAACCAATAGCTCTGAAACACCGGAAAATTCCGTTTCACCTAAGAGCCGCAGTCGAACAAGAACTAACACAACTGGAGAAACAAGGAGTAATAAAGAATGTTACCGGACCAACGCCATGGGTATCGCCCATGGTGATAGCAGAGAAACCCCGACAACCAGGAAAAATAAGGATTTGCATCGACATGCGGATGCCCAACAAGGCAATAAGACATATAACGCCCACTATGGATGACATACTCACAGATCTAAACGGAGCCCAGTGGTTCTTCAAACTAGACTTAAACGCTGGATACCACCAGCTGAGACTAGCTGAAGAAAGCAGATATATAACGACGTTCTCGACCCACCTAGGCCTCAGATGGTACAATAGATTAAACTTCGGAATATCCTCAGCAGCTGAAATATTTCAAAACACCATCAAGGAAATACTGTCTGGTTTGCAAGGGGTATTGAACGTGAGCGATGACATTCTAATACACTCCAAGACCAGCGAGGAACATCATCAGCAACTGAGGTCCTCGCTCAAGAGACTGGCCGAGCATGGGGTAACATTACACAAGGACAAATGCAAGTTCTTTCAGAAATCAATAGAATTCTTTGGCTACGTGCTAAACTCCGATGGAGTCCAAGTTGATCCCAAAAAGTCACAAGCTATTAAGCATGCACCAGCTCCGACCACAGCCTCAGAAGTGAGGAGCTTCCTAGGCATGGCACAATACTGTACAAGATTCATACCGAACCTGGCCACCATTGCCGAACCTCTGCGAAACCTAACTAAAAAGGAGAATCCGTGGAAGTGGACAGAGACTGAGGAGGAAGCGTTCAAGAAGATCAAAAAAGCACTACTAGATGGGACAACCATGGCCTATTTCAACACATCCAAACACACAGAAATACTAGTAGACGCAAGCCCAGTCGGACTAGGAGCTCTCCTCACTCAGGAGACAGAGCCAGGGGTGTGGGCGCCATTGGCGTTTGCAAGCAAAGCCCTCACCGCCACCGAGACGAGATACTCTCAAATAGAGAGAGAAGCCCTAGCCGTGAAATGGGCGTGCAACCACTTTTCTCTCTACATAACTGGACACCCGTTCAGGATGGTGACTGATCACCAACCACTCATACCATTATTCAAAGGTACGGCACCCCACCCACCGCCGCGAATCGAGAGGTGGGCGATCCAAATTCAACAGTATCAAATGAACCTTGTATATAGACCCAGAGCAAAGAATCCGGCAGATTTTCTATCGGGACACCCAGCCAAAGAGGATACGCCAGAAGAAGAGCCTGACAGACAAACGGAGGAGTTTGTGAATATGGTGTCACAAGGAGCATGTCCCCAGGCTATGTCAGCCGAGAAAATCATAGAGCAGTATGCCAACGATGTAGTCCTGAAGAGAGTGGAAAATGCTGTACACACGGGATCGTGGGAAGGCTTCCTGCGAGATGTACACGGATGGAGTGAGAATGACCGCCTGCGTCTCATCCAATTCTGGAAAATACACAATGAGCTCAGGATTGCAGAAATGGACTCATCCTGAGAGGCTTGAGAGTAGTAATCCCAGTCACTCTGCAAGAACAAGTAACAATGCTGGCACATGAAGGACACCAAGGCACCAGGAGAATGAAAGCCAGGATGCGTGAGAAAGTTTGGTTCCCGAACCTGGAGAATAATGTCGACACAGTAGTAAAGAATTGCCGAGCGTGCCAACTGACAGGGAGGACTGAAGCTCCCGCACCGATCATCACAGAAGACCATGCGCCAGCACCATGGTCATGGGTAAGTCTAGATTTTGGCAGTTTTCCAGACGGGAGAATTACGGTAGTTCTAGTCGATAGCTACATGAAGTATCCCATAGTGGAAGTAGCCCAGTCCACAAGCTTCACGCACATACAACCAATTCTAAGCAAAACATTCGCCATGTTTGAGATTCCTCGACAGCTCAAAACAGACAACGGGCCTCCTTTTCAGGGGATTGAATTCAAGAAGTTCATGCAAGGACTAGGAATTCACCATCGCCGCATAACGCCACAATGGCCTCAAGCCAATGGCGAAGTGGAAAGATTCATGTGAACTATCAACAAAGTACTGAGAATATCCGCAGTAGAAGGAACCAACCCTGAAGACACTCTCCAATGCTTCCTACGAGAATACAGAAGCACCCCTCACAGTACAACCCAGAGATCTCCCTGGTCTCTCATGTTTTCAAGACCTAGACATGATCTACTCCCCATGGCAGAAAGCTGGATCCCCGATCCATATCTCCCAGAGAGCGCCCAAGCTCGGCGGAAAAGAACCAATGACAAGGCAAGCAGGAAAAGAGGAGCCCAAGACAGAACACTGATCCCAGGAGACTGTGTGCTCATTCGTGCCCGAAGACCAAGTGGAAAATTCCGAACGCCTGAGTTCTGGGGGGCACGGAGTGAAGGGGGGGGCGAGGCCTGAGCTCAGGGGGGCGCGGAGTGAAGGGGGGGGGGCTCATCCCCCGTCACAGCGGGAACGAGTCACCAGGACTGAAGAGTCACAAGGTATAGGCCTCTTCAGAGCTCTTTTCATGTATTTGATTGAAAACGGCAGTGTCAAGGCAGCCAATGTGTGCAGCAGCTGTGGGGATGAACCGCACCCACCGCACCCCACAGCTGTGCGGCCCTGAACCCCACTCTGAGCTGAGCTGCACCCCCTGCCCGGACTGAGCACAAAATAAATGACACTCTTTTCTGATGTATGTTCTGTGATTTTAACAATTTCCTGCTGCAGTGACACCTTCCCAGGAATGCTGCACAGAAAAAAAAATGTTACCTTCAGAATCAAAGACGACTTTACACACAAGATCCAGAATATTTGGGTGTGTGTGGTCCAGCAGGGAATGGGGCTGGCCCAGTGACGTGCTTTGGGGGGCGGCAGGCCGGGCGAGGGGTACTTAAGTCCCCCTCGCCAGGTTCAGCCCTCTTTGCCGCCCCTCGCCACGGACAGACGATCAGTCTGGTCGCACTTCTTCTAGGACCGTCGTGCTCACGGTGAGTCAGGCCTAGCTGGCCGGTACCCCTCCTCCGCCCACTCCCGCCTAGTGGAGGTCGATCGGGGTCAGGCGGCCTGCTTAGGAAGCAGGCCGCTGAGGAGTGGGGGGTGCCACTTACTGAGCACAGCTCTGGGGTTGTCGGCTTGGGGGGTAGCGGTCGGGTGTGTCGGTGGTCCGGTGGCGGCGCCTCGACTGAGTCGGGCGAAAACCCGACGCGGCAGGTAGGGGGGCTGGGGAAGCCCTACAGTGGGTCGCCCGCCAGCTCCCTCCCGCGTGGCTTGGACCGTGCTAGCCGGGCGGGCTCCCACCACGTGGGGGGCCGGGTGGAGACCCTCCACACCCGCTCTCCTCCTCCACACCACCTCCCGCTCCGGACTACGCGCTATAGCTTCGGGGCACTCTTTGGCGAGTGATGCCTTGGGCTGGGGCCTACAGGCTGTACCCCCCCTCCGCCTACTCCCTCCCTGCGGAGGTATGAGTCAGGGCCAGGCGGCCCGCTTAGCGACGGGCCGCTGGGGAGGGGGGGTTGCGACTCGGCAACGAGATTCTCCGGGAGCTGGCTGAGGCTTTCAGGTATGCGTCCCCCACCCCCGCCCTCGCTCTCTGGGGGTCAATCCACGTGGCCGTTGAGGCTGCTCCCGGGGTTGTGTGTTCCTCCCCCTCCTCCTCGCTTCCCTCTCCTTTGTGAGTCGGGCGTTTACGGGGGCTCTGATCCTAGGCCCACATGGGTGGAAGAGCCCGAGCGCTGGTCAGGCGGGTTCCCCGACGGCTTTAGCGCGTGGGAGGGGCAAGGTGCAGGCACCTTTATCGTAGGGCGCATCGTGTCGGTCTCGGCCCGGGCCCTGAGTGGAAGGGTGTATCTTCCTAGTCCACTCGGGCAGGGTTGGGACTGTGAGGTGGCGTAGGTTTGTTCCTAGCTCCCCCCCCCCTTTTTTGGGCCCCGTTCGTGCCTAGAGGCGGCTCGCCTGCGGGATGTCTATGCGGGGCTAACGGAGTTTGACCCCTCGGCGGTGTCGAGTATCCAAAATATAAATTATGTATGTTTTGCTCTTGTGCATCAGTTTGTGCTGGGTACAGGCTTTGTTGCGTTCCCGGGCACTATTCATCAAGCGCTCGTATGCAAGCAAATGTTTAAACGCTGCCATTGTTTGTATGTCTTTATGGTGGGGTGGTAGACAAGGGGGCTCTTGACTCAGGCCAGCATTTGGCAGGGCCGCGGACTCGGGGGTTCGGCCGGAGTGTGCATGGTGGCATATTATCCCTGGCCTCCCGGCTCTCACCCTGGTAGGATCCGAGCCCACCCCTCTAATAGGATCCGGGGTGGGGCGTGGCTGGCGGCACGGAAAATAGTCGGGGGACCCGTTCGGGCCGTGGGGTGGCCACTGTGCAGCGCGTTAAGTTATAGGCGCTTTGGTTAGGCTGTGGGCTGGTGCTCGTCGCCTTTGTGTCCCAAGCACACCTGATGCCCGTACATCACGATTCCCCTGGAAGGGAGTATCATGGCAGAGGCGCGGCATTGGCTCACGTACATGACCACGCCTAACCGTGAGTAGCAATCACACGGGAGCAAGTATTACCAGTGAAACTGAACCCCAGCCACATGATGTGACCTCCCGGGTCTAACGTAGGTGTGCATGGTGGCGGCCATACTATACAACTGGCCTCCCGACTCTCGCCCTGGTAGGATCCGAGCCCACCCCTCCTTTAATAGGATCCGGGGTGGGGCGCGGCTGGTTGCACGGAAAGTAGGCGGGGGACCCGTTCGGGCCGTGGGGTGGCCACTGTGCAGCGCGTTAAGTTGTAGGCGCTTTTGTTAGGCTGTGGGCTGGTATCTAGTACGCGCCCTGTTAACGAGGCCCCTGGACTAGTTTGCGTCTTACTCGGCCCGTTTTTATCAAAGTGAGGTGTTCCTCGGTACCAGTTTAGAGCGTATTCTCCCCGTGCCTAACAGATAGGATAGCGTGCGCATGGAACATTTAGAGTGCTCAGGGTAAGCGTTGTTCCCGATGCCGCTGACCTACTTTGCGCCTTGCACAAGGCATGGTGTCCTTTGGTACCGGAACGAGTGTTGTCCGTAACCTGGGGGGGACGGGGACGGGTCAATCAGTTCTGGATTTGGCCGCATGTAACGCAACTGGTGCTTAGGGAAAGCGAGCTGATTCCTGATGCCCCTGGCCTAGCGTTCGCGCGAGGTATAATACGATAATTAATATAAGGGTGCGCTCAGGACACGCGTCATAGGATGGCACACGGAGGCTGGTCTCACCTCAGGTACCTGGGACTGAGGTGAGGGCTTACGCAGTGATGTGTCTAACAGAGCCAGCTTAGCTCAGTGGTTGGAGCGTGGTGTTAATAACGCCAAGGACGGGGGTTTGATCCCCGTACTGACCACCATGTTATTTAGATAGAAGCCGGTTCTGGCATCTGTTAATGGTGGTTAACATAGCACTTGAAATCGGACTGGGTAGAATACTCGGTACCAGTTCTGCTCCGCTGGTGAAGGGCGCCGACGGCTGTGGATAAGGTCCGCGTATTGTAATGTGGGTCGCCTTTTTTCTGCCCCGCTCGTGATGGTTTCACGTGGGCAGTGTGTGGGTCATTTCCCGGCCCATGGGGCTATTGGCGGCCGCGTATGGCCATCTGCTGGGGGCAGCGTGTTTTCAAGGTATGGCGCACGTGGGCTATGGCGCCAGGGTGCGGCCACCTCCTTGGCCAACAGGTTCCATTGGTTCCATATGGTCGCCATACCTGCTAAGAGGCAGCCTTGGGCCTCTTGCCGTTAATCTTACGATGACACGGCCCGTTTTTATGGGGGGGCTGCCCTCACGGACTGTACTCTCTGATCCGGTGTGCCACGCATCACTGTCTCACTGCACCGGGAGCGGGGTCAGACGCGTGCGCTCTCGAATTTGCTTGCCGGCCAAGCTTTCTGTGTTGCTAGTTTTCGTGCCACTATCCGCGACACCGCCCTTGGGCCAATTTTTCCAGCTTGCTCTCCCGCTGGGCAATGAGCGGCTTTTGGCCCTCGCATCTCATGGTCAACTACACACCCCCCTTAATATTTGGCCTTCAAGTATGGGCTAGAGGTATGTCTTATTTAAGACATACGTCCCGCCCTGGGGTGGGGGGGATTATTCAGATGTGTACATGTGGCTTGGTAAACGCTCGCTAAATTCCTGGGTAAGTCGAGTTGAGTATTCCCGCCACTTGTAAGGTATGAAAGGGGTTTTTGAACTGCCGCCTCGCTTTAAGTAATGGGAACGCACCACGCGCTTATGGTTAAATGCTTTTATAAAAGACATTACGATGGATAATTTCCTCGATTATGGTAAATATCTCTTTCATTTCTGTTCATGTATTGCAAGCTATAGCTGTAGCTCTACATTTTGCTTAGGCGCCCAATGCCACGGGAACACTGGTGTACATTAAAAGGGTCATCTGTAGCACGCTGCTACACACCCTGAGCCCCCTTGGCTTAAGTTCCCTTTCATGGGACTCGTTGGGTCTTGCCCTTTAGCAGCAGCAGCCACAACTGTAGCAGAGCAATCCGTTTTTCCACATCGCGTCCTCTCGTTCTATTCTCGTTTGATTGTTCAGCTGGAGAGCCGCAACCACGCGGTGAGTCCATTTCAGATTTGGTGTTTCGAAACTGGTGTCTCTCTGTTTCTGAGTTGGCGACAAGTTTTGTAATTTTCCGACATTTCTCATGTCCCCGGGGAGCACCTTAAGAGAAAAAAATGTGAACTTAAACTCTCCTACTATATGGTCAGCAAGAAGTACATCTCTGTTCACCATAAGTGAACGGGTACAGTCACCCGTGCCCCAGGTCTTCTCCCGCAGTGTTCCAGCCGCTACGTAGGAATCTGTCGCTCCTTCCCTGCGGCCTTGCCAGCTTCAGGTGCGATGGGATTGCAGGGATTGCAGTGTTCGCAGTACATCAAAACCCGGCACTCCGCCAGGCCACATCGTTTTCAGTACGGCAGGAGATCCGGCATGAGCTCCGAGCAACGGAAGTTTAGTCTCCTGGCTGCAGATAGACGGGGGGGGGGGCGCGCCAATAAACATGCATGTTCTAGGCGCTCTGGTTAGCGTTCAAGTATAGGTTGATTTCAACAATTTCTTGGCGGGTGGCATTTCGTCAATATCCTCCCGCTTGCAGCGGGAACAGGTTGACATTGTATGCCAGATCGTAGGTTGTTAGCATGCCTTTTGCCTTCTGATTTCCTAGGAGTGGACGCCTCACAGGGAAAGCCAGGACGGGTTCCACAGTGGTATTCGTACAAGCGCCGTGAGACCCTGGTGGGTGAGTAGTGCGCTATACAAGTATCAATTTACATGTTACATTTACATTTACCACAGCCTCAGCCACGACTGCCAATAATACTTAGGAGTGGGCCTTTATAAGACTCATTATAGAATTGCGCAGGAAGTCACTAACTGCTGTTATGGTAACTCAGGATGTCTATCAGGTAGTCCATCACCCCTATTGTTCGTTTCACGATTATGGGTGGTGGCTTTGCACGTTGGGCTCCTATCAGGATTGGACACACGGCTTTCTTTCAGGGTTACTGTGGTTGGGCTCCCCTGGCTGCGGGTGAACAGCTTCGGGTTGCACCTGAGTAACCTCCAGATCCCTTTGCGCTCTTCCCAAGGTAAGAAGTTGGCCTGAGGTTGGATATCGCCAATTTCAGGAGTGCCGGGGTTCAGCTTATTAAATCCCTTGGCGGGGGTCGTAAGTCAACTTGATAGACAAGCTATCCTTGGTAGCATGGTCTAAGCAGCCTCCAGGCTATTAGGGGGCATGCGTCACCAGCGGTTTACCTTTCAATCTTGTTTATAAAAGGTAAGTCCACCCGCAAGTCATACTAATTTTGCATTGCACACGGAATTATCCCTCTGTGCCTTGCCTGGGTACAGTTGCACAAGCGTTCTCAAAGCTCAGTTCACAGTTGAAGTTGTAGAACTACACTCCGGCAGAAGTTATACATATCTGGGTGTAGTCTGCCGTGGCGTGGGGTGCAGGGGTGTGGTGTGTCTCAGTGTCAGGCGCTGGTTCTCCTGTTGTTTTGACTAGGGAGCGATGTCAGCAGGGGGGGGGTCCCCTCATCGTTTGGGCTCTTTCCAGGGGTAGGACCTGCACAAATGTAAACAATGCACAAGTTTACAGTTGAATTTCGAGAACTGCGCTTCGGCAGAAGTCGTACATCACTGGGTGTAGTCTGCTGATGCTGGGTGTGAAGGTGTGTAGTGGGTCTCAGTGACAGGTGCCGGTCCTCCTATCGTATGATTAGGGAGGGATACTAGCAGGGGTGGCACTCTCATCACCTGGTCTTTACCTGGGGTATGACCCCTCGAACCTGGGATAGTCTACACTATGGCAGGAGTGGGATTGCATCCGGGGGTGTAGGCTGATTGGTGTCAGAGGGGCATTGGTTTCTGCAGCGTGTCTTATGCAGGTCAGGATCTTACAGGGCACTTGGCTTCAGTCGGCAAACCCCTTGGTGGTGGTCGTAAGTCAACATACAGACAAGCTATTGTAGTGGTAGCATAGCCTAATCTGCTTCTAGACTAGAACACAAGAGGGCAGGTGATGCCTGCTGTGACACTTGTGAAATCCTGGCTTTAGCATAGGGTGGGACTTCGCCCAAGTTACATAGTATGTATGTATCAGGCCAGCCAATGCCCCTGTGCTCTTTAGTGTATAGCAGCACAAGCGTGCAACGTAAGCACACCTTCTCGTGGAGGATGCAGAGGACGGCGTTGCAGCAGTAGCTGTAACTTCACCTTGGTGTAGTCTTCTGACGTTTATGTATGTTTAGGACCCAGGGGGGGCTGAAGATTAGATGCAGAGGGGCCTTGGTTCCTTCGGGCATGTACTGTTCATGTCAGGAGGTAGGGTCTTTTGGAATTGAAAAGCGTCCCCTGTCATTTGGTCCTGTCCATGGACTGACGAGAAGCTCTGCAGAGCTAGGGTCGTAGGTCAGGGGTGATTTGAGGCAGAAGCATCTCCTCTCCCGAGCAGTCTTTCCCGGTTGGAGGAGGCAGGACTATGAAGCGCGTCCGGGGCGGCTGGGAGGAGCCTCCAGGGGTACTTTACTCATCTGCCCCTGCGGGAGGGCCTCTTTGCCGCTCGGGACGCCGTCGCACGGTCTCATCAGGACACTCTGGTCCAGACTCAGGCACTCCCTTGCGACAGCTGGCGGTCCGCCGCATCACTTGGTCATTCACCTGGGGGGCAACGACATCACCAACATGGGAAGGTCCGCGCTGCTGCATAAAATGAAGGCGGACCTGGTGGAGGTTTGCAGAATGGTGGTGAGCCGTGAGGTCTGGTGGTCCGAATTGCTCCTACGCAGAGTCTGGCGAGGCGCTAGGTCATGCGAAGCCATGGAAAGTCTAGGAGGAGGGTAAACCGCGACATGCGCAAATTCACTTCGCAGACAGGCATCGGTTTCATCCGCCATGAGATGATTCAGGACAAGATAAAAGGTTACTTTGAGATAGATGGCGTGCATCTCAATCCAGTGGGCTTGGACCTTTTCCTTATAGACTGGTACGATGCTTTGCAGGAGAGAGGCTGCAGGTAGGAAGGAGCATAGTGGATGGGGGGGCCCGGGCGGCGGCGGTGGCCGCCGGTCGGGCTGTGGCGGAGTTACAGGGTGATCCGGAAGCAGAGAGGTGCAGCGATGTACCTCAGCAGGCACATAGGGGTGCCAGAGCCTAACACCTGGACTTCATGGGAGGTCCGGGTACACCTGTCGGCACCTCAGTAGTCCTTCGGGCGGTTGTGGGCCTGTACAACCGGGGGTTGCCTAGTTGCGCTCCGCCCCTCGGGGCGTGAGTCTAGTTAATTAACATATGGGGCAGCACACAGGTGGTTACACACTGTGCTGCCCGGCTCATCAGGCGGGCAGGTGGCGAGAATGCGGCCTGCCCTTGGATTACCCATAAGATAACCCATCTTGATTACATATGTTGTATGTAATAAATCCTGCAGCATTTTCTTTCCAACCAAACACTGTGTCCTGTGTATTATTCATGTTTGTAGGGTATCCATGTGTGGGGCGGGGGGTCCTGTTGCCATGAGGGGACTAGGAGCTGTGTCCAGTGCCGAGCCGAGCCCAGAGTGTAGAAGCTCTTTGTAGCCAGGCTCGTGAGTCATCTTTAAAGATATCTCCGAACCCCACCGGCCCCGGGACAGGAAGTTTTGGAACTAGAAAGAGAGAGGTCATAAAGTCACAGTAGAGTTTGTAGGAAGCATTAATTGAGGAGCAGGAAAGGGGGTCATTGAAATGTGAGAGATATGTCAGGATGGCCGAGCGGTCTAAGGCGAGCGGTCTAAAGCGCTGCGTTCAGGTCGCAGTCTCCTCTGGAGGCGTGGGTTCGAATCCCACTTCTGACAGTTGTTTTGTAATATGCGTTTTGGATTTGTTTTCCAAGCACCAGTATCTCAGACAATGCAGCATTATACATAAGCATAAGGTACTTCTTTAAAGCGTTGCTAAGCTCCATTGTCATTTTATTTCCGACTAATTGCCTGCAGGGGGCTCTTGCAACTGTAGATCCAAGAATCTTCATCAGATCACGCAGGAGGGACTGCGATAAAGGGCTTCACTCTTCCTATCAAGTGTAGCTATCTATAGTGCAGCAGGTGCAGTGGCACCATGATTGGCAGTGTTCCAATTCCAGCTGTTCTTTTTATTTCCATGTTCACGGGATCGTTCGGGGTTTGGGCTTTGTGAGGTGGGGTGGGGGTCCATTCATTGTATCATGAAGCCCCCCTGCATCGTATTGTAGAAGGCGGCCTTGAAATGCGGCCCTTGGCTCGGATGTCAGGGGGAGGGGACTCTAGCACAGCCGGATGCATACAATTCTCAGCGCAGGATGTGCTACACATTGGGCTCCTAAATGTTCATTATTTCACCTCACCAGTGGTGCTCAGCAGCTCTTGGAGTGTGTGTGTGTGGGGGGGGGGGGGTTGGAGGAGGGGGTTGGAGGAGGGTGTTGGGGGGCCACCATCTGAGCCTGGACTAAGCTGCACCATGTGAGCATGGACTGAGCTGCACCCGCTGAGACCGGAGTGAGCTGGACCCGCTGAGCCCAGACTGAATGGCACCCGCTGAGCCCAGACTGAACGGCACCCACTGAGCCCGGACTGAGCTGCACCCGCTGAGCCCGGACTGAGCTGCACCCACTGGGCCCGGACTGAGCTGCACCCGCTGAGCCCGGACTGAGCTGCACCCACTGAGCCCGGACTGAGCTGCATCCACTGAGCCCGGACTGAGCTGCAGCCGCTGAACCTGGACTGAGCTGCAGCCGCTGAGCCTGGACTGAGCTGCACCCGCTGAGCCCAGACTGAACGGCACCCACTGAGCCCGGACTGAGCTGCACCCGCTGAGCCCGGACTGAGCTGCACCCACTGGGCCCGGACTGAGCTGCACCCGCTGAGCCCGGACTGAGCTGCACCCACTGAGCCCGGACTGAGCTGCAGCCGCTGAGCCCCGACTGGGCTGCACCCCAGAGCCTGGACTGAGCTGGGCCCGCTGAGCCTGGGCTGAGCTGCATCTGCTGACCCCGGACTGAGCTGCAGCCGCTGAGCCCGGACTGAGCTGTACCCGCTGGGCCCGGACTGAGCTGCACCCGCTGAGCCCGGACTGAGCTGCACCCACTGAGCCCGGACTGAGCTGCAGCCGCTGAGCCCCGACTGGGCTGCACCCCAGAGCCTGGACTGAGCTGCAGCAGCTGAGACCGGACTGAGCTGAAGCTGCTGAGCATGGACTGAGCTGCAGCCACTGAGCCGGGACTGAGCTGCAGCCGCTGAGCCCGGACTGAGCTGCACTCGCTGAGCCTGGACTGAGCTGCACCCTCTGAGCCCGGACTGAGCTGCAGCCGCTGAGCCTGGGCTGAGCTGCACCCTCTGACCCCGGACTGAGCTGCAGCCGCTGAATATGAAGCACAATCTTTCTTTGGGGGATGTTCTGTGACTTTTGCAATTTCCTTCTACAGTGACACCTTTCCAGTAACGCTGCAAAGGAAAACATATGTTATGTTTTATCCGCAGAAACCAAAGACGACTTTTGCACACACTATCCAGAATGTGTGGGGAGGGGGGGCCTAGTGAATTAAGGAGCTGTGTCCAGCGACGACCCGAGCCCACAGTGTAGAAGCTCTTGGTATCCAGGGTCCTGAGGCATCTTTAGAAACATCTCTGAACCTCAACAGCCCCTGGACGGGAAGTTTTGTAATGTAAAGACAGAAGTAAGAAACGTATAATAAACCTGTGAGGAGCTGTCCTTTCATGGGCTGGAAAGTGAGCCACACATACAGATGTACAGTGTCAGGATGGCCGAGCGGTCTAAGGCGCAGCGGTCAGGTCGCAGTCTCTTCTGGAGGCGTGGGTTCGAATCCCACTTCTGACAGTAGATTTTACGACTCATTTGCACTGTTTGTTCCGCCAATGACAATATCATACAAGGATCGGCAAAGCAAATAGGTCTGGCCTATCCGAGATCTACTGACAAAGTGTCATGTCTTTTTTTTACATTTCCTCCATGTTGTACACCAGCTGGTGAGCAAAAAAAAAACACTATGACGCAGAGCGTTGCTGCGTCATGACAGTTTTTAAAAATAACTTTCATACACAAAGGGGACTAGGATGTCTCAGTCACAGAGTCCACAGCACCTTTGAAAAACACAGTTTCAGATATGTCATTTATGCCGCCATCTGTACTCTCTGTATAATGTTACTCCTTTATACTCCCACACAGCACAATGAGCCTCTGATTACTTGGAATACGTTTATTCTATTCAAAACAGCTTATGCGTTAATATAGAGCGCCGAGCGTCTGTGGCGGTAGAGCTCCGGTCGCCAACTGCCCTTCTCGGGTTTCGCTCTCTCCGCCTGTGTCCTCTGCGCATGCGCGCCAGTCCCGCTCTCGCCTACGGCGTGACGCGTCATCGCGTTCACGCTCGTAGACTAGAGCGCAACACCACATATCTCCCCCCTTTAACAACAACAAGGAGAACAATACTAGTCCATGTTCTAATGTCCACTCATTTCAAAGTCTCTATATCTTGAGGGTAAAGTGACTGCTCTGCCCCTGCGGGTGCACCTTACCGGTATGCTCTCTTCCACCTCTCTCTCTCCACGTAACCTCTCACTTTCTCTCTGTTCCTCTCTCTGTCCTTCACCGGCAGGGGTATAGTCCATGCTTGTCGACTCTGTGGCTGGAGTTTCCCTTTCTCCACCTTCTCCTTCTTCCGATAGTTCACTCGAGCTTTGCACACGTGGAGGAATTACTTCTTCGGACCCCACGGGTATCTCCTCCTCCTCTGACTTGGGCCACGTTACAATCTTGTTGACTCTAGCCATGCGGTCTTGGGACCACACCTTGCCGTCGCTGAGGAGAGCTGCTTTGCCTCGCACTTCTTTGACTTGTAAGGGTTGGCTATACTTGCTCTCTCCTTTCTTTTGTAGAGTGGGAAGCTTGACCCTGACCCATTCTCCTTCTTCCAGCTCTGTTTCTTTAGTGTTGCGTCTTTTGTCGTAATGGGCTGCATAGATCCTCTGGGCCTTCTCTAGGTTGTGCTGGACCACCGCGGGGGACCACTTGCTGGTTATGGTTTTTTCCCTCCACACAACATTGTCCCTGGTGAACGGGAGTCGGCCTCTCAACACTTGGAAGGGACTGTACCCCACCACCGTGGGGGTGATCCTGTAGGCCCATAGCATGCTCTGTACTTCGGTTTCCCAGTCTTTCCCCTGCGAGATGGCTGCTTGTATGGAGCCCATTAGCACGCGGTTGAACCGCTCCACTTGGCCGTTACATGCTGGGTGGTAGATAGCTGTGTGTTTTGACTCAATCCCATTTCTCTTCATGAATCGCATCCATTTGTCCAAGACGAATTGCGGTCCGTTACCACTGAGTATCGTTTTGGGTATTCCTTCTCTTATGAACAAGGACGACAAGAACTTCAGCACTGTTTCCGTGTCCATAGATTCTTGGATGTCAACTTCCGGCCATTTAGAGTATTTGTCTATGACTACACACAGGAATTTGTTTACTCCTCTATAATCAAGCACAGGTCCAAGTATGTCGATAGCCAAGTTTTCCCAGGGGTTTTGCGGGTTCTCGAACTTTCCCAACGCAGGTCTGAGGGGTCGTAGTATTTTGTCCGCTCCTTGGCACTGTCCACACTCTCTCACTTGCCTTTCTATTTGGGTATCCATACCAGGCCAACAATACATTTGCTTTACTCGTGCTTTGGTCTTTACGATGCCCAAGTGTCCTTCATGTAGTTGTTTCAATAACTTAGGTATCAGGACTTCCGGTGGTACTACCCTTTCTCCTCTGTACAGAAAGACCCCTGAATCGCTCAGGGACAGTTCTTCTCTTATTTCGTAGAACTTCCGTACGCCTTCAGAGAGCTTCCTTTTGTCCGGCCATCCTGAAGTGAGGTGTCGCTTTACCTCTGATTTCTCCGCATCATGTTCGTATGCCGCTGCCCATTCTTGTTGGCTAATAGTCATTTCATTGTCTTCCATGCATGCCACCATCTCCTCTTTGTCCAGAGCAGTCTCTGGCGCCGCCTCCATGGCCGATGCTCTGCTGAGGTAATCGGCTACCCTGTTTTGAGTTCCTGGCAGATGCTCGACATCGTACGTATAGTCCAGTAGCTTAAGTGTCATTTTCGCTATGCGTGGGGTCGCAGTGTCGTGGCCCGAAGACGTTAGGACTTTTACCAGGGGCTTGTGATCCGTTTGGAGCTTGAACCTGGTCCCCCAGATGAACTGTCGAAACTTGCCCATTGCCCATGTGACCGCCAGCATCTCTTTTTCAATGTCGCTGTATCTTTGTTCCGTCGGGGAGAGGGCACGTGAAGCGAAACTGATGGTTTCTGTGGATCCATTCTCCCTCTCCTGTGCCAACACTGCCCCTAAGCCTTTGTCGCTTGCATCCGTCATCAAGATGGTGTTGCCTGAGGGGATGTACCCTTGCAAGGGAACGGCTTGGCTGATGCAGTTCTTTACTGTTTCAAATTTGATTTACGCTTCCTTGTCCCATTCGAACTTCGTTTTGTCTCTGATGAGTTGTCGCATCCTGTACGTTTTGGTGGCAAAGTGTCTCACAAACTTACTATAGTACTCGGCCATTCCTAGGAATGACCGTACTTCTTCCTTGGTACTCGGGGCCTTGGCTTCCTTGATAGCTCTTACGTTTTGCTCCTTCGGGGAAATACCATGTGTACCGATCTCGTGTCCCAAGTACGTGACAGAGGGCATCCCTATTTTGCATTTGCTCCATTCTGCCGTTAGGCCTTTGTCTTGCAACACTTCGAGGACCTTGGTTAGTTTGCTGTCATGATCTCCTCTGGTGGAACCCATTACTAGTATGTCATCCTGGAAATACTGCACTCCTGAGATGTCCTTGAACAACCGATGCATCAACTTTTGAAAGACAGCCGCTGCTGACGCTAGACCAAAGGGCATGCGGCGGAATTGATAACACCCAAAGGGTGTGATGAATGAGGTGTACTTTCTACTCGTTGGATGCAGCTCGATTTGATGGTACGCAGACGTGAGATCTATGGTGGAGAAATGGCTGATACCTTTGGTTCTTGCGAGCATCTCCTCAATTCTGGGCAGGGGAAACTTCTCTACGATGAGGCATTTGTTGAGTTCGCGGAGGTCCACGCAGAGACGAACCTTCCCATTGGGTTTCTTGGCCACAACGAGTGGGGACAACCACTCCGAGCTGTCCACTGGTTCTATGATGCCTTGTTTCTCCAGTCTCTGAAGTTCCAGTTGCACGGCTTCGCTGGTGGATATGGGGATGTTCCTGACTTTGTGAGTCACTGGTATCGCCCCCTCCTTGAGCACTATCTTGTGAACGAATTTGTCCAGTTTTCCCACTGTTCCCTCGAATACCTTGGGGTAGGCGGATTTCCAATCTTCTCCTTTGGTGATGGGCCACTCGTCAGTTAAGAGAATTTGTTCTTTTCCTCCTGGGTTTAGTATAATTCCTAGATCTCCTGCATCTCTCCATCCGAGTACCGAGGGACCCTTCTCCACAACGTACAACGTGCAGGTGGCTGATCTCCCTCTGAACTCGAATTTGAAGTCTCGACAGCCCACCATAGGAATGGCGTTCTCGGTGTATGAGATGGCCCTGATGTCCGGTGGCCGCAGATCAGGCCCTACCACTGGTGCGAAATCTTCCTCCCATATGGATCGTTGCACTATCGTCCAGGGGGAACCGGAGTCGACTGCTACATGTACCTTCACACCCCCAATGAGCATGTCCGTGCGAGGCTTATCCCTGCGTTTACCTGCCACCTCCAAGACTTGATCCTCAATACACAATACCATTTCTCCGTCTTCCTGATCGTCTTCCTCGCTGATTTCCGACGTCGCTGATTCCACACACTTGACGGTGGACTTCTTTCCCTTCTTGCGGCATACTTTTTCAAAATGGCCGATCAGGCCGCAAAACGTGCATCTGGCGCGAAACGCTGGACAACGTTTATCCTGAGCCGAGTGCGCTGTGCTGCCACATCTATAACATGAGAATTTGCTTTCTGTGGTAGGGCGCCCCGTCTGTTTCCCTGTCCATTTAGTCTCCCGCCTCTGTTCTCCATATGAACCTTTTTGTTTGTTGGATGTAGAGGCTTCGTCTATCTTGTTAACCATCTGCTTCTGCGCGCTTTCTCGTTTGGCCGCCTCTGCACAGCGTTTCGACATTTCAGCCTTTTTCACCATGGCTATGACTTCCTTGAGTGACGTTTCATTCTGTGCCCATAGTTTGTCCTGGACAGACCTGTTGGTGGTATGCATGACTATCTGGTCTTTTATGTACTCGTCCTGCAGAGCTCCATATTGGCACGTGATGGCTAGGCGTCGGAGTGCGGCCACATAGTCGTCAATGGACTCCCCAGCCTCTTGCTTCCTTTGCTGGAAATTGTAACGGTCTATGGAAACACACACTGCAGGGCAGTAGTGGTTGTCCAGGTCTTCTAGTGCATTTTTGAAGACATCAGTCTCTGTTGCACCCCGTTCCTTAGGCACGATGTTTGCGAACACCCTCACCCCCTCAGGGCCTAGATTGTGGAGCAGTAATCTCTTTTTTCTTGCTGGGGTGTATTCCTCTCCATTCTCATCCTCCAGTGCTTCTATGTAGTTCCTAAAGTACTCCCTCCAATCCTCCCATTTCATCTGGGGTTCCCCTGGTCTGGGCAGGAATGGGATGGGGGCCATCAGGGCTGAAGCTGGGTTTGCCATCTTGGCCTCGCGTCTGGGAGCTACTGCTTGGGCTCCGGGGTTATTGGGCACACTGGATGCTCCTGCACTCTCTGCGGTGTCTCCTTGACTTCTGGGACTCCCTGGAGTGTTATCCCTTATAGCTTGCGTGGGGTTGGTGGATTGTACCCCCTCCTCTGGCTTTGGGATGGTGCTTTTGGTTGCCAGGGTGCTAGGTTATGGGCTCCTTTCCCTGGGGCAGCACTGACCTGAGCCTGGTGTGACTTGTCTCCTGGTAGGTGGAGCGGTTGCGCTGCTGCCACGCTCTATACTTGTGTTCTTTTGCTGATTGCTGTTCTGTCTTCCGGGCTAGTGGAGGTGCCGGTGGAGGATCGATGTCCAGTTCGGCTGTGCCTGAATGGGTTCGTGTCTCAGCCTCGTCGCCAATATAATGTTACTCCTTTATACTCCCACACAGCACAATGAGCCTCTGATTACTTGGAATACGTTTATTCTATTCAAAACAGCTTATGCGTTAATATAGAGCGCCGAGCGTCTGTGGCGGTAGAGCTCCGGTCGCCAACTGCCCTTCTCGGGTTTCGCGCTCTCCGCCTGTGTCCTCTGCGCATGCGCGCCAGTCCCGCTCTCGCCTACGGCGTGACGCGTCATCGCGTTCACGCTCGTAGACTAGAGCGCAACACCACACTCTGTACTTTCTGAAATGCTGTTAACCTGGTGGGGCATCTCCATGACAACAGACAGAAGTATCTTATCTATCAAAAGCCAATAGCGGCCCAGGGTCTAACTCCTTAATAAACGCATTTTTAAACAGCTTTTAATATCCCATCTCTGTGACAACAAATCATAATCCTGTAAACATACAATTCCTTCACATGTCAGATTCAGAACCCTGTTATTGCGCAGTTACAGATGCATTTGCTACTTCATGGTGAATGGTGTGTCCTGTAATTCAGGTGTGCCCAAGAGTTTCAGACTAATGCCAGATTTGCATGCAGCACATGCGCAGGATATGCAAATGAGCAGGGGCGGCTGGTGACATTTGAAAGTGGTGGGGCATAAACTAATTTGCATATTGCACCGCAGCGATCGAGCACAGCGAGCGAGCCCGAACCACCTTGCATCCATCCATACATCATTCATGCATCCACCCATCTATCCACCCACCCACCCTGCATCCATACATCATTCATTCATGCATCCACCCATCCATCCATCATGCATGCATCCATCCATACATCATTCATACATCCACCCATACATCCACCCACCCATCCTGCATCCATACATCATTCATTAATGCACCCACCCATCCATCCATCATGCATCCATACATCATTCATTCATGCATCCACCCATCCATCCATCATGCATCCACCCAACATGCATGCATCCATCCATACATCATTCAAGCATCCACCCATCCATCCACCCAACCATCATGCATCCATACATCATTCATTCATGCACCCACCCATCCATCCATCATGCATCCACCCATCATGCATGCATCCAACCATCCATCCTGCATCCATACATCATTCATTCATGCATCCACCCACCCATCCATCCTGCATCCATCATTCATGCATCCATCCACCCATCATGCATCCATCCATGCACCCATCCACCCACCCATCCACCGAACAATCATTAATGCACCCCCCTGCATCCATCCATCATTCATGTATTTTTATGACCATATAAAAATAAATTATGGACTCTAACAAGCCTTTAGGATCGATGTTGAAGGATGTGCCAGTTTACATATTACATCACCCCTACCTTTTTATGCTGAAAACCTTCTACCGCCCATGTATTTGCCATCCTGTAAGCCCTAGGTATGTACTATACAAATTCACATACAAACACACACCAACATACATGCAATAATAAATGCATATATCATGCTATTCCGCCTCTACCGTTTGTTAACATTTTGAATTTTTATAACCTTAGTTCAAAGAGTACATTATATTTGTGGTGACAGTTGTTAACTCATTTTCTGGAAAATGTTTATAAAATGAAATCTCTTTAAGGCTGTTGTTGCAACTATCAAAAAAGAAATTCTGAGAATTTTTACATTTCCAAAACCCCATGCCGTGAAATAAACGGGTGACCTGGAATAGACACACACATTCTGCAGCAGATGCTTTAACACACTGAACTATCTCAAGTCATTTGTGCAAGCTAGTTTACTGGAACACCGAAAAACACACACTCTTACCTTGCTGCCGGTCCCGCACACGTCACAGGCTCACAGCGCCCCTGGCCAATCCTGGCGCCAGGGGCACAGGTACCCTCATGCCCGCAGAATGCCCATTAGGGCTCCTGATGGGCATGCATAACACCGCCAAAACACAAGTGCGCATGCGTGGGCACGGGTAAAAATTCACCCTCCGTCCCCACGCATGCGTACTTGTGTTGCCGTCTGTACAATCATGTCAATGAATCAACATGAGGCCCGCCCGGCGGTCTGACGTCATGTTGATTCATTGACATGATTGTCATGAGGGAGCTGCGGGCGGCGTCTGGCAGGGGGGGCTACGCTCCCACACCCCAATGGACGAACCGCGCCTGCAAATGAGTTCAATATACGCGGATACTGCCCAGTGAAAATATGACTCCCATTGGAACAATGAAATGCTGAGTGCTCCGTTGATGGCAAAGGAGTCGCTCTGGGCCAATAATGGCTGTTACAGACCTTCTGCGTTAACACGCCAAAGTTTGTCACATTGTTTCTCTCAGTTTAATGTTGAACATGTGACCCTTAATGTGAGGAATGCTCTCGGAGCGTTATAGCCCATCTCCCTCTGGCTTTACCAGTCATTAAATGCCCTCCACATGATTATCAGCCACCGTCTGTGGTTTATACCTAAATCCGTGGTAGAGTTATTTTAACGGTTATTTTAGTCCTCAGCCGGGAGGTAATCCTAGAATAGTGCAACAAGCCAGGGCCAGGAGTGCGAGCCTAAAATACCAGTTTGAACACTTGAGGGCCGGGGCGACCTCATTACAATACAGATTACTATAGCAGCCATCACAGGGCTGGGGTTTAATTTATTGGAGCACCATGTCTGCCAATGGCCCATGGGCGTGCAAGGTAACACGTCATAAGTAGGCAGAGACAGGCAGGCATTTTTATTCTGATAGCTAGATGTAGGGTTTTTAGTAGAACCAGGAAAGGTGGCGCTAAGACCAGTACGCGTTGTGTTTACTATGCTCAGAATATGCACGGTGCTGCTTGGTCGGGTGAGTGAGTCGAAGAACCCACACCAGTAATGAGAACACAGTCCCGGGCACAGGTATTGGGGCTATGACAATGGTATAAAAGTCTTGTTTAGATCAAATTGCTACGGTTGACACCAGTATGTTGTTCAGAGTTATTTAATGAAGCAACAACAAAATAAAAAGCCGACATGCGTTTCGTCACAAAGGGAATTGTCCTGTGACTCTCCAGGGCTGTGTGGCATTGTGAAAAAAGAGAAAATGGTTCCACAGGGCTGGTGTTAATTCCAACACCGCCTGGGGTTTGAGGAGGACCGAGTGGTGAGTGATGAAGTAGGAACTCCAGCGAGTGGAATACACGTCTCAGGTGCAACGTGTAGAGGAGATGGCGAGGGAGCGGGAGTATGAGCCGCCTTGGGGTAGAATGGCATTAAGTCTGATATCTCGTGTAGATACGCAGGGGCGGGTGCGCCAAACTGCGGGTTAACTTTGAAGGCCTAGGTACACGGTGAATAGGACCATCCAGTGTCTTATGAGAGAGCGAGATGGAGGGTGCACTGTGCTACGGCAGAATGATCAGACGCCTGAGTGCATCGTGTTGGTAGCCATCCAGGATATGGGAGGGAGCGAGAAGGCGGTGTTGCATTCTATTATTTTCCTTCTGTGCTGTTCCTGGTTATTTATTTATTTCCTTGTTGGAACTAGAACCTGGCTCCTGCGTGAGCCTCCCTGGTTCTATGTTCCAGATTCCCTGTTTGGCAGTTTGATTCTGCTCTCCTCCTTTCTGGATGCTCTGTGCCTTCTCTTCACCAATTAAACCTTTTTATTGGATTTCAACGTGTATATTCGTACTTTACAAATTGGCGACGAGGATGGGATGATGACATACCTTGTGACACAGTAGAAATTTTGCCTTTAGAGGAAAAGGAAGAATCCTTTCTTGTACCAGTGTCTTTGCACATTTTTGAAAAATGACCTACACGTCCACACTTAGTGCACTCTATAGCAGGACAACGAGAATACGAAGCAATGTTGTTAGGATTACCACATCTAAAGCAATAATAATTTTTAGAATTAGACTGAGTTTTCGTATTAGTATTAGGCTTGCTATTGGAAAATGAGCTAGAGGAGGAAACAGCATTAACATTACCCTCATCAATACTAGAAGAAGATTTGCTAACAGTACCAGAGGAGGCTTTACTTTCTAGTGTTTTCATCCAACGCTCAGATTGTTCAAGAGCTTTGGAGGTACTGATAGTCACTTCTAAACTGGGATCACCCAGGATCCAAAGCTGTTCCTGAACTTTTTTACTTCTCACGTGTACAATAATTTGGTCCCTGAGCATTTCGTCAGTCATTAACCCAAAATTGCAATGTAGTGACAAAGCTCGAAGAGCAGTAAGAAAGTCATCAAAACTTTCACTTTCTTCTTGAGCTCTAGTATAGAATTTATACCTGTTTAATGCAACACTAGTATTGGGTTTGAACCTATTTTCAATACGCAACAATGCTTCATCATAAACATTGTGATCACCTCCAGAACGCATAGGTGGAAGAGTTCTGAATACATTTTGACCCTCTGAACCTAAACAGTGGAGAAAAATATTTTTTTTTCCTTTCAGCAGACATACGTTCACCATCAATGGCCTTTAAATAGGTAATAAATTCTTCTTTCCATCGTGACCATGGAATAGATGGTTCACCTTTAGTCTGTAGAAACTTGCTAGGAGGATCAAATTGCATGGTAAAATAGTATGGTTACACTAACTTAATACAGTAACTGTATACTATAGAATAGTATGAGTAACTCTTAAAACAGTAAAGAATAGTCTCCAAAAAAAAATAATAAAAATAAAAATAACACAAATAGAAAATGTTTTCTGAAAAATGTGAAAAATATCAAAATTGAGAAAGTTTAAGTGATGTTGATGTCCAAAAAACGTGAAATGCTGCTTAAAGTTAAGTTGAGCAAGGGTTTCACAGTCTAGTAAAATTTTCTCGAAGACACGAGTCTTTCCTGAAAGCTGATAAAGTAAATACGAATCTCACAATTTCTCGAAGACACGAGTCTTTCCTGAAAGCTGATAAAGTAAATACGAATCTCACAATGCAAAAGTACCAACCAGATTGTAGAGATGCTGCTCGCTGAGTGCGTTGACATCCAGAGAAGAACAGTATAGCTGCCGTATGGTTCAGAGCAACAACAGCTGAAGCGTGTTAGGTATCAAACGCTCCCAGCTTACAATAGCGCGGACTTCCTCTTGCACGTCAAGCATCAAGCACACACAGCGCGGAAAGCTTGATTGGCGTCATACAGGGCCGACGCTTCAAGGCTCTGGACGCTTTGTGACGTGGGAGACAAGAAGAAAACAAGGCGCATCAGCGTTGGAAACAAGGTGACGCGTTGAGCGCGCTGGGTTGGCTGATAGAATGCTGGTTGGTGGTTATGGCAACCGGACGCGCGTGACGTTGTCGAAGAAATGGTGGCTATGGCAACAGCAGTAGAAGATCTCGGCAATTTAGAAAAACGTAGGAAATCGATAAAATCCGAAAAGTACATACCAGGAGGCTGCCGATCGGACGCTTGAGTAGAGAACTTTTTAAACAGCGCTCCGAAAACGTTGAAAACGAAGAGGTAGGCGGGTTCGTTTTTTTGAAGAGGAATTTTCGCACCTGTGCCTTGTAATGCCGCAGAAAATGTTCCTCAGGTTCTCCAATCGTCGCCAATTTGTAAAGTACGAATATACACGTTGAAATCCAATAAAAAGGTTTAATTGGTGAAGAGAAGGCACAGAGCATCCAGAAAGGAGGGGAGCAGAATCAAACTGCCAAACAGGGAATCTGGAACATAGAACCAGGGAGGCTCACGCAGGAGCCAGGTTCTAGTTCCAACAAGGAAATAAATAAATAACCAGGAACAGCACAGAAGGAAAATAATAGAATGCAACACATCTCCCTCCTATAAAACAAACAGAACTGTAAAGGGAAGGGAAGTGTTAGGACAGGAACCTAGAAGGTAAAACAACAGGTCTGGCATTGGTTTTGACTCTATGAGCCACAGACTGAGAAGGTAGAACGCTGTTGCTGTCATGATGAGTAGGACTCTGAGCAGAACATTTGTCATGAGGAAGTATCTGAACAGGACCAGGTGGAACAGACTTACACTTGGCAACCTTCCTAA
Source organism: Lissotriton vulgaris (assembly GCF_964263255.1). NCBI lineage: Eukaryota > Metazoa > Chordata > Amphibia > Caudata > Salamandridae > Lissotriton > Lissotriton vulgaris. Next base: position 237,282,693 of record NC_141685.1, read on the forward strand.
TGTTCCAGGCTCTACCATCTTGAGTAATGACAGAGTTTCTGAAGACTTTAACAATCTTAATGGGATTGCTGAACTTAGAGAGACCTTTGAGAGTGAAACCAGGTTTCTTGATCTTGACCCACTCACCCACAACAAAATCAGGAACTCTCACATTCATTTTGCGGTCAAACAAAGTTTTCATAGTGTTCTGCTTGGTTTCAACACGATTGGCCACTTGCGAAATATCCAAGTGATCAACCTTAACATCTAGCTTCTTAACCCACCAAGGACAGATATCGGAACTAGGGGTTCTCCCTCTCAGAAGTTGGAAAGGACTGACCTCCGTGACAGCATGTGGGGTGATGCGATACATCCAGAGTCTTTCCCTTACCACATCCTTCCAAGACTCTCCCGAAGAACAAGCAAGCTCCACAGCATTTTTAAGGACACGGTTAAACCTCTCAACCTGGCCATTTTCCCTAGGCTCATACAATGAGGGAGTGTGATGCTTGATACCACAGGAGACAAGAAAATCCTCCATGTCCCGGGAGACAAGTTGGACGCCGTTATCAGTAACTAGGATTTCAGGAGAACCCTCTCTAGCGAAAACTTCCCTAAGGAAGGAAATAATAACTAAGGTGGTGGCACAGGAGACAAACTTAACTTCCGGCCATTTGGTGTGATAGTCAACTAAAACCAAAGCAAAACGAGCACACTCAGGAAGGCGATGGAAAGGACCAGAGATGTCAAAAGCTAGTTTTTGCCAGGGATGATCAGGCCAAGGAACAGGACAAAGGGGGGCAGAAGACACCTTAAGCATCTTATCACTACTGACACAATCCACACAATCACGGACAGTTCTGTCTACCATCTTGTCAAGACCAGGCCACCAAAAGTTGGTTCTAATAAGGCGTTTCATAGAGGACATCCCAATATGAGTTCTATGGGCCAAAGAAAGAATCTTGTTATACAAAGAAGCAGGAGGAATCATTTTCCCAGCCTTAAACAAAATCCTACCAACAGCCTCAATTTCAGACGAAACCTAACAAAAAGGAGCAAATTCAGGCAAAACAGACTTATCTTTGGGCCAACCTTTTTCCAAACAGTTAAAAATGAAAGAGAAAACGGGATCCTTCTCAACTTCAGACATCCACTCAATCTCAGAGATTCCCTTGAAATCATTAGAAACATAGTCATTGATCACAGAGACAATATCAATTTCACGATTGTCAGGATTGGTACCAATATCAGGGCAAGGCAACCTGGAGAGAAAATCCGCCGTGACATTACTTCTACCAGGAACATACAAAACCTCAAAATCATACTCCTGCAACTTTGAAGATAAGCGTGCAATGCGAGCAGTTGAGTTCCAACCGCCCCAGGAGACAAAATTCCAACCAAGGGCTTGTGGTCAGTTTTAAGAATAAATCTGTTGCCCCAAACATAATTGCGAAAATGCTCCACAGCCCATGTGCAGGCTAACAACTCCCTTTCAATGACCGCATACCTCCTCTCAGTGAGAGATAGGGTCCTTGACGCAAAGGCAACGCACCATTCTTCCTTGCCAGAAACTTGACCTAACACAGCTCCAAGCCCATAACAACTGGCATCCACGGTGATGATGCACTTCTTGTTAAGAGAGAAGGATCTCAAAGTGGGAGCATTGACGATATCTTCTTTGATAGAAGAAAAGGCAGACTCCTGCCTTTCAGACCACACAAAGTCTGAGGACTTCCTGGTAAGCTCCCTGAGGGGTTCCATTTTCGTGGCGAAATTGCGAATAAACTTACTGTAGTACTTGCATAAGCCAGCAAAGGAAAGCAATTTCTCCTTGTTATCAGGAGAAGGGGCTTTAACAATGGCATCAACAAGGGAACACTTGGGAACTACACCGTCAGCAGACAAGGTGTGACCCAAGTATTCGACACTCTTACAAAACAACTTACATTTGTTAAATTTAAGGGTGAGACCAGCATCACATAACTTGTTGCACACATCCTTAAGATGGACTCGATGATCATCCACATTCTTGGAAAAAATGAGGATATCATCCTGGAAACACTTTACGAAAGAGCAAACATCCATAAAAATGTGGTGCATGGCCCTTTGAAACACCGAAGCGGCGGAGGCTAGGCCAAAAGGCATCCTCTTAAATTGAAAAAGGCCAAAAGGAGTGATGAAAGCGGTAAAATGTTTTGCATCATCAGTTAACTCGATTTGGTGATAAGCGGAACGCAAATCAAGAGTAGAGAAAATGCAAGCACCATTCAACAAGCATACCATTTCGTTTATATTGGGAAGGGGGTGACAATCAGTGATTAAATTCGCATTGAGAGCCCTTAGGTCCACACACAACCTGATACTTTTATCGGGTTTCTGAGCCAAAACGATGGGCGAAACCCATTCAGAGGACTCTACTTCCTCAATGACACCTCCAAGAATCATGTCGTCCAATAAGACCTTGAGTTCAGCTCTTATACTAATGGGTACACCCCTCAATTTTTGTTTGACTGGGATGGCACCAGTTTTAACTTTGATTCTATGGGAAAAACCTTTAAGTTTGCCAAGTTTTTCAGAAAAAACTTGAGGAAATAACAAAGGGAGGTCCTTCTCGAGATCACACACATTCTTGGAAGATTCAGGAGCAATCATACTATCATCAGACAGAAGAGTACTAGTACTACAGGAAGCAGTGTTGTCCAAAGGTGCAGCATCGCAAGTAATGGCAACCACAGAGATAGGATCTTTGTTCCTGGGATTTAAGGTAATTCCAAGTCTGAATTGATCCCTCCAGCCCAGAACATTCACACCTTTGACAGCAATGTACATTTTGATCCAAGCACTATTTCCTCTAAATTCAATAAGGACTTCTTTATAACCAACAACATTAATGTAGGATTCATCAAAGTTTTGTGCAACAATATCAGGCTCACATAAGCTAGTTAGATCAACAAGGCTCCCAAAACCTTCATTGCAATATAACTTGGTAATAATGGTCCAGGGAGAGCCTGAATCAGCCATAAGTTTGAGCTCTTTTCCTAAAATACTAACGATACAATCCGGAGAACTCAAAGTTTCTGCAGATTTGGTATCAACCATATTGCGGATAGAAACAACAATACCATGTTCTAGGTCTTGGGATGATGACATACCTTGTGACACAGTAGAAATTTTGCCTTTAGAGGAAAAGGAAGAATCCTTTCTTGTACCAGTGTCTTTGCACATTTTTGAAAAATGACCTACACGTCCACACTTAGTGCACTCTTTTCCAATAGCAGGACAACGAGAATACGAAGCAATGTGGTTAGGATTACCACATCTAAAGCAATAATAATTTTTAGAATTAGACTGAGTTCTCGTATTAGTATTAGGCTTGCTATTGGAAAATGAGCTAGAGGAGGAAACAGCATTAACATTACCCTCATCAATACTAGAAGAAGATTTGCTAACAGTACCAGAGGAGGCTTTACTTTCTCGTGTTTTCATCCAACGCTCAGATTGTTCAAGAGCTTTGAAGGTACTGATAGTCACTTCTAAACTGGGATCACCCAGGATCCAAAGCTGTTCCTGAACTTTTTTACTTCTCACGTGTACAATAATTTGGTCCCTGAGCATTTCGTCAGTCATTAACCCAAAATTGCAATGTAGTGACAAAGCTCGAAGAGCAGTAAGAAAGTCATCAAAACTTTCACTTTCTTCTTGAGCTCTAGTATAGAATTTATACCTGTTTAATGCAACACTAGTATTGGGTTTGAACCTATTTTCAATACGCAACAATGCTTCATCATAAACATTGTGATCACCTCCAGAACGCATAGGTGGAAGAGTTCTGAATACATTTTGACCCTCTGAACCTAAACAGTGGAGAAAAATATTTGTTTTCCTTTCAGCAGACATACGTTCACCATCAATGGCCTTTAAATAGGTAATACATTCTTCTTTCCATCGTGACCATGGAATAGATGGTTCACCTTTAGTCTGTAGAAACTTGCTAGGAGGATCAAATTGCATGGTAAAATAGTATGGTTACACTAACTTAATACAGTAACTGTATACTATAGAATAGTATGAGTAACTCTTAAAACAGTAAAGAATAGTCTCAAAAAAAAATAATAAAAATAAAAATAACACAAAGAGAAAATGTTTTCTGAAAAATGTGAAAAATATCAACATTGAGAAAGTTTAAGTGATGTTGATGTCCAAAAAACGTGAAATGCTGCTTAAAGTTAAGTTGAGCAAGGGTTTCACAGTCTAGTAAAATTTTCTCGAAGACACGAGTCTTTCCTGAAAGCTGATAAAGTAAATACGAATCTCACAATTTCTCGAAGACACGAGTCTTTCCTGAAAGCTGATAAAGTAAATACGAATCTCACAATGCAAAAGTACCAACCAGTTTGTAGAGATGCTGCTCGCTGAGTGCGTTGACATCCAGAGAAGAACAGTATAGCTGCTGTATGGTTCAGAGCAACAACAGCTGAAGCGTGTTAGGTATCAAATGCTCCCAGCTTACAATAGCGCGGACTTCCTCTTGCACGTCAAGCATCAAGCACACACAGCGCGGAAAGCTTGATTGGCGTCATACAGGGCCGACGCTTCAAGGCTCTGGACGCTTTGTGACGTGGGAGACAAGAAGAAAACAAGGCGCATCAGCGTTGGAAACAAGGTGACGCGTTGAGCGCGCTGAGTTGGCTGATAGAATGCTGGTTGGTGGTTATGGCAACCGGACGCGCGTGACGTTGTCGAAGAAATGGTGGCTATGGCAACAGCAGTAGAAGATCTCGGCAATTTAGAAAAAACATAGGAAATCGATAAAATCCGAAAAGTACATACCAAAGGGCCATGCACCACATTTTTAAGGATGTTTGCTCTTTCGTAAAGTGTTTCCATGGTGATATCCTCATTTTTTCCAAGAATGTGGATGATCATCGAGTCCATCTTAAGGATGTGTGCAACAAGTTATGTGATGCTGGTCTCACCCTTAAATTTAACAAATGTAAGTTGTTTTGTAAGAGTGTCGAATACTTGGGTCACACCTTGTCTGCTGACGGTGTAGTTCCCAAGCGTTCCCTTGTTGATGCCATTGTTAAAGCCCCTTCTCCTGATAACAAGGAGAAATTGCTTTCCTTTGCTGGCTTATGCGAGTACTACAGTAAGTTTATTCGCAATTTCGCCACGAAAATGGAACCCCTCAGGGAGCTTACCAGGAAGTCCTCAGACTTTGTGTGGTCTGAAAGGCAGGAGTCTGCCTTTTCTTCTATCAAAGAAGATATCGTCAATGCTCCCACTTTGAGATCCTTCTCTCTTAACAAGAAGTGCATCATCACCGTGGATGCCAGTTGTTATGGGCTTGGAGCTGTGTTAGGTCAAGTTTCTGGTAAGGAAGAATGGTGCGTTGCCTTTGCGTCAAGGACCCTATCTCTCACTGAGAGGAGGTATGCGGTCATTGAAAGGGAGTTGTTAGCCTGCACATGGGCTGTGGAGCATTTTCGCAATTATGTTTGGGGCAACAGATTCATTCTTAAAACTGACCACAAGCCCTTGGTTGGAATTTTGTCTCCTGGGGGCGGTTGGAACTCAACTGCTCGCATTGCACGCTTATCTTCAAAGTTGCAGGAGTATGATTTTGAGGTTTTGTATGTTCCTGGTAGAAGTAATGTCACGGCGGATTTTCTCTCCAGGTTGCCTTGCCCTGATATTGGTACCAATCCTGACAATCGTGAAATTGATATTGTCTCTGTGATCAATGACTATGTTTCTAATGATTTCAAGGGAATCTCTGAGATTGAGTGGATGTCTGAAGTTGAGAAGGATCCCGTTTTCTCTTTCATTTTTAACTGTTTGGAAAAAGGTTGGCCCAAAGATAAGTCTGTTTTGCCTGAATTTGCTCCTTTTTGTCAGGTTTCGTCTGAAATTGAGGCTGTTGGTAGGATTTTGTTTAAGGCTGGGGAAATGATTCCTCCTGCTTCTTTGTATAACAAGATTCTTTCTTTGGCCCATAGAACTCATATTGGGATGTCCTCTATGAAACGCCTTATTAGAACCAACTTTTGGTGGCCTGGTCTTGACAAGATGGTAGACAGAACTGTCCGTGATTGTGTGGATTGTGTCAGTAGTGATAAGATGCTTAAGGTGCCTTCTGCCCCCCTTTGTCCTGTTCCTTGGCCTGATCATCCCTGGCAAAAACTAGCTTTTGACATCTCTGGTCCTTTCCATCGCCTTCCTGAGTGTGCTCGTTTTGCTTTGGTTTTAGTTGACTATCACACCAAATGGCCGGAAGTTAAGTTTGTCTCCTGTGCCACCACCTTAGTTATTATTTCCTTCCTTAGGGAAGTTTTCGCTAGAGAGGGTTCTCCTGAAATCCTAGTTACTGATAACGGCGTCCAACTTGTCTCCCGGGACATGGAGGATTTTCTTGTCTCCTGTGGTATCAAGCATCACACTACCTCATTGCATGAGCCTAGGGAAAATGGCCAGGTTGAGAGGTTTAACCGTGTCCTTAAAAATGCTGTGGAGCTTGCTTGTTCTTCGGGAGAGTCTTGGAAGGATGTGGTAAGGGAAAGACTCTGGATGTATCGCATCACCCCACATGCTGTCACGGAGGTCAGTCCTTTCCAACTTCTGAGAGGGAGAACCCCTAGTTCCGATATCTGTCCTTGGTGGGTTAAGAAGCTAGATGTTAAGGTTGATCACTTGTATATTTCGCAAGTGGTCAATCGTGTTGAAACCAAGCAGAACACTATGAAAACTTTGTTTGACCGCAAAATGAATGTGAGAGTTCCTGATTTTGTTGTGGGTGAGTGGGTCAAGATCAAGAAACCTGGGTTCACTCTCAAAGGTCTCTCTAAGTTCAGCAATCCCATTAAGATTGTTAAAGTCTTCAGAAACTCTATCATTACTCAAGAGGGTAGAGCCTGGAACATTAGGAAGGTTGCCAAGTGTAAGTCTGTTCCACCTGGTCCTGTTCAGATACTTCCTCATGACAAATGTTCTGCTCAGAGTCCTACTCATCATGACAGCAACAGCGTTCTACCTTCTCAGTCTGTGGCTCATAGAGTCAAAACCAATGCCAGACCTGTTGTTTTACCTTCTAGGTTCCTGTCCTAACACTTCCCTTCCCTTTATAGTTCTGTTTGTTTTATAGGAGGGAGATGTGTTGCATTCTATTATTTTCCTTCTGTGCTGTTCCTGGTTATTTATTTATTTCCTTGTTGGAACTAGAACCTGGCTCCTGCGTGAGCCTCCCTGGTTCTATGTTCCAGATTCCCTGTTTGGCAGTTTGATTCTGCTCTCCTCCTTTCTGGATGCTCTGTGCCTTCTCTTCACCAATTAAACCTTTTTATTGGATTTCAACGTGTATATTCGTACTTTACAGGCGGGTACGCTGCGCTGTTGTCCGTGTGTTGGAGGCCGTAAGACAGTTGTTCCGTATCAACTTCCAGTCGATGCACTCAGGCGTCAGTGTTGTTTCATACCTGCTGTGTTGCTTCCCACAACCAAATTCTCTATGTTCCTTCTGTGGTTTCCAGTGCTGGCACCTGCACTTTAATTGTCAGCGGGTACTTAATTGCCAGAACCTGCACTTATGACAGCTGGCTCATGGTGGTGCTGTTTGTACAATTTAAACAAGAGCAGAAAAACAGCTGTTTGTAAATGTAAATTGATACTTGTATAGCACACTACTCACCCGCAAGGGTCTCAAGGCGCTTGTACAAATACCGCTGTGGAACCCATCCTGGCTTTTCCCTGTGAGGCGTCCACTCCTGGGCACCACCAAGGTGGAGGCCAGACATCCTTAGCGTTGTGGGGGCCGTTGTGGTGCAAACTGCGATAGTCTCCTAATGAGAGCCCCAGCACTAATTTGTTTCCAAATTAAGCACTGCTGTTCTGCCCCACCCATGTTGCTTCTATCCACCCCTGCTGTCTGCATAACTTTCCCCCTCCCTCCCCCGCCCACTAACACCCTCTTTCAAAGTGGGTGATATGTGCGTCTATTACAGAAATCATTTTGTAGAGAATTGTTGTGTTTATGTTTTATGCAACATCCATAAAATAGATGAAATCAGGATCTCACATTTGGGAAATGGGAGGGTGTCACAAAGGATATTTGCAATAATATTAGTGAGCTGCTGCTGTGTTACAATATTGAAAACACATCACAATCCCTGAATATTACATGTAAACTCTTTTAGAATTTGGACGTCAGTGACCCAGCCAAAGAAAGATCAATCATAAATTCAAAACTGTTCCTCACAGGTGTAGAGAGCCACCCGGCCTCTGGACAACATTGTATCCACACACACACACGCACGCCTTCACCCTCGGGACGAGCACGCCCCGAGGTATATAATAAAAGCGCGGAAGACCGCTCGGGGTCTTTCCGGCATACCCTCCTACCTGTGTGTGTGTCCACTTCCTTCACCCGCACCACCCCGTGCGAGGCCCAGACCTCGCGCGCTACACTGGCGACGAGGCCGGTTCCGCCCCCGCGCGTGCCTGGCCGACTGGTAGGTGCCGCCTGCTGTGGTGCCTGCTGGTGGCTCTCCAGCATCTTCGTGACCGCGGAGCCCGTCCGCCGGTCTGCGGCCCACGCTCAAGTCGGCTCCCCGCCCACGCGCCTCCGAGGACGGAGCGTGTTCAGCCGGCGGGAGCCGCCTGGTGAGTCTATTCGCCCCCGCCCGCAGGCCTGCCCGGGGCCCCCGCGCTGCGTGCGCCGCTGTCCTGGAGCGTGCCTCGTGGTGCTCCCAGCGCGAGCGCGCTGCCCCGGTGGGGGAGGGGCGAAGAGGGGAGACGCTGCACATCAGCCCCGTGGCCCTTCCAGGGGTGTTCTCTGCACCTGCCCTGCATTCCGCTCCTGCGTGCACTGCCCTGCCTCGTGTGCAAAGCTGGCTCGAGGCCCGAGTTGTAGGAGCCTAGAAAAAAAAAAAAAAAAGAAAAGAAAGACACGAAGAGGACAGATTGATGAGCAGGCCGGTGGTGTCCCTTCTTTAAACAAGCACTGGCGCATCCAAATACAGTCGTCGGGGGATTCACCTGCATAACAACCAAACCATTCCAATTCATTCACTCTGCCCCAACTACACAGCGCGACCTACACAGCTGAATTGTCCCCCAGAGGAGGCACTCCAACATGAACGACGCTGCGACAGGAGGTGCCCCCACGACGCCGGCCACATCTGCCGTCCCACCACACCCGCCTCCACGGCGCGGAGTAGAAACGCATGTGGTCAGCCATGCGCACACTGGAGTAGCCCCACTTCCGCCGTTCAGTGAAACTGCAGACCCCGCGACTGCGGCACCACGCTGGAAGGCGTGGCTAGGACGCTTGAACCTCTACTTCAAGGGGACCAGGGAAAACAACAGCACCGTAAAGAGGTCGCTCCTACTCCTGTATGGTGGTCCGGAAATATATGATCTCTTCGAAAATCTCCCGAATACTGGTGAGGACGACGACTATGACGCGGCGGTGACCGCGCTCAACACTCACTTTGACCCACAGGTCAACACAGACTTCGAGAAGTTCAAGTTTAAACGGGCGTGGCAAACCGAGAGCGAATCGGTGGACATGTATTATGCGAGACTGCGCCGGCTAGCCAGCAGCTGCCCGTTCACCGACCCACGTGAGGAGATCAGAGACCAAATTATCGTAGGCTGCAAATCGAAGCTGTTGAGGAAGCTCATCCTCAGACAACCGGGTATCACGCTCGATGCCATTCTTATCCTCGCTAGATCCCATGAACTGTCAGATTCCAGAGCAGACGAAATGGAGCTGGCCCTCCGATCCCCCATAGCCCCACAAATAGCACCCAAGATGGCGCTCGTCAAGGAGGAGACCGTCGACGTGATACAGAGGAGACCGACGGGCGGAAGAGCGCGACAGTGGCAGGCTCGAGACGCCCAGTGCGCATACTGTGGGGGAGACCATGCAGCGACCGCTGTGTGTAACGCGAAGGGAAAGACGTGCTCGAAATGCGGCAGACTCAATCATTTTCCCGCGGTATGCCAAGGAGGACGATACAGACCCAATGCACAAAGGTCGCGAGGCGGATATGGGCCTCGGTCGATGTCATCCAGAGTGCGACAGCTATCGCTAGACCAAGCATCTCCACCGCCTGACGCGCAGGCCCAAGGTCGGAAACCGTACTACGAGGACGAAGAAGATGACGAAGTATACGTAATATCCTATGTCAGCAGGGTAGCCACCCGGAAGAGACCATCACCCATGTGCACGATCTCAGTAGAGGGATCAGAAATCAGAGCACTGATCGACACCGGAGCCTCCGTGAATGTCATGGACTCTGATCAGTATGAACAGATGTCACCAAAACCCATACTGGCCCCGACGCACGCCCGAATATACACCTACGGAGGCACCGAACCCATGCCGCTGCGCGGTGTAATCAGCACCGTCATCAGAAATGGAGACTACACAACCACGGCCCGGTTCCACATAACGGAGGGGAAGAAAGGCACACTGCTCAGCTGCAACACCGCGGAAGATCTAGGGTTGGTCTTCTTCGCCAACCAAGTCCACCAGTCGCACGCCGATACCATGCTAAAAGAATTCCCTGCGCTCTTCAGCGGCCTTGGAAAGCTCAAAGGCAAGAAAGTCAAACTGCACATTGACACCTCAATTCGTCCTGTCGCCCTGCGACACAGAAGAGTACCTTTTAACCTCCGCCCGCAGGTTGAAGAGGAGCTGAGGAAGCTCGAAGCTCTCGACGTGATTGAAAAGGTGTCAGGACCGACCCCATGGGTATCTCCCCTGGTGGTTGCCCCCAAACCCAAGCAGCCTGGCGCCATTAGGCTGTGCGTCGACATGAGGCTACCGAATACAGCTGTGAAACGGGAGCGCCACCTCACGCCCACCATGGACGACATCGTGGCCGACCTCAACGGGGCAAAGTGGTTCTCTAAACTCGATCTCAATGCGGGCTACCACCAGTTGGAACTCGACCAGAACAGCCGTTACATCACGACATTCTCCACCCATGTAGGGCTCCGGCGATATAAGAGGCTAAGTTTCGGAGTATCATCGGCGGCCGAAGTGTTTCAGAACGCGATAAAGGAAGTTCTGTCAGGGTTGAGTGGAGTCATAAATCTGAGCGACGATATCCTGATCTACTCAAATACATTGGAGGAACACCACACACATCTAAGGGCCACCCTTCAAAGACTACAAGACCATGGACTAACCCTCCACAGAGAAAAGTGCTCATTCTACCAGGAAGCAGTGGACTTCTTCGGATACAGATTCACACGTGAAGGGCTCAGGGTGGACCCAAAGAAGGCGGAAGCCATTCGGAATGCCAGCACACCCAGAAACCCCACCGAGGTGAGGAGCTTCCTCGGGATGGCCACGTACTGCGGCCGATTCATACCCAACCTGGCCGACCTGGCCGAGCCCCTTCGCACACTCACCAGGCAGGACCACGAATGGGAATGGACGGGCGCAGCGAATCGAGCCTTCCAAGAAATCAAGGCGAGCCTTCTGGACAAGGCTACGATGGCGTGCTTCCAACCCCGCAGGAAAACTGAATTAGTCGTGGACGCCAGCCCCGTAGGCCTCGGCGCCGTCCTACTGCAGGAATATGGTCAGAATGACTGGAAACCCGTTGCGTATGCGAGCAAAGCCCTCACAGAGACTGAGACACGGTATGCTCAAATTGAGCGGGAGGCGCTGGCCATCAAGTGGGCCTGCCTCCACTTCCACCTGTATCTCTGTGGCCAGCCCTTCACCATTGTGACCGACCACAAACCACTTCTACCCCTGTTCACCGGATCCTCCAGGCTCGCCCCACCGCGGATCGAACGATGGGCCGTCCAGCTCCAAGGCTACAATTTCACTCTGATCTTCCGGCCCGGCGCCAATAATCCGGCAGATTACTTGTCCAGACACCCCGATGTAACCCGACAAGCAACCCCGCTGGCTGACAGTCCATTGGTGGAGGAATTTGTCCACATGGTATCCGCAGCTGCCTGCCCGGAGACCCTCACCCTGTCGGAGATCGGAAAAGCCACTGCAGAAGATGAGACCTTGACCCGAGTCAAGAATGCCCTGGACACAGGAAGCTGGACAAGGTTTCTGGAAGGAGCACAAGGACTTCGTCCCGAGATAAGCCATGCCCGACAACAGCTATGGCAAATCCGACATGAGCTGAGCGTCGGCGACGAAGGCATCATACTGCGGGGACATCTCATTGTAGTGCCGACAAGCCTTCAACAACAGATCCTTGCGATTGCCCACATGGGCCACCAGGGAACAGCCAAGACCAAGGCCAGGTTACGAAACAAAGTGTGGTTCCCGGCCATGGATCGCATGGTGGATGAGGTGGTGCGTTCCTGCCATGCCTGCACCATCACGGGGTCGGACCCAGCCCCAGCCCCGATCATCACGGAGGAAGCGGCGACAACACCCTGGACCCAGCTGAGCATCGACTTCGGGAGTTTCCTCGACGGCCGACACACGCTAGTGGTCGTGGACTCCTTTTTCGAAATTCCCTGTTGTGGAGCTGCTGTCATCCACAGCGTTCGGACCTGTCAAGAAAGCGCTGGACCGCATATTTGCCACCATGGGACTCCCTGAAGTGGTGAAGTCGGATAATGGACCCCCCTTTCAAGGGCGAGAGTTTCAGGCATACCTGGATGGCCTGGGGATAAGACACCGCAAAATCACACCGCTGTGGCCGCAAGCAAACGGCGAAGTAGAGAGGCTTATGCGGACCCTCAACAGGGCGCTCCGCATCGCGGTCAATGATGGCAAAGACCCAGAAACTGAGCTGGACCGGTTCCTGAGTGCATACCGGCAAACCCCTCATAGCACCACTCATTGCGCACCGGCACATGTCCTACTCAAGAGGGCACCCAGAGGCAACATCCCGGCGTCTTCTACATGGACCCCTGAAGAAAGAGATAGTGATGCTATCCAAGCACGAAGAACCGTCACGAACCAGAAAGCAAGTGAGAGAAGACATGCAGAACACCATGGGCTACAAGTAGGAGACCGTGTCGTGGTCCAAGATCGGCACCCGGGGTGGAAGTTTAGAACCCCATTTGAACCAGAACGGTGGATCGTGGAAAAAGTCCGAGGGACGATGGTGACGGCCCGCCTCGGCCAGCAGACCGTCACAAGGAATGTATCCTGTTTCAAAAAGATAGGAAGCTCAGACAACGCTCACCACGAGGCCGACGAAACCATGGACACTGCAACAGATGGCTCGGGCGATGGAAGGACGAGAGCCCAGGACTCCGTGCCTCCCCAGAATCGTGACCAGCCAGAAGGTGACAGGCGTCAGGGCGAGGGGGGCCGAAGCGAAACAACTGGTTGTCCCTCCTTCTCCCGAGACGAAGCAACCATCTCGGCTGGGGCTGGCGAGTCACCCCCCCGGTCCAACCACAGGTACAACCTGCGGCCCAATCCTGGACCGAGCCAAAGACTCCGAGACTTTGTATGCTCTTCCCCGTAGCCATTGTATTTGGACAGTTGCATATGAACTAAATTGAAGGAGGGATGTAGAGAGCCACCCGGCCTCTGGACAACATTGTATCCACACACACACACGCACGCCTTCACCCTCGGGACGCGCACGCCCCGAGGTATATAATAAAAGCGCGGAAGACCGCTCGGGGTCTTTCCGGCATACCCTCCTACCTGTGTGTGTGTCCACTTCCTTCACCCGCACCACCCCGTGCGAGGCCCAGACCTCGCGCGCTACAACAGGGGCCCCCCAAATATGCTTGGTCCAGGGCCTACAAAATCCTAAGATATCCCTGTTCCAAGCTTGCTGTGTTGATGTCACTGCCAGCTCTCCTAACTTCACTTGACAATCAAAACAATTTTAGAAGCGTCTCTGCACTCACAGAGTGCAAATAAATATTTAACAACAAAAAGAAACAGAAGTCATAGAGGCGGCCGGAGTTTCCTCCTCTGGTCACAGCGCCTCTTAGTGGTCGCCTTGCCAGAGTGCATTACACTGCACAGCCCTCATTTCACAACAGGCGACACAGAGACATGTTTATAAAGTGACGTATTCCCTCTTCATGAAGGCACACTTGGAATGAGACATTGATAAACTTAATTAAACGTCTCTCTAGCAGTTGCCTGCTGCGCTTCCTCCCAGCTGAAGGTGTTGTGAAGGTTTGTAAACACGCATTAATATTATCGCACGGATAATGAACTGCCACGTCACCACTATATGGTTTATTCTGAGGTGCCTCGCACGTGAGTTTACACAGATTTACATGTAAGTCCTAGCTTTTACAAAAATAAACCCCCCTTTCACTGAGTGGCTGTCAATTAAATTAAAATAAAAAGCCCCGTTTCATAGCGTTTGGCTTCAAAGCGCTAGATCTGCATGGGAGGAATCTACCATGTTCCTATTAGGGCGCTGCGAGTGCCAATGACGCCCTGTGAAGTCAGTGTCAGCGAAGGGAGAGAAAAAATAGAAGAATTAATTCATGAGCGAACAAAGAAAAGATTCGTGTAATATTTACAACAGATTACTAGAACAGTCTTAAAGTCAACATAAAAGTGATATCCGCCCGAATAGGGACTTGAACCCTAGACCCTCAGATTAAAAGTCTGATGCTCTACCGACTGAGCTATCCGGGCTCCTTCTAAGAGCTTTGTAATCTTATTTTCTGAAGTTGCGTGTATTCGTTGTTGTTTGTACTTTGAAATATTTTGTGAGTGATATTCTTTTTGGGGGTGTGGGGGGCTCCCATCATTCCCTTCCATAAATGTATCATGTTTTCGTTTGAACTCACAGTCAGGAGCCATCCGCCTCACAGAAGCCACCCTGAGTCTCTTGTCCTGGCCCTCTCTCTCTATTGACACATTTTTTTGTGTTCTTCACCTTTGATTCCACACCCAGTATCGAGAGAGAAGGGACAGGGCAGCCCAGGGCAGTGACCGCGTCGGCTGCGGCAGGGTAGTGACGTAGAGCCCCCACCCTGTCTTTAGTTGCTGCTCTGCTCTTATCTGTTCCCCCGCCCCCCCCCTTTCTGTGTCTTTCTCTCTCTCCGCCCCGCCCCCCTCACTGGAAAGTGCCTTACCTCTTCCTACCTTTCACCCTCCTGTCTCAGTTATTAAACCCTGCCCCCACTGCCCCTTCCCACAACTTGAATAGTGCAACACATTACGGACTTCCAGGAAAAACCTCATTGTGTCTCTGGAGTGCTCCCGTGGACCTTTTATCGACCCCAGATTAAAGTTCTATGTGCATTTCCTGAGTGGGGGAAGGTGGGTGACTCTGTGAAGCTGGCAACTGCTGCAGCTCCATCCTCAGTGGGGGAAGGAGGGTGACTGTGTGAAGCTGGCAACTGCTGCAGCTCCATCCTCAGTGGGGGGTGGTGGGTGACTGTGTGAAGCTGGCAACTGCTGCAGCTCCATCCTCAGTGGGGGGAGGTGGGTGACTCTGTGAAGCTGTGAACTGCTGCAGCTCCATCCTCAGTGGGGGAAGGAGGGTGACTGTGTGAAGCTGGCAACTGCTGCAGCTCCATCCTCAGTGGGGGGAGGTGGGTGACTGTGAAGCTGTGAACTGCTGCAGCTCCATCCTCAGTGGGGGAAGGAGGGTGACTGTGTGAAGCTGGGAACTGCTGCAGCTCCATCCTCAGTGGGGGAAGGAGGGTGACTGTGTGAAGCTGGGAACTGCTGCAGCTCCATCCTCAGTGGGGGAAGGAGGGTGACTCTGTGAAGCTGGGAACTGCTGCAGCTCCATCCTCAGTGGGGGAAGGAGGGTGACTGTGTGAAGCTGGGAACTGCTGCAGCTCCATCCTCAGTGGGGGAAGGAGGGTGACTCTGTGAAGCTGGGAACTGCTGCAGCAGCATCCTCAGTGGGGGAAGGTGGGTGACTCTGTGGAGTTGGGAACTGCTGCAGCAGCATCCTCAGTGGGGGAAGGTGGGTGACTCTGTGGAGTTGGGAACTGCTGCAGCACCATCCTCAGTGGGGGAAGGAGGGTGACTCTGTGGAGTTGGGAACTGCTGCAGCACCATCCTCAGTGGGGGAAGGAGGGTGACTCTGTGGAGTTGGGAACTGCTGCAGCACCATCCTCAGTGGGGAAGGTGGGTGACTGTGGAGCTGGGAACTGCTGCAGTTCCATCCTCAGTGGGGGAAGGTGGGTGACTCTGTGGAGCTGCAAACTGCTGCAGCTCCATCCTCAGTGGGGAAAGGTGGGTGACTCCGTGGAGCTGGGAACTACTGCAGCTCCATCCTCAGTGGGGGAAGGTGGGTGACTGTGGAGCTGGGAACTGCTGCAGCTCCATCCTCAGTGGGGGAAGGTGGGTGACTGTGGAGCTGGGAACTGCTGCAGCTCCATCCTCAGTGGGGGAAGGTGGGTGACTCCGTGGAGCTGTGAACTGCTGCAGCTCCATCCTCAGTGGGGGAAGGAGGGTGACTGTGTGAAGCTGGGAACTGCTGCAGCTCCATCCTCAGTGGGGGAAGGAGGGTGACTCTGTGAAGCTGGGAACTGCTGCAGCAGCATCCTCAGTGGGGGAAGGTGGGTGACTCTGTGGAGCTGGGAACTGCTGCAGCACCATCCTCAGTGGGGGAAGGAGGGTGACTCTGTGGAGTTGGGAACTGCTGCAGCACCATCCTCAGTGGGGGAAGGTGGGTGACTCTGTGGAGTTGGGAACTGCTGCAGCACCATCCTCAGTGGGGGAAGGTGGGTGACTCTGTGGAGTTGGGAACTGCTGCAGCACCATCCTCAGTGGGGGAAGGTGGGTGACTCTGTGGAGTTGGGAACTGCTGCAGCACCATCCTCAGTGGGGGAAGGTGGGTGACTCTGTGGAGTTGGGAACTGCTGCAGCACCATCCTCAGTGGGGGAAGGAGGGTGACTCTGTGGAGTTGGGAACTGCTGCAGCAGCATCCTCAGTGGGGGAAGGTGGGTGACTCTGTGGAGTTGGGAACTGCTGCAGCTCTATCCTCAGTGGGGGAAGGAGGGTGACTGTGTGAAGCTGGGAACTGCTGCAGCTCTATCCTCAGTGGGGGAAGGAGGGTGACTGTGTGAAGCTGGGAACTGCTGCAGCACCATCCTCAGTGGGGGGAGGTGGGTGACTGTGTGAAGCTGGGAACTGCTGCAGCTCCATCCTCAGTGGGGGGAGGTGGGTGACTCTGTGAAGCTGGGAACTGCTGCAGCACCATCCTCAGTGGGGGAAGGTGGGTGACTCTTTGAAGCTGGGAACTGCTGCAGCTCCATCCTCAGTGGGGGAAGGAGGGTGACTGTGTGAAGCTGGGAACTGCTGCAGCTCCATCCTCAGTGGGGGAAGGAGGGTGACTGTGTGAAGCTGGGAACTGCTGCAGCTCCATCCTCAGTGGGGGGAGGTGGGTGACTCTGTGAAGCTGGGAACTGCTGCAGCACCACCCTCAGTGGGGGAAGGTGGGTGACTGTGAAGCTGGGAACTGCTGCAGCTCCATCCTCAGTGGGGGAAGGAGGGTGACTGTGTAGCTGTGAACTGCAGTTGACATAAAACAACCTAGGCAATCAATGGTGAGAACTTGTTTAAATGAAATATTAAAGGAGAAAGAGCTACCAATCAAATCAGTTTCTGGTATTTATTATACATCAATTACATAACAAAAATGTATAAATAATTCCATTAATCACACACATTGAATGCAAATGAATACATCAAACAAAATTAAGTTACAATAAAAACGGAGGAATTATCTTTTTCAAAAGTACAAAGTGGCAAAATAATTCTCGACGCGCGTTTCGGCGACCAGCGCCTTCTTCTGGAGGAGCCACGTGTTTTCTATAAATTAAAATTATAAAGACAGAGGAGATTACAATCAATAAAAAACAGTTCAATCAGGGAATAAAAAATATAGACAGATAGTCTTATATAAACCTTTTATATTAAAACAAGCTCTCTAATCAATTATTTTCAACAATCATTTTAATTCCTTGTATATTTACACCCAAGGAGGGTTCACATCTTAGACTGATGGGACAGTGGAAAGGAAAGGAAAGAAAGGGGAGGGGGGGTTTGGCTTTGTTATCTATAGGTGAGTCATAAACTATTTGTGATTGAGACATTCAAGGCTTGTCATAGTGAATTCGAACATAAATCATGATACTAGTTTTCTATAGATGGGCGAAAACAGTTGATTCAAACATGTCTATGACTAGATTAGATGCCTAATTTAAGGGGACCCAATTCCAGAATTTTTTATATACTTAAGGGTCGAAATAGAGGGAGTCATGATGCATTTAAGATCAATATTTCAATGGTTCAATTTCTATCTTCAGGGTAGAGTTCTGCATAACGGGCCTTAAACTATAGACAACATATCTCAATTAGGGTCTTTGATGCCCCTTTATAAAGGGGACTTGATTCTGGGTCTTTTGATGCTTACCGATAGTGTTAAATGAAGTTGTGGTGTAATAAGGTAAAAGGCGAATGGTTCAGTTTCTTTCTCCACAATAGATTTCTAGAGTATTGGGTCTCGGAACTGCGGAAAACATAACATAATCAGGGTTTCCAATCTGGTGATGGATATACATTGCCGATGTCAAGCAAGAGCCCTTCAAACATGTTTAATCAATTATGTTGTTTACCTATTGAGTATAGTTGGGCGCGTCCTCGAGACAACACTTTCTATAGGTATATGATGAAACCAAGGTATGATTATTTGTTTTCAATCGTTTTTATGGTTCCTATATTAAGACATTGAGCGGCAATTTCCCTTGTATAATCATGTTATGACATGTAGACAAAAGTTAATATGCGGCAAATTTTTATTTTATTTATGTAGATACATAGCACCAATGGGTGGTATCGAACTCTAATCTCGAGTTAATGAGTATTAATAGTAATGGAATTTATGATTGAAACAAAATCGGGACTATGAATTAAGTAATATGTCAACATGTTAGCGCATAGGGTTCTCTTTAATGTATAAGGTCATTCTAGTTCAAAAGGACTTGAAAAACATGTACCTGATATATATATATACAAAAAGGTTTTTTTTGATGTGCCCTCTCGCTGTCCGAACTGCAGTTTACGTTATGTTTCGTGGGCTGAAGACAGAGAATAAATGGGATATAAACAATTAATTTTTCAAACGATCACCATAATAGAAAAAGTGATTCAAGGGGTGTGAAAAGTCAAATTACCTATAAGACCGTGCTGATTCCGTCTATATCGGAAAGTCCTCCTGATATGGGGAAATTCCTTCTTTTTCGAATTCCTAATAGTTTATAACAAAGGTACAATATATTAGATTAGTCGTTACCATTGGACAAAGCCAACACGTAGCTAGATATCAGCTAAATCACGTGATGGAACGCATAAAGTCACATAGCTCTTACCTAATATTGATATTGTAAGGAACTCATAAAGTCCGACGGCGAGAAGCGGGGTTCTGAAAACGACACCAAATAACCGATATATCTCGTGTAATGGGCAAGAAACGCTTTTATAAAGATATTTCCAAAAGACATCGGCCTCAGCTGTGGATGGTAAGTCGTCATTCACCATGCGAGAACACTTGTCTCTGTTTGTGGAGATCAAAGAGGGACTATTGTGTCCGATACTGAGGAAATACAAAGGAAGGACTTCTCGTTTCTAAAATACGTCGGATGATAGAAAGCAAAGGCAGACCACACACTTTTAAAGGCAATGAATAGAGAAAACTTAATATATTATCCTCTGAGGTGCGGCAATACTTAACCTTATTTGTCAAGATCAAAAGTTAACTATTGTGTGAAATATCAGGGAAGAATAAAGGAAGGACTCCTCGTCTCTCAACTACGTCAGAATGATAGAACAAGAAAACAGACTACAGACTGTCACACGTAATGAGTGGAAAACATCAAAACCACTATAAAAACATATAATCAACTTGTACTGGTTAATTAATATTCTAATAGTTACATAGGTACACTAATATTAGAGATAAAGGAGAGATTAATTCTATATTTCATTATCTATCACTTAATTATGTGAATAGATATTGTAGTAATCCTTTACTGAACTAAGTGGGGCATTATAGAAATAAGTGGGGCATAATGAAATTAATGAAAACTATTTTCTATATTATGGGTAATTAGTTCATTCCAATTATCTAGTAACTAAGTTTTAATGCTGATCCATTATATATTGTTTTCCGAGTCCTAAACAGTTAATGGACCCAATAAATATCACTAATCCAAGCTGTGAACTGCTGCAGCTCCATCCTCAGTGGGTGAAGGTGGGTGACTCTGTGGAGCTGTGAACTGCTTCAGCACCATCCTCAGAGGGGGAAGGTGGGTGACTCTGTCGAGATGCAACTGCTGCAGCTCCATCCTCAGTGGGGGAAGGTGGGTGACTGTGGAGCTGTGAACTGCTTCAGCACCATCCTCAGAGGGGGAAGGTGGGTGACTCTGTCGAGATGCAACTGCTGCAGCTCCATCCTCAGTGGGGGAAGGTGGGGGAATGTGGAGCTGGGAACTGCTGCAGCACCATCCTCAGTGGGGGAAGGCGGGTGACTGTGGAGCTGTGAACTGCTTCAGCACGATCCTCAGAGGGGGAAGGTGGGTGACTCTGTCGAGATGCAACTGCTGCAGCTCCATCCTCAGTGGGGGAAGGTGGGGGAATGTGGAGCTGGGAACTGCTTCAGCACCATCCTCAGAGGGGGAAGGTGGGTGACTCTGTCGAGATGCAACTGCTGCAGCTCCATCCTCAGTGGGGGAAGGTGGGTGACTGTGGAGCTGTGAACTGCTTCAGCTCCATCCTCAGTGGGGGAAGGTGGGTGACTCTGTGGAGCTGCAAACTGCTGCAGCTCCATCCTCAGTGGGGAAGGTGGGTGACTCTGTGGAGCTGGGAACTGCTGCAGCACCATCCTCAGTGGGGGAAGGCGGGTGACTGTGGAGCTGTCTCTCCCATTGTTATTTTGTACCTTAGCAGCGCGCAGCTGTGAGAGTCTGTTTTTACTTCAGGCAAGGTAACTTTTTCGTACCATTGCCTGTTTTATTGTTATCTCCCTGTTGGTCTCATCATGGCAAACCTAGGCTTGACATACTCGGAATCTGAAATAGAGGCTCTGATGTCCGATCCTACTCTATTTGCAGACCCTCATATATCCCAAGCCATAGCTAACACCACAGAATGGGAAAATCTTACAGAAAAAAGCGCGAACACATCTGCACTATCCTACACGGTACTATCCTGAAACAATATCTCATTTCGAATACAGCACCAAGGGGCCTACTGGTCACCAATGCCCCTCGCATCTTCCTAAAAATGCAACTTTCAGGAAAGATTGGGCCATGATCGCGTGGCATTGCACGCGTGATTGGCTCGTCCTAATCATAAAAACAGCGTTCAGATTATCCGAGGCACTGATGATTGAAATCAGAGAGACTGAGTCTAACTTTAAGGCCACGTTAACTGGTTATAAGAAAAGGTTGGACGAACTCAACAAAGAAATGAATGAGTATAAGGATAATTTAATGCAATCGAAAGCAACGAAATTTCAAAAGGATCAAATGAAATTTGCTTTTGAGACAGTATATCCTTACTCCGCAGCAACATTCGTCTCCCCAGTTAAAAATACAAGTAAATCAGACCAATCAGATGATGACTCCTCGAACACTAGCGGATCAAGCTGTGGCTCCTTCCAAAAAACGAGAAGAAGAGGGAATCGTGGGAACAGGAACAACAGAGGGAGATCGGGCAACCCAAATTATCAACAGTGGCAGCAACCACAAATGGAGATGGGCCCACCTCCCTACCCCTACCAACAACCTCAGTATCCCTTCATGGGTTGGAACCCAGGTTTTGTGCCTCCAGTCCACTTCCACAATTAATACAGACCGCCTTTTTTAGAGAGCAGCCGGAGAGGATGGGGCAAGAGGAGAGGCAACAACAGGGTTTCCTGGGCAGAGGACGACTCAGTGTCGAACCACACTCGCAGCAGCATTCAACAACCAGGAATGAGCGGAGTGTGAGTCTGGTTACTAATTTGTCCGAACGAGTCTTGTCACCAATTTAGAGCCAGGTCTTAGAAAAAGGCCTAGGATTTGTTCCTACGGCGAGACCCGACAAGTTCAGACTCCATTGCGAACTGGCGGGATTCTTCCGCAAATTGAAACTGAAAGCTTTCTTTGAAGGAAAAACAGACCCCAATGAATCTATTAGGAAGGGTGACACTGGGCTGAGACCCAATTCAACATTCACCCCTCCTCCATACAAGGTACCAGCAGCTATCACCGCCTTTGAACAGGCAGTGTTCAAGGACCTAGAGTCCAGCCAGAACCCCAAAATGTTTGGCAATTTTACCACAGCGGAATACCAAGCACTCCAACTACTACAGAATGACACCTCCATAGCCATCAAGCCGGCTGATAAAGGCGGAGGAATTGTCATACAAAACACCATTGATTATGACAAAACTTGTGAAGACCTTCTAAGTGACAATCGGAACTACACTCCACTGATGACTGATCCCTCTGCTGACCTTACAAAAAGGATCACCGCCCTGGTCAGACAGGCTGAAGAAAGTGGATACCTCTCCAAAAATTAAGCAGAATTTCTGAATACCAACAGCAACATCATTCCATATTTTTACACATTGCCCAAGATGCATAAAAATCGACTGCCACCACCGGGTCGTCCCATAGTATCAGGTATCGGCTCCCTTTTGGAGCCCCTGTCAAGGTTCTGTGACCAATTCTTAAAGCCACTAGTACAAGCAACCCCTTCTTATCTGAAAGACACAAAGAGCCTACTTTGTCTCCTTGCAGACATCACATTCGAAGCAAACTCAGTCACTTTGGTGACTTTGGATGTTGAAAGTTTATACACAAGCATCCCCCAGGACGATACCATCAAAGTCCTGGGTAAGGCACTCAACTCTACGTGGTGGATTTTGAAGCCCAACACATCCTACCACAAACCGCGGAATTTAGTCCTTCCATGCTTCTATGGAAGCGCTACATCGATGACATCCTGCTTTTATGGACAGGCAGTGACGGTGACCTTGAGTCCTTTCTGCTGTGGATTAACACCCTTGACCACAACCTGAGGTTCACTAACACCACAAGCAAAACAGACATAGTCTTTCTCGATGTAGTAATCATGGTGACTGGCACCTGTCTAACCACGAAAACCCACCATAAGCCAACAGCTAAGAACAATCTATTAGAATTCAGTAGCTTTCATCCCCGCCCCCTAAAGGAGAACCTCCCTTATGGACAGTACCTGAGGTTGAGACGAAATTGTAGCACAATAATTGACTTCAAGGAACAAGCCTCGGGTCTAACTGGCAAACTGAGAGAGAGGGGATATCCTTCCACAATCCTTAGTAAAGGCTTTAAGAGAGCAAGAAACAGCCGAGAGAAGCCCTGCTGGAAGAGAAAACCAATAGTCAAGAGCTGGTACCACTCACCTGTGTAACTACATTTAATGGTCTGTCGAACTACATGAAAAAAACAATAAACAAACATTGGAGCATCATAACATTAGCGAAGAAGGATTGGGAAAAACCTCTTTTTTCCTTCAAAAAGGGTCGTAGCCTTAAGGATGCTTTGGTTCATACTCGTCCAAAACAGAAGACAAACCCTCAAATCTCTTCAGTCACGACGGCATGGGGACTGCCTCCAATCATAGGGCACTACCCGTGTTCAGATTGTAGTGTGTGCCATCTAACGGAGGCCTCGAAAACACTCTCATTGGAACAGGGAAAAACCTGGACACAAACTGCACATACCAACTGTAATTCAAACAATGCGGTGTATTTAATCACGTGCCCCTGTTCCCTACTCTATGTTGGCATGACCACACGAAAAGTTAAACAGCGCATTTGTGAACACCGAAGCAATATAAGGTGTAAAAAAGCAACTACAAAACTGAGCTGGCATTTTCTGGAGTCCAACCATACCACCAACGATATGAAATGGACAATAATTGAAACAATCACTGGTACCACTAATGTTTCTAGCAGGCTTTTTGAACGGGAGCAGCGCTGGGTGTACCGCTTAGGTACTAACATCATTGGGCTCAATGATGATATTCCGTGGAACACGGTCTTGAACTGATATTCCCAGCCCCCCCTTTTTTCCTTTCACATGGGCCTGTACACCATCTGCAGTGCAATACAGTACCGTCCAGCTCATTCTAAAACCCAGTGACAATAAACACCTGTAATATCGGGTACATGTGTGCCTTTAGAGTACCGCCCATGTAACTCTGTAAGCGCATTTTCTGATCAAGTGACACACTCTCCCTAAGTTCCTGTTAATTATGTGGTATGATAATCCCTTTCAGCCCTTAATATGCATACTTGACAATCTGACCGGCATATCATTGACTATTCCTAATTTTTTCTTTCCTACCTCTGTATCCAACCTACATAGACACCCATGCTGTGATAACATCGCATTCACACTGACGACGAAGCATATGCTTCGTATGCTGGTTGTGTTTACATTTGAGGAGTTCACTCTCCTATTGGTCAAAGAATTCAAGCCTCCTTGTGGAGACACACCGCGCCCCTCTCACCAGAGCGACGCGCTCCTTGACCTCGCTTCCGCTAGACCACGCCCACCCGGAAGAGCACCGAGGCTGCTACACAAGCTTCTAAACTCACTCACCGGCCCCGCTCTCCATCGTCGGGGTCCGGTTTGAGGATATACGAGGGGTATAAGCGGGCTGCGAGTGTTGTGGGCGTGAGTAACAACACAAGGACGTTTGGGCAATAACTACTTTATCGAGCTAAGTCTAACCCGATTCTGTGCATTTCTAGCCTATTCTCTTTATTCCTAGGATGTGCCAGGGACGCTCCAACCCCCCTCCCGAGACCCATGGTGCAGTTAGCGCCATATTTTAAAGTGAGATATGTTGTTTTTCATGATACCTTTCATTGGGGGTCACAGACCTTTGGTCCATTGATCCCTTAAAGCACTCATATCGTGTTTTAAACCCCTTATCTAGCCATTTTGTGCTTTTTAATGTAAACACCTCGTTTTCACTTCACTTCCCAGAGCTAGAGTTATCATCCCTATAGGGTTTGTGGATGGTGTTAATTCTAGCGTTTATTTTGGGAACACATTCGATGCCACTATTATGGAGCACTATGGACAAAAAACGTGATGGCACAGCTCTACAACTAATTGTTTGTATGTCTTATGTGTTTGTTTGTTTTTTGTTCCGCAGGTGCTGATACACTCCATAACTAGGAGTATTTTTTGGAATGAGCATCTTGCTCTTCCACTTTTTTATGCACTTTATCACATATATTTTTATTAATTTTTCACTTTCACGTCCCCAGGTTAGGGTGGACCGCAGGTGCTGATACACTCCATAACTAGGAGTATTTTTTGGAATGAGCATCTTGCTCTTCCACTTTTTTATGCACTTTATCACATATATTTTTATTAATTTTTCACTTTCACGTCCCCAGGTTAGGGTGGACGATTAGAGTCCATACCGCCGGGGTTTATCTCTGTCCTGACGAATGCCTAGGTAAATTTATACCACCCCTAAGGCTGAAACATGTTGACTGATTTAATTCTGAATTAACCATCCATTACCTTTGGCACTAAATTCAGATACATAAACCTTTTATTCGTGTCCTAGGGATCATTTATTAAACTTTTTTGTAGATACCCTTTAGACACTTTTAATTTTAAGTTAACCTCACAACACGCCCATTTCACACAACCAGCTCCGCAGTCTTCTGGCGTCGCAGCACACCGAAGAGGCACTCGGCCTCTTTGGTGGGGCCCGATGATGAAGCATGACACTGACCAGGTCGGTGTGTGAGGGCTTTCTTCTCCACCCAAATAGGGTGTGAGCTCCACTAGTTGTCTCGCTCCTTCTACGTGGCTTTTTGGATACTTTAACCTCTCTTTCTTTGTTTATTTGAGCTGTGAACTGCTGCAGCTCCATCCTCAGTAGGGGGAGGTTGGTGACTCTGTGGAGCTGTGAACTGCTGCATCACCATCCTCAGTGGGGGAAGTTGGTTGACTGAGGAGCTGTGAACTGCTGCAGCACCATCCTCAGTGGGGGAAGGTGGGTGACTCTGTGGAGCTGTGAACTGCTGCAGCACCATCCTCAGTGGGGAAGGTGGGTGACTCTGTGGAGCTGGGAACTGCTGCAGCTCCATCCTCAGTGGGGGAAGGTGGGTGACTCTGTGGAGCTGTGAACTGCTGCAGCACCATCCTCAGTGGGGGAAGGTGGGTGACTGTGGAGCTGTGAACTGCTGCAGCACCATCCTCAGTGGGGGAAGGTGGGTGACTCTGTGGAGCTGTGAACTGCTGCAGCTCCATCCTCAGTGGGGTAAGGTGGGTGACTCTGTGGAGCTGGGAACTGCTGCAGCACCATCCTCAGTGGGGAAGGTGGGTGACTGTGGAGTTGTGAACTGCTGCAGCTCCATCCTCAATGGGGGAAGGTGAGTGACTCTGTGGAGCTGTGAACTGCTGCAGCTCCATCCTCAGTGGGGTAAGGTGGGTGACTCTGTGGAGCTGGGAACTGCTGCAGCACCATCCTCAGTGGGGGAAGGTGGGTGACTCTGTGGAGCTGCGAACTGCTGCAGCTCCATCCTCAGTGGGGAAGGTGGGTGACTCTGTGGAGCTGCGAACTGCTGCAGCACCATCCTCAGTGGGGAAGGTGGGTGACTGTGGAGTTGTGAACTGCTGCAGCTCCATCCTCAATGGGGGAAGGTGAGTGACTCTGTGGAGCTGGGAACTGCTGCAGCACCATCCCCAGTGGGGGAAGGTGGGTGACTCTGTGGAGCTGCGAACTGCTGCAGCACCCTCCTCAGTGGGGAAGGTGGGTGACTTTGGAGCTGCAAACTGCTGCAGCACCATCCTCAGTGGGGTAAGGTGAGTGACTCTGTGGAGCTGGGAACTGCTGCAGCACCATCCTCAGTGGGGGGAGGTGGGTGACTCTGTGGAGCTGTGAACTGCTGCAGCACCATCCTCAGTGGGGGAAGGTGGGTGACTCTGTGGAGCTGCGAACTCCTGCAGCACCATCCTCAGTGGGGAAGGTGGGTGACTGTGGAGCTGCAAACTGCTGCAGCTCCATCCTCAGTGGGGGGAGATGGGTGACTCTGTGGAGCTGGGAACTGCTGCAGCACCATCCTCAGTGGGGGAAGGTGTGTGACTCTGTGGAGCTGCGAACTGCTGCAGCACCATCCTCAGTGGGGAAGGTAGGTGACTCTGTGGAGCTGCGAACTGCTGCAGCACCATCCTCAGTGGGGAAGGTGGGTGACTGTGGAGCTGTGAACTGCTGCAGCTCCATCCTCAATGGGGGAAGGTGGGTGACTGTGGAGCTATGAACTGCTGCAGCTCCATCCTCAGTGGGGGAAAGTGGGTGACTGTGGAGCTGTGAACTGCTGCAGCACCATCCTCAGTGGGGGAAGGTGGGGGACTCTGTGGAGCTGTGAACTGTTGCAGCACCATTGATGGAACGAGGTTTCATACGTACAGAAAATTGCTTGGACTCAGTCCTCTCAAAAGAACCTCTAATTAATTAACCACAAACATGTTTTGTTTACTAAAATTCACATTTCACGACATTTCTAGTATGTAGGGGAAGCTCTCCTATGTGCTTGTACTAATATTAACTCAAGTGTATTAAAATGGCTGCCAAAAACACGGGAACGATTCTGCGTATACGTCCGCCACATCTACGTGGTGTGACGTCTTTCTGCTCTGGAGCGAAATCTTTGCTTCTGAGCACTAGTGCCAGAAATGGCCGCTTTAAACCTCACATGCTAACGCTTATGCTGCCGCTTGTACTAAACTTGTTTGTTCTGCTTAACTATTAATGCAAAAGTTAAAATAAAATAATGGGGTTAGAGTAGAAATAAGTGGTATACAGTGCATTCATTTATTTTTGTATTCTAATATGTTTCTTTATGACTTTGATACTAGCTCGTACTTGGGCTTAAATACTGAGACCAACTCCATTTTGAACAAAGCTGCACATGCCCACTCTAGCTCCAAAACTGCTGAAGCATTGGCATTGAAACCCAGTCAATAAGCTTCTTATCCACGATGTCTATGAGAAAATGCCCTTCTGACCTCAGGAGGAACTGAAGCTATATAAATTGTATCAAATTTGTTGAACAGTATTGCTGGGTGGAATAAAAGTGCATGGGAAAATAAATTATGGGCGGTAACCGGAATCAATTGAAACCAATACTAAAATGATCACATCATAGTATGGTGTGATGACCTCTCCTCGTCTTTCTAACCAATCACTGAAGGGGAACATGTAGATTTGCTACATTTAGGGGTGGTACACTGCCCCCGAAATGGTATAACTAAGGTAGGTTTAGATAGAGAATGTCCGACTTGTCCGAGTAGCTGACCTGTCACTGACCCAACAACTGCTATAGGAGATCGAGAGCAGAGGTGCTGGCGGAGCACTCTGGCAGAGAATCGAGGTGTTGGGGGAAATTATCGATTACACAGTCAGGGTACTAAATTTGCTAGAGAGGGGTGTGACGCTGGTGTTGCACTTAGCTGAGGTCACCTGTCCTGATCTGCACCTGCCTTGTCTCGTGGGCACCTGATTAGTCGGGGACCTGGTCCTTATTTGCCCCAGCCCGTGGCCAGGATTGGTCATTGCACCATTCTAGGTAAATATAATCCATGTGGTATGTCCTTGTGCTATTTCCTTTTCTCACCCTTTCGAGGTACCAATGTCTACAGGTGTGAATGTGATTTCTTACAAACTTTATGTCCTATTGGTTATATTCTTGCTTGTAAAATTTATGGTCACAAAATTTGTGGCCCTTTTAGTTTTGACTCAAAAATGTTTTCATAGATAAAGGTTTTAAAACTTTCCCTGAGTCTGTGGTTATTACAGGAAATTGTAAATGTGTTTAAATATTGCCTGTTTCTAACTAACTCCCTCTTCGATCCCTAGGACTTATAGTAAAGGTGACAAGGATTGGTAAGTCATGGTGTACACGTATAAGCCCTAAAAAGACCTCAAATTACTGATAGGCGACTAATTAGTAAATTAGTTAGGCAGGACTACTAGTTCAAAGTGTGAATGTTATATGGGCCCAGGTGAGTATGGTAAAATTGAGCTGGTAGGTCCCCGTGCGCTCTATCACCATCCTCAGTGGGGAAAGGTGGGAGACTCTGTGGGGCTGTGAACTGCTGCAGCTCCAGCCTGTTGCAAGTCCATGCTGACCCATGCAGGCAGGAGATTTCTTCCTGTACTGGCAGTGGGTTAGTCAGCTTCACTGTCAGGTCAGATGGGAGTCTTACAAAGCTGCAGCTATTGAAGGCATGCCAAAGGCAAGCCCGTCCGCGACCTGACCGCGGCAGGCGCCAGGAAACCTGGATCTACGCCCTTCCATCACTACAACATTACCACCCTCCTCACATTCAACCCCGGAAGACTCGTACACTGCCAACAGGCCTCATCGAACATGACCAACTGCCAGTTCTCCTCCCTCCACTGCCGCCAGACCGTCACCACCAGCCCGGCTTCCAACACCTCCGATGCCTGCAGCAAAGACACCCTAAAATGCATCCTCCTCAAAGTGCGCTCCGTACACAAACATGCCATTGAAATCTAGAACCTACTCGTCTCTCTCTCGCCCAACATCGCCTTTCTCACGGAGACCTGGACCAACGCCTCCTCTGCCCCGAACATCAACACCACCATCCCAGATGGATACAAGATCCAGAGGAAGGACCTCCCTAACAAGCAGGGAGGGGGCCTCACCATTGCCCACAAAAGCACCTCCAGCGAAATCTTCCTCTCCACCGAACACCTGCACTTCCAGATCCAGACCAGCCCCAACGCAACACTCCGAAGAACCCTCGTCTACAGACCCACCCAGCCCCAGGACACCCTTCTCCACCACCATCCCTGACTTCATTGCGCCCTACGCCATTGCCTCAGTGAACTACATACTCAATGGAGACTTGAACTTCCACCTCGACGACCCCAGGGACCCCAAATCCACCACCCTTCACGACAACCAGGCCAACATCGGACTCAAACAACTCGTCACCAGACCAACCCACAGAGCAGGACACCCCCTCGACCCCATCTTCGCTGCAGGAAACAGTGTGCAATTCAGCCACACAACCCAACCCTCATGGACCGACCACTACTGCGTTCATTTCACCGTAGGAAAACCCAAGGCACCCAAACCAGCCTCACGCTGGAACTGGAGCAAGGTTACCGAAAACCAACTCAACCCCACCCTCACCCGAAACAACCAAACTTCGGCATCCAATGGCAACACCGCAGCCAGAGAACACCTGGATCACTAAATGGGTGGACGAGCTCACCTGCTGCATAACCCCGACAAACAGCACCCCAGGAAAGCCACCTGGTTCACTACCAGCCTCCAAGAAGCCAGACGTACCTGCAGACACTTGGAGAAGAACTGGAGAAACACCAAAACACCCGAAAACCAAGCCACTTACAAGTACGCCATGACGGACTACACAACCAAATTAGAACCACCAAGAGGACCTTCATCCACACCAAAATCCTCACCAACTCCACCAACTCCAAGGAACTCTTCACTGTCATCCAGGAATTCACCAACCCTCTCAGCGAAGGCACAGACATCACCATGACCCAAGACCTCTGCAACAAGCTTGGAACCTACTTCAACTTCAAGATCAAAAACCTCTATGACAACTTCATTGACCTCCCACCTGACGCCATAGCCGGCTTGCCACCCAGAAGCACCAGCCAGCCCACCATCTCCACCTGGATGCCGATCACAGTGGAAGGCACCACCTCAACCATGAAAGGCATCCACTAAGGGGCCCCCACCAACCCCTGCCCCACACACATCTACCACAGAGCCACCACCACCATCGCACCCAAACTACAACGCACCATCAACACCACCGTTGAAACAGGCACCTTCCCAAATGACTGGAAATGCGCAGAAGTCAGGCCCCTGCTCAAGAAGCCGACAGCTGACCCCACCGACCTCAAGAACTACAGGCCCATCTCGCTCCTCCCCTGCGCGGCCTAAGTTGCAGAGAAAACATTCAACAGGGAACTGACAAGATTCATCTAACACAATGCCATCCTTGACCCGTCTCAATCCGAATTTTTAAGCAACCACAGCACAGAGACCACCCTACTCACTGCCACAGATGACATCCGCACCCTCCTGGACCAAGGCCACTCTGTAGCCATCATCCTACTCGACCTATGAGTAGTCTTCAACATCGTCTCCCACCGCACACTTGTTGCCAGACTACACGACGCTGGCATACAACGAACAGCCCTAGACTGGATCTGATCATTCCTAACTGGAAGAAGCCAAAGAATCAGACTGCCGACCTTCCTCTCCAATCCCACAAGTATCACCTGAGGAGTCCCACAGGGATTGTCACTGAGCCCGACCCTCTTCAACATCTATATGCTCCCCCTCGCCACCATCGTCTGACAACACAGCCTTAACATCATCTCCGATGCTGAGCTCATCCTCTCCCTCACCAAGGACCCCTCCACCACCAGACTCAACTTCCAGAAAGGAATGCAGGGGGTCACTGTCTGAATGACCAACAGCTGCCCCAAGCTCAATGCCGAGAAGACAGAGGTTCTTGTCCTCGGAACCACCCCTTCAGCTTGGGACAATACCTGGTGGCCGACAGCCCTCGGAAGCCCACCGATCCCCTCAAACCACGGCAAAAACCTCAGCATTGTACTCGACTCATCCCTCACCATGAACAGACAGAGCAACGCCGTCACCTCCAGCTGCTTCAACACCCTCCTCATCCTCCGCAAGAT
Source organism: Lissotriton vulgaris (assembly GCF_964263255.1). NCBI lineage: Eukaryota > Metazoa > Chordata > Amphibia > Caudata > Salamandridae > Lissotriton > Lissotriton vulgaris. Next base: position 237,314,384 of record NC_141685.1, read on the forward strand.
CTACAAATGTATCCCCCAGGACTCAAGGAAGACAGTCACCCACTCACTCACCACCAGCAGAATGGACTATGGAAACGTACTATGCACCAGCATAAACAAGTCCCTACTCTTAAAACTGCAGACGATACAGAATACCGCCACCCGACTTGTCCTCGGCATACCCCGGCATGAACACATCAGCCAACACCTTTGAACGATCCAATGTCTCCCCATGGAGAAAAGTGTCACCTTCAAAATCCTCACCCATGCCTACAAATGCCTAAACAACACCAGACCGAAATACCTCAACAATAGAATCAACTTCCAAGTACCCAGAAGAAACCTCAGATCTCTCATCCTTGCACTGGCCGAAACCATGCACACCAGCAGAGCTAGAGCGGGGGAAGATCCTTCTCCCACATTGCGGCGAAAACCTGGAACGAGCTACCGGCAGACATTAGACATGCCTCCTCCCTGAACACTCTCAGGGAGGCCCTCAAAACCTGGCTCTTCGCCTAACAAATCTGCAACCCCCCCCCTCAGCATCTTAAGACCCTCACAGGTGAGTAGTGTGCTTAATAAACCCTTGATTGATTGATTGATTGATCATGCACCTGCCTGCAGTTTCTTGCAATATTTTATGACAGAACACTGTTGGCTTCTAACGGACTCCGTAGAACTGTGACGCAAATGTCAGAGTGCAATGCTGTTACAAAAGGGGGTCTCTAGCTGGCTATGGTTTTCACCTTTGGCCAAATAAGGAGCCTTCTTTCTATTCACCATAAGGGGGATACACTACTGAAATAACACCTGCTCATCTCCTTGATAGCTTGGCACAAGCAGTCAGGCTTATCTCGGAGGTATTGTGTAAAGGATTTGCACATAACCAACAGAATACAGTGAAAACACTACAAAAGGACACCATACCAGTTTTAGAAAAATAACCAATCATTATCTGCAAACAAGACCAAAATCATAAAAGAACAATATACAGTAGTCAAAAATAAGCACTTTATAAGAATGACTTTACAATTCAGTTTCTTGAGGTCGGTACCTCCGTTCAGGGCTACAGCGGTGCTAAAGAAACAGAACCCAACAGTTCTGGATGACTGCATTGGTGCGAACTGGCGTTAGTGCCAGAAGACTCATAAATAGTACCTTTGGTTTCGGCAAACCCGCTAGTGTGGGCCCGTCATTGCAACCATTCTGGTTGCGATGTGAAGTGTAGCAGTACGGCATGCGGTGGCCTCCAATCACAGTGCAGGTAGCAGCTCGGTGAGCGTCATGCTGCAGATTGGTGAGGGTCATCCAGCGGCGTCAGTGAGACCAGGGCTGCTGTGTGGGGTGAGGTGGTGCTCGTTGTGGGGCTGACAGGACACGGTGCAAGCAACAGTGCCGGTTGATGGGAGCTTGCATCGGTTGACCCAGTCTGCGATGTGGGATGGGTGTTGCGTTGTGTAACTAACGAGCGGTGCCCCCAAATCATGGTGCAGTCATGAGTGTCAAGATCAGTAGGCAGCAATGTAATCAGTGAGACCTGGGCGGCAGAGTGAAGTGAGGCGGTGCTCACAGGTTGGTGCAAGCAGGGGCGGTCTTCATCATCGGTGAGATCAGGTTTGTGGTGGGGGGTCCCTTCTGCGGAGCCTTCAGGAACGGAACCAGCAGTGGTGTCGGTGGTGGAGTAGGCTGCTTTCCCTCTCTGTGGCAACTGAAACCCATGGTTTCAGCAGCGATCTTTGCTGTCCCTGAGACTTCGTGAACATGAGGCAAGCTCTATTTCAAGCCCTTGGAGATACTTAGCAACAAGTGAAGAAAGTTCAGTCCAGTCCTTTCACTGCCAAGGCAGAAGCAGCAACTGCAGGCCAACCCACCAAAGCAACAACAAAGCAAAGGGGCAGTACTCCCCCAGGCAGTTCTTCCAGCTCTTCTTCTTAGTAGGCTCCTTGATCCAAGTGAGTTCTAAAGTTCCGGTGTCTGTGCCCCAATATTTATACTACATTTCTTTTTGTTCTCTTGGGCAGAGAATGCCTGTGCTTAGTCCAAACCTGTTTGGTCCTCTCTGGCCCTGCTTCGCAGCAGGAGGTGGGGTGGAGACAGCATTGTCTAAGGCAGACCAGGTCCATTCAGGAGCTAGGAAATTCCCTCCCACTACTTTAAATGTAGCCCAGGTCTATTTAGCTGAGCCCTGACTCATCTAGGAAAGGCAAAAACACACCTCACTCCCCGTGACTGTCTGAAGAGAATGCATATCCCCAGGACCTGTCACTCCAAAGCCAGTCAATCCTCAACCCAGCAGAGGCACACAGGATGGCTAGGCAAGAAAATACCTACTTCTAAAAGTGGTATTTTCAAACACAGACTATAAAAATCATCTTTGCTAAAAGATGCATTTCTACATTCCGAGTTCATGCATACTAAATTCCATTTCTCTATCTTATCCCAATCAGAAGATATACTCGTAAAATGTTACCAAGTATTCCCCATTCTATCCCGTGGGACAGATAGCCTCTCACAGATTACAAATTACACTGTAGTTCACTATCAGGACATGTCACACACACCAGGATATGTCCTACCTTTGCCATGCACTGCACCCTACCTTAAGTTTGATTCACGTGTAATAAAAGGGAAGATTAGGGCTTGACAAGTGGGTGAACTTGCCAAGTCGACATAGCAGACAAAACTGCACGCAGATACTGCAGTGTCAGGTCTGAGACCCTTTGAAAGGCTGCTTGTGTGGCTGTCACAATCTGCACTGCATGGCCCACTAGCAGCATTTGATTTAAAGGTCCTGGCACTCTCAGTGCACTTAACTAGGGACTTACCAGTAAATCAATTATGGCAATCATGGATAAACCAATCCATAATGCAACTTACAATAGGAGCACTTGCACTTCAACTCTGAACATCACTGAGAAAGTGCACAGAGACACTAAACCAGCAAAAACAGAGTCAAAACCAGGAGGTCAGAAAGCAAAAAGACAGGGGAAACACAGCAAAAAATGGCAGGTCTAACAAATGCCATGAAAGCCTGTTTTAGAATGTTGGGTTCATAGTTACACACAGAAGAATAAAGATATGTAAAACTGAGCTCTGTGTGTGTCGTAGTCATTTGCGGGTACCCGGGCTAGGAAGACGCTACACAGGGTATGCCCTTCATGCTGGAGGGGAAGTCTCAAAGGTACGTAGAGTAGGGTGTCAGAAATCAGGTATGACTAAGGGCCCGATTCTGATGCAGTTTGAAATGACTCCAACTGTTGGACTGAGCCTTTCCGACCGCATCGGAATTGCCAGTTTGGATTCCTTTCCAACCGAGCCGTTTCGATGGGCTCGATCGGAAGGGAATCCGAATCACCTTTCTGGATGGATTCTGATGGGCTCGGAGAGCCCGTCTGCCATTCAGAAAGCCCTCAGTAATCCCTCTGCAGGCTCTTTCCTGCCGAGGGATTACAATGGCTGCTTCCCACTGCCTTTCTGTGCCGGCCTTCCGACACAGAAAGGCATTGTGAATCTGTCTTTGGGGGCCCCCATTGGTTCCAGGGCACCTAATGGCAGCCTAGGGGACACCTTTGGTGCCACCCTCTTGATCCCTGCACCCGGTGGTAAGTACTTTAAGGGGCCTGCCACGGGGTGTAATGCTGAACTGCACCTCTGCTCTTTGCAATGAGAGCATGTATTCCATTTGGAATGCATGCTACCATTGTAAAGAATAGGCATGCAACCGAACAGGGTTCCTGCGCTGGAACCGACGACAGAAGGTAATACGGTTCCAGTTCCAAACCGATATCGGATGGACTCCGGTCCGTCCGACATTGTAATCGGGCCCTAATATGGGTGGTTGTGACAAACACACTTTATGCTCATCTAACTTCTCTAAGCAATAGACTTTGGAACTACTTCAGCTAAGTGACAGGGATCAGCACAAATTCTGGGTAATTCAAAATATGCACGTGGGCCGCACACATAATTCACTCCAGGAATAATGGGAGCCTTCTCTCCCATAATCTGTTCTGCATTGACCCATATCTCAAACGTGTGTTCACACTTAATTTCTCCCACTTGTCATGCACCACATTTCAGCTCCTATGAATGCACAACTTGCCTTGTTGTTGCCAATCTGAAGTTAATGTAGGTTGAGTTCCCAGCTCTGTTTCATTTCTTCCTTTGCCCATTTATCTTTACCCAGATCTCTTCCCATTTCTTTTCTCGCTTCAATCACCCTTCCTTTGTCTTCTAACTCATCAATACATTTCTTTTCAATAGCGGTCATGGAACAGGTTATATTCTGTCTCTGGGCGTAGGCAGTGTCAAGCTTCGCTACAGGACAAAAGAAGCTCCAAACAGTTTCCACTCATCAGGATGTGAATTTAAGTGTTTGTTCATCAGAACCTCTGAAAAGATGAAATCATAATTCAAAAAGTAATATTCAAAATGAAAGACGAAGTAAAATATTGAAAGTGATGCCACAGGTAAGAGGAATACGGTAGTACATAATACCCTCAGGTAATTGAGTGCAAGCATAACAATTCTTCACCTCCATAATGTCAATATAAATATAAAGGCAACCTAAATTATGCAATTGAGTCTCCCTTTGAACCATCCTTATATATCATATTAAAATGGAAATTGTGATTTTTTTCTACTGCAGGAATAAATGTGGTAGGTTTGACATCGCCACCAGAGCCCTTCAACCAAGCAGGGGTCAATTTACTTACTGGTGTGCGACCACGCATTAGTTCAAAAGGAGACTTTTCACCACTCCTATGAGGTGTGGAGCGGTAAGCCCAGACCAGTTCCTGGACACGCTCATCTGAAAAGCAGCCAGTCTCTACAAACATCTGAATCACGCCCTTAACAAGGCGATTCACCCTTTCACAAAGGCCATTACACTGTGGGTTGTAAAGACTAGTCTTCTGATGTCTGATGCCACAATCATTAACAAAAGAAGTCATTTTCGAGGACGTGAGTTGAGTCCCATTGTCTGAAATAAGGACAGAAGGATACCCCTCGTTGATAAAAATACCCTTCAAAAACTTAATGGTGGCATCAGTAGTGATCTCTTTTACAAATTGTACACACAGCCATTTTGAAAAACAATCGATTAGAACAATTGCAAAACGGTGATCAGTAGGTAGCTCACTCATGGGGCCTATGAAGTCTATGCAGACACTATGCCAGGGAGAATTCTCAAAAACAATTTTATTTATTTCAAAAGATTTTTTATTAGGAGCTGCAAAGAGAATCATCAGTACAGGAATAGTCGGATCAGTACGAATAGTTACAGTCACATGAATAGGAATACAGAAAATTGTCACCAATAATGCAATCGAGTACATAAAACATAAAACAATGAGTCCATCACGTTACCTAAAATACCTTTAAAATGTCCACATACATTCTGATAATAACTGGTGTCATGTAGAGCCTGACCTTGAAGGAGATAGGCACCACCCCACTATCGCAGAGGCTACAGAAGCTGTACATTTTCGTAACCCAAACCTGTAGTACATGTGGGAGCTGGAGTCATCACTCTGTGGTTAGGAATGTGCAAAAACATAGAATGGCTAACAATCAGAATGAAACATTGTGTGATGACACGCATTAGGGCCTTGTAGACGAGATTCAAGGAGGTTTGTATGTATCAAAATGAGTGTCCAGCGAGGACCAGATTTTCCTCGATGGGGGTCTCCACGGGGTGGAGGTCAAGGATATATTGTCAGCACCTCTCAAGTACGATACCCAGTTCAACCAGTGAGGAAAGGAGGCTTTGTTCGTGCTTTTCCAGTTGTTAAGAATGATTTTAACCCCAGCCGTCAGCAACAGGTCCAGTAGGGCTCTATCGTTTTCATTGAGAGTGACGGCTTTGGCAAAACCTAGTACAAGCGACGAGAATTCTCTTGGTAGAGTAATATGGAGGACTTCCTTCACGAAACCAAAGATCTTGTCCCAATACGAGATAACACAGGGGCATTTGAAGACTAGGTGCTCCAGATCTCCACCCACCCCTGAGCAGTTCCAACACGTGTCATCGTCCTTGATTTTATGAAGAAACAACCTCCTAGGAGTCCAGAATGCTTTATGTAGAAGCCAGAACTTGGTTTGAGACAGTGTAGGGCATATTTTATGGCGGGTGGTGGATTCCCACGTTCTGGCCCAAATCGTGTCCGAGTTTGGTTCGGAGGAGAATGAGTCCCAGTATTGTTGGATGGGTGCATTTAGGGAGGACGCTTGCGGACGCATTAATTTATACAAGCTAGAGACTTGGTGTCCTTGTTTGTTAAGGGAGGGGAATAAGTCTAGGAGTGAAGGAGTGGCATCATTCAGATTAGTCTTAGCTAGAGCTACTTTAATGTGTAGGAAGTTATAAAATTCAATATTATTGAGGTGGAACTTAACCTGAATTTCCTTAAAGGTTAGGGGTAGCGCGTTTCCGACGAGTTGGTGGGGGAATATGATGCCCTTGTCTATCCAGGATTGGTAATTGAGAGGTTTCCCTTTGTATGTGATGGTTGTGTTGTGCCATAACGACTCCCACTGTGAATTTCGGAATTGATGTGGTAAATATTTACTGACTTTTAAGAGAGCCATTTTCGTGTTTTTGAAGATTAGACCTGGACCTAGGGTGGGGCTGGGTTTGACAGTGAGTAGGGCGCTTGGGCTGAGCCCCTTCAGAATCGCTTTTCTCAAAAACAATTTTATGTGTGGACTGAGAGCCCAAAACTTTGAGGCGCTTCTCGCCTTCCCTGCAGCAACTACACTTCAATACACAATCAACTGCATCGTTATCGATAGAGGGCCACCAAAAGTTCTGTTTGACACGGCGTTGAGTGAGACTTTGACCCAAGTGTCCCTCATGGGCCAAGTCTAGAATCCTCCTTCTTAATAGATCAGGAGGGACAAAGCGATCACCTCGCATCAAAACGTCTTTTCCCTCTAAAGAAAGTTCATCCAAAATTTTCAGGAAGGGTCTGACGGAAGGACTAACAGTACTTTCCCTCCTTGTACCATTGGAAACAAGACTGATAACAGCCTTCAATGTCAGATCTTCCTCCATGCCCTTGGACCATTCATCACGGGAAAATGAACCACCACCCACCAACAAAACATCCTCCATTACAGCAACCGCAAGATCATCGGACGTGATCTCAGAACCACAACAAGTGGAAGGAATAGGGAGCCTAGACAGACAATCCGCTTGGATATTCCTCCACCCATGAACAAATTCGATCTCGCACTGATAGTCCTGCAAGCGAGAAGCCAGTCTCGCCAACCTTGGGGAACCCTTACCAGCCCCACCAGGAGCTAGAACGTTTAAAAGAGGTTTGTGGTCTGTACGTAAAACAAACTTGTAACCCCACAAGTAGGTTCGAAAGTAACTCGTTCCCCAGACTGCGGCAAGAGCCTCACGCTCTATTACCGAGTAGTTTGACTCAGAGGTGGACAGAGGCCTAGACGCGAATGCTATGGTTTTCTCAACGCTACCATGTCTTTGTAAGAGAACTGCACCAAGGCCAATGGCACTGGCGTCAACCATCAGGATGGAGGACCGAGCAGTGTCAAAAGGGGTGAGGACGTTTGCAGATTTAAGTTCCCCTTTGACCAATTTAAAACAGGATTCATGCTCAGTGGTCCAACAAAACTTGACACCTTTTTTTAGTAAGGATCTCAGGGAAGCAGTCTTGGATGAGAAATCTCTTACAAATTTCGAGTAAAACTTGATCAAGCCCATAAAGGACCGAAGTTGATCCTTATCAACTGGGGAGGGTGCTAGCTCAATGGCTTCAATTAAGTTTTTCTTGGGTTTAATGCCTTCTTCTGACAAACAAAATCCTAAATACTCTATCTCTTTCAACAGAAAAGCACACTTCTCTTTTCTTAAAGTTAAACCAGCCCCATCCACCCTAAGTAACACATCTTGTAAGATTTTGTTGTGTTCTTGTAGAGAATTACCATAAATCAAGATATCGTCTTGAAAATACAGCACCTTATCAAGACCCTTGAAGACTTCAGAGACAAGTCTCTGGAATACGCTAGCAGCTGAGACTAGCCCAAAGGGTAGCCTAGTGAATTGGAATGTGCCTTCACTGGTGATAAAAGCAGTTAAATGCTTTGAGTTATCATCCAGACAAATTTGATGGTATGCGTGTTTAAGGTCCAACTTACTGAAGAACCTTGCCCCTCTAAGGGTTGACACCAACTCACCGATGTTTGGTAGGGGAAATACATCGGCTACAACACACTTATTTAGGGAACGAAGATCCACACAGAACCTGATCTTGTTGTCCGGTTTCTGCGAGATCACAACAGGCGAAATCCAAGGAGATGCTTCGATGGGTTCAATGATACCCCCTTGGAGCATTTCCTCAAGGGTAGCTTTAACTTCATCTCGTAAAGCAAAGGGCACCCTCCTTACCTTGTGTTGCACAGGTGAACTGCCCTCCTTGAGAATTATGCGATGTGAGTAGCCAATAAGTTCACCCAACTGGTCCCTAAAAACATTTTTATATCTGGCCAAAATATCCTCCAAGGATGAGGTCTCAACAATAGAAATCGGATTATCGGACCTAGGATCAAACACAATGTGCAGATCATATTGATGGTGACGGCCTAAGATTGCTGGACCATCTGCTGATATATATATTTTTCCATAAGCTGATCTGCCTTTGAAGTCAATTTCAGCTTCAAAGAATCCTAGCATGTCAATTTTCTCACCCTGGTAACCAGACGGGAAAATGTCGCATGTCTTCAAAGCTCTTTCGCCCCACACACTCTTCATCAATGAAGAGGGAATTATGGTCCACTTGGAACCTGTATCAACCATGAGTGTAATGACTTTCCCATCAACTACAAAATCATCCTTAAAAGGATTACCCCTCTGGTTATCACACCCTAAAATGCATCCTCCTCAACGTGCGCTCCGTACACAAACATGCCATAGAAATCTGGAACCTACTCGTCTCCCTCTCTCCCGACATCGCCTTTCTCACGGAGACCTGGACCAACGCCTCCTCTGCCCCCAACATCAACACCACCATCCCAGACGGATACAAGATCCAGAGGAAGGACCTCCCCAACAAGCAGGGAGGGGGCCTCACCATTGCCCACAAAAGCACCTCCAGCGAAATCTTCCCCTCCACTGAACACCTGCACTTCCAGATCCAGACGAGCCCCAACGCAACACTCCGAAGAATCCTCGTCTACAGACCCACCCAGCCCCAGGACACCCTTATCCATCACCATCACCATCACTGACTTCATTGCGCCCTACGCCATCGCCTCAGTGAACTACATACTCAATGGAGACTTGAACTTTCACCTCGACGACCCCAGGGACCCCAAATCCACCACCCTTCATGACAACCAGGCCAACATCAGGCCAACATCGGACTCAAACAACTCGTCACCAGACCAACCCACAGAGCAGGACACCCCCTTGACCCCATCTTCGCTGCAGGAAACAGTGTGCAATTCAGCCACACAACCCAACCCTCATGGACCGACCACTACTGCGTTCATTTCACCGTAGGAAAACCCAAGGCACCCAAACCAGCCCCACGCTGTAACTGGAGCAAGGTTACCGAAAACCAACTCAACCCCACCCTCACCCGAAAAAACCAAACTTCGGCATCCAACGGCAACACCGCAGCCAGAGAACTCCACACCTGGATCACTAAATGGACGGGCTCGCCCGCTGCGTAACCCCGACAAACAGCACCCCAGGAATGCCACCTGGTTCACTACCAGCCTCCAGGAAGCCAGACGCACCTGCAGACACTTGGAGAAGAACTGGAGAAACACCAAAACACCCGAAAACCAAGCCACTTACAAGTACGCCATGACGGACTACACAACCAAATTAGAACCACCAAGAGGACCTTCATCCACACCATAATCATCAGCGAAGGCACAGACATCACCATGACCCAAGACCTCTGCAACAAGCTTGGAACCTACTTCAACTTCAAGATCAAAAACCTCTATGACAACTTCATTGACCTCCCACCTGACGCCACAGCCGGCCTGCCACCCAGAAGCACCAGCCAGCCCACCATCTCGACCTGGATGCCGATCACAGTTGAAGGCACCACCTCAACCATGAAAGGCATCCACTAAGGGGCCCCCACCAACCCCTGCCCCACACACATCTACCACAGAGCCACCACCGCCATCGCACCAAACTACAGCGCACCATCAACACCACCGTTGAAACAGGCACCTTCCCAAATGACTGGAAATGCACAGAAGTCAGGCCCCTGCTCAAGAAGCCGACAGCTGACCCCACCGACCTCAAGAACTACAGGCCCATCTCGTTCCTCCCCTGCGCGGCCTAAGTTGCAGAGAAAACATTCAACAGGGAACTGACAAGATTCATCGAACACAATGCCATCCTTGACCCATCTCAATCCGAATTTTTAAGCAACCACAGCACAGAGACCACCCTACTCACTGCCACAGATGACATCCGCACCCTCCTGGACCAAGGCCACTCTGTAGCCATCATCCTACTCGACCTATCAGTAGTCTTCGACATCATCTCCCACCGCACACTTGTCGCCAGACTACACGGCGCTGGCATACAACGAACAGCCCTAGACGGGATCTGATCATTCCTAACTGAAAGAAGCCAAACAATCAGACTGCCGAACTTCCTCTCCAATCCCACAAGTATTACCTGAGGAGTCCCACAGGTATTGTCGCTGAGCCCGACCCTCTTTAACATCTATATGTGCCCCCTCGCCACCATCGTCTGACAACACAGCCTTAACATCATCTCCTATGCTGAGCTCATCCTCTCCCTCACCAAGGCCCCTCCACCACCAGACTCAACTTCCAGAAAGGAATGCAGGAGGTCGCTGTCTGAATGACCAACAGCTGCCCCAAGCTCAATGCAGAGAAGACAGAGGTTCTTGTCCTCGGAACCACCCCTTCAGCTTGGGACAATACCTGGTGGCCGACAGCCCTCGGAAGCCCACCGATCCCCTCAAACCACGGCAAAAACCTCAGCATTGTACTCGACTCATCCCTCACCATGAACAGACAGATCAACGCCGTCACCTCCAGCTGCTTCAACACCCTCCTCATCCTCCGCAAGATCTCCAAATGTATCCCCCAGGACTCAAGAAAGACAGTCACCCACTCACTCACCACCAGCAGACTGGACTATGGAAACATACTATACACCAGCATACACAAGTCCCTACTCTTAAAACTGCAGATGATACAGAATACCGCCGCCCGACTCGTCCTCCGCATACCCCGGCATGAATACATCAGCCAACACCTTTGAACGATCCAATGTCTCCCCGTGGAGAAAAGTGTCACCTTCAAAATCCTCACCCATGCCTACAAATGCCTAAACAACACCAGACCCAAATACCTCAACAATAGAATCAACTTCCAAGTACCCAGAAGAAACCTCAGATCACTCAACCTTGCACTGGCCGAAACCATGCACACCAGCAGAGCTAGAGCGGGTGGAAGATCCTTCTCCCACATTGCGGCCAAAACCTGGAACGAGCTACCGGCAGACATTAGACATGCCTCCTCCCTGAACACCCTCAGGAATGCCCTCAAAACCTGGCTCTTCACCTAACAAATCTGCAACCCCGCCTCAGCATCTTAAGACCCTCACAGGTAGGGAAGTACACTTAATAAACCCTTGATTGATTGATTGATTGATCATGCACCTGCCTGCAGTTTCTTGCAATATTTTATGACAGAACACTGTTGGCTCCTAACGGACTCCGTAGAACTGTGACGCAAATGTCAGAGTGCAATGCTGTTAGAAAAGGGGGTCTCTAGTTGGCTATGGTTTGCACCTTTGGCCAAATAAGGACCCTTCTTTCTATACACGATAAGGGGGATACACTACTGAAATAACACCTGCTCATCTCCTTGGTGGCTTGGCACAAGCAGTCAGACTTATCTCAGAGGTAGTGTGTAAATCATTTGCACATAACCAACAGAATACAGTGAAAACACTACAAAAGGACACCATTCCAGTTTTAGAAAAATAACCAATCATTATCTGTGCAAACAAGACCAAAATCATAAAAGAACAACATACAGTAGTCAAAAATATGCACTTTATAAGAATGACTTTACAATGCAGTTTCTTGAGGACGGTACCTCCGTTCAGGGCTACAGCGGTGCTAAAGAAACAGAACCCAACAGTTCTGGATGACTGCATTGGTGCGAACTGGCGTTAGTGTCAGAAGGCTCATAAATAGTACCTTTGGTTTCGGCCAACCCGCTAGTGTGGGCCCGTCATTGCAACCATCCTGGTTGCGATGTGAAGTGTAGCAGTACGGCATGCGGTGGCCTCAAATCACAGTGCAGGCAGCGGCTCGGTGAGCGTCATGCTGCAGATTGGTGAGGGTCATCCAGCGGCGTCAGTGAGACCAGGTCTACTGTATGGGGTGAGGTGGTGCTCGCTGTGGGGCTGACAGGTCACGGTGCAAGCAACAGTGCCGGTTGATGGGAGCTTGCATCGGTTGACCCAGTCTCCGATGTGGGATGGGCATTGCGATGTGTAACTAACGAGCGGTGCCCCCAAATCATGGTGCAGTCATGAGTGTCAAGGTCAGCAGGCAGCGACGTCATCAGTGAGACCTGGGCGGCAGAGTGAAGTGAGGCGGTGCGGAGGGCGGTGGTCACAGGTTGGTGCAAGCAGGGGCGGTCTTCATCATCGGTGAGATCAGGTTTGTGGTGCGGGGGTCCCTTCTGCTGAGCCTTCAGGAACGGAACAAAATACACAAGAGAGCAGACAAGGTCTGGAAGACGGTGTATAGCTGTGTTGGCGAATGTGCAGCAATGGGTGCATGCGTGAACGTATGTTATTGGAAACATAGGCTGGAAAAATCCCATCAGACCACCCTTTATGGTGGATTTCGCGTCATGTGGGATGTTTTGCTGATCATTCCATATCACAACTGACCAAATAGTGCCGCTGTAGAAATGGATGTCAGTAATCTAGCCGTGATGTCCATTGTGAAGTAGTGTTTGCTAAAGTGCAGTGCTAAAATAACAGTGATAGATTTAAAATTGACTACACAGGCGCTGTACAACATTCAAAACGCAATCTATGTGTCAGATATTAAAAACACGCCGAGTAGTATGACTACCCCATGGCGCTGTGCAGGACGGTCGACATGTTTCAGCCTCACGGGCATTGCCCCGGCTTTCTTCAGGACCATAGAAAAAAACGCTACTGCAACTATGAATAATTGTGTTGAGTGACAAGGACAAATGATGTACTAGAAAAGTTACATATCTACCAGGAACCATCACAAAGAATGCCCACTGGAAGGAGAGAAGAACATCTTCTTCCTGGAAAAAATGTTTACAAAACACTATATTACACACAAGTAACCACATGTATACACAAACATAATACCAACAAAACTCACACCTGCCTGAATGAAATTTGCATTCAGCAATATGAACAAGCATAATAGCTTAAACAACATGAAGCATTTCTTCACGATGCTACTCACCCAGCTTTGTGTGGGTGAAGACCTCACCTCACCCGGCGACCGCTCGGGAGTATGAGGCCCCGCTCTATGGTGTAGAAAAAGGAACACTATAAGCACACAACTCTATAGCGTCCAAGCCAATTGCTCTACACACCAACCCAACAGACGTGTGATGGTCACCCAACTGTTCAGCCCGGAGTCCCAACCCACACCCAGACACTAAGAAAACATAACGCTATGGTGTAAAGCATATAACCTCTGAATGGTTTGTTGATAACTCTCAGGCACCTGCAAAAACCACAGTGTGTCCTAATAGATAGGGTTCCTAATGATTAACCCAGGGATTGTCCATAGTAGGGAGCTGTTCAAAAAATATTAAGCCATAATGTCCTTAATGGAGGGCTTAGGGGGCCGTCCAAAACTCTTAGGCTCGAGTTTGCTAAGCTATATTGCATAAGAGGGGGGCTGACTGATAGCGAAGGCATCAGCAGGAGACTCACCTGTCCGTCGGTGCCCCTTCAGGAACGGAGCCAGCAGTGGTGTCGGTGGTGGTGTAGGCTGCTTTCCCTCTCTGTGGCAACTGAAACCCATGGTTTCAGCAGCGATCTTTGCTGTCCCTGATACTTCGTTAACATGAGGCAAGCTCTATTTCAAGCCCTTGGAGATACTTAGCAACAAGTGAAGAAAGTTCAGTCCAGTCCTTTCACTGCCAAGGCAGAAGCAGCAACTGCAGGCCAACCCACCAAAGCAACAACAAAGCAAAGGGGCAGTACTCCCCCAGGCAGTTCTTCCAGCTCTTCTTCTTAGCAGGCTCCTTGATCCAAGTGAGTTCTAAAGTTCCGGTGTCTGTGCCCCAATATTTATACTACATTTCTTTTTGTTCTCTTGGGCAGAGAGTGTCTTAGTCCAAACCTGTTTTGTCCTCTCTGGCCCTGCTTCCCAGCAGGAGGTGGGGTGGAGACAGCATTGTCTAAGGCAGACCAGGCCCATTCAAGTGTTAGGAAATTCCCTCCCACTACTTTAAATGTAACCCAGGTCTATTTAGCTGAGCCCTGACTCATCTAGGAAAGGCAAAAACACACCTCACTCCCTGTGACTGTCTGAAGAGAATGCATATCCCCAGTACCTGTCACTCCAAAGCCAGTCAAACCTCAACCCAGCAGAGGCACACAGGATGGCTAGGCAAGAAAATACCTACTTCTAAAAGTGGTATTTTCAAACACAGACTATAAAAATCATCTTTGCTAAAATATGCATTTCTACATTCCGAGTTTATGCATACTAAATTCCATTTCTCTATCTTATCCCAATTGGAAGATATACTCGTAAAATGTTACCAAGTATTCCCCATTCTATCCTGTGGGACAGATAGCCTCTCACAGATTACAAATTACACTGTAGTTCACTATCAGGACATGTCCCACACACCAGGATATGTCCTACCTTTGCCATGCACTGCACCCTACCTTAAGTTTTATTCACGTGTAATAAAAGGGAAGATTAGGGCTTGCCAGTGGGTGAACTTGCCAAGTCGACATGGCAGACAAAACTGCACGCAGACACTGCAGTGGCAGGTCTGAGACCCTTTGAAAGGCTGCTTGTGTGGCTGTCACAATCTGCGCTGCATGGCCCACTAGCAGCATTTGATTTAAAGGCCCTGGCACTCTAAGTGCACTTAACTAGGGACTTACCAGTAAATCAATTATGGCAATCATGGATAAACCAATCCATAATGCAACTTACAATAGGAGCACTTGCACTTCAACACTGAACATCAGTGAGAAAGTGCACAAAGACACTAAACCAGCAAAAACAGAGTCAAAACCAGGAGGTCAGAAAGCAAAAAGACAGGGGAAACACGGCAAAAAATGGCAGGTCTGACAAATGCCATGAAAGCTTGTTTTAGAATGTTGGGTTCGTAGTTACACACAGAAGAATAAAGATATGTAAAACTGAGCTCTGTGTGTGTCGTAGTCATTTGCGGGTACCCGGGCTAGGAAGACACTACACATGGTATGCCCTTCATGCTGGAGGGGAGGGCAGTCTCAAAAGTACTAGAGAAGGGTGTTAGAAATAAGGTACGACTAAGGGCCCGATTCCGATGCAGTTGGGAATGACTCCAACCATCGGACTGAGCCTTTCCGACCGCATCGGAATTGCCAGTTTGGATTCCTTTCCAACCGAGCCATTTTGATGGGCTCGGTAGGAAGGGAATCTGAATCCCCTTTCTGAATGGCTTCTGACGGGCTCGGAGAGCCCGTCTGCCGTTCAGAAAGCCCTCAGTAATCCCTCGGCAGGCTCTTTCCTGCAGAGGGATTACGATGGCAGCTTCCCACTGCCTTTCTGTGCCGGCCTTCCGACACAGAAAGGCATTGTGAATCTGTCTTTGGGCGCCCCTAACAGGGCCCCCATGGGTTCCAGGGCACCTAATGGCAGCCTAGGGGACACCTTTGGTGCCACCCTCTTGATCCCTGCGCCCGGTGGCAGGTACTTTAAGGTGCCTGCCACGGGGTGTATTGATGAACTGCACCTCTGCTCTTTACAATGAGAGAATGTATTCCATTTGGAATGCATGCTACATATTGTAAAGAATAGGCATGCAACCGAACAGGGTTCCTGCGCTGGAACCGACGACACGAGGTAATTCGGTTCCAGTTCCAAACCGATATCGGTTGGACTCCGGTCCATCTGACATCGTAATCGGGCCCTAAGATGGGTGGTTGTGACAAACACACTTAATGCTCATCTAACTTCTCTAAGCAATAGATCTTTGGAACTACTTCAGCTAAGCGACAGGGACCAGCACAAATTCAGGGTAATTCAAAATATGCACGTGGGCCTCAAACATAATACACTCCAGGAATAATGGGAGCCTTCTCTCCCATAATATGTTCTGCATTGACCCATATCTCAAACGTGTGTTCACCCTTAATTTCTCCCACTTGTCATGCACCACATTTCAGCTCCTATGAATGCACAACTTGCCTTGTTGTTGCCAATCTGAAGTTAATGTAGGTTGAGTTCCCAGCTCTAATGTTTCATTTCTCCCTTTGCCCATTTATGTTTACCCAGATCTCTTCCCATTTCTTTTCTCGCTTCAATCACCCTTCCTTTGTCTTCTAACTCATCAATACATTTCTTTTCAATATTGGTCATGGAACAGGTTATATTCTGTCTCTGGGCGTAGGCAGTGTCAAGCTTCGCTACAGGACAAAAGAAGCTCCAAACGGCTTCCACTCATCAGGATGTGAATTTAAGTGTTTGTTCATCAGAACCTCTGAAAAGATGAAATCATAATTCAAAAAGTAATATTCAAAATGAAAGACGAAGTAAAATATTGAAAGTGATGCCACAGGTAAGAGGAATACGGTAGTACATAATACCCTCGGGTAATTGGGTGCAAGCATAACAATTCTTCACCTCCATAACGTCAATATAAATACAAAGGCAACCTAAATTATGCAATTGAGTCTCCCTTTGAACCATCCTTATTTATCTTATTAATATGGAAATTGTGATTTCTTTTCTACTGCAGGAATAAATGTGGTAGGTTTGAGAGTAGACCTAATGAAATGAGTGGAAGATGGGGAACGTAATCCTGTAAGCAAAGCAGCTAATTCTATGATACCAATGATTAATATTCCAGCTATTATCAGCCTTTGCCTATCAGGATTATAGGCATTCGTGGCTTCACTACAATCAGACCATTGAGAGTAGAGTTAGCAGCTAGGTGACTTCATCTCTGCAATGTTTCTACTTGTGAAAAATGCAAAACGGATTTTCTGTGATGTGATGTAGTTGTCTTTATATGCAGCAGTCTCTGTGAGTCATCCTGTGGTAAATGAATGATGCAAAGTCCACTGTGTAAGTAAGATCCTTTATTGTAAGTTTCTTCCAAGTCAGGTAGATAAGTCAAGTTAGGAAGTACAGGTAAAGAAGACCCCACCAGGAGCCAGCTGTTAGCAGCTCAGCCTGAGTTGACCAACTGCCAGAGTAAGATAGCGAGAGGCACTGTGAGCCAGAGAGACACCCAGGCATTCTATGATGTCATAGACATCATGGTACAGTCTATCCAGTGAAGAACAGTAGAGAGGACATTTACTACACATCCCTAGCCCCTACTCTGTATTCTTCTGAAAGGACAACCCCGCTCTTCTTCTGCAGCCTTGACCCAGGGAAGCCTCTTAACTCCGTACAGCAAAGTTCATTAAGATGCAAAGTTCAGTTCAGGAAGAGTTTAGCAAAAGCACAGTTTGTTGTTCAGCTCCTTCAGTCTTGGAATCAATTCAAGAAGCAGAACTCTGTGCTGAGGTCCAGATGCACTGCGGTTCTGTTGGCCCTGCACTGCTCCAATCCAAACCAGGAAGGACTTGGTCAATCCCACTGTTTGTCCACTCACTCCCCTAAGGAGCTATTTGCTTCCTTCAAGGCGCCTGTGCTCTTTTCGATCTCCTGAGTTCTGTCTGTTTGTCCTCGACATTACTCAACTCGCTGGCCTCAGTTTCCATGGTAACGGTTTATCACATGCGCTCAACCCTCAGAGTTGGCCTCGCTCTCCAGTGTCTCCTTGGCATCCATCTTTGCCTCGAGCTCTGTTTTTTCTCACCGCTCGGCCCTTCACCAGGATCAAGGTTGGTCTCCACTGCACACGTGAACAGGTTCTTTCACCTGCCTCAACCTCCACCTGCGATGCGTCGGGGCTCACCTAGACCATCAGGGAGCGTGGGGGCCGAGGCTGCACGTGCCTTATGATGTCACTGATGCAGCGCGTGCAGCGAGGTTCTTTCCTCTGCCTCAACCTCCACCTCCGATGCGTCAGGGCTCACCTGGACCAGCAGGGGGTGTGGGGGCGCGAGGCTGTACGGGCCTTATGATGTCACTGATGCAGTGCGTGCAGCGAGATTCTTTCATCTGCCTCAACCTCCACCTCCGATGCGTCGGGGCTCACCTGGGGCGTGGAGGCGCGAGGCTGTACGGGCCTCGCGCAATAACCACTCCACGCATCAGTTTGCGTAAAAGGCCATTTATTAGGACAGGCATGACAGCTTACAATAACACCACATTATTAACTTAACAATCCCCCCAACATCCTGCCTTTCAACCGTCATCCACTCACGTGCTCCACCAGCCATTCCCAAATCACACCACAACCTCTTTGCATCTCATTCACTTCCCCTTTCCACTTTCCGACTCCTCGGTCATTTCCATCCATCGCACTCCCGTCTACCACTCTCTCCCATCCTGCGCCTGTAACCCCCTCCCTGTAAGGGTGATTCTGCCCATCATGGACTCCCCACCCCTCCCAGTTCCCGCCACCCAGGGAACCCCCGTAGGGCGGTTACCTGCCCCACCAAGCGTGCACCTTTCGAACTCAGTCCCTCCTACACCAGATTGACTCATTCCATAGACAACTAATCAAGTCCCGCAGCTCCATCAGGTAAAATGCATTTCCCATGTGAGAAAGGTGCACGCCGTCGTCCCTGAAAAGAAGAGGTTGTTCCAGCTGGAGCCCGACATGAGCCAGCACTTTAATCCCCCGATCCGCACAAAAGAGTCTCATAGCCCTGTTTAGTTTCCTGCGGGCCCTTTCCACGGCCGCAGGCTTGAGTGCACCCCTCCAAATCCTCCGTGGCGCAAAATCAGTCCACACAATGCAGGCGCCAGCCAGATTGCGCTTCATCACCTCCAAGTCCCTCTGCATCAAATGCAACAGTGACACCCCCGATTGTTTCACCAAGTCATTTTTCCCCAGGTGGACGATAATCATGTCCGGGCAGCCCAGCTGCGACACTTTCCTTGTCAGCCACGGCAACAGTTCACCCCATCTCATTCCGCTCTTACCCCACCATTGAACTTCGTGATAGCTGCTCCTCAGGCCCAGGCTACGGCCGTACACCTGCCTGTCAGCGTATTTCGAAGCCCAGTGCACAAAAGAGTGCCCAACGACCCAAGTGACAGTCTTGGCCCCCGGTCCACGAACACAACCTACGAAGAAAAGGATATTAGTACCAAGGCATGACAAGAAAAATGCCAAGCAGCGCAGCCATCCAAGCATTGCGCCCCACGCCCTCACTTGCGCACATAGCGCTCACAGCACCGCGACCGCCAGCGACCAATCCTCCTGATCTCCTCCCACGACCAACCCAAACCCGCCGCCGCCGTAGCCACCCCAATTCGAAAGGAATGCGTACCAAACCGAGCCGGATCCCTGCCCAGCCTCCTCAAAGCCATCCGTAAGACCGCCAATAACTGGCACAACGTCAAACGCTTCATTGACGCATGCACAAAAATTTCCCTTTCCGACCTCCGCACTTTTCTCCCAAAACTCAGCCACTCCCGCACCGGACACACGCCTGCACACCCACTCTCAGACAACCAAACCCATTTGCCTCGCCCCATCTGGTCAGTCTTGGACCGCCCCAACCAAATGCCCAATCGCAACCCATCCACACGCACATCAGCAAACAACCGACCCGGCGCCCCCCGAGCCCCCAGCAGCTCGGACACACGAAACGCTCCAAAGAACATCCAGATCATGCATAGGCGAAACAGAGCCACCTCCTCCCCGTCATAGCAACAAAAGTCCAATTCCTGCAAAACCATTTTCAATAAGTCAAACGTGACCGCCTCCCTAGGCAACTCCCCCGCCAACCCAACTCTGCCCGCACCCTCCCCCAACCCTTCAACATTCGGCTCAGCAGATCCGAACTAGCCGGATCAAAACCCAGATACACCATGCAGTAGAAAGACACTCCCGCCAACTTGCCAGCGATCGTTGTCTGCGACAACCCCCTATCCATGCAATCCAACACAAAGTGCACCACCCTCCGTTCGCACTCCTCCTTTGGCAAACTCACCACATCCTTCCCCAGGCCCACAAAGTTCCCAAACTCACTCCAAGCCAATCTGTACGCCCGCCTAGTAGACTCCGCTAAAGACCTCTCCACCAGACCAACCACTCTCACTCCCCCCATGCCCAGATACCCTCCGGCACCTTGGTCTTGCAAGCCTCCGCTCCCGGCGCCAGCTCCCTGAAGCGCTGCCACTGCGAACGAGATAACGCATCCGCAATTTTGTTACTTGCGCCAGGCAAATGTTGCGCGCGAAACAGCACATTGTAACGCAGACACAGCAGCATGAAGCTTCGCAGCAAGCGCAGCACTTGCAGATCCCTCGCTTTCTGGTTGTTGACCAAGTCCACCACCGTCATGTTGTCCACATGAAACAACACCGACCTGTTCTTGAACTCCGGGCCCCACACCAGCAGTGCCACCAACAAGGGAAATAACTCCAAGAACGCAATGCTCCTCCCCTGACGCAGCCAGTGAGCCGGCCACCGTTCTGCGCACCAGCGACCATCCCAGAAAATTCCGAAACCAGCCGCCCCCGCCGCGTCCGAGTAGAGTTGAACCTGCCACACCATCCTGTCCCGCACAAAGTCCAAAGACACGCCATTGAAGTCCTCGAGGAAAACCAGCCACACCCGCAAGTCCGACCGGACCCCCAGCGTGATCCTGACCCTGTGATGTGGGAGGGCCACGCCCGACATGGCCATGCCGAGCCGCCTACAAAACGTCCTCCCAGCCCTCACCACTCTGCAAGCAAAGTTCAACAATCCCAGCAAGCGCTGCACCGACCTCAAATCCAGTTTCTGAACCTTCAGGGCGCCCCTCAAAGCATCTTGCATCTCAGCCACCTTTGTCACCAGTAAACGCGCCTGCCAACTCACCGAATCCAATTCAATACCAAGGAATGTCAGACAACAACTGGGCCCTTCCGTCTTCTCCGGTGCCAACGGCACCCCAAAGTCTTGTGCCAACAACTGAAACTGTCGCAGAGCCCGACCACATTCGCCAGAGCGTCCCGTTCCCACAAACAGAATGTCATCCAAATAGTGAGACACCAGCCGGTGCCCACTGCGGTCCACGAAGGCCCACTGCAAAAAGGAGCTAAAAGTCTTGAAGAGCGTGCAGGAAATCGCACAGCCCATCGGCAACACCATGTCCACAAAGATGGCCCCATCGAACTGCATACCCAACAAAGGAAAATCCGCCGGATGAATGGGGAGAAGGCGAAAGGCCGACTTGATGTCACACTTGGCCAACTCTGCCCCCCTCCCGCAGGACCGTACCAACCCAATGGCATCGTCCACAGAAGCGTACAACACTCTAGAGTCCTCCTCCGCAATGAAATCATTCACCGACCCACCTTCCGGCCAAGACAAGTGATGGATCAACCTGTATTCCCCTTGCTCCTTCTTGGGCACCACCCCCAAAGGTGATACAATGAGATCTGATAGTGGCCAATCCGAAAAAGGACCTGCAATCCTACCCTCCGAAACCTCCTTCTCCAACTTACGCGCCACAACCCCCGGCAACTCCTTAGCCGACTGCAAATTCTCAGCCCAACGCCTCTCCCTGGGCCCCTGATAACCAATCCGAAAACCTTCCACAAATCCCCAATACAAACGCAACGCCGCCTCCTTATCAGGGTACCGGGAGAGCCAAGAACCCATGGCCTTCACCTTAACCGGAGTACGGGCCCTTCGGACCAGGCTGCCCCCTACCCTTGGCAAATTTCCACTGCTCTGACGACGTAGCCAAGGTGAGGCACTGCGTGACCGGGTGACGCCCCCCTCACTTTGAACACTCATGTTTAAATTTACAAGAGGGGCGGTTGCAGAAACCTTTATTGAACCCCCAGCAGGCCCCTGAAGCGACTGGCTTGTACTGCTGTCTTGCTGAGCCAGACCACACAGGCTGGCTCCCTTGTCCACTTGCAGCTCCCTGGTTACCCGCCCCAGACTGGGCGGGGCGCGGCTGAAAAGACCGATACGTAACCGGAAGACCACTGGCTGTATGCGTAGACGCCGCCGCCTGCGTCAAGGACATCCACTGAATCCAAAGCTCCTGATCCACATCCCCCCACGGCTTCTCAGGGTTAACGCTGACCCTAGCCCGAAACTCCTCGTCGTAGCTCAACCAAGCAAAACCCCCAAAATGAAGCTGCGCCTTCCTTATCACATCCATATATTTGAACAAAGCAATAGCCCGATCCCCATACTTCTCACAATAAATACTTGCATAAATCAGGAAGGCAGACGTCCAATTCTCCATTGTAACCGGCACCCTCGGCCGCCTGGTCAATTCCCATTCCTCCTCTTTAGACCCTTCCTTCGCCTGAATCTCCCTGTGCAGGAGCTTAAACACATCCACATATTCATGCCTCCAAATCCTTGCCTTAGTCTTGTCCGACAAATGTGACCCCAGGGGCATCGCCAGCCCCATGTACGGCAACTTTTTCCGCAGCTTCTCCACCCACTCACTCCCTCCTCCTTCCCTTCCAGGTCTTCCACCTTGTCAGTCTGCGTGCTGGCCGTCGCGACCTGCTTACCCCCATCAGCCTTCACAGGCCCCACTCCACCTTGGGCTCCTGCCCGCACAGACCCATCCCCCACCCCCACCGACTGGCAGGGCTTCTTTCTCCCCCCACTCCCCCATCCAACCAGGCGTCCCACCAAGGGCCCTTACCTGACAAAGTTGCAGGAGCCTCTCGCTCCTGTCGCCGTGCTTCCGCCGGCCTCGACATCCCTCTGCTGGCCCGACTGGCGCCATCCCGTGCCTCTTGGAAAGCACCAACCTTTGTCGCTGCCCCTCTAGCCTTACACCCACGTCCAGGCTCACGCAACTCACCCTCTTCCAACTCATCCTCCTCGTCCTCATAGTCCAACCATTCATCCTGTACATCCAGCGGCACCACTTCAGTCACGACTCTCTTAGCACCCTTCCTTTTCACACAAGGTGTAAATTCACACTCCAACATGGACGGTGCCCGCTCCCTCGGTGGAGGGCAGGCCGCCGCGGACCCCCCTGCTTCTTCGTCCTGGCGTTTGGAGGCCGTCTTGTACCCCGCTGGCCCACCCCGGCCTCTGCCAGCTGACCCTGCTGGCCTGACCCCCCCCCCGAGCCGTATGAGCTCGGGGAGGCCCCGGTGCCACCAGGTCTCTGATCCGTCAAGGCAGTCCCTGAACTCTCCACCCAGACCCACTGCCCTTGCGCCCCAGGGGCCCCCCTACCTCGGCTACCGGCCGATCCCCCGCCACGCCCTGATGCCTGGGTCCAATCGCCCTTGGGCACCCCTCCCGCCTTTTCCTCTCTGGCGGCACATAGGCGCTGCCACTCCCTCTCATATTCCTCTATTACACGGTGCTGGTCCAGTGCCCTCTCCTCCTCGGTCATCTGGGCCCACCGGTCGAACATGGACGACTGCCCTGGCTCCCCCAGGCCTCCTTTCCCGGGCAAGGGTGCCGCAGGTCCTCCCGCCACCTGTCCTGCCCCTCCGTGCTGCTGCGCCTTCAGGGGGCCCTTGCCCTTGGAACCCTGAGACTTCACCACCCCCTTCCGGGCCCCAGAAAGGTCGACCGGCTGCTCAACGACGGTGAAACCAACCTCCCCCCCAGACTCCTCCCCGGACAGCGTGAGGGCAAAATCCTCCCCAGCCGCCACCTCCCAGTCATCAGAGTCCTCCCCCCCACTGCCTTCGCTGCTCACCCCATACCCTGCCAACTGACTCAAGCTCTTGGACAGTCTGGCCTGAGACGCCAGTGGAGCCTGGCCCTGCACGTGCTCCCCAACTGCCAGCTCGGGGCCCTCAGGCCCCTCCCCCCCGGCACCCTCCTCCTCCTCCGGGACCACCTCCCCTGCCCCCACCTTGGCAGGGAGGCTCAACCTCCTCCCCCCTTTCTTGGGGGCCTCCTGCGGCTTCTTGCCCTTCCCTCTCCTGTGCCCCCCCTCCCGAGACCCAGAGGGCTCATCCATGCAGGCTGCCACCACCGCAGCCACCCCCGCCGATGCTGACCTGGTCGGGCGGGTCATGCCGACCCAAGCCTGGTCCAGGACACCGGGCTGGAGGAGATCTTTCCTCCCAGCCCGGCCAAGCACAATCAGTGCAGCCCTCACCGCCTCTGCGTCTGGTACAGCCACGGAGAAATCACCAAAAAACGCCCTCCGCGAGATGCATGAGGTTCGGCACCCGCTCGTTCCGTCCGCGAGATGCGTGACGTTTGGAAGCCCTTCGCTCGCCGCCCGAAGCACCTGCGCCGGATAATAAAATAAAAGCTAAATTACACCCAACCTAAATGAGAAGCAGTAAACTAGCCTAATCGCCATCCTGGGGCACCAGTACGACGCACCAATTGACTAAATACCACTCCGCCTACCTAGAAAACACTCCGCCTATGCTCCAAATCCTAACTCTTCCCTGCAGGGGCGGATTGGCAAGGCGGGCATTCGGGAATGGGCCGAAGGGCCGGTGCCTCAGTGCCCTCTGTGGGCCGTTTTTTTTCTCCCCTGTCCCAGTCCACAGAGAGTGGACTAGGAAAGGGGAGGAAAAAAAACGGCCCACAGAGTGCACGGAGACAGAGACTGAGAAAATGAAAGCAGCCTCGCTGTGCGGCCGGACAGCAATTGTCAGCTGTGGCCTCTCCTTCACCCCTGCCCTGCCAAGCAATCAAGCTGAGGCTGGGCTGGGGAGGGGTGATTGTTTGCAATAATCGGCCTCCCTGGGGGCCAGGTGTTTCTCAGGCCTTTGAGCCATTTGCACCTCGGCCCCCTGGGGCCCATGCAGCCCAGAAACGGTGTTAGTCTTAACACCTCGCCCACAGCCCTTCACATTCAGGGCATAGTGGGCGAGGAGAATGGGTCTTGCTGTGGGGGCCTGGTGATGTTTGGAATTTTTTTGTTTTATTTATTTATTTATGTGATTTTATATAGCGCGGACTTTACCCGAAGGTGTCAGAGCGCTTCACACTAGGAACAGCAATAATACATGAGGAGAAAATTATAAGTGGACAAATTACAAAAGCAAACGTTAAGTTAAATGAATCAAAAGTGACAATAGTGAGCAACCAATACAAGAGGAGCAAACGATACATTACAGGAGGAAATAGAGATATGTGTGCAGGTTACAAAAGCGTACAAAATACAAGTAGAGGTATAATACTGCAATTAATGGCAGACACTCCAGCACAAGAACAAACGTTACGTAGGCAATGGTGGCACTTGTGCAAGTATCTAAAGCAAACAAAAGTGAGAGGTAGCAAACAGTGTGTTACAAGAGAAAAGTGACTTGTGCAAGTTACAAAAGGGTACCATACACAGGTACAAGGGTAATACTACAGTAAATGGTAAATACTCAAACTGCCAGAACACACTGGGAAGGCACTTCCCATGCACCAGCTTCACCTCAGCCTCCCCGCTGGCTACCTGGCTACCTTGGATGACCCAGAAAGCTGTGTTTTGTGCTCCCCTGCCAGGACATTTTCCCAAGGCCTGGAGGGTTGATTAATTTACTAATTGCAGGGGCCTTACCTCTGTTCATGTGCTCCTGAGCTGAAGGTCTGGGGAGGGCTGAGTAGGTTAGTAATAGCAGGGGCTTTGCTGCTTTTCAGGTGCTCCTGTGCTGAAGGGCTGGAATAATTTTGAGACAAAAGGAGGCCTTGCTATTTTTTTTAGTTGCTCAGCATGTAGGCCTTTGTCACCTTGGCCCTGTGTCGTGTGCAAGAACAGTATCCTCCTACTTTCATTCCTTGTCTGTGCAAATGGTGCTTCATTAAAGGGCACGCCCCTTGAATGTAGGCCACGCCCCTTGAATGTGGCCCACGCCCCTTAAATATGGGCCACGCCTCTTGAATGTGGGCCACTTTTTTCGTCAGTGCCCGGGCCGAATTGTGATCCCAATCCGACCCTGCTTCCCTGAGGCAACGGGGACAGGAAAATGAAGTTGTTCCTCTCCTGTCCCCCTAAATAGCCTCCTATCTAACCCCTCCCACCCCTGACCTATCCCCCTAACCTAACTTCCTGCCTGCCGTGTCCTCGCGCGAACACCCCGGGGGAAGACTAGTCTGCCGACCTACATTCCCCCGGGGGCCGCATTATGATGTCACTGATGCAGCGCGCGCAGCGTCTGTACTCTTTGAATTCTGCTGAGGGGGCTCTTTCTTAATGTTTGCTTCATACTACCGATGTTTGTAGGGACAACCCACGCAGAGAAAAGTGTCACCCGACAGAGAACATCCATCTATCGGCAGACTGCGCAGTGAGGACGAGAAGGACAGAAACAAAGACACACAAATAACAAGAGACGCCCAGAGCTGAGGCTCCAGGGAAGAGGCGAAGAGCGGAAACAGAGTGAGTGACAGGAAGAGTAAACTTTACTTTTAGTCACAGACACTGTTCTGTCCTAAGGGGTGCCCCCGCGGCCCCCGAGCTCTTTACTTCTAATTCAAACACAAGGGAGAGAGTAGAGGGTGAGTCACCCTCCCTCCAAGAAATCAAACGAACCACAACATAGGGTGCGGTGACTGGCGAAGCACATGACTGATACACGCTTCACATGCACAACTTTAGACAAACTTGTGTCTGTTCCAGTCAGTGTGCCAAGAGCCTGTGGGGGCCCAGCTGCCTTTCAGCAATCTTCAGCGACCCCGTCACTCCCCAGGAGGCCCCTAGCAACAGCCCCTCATTCACCCCAGCAGACCCCCATCACCCCAGCAGGCCTCATTCACCCCAGCAGGCCTCATTCACCCCAGCAGCCCCCATCACCCCAGCAGACCTCATTCATCCCAGCAGGCCTCATTCACCCCAGCATTCACCCCAGCAGCCCCCATGACCCCAGCAGACCTCATTCATCCCAGCAGGCCTCATTCACCACAGCAGCCCCCCATCACCCCAGCAGCCCCCCATCACCCCAGCAGCCCCCCATCACCCCAGCAGGCCTCATTCATCCCAGCAGGCCTCATTCACCCCAGCAGCCCCCCATCACCCCAGCAGCCCCCCATCACCCCAGCAGGCCTCATTCACCCCAGCAGGCCTCATTCACCCCAGCAGCCCCCATCACCCCAGCAGGCCCCATTCACCCTGGCAGACCTCATTCACCCCGGCAGACCCCATTCACCCCAGCAGGCCTCTTTCACTCCAGCAGCACCTCATCACCCCAGAAGGCCCTAATCACCCCAGCAGGCCTCCTATTTGTGCAGCATTCAGTTCTCTGCGTTCAATGAGAGTCATCTGGCCTCTTCAATATTCAGTTCTGTGCTTTCAGTGAGAGCCCGCTAGTCTGGGCAGCGTTCAATGCAAACCATTAACTGAACTGCAGTCAGCGATGAGCCCTATAACAGCTAGTAATACTGCCTGTACTCCTCATGTGGGTTTCCGTAGTGTAGTGGTTATCACGTTCGCCTAACACGCGAAAGGTGGTTCGAGACCGGGCGGAAACACTTCTTTTCTTTTCCACCCGAGCTCACTGGAGCTAATTCATTTCTTATTCTCACACCTGTTGGTTCCACATATAGCATCGCCACATTTCACACCCTTTGCATTTCCAGTGAGCGCGTTTATACATCCAGCTACTCCAAGGACAGACTGACATCGCACTCCTGTCCCTTTACAGACAGACGGCCGGACAGCTGCTTCCATCCATCACTCACAGGCACTGCACACGCTGCAGGCAGGCGCGGACACAGGCAGACACCAATGTTTACACAAACACAGGCACGAAATGCACAGACTCAGAACACAGAATCATAAAGCACAAGAGAGCGCAAGAGAGGGACCTCAGTGAGACTGAGGCACTGGGAGTGAGTTCGGAGAGAGTGACAGAATGAGAGAGTCAGGCACTGGAAGTGAGTGAGAGGCTGAGACACACAAGCACAGAGAAGACACACAAAGGTAGTCTCCAGCACTGATTACAAATACACAAGCATTGTGTAGCATCCAACACTGATTACAAACACACACACATTGTGTAGACTCCAGCACTGATTACAAATGCACACACATTGTGTAGCATGGTAGCATCCAACACTGGTTACATATACACACACATTGTGTAACATCCAACACTGATTACAAATACACACACATTGTGTAGACTCCAGCACTGATTGCAAATACACACACATAGTGTAGACTCCAGCACTGATTGCAAATACACACACATATAGTGTAGACTCCAGCACTGATTACAAATACACACACATCGTGTAGCATCCAACACTGATTACAAATACACATACATTGTGTAGCATCCAACACTGATTACAAATACACGCACATTGTGTAGACTCCAGCACTGATTACAAATCCACGCACATTGTGTAGACTCCAGCACCAATTACAAATACACAAGAATTGTGTGGTCTCCAGCACCAATTACAAATTCACACACATTGTGTAGACTCCAGTACTCATTACAAATACACACACATTGTGTAGTCTCCAGCACCAATTACAAATACACACACATTGTGTAGTCTCCGGCACTGATTACAAATACACACACATTGCGTAGACTCTGACTCGGATTACCTGATGTCACAGAGCTTGCATCGTCCTAGGGACACCAGCATACAGAAATGTTTCCACATTACAAAAAGTAATTCTCCTGGGTACATCACAATAAGTTAATGCATGTTCATCTTTCTCAGATTGGATGTCTGCCAACACCTGTGCGATACATCTGGATTGACTGACTTTTACTCCTGCGCACATCAGCATTGGGCGCTCAGTGATTTCACTGTTACTGGGAGATGATCGTCTTCTGTGTAATCACCGCCCCTGGGTTTACGCCATGGACCCCTTTACCGAGGGCTCTTTTCAATCTCCTTGGGTTGCACCATCACCACTTCTAAGTTGACCACATAGCTCCTTTTCTCAGGAGACCCCAGACTTCTTTGGGTTGTGTTGTTACCATTTCATGGTTGACGACATAGACCATTATTCGGGTGTCCTTGGATGATCTTTGGTTGCACCTTCACCACCGCTGGGTGGTCGCCAGAGACCATGCACTGAGGTGGCTTTTCAATCCTTATAGATTGCGCCATCAACAATTCCAGGCTAACCGGGGGGCGCTAGGTGGCGCTGGTCCAAGATGGCCGTGCTTACGTGAGGCTCCGGCCCTTCCGAGCAGTTTATTATCCTCTCATACCATCCTGCTGAATATTACTCTGCCATCTTTTCCACCGATGAAACCGTGAGGTTGAGAAGTATCCGCCGATATGAAACATGCGGCATGTTTCATATCGGCGGATACCTCTCAACCTCACATGTTACATGCCCAATTACCTGTGACGGTGACCGGCTAAACAGCACTGAAACCTGACCGTGAGCTGTGGCCCGTCCTTACAGAACCTGCTGCCCGGCTGCTGACTCTACGCTGGGCCGAGGACTGAAGGCCTGCGGAAACGTGGCGGCCCGACTGCGGAGCAAAGCTGGCGGAGGACTGCCTGTTAAACCGCAATGCTTGCAGTGAGTGCCCGGGAATGCTGGTGGAGGCGTGAGGGGAGAAACAGCCTGAACTTGAGTGCGACCGCGGTGCTCACTGACCACGGGCTGACGCCGACGTGCACAGAGCCTGCCGCCCGGCTACCGCCGATACCAGATGCCGAGGACTAGAGGCCTGGGGTTCCGGGGCGGCCGCAGCTACAGCACTACCACTGAGGGGTAACGTCCTGAGCTGCCCATGAGCTGAGACCCGCGACTTCAGGCGGGAGATGGATTGAGGCCCCGGCCGGCGCTTATGACAGAAATAGTGCTGTTTTGTTGTACGTGCGCGTTGGCGCTTGTGCCCCCCCCTTCCCTCTCCCCAACGAAGAGATACGCACCCGGCGAAATGAGGGACTTATGCTACACCACAATGCCTGGACCTGCGGCACTGTCTGTGTGATGCGGGAAATAGCCTGAAACTGGCCAACTAGGAACGCTGTGCACCATCCGGATCCTACATCAAAGGTGTTGGGGAGCTGGTGGTCAAGGCAGCGCATACTGGCTACCATCCCGCGGAGACGCTGCAACGCCTGCCACCAGAACCTCGCTGAAGGTGACAGAGTCATACCAAGGACATTGCAGGTACACTGGGAGAGGGGAAACAATCAACCTGCCACCGCCATCTTGACTTGCCTGTCATTTTGAAGGTCCCCCCCGGTCTGCACTTGGCAGAGCTTACCACAAACGAGTGCCTTGAAGAGGCTGCAGCATATGCACTACCACCACACTGCGCAGTGACTGGGGCCTACACGAGCCCACTGCCCCATAAACCCACCAGAGCTGCCTTTTTGGCGTGAGTGCCCGATTAGTTTCATTGCAGGGGGACACTATTACCTGCCTCATCTGACTCTCTGAACGCAGCTAGGCCCACCGGCGGCTTGAGGGGGACCGTCCTGGTGTCCAGTGGAGGTTCCCGTTCCCCCCTCTCATACTATACAGCGGCAGCACTTATTCCTCATCGATACTTACCTGACAACAACATTTCACCTAATTGCCTGACCACGCCTTTCTCCCCAAGAGTTATCTGCTGCGGGAACACTCCCTCCACGCAATATTACGCGCATACCGATGAGCCATCCCGGCCCTTGCAAATAGGTGCTCCCTAGAGCTGGATCTAGTGCCCAGTTCCTCATAACCTAACTACGTACCTGTTGCACTTTGGAGGCCTATAACGTGACTACTACACTTCTTGCGGCAAAATGGGGTGCAATGAGACCAGGCAATCCAAGTTTCCTTTTGAGTCCCGTAAAAACCCCAGATCCCAATCGGAGGACAACTCGAGGGCCGGAGATGAAGCCCCTCCGAGGAAGATTGGAAAATGCTCTTGCTAGGGATGAAACAAAGCCTTACGTCAATAGACTCTAAAATAGACACGCTCAATATGAGGATGGACACTGTGGTCGCCAAATTGAGCCAACATGACACTCAATTGAAAGAGGCGGAGAGGAGGATTTTGGACCTAGAAGACAACGCAACAGCCAGCGGCCGCCAGGTCATGCAGATGGATAAGCTGCTCAAGGTAATAGCTGACAAAAACAAGGACTTGGAAGCTCGGTCCCGCAGAAATAACGTGCATATTTTAGGCCTTGCAGAATCTACCAACACGGGCCGCATGGAGGACTTCATAGAAAAGCTTGTTGCGGATCTGTTTGGCAGGGACTCCTTTTCAGCACACCTCACTGTGGAAAGAGCGCACCGTTCTTTAGCGGCCCGTCCTCCTCCCGGCACACCACCCAGGCACATCATAGCTTGTTTTTTAAATAATCGAGACTGAGACACGGTCTTCCACCTGGCCCGGGAAAAACAGCAGGTACCTTACGAGAACACAACACTGGCATTTTTTTCAGACTTTACACTAGCGGTGCAGGAAGCAAGACTTAAATTTGCTGGCGTAAAAAATAAGTTGCGGACCTGTTACCTCACCACTGTGGGTCCACACACACTCTCCCTGCCCTCCACAGTTGCTGGTGTGGCCTGGTCATCCCCTGGGACAGGGAGGGTGCTTCAGGTGGTACTGGTGGTACTGGTGATGGCGGTGGTGGTAGTGGTGGCGGTGGTAGAGGCACAGGTCGTGACTGCAGGGGTCTGCTGTGCTGTTGTTGTTGCAGCAGACGTGGTGGTGCGGAGGATGGGGTCTTGGGACCGCTGGGTCTGTGGCACACCAGATGGGCCGGCCTGGAGCTAATTTTCCAAACTGTTCTGGGAGTCAACATCTGAGAGTCCATGTACCGGGGGTGGAGACTGGCTCTGCTGTACGTTGTTGTGGTCCTCAGCAGTGAGTTCTTCATCACCTGTGGATTAGATGGGGAATGGTCAGTGTTGTGCACTGTGCAAGTATTGTATCATCTGCGTTTCATTGGCTGTCTATACACTACACAATTATGAAGTCTCCACTAGTATTATTGATGGCAACACTGTGTGTAATTTCTTAGTGCAGAGGAACACCATTTACTCATACATGTTAGGTGTCAATCCATTGCATGAAATTGTTGCTGTGTGTAGGGATGCAGGTCTCACACACACACATCAGGAAGAGTTAAGATGGCTACCTACCTGTAAGCCTGTTTGTTGAGCAGTGCAATGGCTGACACATGCTCCTGGGTGAGGGAGGCTTCCATGCTACAGTCCACTGCAGTGGCTATACTGCCGCTCTCCCACTATCTCTCCCATTCACTCCTGTGTGCGACCGCACGTGTCGGGAACAGCGGTTCCGGCCGCGGGACCCTCCGGGATATCCTCATTTCCCGTGCGGTGTCTCTGCTTTCCTTGCGGCGGGTTGTTGCTTTTCTGCTGCTTTTCCGACCGCCGTGGTCGGTATTTTTGCCATAACCGCCAGCGTCGGGCGGTTTTGGTAGGCCCGCTACAGCCGTGGTCAGTCTTTTGTGGCGCTGCTTTATCTGGCAAAACTGAAAATCACACACCGCGGGAAGCAAAATCTTTTTTCAACACCCCACAGTAGGTTGAAGAATGCATAAAGTGCCATAAGAAGGCATCTTCCAGAGAAGCAGATTTCAGAGACCGCTCCAGATCACACTCTCTGCTATCTCAGCAGGACTGACGCATGCTGGGACAGAAGTCCCCGGCGGAGCACCTTATCACCTCTCTCTGACGTGACAAACTGATCTGCTTTGGTGATGTATATGAATGACTTACCTTGTTTAAATATGCAATCACTGCCCTGCTTGGACAATCATCTCCGTCCCACGCTTGGTTGCCTGGCTTACAGCTGTGGTACCAGTGGGTGAAAGTAGGGAGATGACTGGGCAGGTCGAGTGCCCCCAGCGGTCCTCTCCCCCTACAGGGCGAACCCCTGCCCCCCCCCACCCCCATTTCTCTGGGTGGGAAATTTCTGTTCTAAGATGTGGGTTGTTTCAAGGGGAGGGGTGGGAACCTAATGCCGGCAAGTTGGGGATGCCGGTGTGGGAGGCGGGACGACATGTTGTGAAAATTACATTAATGTGTGCCAAAGGGATAATACCTAAGCTACACACAAAGTCTAGTATATCAAACGTATCGTTATGTGCAGATGGGGGGTCACTACTCACCCATCAAGTGATATGTGGCATGCACTGGTATGGGTTCTACGGGTGAGATGCAGGCACTGCGAACCATCAAGATAACCTCATGGAATATACGGGGCCTCAACGACCCCAGGAAGCGCAGGCAGATATTAGGGTACCTGGACAGACACGAGATTGCCATTGCCCTCCTACAGGAGACGCATCTGGTGCCCAGTAACACCACACACTTTGCATCCAGATGGGCTACGTGCCAACATTTTTCCTCCTATTCTAGCTACTCTAGAGGAGTTACCATTTTGATTAAACGTGGGGTAGCTTTCACGCCTAGGGGAATGGACACTGACGCAGAGGGCAGATTCTGCTTGCTATGGGGGCATCTGCACTCTTATGAAGTGTTGTTTGCCAACTATTATTGCCCTAATGTCGATAATCCTAATGCCCTTCTTCTATTGTGGGGGAAAATCCAGACGCTGGACATAACATATGTCATCCTAAGGGGAGACTTCAATACTGCTTTGCGACCCCATATGGACAGGTCCCGACCTCTCTCAGCACATTATACAGTCACCCAGAAGACATTGTGCGATATAGTGGATGGCAACGGCCTGATAGACGTCTGGAGATATGCACACCCCACTCTCAGGGAAAGCACGCACTACTCGACTATACATTCTACCTGGGCTCGACCAGATTACGTCTTTATGTCGGCGGGTATGGCACATTGGCTGACTCAGGTGACCCACGTAGCCCGCACGTTCTCAGACCACTCCCCTGTCATCATAGAACTCCAAATTCCTCTAGACTGCTCCTCATATTTGAGCTGGCGGCCTAACCCTGCTCATCTTCGTGATGCTGTGATCAAGGCAGAACTGGAGCAGGACATTAAGTATTTCTTTGACCATAACCTGTCATCTGTATCTAGCATCACAACAGTGTGGGAGGCTTTTAAAGTTATGGTGAGGGGCTGGTGTATAACCAAAGGTGGTGGCATTCTTAGATCCCTCGAAACGACCTTCACACACTAGAAACCGAACTGTGCGAGCTGGAAGGCTCCCTTAATCAGAGTCCGAAAGATGGTGTACCCAAGGCCCGCATGCGTGACAAGCTGACTGAATACTGTTAGAATTGGGGATCTCTGGCTGGCGCAGGTATGTACTTGCGACAAGCAGGGACCCTCTCCTCTAAGTCAGGGCAAAGGATTACTCTCAGGAAATAACCCCTGCTCACCCTCTAGGTAGTGCGGCGCAAGCAGTCAAGGCTAATCTCTGGAATACATACGGTTAAGCATTTGAAGCATCCCCCACAATGACCATCAACCCATCACACTGGGACACAAGACTGTAGGTTTGCAAAAATATATATATATTCTTTATATATAACTTTCAAGCAGACTTCCAAAATACAGTCATTAGGCTTTAGGATGTGTCTCAGTACCGTTTAAAATAGGCCACAGTTATTTATAGGCAAAATTCAGTTCTTTTAGGCAAGTTCCTGTAAGGCACAGTGTTTACTAGCGCTTCTGTGTGCTTCGTAGCACTCTTGTACGCTTCGCACCGCTTTATGAAAGGTGTCCCACTAATCCTCATGCTTCTTGCGTGAGCAAACGTATGGTGCGGCCGATACCAATGGGAGGAACGAGATGTACAGTTCGTTTAGAACAATGCGAGGCGTGCGAGGCCTTCCAAGCACAAGCGCACAGTTCGAGGGGCACAGGTGGGAGCGTACAGCCTTCAGTCCATGCGAAGCATACCCAGTGTACGCGGCGTACAATCCCTCTCAATGAAGGCGCACCGTTCTCAGCCTTAGGCTCTAGATTTTCAAAGCAGCAGTACGATGCGCACAGTTCTTAGGAATGCAGCCGTACGTGGCGTATTGCTTACAGTACCTTGATTTCACTTGCAGGTTCGGGGTAGACGGCTCTATGCTGCGGTCCGATGTTGCGGTGCCTTCCTGGAGGGCGGGGTGGCACGGAGGCCATGGGGTCGCTTCTCCATTGGTTGGCGGTGCTTCGGTGGACACAGGCTCACAAGTGCAGAGTCCTGGGGTCCTGGAGAGGTGGCGGTGGCTTGGTGGTGAATCCAGCGGCGTTCTCCCAGAGGGGGGTTGAGCTCCGGTGCAGGCAGTCTTTGTGGTGTGTTCCACGGCTCAGGGGCCACAGGTTCACGTTACTTGTACCAGCCGGTCCGTTCTTGCGGTGCGATTTCGGCCTTGTAGCGGCAGCTCACGATGCTTGGGCCAGACGGGGCAGGCCTTTGCGGTGCGAGTTGCGTCGCAGGTGTCCAGGAGTCGCGTTGCTCGGCGGGATGGAATGCACAGGCTCTCCGAGTGTGGGACAGCTTCCCTGTCGCACTCAGGTCTCCGGGCTCAGTGCTGAAAGAGATGGTCACACCAGCAGCAGCTTCTTTCGTCAGGGGGTAAGCCCCCAATGTTCCTGGGGCGCAGTTCAGGGGGCAAGTTCACAAGCAAGCCCTTGGAGATCTTTGTAGCAGAATGCACCAGTTGAATAAAATAAAGTCTTTCTCAGTCTTTGTCTCCTCTCCTTCTTGCAGCAAGGCACCCACCACAGGCCAGTTTCTCTGGCCAGAGACAGTACTCCTCCATGCAGCTTTCCCAGGTCCTTCTCTTCAGGCAGAGTTTCTTCTTAGCGCAAACAGGATCTGATTTCTTAGGAGCAGGGCTCCTACTTTTATAGGACATTTCTTTTGTTCTCGCAGGCCAGGGGGGCCTTTGTCTAATCCAGTCCAGTCCCTGAGCACTTTGTTTTGCAGACTCTGGCTTCTCCTTTCAGTGAGCAGGGCAGGGACATCAGACGCTCTGCAGGAGGTGGAGCCAGCATTGTCATGACAAGTACAGTCAGGAGAACTCTGTTGACAGTCTTCCCTCTTCCTGGACCAGGTGCAGGGCAGAGTCATCAGTCGCTCCCCAGGGGGCGGAGCCAGCATTGTGGTGGCAGAGCACAGCCCTATTCAGATTCAAGGGGCACTCATCCCATCCTGGTGTAATCTCTCTATTCATCACATCTCAACCCCAGCCTGTCCCCTGGAATTCCCCAGCTCTGTCACTCACAGAAACCAGACAGCAGATACACATCAGAGCAGAGGCGGGCTGAAATGGTTAGCAAGAAAATACTAACTTTCTAAAAGTAGTGTTTGCAAACACAGGATATTAAAATAAACTTTATTAAAAGAAGTATTTTATTATTCTGAGTTCAGGCATACTAAACTTGGCTTTCTACCATGCTCTCTGAGTCTGCTGGGATTTTAGAGTGTAATAAGTCCAGCAGCCCACTCTGGCCTATGAGAACAGGTAGCCTTACAATAGTGAAAAACGAAAATGGCTGTAATTCACTATTAGGACATGCCACACTCATCAGGGCTTGTCCTACCTTATGCTTACAATGCACCCTGCCCTTGGGCCTACCATAGGGATGACTAACATGAAGTTAAGGGAAGGTTTAGGGACTGACAAGTAGGTGTACTTGCGCAGTTAGCATGACAGTACCAGACTTTACGCAGGTCTTGCAATGGCAGACCTTAGACACATTTTACTAGACCGCTTCTGTGGGTGGCACAACCAGTGCTGCAAGGCCACCAGCAGAATTTGTATTTACAAGCCCTGGCACTCTTGGTGCTTTTTACTGGGGGCTGACAGTAAACCAAATAAGTCAATCATGGACACCAATCACATATACACTTTTCATAGGGAGAACATATGCACTTTAGCACTGGTCAGCAGTGGTAGAGTGCCCAGAGTCATTAAACCAACAAAAACAGGTCAGAGAGAATATTGGAGGAAGGCAAAAAGTTCAGGGATGACCCTGCCAAGAGGGCCAAGTCAAACACAACCCCCTTCCAGCAAAAGCGCAGGGTAGACCAATCACTACCGTGATGGGCTTCCCTGCTTAGGGCGACAGAATATGGACCTGGCCCGCAACATCAGGGGCATATTCCAGTTCTACGCCAATCTGAACCTATTTCAAATTCTCTGTCTATACTCTAAGGGTCCACCAAGCCACTCCACAAGGAACCCCTTCTCTACACCTGTCGACACCACCTGTGTAGCACATAACCTTAACTTGCTCACAGGTGTGTCCCAACAGACAGACATCAAGTCTTAGCGGCCACTGACAGTAGTCAGGGATGAGACACAGGCCTCATGCCTCTCAGGACTCTCAAACCTCTGTGGTGTTAGAGAGTGGGGGGCAGACAGACATCGGGCAGAAACACTCCTACCCAACGGGGAGGTTGCTCCCCTCCACTCTGGAGTCAGGGGTCCCTCCAGCTCAATCTCTGAGCTACACATATTTCTTGTTGCTGGGCTGAAGCCCTCCTGGCCTCAAGCCCCTCAAGCTCCAAGTCAAGTTTCCTCATTCTCAAGTCATGCGCAAGCTGCATTTTCATTTCTTCCAGAGCCAACTTCTTGCTCTCTAATTCCAATTGACCATTCAATTTCAGCTCGGCCAACTTCATTTCATGATCCCTTGTGGCTTGTCTGTCTGTTAGCTTCTCTGGCGACAGACATCGGGCAGAAACACTTCTACCCAACGGGGAGGTTGCTCCCCTCCACTCTGGAGTCAGGGGTCCCTCCAGCTGCTGTTCTTCATCCTCAAATTCAATATCGTTTCCAGGGGCATTCCTTGCCTTGACCCAGGCCCTCAGCGCCTTTTGGAACTGCTCCTTTCTGGAGAGTCCGGACATGAAAATTTTCACATTTTTGCAGAAGCTCCTGAGCTGTTTCTTGGTGTAGCTTTCTAGTTTCTCCCAATCACAGTCACTAGATAAAGTGGGTGCTGCTTTTTCCATTCACAAAAACATGAATCTCTTCCAGCAAAGCAACAATTAAAAAGTCTGTGGCTAAGTTACTGGAATGTACTCACTATTCAATGGTCAACAATCACTTGTGCAGACACTACAAATGCAAATTTGTGATTCTCACCGCTGCCACCAATGTTAGAATTGGGGGTCTCTGGTTGGCGCAGGTATCTACTTGCGACAAGCAGGGACCCTCTCCTCTAAGTCAGGGCAAAGGTCCACTCTCCCTCTGGTCAGGTTAGGTATGACATCCTGGCACTGACCCACCAGCCCCAGGCCTGTACCCGGCAGCTGGAGTGGGCTCTCCCACACCCGGTCCTCCTCCTTGGGGCTCTGTACCCTTCCACCTGGAGTGGTACCCCTTTCCAGAATTGTCAGGGTGCCTGTGGCAGGTGACCTGCACAATTCGCCCACCAGTTCAGGGGAACTATCCTGCAACTGGGGCACCAGGTCAAGGGGGACATCCTGCACCTGGCCCTCAAACCTAGGGTCTAAACCCTCTAGTTCAACCGGGGTCAGGGGTGAGGACTCCCTCCCTCTGCACCCCCTTCCAGAGTATTGCCCACTCCCAACTTGAGTGGTACCCCTATAAGTGACAGGGGTCAAGACACTGATTACTGTGGTCTCACCCTCCAGGTCAGACAGCCTCTGAAGCTGGCTTCCCAACTCAGGGACCCAACCCTGCAGCTGAACACTTGCCTGGCGCACCGGGTCTTCCTTGGGAGCACACAAGCCCCCCTGAGGGTAACACATAACTCCTGTGTTGTGTGACAGTCTGCCTGGCGCAGATCTCCCATCCCCTGTCCATCTGACAGTGCGCTAAGATCCCCCGGACAGAAGTGATGTCACCATGGTCATTTCCTTGGGATGCAGCCCTGCTGGCTGGCCTCTGACCCACTGGTTCTCCCACTGGGGACTCTCTCCCCCTCTCACCCTTCCATCTGGACTTCTGCACCCTCCCAACTGGAGAGGTACTGCCACATACCAGAACTACTGGTCTTCTGCTTACAGAGTCTCCTCGTTCTCTAGCCCCTGGGAGATCCACCTCAAATGGCCTACAAGTACAGCCTAGGCCCCTGACCTGATGTTCCCTTAAGAAACCATTCAGGCCCTGAGACTGGGTTTCGGGTACCTTGGGACAGAACCCATACTCACTCCTCCTCCTCTGAGACAGGACGTGAGCCCTACACCCCTCCTGCTATACTGGGACCTAGCTGGGCTACACTGAACCTCTTCCATCCCACAGGACTGGAAGTTGCCTGAGCCACTCTTGTTGGAATCACTCCCCAATGCTTCTTCAGACCCTCTGGAATCCACCAAAAGGTTTGCCTCCAATGTGAGCTCCCTGGGGTCGGAGAACTCACTCTCTAACAGGTGTTAGCCTAGCTCTGGAAAACAGGGACTTAAAATATGCTCTCCCAGAATTGGATCACACAGCCCCCTACAAGTGTTAACCAAACTATTCTTCGCCTCACCATCCAGTGCCTCACACACGTACTCCACACCATTCTCCTGAGACTGTCAAGACAGTATCTGACTGTCTCTGTCACACAACCCACACTCTTCTGGGCGGTCTCCATACTCACATTCCAGGACCTCAACTTTGGGGGATCCCTTCTCCCTGTACCCCTCATCTAGAGTCAGTAGAGTGTCCCTCCCACTACTAGGACCATGAACCCCTACGCCAGCTACCCTATTCCCTTCAGGGACGCTGCGCACTACTGGAGCTACCTCATGTCCTTGAACCTCCTGGTGTATGTTAACCCCCTCCAAGTCAGTTGCCGCATCTCTTGGTGTGTGTACTACTCTCCCAGCACTAGATACCTGAATGTTGCTGCCACCATCTGAGCTGGACTCCACCTCCAACTCAGCAAGGCTCAATCTCTGAGCTACACATATTTCTTGTTGCTGGGCTGAAGCCCTCCTGGCCTCAAGCCCCTCAAGCTCAAAGTCAAGTTTCCTCATTCTCAAGTCATGCGCAAGCTGTATTTTCATTTCTTCCAGAGCCAACTTCTTGCTCTCTAATTCCAATTGACCATTCAATTTCAGCTCGGCTAACTTCATTTCATGATCCCTTGTGGCTTGTCTGTCTGCTAGCTTCTCTGGCGACAGACATCGGGCAGAAACACTCTTACCCAACGGGGAGGTTGCTCCCCTCCACTCTGGAGTCAGGGGTCCCTCCAGCTGCTGTTCTGCATCCTCAAATTCAATATCCTTTCCAGGGGCATTCCTTGCCTTGACCCAGGCCCTCAGCGCCTTTTGGAATTGCTCCTT
Source organism: Lissotriton vulgaris (assembly GCF_964263255.1). Classification (NCBI taxonomy): domain Eukaryota; kingdom Metazoa; phylum Chordata; class Amphibia; order Caudata; family Salamandridae; genus Lissotriton; species Lissotriton vulgaris. The sequence goes on from NC_141685.1 coordinate 237,354,766, forward strand.
TCTGGAGAGTCCGGTCATGAAAATTTTCAAATTTTTGCAGAAGCTCCTGAGTTGTTTCTTGGTGTAGCTTTCTAGTTTCTCCCAATCACAGTCACTAGATGAAGTGGGTGCTGCTTTTTCCATTCTCACTGAACCATGCATGACTTTTCACAAAAACATGAATCTCTTCCAGCAAAGCAACAATTAAAAAGTCTGTGGCTAAGTTACTGGAATGTACTCACTATTCAATGGTCAACAACCACTTGTGCAGACACTACAAATGCAAATTTGTGATTCTCACCGCTGCCACCAATGTTAGAATTGGGGGTCTCTGGTTGGCGCAGGTATCTACTTGCGACAAGCAGGGACCCTCTCCTCTAAGTCAGGGCAAAGGATTACTCTCAGGAAATAGCCCCTGCTCACCCTCTAGGTAGTGCGGCGCAAGCAGTCAAAGCTAATCTCTGGAGTACATAAGGTTAAGCATTTAAAGCATCCCCCACAATGACCATCAACTCACCACACAGGGACACAAGACTGTAGGTTTGTAAAAATATATATATCCTTTACATATAACTTTCAAGCAGGCTTCCAAAATACAGTCATTAGGCTTTAGGATGTGTCTCAGTACCGTTTAAAATAGGCCACAGTTCTTTATAGGCAAACTTCAATTCTTTAAGGCAAGTTTCTGTAAGGTATGGTGCTTACTAGTGCTTCTGTGTGCTTTGTAGCACTCTTGTGCACTTCGTACCGCTTTAAGAAAGGTGCCCCACTAATCCTCACACTTTTCGTGTGAGCAAGCGTACATGGCGGCCGATACCAATGGGAGGAACGAGATGTACAGTTCGTTTAGAACAATGCAAGGCATACGGGGCCTTCCAAGCACAAGCGCACAGTTCGAGGGGCACAGGTGGGAGCGTACAGCCGTCAGTCCATGCGGAGCGTACCCAGTGTACGTGCCGTACAATCACTCTCAATGAAGGCGCACCGCTCTCAGAGTACGCTCTAGGTTTTTAAAGCAGCAGTACGATGCGCACAGTTCTTAGGAATGCAGCTGTATGCGGCATATTGCTGACAGTACCTTGATTTCACTTGCAGGTTCAGGGCGGACGGCTCTATGCTGTGGTCCGACGTTGCGGTGCCTTCCTGGAGGGCGCGGTGGCACGGAGGCCACGGGGTCGCTTCTCCGTTAGTTGGCGGTGATTCGGGGGACACAGGCTCACAAGTTCAGAGTCCTGGGGTCCTGGAGAGGTGGCGGCGGCTTGGGGGTGAATCCAGCTGCGTTCTCCCAGAGGGGGGGCAAGCTCCGGTGCAGGCAGTCTTTGTGGTGTGTTCCACAGCTCAGGGGCCAGAGGTTCACGTTACTTGTACCAGCCGGTCCGTTCTTGCGGTGTGACTTCGGATTTGTAGCGGCAGCTCACAGTGCTTGGGCCAGACGGGGCAGGCCTTTGCGGTGCGAGTTCGTCGCAGGTGTCCAGGAGTCGGGTTGCTCGGCGGGATGGAATGCACAGCCTCTCAGAGTGAGGGACAGCTTTCCTGTCGCACTCAGGTCTCCGGGGGCTGCGCTGAAAGGGCTGGTCACACCAGCAGCAGCTTCTTTCTTCAGCGGGTAAGCGCCCAATGTTCCAGGCGGGCGCAGTTCAGGGGGCAAGTTCACAAGCAAGCCCTTGGAGATCTTTGTACCAGAATGCAGCAGTTGAATAAAATAAAGTCTTTCTCAGTCTTTGTCTCCTCTCCTTCTTGCAGCAAGGCACCCACCACAGGCCAGTCTCTCAGGCCAGAGACAGTACTCCTCCATGCAGCTTTCCCAGGTCCTTCTCTTCAGGCAGAGTTTCTTCTTAGCGCAAACAGGATCTGATTTCTAAGGAGCAAGGCTCCTACTTTTATAGGACATTTCTTTTGTTCTCGCAGGCCAGGGGGGCCTTTGCCTAATCCAGCCCAGTCCCTGAGCACTTTGTTTTGCAGACTCTGGCTTCTCCTTTCTGTGAGCAGGGCAGGACATCAGACTCTCCGCAGGAGGTGGAGCCAGCATTGTCATGACAAGTACAGTCAGGAGCACTCTGTTGACAGTCTTCCCTCTTCCTGGACCAGGTGCAGGGCAGAGTCATCAGTCGCTCCCAGGGGGCGGAGCTAGCATTGTGGTGGCAGAGCACAGCCCTATTCAGAGTCAAAGAGACACTCCCCCCACCCATCCTGGTGTAATCTCTCTATTCACCACATGTCAACCCCAGCCGGTCCCCTGGAATTCCCCAGCCCTGTCACTCACAGACCAGACAGCATACACACCGGAGCAAAGGTGGGCTTAAATGGTTAGGCAAGCAAGCACTAACTTTCTAAAAGTAGTATTTGCAAACACAGGATATTAAAATAAACTTTACTAAAAGAAGTATTTTATTATTCTGAGTTCAGGCATACTAAACTTGACTTTCTACCATGCTCTCTGAGTCTGCTTGGAAATATAGAGTGTAATAATTCCAGCAGCCCACTCTGGCCTATGAGAACAGGTAGCCTTACATTAGTGAAAAATGAAAATGGCTGTAATTCACTATTAGGACATGCCACACTCATCAGGGCTTGTCCTACCTTATGCTTACAATACACCCTGCCATTGGGCCTACCATAGGGGTGACTAATATGAAGTTAAGTGAAGGTTTAGGGACTGGCAAGTAGGCGTTTTTGCGCAGTTAGCATGACAGTACCAGACTGCATGCAGGTCTTGCAATGGCAGACCTTAGACACATTTTACTAGACCGCTTCTGTGGGTGGCACAACCAGTGCTGCAAGCCCACCAGCTCTTTGTGTGGTCAGCACTCATTTTTCCAAAAAAAGCAAGCCCACCAGCAGCATTTGTATTTACAAGCCCTGGCACTCCTGATGCACTTTACTGGGGACTGACAGTAAACCAAATAAATCTTTCTTAGTCTTTGTCTCCTATCCTTCTTGCAGCAAGGCACCCACCACAGGCCAGTCTCTCAGGCCAGAGACAGTACTCCTCCATGCAGCTTTCTCAGGTCCTTCTCTTCAGGCAGAGTTTCTTCTTAGCACAAACAGGATCTGATTTCTAAGGAGCAAGGCTCCTACTTTTATAGGACATTTCTTTTGTTCTCGAAGGCCAGGGGGGCCTTTGCCTAATCCAGTCCAGTCCCTGAGCACTTTGTTTTGCAGACTCTGGCTTCTCCTTTCTGTGAGCAGGGCAGGGACATCAGACGCTCCGCTGGAGGTGGAGCCAGCATTGTCATGACAAGTACAGTCAGGAGCACTCTGTTGACAGTCTTCCCTCTTCCTGGACCAGGTGCAGGGCAGAGTCATCAGTCGCTCCCAGGGGCGGAGCTAGCATTGTGGTGGAAGAGCACAGCCCTATTCAGAGTCAAAGAGACACTCCCCCTACCCCTCCTGGTGTAATCTCTCTATTCACCACATGTCAACCCCAGCCTGTCCCCTGGAATTCCCCAGCCCTGTCACTCACAGACCAGACAGCATACACACCAGAGCAGAGGTGGGCTTAAATGGTTAGGCAAGCAAGCACTAACTTTCTAAAAGTAGTATTTGCAAACACAGGATATTAAAATAAACTTTACTAAAAGAAGTATTTTATTATTCTGAGTTCAGGCATACTAAACTTGACTTTCTACCATGCTCTCTGAGTCTGCTTGGAAATATAGAGTGTAATAATTCCAGCAGCCCACTCTGGCCTATGAGAACAGGTAGCCTTACATTAGTGAAAAATGAAAATGGCTGTAATTCACTATTAGGACATGCCACACTCATCAGGGCTTGTCCTACCTTATGCTTACAATACACCCTGTCCTTGGGCCTACCATAGGGGTGACTAATATGAAGTTAAGTGAAGGTTTAGGGACTGGCAAGTAGGTGTTTTTGCGCAGTTAGCATGACAGTACCAGACTGCATGCAGGTCTTGCAATGGCAGACCTTAGACACATTTTACTAGGCCGCTTCTGTGGGTGGCACAACCAGTGCTGCAAGCCCACCAGCTCTTTGTATGGTCAGCACTCATTTTTCCAAAAAAAGCAAGCCCACCAGCAGCATTTGTATTTACAAGCCCTGGCACTCCTGATGCACTTTACTGGGGACTGACAGTAAACCAAATAAATCTTTCTTAGTCTTTGTCTCCTCTCCTTCTTGCAGCAAGGCACCCACCACAGGCCAGTCTCTCAGGCCAGAGACAGGACTCCTCCATGCAGCTTTCTCAGGTCCTTCTCTTCAGGCAGAGTTTCTTCTTAGCGCAAACAGGATCTGATTTCTTAGGAGCAGGGCTCCTACTTTTATAGGACATTTCTTTTGTTCTCGCAGGCCAGGGGGGCCTTTGCCTAATCCAGTCCAGTCCCTGAGCACTTTGTTTTGCAGACTCTGGCTTCTCCTTTCAGTGAGCAGGGCAGGGACATCAGACGCTCCGCAGGAGGTGGAGCCAGCATTGTCATGACAAGTACAGTCAGGAGCACTCTGTTGACAGTCTTCCCTCTTCCTGGACCAGGTGCAGGGCAGAGTCATCAGTCGCTCCCCAGGGGGCGGAGCCAGCATTGTGGTGGCAGAGCACAACCCTATTCAGAGTCAAGGGGCACTCATCCCATCCTGGTGTAATCTCTCTATTCACCACATGTCAAACCCAGCCTGTCCCCTGCAATTCCCCAGCCCTGTCACTCACAGAAACCGGACAGCAGATACATATCAGAGCAGAGGTGGGCTGAAATGGTTAGAAAGCAAATACTAACTTTCTAAAAGTAGTGTTTGCAAACACAGGATATTAAAATAAACTTTACTAAAAGAAGTATTTTATTATTCTGAGTTCAGGCATACTAAACTTGGCTTTCCACCATGCTCTCTGAGTCTGCTGGGATTTTAGAGTGTAATAATTCCAGCAGCCCACTCTGGCCTATGAGAACAGGTAGCCTTACAATAGTGAAAAACGAAAATGGCTGTAATTCACTATTAGGACATGTCACACTCATCAGGGCTTGTCCTACCTTATGCTTACAATGCACCCTGCCCTTGGTGACTAATATGAAGTTAAGGGAAGGTTTAGGGACTGGCAAGTAGGTGTACTTGCGCAGTTAGCATGACAGTACCAGACTGCACACAGGTCTTGCAATGGCAGACCGTAGACACATTTTACTAGGCCGCTTTTGTGGGTGGCACAACCAGTGCTGCAAGCCCACCAGCAGCATTTGTATTTACAAGCCCTGGCACTCCTGGTGCACTTTACTGGGGACTGATAGTAAACCAAATAAGTCAATCATGGACACCAATCACATATACACTTTTCATAGGGAGAGCATATGCACTTTAGCTAACACTGGTCAGCAGTGGTAAAATGCCCAGAGTCATTAAACCAACAAAAACAGGTCAGAGAGAATATTGGAGGAAGGCAAAAAGTCCAGGGATAACCCTGCCAAGAGGGCCAAGTCCAACAAATATGAAACGGTGGCGGATAGGGAATGCAAATTTCGAGGGAAATCGCACTCAGCACGTATTTATGGGGAGGGAGATCGGCCGGGGATGGTACTGGCAAACTCGATCAAACCCCCCAGATTTGCCAACTACGTCACTGAAATACAAGATGCTCAGGGGAACACATACAAGAACCTCCCAGACCAGCTTCGCATTTTCCATGAACACTATAGTGCACTATGCTCCTCGCACAGAGCGGAGCCACTCGACCTGCCCACTTATTTTGAGGATGTGGCACTGGCTTGGCTAGGAGACACCCAGCAAAAATTCCTCAACTTGGAGTTGGAACTAGATGAGAACACAGAGGCTCTCATGTCGATGAAGTCTGGTAAGGCCCCGGGTTCTGACAGCCTTTCGATAGACTTTTATAAAACCTTTGCTCCCCTCTTGGCCTCTATTTTAACAAAGGTTTTTTATGCAGCACTGGAGGAGGGCGGCCTCCCCAGCACTATGCGAGAGGCGCTCATAACTTCCCTGCTTAAACCCGGCAAACCCCCCACGCAATGCGATTCCTACCGCCCCCTGTCGTTACTAAACTGCGACACCAAAATATTGGACAAGGTTTTGGCTACGCGCCTCAATCTCCTGATGGAGCGCCTGGTCCTGCCGGATCATACTGGATTTGTCCCGAACCAAGCAACCTTGCACAATTTGGGTACCCTACATGCGGTATTTCAGGACATCGATCCAAACTGCAAGGCAGTGGCGGTATTCCTGGACGCCACCAAGGCCATTGATTCGTTGGAGTGGGACTATCTGCTGGGTACACTGGAGTACATGGGGATGCCCTTCAGTTTCCTAGATTGGGTGCGGCTACTGTATTATCAGCCAACAGCCACGGTACTGCTGAATGGAGCTAGGTCCACCCCATTTAACATTGATAGGGGTACACGCCAGGGATGCCCACTAGCCCCCACTTTTTTGCCATAGCTATCAAACCTCTGGCTTTGAAACTCCGATAAAGCCACAATCATCGCGCTCTCATTTCCCCTGCCCGACAGCTGCTCATCTCGCTATACGCAGATGACATGACACTATACATTAAGAAACCCCAGGAAAACCTGAATCCAGTGCTGCGTGAAATCACGAAATTTGGGGGCATCGCTGGTGTGCAAATTAACTGGGCTAAGTCCGAAATATTCCCGCTAACGGACAAAACGCAACCACACCAGCTTGACTGCCCCCTTGTGTGGGAACTTGAGGAATTGAAATATCTTGGCATACGAATCACTAGGCAAAGAGACACCATGATGCGTGCTACGGAACGGCAATAGATAAAATCACTGATAGTATTACCAAATGGATACGTTTCCCACTCTCAATGGCTGGTCAGATCGCCCTTACTAAGATGGTGCTACTGCCGAAATGATTGTACCTTTTGGTCAATATCCCGTACAACCCAGGGAGATTCTTCTTCAGCACACTAAGGACCCAACTAACGAGACTCATCTGGGGTGGGAAGCAAGCGTGCCTTAGCCTTGACACACTCATGCTGCCATCCCATCAAGGCGGGTTTGAAGTTCCCAACTTCGAGTGTTATCATGACTGTGCTCAGGCCCACTTCGCCACGTATTGGTTCCACCCGTCACCATATATGGCACATCTGGCGGTGGAAGATGGCCACATGATCCCAGTGGTAAAGACCGGCTATATATATATACACAGGTAGGAGCTAGGGAATGAGACCCGTCCACGGTAGATTGCACTGCAGCGGCTTGGTACCGCATAGGTCATGCCATGGACAGCCAGTTCTTATATTCACCCAGAATGCCAATGGCAAATGATCCCTGACTGCAGGTCACCTGTGAAGCGATTTGTCGTCAAATGCTGATAGAGCTGAAGTCCAATTTGTGGGGAGATCTATATGTACAAGGGCGATGCAGGTGGGGGAGGGGACGAGCCTCCAAGTTTAAATGCTGGTTACTGACCATGGCCACGTGGCAAGATCAATCACACTCATATGCGGATCTGCTACCGCAGAGGTCATGGCCGAAAGACATCTGGGGGCCTTTAGTGTCCTACCTCCTTCAGCAGAAGGCAAATGAGGAAGAAGTGTCGGAAGAGGTGGAGGGTGAGGGTAATGGACACTCCCAGCCCGCTGCCTAGCGTTGCATCTTGGGAACGACAAATGCGCTACCATTCATTGCAAGATGCTGGACTGTACAAACTGCCTCGGGGGGTGCATCCTCGATGCTGGAAGCATGGGGTTCGTAATGAAACTGTGGCTCGAGATTGAAGTGGTGTAAGACCTAATGGACAAAGCCAGATGGTGCCCGTGGCATGCCAGACTTGTCAGACACGCTGTAAAGACCCTATCACAGTAATTGCTATTGTTGCTGACTTCGGACTTAACACTTACCTTAGCACATTGAGTGGACTGTTTGGAGGGAGGGTGGGGAGGGAAATGTTTCTGTTCTTTAGCTGAGTTCCTATTGACAAATGTAAGCTGCCATGCACGAGAAGCTGCTACTATTTAGTATGAATATTTGATAGGACGTTGCTCGAAACCATTGCATTGATGTATCGTGCTTTATACACAATAAAGGTTTTTGAAACTTTAAAAAAAAAAAAAACAATTCCAGGCTTAATTTATAGACCCATTTCTGAGCAGACATCCTCAGGTTTTGCCTACACCATTTGACGGTGGATCACACTGATCATTATTGAGGAGTCTGTTGATCTTGTTGAGTTGCAGCTTCACCACATCTGGGTGGGCCCCTCAGACCCTGCAATGAGGGCTTGCAGACTTTCCTTGACTTGCTTCCATCCAAAGCAACACCGTTGGAGAAAAAGAATGTTTTGAAATGGCTACTCAGACGATTGACAGTGGTGTACACTATTTGCAAGCATTCCTCCCATCACCTTTTGTGTCTTGCCCTGAATTGCACATTCATCAGCTCTGGTTTGACATGAGGATTCTACCATTCTCCTTGGGTTGCACCCTCATCCCGAATAGGTTGACCCTGTGGACTCTTCACTGTGGTGTCTGTCCTTCTCCTTTGGGTACGTCTTCACCACGTCTATGGGGACCCCTTGAACCCACTCTCTTGTGTCCTGTATGTGTTTCCTTAAGTTAAACCATCACCACTTCTGGGCTAAATTCAAACATCCTTTTCAGTCGTCTCTGTCACTCTCTTTGGCTGGTGACTTCACCACTTCAGGTGGACTACTCAAACTCACCTACTTGTGGGCTCTATAGATTTCCTTGAGTTAACCCTTTGTTCCTGCTTGCTTGACTCCACAGATCATTTACTGAGGTTTCTTTTAAGTTTCCCGGGGTTGTGTCTTCACCACCTTTGGGTAGACACATAGTCAACTTTTGCCACAAATATTCATTCTTTAATTTTGATAAAACAAAACAAATTACCAGTAACAATAACAGATTACAAGATCAACTATTTAAGTTTCCAGACAAAAAGTAGGCCCTTCCATTTTACTCAACTCGTATAACAGTGAATACAAATCTTCGTAAGTGGAATTGTGGGCTTCCCAGCCCTGCTGACTGGGCAGCCCTACTGAGTTGAGATGGCACCTATTGGCTGTGCACAGGAGTGTGTAGGTGGATCTTGCAACTGGATAGACTTCCTGGAGCTCCATGGACTAAGCATCGGGCACCTGGAGTGCCCCAGTGCTGAGACGCAGTGGGCGCACAAGCGATGGAGGGGCATCTGACAGGCCTATCAAACAGGGCCCCACGGGAGCAGATTAAATGACTATTTTATGGCTTCATGGCTACTGCCTGGGCCTGCACCAGCTACCCAGTGATCTGCCACCAGTAGTGCCAGGGACTACTACACACTTGGTCGCTGTGCCGAGCAGGAGACGTGGTTTACATTTTGCTGCCTGCCCCCCTTCCCACCATTCACATTCCCCACTGGCGGGATCCATAGCAACACCACAATCATACAACAATAGTCAGTGAGCTTGCAGCGGTCCCAGGTGGCCTCGGGCTGGGTGGAGCTATCCTCTTCCTCTGTCCCAGGGCACTTTACATAAACTATTAGGTCCCCCTGGGGAATGTGCCAAAATCAAGGTGACAGTCTCCTCAATCTGCATCTTGGTACACCTGGACAGCCACCATCGATGGGGAAAAGTGAAACCAAACAACAAAAACTTCCCTTCAATACTCATAACGCCAGTAAATTGCACCCCATTGATCATGGGCAGCATCACCGGATGTCTATGAGGTGGCTGAGGATCCAGACATTAAGACACTGTTGCTTACTATGCAGAAAACCATCACTCTATTGAAACTAAGCTGGAAACCCTCTTGCCACAGTGGACAAAATGACCAGCACCATAAATAATCATGAGAAACCTATAACCGTCACAGAGACAAGAATATCACCTCTAGAGGATGTTGCCACTAAAAGCAATGAAAGCGTCCTTGACATGGCAAAGGTTCCTGACCTTTTAAAATCAAAAATTGAAGATCTGGAACCCAGACCGCGGCGCAACAATTTGCACATTGTGGGCCCCCCTTAATCTACCAACATGACTCCATGGCTGAATATAATGAAACTCTCCTAAAGACGCCATTTGGTCCCTTGGACCCAGCCCTTGCACCCGGGGCAGTACCAGACCCCATTATTGCTTGTCTCTTGACTACCAAGATCACAACGTAGTTCTGCGAATGGCCCGTGAGAAGTACTCACTTGTACTTAACATCTCCACCAATTCAATATTTCCTGATTTCTCTCTGGCAGTGCAGAGGCACGCAGGAATACTTGACACTCAAATGGAAAATAAGCCAGATGGACAATGATTATAACATGACAGTGCAGCTGAAAATTACTCACCAAGGACAACCCTATATTTTCTCTTCTCCTAAGGATGCATCGCCCTTCATCAAGAAACTAATGACAGATACTGATGACACACTTTCCTGTCTCTCTGAGGGACAAAGGGTTACCCCATGGTAACTATACATCTCTGAGTACCAGAAGCAGGGCATAAGCAATGTGGAATAGACTGCAGGTCAGCCCCCCCCCCCCCTATGACTTACTGGAAAGTTGGTATAGACGCTTGCCATAGCTCTACCTGCCCTAAAAAGTATGCTGTTCTACATCAGACTCACTGATATTGGACCATACTGTCCAGGACTGGTACATTATAAATTCTAGTCTACCTGCACTGACTGCAGTCTACTCTTATATGATGCAATGGCAGCTAACACTGCCCTGTTGGCTAGTGTTGATGTTCTGCATGTTGGCCTTCCCCGCTAGGGTAATCCTTGTACCTTCCACCTAAGTATACTGCATTTTCAGTGTCACCTGTAAGCTGTTTCAGAACGGGTTTAACTTGTTATGGGTACATTCACTGCCATGATGGGGTGTCTCATGTGGGTAAGAGGAAGGGGTTTTTCACAAAAGTGTACCATTGAAATGCTAACTATACATTGCTGTTTTTCCCTAGAGACTGAGGAGTGGGGGCGGGGGGGGGAGTTAGGGGCAGATGGATTGCCTTGCTTCAACTGAACAATGTGGTTTCTGAGATCTTACTCCCCAAGACAAGGATGAATCAGGCCCTGAGTTACTCACTGCCTGGTTGATCTGGAATGTGCATGGACTGAACAATCCCCATAAGACCCAACTCATGCTCTCCTGTAGGAAAGTAGGATCTACTTCTTATGGTTACCCCCACTTTTTGCTAGATGTAATACTGTTTTTCGACTAGTCTGACTGGGGTCCTGATAATCAGGACCCCAGTCTATCTGTTTCTCCTTAAACTGTTATTCTATGTACCTTGGTATTCTCCAGTTTGGATACTGGGGTACCCTTGTCAGTCCCTAGTATATGGTACCCATGTACCCAGGGTATAGGTACCCCAGAAGCCTCCCATGGGCTGAAGCATGTATTATGCCAACCATGCGAGGGATTGCAAAATGGAACCTACAGACCTGTCATTGAAGTCTATATACCTTGGGGCATGCACCACTTACTTAAGATAAAGGTTTACTATATCTAAGGGTCACTGCACTTAAAACCTATAAGTCACCCCTCTAGCAGGCCTTTACAATCCTGAGGGCAGGGTGCTTGCTTGCTTCTAAGTGAGAGGGTGCAACCTACAGAGTCCATTGTCTCAGGTTGTCAGTGAGGTAGCCTCTTATGACATATAGCATGGTATTATACGACCGCATGATGACAAACTCTAAAACGGCTGAAACTAACCCTTTCGTGTTTGATATCAAACAAGTTGGAACTGTGTGGGAGGTATGATTCCACCACTCAGACGCAAGCTTCGTGGGGGCCCTGGCGTTCCTACTACCAGCGTTCTAGTCCTGGAAAGCACAAAATGGTTACTGCCGACCAGAGACACATTTCTACCCTTCTGCTGGTAAGCCAAGATCAAGCAGGGGAAGGCAGAACAATAGGCACCCTGTCACAGGGAGGTGTAACCAACTCCCAGACAGGATTTATTGTATTGGGGCTGGTTGGGTGCGCTTACCAGCGACCAAAAGTCTGCATGAGGGGCACATTTGGTGTTCCTGTGCATAGTCCAATTCAAACCAGTCCTGGGAGCTGTTGGCTCCCGCTCTGGTGTGAAACTGGACAAAGGACATGGGAGTAACCTCCCCACTGGCCAGACTATCACCTGGAAGGGGCGCCTGAATCTTGCCAACCCTCTTCCGTGGGTACATAAGGGCTTACATGGCTGTAGGACCCTAGATTCAATGTGGACACGATTCTGAACCAGAAACCACTGTCTGGACACTCGGGACTACCATGGACTTTGTTTGGGCCCAACTTCATCTACCTTTCAGTCTGAAGCATCGCCTGTGCCCGTGCACCATACAGGATCCATACATGACCTATGTAGCATCAAGGATAACCAAAGATATCTCCCTTGGAATGAAGGAGTCACTCACCACATTTGTAGGCACCACAACACTGCTGTCTGGTCTCTTAACACTGAGCTCCTATGGGCTCCAAAGGTGTTAGAACCATAAGAGGTGAATTTCTAAAACTCTTGAGGCCTAAGCTGCCTTCTCACCAAGTTTGAGGTCAGAATCCCTCATAGAGGCTGCAATACTCTGTCGTGGCCTGGAATCCTCAGGATCATACATTGCTCAATATGGTCCACCTCTCGCTACCCCCACGGTCTGAGTGTATATATGTATACAGACTCAATGGATTGATCAAGAGGGGGAAGGGAAGGAGGGGGACAGCAGGAAGGGAGACCTGTAATGAGAACAAGAATGGTATGAGTAAACAACAGTTTGAGAACTTCTCCCACTACCCTGAGCCCCACCTTCGTACCACTAGTTGAGAACTGTACCTCTAAACAGGCACGGCCCGTGCAGGGCGTTATACCGGGGCGGTGACATCAGGCGGGGGAGGGTCAGTGTGGGGGGTTTTGAAATGCGGGATATGGACCATTACAGGTAAGTACCGTAAAAAATAAATAAAACGAATTTCGTTGCCCACGCTGCATCACATTTGGCGATACAGCGTGGGCAACGAAATTCGTTTTATTTATTTTTTACGGTACTTACCAGCATTTTACAACCCCCCACCCTGACCCTCCCCCGCCTGACATCACCGCCCCTGTATAACGCCCTGCACGGTCTGTGCCTGCCTATAAAGAAAGATAACTCGTCTTCTGACCTATTTAACCAATAGGGCGTTACGTAGTGCGTAATTAGTTCGAAAAGAAAGACATAGTCATCAATAGCTATTATATAACACCTATCAACATTAGCGTCATTAGAGTGCCCCAAGGTTAGTGACCTAACCTACCAATCAGACGCGGTTGGAAGAGGGTGTACCTGCAGGGCTGTGACATGGGGAGGGTGGGGGGTAGTAATGTATGGATTACGGACCTTTACAGGTATGTAAACATTTAAATAAATAAAACGAATTTCGTTGCGCGCACTGCATCGAATTTGGGGATGCAGTGCATGCAACAAAATTTGTTTACTTACCTGTTGGTCAATTGTGTAGGTAGAGACAGGGGTGCAGAAGAGCCGTCCTCCTGCTCACTCTCGGTACCCCTGCTGTAAACACACAAAGAAACAAAACACACATATGACCACAGGCACTAATTCAGGTGCTACTAGATGCGATCCTGGCACACTATCCCAATTCCCTTGGAAAGAGACCTACTTCTATTTCAGCCTGTTGTTAAAACAAATATGGACTTGGAAGTCTTTTGCGCAATTCACAAAGAAAAAATCTCTCTGTTGAGTGCTTAAGTTCACTCGTGATTGTTTCTCAGGCTTAAAACAGACAAGCAATTCAGCAGTGCAATAAACATCAAAAGGGGTAACACTAAGCTCCTTGCTTGAGCGTTACCAAGTCACTGTAATGACCGGCACACTGTCGTTTGGGCGTTCTCTCCGCATGAGCCAGTAAGGCTCTCCAACATGAGAGAATGCCCCCACACAAGACCATGTCCAGGTCTCAAACATTGTTCCCCGGAAAGGTTCCAAGGTAATCCAGAAAAGGAGACCACTGGAAAGCAGAGAAGGGACCCTACCCCTTTGCTCACTGGATAGGTCTATAGCAAGCGATTTGCTCCGCAAGAACCTACTAGGCGGTCCAGCCAACGGAGCAAAAGTAATTAGGCAACAAGGTTCCAAATCATGCCACTATCAACTTTGAGCATTTTGACAACCTCTGCGACCAAAAATAAGGTAGCATTGGTGCCGTAGGCACCCTTACCAGACCTCCTTTCATCGGAGTCACAGATCCTCGGTAAAAGTAAGCGCCACTAAGCCGATGCCCCGGAAGCCTTTTTCTTCCTACCGCCACTGTACACGTGATGACATCACCGGCATCAAACCGCGGAGGCTCATGGGAGCTGTAGTTTTGTTTCCGTGTTGGAGGTCTCTCTCTGACATGTCTCTTCAGTGTTCCCTTGTTACCCCTGCAATGTAGCGTGACATACCCGAACTCCTGTGCATCATGTACATTTGTAAGTGCATATGCTTGTTGGCATTTCCCAAACAAGTGCATAGGGCTCCAAGTAGCCCCAACCTCTGGCACCATTTCCTACCAGGACCTCCAGCCTCCTCACAGCGAGAACTCCGTGGGATGTTGTTTGGGGAAATCGATTAAGGTCCACTTGCGACTCCTGTGCCTCCTGCCTGTAAGTCCACTTGAGGGTCATATTTGCTTTTCTTAGGCTCCTCTGGTTGCTCCAGGCCTGCCCTGACTCCCCTTGATTTGGTTAGTCTCCTGTACCTTGCTGATCCGAACCCTACACCTTCTTTACCTTCTGTGTGGGTTGCCAATTCCAAGGATTGTTGGACAGCTTGTATCTGGGTTCTGGTTGTCCTCGACATCTCCTGGTCCCCTTGGCTGCAGAGTCAAGAACTCCATCAATGCACCTGAAGCACTCGACATCGGTGGGCATTCGTCTACTGAGCCCCTGGTCACTCTTAAGTAACCCAGACGCTGTCCCTTCTGCTTTCAGGTACTCTTCAACAAGAATCCACCTTTGGATTCCAACTGACACTTTTCTTCCTTCCAGCAGCGGCTCTTCTTTGAAGTTCGACAGCGGTTTCTGACGCCACTACAGACCTATTCACCCAGCTTTCCTGGACTACGTAACTTGGGTACCTCAGAATTCATGGGTCGGTGGCTATCCAACCTTCTGTCTTCCACAGAAATCCACTGAGAAGGGTCCTTAAGCTCTAAAACTTCAACTGCAACTTTCCCATAGAATTGTACAGAGCATGAGGTCGTGTTCCCACACTATACGCGTCCTCCATGGGGTCCCTATCTAGTCACCTTGGGAGGTTCCTTGGGGTGTTATGTCCTCTCGATACTGTCTTTACTCAAGTCGTGGTTCTTATACCACTAATTTAGAATTTGGTTTGGTCGCCCCCTGGGGCCCACTGTGTATTAGTACTATTTACTGTCATTTCTGTGCTTAACTATTTGTGCATTGTGCTTTGTGATTATCTCTGTGTAGGAGATACGGTGTCATTCTAGAGAGTGTTATATTAATAAATAGATACTTTTATGACCACTGCGTGTTTCTCCTTTCAGTTAACCAATACTATAAGGTTGCATTCTGGTAAAACAAGCTGCTTAACATTCCTTCAAGACTAAGCCTGAAGACTGCTCTCCACAGCTACCACTTGGATAGCTTTCAAAGGTTATCTTTGACCTCTTAAATCACCATAAGGGTTGCTTCGACTGGAGCCATTATATACCAGGCCAACTTCTCACATCTTCTATCTAGAACGTTATAATGTTGATGTATATCATGGGTACTCATAGTACAGCCCGCGGGCCGCCAGCGACCCGGCAAGCCTTCCTTATCAGCCGGCAGACCTTGCAGACATCGTACCCATGTTTTTTTTTTTAAAGAGTGTCAAACACCGCCAGTTGCAGCAGGCAATTCTTTTTAAGACCATTCACTTGTTAATGAGGCTTTCTTGTATTTCACCTCTTCTTAGCGCCCCTGCATCTCCTGGAGATGCAGGGGTGCTAAAAAGAGGTGAAATACAAGAAAGCCTAATTAACATGAAAATGGTCTTTTAAGACCTGTGAAGTACTCTGGTGTAGCTGTGTGTGTGCCCAGGAAGCTGTCTCAGCCCCGGCTGCCACACACACAGGGTGAGGTGACAGAGGGTGACGGAGGGCAGCAGGGAGTGAGAGCTGATACAGGCACAGGCAGAGACAGGGAGACAGAGACAGGTGAGGCCGAGACAGGGAGACAGAGACAAACAGAGACAGGGAGACTGGGAGACAGGGAGACAAGTAGACAGAGACAGGAATACAGAGAGACAGAGAGACAGGGAGACAGAGACAGGGAGACAGAGACAAGGAGACAGAGAGACAGCGACAGGGAGACAGACAAAGGGAAACAGAGACAGGGAGAGGAGACCGAGAGACAGGGAGACAGAGGGACAGGGAGACAGAGAGACAGGGAGACAGAGACAGGAAGACAGAGAGACAGGGAGACAGAGAGACAGGGAGACAGAGAGACAGAGAGACAGGGAGACAGGGAGACAGAGAAAGGGAGACAGAGACAGGGAGACCGAGACAGGGAGACAGAGAGACAGGGTGACAGACAGACAGGGAGACAGAGAGACAGTGATAGGGGGACCGTGACAGGGGGACAGTGGCAGGGGGACAGAGACAGGGGGACAGAGACAGGGAGACCGGCAGACAGAGACAGGGAGACAGAGACAGAGACAGAGAGACAGGGAGACAGAGACAGGGACATAGAGACAGAGAGACAGAGACATGGAGACAGAGACAAACAGAGACAGGGAGACTGAGAAAAACAGAGACAGGGAGACAGGGAGACAGGGGGACAATGATACAGAGACAGGAAGACAGAGAGACAAAGAGACAGGGAAACAACAACAGGGAGACAGGGACAAGGAGACAGAGAGACAGCGACAGGGAGACAGACAAAGGGAGACAGAGACAGGGAGAAGAGACCGAGAGACAGGGAGACAGAGAGACAGGGAGACAGAGAGACAGAGAGACAGGGAGACAGAGACAGGAAGACAGAGAGACAGGGAGACAGAGAGATAGGGAGACAGAGACACAGAGAGACAGGGAGACAGGGAGACAGAGACAGGGAGGCAGAGACAGGAAGACATAGAGACAGGGAGACAGTGACAGGAGGACAGTGACAGGGGGACAGTGACAGGGGGACAGAGACAGGGAGGCAGAGACAGGGAGACAGGGAGACAGAGAGACAGGGAGACATAGAGACAGAGACAGGGAGACAGAAACAGAGACTGAGAGGCAGAGACAGGGAGACAGGTAAAAGGGCACAGAGACAAGGAGACAGAGACGGGGAGAAAGAGACGGGAGACAGAGACAGGGAGACAGAGACAGGGAGATAGAGAGACAGAGAGACAGGGAGACAGAGAGACAGGGCGACAGAGAGATAGGGCGACAATGAGACAGAGACAGGGAGACAGAGACATAGAGACAGAGACAGGGAGACAGAGAGACAGGGAGACAAGGAGACAGAGACTGTGAGACAGGGAGACAGAGAGAAAGAGAGACAGGGAGACAAGGAGACAGAGACAGGGAGACAGAGACAGAGAGAGAAAGAGCCAGAGCCAGGGAGACAGAGAGACAGGGAGACAAGGAGACAGAGACAGGGAGACAGGGAGACAGGGACAGGGAGACAGAGACAGGGCGATAGAGACAGGGAGACAGAGTCAGTGAGACAGAGACAGAGACAAGGAGACAGGGAGACAGAGACAGGGAGACAGAGACAGGGAGACAAAGAGACAGGGATACAGAGAGACAGGGAGACAGAGAGACAGAGACAGAGAGACAGAGAAGATGGCGACAGAGAGACTGAGGCAGGGGGACAGAGACAGGGGGCAGGGAGACACACACAGGGAGACAGAGACAGGGAGACAGAGAGACAGGGAAACAGACAGAGAGACAGAGACAGGGAGACAGAGACAGGGAGACAAAGAGCCAGGGAGACAGAAAGACAGGGAGACAGCGAGACAGAGACAAAGAGACAGAGAAGAAGACAGTGACAGGGGGACAGAGACAGGGGGGCAGGGAGACACAGACAGCTAGACAGCGACAGGGAGACAAAGAGACAGGGAGACAGACAGTGAGACAGAGACAGGGAGACAGAGACAGAGACAGGAAGACAGAGACAGGGAGACAAAGAGACAGAGACAAAGAGACAGAGACAAAGAGACAGAGACAGGGAGACAAAGAGACAGAGACAGGGAGACAGAGACAGGGAAACAGAGAGACAGTGTCAGGGGGACAGAGACGGGGGACAGTGACAGGGGGGACAGGGAGACAGAGACAGGGGATAGATGCAGGGAGACAGAGACAGTGAGACAGAGACAGGGAGACAGAGAGACACACGGAGAGACAGAGACAGAGCAACAGCGATAGAGACAGGGAGACGGAAACATAGTCAGGGAGACATAGTCAGGGAGACAGAGTCAGGGAGACAGAGTCAGGGAGAGTGACAGGGAGACAGAGAGACAGTGACAGGGGAACAGGGGGACAGAGACAGGGAGACAGAGAGAAAGGGAGACAGAGAACAGAGACAGAGAGACGAAGGGACAGCAACAGAGAGATAGAGAGAGACAGAGACAGGGAGACAGAGAGACAGAGTCAGGGAGACAGAGTCAGGGAGAGTAACAGGGAAACAGAGAGACAGTGACAGGGGAACAGGGGGACAGAGACAGGGAGACAGAGAGAAAGGGAGACAGGGAACAGAGACAGAGAGACGAAGGGACAGCGACAGAGAGATAGAGAGAGACAGAGACAGGGAGACAGAGAGACAGAGACAGGGAGACAGAGAGACAGGGTGACAAGGAGACAGGGACAAGGAGACAGGGACAGGGAGACAGCAAGGACAGGGAGACAGAGACAGGGAGACAGAGACAGGGAGACAGAGACAGGGAGACAGAGACAGGGAGACAGAGTCAGGGAGACAGAGACAAGGAGACAGGGAGACAGAGACAGGGAGACAGAGACTGGTGACAGGGAGACAGGGGCAGGGAGACAGAGACAGACAGACACAGACATGGAGACAAAGAGACAGGGAGACAGAGAGACAGGGAGAAAGAGAGACAGAGAGACAGAGAAGAAGACAGTGACAGGGGGACAGAGACAGGGGGGCAGGGAGACACAGACAGGGAGACAGAGACGGGGAGACAGGGAGACAGACAGAGACAGGGAGACAGGGAGACAAAGAGACAGGGAGACATAGAGACAGGAAGACAGAGAGACAGAGACAGGGAGACAGAGAAGAAGACAGTGACAGGGGGACAGAGACAGGAGGGCAGGGAGACAGAGACAGGGAGACAGAGAGACAGGGAAACAGACAGAGAGACAGAGACAGGGAGACAGAGACAGGAAGACAGAGACAGGGAGACAAAGAGACAGAGACAGGGAGACAGAGACAGGGATACAGAGACAGGGAGACAGAGACAGGGAAACAGAGAGACAGTGACAGGGGGACAGGGGGACAGGGACGACGGGGACATAGACAGGGGGAAAGAGACAGGGAGACAGGGACAGGGAGACAGAGACAGGGGGACAGAGACAGGGAGACAGAGACAGGGAGACAGAGACAGTGAGACAGAGACAGGGAGACAGAGAGACAGACAGAGAGACATAGAAGAAGACAGTGACAGGGGGGACAGAGACAGGGGGGCAGGGCGGCACAGACAGGGAGACAGAGACTGGGAGACAGAGAGACAGGGAGACAGACAGAGAGACAGAGACAGGGAGACAGAGACAGGGAGACAGAGACAGGGAGACAGAGACAGGGAGACAAAGAGACAGGGAGACGGAGAGACAGAGACAGAGAGACAGAGAAGAAGATGGTGACAGGGGGACAGAGACAGGGGGGCAGGGGGACACAGACAGGGAGACAGAGACAGGGAGACAGACAGAGAGACTGAGACTGGGAGACAGAGACAGGAAGACAGAGACAGGGAGACAAAGAGACAGCGAGCCAGAGACAGGGAGACAGGGAGACAGAGACAGGGAGACAGAGACAGGGAAACAGAGAAACAGTGACAGGGGACAGAGACAGGGAGAAAGAGACAGGGAGACAGGGACAGGTAGACAGAGACAGGGGGAGAGGTACAGGAAGACAGAGACAGGGAGACAGAGACAGGGAGACAGAGAGACAGACAGAGAGACAGAGACAGAGCAACAGCGATAGAGACAGGGAGACGGAGACAGAGACAGGGAGACATAATCAGGGAGACAGAGGCAGGGAGACAGACTTAGGGAGAGAGACATGGAGACAGAGAGACAGTGACAGGGGGACAGGGGGACAGAGACAGGGAGACAGAGAGAAAAGGAGACAGAGACAGAGAGACGAAGAGACAGTGACAGAGAGATTCTTGCTGTCATTGCTTGGAGGAAATACTCACTTCCAGGCTAGGGTCAGCGCTCTAGTGGTCCAACTTTTGGACCACATAAAAGCATGTGCTGGGCGATGCGCAGCGGACACGAGCAGCGGCGCTCCTAAGGCAAGCCCGTCTGCGCCCGTCCGCGCCTGGTCGCGCCTGGTCGCCACCAGACACCACACCCCTTACATTTCTGAGGAGGTGTGCAGGAAAGATTATAAATACTCCAGATTATAGCTGTTGGACATCAGGAAAACTAAAGGGAATACTAAGGGTTATGGTGACTGTACTACATGTATCAACCGGCTCCTCCCAATATCGAGGGTAGCTTTACATGTGTCAAATGTAGATTTTAGAGCCTAACTCCCCCTCTAGGGACAGGCTTCCTGATCACACAGCGCAATGACTCTAGGCCGCTTAACACTAACTGGCATTGTTTTCTAGCGAACGTTTGCTCGCTTCCCAAACACGCTATAAATATCTGGGATCTTTTCTCTACTTTAGCCCCAGACATAGGTTTCCTAACAGAGACCTGGATTAGACCTGCCTCTGCCCCCGATATTCCGGTAGCTGTACCAGTGGGCTATCATATCTTGAAATTGGATCGCTCTGACAAAGTAGGCGGTGGAGGTGACATAATATACAAAGACCCAATAAGGGCCACCGCCCTAGACAAACTTAGTTCAGACAATATTGAAATACTAGTATTTAGACTTGATCTCCATCCACAATTAAGTTGGAAGGGAGCACTTGTATATCGCCCCCCAGGTCCTATTGCTAATTCCATCTATAATCTGCCGGATATATTAGCTCCACATGTTATTTCCACACACAAAGCCGGCCATATACTGGATCTGGTTCTTTCTAATTCTTCAGATCTGGTCTACATTTCGACCGATCAATTAATATGGTCTGACCAATTCATGGTCTCCTTTGAACTTTGTAATGTAAGGAAGGAGACAGTGAAGACACTTCCATCTAAAAAGACTCTTAGACACTGACAGAAATAATCTCCAGATACATTTAAGGAAGTGCTCACTAAGAACAGGTTTACCTCTGCTCCAGCAACAGTGGAGGATCACCTTGAGTCTTTCCATCGTACTCTAAAAACTACTCTGGAAGCGCTAATTCCAGAGAAAGTGTCAAATATGAGGACTAACCGTATTCAGACCACTTGGTTTACACCAGAACTAAAGGAAGAGCAACTGTAAAAAATTAGAACATAAATGGCGGCGCACTAAAGACAGGTTAAACAAAGAACGTTATAAAATGGCTTTACTTGCCTACCAGAAAAACATAAAAAGGCACGCAAACATCAAATTATAATGCAGCTGGAGCACTCAGGTAACTCTTCCAAAATGCTTTTTCAGATTCTTAACACCTTTGTCAACCCTAAAACTCTTGACACCGAAGAGGAACCTACCCAAGCTCTTTGTAGTAAAATAGTATCATCCTCTATACACAAAGACGATGCTAACATCACTCAACTATTTGAGACAGCGGGACAAGGTGTTCTTAAAGAATTTCCTCTGTTAACAGTCCAAGACACCGTACAATTATTAAGTTCTGCTAAGTCAGGTTCAAGACACCGTACAATTATTAAGTTCTGCTAAGTCAGGTTCACTCACTGACTTAATTCCCGCTAAGTCTGCCAAGAAGTTGACAGAAGAATTAGCTGAACCTCTCTGTTCTCTTTTGAACCATTCTATCAAAGAGGGTAAACTGCCTAAAACCTGGAAAGTTGCCCAAATTATGCCTATCCTGAAAAAACGCGAAGTTGGCCTCTAATGTCATTAACAACTACCGCCCCATCTCCTTGCTACCTCTTTACAGTAAACTTTTGGAGAGACACGTGAATAGTCATCTGTCGGCCTTTTTGGAATCCTCCAACTGTTTGGACTATTCCCAATCAGGCTTTTGGCCAAAGCATAGTACTGAATTGGCCTTGGTGAAGGTAACTGATGATATAAGAATGCTGGCCGACCCAGGTCAGGCAGTGATTTTGGTACTGCTTGACCTGTCCGCCGCGTTCAACACCATATCTCACAAGATCCTTATAGACAGACTGCGTCTCACAGGAGTTCAGGACTCTGCTCTGAGCTGGATACAGGACTTTCTTAATGACAGGACCCAAATAGTTAATCTAGGCCCTTTTCAATCCAAAATCACTCCTGTAACGAAAGGTGTGCCACATGGTTCCTGTCTTAGTCCATCTCTGTTTAATGTATATGTTGCCCCATTGGCTGCTCTGCTTAGGAAGGTTGGGTTTTTACCAATCTCCTATGCAGACGATACACAGCTGATCTTCACCTACAATAAGTTCACCCCTGATGTTCAGAAAGCGTTCTCGGAAGGTATGAATACTATCTCCCTTTGGATGAAGAGAAACTTTCTGCAATTAAACACAGGGAAAACGGAGATCATACTGTTCAAATATACCATTTCGAGATGGTCTCCAGGGTGGTGGCCTGAAGAATTGGGTATAGTTCCCACTCCAAAGACTGAGGTCAAAAATCTAGCAGTGCTAGTCCATAGAGATCTTAACTTGGAGGGCCACATTGCAACAGTTAAAAAATCCTGTTTTTATGCCCTGAGTCTACTCCGGAAGATTTTTCATTTTTTTCTGCCGATGAACACTCGCAAAACGCTAATTCGCGCTCTGGTCCTGAGTCGGCTGGATTATAGTAATGCTTTGCTGACATCGGCCAAGGACTCTGACCTA
This sequence comes from Lissotriton vulgaris, assembly GCF_964263255.1. Lineage (NCBI taxonomy): Eukaryota > Metazoa > Chordata > Amphibia > Caudata > Salamandridae > Lissotriton > Lissotriton vulgaris. Next base: position 237,377,757 of record NC_141685.1, read on the forward strand.
CAAAGCTTGCAGGTGGTGCAGAAAACTGCGGCCCGCCTGGTGACTATTGTCCCATACCGTGCCCCTTCCCTTCCTCTCTTGCATAGCCTACATTGGCTTCCTATTCGCAAGAGAATTCACTTCAAAGTGTGTTGCTTGGTGTTTAAAGGCCTTAATTCTATGGGCCCAATATACTTGACAGAAAAACTAGTTAAATATTTCCCCATGCGCTCACTTCGATCGGAAGGTAAAAGCCTGCTCACCATTCCTCGCATCAAGCAGACTAGAATAGGAGGTAAATCCTTCTCTTATCTGGCCCCTAAACTGTGGAATCAACTCCCACTAGACCTCCATCAAGAAGTCAACTACCTGACGTTCCCAAAACTTGCTCATAAATCGTGCTCAAGAGAGAGACACGGACTCCAATTAGGTGCGTGCTTTCTTTCTTTATTGTTCCTTAAAACAGATGCTTCAGCACATATATATACACACACGCATATATACATGCTAGGTCTGGTGGCTCAGTTGTCGAAGGCGTCTGCTGCATGGGCCTGTGTTCAACTTCATGGTCACAGTTTTCTTTTTTTGCTATAGCCCCGTCTCCTCCCCCACTGACCCCACCCCCACCGGTGCGGCCCTCGGCCACAAACCACACTGTAAATTTGGCCCCCAAGAGAAAGTTTGTGAGTACCCATGATGTATATCTATTACAGGAGAGGAGACACACATTAGTGCCTCAACCATCTCCACATTTGTAGTGAAATGGGCTGGTCACAGATCTTTTGCAAATGACTCCTCCTAGCAAAGGGCACTGCTCTTCTGAGCAGATGGGGCCTCCCCTATTACCTATTTTAAAATGTAGTCTTGAGTGACTCTGGCATTATATGCACAGGTGTGACTGGTCTATGTCCAGTGTTCCTCATTGATGTGGTATGCCATGTCAAATGTTTTACTGCTGCTGCTTGACCGTCTGAGTATAGTGACTTCCTTTCACTGTGTTGATCCAGCCGAGACGAATTGGATATTCCTATACTTACTGCTTATTTGACACCATAATATGTCTGTTTACTACTCGACCTGTAATCACTGTGTACTTTATTTGATGCCACATTGTTAATGAGCATAAAATGAAAAGAAAGATTAAAAAAGTAGGACCTAAAGAGTTTTAATGTTGAACACGTCCTTACGGTGAAAAAGCCCCAAAAGCTATTTTCACCTAAGCAAGCAGGCTGTTCTATTGGAAAACACTTGAATGCAGTATTGAATGCAATAATGTTATTTCCAGCTCGGAAACACTTCCTAATTTTATTTGTATTAGCATCCTTCTGCAGCCCTCTGAGTGCTTAACCATGAATGAGTTGTGAAAACTGCTCCCAGAGCAGCTTACAAAGGCTCAGTATGGGGACGTGTTCTTGTTCATCTGGCAGGATGACCATTTCAGTAGTGCCCATGAACTTAATTAACTTCAAAGGGGCCTCCCCTGCCACAGGCAGACAGGGTTTCACATTTTGGATTTAGGTAGAGAGGGGCACAGTGGGATTGTTTGTTGTAAGGTACTCAGGAAGTGGTGAGAGGGGGTAGGGTTACCCTGGGTACAAATACTCAATTGCTTAGGGGGGACCTGGGTCACTGCAACCCACAAGCTTGCCCCAGGTATAAAAGTGGCATCACTAGTGCCCCCCTCAGAACACTACTGGACCTGTAGAAGATCAGAAAAGGACTGAACCTGCTGCTTGAGATCCTAAAAGAGCCCTGAATGACTGTACTTATTATCCCTATTATACTCAAGACAAAAAAGTGTACTCCAAAGGTCACAGGGCTGACCTACCCTTCAAGCTACAGGGACTCAACAAGCTGCAAGAGGCCTTTCTTGCAACTGCCCAGCTGACTAGTTCTAACTGGACCTGCGTTTGACCATACTGGTGTCTTCTGCTGAAGTGAGTCTTGACCCCATAGACCCCAAGTCTGCTTCTGAGGTCTTGGAACCCTGTGCTGTGTAAAAGTGGATTCCTCCTAATATCTCAAGCATCCCAGGACTACAACACATTTTGGCTCCAAAGACTTTTAGACGACCGGGACAACCCTGCCAACCCGATCCAGTCCAGGTGTGTTACAGCTAGGTTGATCATTCAAGTTTCCTCAACTATGAGCTTTTCCTCAGCAGCAAATCTGATTCAGTGGGACTTTGCGGAGAAGGTACCCGGCCTTGTAGAGGCCTCTTCAGCTATAGCCTGCAGCCTTGTCCCTCTGGAGGAGTAAGAGTTCCAAAAAAGTGACTTAGCCTGAACATAGAAATCCTCATCAGGCAAAATCACAGGACCTTCTCTAGGATTTCTCCCAGGCTACCCTTTCCTGCTAAACAGCTTCACCTGGACCTCCTCCAATGCCTATCCGGCCTTGTTGAGCCCTCCTCGGCCACAGCTTGCTGTCTTGCACCGCTGAGAATACTTGACTTCTATTTCAGAGACTAAGTCAGATGGTAAAACTTTGAGAGGGTCAAAGCTGGTTTCTGAATCTGATCTGCCGTCCATTGCAGTCAGCCTTTGCTCATGCACAGGTGCTGGCCAGGGGCAGCCAGGTGACCAGAGTTGCCATGCAATGCTTTTTGGTGCTATTTTTGATTTAAGCTTTTGAATTTCATATCGCCGGTTTCCATTATAGGATTTTTGTTGTTTTTGTATCATTGTTTTTATTAAAATATTGTCTATTTTTCAAAATTAGTTTGGGGTTTTCCTTGTGCTGTGTTTTGACATTATTACTGATTTTGTACTGCATAAATACTGAAATACTTCACACATTGCCTCTAAGTTAAGCCTGTCTGAACTGTGTCATAGCTGCCAGGGGTATGAGCTCAGGTTTAGTTAGTGACTTTGGTGGTTCATCGTCACAAGTACTATGGGGCCCATTAGGATCACGGGCAGATCGCCACCGCCCGCATGGCAGTGGCGATCCACCTGTGATCCAACCCCGCCCGCCACCCAATTCCCCCCGCCATATTACTATGGCGGGGGGATCGCGGCATACGGAAAGACCGTCTGCCGCTTTTCCGCCCGGTCAACGAGTTGACCTGGCGGAAAAGGGTTTAATATGGTGGTGGTGTCTGTTAGACACCGCCATCCATATTACTATGCAGGTGGGGACATGCCTTTCCGTGGCGGCAACACCACCACGGAAAGGCATGCGGTGTTTGACATTGGGGGCCCGTTGCGGGCCCCAAGGGACTATAGGGTGTGGGGGGTGCACATGGTACCCCCCAGCAGTTCCATGCACAACATGGCAGGCACCGCGCGGTGCATGCCATGTTGTGCATGGAAGTGCACAACATGCCTTCCTGGCATCGTGGCGGGCGGTGCTGGGTTCACCGCCCGCCACAATGACAGGAATGCAGGATGCACCCACCACTATTGCGTTTTCATCCCAATTGCCCCCACGGGACCCCCGACCTTATGGCGGTCGGTCCCGTTTCCCGATAGGGTGGAGGGCTCCTAATGACCCCCCATGAGTTTGCTTGAGGTAGGTACTTTTTTGCAGCTCAACTAATACTCCAAATTCCTACACTGCCACTCACATAGATATGCTCTCAAGAGTACAGTCAGGAATATGACAGCACAGATGGACACAAAGGTACCGTGAGGCAATGGGTGACCAGCACAGGCCGGGTTTTACACTCCACCACATACTGAGGGAATCACTTAGGGCTACACTCAGAGATATGAAAGCTTTAATGGAGGCAAATGCACAGTGAGGTGTAGGCTTATGGTGCCCAAAGAGATGAATAGTCTAAATATCGAGTTTTTAATTTCGACATGCAATAATATCGAGTTGGAAATATCATAGGGATACAATATAGAAATCAAGAAATCGACAACCAGAATATCGACTTGAAGATAAGAAATATCGTTTTTGTTAATATCGAAGTCAGTAATATCGATAGCAAAAATATTGATGTTACTAATATCAAAATTTATATTAGTGTTATGTATTTTATATGTTTGTGTTTATATGTTTTGTTCATTTTTTTACTAGTTTTAGAATATATGTATTCATTTTTTAGAAGTTAGTAATTTGTTTTAAAGTAAGTTATGCGTTTTGGTACTGTAGCGGGTTGTGGGTTTATAGAGGAATAGGGTGGGACGTAATTTAATTATAGTAAATATATTTTTAAAAATTAGGAATTAGTAATTATTTTTAGGTACATTTTGTGGTATAGTTCTGTAGCGGGTTGTGGGTTTATAGGGGAAAAGGGTGGGAAGTAATTTAATTGTAATTAAGTAATTATTTATTTTTATTTATTGGCATTGATAATTATTTTTATGTTAAATAATTATTAATTGGTAATGAATTGTTATTAATTGGTAAATAATTGGTATTAAATGGTAATGAATTTTTATTAATGGATTAATTGGTAATTATATTAAGTGTATTAATTTGTTATTGAAGTGTGTTGTGAGATTATAGGGCAATAGGGTGGGAAGAAATTCTATTGTAATTAAGAAATAATTTATTTTATTTTTGAGTATTGATAATTTATTCATTGTTAACTAATCATTAATTGGTAATAACTTTTAAATAATTTAAAAAAAAATGGGAAAGTAATTTATTGTTAATAGATTAATAATTGGTAATGTATTTTGATTAAATATTATTTATTGATATTTATCAATAATGTGTTGTTATTTAATTATTCATTGTTAAATATTTCTTAATGATGATTGTTTTTGGGTATTGGAAATTAATTATTTGTTATTTAATGATTATTTGGTAATTAATTTTTAATCATTATTATTTACTAGTATTTACCATCAATGTAATTGTTAATTAATTATTCATTGATAATTATGTTAAAGTAATTTTTGTATTGGTATTGTTAATTAATTTATTGTTATTTAATAATTACATTATTATTTATTTGTAAAAAATTATTTTAATTATTAGTACGTTATTTTTACCCCTACGCTATCCAACCCTTTCCATGCTGTTGCACTCTCTGGAGTGGGAATGGTAATTTTTACCACCACGCTATCCAACACTTTCATTACTATTGCACTCTCCAGAGTTGGAATAGTAATGTTAACCCCTATGCTGTCCAACACTTTCCTGGCTGTTGCACTCTCTGGAGTTGGAATAGTAATTTTTACCCCTACGCTATCCAACACTTTCCCTACTGTTGCACTCTCTGGAGTTGGAATTGTAATTTTTACCCTTAAGCTATCCAACACTTTCCCTACTGTTGCACTCTCTGGAGTTGGAATAGTAATTTTTACCCTTACGCTATCCAACCCTTTCCCTATTGTTGCACTCTCTGTTGTGGGAATAGTAATTTTTACCCCTACGCTTTCCTACACTTTCCCAACCGTTGCACTCTCTGGAGTTGGAATAGTAATTTTTACCCCTACGCTATCCAACCCTTTTCCTACTGTTGCACTCTCTGGAGTTGGAATAGTAATTTTTAATCCAACGCTATCCAACACTTTCCCTACTGTTGCACTCTCTGGAGTTGGAATTGTACATTTTTACCCTACGCTATCCAACATTTTCCCTACTGTCGCACTCTCTGGAGTGTGAATAGTAGTTTTTACCCCTAAGCTATCCAATATTTACTGTTTTAGGTAATGTAGTGTATAATTTATTTAAAACATGTATTTTTTATTTGTTATATACATTTTTGGCCCTAAGGTTGGAGTGTGTGCCGTTAGTGATGGGGAGGGGCAGGGGGTGAGTGGAAGAGACAAGTTCAAGGGGGTCTCTTAATGGCAAACATCGTCAGGTGTTTGAAAGATGATACATCTCAGGAGAAGTTAGTGAATGGAGGAGTGAAACTTTATGGATTGGTTACGGATGAATTCTCCAAGAGTGATCCAGATTGGTGATTCCTATTTATTTACACATAAAGATTGTGGAGTTAGCTCATTGGAGGCATTCTGTAGTGGTCAAACTGAAGGGAAGGATTCAATCCGACTTCTGGTGTCTCAGAGCTGACCTGGCGATGGAGCGGGTTATGAGAGGGTGCCTGGAGTGCTGCAACAGTGACCAGGGGCTAAAACGTAGGGCCTCATTTATGGGGATTAGATGTAGGGCAGTGCAGCAAGTCGCCATGCCTTACGTCAAAATGAAAGGACAGGAAGTCACTGTATATATCTATTATGGTGCATTCCTGTGGCACTGTTTCGGCAGCCTAACACCAACACAGGCACCCTTGCACCAGAGGGGGCTGCTAGGGGACAGTGGTGGTGGGGCAGCGGGTGGGGGTTTGATAAAAAAGAAAAGATGACTTACCTGCCAGCCGCCACCTCTCCTCCGTTCCAGTCATCCGGCAACACCCATGCTCCAAGACTCTCTTAAGCCAATCACAACACAGCTATCACCAGCATGACTGCAGCATCATGACTGGTCTGAGCAGCCTGGTTTGCTGCTCAGATAGTGTCTGGGACTGTTCTCCACCCGGCTGTGCAACAGAGCCAGGTGGAGAAATGCTGAGTGTGCTTGCCTGTTTGGCCAGCTCAAGACGGACGGCCAACCCGGCATGTGCACTTATGGTGCACCAACCACTCCTCTTCCCTCTGACGACAGCCAAGCCCTGCCCTAACCTGGCTCCATATTAAAAATAAAATGTTAATAATGTTGTGTTATTATCATTTTATTTTTTATCCTTCTGCACTGCTCAGAGAATAGTGGGGCTACACTCCTCCGCCTCAGCAGAGGAGCCGCCGCTGGCCTGCACCATGATGCAAGGGTGCCTGAGTTGTCAGAAAGATTGTTTTTCAAAAACAATCCTGAGAGGCATTTTCCTCTTTCTCTGTCTGCTGCACAATGCAGCAGACAGAGAAAGAGGAAGAAATGAGGAGAAATAAAGATAATTCCCCGCTTTTCGTCTTACTTAAGGAGGCGTAATATTTTGGGGCATTCCCAGCTTTGCATAGTCTTGTAAATCTGGGGAAGCGTCAAATTCCATGAGTGTTGCGTATGAACACCCACGGTAACGCCCATGGAGCGCCTCCTGAGCCAAGAGTAAGGCAACATAGCGATCTGGCCTGACTTGCCTTACTTCAGATCTATGAGGCCATTCATAGCCACACAAAGGGGGATATGTACAAGGAAGTGGGAGAGCACGGTGTCAGTCTCCTTGGCTTAGCACAGCGCTCCACCACTTCTGAAACGCATGGCTGCACCATATTTACAAGAATGTGGTGCAGCCTTGCATTTCCCTCTGTGAAACTTAATGTCAACACGGGCACCCTTGCACAATAGTGCAAGGGTGTCTGCGTGCAGGCGAGGATTGTTTATGTGTAGGAAGGTGTCCCTTCGTGCATATAAACAATCCTAAAATGACATGTACATATGACAGTGACAAAATGTCATTTTTTGCAGGTTTGTTTATGTACAGGAAGGGGGACCTTCCTGTACATAAACAAACCATGGCATTTTGCTTTTGCTTTTTCCATGTGTGATGCACAAGGCAGCACACATGAAAAAAGCAATAACAAGAAGAAATAATGCATTTCTCCTCGTTTCGCCAACTTAAGACCAGGATTTACCTGGTCTTAATTTTGGCGCTGCCTCCTATGTACGCCACCCTTGTACAAAGGGGGCAGCGTCAAAATGAATGGGTATTGCGGTGGAACGACCACCGAAACACCCGCTGCCTACCCCTTTCACCACGCACCACCGCACCCAACAGATGCCTCGCTGCTACTGGAGCAAAGTCACTGAAGACCAGCTGACCACCACCCTCGCCCAAAGCCCACCGGCTGCCCCACCGACCCCGACTCCACCGCCCGCAACCTCAGACAGTGGATCGACGACTGTGCCAATACCCTCGCCCCACTCAGGAAACCCTCCAACAGCCACACCAGCAAGAAAGCCAGCTGGTTTACCAAAGACCTCCAAGCAAACCTGCCGAAAGCTAGAGAAGAACTGGCACCATGAACGAACACCGGACAGCTACGCAGCCTACAAGGAAGCCACCCACAGACACCATCACCTCATCAGGTCCGCCAAAAAGGCCTCCTTCAAAGACCGCCTAGACAGCAACGCACAAAACAGCAAAGAGCTCTTCAAGATCGTGAAATAACTCTCCAACCCCAGCTCCAACACCAACAACATCCCACCTTCACAAGACCTGCACTGGCTCCCGCGTCAATAAGAGGATGACCTTCAAGCTCCTCACCCACGCACACAAGGCACTCCACAGCACCGGACCAGCGTACCTCAACAGAGAACTCAGCTTCTACACTCCCACCCGCCAGCTCGCTCCGCCGACCTCGCCCTCGCCACAGTCCCCCACATCCGAAGAGCGGCCTCTGGCGGCAGATCATTTTCCCACATCGCCACCATGAACCTGGTACACCCTCCCCACCCACCTACGGCAGACCCAGGACCTGCTGACCTTCAAAAGACTCCTCAAGACCTGGCTCTTCGAGCAGTAGCAGCATTCCCCACCCCCAGCGCCTTGAGACCCTCACGGGGAGTAGTGCGCTTTATAAATGGTATGATTGATTGATTTCATGCTAACCATAGCGTGAAAGGGGCCTTACGTACAAGGCTGCGTTAAGGCACGTTAAGTGGCTTGACGCTGCCTTGTATATAAGGCGCAGCCCCTATCGCCACCACAACATTGGTAAAAGTGACGCTGTGGGGATGATAGGGGCTTGTACATATGCCCCAAAGTGTCTTTGCATGATCGCATAGATGTAATTTTGTAGTTTGCGCCATCGGAGCGTCACATAAAAAAAAGTGACGCTCCGGCGCTGCAAGGGGCTCATTATGCCCCTAAGAGTCCCTTTTATTCGTGGGCAGCAGCCTAGACCAATCATCAGCGCCTAATCAGGACATAATGACCCTCTTACTCTTGAGCGATGTGATTCTTCCCTCAAGGAACATGCAAATGTGGCTGGTTAACAAAAGTTAACACAGGCTCAGTTGCGCACAACTCTAGTGAATTCTATTGATCAAACCTTTTTTGAACGTTTCAGCACATATTTTTATTCATATGTTTTTTGTTATTCAGTCAAACTTTTTCAACACAACATTCTGTATTTATACATTAACACGTGAATTTCCATTTGCTAAATAAAGACAAATAGATTTATACATTGAAAAAAACATTAAATTTCTTGTATGCATCGTAATCCGCCCAATGCATTTCGGGACAAAAGCAGGGTCCCTTCGTCAGGGGCAATGCTGCAAAATAACATATACAGGCACATCAGTCTCTATGCATATATTACACATGGTTCATTACATTTCTTTAGTATTTCCACCACCAAAGAAAAACACAAAAAATGAGAACACACCCATAGTGCATTAACCAACAAATACACCTTAACCCTAAAGAGCATGTATAGACTACTTACATACACACACGAGTAACTATATTTCTTGTGAGCTTCGTTTCTCCTGGGTCCAAAAACAACTACAAAAGCAATGTAGACACAAATCAAGCTTACCACCAAATAAACTACGAGTAAAGACTCTGACCACAATCAATTCAAACGTTGTTTGAATGCATTCTTCCCTCAAGGAAACACAATAGGTCATGTTGTATCTGTTCAGGGTGCACTGTAGCGGGGGCCACTTTTCTCCTTCAAAACGGAATTTCACTGAAATCACAATGCACTTTAGTGCAATGCGAATTGTGACTTTGAGCACTTGTTTTCATTAACATGGTCTGGCAACAACAACATGAAGATAGTAGATTCCAAACAAAACTGCAGATTCTTCAGACCGCGCTGAGAATTGAGTCACGCTGCTTGTTTTCTTTCCTGTGTCAATAAGATGTATAAAATGTGCACCAATCGTTATCAGTGTGTCTCATATCGGGCACATCATAAAGTAATCAGTGTAATTAAGCAAAACAAATTCTATATAAAAACATAAAACACCCAGTAAGGGTTCAAGAAGAAAATAGTCGCTTAAAAAGTCTCTTTCCCTGACCGGGAATCGAACCCGGGCCGCGGCGGTGAGAGCGCCGAATCCTAACCACTAGACCACCAGGGAGCGTGCTTGAGGGTGGCTTTATGGGCTTTGTGAGGGCACTCATGCAGCGCGTGCAGTGTTCGTCCTCTCTGTGTCTTCTGCTGAGGGTGCTTTTCTTCATGTTTGCTTCATGCTACCGATGTTTGTACGGACAACCCACGCAGAGAAAAGAATCACACAACAGAGAACATCCATCTATCGGCAGACTGCGCAGTGAGGACAAGAAGGACAGAAACAAAGACACTAATAACAAGAGACGCCCAGAGCTGAGCCTCCAGGGAAGAGGCGAAGAGCGGAAACCGTGGGAGTGACAGGAAGAGTAAACTTTACTTTCACTCACAGACACTGTTCTGTCCTAAGGGGTGCGCCCGCGGCCCCTGTAATTCAAACACAAGGGAGAGCGGAGAGGGTGAGTCACCCTCCTGTAATGTCGTACACTTCCCCCACAGGATGCTCTGACACAGGTAAGTGTTTAACTCCGTGTATTATATTCGTTTCTGCAAGATAACTGCTAAGGGCGCCGAGCGTCTAACAGTTGCGCTCCGGTCGCCAGCTCCGTCTTTCTCTCCTTCGCGCCTTTCACTTTTGCGCCTTCTGCGCATGCGCGTCTATTCCGCTCTAGTCTACGGCGTCACGCGTCATCACGTGTACGCCGGTAGACTAGAGCGCACACCACATATCTCCCCCCTTTACCAAACACAACATAAAACATTCCCCCCCAACACAGTGTCCTCCAAAGTGAACATAGTCTATGTGGGGTACCGGGGTTGGCACCAAGCTAGTGTCCGTCCATCACAAAGTCATTATAACGAGAGGGCACCACAACTGCCCTTCCGCAGCGGGTGTGTCTTACCGGCATGTTCTCTCTCTCCTCCATCTCTCCCTGGGACACCCCAGCTTCTCTCACATCTGTTCCTTGCTCCGCCTTAGCTTGTATTTCTCCTCCGTCGATCGGCCTGGTTCTCAGGACCTCTTCATTGTCCTCACCTGCATCTTCCCTTTGGTTGTCTGAGTTGAACTCCGGAAGAGGTCTGCCCTCCTGGTGATCCAGGCATCTCTCGACGTCCTCGTCCTTGGGCCAGACCAGTATTTTGTTGACCCTGGCCATGCGGTCTTGCGACCAGACCTTGCCGTCACTGAGGAGAGCTGCCCTGCCACGCACCTCCTTGACTTGTAGCGGCTGGCTGAATTTACTTTCGCCCTTCTTCTGTAGGGTGGGGAGTTTGATCCTAACCCACTCCCCTTCTTCCAGCGCCGTTTCCTTCGCGCTGCGTCTCTTGTTGTAGTGTGCTGCGTAAATCTTCTGGGCCTTCTCCAGATTGTGCTGCACCACGGCTGGGGACCACTTGCTGGTGATGGTCTTCTCCCTCCATACCACGTTGTCTCGGGTGAAGGGGTGCCGTCCTCTTAGCACTTGGAACGGACTGTACCCCACTACAGAGGGCGTTATCCGGTAGGCCCAAATCATGTTCATCATCTCCATCTCCCAGTCTTTTCCTTGCGATATGGCTGCCTGGATGGAGCCCATGAGCACTCTATTGAACCTTTCGACTTGGCCGTTGCAGGCCGGATGGTACACGGCCGTGTGTCTCACCTCGATCCCATTCCTTTTCATGTATCTTCCCCACTTGTCCGATACAAATTGCGGACCATTATCGCTGAGGATTGTTTTGGGGATCCCTTCTCTGAGGAACACCCCAGTCAGGAACTTCAGGATCGTGTCTGTGTCCATCGCTTCCTGTACGTCCACCTCTGGCCACTTGGAGTATTTGTCTATTAATACACAGATGTACTTGTTTACTCCTCTACTGTCCAGGACGGGCCCCAGGATATCTATTGCCACATCCTCCCAAGGGCCATGCGGGGTGTCGAACTTCCCCAGAGCTGGTCTGAGAGGGCGGAGCACCTTGTCCGCTCCTTGGCACTGTCCGCACTCCCGCACTTGTCTCTCGATGTGGGCATCCATTCCTGGCCACCAATACATCTGTTTGACCAATGCCTTGGTTTTCACTATGCCCAGATGCCCCTCGTGGAGCACCTTCAGCAGTCGGGGTATCAGCGTCACTGGTGGCACCACTCTTTCACCTCTGTACAAAAATATCCCCGAGTCACTCAGGGACAACTCTTCTCTCATCTCGTAGAAACGTCGGACACCCTCCGTTAGCTTCTTCTTGTCCGGCCACCCCACGGTGAGATGTCTCCTTACTTCCATCTTCTCCACATCAAGCTCATAAGCCGCCTGCCATTCCTGCGCACTGATGGATGACTCATGATCCTCCATGCTAGCGACCATCTCCTCTGTGTCCGGAGTCACTCCTGGCGCCTCTTCCATGGCCGATGCCCGGCTGAGATAATCAGCCACCCTATTCTGCGTACCTGGAAGGTATTCCACGTCGTACGTATAATCTAGCAGCTTCAGGGTCATTTTGCTATTCTCGGGGTGGCTGTGTCGTGACCAGATGACGTCAATACTTTGATGAGAGGCTTGTGATCCGTCTGGAGTCTGAATCTCGTGCCCCATATGAACTGGCGAAATTTGCTCAACGCCCACGTGACCGCCAGCATCTCCTTTTCAATCACGCTGTACCTCTGCTCCGTCGGGGACAGCGCCCGGGATGCGAAACTGATGGTTTCATTCGTTCCGTCGTCCCTTTCCTGCGCTAAGACAGCCCCCAAGCCCTTGTCGCTTGCGTCTGTCGTTACCATAGTCTTGCCCGTGGGGACATACCCCTGCAGTGAAATTGCATGGCTGATGCAGTCTTTAATGGACTCAAATTCTGCCTGGGCCTCCTCATCCCATTCGAATTTTGTATTGTGCCTGGTCAGTTGTCTCATCCTGTGCGTTCTCGTGGCAAAATGTCTGACAAACTTGCTGTAATACTCGGCCATTCCCAGGAAGGACCGCACTTCCTCTTTGGTAGTTGGGGCTCTGGCGTCCTTGATTGCCTTCACGTTTTGCTCCTTCGGCGAGATACCGTGTGTTCCTATCTCGTGTCCAAGGTAGGTCACTGAGCGAGACCCAATCCTGCACTTGCTCCATTCCGCCGTCATTCCTTTGCCTTGCAGCACTCCCAGCACTTGGTGTAGTTTTCTGTCGTGATCGCCTTTGTTGGAGCCCATCACTAGGATGTCGTCTTGGAAGTATTGCACTCCCGCGATGTCCTTAAACAATTTATGCATTAGCTTCTGGAAGACGGCCGCAGCGGACGCCAGGCCGAAGGGCATTCTCCTGAATTGGTAGCATCCAAAGGGCGTTATGAACGCTGTGTATTTCCTGCTCGACGGGTGGAGTTCTATTTGGTAGTATGCAGATGTGAGGTCAATGGTGGAAAAATGGGTAATGCCTTTCGTCTTAGCTAGCATCTCCTCTATTCTGGGGAGCGGGAATCTCTCTACTATGAGGTTTTTGTTAAGTTCCCTCAGGTCCACACAGAGCCTGACCTTGCCGTTGGGCTTTTTTACTACCACTAAGGGCGATAGCCATTCTGCACTGTCCACTGGCTCGATGATATCCAGTTCTTCCAACTTCCGTAGTTCCTGGCGCACTGCCTCACTTGTGGATATCGGTATGTTCCGGACCTTATGCACTACTGGCACTGCTCCCTCCTTAAGGACCATTTTGTGCACAAATTTGTCCAGTTTGCCAACCGTGCCTTCAAACACTTTGGGGTATGCTGCTTTCCAGTCTTCCTCCCGCGAGAGGGGCCATTCATCTGTGAGCAAGATCTGTTCTTTCCCTCCCGGATTGAGTATTATGCCGAGGGCACCTGCGTCTCTCCAACCCAGGACGGACGGGCCCTTTTCCGCTACATACAGGGTGCACGTGGCCGATCTCCCTCTGAATTCGAACACCAAGTCTTTGCATCCTACCAATGGAATGGAATTCTCGGTATACGAGATGGGTCTGATGTCCGGCGGCTCCAGGTCGGGTCCTAACACTGGCGCGAAATCCTCTTCCCATATCGATCTCTGCACTATGGTCCAGGGGGATCCCGAATCCACGGCCACATATACCTTGACGCCCCCAATGTGCATATCGGTGCGGGGCTTATCCCTTCTCTTCCCGGATACGTCCAGCACTTGATCCTCTATGCATAGTACTAGGTCGTCTTCTTCCTGGTCCTCTTCTTCACTCACGTTGGCTGCGGCCGCTTCGATGCACTTGACCGTGGACTTCGTCCCTTTCTTTCGGCAGACCTTTTCAAAGTGACCGTTCAACCCGCAAAATGAGCACCTGGCGCGAAACGCGGGGCAACGCCTGTCCTGGGCCGCGTGCGCTGCACTGCCGCATCGATAGCACGCAAATTTTGTTCCCTGGCTGGGGCGAGGCAACTGCTTCCCCGGCCCTCTTGTGTCTCTCTTCGGGTCTCCGTAGGTGCTTTTGGGCTTGCTGGGTTGTGGCGCCTCGTCGATTTTGTTGATCATCGGTCTCGGCCCGCTTTCTCTTTTCGCCGCATCTGCGCCCCTTTTCGACATTTCTGCCTTCTTGACCATTGCTACCACTTCTTTCAGGGTTGTTTCATTCATCGCCCACAGCTTGTCTTGGACTGCTCTACTGGTGGTGTGCATCACTATTTGGTCCTTGATGTATTCATCCTGCAGGTTCCCGTACCTACACGTGATTGCTAGCCGGCGGAGCTCTGCCACATAGTCATCGATGGACTCTCCTGCCTCCTGTTTTCTCTGTTGGAAGTTATAACGGTCTATTGAGACACAAACTGCAGGGCGGTAATGACTGTCCAGATCGTCCAGTGCGTTCACAAAGACGTCCGTCTCATCTGCACCCCTCTCTTTGGGCACCAGATTCTTAAACACCCTGACCCCTTCTGGGCCTAAGTTGTGGAGCAACAGCCTCTTTTTTCTATCCGGCTTGTATTCCCCTTCGCTCTCATCCTCCAGGGCTTCAATGTAATTGAGGAAATATTCCTTCCAGTCTTCCCATTTGAGTTGGGGTTCACCTGGCCTGGTTAGGAATGGGACCGGTGCCATTAGGGCTGACGCCTGATTCGCCATTCTGGCTTCGCCTCTAGGTTCTCCCTCCTGGGCCCTTTGGATGGGTTCACCGGACGCTCCTGCGCTCCCTGCCGTGTCACCTTGACCCCTTGGGCTACCTGGGGTATTGTCCCTCGTAGTGTGCGCTGTCTGCACTGTTCTCCCCCCTTCCTCTGACTCAGGGGTGTCTCCCTTGGTTGCCAGGTTGCTGCCTGGGGGCTCCCGGGGTCCTGGGCTGCACTGACCTGGCTATTGCTGTTGGTGCTTAGCTCCTGGTCGTGCTGCTGCGCTGCTGCCACGCCCTTGCTTTTCTTGCAGGTCCTGTGCCCTCCTGGCTCGTGGCCGTGGTTGTGGGGAGTTTTGATTTCCTTGCCGTCGTCCCTGCACCAGGTGGTGTCCGGGTCCCAGCCTCGTCGCCACTGTAATGTCGTACACTTCCCCCACAGGATGCTCTGACACAGGTAAGTGTTTAACTCCGTTTATTATATTCGTTTCTGCAAGATAACTGCTAAGGGCGCCGAGCATCTAACAGTTGCGCTCCGGTCGCCAGCTCCGTCTTTCTCTCCTTCGCGCCTTTCACTTTTGCGCCTTCTGCGCATGCGCGTCTATTCCGCTCTAGTCTACGGCGTCACGCGTCATCACGTGTACGCCGGTAGACTAGAGCGCACACCACACCTCCCTCCAAGAAATCAAACGAATCACAACATAGGGTGCGATGACTGGCGGAGCACGGTACTGATACACGCTTTATATACAAAACTTTACACAAACGTGTCTGTTCCAGTCAGTGTGCCAAGAGCCTGTGGGGGCCCTGCTGCCTTTCAGCAATCTACAGCGACCCCACAACTCCCCAGGAGGTTCCAAGCAACATAACACCAGCAGGCCCCATCAGGTCCCCATCCCCACAGCAACCCCCCATCACCCTTCATCCACCCCAGCAGGCCTCATTCAACCCAGCAGACCCCATCACTACTCCAGCAGGCCTCATTCAACCCAGCAGACCCCATCACTCCAGCAGGAGCCCATCATCCCAGCAGACCCCATCACTACTCCAGCAGGCCTCATTCACCCCAGCAGCGCCTGTCACCCCAGCAGACCTCATTCACCCCAGCAGACCTCATTCACCCCAGCAGCCTAGCATCTCCCCAGCAGGCCTCCTATCTGTGCAGCGTTCAGTTCTCTGCGTTCAATGAGAGACATCTGGCCTGTTCAATATTCAGTTCTGTGTTTTCAGTGAGACTCCTCTAGTCTGTGCAGCATTTAATTCTGTGCATTCAGTGAGAGGTCTATCCGGGTAACATTCAGTTGTGTGCATTCAGTGAGAGGTCTATCCGGGTAACATTCAGTTGTGTGCATTCAGTTGTGTGCATTCAGTGAGAGGTCTATCCGGGTAACATTCAGTTGTGTGCATTCAGTGAGAGGTCTATCCGGGTAACATTCAGTTGTGTGCATTCAGTTGTGTGCATTTAGTGAGAGGTCTATCCGGGTAACATTCAGTTGTGTGCATTCAGTGAGAGGTCTATCTGGGTAACATTCAGTTGTGTGCATTCAGTGAGAGGTTTATCAGGGTAACAATCAGTTCTGTGCATTCAGTGAGAGCCCTCTTATCTGTGCAGCGTTCAATGCACACCAGTGATGAAGCAGCACTCAGTGTTGGGCTGTTATAAGACTCGACAGTGCTATCCTTTCCTGCATCTGTGTTTCCGTAGTGTAGTGGTTATCACGTTCACCTAACACGTGAAAGGTACAGGTACCCGGTTTGAGACTGGGTGGAAGCTGCAGCTAATTCATTTATTATTCTCACGCGCTGTGGGACCCACATATAACACCGCCACATTTCACACTCTTTGCATTCCCAGTGTGCGCATTTACACATCCAGCGTATTCAAGGACAGACAGACACCGGACCCCTGTCCCTTTACGGACAGACAGCAGGACAGCTGCTTCCATCCGTCACTCACAGGCACTGCACACGCTACAGGCAGACACCAATGTTTACACAAACACAGGCACGAAATGCACAGACTCTGAACACAGAATCAGAAAGCACAAGAGAGCGCAAGAGAGGGACCTCAGTGAGAATGAGGCACTGGGAGTGAGTTAAGAGAGTGAGACTCAGTCCCTGGGAGTGAGTTCACAGAGTGAAAGAAGACACAGGCACTGGGAGTGAGTTTAGAGGGTGTGAGATCCAGTCACTGGGTGTGAGGAGAGTGTGAGAGGATCAGGCACTGGGAGTGAGAGAGTGTCTACGAGACTAAGAGACACATGCACTGACAGTGAATTAAGAGAGAGAGTGAGAGACTGAGTTAAGAGAGTGTGACAGATTGAGAGACACAGGCACCGGGGGTGAGTTAAGAGAGAGTGAGAGGCTGAGTTAAGAGAGAGTGAGAGGCTGAGAGACACAAGCACAGAGAACACACACAGAGGTAAAGAAACAAAGTGTGATACACCGGCAAAGAGAAGAGCGATGGATGGATATGTAACAAGCATTGAAAATGCAATAGTTCTCGCCCTCCTTTAAGTTAAAGCAATTCTGTTTGTAATTAGGTGGCTTTTTATCTTTGCTTTTATTAGTGTTTTTCAAACTTACATGTACATAACATGCATATGTATGCATATATGTATATGGTATGTAGGCATTTATATTTGTATTTAAATAGATATGCAGTTGTATATATATTTTTATATATGTATGTGTATATACACATACATATATAGAGAGGTAGAGAGGTAGTGTTAGAGAGGTAGAGGTTTAGAGGTAGTGGTAGAGAGGTAGAGAGTAGAGAGTGAGTAGTAGAGAGTAGAGAGTGAGTAGGAGAGAGTAGAGAGTGAGTAGTAGAGAGTAGTAGAGAGTGAGTAGTAGAGAGTAGTAGAGAGAGAGAGTGGTAGAGAGTCAAAGAGAGAGAATAGTAGAGTGAGTAGTAGAGAGTGAGTAGCATAAAGTGTGTAGTAGAGAGTAGTAGAGAGTGAGTAGTAGAGAGTGAGTAGTAGAGAGTAGTAGAGAGAGTAGTGGAGAGTGAGTAGTAGAGAGTGAGTAGTAGAGAGTGTAGTAGATAGTGAGTAGTAGAGAAGTAGAGAGAGTAGTAGAGAGAGAGAGTAGTAGAGAGTGAGTAGTAGAGAGTAGTAGAGAGAGAGGAGTAGAGAGTAGTAGAGAGAATAGTAGCCAGTAAGTAGTAGGGAGTAGTAGAGAGTAGTAGAGACTAGTAGAGAGTGAGTAGTAGAGAGCAGAGAGTAGTAGAGAGTAGTAGAGAGTGAGTAGTAGAGTAGTAGAGAGTGAGTAGTAGAGAGTAGTAGAGACTAGTAGAGAGGGAGTAGTAGAGAGAAGAGAGTAGTAGAGAGTGAGTAGTAGAGTAGTAGAGAGTGAGTAGTAGAGAGAGAGTAGTAGAGAGTAAGTAGTAGAGAGTAGTAGAGAGTAGTAGAGAGTGAGTAGTAGAGAGTGAGTAGCAGAGAGTGAGTAGTAGAGAGTAGTAGAGAGAGTAGTAGAGAGTGAGTAGTAGAGAGTATTAGAGAGTGTAGTAGATAGTGAGTAGTAGAGAGTAGTAGAGAAGTAGAGAGAGTAGTATAGAGAGAGTAGTAGAGAGTGAGGAGTAGAGAGTAGTAGAGAGAGTAGTAGAGAGTAGTAGAGAAAGAGTAGTATAGAGTAAGTAGTAGGGAGTAGTAGAGAGTAGTAGAGAGTAGAGAGTAGTAGAGCATGAGTAGTAGAGAGTAGTAGAGAGTAGTAGAAAATGTAGTGGAGAGTGAGTAGTAGAGAATAGTAGAGAGAGAGAGTAGTAGAGATAGAGTAGTAGAGAGTAGAGAGTAGTAGAGAGTGAGTAATAGAGTAGTAGAGAGTCAGTAGTAGAGAGTGAGTCGTAGAGAGCAGTAGAGAGTAGAGAGTAGTAGAGAGTGAGTAGTAGAGAGTAGAGAGTAGTAGAGAATGTATTAGAGAGTAGGTAGTAGAGAGTAGTAGAGAGAGATTAGTAGAGAGTAGTAGAGAGGGAGTAGTAGAGAGTAGAGAGTAGAGTAGTAGAGAGTGAGTAGTAGAGTAGTAGAGAGTGAGTAGTAGAGAGTGAGTAGTAGAGAGTAGAGAGTAGAGAGTAGAGAGTAGTAGAGAGTGAGTAGAAGATAAACCCAAGAGTCCAGAGTATTGTAACCCTCGCCTTTTGAACATGCAGTTCTGTGTATTCAATTTTGCCTCAGAAACGAGTTGTCCAATTTTTACATCAGGATTACAAGCACCAGAATGGAAAATCAAAAACCTGGAAGGCGAAGTAAATCGGGAAAACTAAATAGTTCTGCTACACTGTACTGTGATTTGGAACTTTCTGCAGCCCGTACTACAACTACCAGAATACTTTGTGTCAAAGGCCAGGAACGCACAATGTTGTAGAGTAATCTGCTGGTAACTTTGAATAAATTCACTGCTTCCGTTCCGTGCTTAAAATGAGGGCCCCCGATTGACGCTACTCTGAAAGGTGCTAGTAACTTTCTGCAGCCCGCACTACAACTCCCAGAATACTTTGTGTCAAAGGCCAGGAACGCACAATGTTGTAGAGTAATATGCTGGTAACTTTGAATAAATCTACTGCTTCCATGCTTAAAATGATGGCCACCGATTGACGCTACTCTGAAAGGTGCTAGTAACTTTCTGCAGCCCGTACTACAACTCCCAGAATACTTTGTGTCAAAGGCCAGGAACGCACAATGCTGTAGAGTAATCTGCTCGTAACTTTGAATAAATCCACTGCTTCCGTTCCGTGCTTAAAATGATGGCCACCGATTGACGCTACTCTGAAAGGTGCTAGTAACTTTCTGCAGCCCGTACTACAACTCCCAGAATACTTTGTGTCAAAGGCCAGGAACGCACAATGTTGTAGAGTAATCTGCTGGTAACTGTTATAAGGTTTTTCCTTGTCTTTCTCCTGTCCACCCTGTCTTCCTTCCTTGTTCAGTCTGGGAACACTTAGAATGTTCATTGATGTCACAGACTGTGGTGTGACTGATGTGTGACAGTTGACTCCTGGCTGAGCTCAAGGACACAGCTCCTGGTGGGGCATTCATACCATCTTCATCTTGGCCTACCTACTACCCTGACCTACTTACTTACCTGTACCTCAACTTGAATAAAGATTCTCAATTGGAGCAACTACCTGGAGGCCTGTGAGGTATTTACTTTCAACATTTACGTTGATTAAATCCACTGCTTCCATGCTTAAAATGATGGCCCCCGATTGACGCTGATCTGAAAGGTGCTAGTACGAAGCGAAAATTAAACTGCAGAGTAATATCCGATGTGCCGTCTCACAGGTGGTTGTCCTTGGGTCACCTGCTTCTGCAAGTTGAACCTTGCAGAGGGCTTCACGGGGAACCCCCGTGGGACAGCAAAGCACTCGATTCAAAGAGTTCTGGACTGACCAGCGAACCCCTCCAGGTTGATGTATGTGTACCCGTGCATTACACACCTTCTTATAAATTAACATTCGCAGATTACTTTTACAGCTCTTTCACCGTATCCTTTCAGATATGTGAATCTGAACAGGGCTGCGCCTGCCTTCCTGTTTCTGCCCACGTTTTAGCGATTTCTGCATATTTTCCGATCACGATAATTACTAAAGAAAAAGAACAAGGCTAGGAAAAGTTTATCTTGTGTACTGTGGTAAGGAGGTAAATGCACATGAGATGAAGAGGCCGTATAAAGCATACCTTTCAACGTGAGATTTTTCCACAAATGTGCAACAGAATAGAAAAAAATACATAAAAAGCTCTCGGCTTTGACAAAGGCAGCTGCCTGTTTATAATTGCATCGCGCTTTCATTTAAAGTGAAAGCACAATGCAATTATAAACATGCGCTGCCTTTGCCAAAGGGGAATGATCACAAAAAAGTGAGTAGCGGCTAATTAGGAGACACTGTCTCCCGCCGCAAGTAAAAAATCAAATCCCAGTGGACGGGGTTTAAAGGAGACAGGGTGTCAACAAGCGCCTATTGACATGCCTTTAGTGCAAGCATTGCACTGCCTTTGGCATAATTTGTGACGCAAAACGACGAGCACAAATCAAAACTTAAGGAGGAGCTGAGACGAGGCTTCTGGAATCGTGTTGTTTCCAAGAAGCCTCGTAAGACAAGTTGCAGCGCATGTGCTGCTTACGTCAGGCTGAGACCTAATAAATGTATCTACATATGATGCGCATGCACTGGTCTCAGGTCACATATGTGCCCTACTTTCATTTTTGAAAATCCCAATTCACCAGCTGCAACTGGTTCCCACTAGGTCCTGGTCCAGCATATGGGCACTAGGACATTGACCTGATTATATAAGCAACATTTTTCTGATCTGGAAACATTCCAATAGACACAATTAACAAGTCCTGCTGCTCAGCAGGAATCACATAGAATGTCTCCTTTGCAGTTCATCAAAAGTCAAACTCCCACATCATCAAATGAATCTCAAAGAAACTAATTGTAACTGGTTAACTGGAATTATCTTCATGATCTGAATGTGCCGCTCCCTTCACCCCTTAAGAAGGGACGTCTGAGGACAGCAGCAATTACAAATACACACATTGTGTAGTCTCCAGCACTGATTACAAATACACACACATTATGTAGTTTCCAACACTGATTACAAATACACACATTGTGTAGTTTCCAACACTGATTACAAATACACACACATTGTGTACTTTCCAACACTGATTACAAATACACACATTGTGTAGTCTCCAGCAATGATTACAAATACACACACATTGTGTAGTCTTCAGGATCAGCCCCAGTTGGTTGGTGGTCTTCCAGATCGGCAATTCAATGAGTTTAATAAATACTTAATTTTAGTTTAACCAAACTATACACCACCTGCTTATAAAAAAGAATAGTTATAACAGTTAGAAAACAATCTATTAAAATTGATTCATCCATCTCCTCTCATTAGTGGATTAAGAAGCATGTCACCTGATGTCACAGACGCATCATCCTAGAGACACCAACATACAGACATGTTTCCACATTACAAAAAGTGATCCTCGTCGTCCCATCCTCCTAGGACCACCCCAAGCAAAGTTATGGGCGAAAATACAATGCCACCCTAAGGGCCAGCAAAACATTATGGGGCGAGATTCTAGAGTGCAGTGAATATTATAGTATTAGCTCTCAGCTGAGCCGGGAGAGCCTGCCCCTTGAGCAATGTTTTGATATTAGATACTATAACATTCACTGCACTCTAGGATCTCGTCCCATAATGCTTTGCAGGGCCCTTGGTTGGGATTGTATTTTTGCCCATAACTGTGCTTGGGGTGGTCCTAGGAGGATAGGCCCATCACCGAATCGTTCTGCATGATGTGCTCTTTGTGTTCAAGGCATCTGCTTTGTTCTCTCCCTAGGTTAGGGAGGACCCGGAAATCATCACCTCTCTCACTGCTTGCTGTATTTTTATTTTCAGTTTTGAGAGATGACTATATGTATTTTTGCATGTAAAGATAGAGGGGCATATTCTCAAGAACGTGTGATAACCATTGCAAAAGTAACTTAACGCAACTTCCAACATCGCAGTCATTTGCGGGTAAATGACACAGTGTTAATGAAGCATTCTCAACACAGCGGAACCATCGATATTCTCCAGATAACGCATCAACTGACCGTGTTAAAATCAACGCCACACCGCAAAAATGTGAAATGCAAACCCGAAAAAAACTGCGATGAGGCCAATCGTGATACAAAAATTAGCTAAAACCAGCTACAGGCCTGCAACTCACACAGGTCAGGCGGGAAAAATATCCATAAAAGTAGAAAAAAATGACAAACAAATGCCAAACAATAGCGAAGCACAATGGATGTTGCCGGAGCAAGTACGGAGGAGAACCAGAACCCCACACGCCTCCCAGAGGACCTGCCTGGGACCTCGAGGTCAGGGAAGGCCAATGAGAAGAAGTATAGGAAGAAGCGCTTCAGATCGCAGGAAAACAGGATTCTGATAACGTAGGTGGTCGAACACCATCAACAACTGTTCATCACCTCCACTGTGTCATTGGCAACCAAAAATGGCCTATGGCTGTCCATCATGGACAAGGTGAATGCAGCGGGAGTGCTGAAGAGTACAATGGAAAAGGTCAAGAGGTGCTGGAATGACGTCAAGCGCAAAACCAAGCTGGAATTCGCCAACAACCGGAAGGCAGCCATGCAGATTGGAGATGGGAGTCCTGCTCCACAGGAGGAGCTGGACAATATGGTGGAAATGGTGTCCATAGTCCTCAGTGGGGATACGGTGGCTGGAGTCGGGGGACCAGACACTGCCCAACATGACCGGACACAACAGCACCAGGGTGAGTAACGACCAGGGACTGGGGTGACGGGGGAGATGGGCACAATGGCACACATGCACAATTGAGCTGAGCCCATCTGTGGACAAACCATGCCCCAGCCCTCAACTCCCACCAAGAGACCAATGTACCCAAGTATGCAACATCTCAGCACTGTATAAGCACAGAAGTCAAAGGCACACTGCATGTAAGGGAGAAGGGGGAGGAAAATCAGAGCAGCAGGGGCCACAACCCCAAAATTCAGCACCAATAACATGCAGAGCACATCAACATTGACAACAATGTGGTACAAACCGCAGCACGTCCACAATAGACCACAGGACACAACTGGTGACGACTGGGTGTACACACTGGCTAATCACAAGTGGCATTGCAGGGAAATGTGAGTGGATAATGTACAAGTAAAAACACACACGGCTGTTGTCGAAATGTCCACTGTCCCCCATCAAATAGGCAGCTCCTCCCATAGAGCCACGATGTACACAGTCATGCAGTCTGTATTTAAACATGTACAATGCAACAACACACATGTGAACACATTGTTAAATTGCATCTCCCTTTCACATTGCAGAGGGGCAATCAACATCTCCTGCAGAGCAGCCCGAAACTCTCTTCTCGGATGACGAAGAGGACCACCACAGCTTTGACTCCGACGCCCTCCAAAAGTTCATTGACAGCCTCCGCAGCCCACCTCCAGGAGCAGGGTCACCCAACTGCAACGAGGACATCCCACCCCCTGCACAGAACACACAGCAGGCAGCTCCCACCACCACGGCTGGCTCCCAGGCCCCCATGAAAAACACATGGCCTTCCAACACCGTGTGTTGGGATGCCGGGAGCAGCTGGCTGATCATGTGCGGGTGGGCTTCGACAGCATGGCTGACAAACTAGATGACATACTTGGATGTCTAAGTCCCATCAGGGAACACTCACAGTCCCTAACGAACACCCACAGTCCGCTCTATGCTCTCCAACAGACGCAGGCTGACATCGCTTAAGCCCTGACTCAGGGACTAGAACAACTGTCCAGTCAGAGTGGCTCCAGCGATGTCACCCAGGAGTTGGGACACATACAGAGGTTAACAGAGACCATGGAGCTGGCCAATGTGGAAAGAGCGTCCGCCATGGCTGCACACCAGCGAGTGATAGCTGGGTTCCTCAATGACCTCAAAACCATCCTCATGGCATTGCTGTCACAAGGTCTGGCGCTGATGCTTGCTGCTACTACCACTACATCCACATCTCCGTCCCCTGAAGTGTCAGTGCCACACAGTGCGGCAGACATTCCGCCTCTGGCCCCTGAGGTATCACTGCCACACAGTGCAGGAGACAGAACACCACCACCCACACGTGAGGCACATGAAACAGCACAGGACAAAGATGCGGATGAATCTGCCCTCGTGGTAAGAAGGTTACAGTAGTATTCATCTCTGCCATATGGCCGGTTTCAGCTTGGTTCTGGCCTCTGCATCATCACCTTCCACTGTCCCCCGATACACTCTGCAACACTCACCTTGGACCTCGCAATGGACTGCCATATTCTGTTTGATTGCCAATGACACAGCAAACAGATTCTGGACTGAACTCTTCCTCTTCCTTTGGACTTGTCCTTCCCTGAAGGACTCTGGCTGGCCCTCCACGGGCCAACATTGTAAAGTGGGGCTTGCATGGCCCTGTGCTGCTCCAGATGCATCACTCCACTGCATGTGCAATATACATTCCGAATCACAAAGATGTGTGTTGTCTATGGTCTTTCAAGTGTGGGAGTATGGATGAATGTAGGGTCAGTGTATTCCTCTTATGTTCATGTGGCTCATGTTGTTGGACTTGGGTCACAGGATGACACATTGCCGAATGTTGTCCTGGTGGCGCCGACGCAACAACAGCGACACAAGCATTTATAACTTCCTTGTCCAGCCCTGTACTGAACAATGTCCAGATTCCCTGTGTCATTGTTCAAACCCTTACACTGGACTGGCATACGGCAGGCCAGCCCACTATACTTATGCACACAGGGGGTGTTGTGGCCCACTTAGGTGTCCGGGCTGCATGATGAGTGGCTCCATGGCATCTGTTGCCCTTTGGACGTGGCTCTGGGCTGGGCTCCCTTTTCTGGTGAAGGCTGTGGTCCGACTTTACACCAGGTCAGAGCAGGTGTTAGTTTCCTGCTGCTAACGTGCCTTATCGCATGTTTTGTGGTTGTACCGCTAATCTGGCTGGTCGTTGAGAATGTTGCAGAGTGGTGTTGTCACGGCTTTTGGCACAGAAAGCCTACTCTGCATCTCATTAGCTATAGTTGCGGGGGTTATCTGTGGCAATGTTTTTTGCGGCTGCTATCACAGGTAAACTGGTGCTCTGGGCTGTTACCACAAGCTTGTGAATGGGCTGATACATTTATTGCAACTTTGGCTGCGATAAACTGCAGTTAACTCGGAGATAACTCCTTGAGAATATGCCCCACAGTTACTTGTTGTTGTATCAAAGGAATGTGAGATTTCAGTTTTATTGCATGGGATGAGACGGACGCCCACCCTTACTTATGACTCACTGGAAGGCCGGCATAGATGCACGCCATAACTCTACCTGCTCCAAAAACTAACCTGTTCTCATCAGACTCACTGATATTGGACCATACTCTGGGGTAGCGCTTTTAGATAACATACACTGTGGGCCTGGTAGTAGACTGATTCTGAGCACCCCCACCTTGTATGCTAGCCTGTTTGCAGTAGCAAGCTTACAGTGCCACTAGAATCTCCTTTTTATCAGAGAAATTAGTTTTGGGCAACCTCAGAACACGACAACCCTGATTCCTCAGACTCGTGAAAACAATGTACTACTTTTCGCTCAGTCACTCGTGCTTGCTCATTTGGTCTCAGATAGTTACACACAAGAAACAGTCGAGCGTGTTCACAATAAGAATTTATTGTACAGTTGTTCTTCTAGTGTAAAATATATGTGCTGCGACAACTGTTAAACAGTAGCGAGATATATGATCAGCCGTACAGTGAATAAAAAGTAATAGTACAATAGTACAGTTCTACCATTTTGCAATAGTCATGAAAATATACATGAATATAAAATGCATTTATAAAATAAAGCCCAAACTCCTACGATGCCTGTCTAGAAGTACCTAGGTGTACCTAGCATGTGAGTAGGTGCGAAAGAAGCCAAGAATCCTGCTAGGATTTAGTCAAACCCCATTACCTGAATAATGAGAGTGCGGGACCTCGTCCAGCTCCTGATTTGGACACTTCGCAAGGGATGTTGTCGGCCTGGAAGTCTTGGTTCCCTCTAACTACTAATAGCAAGAGGTGCTGTATTTATTTTAAAAAAGTAGAGTCCCTTGTGTTTTGTGTTAGCCCTTGTTTGAGTATGAAGATGACGTATGGTATGAACCGTTTACGTAGATGTTTATGCAGGTGGATTCTAGCCCCTGCCTGGTTTCCTAGAAATCTTATGAATATTTAATCATACTGGATGAGCACATCGAAGATGGTATAGGAGGCCATTGTTAGGGAAATCCCTTCTTCTGTACCCAAACCACAGTCTAAATAAGGCTTAGCCCTCAGCGCCCATGATTGTGGCGAATAGGGAACTAATATAGGTGAAAGATTATGCCTATATTAGGGCATCTCAAACCATGCATATATTAGGGCATCTCTGTGAAATATAACACCCACTCCTCTTCTGAATAGTCAACAATAATACACAATGACAGCAAACTACTAATTCATACTAGGAGGTAGCACATATAATTTTCAGTGAGCCACATAAAAACATTAAATTTTTTTAAAGCATATCAAAAATATTTCTAAGAGGGGAAAAATGTGTAGAGTCAGTATTTGAATTTGTACTCAAGCTAAAGTGTAAATGAGTTCACTTATAGAATTTAAAACTCTTATAAGCGTTGAGAAGGCCATGATTTCTCTAGTGATAGTGTCAATTTAGTAGGAAGTGTTCCAAATTTAATCAGAGTCCAATGAAAATAGAAACTTCGATTTCTTTCCCAGCACATGATGAGCCAATTGTAGATCAAGTGTCCTAGCTGGGAAACGCAAAATCACAGTCACTTGCTGTAGGGGCCGGAAATTGTAATATTTTATACATAAAGTCCATGGAGTACAGATGATGTTCAGTACTGCCATAATTGGCATATCAGCAGCCGGTGCTATAGTCGATACCTCAGTACTCGTAATGCTAGTTGTAGCTCTTGTTCTGATGTCAGCACTAGTGGTGGCTGAGCTGATGCTCACTCCAGTTGTAGCAAAAGGCACCTGCGGGTTTTCAAGGAATGCATTTGTCAGGATAGGAATACGCTGGGGACACAGCCGAGCGTGTGACCTCAGCGGTTCCAGCCTCGTGTTCAAGTCCGCAGGCATCTCCGTCTTGAGTGTCCAACACGCATTATTCACCCCAAAACAGGCATCAAAGAGCAGGTAAGATGCAGTCAATCCAGACTGGTCTAAACGATAAGAGCCAAGAAGCACTCAGTTCTCATAGGTAAGGCACCCCCAGATGCTGTACCATGCGCTCAAAGTATCTACGCTCCAGAAGAGCTTTTGCCATTTCATTCGTGATTGGGCCGTCCATTGCGTATCAGTTAAGTGATGATCAGGATTCCAGCTATTAAAAGCAGTATCAGAGGTAAACCTCCAAAGATGCTTCCAAATGCGGAGTGTATAAAATTTAGGATAATTCCAAGGACTGTTTGGAAGGTAATTAGAAATCCTGACCCTAAGGTCTTAAATAGGGGTATAATACCACTTGTATCAGACATGTTAAAGGTACGACCTACCATTTCTATGAAATGAAAGGGGCAGTGTGTACAAATAAGTGCCTGTATCTCGCTCGAGGTCCTTGCAACTTGAAGTTCAAAGGTCTCTCGTGCAGCGGTTAAGGCTACAGTTCGCTGTAAAAGCATGACTTTCAGTCTGCTCAAAGTATCAAATTTATAAAAGATATGTATAACAATGGCCACACAGGTGCCTCCCTAACTGAACTTGTTGGGGGAAACAATACTTGCATTCAGTAAGTAACCCTGGAGTTCACAGTGACCAGATAGGAGATGCCCGGAAGCATGCCACAGCAACCTTGATCATTCAGCATCAAGTAACTCCTATTCGAGAGCAACTTAAACAACAATTTAATCAGGGCAGCTGGAGCTCCTTTCATGTGGCAGGACAAGTTTGCTATTGACTCATTACAAGCCCTGTGCAAGGTAATGTTTTGGCACATTAGAGAACCGCTCAAAGTGTCCTTGCAGTTTGTACCACTTAGAAACACTACTTCATCCCCACCCCGGCATTGAAATCTATATGGTAATTCCCAGGATTCCTTAATGTATTCTTTTTCCAATTTTTCATGTCTGCCTGCCTGCTCAAGGCAATACCGAAACTGAAAGGTTGTGACCGGGAGAGTGATATGGCCATGAATGAGCCATTCTGTTGATGGTGATTCCGCCACTGTGAATGATAACCTGTCCAGTTTTTCAATATGCAGCATTGTATATTTACCTCCCCTTTGTGCCATTTCTATCTGTATATCTGTTAGACTGTATTCAGAAATCAGAGACATACTGTTTTTAAAACGCCAAGGCACAAAGCCTGCACGGAAAGATTGCTTAATAACATTATAGAACGTAACTGAGATTGGCAGTGTTGTAATATGGCAAAATCCTATTCCAATATGTCAATAGCAGAAGATACAATGTTGAACAATGAATATATCCTGGAGGTCTAAGTTGTTAACCCATTATCCACATAACTAAAGCTTTGTTTAAGTTCATTTGATCTATTTCCCGTATTCTCTCTGTGGCCTCTTGTTGGGAAATCTTCCATATTTCATTATAGGCAGCTAAATGCGTGCATTAATGAAACGTTTATGACGTTGTTTCCTGGGTCCTTGTAAAAAATGCCTTAGATCCATGTCATGTGCGAGTAAAGATAAGTTTTGTTTCACTTCTGCAAGTGTTGAGGTTTCTAGTTAATTGAGGCACAACCTCCCAACACTATAGGATGTCACTACCCCTGGAATGATCTCTCTGTACATAACATGGGTCTGGCCTATGAACACTGAGTCTTTCTGTGATGTTCAGGAATTGCTTATGACAGCTATTCGTATCTAAGGGCAAACGACCCACTGTTTCCAACTTGGGTCTGTTCTATTGTACTATAAGATGTCATCTACAGTTGCCCCTTCTTTTGTAGTTGAATTCTGCCACCCTCCATATGTCGGTGTTGGAAACCCAGGAGTGTTTTGGTACTTGTTCTTGGCGAGTCCAAGACAGGATGTCTGTCGCACAGTATCATTTAAAAAGATAATCTGCTGTGGAATGAGACATTCTTAATAGTGCCTCTGTTCCTTGGACTTGCCAGTCCCTCGAATCCCAGACTGATTTTAAGTCAATTTAAATTTTGTCTTTCCATAGACCAAAACCCTGTTCAGACAATTGGGCCAAAAAGGAAGCAGATTAAATCTGTTTAGTGTTTGTCAACATAATATTTAGTACTGATGTTGGTTCAACCTTATAGTAATATGAGGCTGGATCTGCGGTGTTAAACCTGAAAAGTATGACAATTTCTAAGCAAACATTTGTGAACTACTTTTTGGTGTTGTTGGGCAATGTTTCCACTGATAGTACTCAAAAACATTCCTAGGTGAAATGGATTTGTGCAGGAAATGATGACCATAATGTTGGTAAGAGTACAATGTGTAATAATCTGAACAACTCTATAACATTTCATTATTAGACAATGTAGTAGTTTTCTCTAAATAGGACAACATGTTATTAACTGTTTCAGAGCCCCCATCGTCAGAAAATGTACTAGAGTTAATGATATCACTTAATGAAATTATAAACACATGATTAAAAGTTTGATCGGGCCAAATATGTTAAAATCAACCTTGTCCCATACTATATCATCCGGTATAGGAACTGCTGTAATGTTTACTAATGACAAGTCTCTTTATTCACAATGTGATGATGGATGTGGCTTCAGTAGTATGTTGACATTTTGGGCTGTGGAACTTTGTTGAAGATAGCGTCCATTAATAAGCATACTAAAAGTTAGTACTAAGCCAAGCCATAAAAGAAAACACAATATCCCAGAAATTAGCCAGAGTTCAATCCAAGGTGATACCAGGTATGTCTTTCTTAGAAAGTGAAGAAAGTTCTTATTTATTTATACTTGAATGGTGTTTTGGCTGTTGTCGTTTCCCGCTCGCTTGGATCCAAAGAAAACATATCAAAGTTCATGAAATAGCCAGAAGCAGTTTGATCAATTGTAGGAATTGCATCGGGATTAGTTGAAATGTTATTTTGCTGTTGACGAGGCATGTTGATGTAGACTTCTGTATTAGGTCTAATTGCAACTGTGAATTATTCTGATGTTCATTTTGAATTTGAATGTCTGGTTCAAGTGGAACACATTCCATAGCATTGTTGCTTAGTCCTTCATTCCTTACAAGTGGCTCTTCAAATGTGATAAGTCTTTCTGTTTGAATTTCTTGCATTGCGAGAGTAGGGTGTCTGGTACTGTGGACACCATGAGGCCTACAGCTTATTATTGGCCACATAGTGTGGCTTGATTAAGTTGATTGAGACAAATCTTTTCCCCTTTTTCCTGGCAAGAGCCGGCAAAAGTACAGCTCTTGTTCCTTGTACTGCAAGGACTGGTACGGGTGTTCTGTATGAAGGTCCAAATTTCTTTTTGTCCGCTATTTTCTCTCTGACCAGATTCCCGACTTTTGGGATCCAGACAGGTCTTGTGTGTCTGCCTTGACTTCCCCAGTGGCGGTCTGCTTTAGTCGGACATTACTTTGTTTTGTCCTGGATTCATTTAGATCCTTTAAAACAGCCAAACGATTATGCTAATTAAATGGTTTTTCATCCGCCACTGTGCCTTCAAAATCAAGATCAGGTACCCACATTTGTGTCCCAAAGAGGACTTCATCTGAATTGACACCCCCTAGAGAGTTTCTTGTCTGGTTGTTTAACGAGCGCTGTACCACATAAACGTGTTTGACCCAACTACCGCCCTTGCCTACTACCCTAGCTGTTAAAGATTACTTTATGTCCCGGTTTTTCCTCTCCACAAACTAATTTTCCTCTGGATGGTACGGAGAGGAATACCACAATGCTACGCCCATTCCTTCCATGGTCTTTTTGTAAGCCAGAGAGCTAAACGCAGGGCCGCGGTCAGAATGTAATGTGCTAACTTCGTATGTGCCGATAAAGACTGGCAAATCTTTGATAACAGTTTGAGTGTCAGCCAAGCGCTGAGCCAATACCCATGGGAATCTCGAGCAGGAATCCACTGCAACCATGATATACTTGTAAGCCTCGTCCGTTTGTAAGGGGCAGCAGTGGTCCAAGTACATACATGCGAGAGGTTTGTCCGATTTTAATAATGGCACCTGAGCGGGTTTGCTACAGTGGAGCCTATCATCTGTTGGCAGACGTCGCAATTCAAGACATAGTTTTTAGTTTGCTTAGTTAACCCTGGCCATCAATAGCGCTGTTTCAGTAAAGAAATAGTGGCTGTAACCCCTGCGTGTGCAGAGCCCAAACCCTCATGTGCAGCTAGTAGTAAACCTTGTCTACGATCCATATTTGGTATTGCTCTATCCCCCACTCCAGGAATCTGAGCATATGGAATGTTACTTGCATCTAACTTGCAGGAGGTCTTGAGTGGAAATGTTTTAGGTGCTGCTGTGCTGCCTTTGCGTGAAGCAATGACAGCTACCATAATCTCACCGCCTATTCAGGTTTTGGAACAAGTGAGACACACCACCTATGTGTCTTTGGAAGATCTGCTGGTCCCTCACAATAAGGTTTCCGTCAAGGACACGGCACGGAGACTGCCCTGGTAATGGTAGTAGAGGAGCTTTGTACCACACTGGATTCGGGTGCAAGGGCCACCTTGATCCTACTGGATCTATCGACGGCCTTTGACACTGTGAACCATGACATTCTTATCAAAAGGCTCCAAAAGGTGGGAGTCAAGAACTCACCTCTAAGCCTGATTACATTGTATTTAAATAAAAGGCTGCAATTTTTTCAGATTGGCGACTCCTGCTCAGAACAGTTCAAACTTCCTGGATTGCCGCAGGGCTCGTCACTGAGTCCTACTTCGTTCAATCTATATGTGACCCTCTTAGCTGATGTCACCAGGCAATTTGGCTTCTCACTGGTCTCCAACGCAGTCGACACCCAGATTGTGGTGTCAATCTCAAGCAATCTGGCGGATACCGCTGCTGGCTTTAATCAATGCAAGTCCCACATAAACCACTGGATGAGCTCAAACTGCCTAAGCTTAATGGAAGTAAAACAGAGGTTCTGTTGATGGGATCTGACACCTCTTTTTGGTCACAAAACTGGTGGCCTCTGGACATGGGAACTTTATCTACTCCAGTGCATAAGGTCAAGAACCTGGACATCATTTTTGACGACAGACTTACCTTTCAACATCAAATCAATAAAGTTGCCTCTCAGGTTCATTTAACACTGAAGTTAATCTGGAAAGTGAGACCATTCATCCCCCCAGATGCAGTAAAAACACTGGTGACAAGCTTAGCTATGTCCAGACTGGACTATGGAAATGCTCTTTCTTTGGGCCTTCAGAAACAGCACTTGCTAAAACTTCAGCGCGTGCAAAATGAAATGAAATACCAGTATTTGTAAAATGCACAGCTACCTCCGAAGTGGTGTCTCGTCGCTGGGGGCCCTTGGGAATATTAAGCGAACTATTGCCCAGAGTCACATGGTGTTGGGCTAACTTGCCGCCGGGGATTGAACCTTGAACCCCGTAGTCCGGAGACCGGCACCCAGGCCGCTGCACCACACCTCCTCCACTATGCTGCCACCAGGATACTACGGAACATTCCCAAGTACTAGTCCGTCTCCCTCAGCTTAATAATACTTCACTGGCTCCTGCTAAAGAGGAGAAAATAATTCAAATCTTTATACCTAGCGTATAAAGCTGTACATGGAACAGGACCTGCATACCTGAAACATGGGGTGTAGGTCGGTGGGACTTCTTCGTTTACAAAATAATGAAAAGTTTTTGTTGTAGCATTTTTTGTGTAGCATTTGCTGCTGGGAAGATAACGCATGAATAGAACACCTCTGTTTGGAAATCTTCGTGTGCCTGTAACACAAATATCACTATACCTCCTCTGGCTAGTAAACCATGTTTGAGGAGTTTAAGTGTGAGTGTGTGTCTTCCATTGGCAGCAATATGTATTGCATTGTCATCTTCCTCCCCGTCAGAGAGGTAATGGCATATTTACCGGGTCAAAAGCCCTCTCAGTCATTGTGTGTATAAGCACAGAATAACTTTCCAAGGAAATGAAATAAGGTGTTTTGCACAATTTTGAGAACATAATGTCCTTCAAACTTGATAAACCATTAGACAATAAATAGAATATTTCCCCTGGTCAGCTGTGGGGGAGTTTGTACCCACCCACTCCAGAAGTCTCTGGTATTTTGTGAGTAGGGGTCCCTGAGAATTAGCACGACTGAACTACTCAGATTCTACTGTTAAATAAGTACCAAACCAATGTTGGTGGCACCATGTAGTGTAGTTCCTATAGTCCCCCTGCAGGACCTGTGCTTTTGGATAACATACACTGTGGGCCTGGTGGCAGACTGATACTGAGCACCCCCACCACGTATGTTAGCCTGTTTGCATTAGCCAGCTCACAGTGCCACTACAATCTCCTTTTTATAGGAGAGATTCGTTTTTGGCAACCTCAGAACATGACAACCCAGATTCCTCAGACTCATGGAAACAATGTACTACTTTTCGCGTAGTCGCTCGTGATTGCTCATTTGGTATCAGATAGTTACACAGAAGAAACAGTCGAGCGTGTTTACAATAAGAATTTATTGTACAGTTGTTCTCCCAGTGTAAAATATATGTGCTGCAACAACTGTTATACAGTAGCCGAGATATATGATCAGCCGTACAGTGAATGAAAAGGAATAGTACAGTTTTACCATTTTGCAATAGTCATGAACATATACATTAATATAAAATGCATTTATAAAATAAAGTGCATACTCCTACGATGCCTGTCTAGATGAACCTAAGTGTACTTAGCATGTGAGTAGGTGCTAAAGAAGCCAAGAATCCTGCTAGGATTTAGTCAAACCCCATTACCTGAATAATTAGAGTGTGGGACCTATCCTGGTCTCGAGTTGGACACCCCACAACGGAAGGTTAGACCACTGTCAGCTGAATCGACTGCATGCAATAGTCTCAGCATCTCTGGTCAGTGTGTCAGCCTGGAAGTCTTGGTTCCCTCTAACTACTGATAGCAAGAGGTGCTGCATTTATACAGAAAAGTATAGAGTCCCTTTGTCCCCGTGTCTTTTGTTAGCCCTTGTTGGGTATGAGGATGACGTAAGGGATTAACCGTTTACATAGAAGTTTATGCTGGTGGATTCTAGCCACTTCCTGGTTTCCCAGAACTCTTATGAATATTTAATCATACTGGATGAGCACATCGAAGATGGTATAGGAGGCCATTGTTCAGAAAAAACCCTCCTTCTGCACCCAAACCACAGTGAAGATAAGGTTCAGCCCTCAGCACCCGTTATTGTGGAGAATAGGGAACTAATGTAGGTGAAAGATTATACCTATATTAGGGCATCTATGTGAAATAGAACAATACTGTCAAAGACTGGTACATTATAAATTCTAGTCTACCTGCACTGACTACACCCTACTCTTACATGATGTAATGCCAGCTAACACTGCCCCTTTGGGTAGTGTTGATGGTCGGCGCGTTGGCCTCCCCCGCTATGGTATTCCTTGTACCTTCCACCTAAGTATACTGCATGTTCAGTGTCACCTGCAAGCTGTTTCAGAACGTGTTTAATTTCCTGGTTATAGGTACATTCACTGCCATGTTGGGGTGGCCCATGTGTGTAAGGGGGCGGGGTTTTACACAAAGGTGTACCATTGAAATGCAAACTGTATATTGCTGTTTTTACCCAGACACTGAGGGGCGGGTGGAGGGATTGCCTCGCTCCAACACAAACAATGTGGTTACAGAGATCTCACTCCCCGAGACAAGGATGGCTCGGGCCCTGAGGGACACGCAGACTAGTTAATCTGGAATGTGCATGGACTGAACTATCCCCATAAGACCCAACTTGTGCTCTCCTGTAGGAAAGTAGGATCTGCTTCTTATGGTTAGCCCCACTTTTTGCTAGATGTAATACTGTTTTTGACAGGGGAACCTGCTACTCAGAACTCAAGTCTATCTGCTTTCACCTTAAACTATTAAACTATGTACTTTGGTTCACTCCAGATTGGATACTGGGGTAACCTAGTCAGTCCCTAGTATATTGTACCCATGTACCCAGGGCAGAGGTACCCCAGAGGCCTCCCATGGGCTGAAGCACGTATTTTGCCACCCATGAGAGGCCAGGCGAAATGGAACCTACAAACCTGCCATTGCAGCCTGTGCAACTTGGTGCATGACCACTTACTTAAGATATAGGTTTACTATCTAAGGGTCACTGCACTTAAAACCTATAAGTCACCCCTTTAGCAGGCCTTTACAATCCCATTGGCAGGGTTCTTGGTTCTCAGTGAGAGGGTTCTACTGCATTAGGAGGACACCCCTGCAGCCTACAGAGTCCATTCTCCCGGGGTGTCAGTGAGGTACCATTTACGACAGATCGAGTGGCATTATGCGACCATGTGATGACCAACTTTAAAATGACTGTAACTAACGCTATCGTGTTTGGTATCAAACATGTTGGTTCGGTATGGAAGGTATGCTTCCACCCCTCAGAAGCAAGCTTTGTGGGGTCCCTGGTGTTCCTGGTACCAGCCTTCCTGCTGCTGAGCCAAGCTTGAGCAGAGGAAGGCACAACAGTAGACATCCTGTCACAGGGAGGTGTGACCACCTCCTAGACAGGATTTAGTGTATGAGGGCTGGGTGGGTGCACTTGCCAGAGACCGAAATTCTGCTTGATGGGATAGTTTGGTGTCCCTGTGCATAGTCTAGTTCAAACCAGTCCTGGGAGGTGTTGGCTCCCACTCTGGCATGAAGCTGGACAAAGGACATGGGAGTAACCTCTCAACTGTCCAGACCCTCTCCTGGGTAGGTCCCCTGAATCTCACGAACCCTCTTTCGTGGGTACATAAGGGCTTACCTAGTTATAGGACCCTAGATTCGACGTGGACAAGATTCTGAACCAGAAACTACTGAGCTTCAACCGTCTGGACTTCGTTTGGGCCCGACTTCATCTCCCTCTCAGTCTGAAGCATTGTCTGTGCCTGTGCACAATACAGGATCCATGCAGGACCTGTGGAGCATCAAGGACAACCAAAAATATCTCCCTTGGAGTGAAGGATTCACTCCCCTGTATGCTAACGCAACACAACACTGCTGACTCTGAGCTCCTAAGGACTCCAAAGGTGTCAGCAACACAGGAGGTGGGTTTCTACGTCACTCAAGGCCTGAGGTGCCCTCTCACCAAGCTTGAGGTCAGAATCTCTTTTGGGGGCAACAATACCCAAACCCCTGTGCACAGTGTACTCCGTGGGCTGTTTGGTGAAATTGTTCTGGGTCCTCTCACGACTCCTGTGCCTCCAGCGTGTGAGTCCACTTGAGGGTCATCTTTGCTGCTCTTGGGCTGCTCTGGTTGCTCCAGGCCAGCCCTGACTACCCTTGCTGTGGTGAGTCTCCTGGACCTTGCTGGTCCGAACCATCCACCTTCTTGACCATCTGCATGGGTTACCATTACCAAGGCTTGATGGTGCTTTCGCCGGATACCTACCCCTCAGCACCAGACATCCTTGTGGGACAACTCGTATCCAACTCCTGGTCATCCTTCAAGTGCTGCAAAACGCTGCTGTGTGCTTAATTAAGGGCCAGCCCAAGTTTGCGTCAGTCGCACAGGAACTCAGGAAATTGCACTGGCTCCCGGTGCGTAAACGCATAATGTTCAAATCACTGTGTATCGTTTACAAAGCAGTACATGGACTGGGTCCATCTTTTCTCCAGCAGCACCTCCAACTGTATACGCCAGGCAGACAACTGAGATCTGCCAATAAAGTGCTAATTAAGATAAGCAGGATCAGGAAGGCACGATGGGGGGGCATAAGCTGCTAGTTTCTCTCTGCCTTCTAGAAACAGTGAGCTTTCGTTCCAGGAACAGAAAGCCCTGTGTGCCTTGAAAAAAGCGATACCAAAGGGGATGATGGATGGAGTGCTTGAGCAAATCAAACACTCACCCTCAGTCAACTGATCTGGGTTTAATCCATCATCATTCTTTAGCTCACTCCACCACCCCAGTTCAGACATGGCCATATGCACATCAGTCTGACCCTGTGCCTCATGGTAACAGTCCAGACCGAACTGCCAAGCCATGTCTTCCATGGACTAGAAACAAGCTTCCGAGGGTCGGTTTCTGGCTAATCAGCCGTCATCAGCCAAGCTAGCTTGAATCCAGTGTTTAGAAAGACAAGGGAACACAAAGGTAATACACTAGGGAACTTGGGCGTTAGATTGTTGGTAAAGACAAGGGTCCCTAGAACATGAGAAATCAGGGTAAGAATCAACATACGCTAAATAGCCAATATGTCCTTTGTCCAGCCGGACAGGAATTTATTTTTCAAAATGTAAACAATAACAATAAATCAAAGGTAATGTCAAGGGGGCACAGCCTGTGACCCACAGAGAACAAGACAGAACAACAATTTTTAGGCAAGTGCGAACGAGGCGATGATCACCGCAGAACTAGACATATTTCGCGATCTTGATTTCGGCATTATCCAAAAATTGCCGCATTCGCCATCCACGATGGCAAACAATTTATGTGCGTGAGAAGTACAAACCCATTATCCCTTGGGTACACTTCCCACCTGGAACTGACTGCATCCCCGGTCTACCCGCAACTTGCTTCAGTAACTTTTTTACCCTCCTCTTTGTGTATCCTGCCTGCAAATTGTAGCCACATCGCATTACCGAAATGCAACTGTATAATTTTCAAGACAAACATGGTTTATAATATTGTCCTGAAGATGATGCCAGGTATCTGAGTTTTTATAGAAGAGTGGTGGAGTAGCACACCTGTGTTTGTGTGAATTGTGTATGTTTGATCAATGTTATGTACGTTTAGTGTGCTCGATGGTAAGAAGGAGCGTGCCCCGCCCCCCCCGATTAGAAGAGATACCTAGTACGAGCTCAGGGAAAACCCTGGGCTACCATGGGCACAACTATAAGGGGCCCAATGGCCTCACCAAGTTAATCAAATTGTGAAATTATCTTTCTCCGAATTTGAACCAATAGTTTATTTGCATGAGTATATTCATCACATGAGTGACAAAGCTATTATTACTAAATATACAAACATCTCTATACAATTTGTATTTGTACATATGTTGAAAAATTCAAAAAAACTTATTGTCTGTAAGTGCAAAATAAAAACATTCAAATCAACAGATATTTGTTTATATCACATGTATTCAATTTCAGACATGGTTTCCCAATGCATTTCGGGTTCATACAGAACCCTTCGTCAGGGGAATATCAAAAACCATATAACACAAATCAATGAATGTTCCGAAGACTGTATTTACACAGCCAATATCGAGGTCTCTGTGTTCAGAGGTACGGTGTAGCAGGACCTACAAGGCAACAACGATGTACATGTTATATAAACACGTGTTTAGTTTAAATTGAAGATTTACATGAGCATGGAGTGAAACGAAGCTTAGGAGTAACGCTGTGCTAATGCTCACCGAAAAGATTAAAGAGACCTGACCAAAATATGGGTAGAAAAAGGGAATCATAAGAGGAAAGTCACCAAAGGCTTAGAGATAAAAAACGGACCGGTGAGCCATTTCACCTTCATTTACTCCTTTCTTGGTAGTCTTTGACACCTCAGTATTTAGGGGCCCTTTTGGACCTTATGAACTATGCATACCTTCCTAGGACCACCACTTTGTAAATAGCATGTCACCCACATGCACTGAAAACACACTCACATTTTTTTCAGTATTATATCACTCAGAGGAGTTTTTTATCTCTAAGCCTTTGGTGACTTTCCTCTTATGGTTCCCTTTTTCTACCCATGTTTTGGTCAGGTCTCTTTAATCTTTTCGGTGAGCATTAGCACAGCGTTACTCCTAAGCTTCGTTTCACTCCATGCTCATGTAAATCTTCAATTTAAACTAAACACATGTTTATATAACATGTACATCGTTGTTGCCTTGTAGGTCCTGCTACACCGTACCTCTGAACACAGAGACCTCGATATTGGCTGTGTAAATACAGTCTTCGGAACATTCATTGATTTGTGTTATATGGTTTTTGATATTCCCCTGACGAAGGGTTCTGTATGAAACCGAAATGCATTGGGAAACCATGTCTGAAATTGAATACATGTGATATAAACAAATATCTGTTGATTTGAATGTTTTTATTTTGCACTTACAGACAATAAGTTTTTTGGAATTTTTCAACATATGTACAAATACAAATTGTATAGAGATGTATGTATATTTAGTAATAATAGCTTTGTCACTCATGTGATGAATATACTCATGCAAATAAACTATTGGTTCAAATTCGGAGAAAGATAATTTCACAATTTGATTAACTTGGTGAGGCCATTGGGCCCCTTATAGTTGTGCCCTTGGTAGCCCAGGGTTTTCCCTGAGCTCGTACTAGGTATCTGAGTTTTGGCATCGAAACGTCGACACCCCTGTACCATATGTTTCCCAAATAC
Organism: Lissotriton vulgaris; assembly: GCF_964263255.1. Classification (NCBI taxonomy): domain Eukaryota; kingdom Metazoa; phylum Chordata; class Amphibia; order Caudata; family Salamandridae; genus Lissotriton; species Lissotriton vulgaris. Next base: position 237,417,749 of record NC_141685.1, read on the forward strand.
GTCCAATGTATTGCACAATGGTACCTTGAAATAATTAAGTCTGTACACTGAATACTAGTAAGCAGACCGCCTCGTTCGCACTTGCCTAAAAATTGTTGTTCTGTCTTATTCTCTGTGGGTCACAGGCTGTGCCCCCTTGACATTACCTTTAATTCATTGTTATTGTTTACATTTTGAAAAATAAATTCCTGTCCGGCTGGATAAAGGACATAATGGCTATTTAGCGTATGTTGATTCTTACCCTGATTTCTCATGTTCTAAGGACCCTTCTCTTTAGTAACAAGCTTGAATCCAGTGGCAAAGTGAGCAAGGGACCCACATCGGGGCATACCCTGCCAACTAAGGGCTAACACAGTGATACCAAAAGGGATGATGGACGGAGCAAATCAAACACTCACCCAAAAGCCCAAAGTTGGTCCTAGGATGCTTGTTTCCAGTCCAAGGAGGACCTGGCTTGGCAGTTCCGGCTGGACTGGTCTCATGGGGCACAGGGTCAAGACTGATTTGCATATGGCTGGGTTCAATCTGGAATGGCATGGTGAGCAAAAAGAGTTATGGATTTGGGCCCAGATCTCTGTACTGGGGTGAATGTATGACATTGTTCTGCATTCTGTCCATAAACTGTTGTTTTTGCATCTAGAAAGTTGAAGACAGGGAGAATTGCCAACACCCAACGCCTGGTAGAGGTGTTACTTCTAGATGACGGGTGGAAAACCCCTGAGTCAGATGAACAGGAGAAAGTGGGTGGGCCAGCTCATGAGGATAGGTCAGGAGGTGATACCTTTTATGACCTGGACCCTAATCCTGACCGAGGGAACCTGAAGGTTCCCACCTGGATAACTCAGATCTTCATGAGGGGATCACTGAAATAATATCGAGGGTCAAAATATCGACTAGCAAAAATATCGTGGACAAAATATCGACAGTCAAAATATCGAGTTTGTATCTACAAACAGGTAAGTACAAAAATATCGAGTACAAAATATCGTTTACAATAATATAGTTGTAAAAAATATCGACTTTATAAAAAACAGTGTTAAATTACATTAATATTAAAATGTAATTACTAAAATATACTTAAAAATACTTACATTAACTTATAATAATTAAATAATAAATGAAAGTAATAAAAAAATTTTACAATATTATTTGTTAAAACATATATATATATATTAACATACTATAATTAAATAAGATACTAAAAACTGACCCTGAACCCTAAAAATACCCCTTTACCCAAAAACCCAAAACTGACCCTAAACCCTAAAAATACCCCTTTACCCAAAAACCCAAAACTGACCCTGAACCCTAAAAATACCCCTTTACCCAAAAACTAAAAACTGACCCTAAACCCTAAAAATACCCCTTTACCCAAAAACTGAAAACTGACCCTGAACCCTAAAAATACCCCTTTACCCAAAAACTGAAAACTGACCCTGAACCCTAAAAATACCCCTTTACCCTAAAACTGAAAACTGACCCTGAACCCTAAAAATACCCCTTTACCCAAAAACTGAAAACTGACCCTGAACCCTGAAAATACCCCTTTACCCAAAAACTGAAAACTGACCCTGAACCCTAAAAATACTCCTTTACCCAAAATTAATCAATATTATTTAATTACCAATTAATTATTAATTAACAATAACAATAAAGTAAATATATTAGCACATTAGCTGTAATTAATTTAATAATTAATATTATTTTACCCCAATTAATTACTTTACAATAACACAAAATTATATATATGTAAAATTTACTCTAATTAATGTAATTACCTAATTACAAATAATTAATTACCAATTAATTACTAATAAAAAATATGTACTAAATTATATTAATTAATTAACTAATTAATATTAATTAATTATCAATTAATTATTAATTAGAAATATTTACAAACATATATTAATTAATTAATTATTATTAAATTACTTCCCACCCTATTCCCCTATAAACCCACAACCCGCTACAGAATCACATTACGCAATTATTATAAAAACAAAAATCATTTAATAAAATATTTTATAACATTAATACACACTTTTCACACATATTATTACATAAAATACACTATAAAGTATTATATATCATTAAAAATTCGATATTTTTGCTATCTATATTTTATACAGTCGATATTACTTCACTTACCTTAAAAACGATATTTTTGTAGTCGATATTCTGTCCAGTCGATATTTTGTCCAGTCTATATTTAAAAGTCGATATTATGTCCAGTCGATATTTTGGAGTCGATATTTTGTCTGTTCACCCTTCATGAGGAGAATGGTGGAGGCCACGAGGCCCCCTCTTTTCTTCTTCTGTAAGAGTGCATAGTTTACCAAGGAGATCTAGCTCTGCAGAGTCTAATCACTCAGGACAGCCTGTGGGACCCCTGTATCTAGCAGGAGGGACCACTCCTATGAGAGGGAATACTAACTTCTTGAGCTTGCGAAAGCCAGGCTTAGGCTCAGGCAAGAGCTGTTGTCCCTTGATAGAGAGTCCCTAGAAGTCCAGAGAGCTCGAAGAAAGTTGGGACTTGAGTCCCATGGTGGCCGCAGCAGTGTCCCTAGAGTTAAGAAACATTCCTTTGATAATAGGAACCAGAGCAACATTGCCCCTCCCTACCATGGTGGGGATGACATCCACAAATGGATAACTGCTTTGGAAAGAGCCTGTAAAGTTCAGAGGGTTCCTCAAGAGCAGTGGGCAGCTATCTTGTGGCTTTCCTTTGCGAATGCAGTTCTTTAATATTTCCAGGGGTATGATACGTGGCACAGGTGTCCAGTGGAAGGTTAGCTAATAACCCTCGACATAAAACGAGTAGCAAAGGCAAAGTGGCAATGCATACATAGTTTAGCTAAAAAAAGCTGGGTCTTTTTTTAATGATCTTCTGGCTGGCCGTGCACGTAATTAAAATCAGTTTTTATCAGTTGTGGACAACGAAGCCCATACAAGGGGAGTGTTGCCGGATGAGTAGGAGTGTTACTGGATTCTAGTACACAACGAATATGCCACGTAAGGATTGGGATAGCACTTCCCTATGAGAACAGGTAACTCTTCCCCACGTGAAGTTATTGAGGGGGACACCGTGATATTATACGTATCCCCGCAGTAATTATCTTTACAGCAACAATATGTAAGGCTTATTTTAGTATAATGGCTACAGCAGGGATTAGACTGACGATACCAGAGAAGAATGATTTTAATTAGACACAAAGTGTTCTTTACATGATGTAGAAGTTTGGGTATATTAATTAGGCATTACCCTTTATCCCCAACACAAAATATTAGTAAATCAGCAAATGTTTACATATATAAACACACACGCCAGCTCTTTAGGGTGGATTTACTGGTATGTAGGAAAGGCACATCAAACGTTCATTTGGGGGAGAGCTGGTGCTTCTACCAAAGGTCCAGGGAGCACTCCAAAGGCACAATGACATTTTTCCTGGAAGGCCATATTTTGTTACACAATTCTAGTTTTGGGGAGGGTCAGTAGGGGCGTGGTTTAATAACTGAGAAGAGTAGAGTGAGACTGAGAGGATCCGAAGGTGGGAAGAGATAAGGCACTTTAGAAGTGAGGGGACAGATAAGAACAGAGCAGCAACGAAAGGCAGAATGAAGGCCCTACTGCAGCCTACTCGGTCACTGCCCTGCGGCTGCCCTGTCTCTTCTCTCTCTTTGTAGGGTGTGGAATCAAAGGTGAAGAACACAAAAAAAAGGTGTCAATAGAGAGAGGGCCACGAAAAGAGACTCAGTGTGATCTCTGTGACGCGGATAGCTCCTGACTGTGGGTTTAAACGAAACATGATAAATCTATGGAAGGGAATGGTGGGAGGTCTTCTGGCATAAGGACTATCACTCATAAAATATGCCAAGATACAAACATGATGGAATACACCCGACATTACATCAAGTGATTTCAATCCTTTAAGCAGGAGCCTAGTTAGTTAGAGGGTAGAGCACCAGACTTTTAATCTGTGGGTCCAGGGATCAAGTCCCTCTTCGGGAATCTGGAGTTTTTATTATGCTGACTATGTTCTAATATGTTGCAAAATAAAATGAATCCTTTCTTTGTTCACTCATGAATTCATTATTCAGTTAATTACTACTTTTTCTCTCCAAAGTTGCAAATGTATTTCCCTTTTTTTACCTAATTGAGATTTGGAGGGTAAGAATGGCCCTGTAGTTTAGAAAAGTAAGAGCCAGCGTCAAACCCACTCTGTTTCAACAGGAAATGGTTCCCAATGCTTAGAGGGGCTCTCAGGTCTGTTCCCTTCCAGCTCAGACCCTGGATGGGGACAAGGCAGCAGGAGGGACTTTCAAAATCTGCCATGATTGGCAAAATCGGATTATCTGGCCTTGGTGCCTGCCTCCTCTGTTCATGTCTAACGCTGGTAGGTTGACTCAGGCACTGCTTAATTTGACCTGGTGTTTGCCGGTGTGAGGAACTGGCACTCACTTTTGTGGACTGGCACTTACTTTCCCACATACAGAAATCCGAAAGCAGAGGAAGAGCAAAGCAGAAGAAAGGCATTCAGGGAGAAAGCAGGGACTTACCATGGTGGAGTGTCTGGTAGTGCATTAAAAGGCCATGAGGTGGGTTGATATTCACTGCCTCAATGCTTAATTGCACTGGTCGCAGGCTTCTGGGAGGAGCTTGGGGCACAAGCACTCTTTCTTTCACAAATTAAGCACCGCTCTCAGGCGTTTAGCAGTTGAGGGAGTGCTCTGGGGAATACTTGACTATGCAAGTGTGAGACCACAACTCAGCACTTTTCAAGGGTAATGAATGATGCGATCTTTCTCTATTTTTGCAGTTGTGGTTGTGCTTGGCTCTAAAAGGCCCTGATAAGGACCAGCCTTCGGGAAGGAACAAAGGAAACGTGCAGTATTGAACAATATATAGTGTTTTCATCCACAGGCACGGTATTAATCTGTCATCCATTCAGTCTTTCATCCATCATTCAATCTTTCACCATTTCATTCATCCACCTATTCAAGCATGCATTATCTATGCATGCATGCATCCATCCTTATACTTACCCATCCCTCAGTAAATATCATTCATCCATCATCTCAGATTTCCATTTACTCTGCCATGCTTTCGCCCGTCCATCCACCTATCCATTCACTCATCGTACCCACTCACCCGTCCATCCACCCACTCATCCCCAAAGTCCTTTTATTTCAAATTAGTTCTCGTATAATATGCAATGTGCACTGTGTGCTTTGCTTTAAAGGCGGGGAAGGGGGGAGAATGACATGGTCTTTCAATCCGGCATGGCTGTGGCCACAGAGTGAGAATGATAAGCAAAAATAAAACAAGCACAAGCAAAGGCAATAGGTCTGGCCTTAACGCTGGCTCTACCAATGTCTGTTGTTCATGTTGTACAGCATGAACACCAGAGGAAACAAGCATTTGCTATGCAATAGGTCTCGCATTTGCGAGAGCTTGAGATATTGTCATAGTAAATGACAGTGCTTTTTATGTATGTGTTTGGAAACCCTGCAAGCGCTTCGTAAACATGTACTTTGTACTTATAGTAGTTATTTATGAGAAGCAAGGCTGACAGTAACTGCATCTCTTTTACTTCCTGCCTTGCTTCTTGCAAGCAAGGACTATAAGTACAAAGTGGGGGCTTAAGCACTGCTTTCAGGTTTTGTAAACATATAAATAAAAGGCATTGTCATTTACAATGCCAGCACCCCAAACTCTCGCAAATGTGAGACCTATTGCGTTGCAAATGCTTGTTGTGTTTTCAGTATCTCCAGGCGATCTGAAGATGATTCTGGGATTTATTGTTTGAAGAGCCACCTGCTGGCAATTAGTACAAGCCACTGAAAATAGTATTTAGCAGCAATTTATGGAAGTATGTTAAGCATTGTCTAAGAAACCGGCAGTTGGGAAAAACCACACTGAATTGAAGTCCAAAATTGCAGGTCACAAAAATTGATGTCAGAAGTGGGATTCGAACCCACGCCTCCAGAGGAGACTGCGACCTGAACGCAGCGCCTTAGACCACTCGGCCATCCTGACTTACAGTCCTGGCTACAGGGGGCGTAGTTCCCAGCTGATCAGATGACTGCGTGTACTGTAAGCTCGGGATTCTGTTTTTGCAGTTAAAAAGACTTCCTTCCTGTCCAGGGTTGGTGGGGGTCAGAGATGCTTCTAAATATGACTCCTGGATACCAAGAGCTTCTACACTGTGGGCTCGGCTCTGGACACAGCTCCGTCATTTACTACCCAACATTCTGGATAGTCTGTAAAAATATCGTCTTGATTCTGTTTTTTTTTTCCTTTGCAGCGTTACTAGAAACTTGAGTCAGGGCGGCAGATCGCGGTAGAGCGGGGTTCAGGGCTGCACAGTTGCGGGGTGCGGTCAATCCTCACAGCCCCTGCGCACATTGGCTGCCTCCAGTTTCGGGGTCTCATGTTTTTCAAACACAGCAAAAAAAAAAGAAGAGGAAGAATCTGGTTTCAAAGTTTCACTTTGTTTCCGTTTTCAAACATGGTGCAAAGAGCTCCGAAGAGTCCTATACCTCGTGCATCTTCAGTCCTGGTGACTCCTTCAAGCTCTGACGGGGCCGATTCTTTGGGATTTATGCAGAAGGCCCATGAGCTATCATAAGTTGTGGCGTCGCTTTATTGACGATATCTTCTTTATTTGGGAAGGTCTGACAGAAAACCTTGAAGAATTCTTAGAGTGGCTAAATATGGGAGATAGCAATCTCAGATTTACTGCATCATATGATAGAAACTTAGTCAATTTCCTGAATATTACTATTAAGAATAGAGAGGGAATATTGGAGGTGGAATAATACACTAAACCCACCGACAAAAACACATTGCTACACTACAGTAGTTACCACCCTCGATCCCAACGGGATAATGTACCTTTTGGCCAGTTCCTCGGATTGAGGAGGAACTGTTCCAATATTGATGATTATCTTATACTTGCTAAAAAAACTGACAAAAAAGCTAAGAGATAGAGGATATCCTAAGAAATTAATAAAAAATGTGTGTAAAAGAGCGAGATTCTACAATCGGGAGAGTATGATACATCCTGAGTCGAGTCAAAAGAAACAGCCTGTTACGAATTCAAAAGTGGTGTTTGTGAGTCAATTCTCCAACATCAGCAATAAATTAAAAAATGTTATTCATTCTAGTTGGAATATCCTAAATGATGGGAAAGAGAAAAAAATCCCTAAACCTATCTTTGCCTTCAGGCGGAATGTAAGCATTCGCCAAAATCTAGTGCATACATATAGAGAGGTAAATCAGATTAATCAGATAACTATGGATGGCACTAGAGCGGTGGGCAACTACAAATGCAGTAACTGCTCAATATGTGATAATTGTATTGTTACCAAAACATTAACCTACAATAATTACACAATGACATCTAAAACGTTGAGTAACTGTAGAAGTAGCAATTTAATATATATCCTTCTGTGCCCATGTGGATTAGCATATGTTGGCGAAACAGGCAGAGAGATAAGGTTACACCTATTAGAACACAGGTCTGCACTCAAAACTGGAAAAGTGAATTAAAAATTTGCAAACATTCGTGACAAGAATTTTCAATTCTATTAAGGACACGGAGGCGAGGATTATGCTTTCTCGATTTCTTTACTACCAAACAGCAGCCAATAGGAACATAGTAAAGAAAACAATAAACTACAACTCCCATGAGCCCTTAGGCAACCATAGAGAGTACATGCTATATAAGTCACCATAGAGGACAACACTTCCTCTTTCTTTGTCCAGGAACTATAAACAGTCAAAGTCATTGAAGAAAGTACCGCCAACCATCCTGAAGGAAAATCCGAAGACAGAACCGCAAAGAAGTCCAACAGGAAAACAGGTAACCATCCAAAACCGCAGAAGGTGCATCAGGAAACACAGCAAATCCAGGCTCCAAGGCGCGGAAAACAGTGCAGGAGAGACCAAGATGAAGGATCATTTCTGGTCCGAACCTGAAAGAAAAACAGAGCTGTAACACATATCCCAAAACCTTGGAAGGTAGCATCACATAGGGTGGGAAATAAATCAATGCAAAAAACAATGCAGATCATAGTAAAGCAAGATGCAATACAAACAATGCAGTAGAATACAAATGGGTGGGATCATCCTCGCCTCCGTGTCCTTAATAGAATTGAAAATTCTTGTCACGAATGTGTGCAAATTTTTAATTCTATGGCAGGACAGGAGGCTCAGATTATGCTTGTTCAAAGCTGATCCACAACAACAGAGGCAAGATCAACAATAGGTTTGAAATAAAATGTCTTAAACACAGTATCAGAAGACCTTAGAGGCCATGGCACCCCTCGCGGAATGAGCTCCAAAAATGGAGACATCAATTCCTGCCTCAGACATAAGCCAGCGCACCCAACGAGCCAGAGTAGCTGGCGCCACAGGCTTAAAAGGCTTTTGCAAAGCAATCAACAGTTGACCCGCCATATCCTGGCGAAAAGGAGCAGTACTCACCTCATAATCTTTTATGCAGCGAACCACACACAATTGCGGATTGTGAGGAAACGCCGGGTAAGTGACAGTAGACAGATTAGTCTTGGTACGCCTGGAAACTGTAAAAGTAACGCCTTCTGGGGAAAAAGAACGACCCGCGAGATCTAACGCGCGGACATCCGAAACACGCTTACAAGATACTAAGCATAAAAGCATTGTCAATTTCGCAGACAACTGCTTACGAGACAGAGAAGCTTTGGGAGGCCAAGCTTCCAGAAAACGCAACACAATGGAGACATCCCATAGAGCAACATATTTCGGACAAGGCGGTTTAGCCATCCGAACACCACGCAACAATGTAGAGATGAGAGGATGCTCCCCAACAGGCTTCCCGTCGACCAAATCATGGCCCGCAGAGAGAGCGGAGCGAAAAGAATTGACAGTCCTGTAAGCAGAACCAGCAGAAGCGATGGAAGCCAGAAAATTAACCACTAGAGAGACATCTGCTGAAGCGGGATCCAGATTCCGTTCAGAACACCAATCACACCACCGACGCCAAGCTGACGCATAACGTTTGCGCGTGTTGGGGGCCCAAGCTTCATTGATAAATCTCTCAGCGTCTCCAGATAAGCCAGGGACTTTCCAGCGTTCCCTGAAAGACGCCACGCCACCAGACGGAGCTGGCCCGACAGAATTAGAGGGTGTGGATGGAGCAGAGGATCCAACAGCAAGTTCCACTTCGTTGGAAGCAGGAATGGAGTCGAGCAACTCAATTCCAGAAGGTCCGGAAACCACGCTTGAGCTCTCCAAAGAGGAGTGATCAGAATGATCGCCGACAGAAACTGTTTCGTTCTGGCCAAGACTCGCGGAATCATCGCGAACGGGGGAAAAGCATAGCAAAGCTGAGGAGGCCAAGTCTGCAGAAAGGCATCCGTGGCCAGAGCCTCCGGATCCGGACGCCAGCTGTAAAACCTGGGCAGTTGAGCATTGAGGCAAGAGCCGAAGAGATCGATCCAAGGGTGACCCCAAAGGCGAGACAGATTTCGAAAGACCCGTGGGTGAAGACGCCAGTCGCTGAAGTCCAGCAGATGGCGAGAGTTCCAGTCGGCCACTTGATTCTGGCGACCCGGGAGATACTCGGCAATAAGAGTGATCTTCCTCTGAAGGCAGAAATGCCAGAAATCCTTCGCAATCTCTGCCAACATTCTCGATCGTGTCCCCCCCAGTTTGTTCACATACCTCACCGCTGAGATGTTGTCCATGCGGAGCAAGATGCAACAGCTGGTGGCCTGAGGAGCAAGGCTGCGGATCGCAAACGATCCCGCCAGAAGTTCCAGGCAATTGATGTGAAGGGTTAATTCGTCCGGAGACCAACGGCCGCCCGTCGCCAAGTTCCCGCAACGGGCTCCCCAGCCCCATAGGCTCGCATCCGATTCTAACACCAAGTCCGGAGTGGAACCGAACAGGGCTTTCCCGTTCCAGGCTTCCATATGATGGAGCCACCACATCATCTCCGATTTCGCGTCTTGAGACAGGGGAACAAGGTCGGAGTAACGAAGACCCTTCTGCAAGTGTCGGATCTTGAGACGCTGCAGGGCCCGATAATGTAATGGACCCGGAAAAATCGCCTGAATGGAAGAGGCTAAAAGTCCGACAATCCAAGCGATCGACCGTAACGATACGTTCGGAGCAGACAACAGTGACTTCAACTCCCTCTTGATAGATCTGACCTTCTGGGCAGGCAAGAGAAGCTGGCAAGAGATCGAATCCACAAGGAAACCCAGAAACTCTATCGACTGAGTGGGATGTAACTGAGATTTCTGAGGATTCACCAGAAACCCGAGAGACTGAAGCAGATCGATGGTCCATGATAAATGGGACTGAAGTTGCAGTGGGCACTGAGCCATCAACAGAATGTCGTCCAGATAGACGATTAGTCGCACTCCCCGTGCACGCAGCGATTCCATGACTGGTCTCAGGAGCTTCGTGAAGCACCACGGGGCGGACGAGAGGCCGAACGGGAGAACCGTATACTCGAACCACTCCCCCGACCATTGGAACTGCAAAAAGCGGCGATGAGGCGGAAAGACGGGAACGGACAAGTAAGCGTCCTTCAAATCCAGGCGAACCATCCAGTCGCCCTTGCGAAGAAGATCCCTGAGAAGATGGATGCCCTCCATCTTGAAGTGGCGATAGTGAACCACCCCGTTGTTGAACTCCTTGAGATTTAGCACAAGGCGAGACCCTCCCCCTTTCTTCTCTACCAGAAACACATTGCTGACGAACCCCTGTGGATGTAGGGTCGTGCGCACAATGGCCCCTTTGAGAAGAAGAGAATCGATTTCCTTGGAGATCACTTCCCGATCTCGTTGGGAAAAAACAAGGGGTAAAGGGACGGGACCCTGAAGGGGTGGGTGGTAAAATTCGATCTGGTACCCTTGAACTGTCTGCAAGATCCATGCATCGTTGGAGATCGTGCGCCAATTCTCTAGAAAAAATTGCACCCTGCCCCCCAGAATAACACTCTCGTACGGAATCAGGCTCACCTGCTGAAGAGAAGTCCTGGCGACCTCCCTGGTTTCCACCGTAGCCTCCCTTGGTGCCTTGACCACGACCTTTACGGGAGGGGTAGAAGGTCGTCTTGGATCCGGAGTAGGACGACTGTTGTTGATGATGTTGTCCACCTCCTCCTTGGTGGGACTGTTGGCCACGCTGGTGGCCATAACCTCGGCTGAACGAACGTCCCCCAGAACGTCCGGCCCTGGCAAAAACCGGGCGGAATGCCCTGCGCAAGGAAGACTGCGCCTTGTCGAGGCCACTAAAGGTGGCAACAAATTTCGTTAACTCTTTCAAAAATGGCTGTCCAAACAGGAGACCTTGTGCCAAGGGGCCAGACTCAGATGTGGCCAATTCCGACAATCGGGGGTCCATCTTCAATAGAATAGACCGCCGCCGTTCGGTGGACAAGGCACAGTTTGCGTTTCCCAGGAAACAGATAGCCCGTTGGGCCCAACCAATAAGTTCATCCGGATCAATGCCAGACGCCGTCCCTTGTGCTTGATAACCCAAATCCAAGATTTTGGTTAGGGGGCCAAGAAGATCAAGAAGCTTATCCTGACACAGGCGCCAAGACCGATCAATCCCTTTCTTCGGGTCTTTGGTGAACTTCTTAAGATATGTCAAGATAGTGGGATCGACTTCCGGAGTGTCAGCTAACTTATCTGCCAACTCCGGGCGAGGGCACTCGGAACGCAACCTAGCGCGCACCTCCTGATCAAAAGAATCCCGGATGTGTGCCTGTATATAATCAGCAACCTCTGGGGCAGGGGCCCAAATTTTGGAATTCGGATGGATGATATCCATGGGCTCAAAGGTCAGGACCGGGGGATGGGAAGAGGCGTCCACAAAATGTTCTTTGCGTGACCGCTTAGCAGGGGGAAGACCAGAGGGACCAGATGACGAAGAGGAGGAAGTGTCCTCCGTGTCCGGGGAAGTAGTATGGGATCTCTTAGACACAGAAGGAGCAGACAAGGACTGAGCCAATTTCAAAAAATCCGATTTATGAGGGTTTTTAGGAGACTTAGAGGAGAGGTTAGCAGAAGAGGATGGGATCCAGCCCTGTTGCTGAGCGTAATCCGTCAAATGGCGCTTCAGAGGACCAATTGCGTGGACCAGAGCAGTATTGACGGAATGTCTGACCCCTTGGTCAAGGGCATCGACCAAGTCGTACTCGAAAGACTCCTCTGGTCCTCATCATAAAAATACTCATCAGCATCCTCATAATCAGCCATGGTGCAAGGAGGACAAAAAAGAATAAACACCACTGAGGAAAATTATATATAATTATATATATATATGTAGCAATAAGCCCACAAAGCAACAGGTTAAACAAGGGTCAAGGCGGTGACCAAGCGACCCAGTCAGGGGGGTGTCAACCCCAAGCAAGCCTAACAGGAAGAACTCAAACTCGACCAAGTAATGCAAAAAATTGAAAGTGGAGGGACAGGCTTGCACAATAAACACCCTAGGCAACGCCTCTAATAGTTATACAGCCCAGAACCCTATGCTGAGGGAAAAAGGCGTCTTGTGGGGCTCTCCGGCAGGCTGTGGGCTGAGGCGACAAAAGCAACGCTGCCTCTGAGCGTGTCCGGGCACAGTGACACACACGGAGCATAAACAAAGCCAACGCGCATGCGCGAAGGCGTGCCTGGCTGTCCGGAAAAAAGACGCGACGCGCGACAATAGCGCGCAAGCTTCTGAGCCCCGTCCCGCTCCACACACAGGACACACGGGCACAATGCGCCCGCAGTACCGGAGAGGCGACACGCGCTCTCACCACACACCAGCGACGACGGCGAACCGAGCGCCTAAACCAAAGTAACGCACACGGCGAAACAAAACAGCAAAAGAGCAGCTGAAAAGCGGCACAACAGCGCGTGAGTAAACGCAGCAATTACAGTACAATACAATGCAAAAGTCAAACATGCAAAGTGTCAACAAGTATCAGAAAAGGACTTAACTGGCTGCGAAGCAGCAAAGAAAGAGGAAGTGTTGTCCTCTATGGTGACTTATATAGCATGTACTCTCTATGGTTGCCTAAGGGCTCATGGGAGTTGTAGTTTATTGTTTTCTTTACTATGTTCCTATTGGCTGCTGTTTGGTAGTAAAGAAATCGAGAAAGCATAATCTGAGCCTCCTGTCCTGCCATAGAATTCCCCAATGGTTGAGCATTTTACGAAACTGAAACACAAACACACAGAATTTTCGTGGTTTGTGGTAGAGAAGATTACTGCCTCTAAAAGAGGTGGCAATATGGAAACAAAACATAGGAATCGAGAGCAATGGTATATTTCCACTCTGGATACAGTCAATAAAGGCTTAAATCCGAAGGAAGACTGGATGAGAATTGTTGTCTAAACAGGGAACTCCTTAGCATTAATAGTAAATATCTGAAATCGTGAATATTCGATTAAAAATTAAGTAAATAGCGATTCCTCAAAAAAATTATTTTGCTCATACTACATATTTGTCAAAACAACCAAATGTTGCTATTTGTATCAGTGTACCAATGTGATAGTATGAACGGGAAAATAACAGAAATTATATTTTTAGACAAATATAGTTACGCGACCCCCAGCGATATACATAAGATTCTTAAATTGAATTGAATAGTATGTATATACAATAATTTATAAAAAGAACTGTGATAATGGTCAGAATGGTGCCCATACACTTATATGTAAGCAATGACTATGTTATTTGTCCACCAGGGGGCAACATGATAAACTAAACAATAACAGTGCACTTTATTGGTGTTACTCTTGCCCTCTTATAGGTTTATGGATGATAATAATAATGACAAAAACAATGTCACACTCTGTAAATATTCATATAATTAGCTCAAATTCCAAAAAAAGAGGTATGTTGTTTATACGGCGGATTAATAATACAAAATCGATCTTTACTGATATAAGTAGCTGCCAATAATTTGTAAATTGAAAGACGAAATCAATAAGACCAGGCCGAATGCTTGTATATCTGTATATATTTATCAAAACAATTGGATATCTCTACGATATACAAATAAGAGCCGTGTTTGTGAACGTAACAATAAAGTTTTGCGCTGTGCAAAAAGTGATAAGGCTACGGGTCGAGTACCTAGTGACGTAGGCACTGGACGCACTTAAAAAAGCATCTGTGCGGAAATTAGGCTGTTTATATCAAACCTTAATGGCGATCTTTTAGACGCAAGAGAAACATCCCGGGAAAATCTGCCAGGCAAATATAAGAGGTATGTTCACAATTAGGTGTACTGTTAGTGGCATTCGTGATGCAAACCTTGTAGCCTTAGAGGTTTTATTTAACTTTCTGGAAAAAAAAAGTTGGGAGCGAGACGCAATGAAAAGACGTCATTTGATAGAACTGTGCGGTTTGTAAATTTATAACTGTGGCACGAACCCAAATGGAGACAGTACAATAAAGCACAACAGAACCGTGAAGTACATTGGTTATTTAAACGAAACCAAACTCTTTTATACATGGGGTTTAGTCTATCAGAGAAAGTCAATTATAACTAAAGAAAACTTGTTGTCTCTTTGTATCTCATGAACATGCAGCCGTGAGCGTTAAATACCCGGATGCAACAGAAATATTACGGAATGAGAGTCCCCCCTCCAACAGGTGAGAGCTCGCATGAATTAACATTACTACATCCATCAGTATAAGTATAAATAATAGTAAAACAGCTACTGTTCTTTTCTTAGATGTTTGTGAGAATGAATGTAAAGTAACTACGAAGTTGGGAAATGCTCTAACCTATAAGAAGAAAAAAACATTATTGATCATTGTCTTTTGAATTTGTTATATTCTGTATTAGTCTTATTACATAGCCTATATAGACAGCGTTTAATAGGAGACATATGAAGAAAAAATAGTTTCCAACACTGCGGGGGGTTGTTTATATATCATCGCTATGTTGGGGAAATGTCCTAACCAATATGACAAAACATCAATATGATTGTGATAGTGCGAACTGATGATACATATTAATTTGTGTTTTAAAAAATTAGAGTATAGGAAAAAGATTGTTTTTAGTTTATTACTGTTTGTTTATTATGTAAACGTTTAAATTAAGAAATGCTTGCTAACAGCAATATTTTATGTATTAGGTGAAATATTGAATTTGGAGAAATTTATAAACACTGTCCTGAAGAAGGAGGCCATAATCATCAAAGGTTTCCGAAACGCGTCGACGCACTAAAGAAGGGTTAAATTTGGAGTTGTCAGCTAATAGTTGGGTATAAGAAATGGAAAACTTCCCAATGTTGTCAACAAAGTGCCCAAATTAACAACATCAAGACAAAGTCTACTGTCTTGGTCCACATTTCTCCCATTCCACATTAGGTGGTTTTAACATGTATTGTGTAGGGCTTTAATGAAATTGTATACTGATTCATGTTTTTTTATGGAAAATAAAACTGTATATTTTATATAATAATAGTTTTTTTCGTTGCTGAGTATTTCCCAAACAATAAGTTGTTAACGTATAATTGAGTGAGATATCTTGACTGAGTGAATTGATTGTTTAAACTTGAGATTATTCTAATTCCCAAAAGGAAACATTTTTTTTTTTACTATACAGTGCATTGGCCACAGTGCCGATAAAAGAGAGAGGTGGAAATAGGCTGATGACCTTACGTCGACTGGAATCAAGACTAATCATTCGATTTAAAACAAAAAGCCCTGGTGGATTGAATGGGGACGAAGAACTTTATGTGCACCTTTGAGTAATTCCAACCTCCCTAGATATAATCTGGTTAATATAAAGATAAACAACGGTGATTAATGTACAATGTATATATGTCTTAGAAATTGGGCACTAGGGGCTAGATGTAAGTAATTCTATTTTACCATTCCTAAAATACCGAATTTTACCGATTCGGTATTTAAAAAGTGGTAAAATAGAAGGGGGCACATGTAGGTATTTCAGAATCGGTAAATACCGAATCTGTAAGATTCTGTATTTACCGATTCGGTAAATACAGAATCGGTATCACCCATTGAATCCTATGGGCCTTGAAGCCCATAGGAATCAATGGTGAATACCGAATCGGTATTTACCGATTCGGTAATTACTGATTCCTGCAAGGGTGCAGGGGGTGTCACTTTGACACCATCTAGCACCCCAAATACAGGCATGTGTGCCATGTGGCACACATACATGCCCTAAGGGCATGTCTGTCTGTCACATTGCATAGGTGTGCATGCACACATGTGCATGCACACCTGGATTCGGTATTTTACCACCCAATTGGATTGGGTGGTAAAATACCGAATCTGAAAGGCCTGCGGCACTCAAAGATGTGCTACCTACATGTGCTTTTACAGAACCGGTATTTTTACAGAGTCTGTATTTACCGATTCGGTAATTTTACAGAATCTGTAAATACAGATTCGGTAAAATACCGATTCTGTAAAGCATGCTCCTACATTAGAAAACCCTAATACCGGTAGGAAACTGCCAAAATCGGCCATTTCCGACCGGTATTAGGGCTCCTACATCGGGCCCTAAGTCCCTATATAACTCAAAATGCGCGAAACGTCCTAGTAAACAATGTGATGTTTTAAAAAATGGTTATTCACATGCAAGCATACTTTGGATGCATGTAGCAATGCTTATCCACTTGACTCACTGAGAGATTAAATATGAAACAAGCTGCGATGTTTAAAGATGCGCAAACATGAATTAACTCAGACAAATACACATCTGTGCATACCTGTGCCAGAATAATAATGAAATCATGCACAAAAATATACCGCAAGTTTTACATGTAAAACCATGTATGAATTATAAACAGTAACTACCAGAACCATAATGCATCATAATAGTGCTACTATGACTAACTGGTATAAAAGGTTGAAACTAAAGATGGACAAATGTTTGTAACCGTGAACAAGATCGTGAGATCGAAACGCGCAGGTTAAAGGCTGTGTGCTGTATTGGTACATTGTTAAAATAAACCTGCTAAAAATCGATATCCTGGTGGAGTGCGAGTACAATTCTGTTTGGTGGTGAATTAACTACAGGGAAAGCCCGTCCCTGAAACTCGCACCAGCTGTGCAAAGTGTGCCCTCGGTAACGGGATTACTTTGGTGACTAATATATATATATATATATATATATATATATATATATATATATATATATATATATATATATATATATATATATATAAATACACATATATATACAAACATATATTTCATGTTTTAATAATGTACTTTTACAATGTATACGACTTTACCTCACATGCATTTGCGTTATAATGGCATGAGTGATAAAGTCATATGCGTCATAAAAGTTTTAGAAATGATGAGTTTTTGGAGTAATAGTCCTGCGTTATAAAAATTGCAGAGTGATGGTATGCGGGATGTTGGTTTGCGGAATATCATCACATATTCCGGGGGAGGGATAGTCCCTTTCCTGCTATTTCCGTGGAGGCGGGCCTTGTGTTCGGATGTGCGTGGCGCGAGGCCTGTGCGCAACAGAAGTGGAAAATCTCCAGTGTGAGCTTCAGGAGTCACCGGAAGTTAAGGCGAGATTACATTTCCTGCACAATGGCCCCTGTTTGCGCTCCTTCCGTCCCGTGGGAATAGCGCCATGCCTGACCTCCATAGAGTAAAGCAGGTGCATGTCACTGGGAACGCGGGGCAAGCACACCCGGAGCTGGAATGTCCAGAACCTGGGAAGAAAAAACAATGGAATATTGGGCACAACGCTCGCTTTTTTTTCCGTAATTCCACACCCCGCACACGTCCACGCCCCCATCACACGCCCACAGCACACGATATGAGACATGGCATGAAGGACAGAACGTACCACACGCCCTCAGCGTTTGTCACGCCCCCAGCACATGCCCACAGCACAACGCAGACACGCCCACAAGGGACTACTTTGCTGGCACGGTTCTTTTACCTTTTAAATGTATGTGGTGGGTGTCTGCATAGCCTATATCCTTCTGCTGCAACTGCCCTTTCCAACGCTGTACAAGGTGTTGTGATTGGTGCTGTGTTTCCTGAGATTACCCGCCTCAAAGGTTTGGGCTCTCTCTTTATTATATTAGTATAGATATAGATATGTCATCAAGGAAAAATATAGATTTTTGTGTACAATGGAGTGTGTATAAACGGGTTTTAGCTAAGACACTGGAACATCCCCAAACGGCCCCTTTTTGCTGATTATGTTCATTGCAATATATGTAATTGAGAATGTGTTTGAGTATAAACTGTTGTGTTAAAAGAAAGTACTCTATCTATTCACTCTCTCATTATATGGATTGTATGTAATATAAGTAAAGTGGTATGTATTTTGAATTTAATATAGGGTGGAGTGTATAAATGTTTTTTAAATTACTCCCTTTTTTATTTAGAAAAGTAAAAATACTGTTCTTTTAGGTTATTAATTAGAGTGTATATATTTTTGTTAGAAAATTAACATTGAAGACAAGGTGGAAGGAACTTATGATCGGTCCTGAAGATGGTGGGAGTAAACATTTAGCCCAGCCGAAACGCATCGACGCCAATTCAAACTGTTAAATCTGGGGCGGGACAATTAACATAGGAACCAATTGATGTTTCATGTAATGCAACTAGTCCTTCACGGGGTAACTTGTTAAAGGCATATGGTTGTTGCCTGGTAATAGCTCTTCCTTCTGTTCAACATAGTATCTTAGCTTATTATTTTTAATTGTGTAAAGACATTGCTTGATGTCTTCTTAATATGTTATTCTTGTTTTAGAATGAATTTATGATTTTTAATGGTATATGATTTTTTATTAAATAAACTCTTGTACAATCTATACAGAATACCTTTTTGGAGTTGTTCCAGAGTATGAATGATGAGTGTCTGGAGTAAGTAGCTGATTTATTTCCTAACCCAGAGGGTAAAATATTTTTACTATCACTGTAAGTGGTGCTCTGACCCTTCTTGGATTATACGAGCCCCTCTCCTTGGTTTTCAAGGTATAGAGCACAACCGGCAGGTTGGAGAGTGTTGAGTAACTGACCGCTGCTTAGCGGCATAAGAGACCATGGATCCTTTTCAGAACATTTGGGTTTTCTGAAGAGCAGTATAATAAGATTATTGGCTTGGCCGTACAGTCAGGCATTAAATCACGGTCCTGACAGGTAATAATGACAAGTGGGGTTAGGCTTTCAATCTGAAGAAAAAACTAACACGCACTGAGTTACATGCAGAGTTCCTTACACAATATCTGAGGTCAGGTGCAATCCCTATTAGTTTACAAATTAGAAATGAGCCAGGCCTTTTTATAGACAATCCCAAATTTCTTGAAATCTGGACGTATATTGCGAACAGATGCAGTCGAGACTGGATCATTCTTATTATTGAGACTGCACCGGAGATGATCATTTTAGAACAGAAGGAGATTGAAGAATTGGAGAAATTCCTTAAAGAAAGTACAGCGTTAGAAGCTGCTATAGAAAGGTTAGAGGAACTCAATGTAGAGGTTAATGGCTATAGAGAATATTTACGTAATAAAAAAGTATTACATTTAAGAAAGATGTGAATAAATTCAGCCTTGAATTGATATACCCGTATACCAGGAAGGACTATTTCCAACAAAATAGGGAACAGAGAAGTGAAGGACAATATGAGCCAAGACCCATTTACTCTAGAGGGGGAAGAAAGGGAGTTACATTTTCGGACACTTCGGGGTCCAGTAGTGAGGAAGACGATCCTACTTTAATTGATCGAGGGACTCATACTAACCATATTAACCATAATAACTATGGGGATTTTTTAGAACCACGCAACAGGAGAGGGACAAGGATACACCAAGGGAACGGGAGGGGACAATTTCAACGAAATCCCCCCCAGGACTATCAGCGGGTCCCTCCTCCACTGGAATACCTGAAAACTCGCAATGCACGATACTGGCGCCAGAATGCGAGATAAATAATACTATCCCTATTGTTAATCTATCAGATAGACAGCTAACCAGTGAAGAGATACAGGTACTAGGCAGAGGTGTTTTACCTTTGCACCGACGACTATGGTTAACAAATTTAGTTTAGAGAAGGACCTAAAAGCATTCTTCAGAAAAATAAGACTCACTAGATTTTTCGAAAATAAGGAATATACAGCCCGACTAATATTTCAGGACTGCGAGGGAAGTCAACCTTTATTCCCCCTATTGGATCAGTATGTAAAAATTTGGATATCCTTGAACATGTTATTGAGACTAAGGTTAAAGAAATAATTAATTAGGAATGGACGCCCAGACAAAAACAACATGTCAGGAGACTTGAGAAATGCCCTTAAGGATCTGAAGGACGATGTTAACATCACTGTGAAACCTGCAGATAAGGGTGGAGGAGTGGTCATATTCAATACATGCGATCATGATCTAAGCATGATGGACCTGTTGGGAGTTGCTGATCACTATTTAAAAGTTCCCCTTTCTAGACTAGAAAGCCTTAAAATTAAGGTTAGTGGAATTTTATGTAATGCAGAAACTAACAATTGGGTCAGTGAGGCAGAACTCAAGTTCTTAGGAATGACAACGCTTTAACACCAGCAATTTATGGTCTTCCTAAGATTCATAAGAATATACATCCGCCACCGATGCGACCTATAGTAAGTGGAATAGGGTCGCTGTTGGAACCTTTTAGTCAATATATAGATACCTTTCTGAAACCACTAGTTCTTAGACAAAAATCCTATGTGAGGGGACAGATAAGAACAGAGCAGCAACGAAAGGCAGAATGAAGGCTCTACTGCAGCCAATTCGGTCACTGCCGTGTCCCTTCTCTCTCTCGGTGCAGGGTGTGGAATACAAAATTTTCTAGCTATTGCGACAAGAATTTTAGATTCTATTAAGGACACGGAGGCTTCTGATTATGCTTTCTCATTTCTTTACTGCACAAAACAGCAGCCAATGAAAGTAAAACTACAAATGTAAAAAAACAACATTTCCCATGAGGCTTTCAACCACGCCTCTCTTACAACAACCAATCACAATGGCAATAAGCATATAAAGTATAGAGACACTAATCTGGCCTCCTCTTTCTTTGCGCGAACAGTCTCGTTATAGTGCACAAAAGTCTTAACTCTCAACGGAGAGAACAGTTCCATCAGCAATTCTCAACGGAGAAAAACCAGAACCATAAGGAATCATCCTCCAGCATGAAGGGACAGCAGCCGAATCCACAGGAGGCAATTAACTCTTGTTGGAGTCGTTTCCTGAAACAGAAAGGAAGTTTGAGAAAAGAAGCCCACAAACAATATTTCTCAGAGGGTGGGTACAAAGTTGTTAAACAACATCATTTCACAACAACAGTACAGTTATATAACTGTCCCAACGGGTGGGATAATCCTCGCCTCCGTGTCCTTAATAGAATCTAAAAGTCTTGTCGCGATAGCTAGAAAATTTTGTATTCTATGGCAGGACCGGAGGCTTCTGATTATGCTGGTTCAAAGCTCAACAATCAAAGCTCATCAATCACAGCATCAGATACATGAGGAATAGGTTTATAATAAAACACTTTAAACATCGAATTCGAAGACCAATCAGCCGCTTTTAGGATATCCTCTAAGCGGGAACCTAGTAAGTAGGCTTTAGAAGCCATCGCACCTCTAGCTGAATGAGCACCATAAGCAGAAATATCAATGCCGGCTTCCGACATGATCCATCTAACCCATCTGGCTAAAGTAGCCGCAGCGACTGGCTTGAAAGGTTTTTGAACAGAGATCAACAACTGCCCCAAAGGATCAATCCTATGTGCAATAGTACGCTCTTCATAACATTTGAGACATTGCAACACACATAGCTTGCTGTTATGTGGAAAGGCGGGGTACTCTACTGAGCGTGACATGGTCTTAGTGCGCCGTGTAATAACAAAGGAGACACCCTGAGGGGAAAACATCCTACCAGCCAAATCTAGAGCCCTAACATCTGAAACTCTGCGACATGAGATGAGGCACAACAGCATAGTGAGCTTTGCAGAGAGCTGTTTTAAAGACAAATCACCATTATTGGGCCAGGATTCCAACAAATTAAGCACCTTTGTAACATCCCACATTGTGGAATACCTGGGCCGAGGAGGGTTGGCCACGTGCACACCTTTAAGCAACTTACAAACCAAGGGGTGCATCCCCACAGGCTTACCGTCGATGTGGTCGTGACCAGCCGAGATTGCAGACCTGAAATTATTAACTGACCTGTAAGCCAGGCCTGAAGCTGCACGTTCAGACAGAAAATTTAGTACATCCATCACAGTTGATCCCACGGGATCCACCTGCTTTGAAAGGCACCAACCCACCCACTTCTTCCAAGATGCAGAGTATCGTTTCCGGGTGGAAGGAGCCCACGCTTGTTGCATAAAGCTGGAAGCTTCTCGTGAAAGGCCTGAAAGGAATTCATGTCTCCGGAGAGCGTCCACACCATCAAAGTCAATTGGTTCTGCAGGACCAATGGATGACAAGCTCCCACTGGGTCCTACAGAAGCGTCGTGAAGACTGGGAGTCGGAAGGGGAGATCTACTGATAACTCCAACAGTGTGGGAAACCACGACTGAGTCGACCAGAATGGGGTCACCAACACTACTGTCGCCCTCTGCCGGCGTATCAACGCCGCCACTCTCGGAATCAGCGCAAATGGTGGAAACGCATAATTCCTCTGTTGTCCCCAATGGTGAAGGAAGGCGTCCATCCCCATCGCCATTGGGTCCAGTCTCCAACTGTAAAATAGGGGGAGATGGGCATTGAGGCAAGAGGCAAACAGGTCTATCTGGCATGGGCCTCGCATAGTCATGATCTGAGAGAACAGCGATGGATGGAGTCTCCAATCGCTGAAGTCTCGGAGAAATTGGGAATTCCAATCCGCCACCTGATTGAATTTCCCCGGAAGGTATTCCGCCACCACAGAGATCTTGCGATCCAGGCAGAAGTGCCAAAATTCCTTCGCAATGTGGACCAGCATTCGGGACTTTGTCCCCCCTAATCGGTTGATGTATCTCACCGCGGAGACATTGTCCATCCGAAGGAGTATACAACAATTGCTCTTCAGCAGTGAGACAGACCTGATGGCAAATGACCCTGCCAACAACTCTAGACAGTTGATGTGTAGTGAGAGTTCGTCTGCTGACCATCGTCCTCCTGTGGTATATTCTCCACAGCGAGCGCCCCAGCCCCATTGACTGGCGTCCGATTCGACTACCACATCTGGGGCTGCGCCGAAGATTGCTCGGCCATTCCAGGCTGACATGTGATGCAGCCACCACTGAAGTTCCTCCCGGGCTTCGGGGGAAAGAGGGATTAAGTGATCGTAGTGAAAATTCCTCTGAAGATAAAAGATTTTTTGTCTCTGCAGGGCCCTGTAGTGTAAGGGATCGGGAAAGATGGCTTGGATCGACGAGGCCAGAAGGCCCACAATCCGCGCCAGCACACGCAAGGAAATCTTCTCCTTGGTCAAGGTGGATTTTATCTCTCTCTTGATGGACCTGATCTTGTGAAGGGGAAGGAGCAGTTGAGCTGAAACAGAGTCTATCAGGAAATCCAGGAATTCCATCTGCTGATTCGGTATCATCACCGATTTCTTGGTGATCACGAATCCCAGATTCTGCAGCAAAGACGTCGTCCACTCCAGGTGAATGAGAAGAAGGGACCGGTCCTGGGCCAGGAGGAGCATGTCGTCTAGGTAAACAATGAGACGCACTCCCATCTCTCGTTTGAGAAGCTTGGTGAACACCCAAGGGGCTGAAGGAAGCACCTTGTAGCGAAACCAACGCCCTTTCCAAGGGAACTGCAAAAATCTTTGATGAGATGAGCATGTGGGGACTGTCAGATAGGCATCTTTTAGGTCTAATCGGACCATCCAGTCGTTCTCCAACAGAAGGTCTCGTAAAAGATGGATTCCCTCCATCTTGAAGTGGCGATAAGTAACAAAGGGGTTGAAATCTCTCAGATTCAAGACAAGGCGTTGACCGCCTCCTTTCTTTTGCACAAGGAAGACGTTGCTGCAGAAACCCTCTGGAATTAAGGGTCCTACAGTAATGGCCTTTTTGTCAAAAGTTCGTCCAGCTCTGAGTCTATAAAACTCTGTTCGAGACGGGAAAAAAGGAGAGGTTGCGGGGGAAAAGGTTGCAAGGGGCATTCCACCATCTCTATCTCGTAGCCCTGGACGGTCTGAAGGACCCAAGCATCTGCAGTGAGGTTCGTCCAATTCCTGACAAAATGACGCAACCTTCCTCCTAGCGGGACCAAAGGAAACAATTGACTTACCAGAGGACTGATTGTCGAAGTTTTTGAAGCCTCTGTTGACCCCTCGATTATAGCGGCCCCTGAAGCTGCGGGATCTTGACGGGTAAAAACCGGCTTGGTCCGGTTCCTGCATGTACCCTCTGCCACGTCTAGGGGCGTACCCTCTTTGAGGACTGGAATTCGAATAGCGGCCGGTCGAGCGTCCTCTGCCACGTCCGGCCCTATTAGAGACCTGATGCAACACCCTCTTCAAGGAGGCCTGAGACTTATCCAGGGATGCAAACGTATTGACAAATTTTGCAATGTCCTTCACAAAGTTGTCCCCAAACAACTGTCCTTCTTCCAGAGGACCCGGCTCTGAGGAAGCCAACTCTACCAATTGAGAGTCTATCCGGAGCAGGACTGATTTCCGTCTTTCCGAGGCAAGAGCGCAGTTTGCGTTTCCCAGCATGCAAATGGCTCGCTGCGCCCAACCCGCTAAGACTTCCGGGTGGATGGCATCCCCTGTTTCCTGGGCCTGAAGGACCAACTCAAGGATCTTTGCCAAAGGTCCCGAAAGGTCAAGGACCTTATCCTGGCACGCTCTGAGCGCGCGATCAATCCCTTTCTTGGGGTCTTTTTTATATTTCTTCAGAAATGTGGTCATGGAGGGTTCGATGTCCGGGGTAACTGCCACTTTGTGGGGTAAATCGGGACGGGGCACTCGGACTTAAGGCGTGATCTTACTTCTTTATCAAAACCTTTACGCAGGTGGGCCTCCAGGTATTCCGCCACAGCAGGGGGAGGGACCCAATCTGAGGACCTAGGGTGGACGATGTCTGCCGGGTCAAAGGAGAAGGGAGAGGGAGTGACCGGAGAGGCATGCTTACGCTTCTTGGTGCGTTTGCAGGGAGCGGCATCCGAGGAGGATGTATCGGTGCCAGTATCAGTAGTGGTGTCATTTTAGGAGGGGGGAGGGAGGAGGGAGGGAAGGCAAAGCCTTGTCAGCAGAAGAGGATTCTTTAGATTTATAAATCTTTTCATAAGATTGGGCATGGGGCCAGGCCGGGTCAAAGGCCATCTTCTTAGGAGGGGGCGAGAAGAGTCCTTGTTAGGAAGGGAAAGAGGCTTGCCAGGGACTAATAGTTCTAATTTCTTGGTGTAACGACCGGATTCTCAGACCAAATAGTATCAGCTCATCAGAGCACCACCAACCCAGCCGAAACGTAACCACTTCCCTCCTTAGGACCTATTTACAGTAGGTATCTATGTCTGCTACCTAAGGATGGGGAAGTAGCAATATACATGCATACGTTTTCTACAATATCACACTCACATCAGCTAGTCTCGCGGCAGCCCAGGCCCAGACTAGTCTACTCTATGGCAGTTCTGATTAGTTATCATTACACACTGACCACAATCAGTGCCCGCCCAAGCCACGATCCTGTGGGTATAGGCACCAGTGTCCTCCCTGGTGTTCTCTTACTTACACTTCAAGCTGCAATCTTGCGGGTATATGCGCCAGTGTCCCCCCTGGTGTTCTCTTACTTACCCTTCAAGCCGCAATCTTGCGGGTATATGCACCAGTGTCCCCCCTCGTGTTCTCTTTAACGCCGCTTACCAACGACGATCACTTTCCTATAAATACCATTAGGAGGAATTGTTCGTTATCTACTAGGGATATGATACTACAATATTATAGATCACACAACGGTTTACCGAATTAGATAATGTACAACTTATTCTTCACTTCAAGGGCCCCCCCCCTCTCCCTCATTGCTCAGTCTTTCCTTACCTGATCGGGAATTGCATCTGTTCATGCAAACAATGTCTGACTAGAAGAACAGGTTACCCTGACTGTACAAGAATAAAAGGCACATGCTGGTTCACTAAGAACTGGGGTACTTTATTACAATAATCATGACAATATAACACTATACTATAACATATAGCCTGCAAAGGAAAATAAAAGGTTAGAATGTGCACACTAGGAGGAAAAAGGTCGACGTCACCTGATTAATGTGAAATCTGGATTCAGCAGTCATCTAGGTTCGCTTCTAGTCTGTGCCTTGGCTCGTCTTAAGGTCACACTTCTGCAGTCACGGATACACGGCTGCACCGCTATGCTCTGTCTTCTCTGCTTCCCTCCAAGTCACTGGAACCTTCCTCTCATTAGCTGCTTTCTCTCTGGCTGTTCTGCACTACTCCTCTCTCCTCTCAATCACGGACCATCTTCACTTCTCTGCTTCAATCTTATAACTCAGTTTCAGCCACTCTGGTATTCGTTCTCTTGACTAACTGCTTCATTCGGAATGCTCTGATCTTAAAGGTCAAAGCTCGCCAGCTGCTCCAGATAAAATAACTTCAATCTTTCTAAGAGAGTATCAGCTCCTCAGTCCTTCTCGGACTTCAAAATGGCGACTGTCTGCCTTGGAATAATTAATGGCATTGATGCTAACGGCTAGCTGCCGCCTACAGACTGACTCCCTAACTACTTCATGCTTTCACTAATATGGAAGCTTGTTCCTTCATGGAAAGTTACGGCCAGAAACCTGCCGCCCACCAAATTCTTGTACCTCCCCGTACCAAGGACACGTTCCCAGCCGGTCGGCCTGATGTTGTGTCTTCGAGTGGAGAAAAATACAGTCTTTCGATAAGGGCCAGCCTGAGCCAGTTCTCTCCAAGCGAACAACACCTCGTAACTAAAATATTACATTTGACCTAAAAGCATCTCAAGCTGCCGGGGCAGAAAGAAAGATGGAGTCTCTCCCGTTTAAGGCCTACAAGGCCCGAAATAAGCATAACTCCATAGAAGGTATACTAACACTCCTGCAAAAGGACGGATAATCACTAATACTAATGAATCTATCCCCTAACATAAGTTTATAAGCCCTGATCTAAGGAAAAGGGTACGGAACTGTATTAATACGCCTTGTGAATAGGCCCTGTCTACGGTTCTAATCCTTGCACAAGAATGATAGTAGACTGAAGTCACCTCCAATCATCTTCCCTCAAAGGAGGGCCGAACAAGTCGGTCAGAACACTTCACCCTTGACTTCAGTCTATTAATCATTCGTTAAATGGAACTCACATCTGTGGAAGAATAATATGACTTTAAACGCATACGTTCGGTAATTGCATTGGGATCACAGGTAAGGAAAAAACACAAGTCTCCTTGGGTGAAATTATATGTAGTAATTTGGGAATGAATCGGGGACGTTGAATCTGAAAGTATAGTACATAAAGGACAATACTCGTGCGCAGCAAAGTCGCCAAGGATTACATTGGGACGGGCATTTGATATATTAAAAATATGCGTAAGAGTCTCCAACGAAGCGGGGACAGCAACCAGACAGGTCGCTAGAATGTCAGTCACCGAACGCATCGGTGTCAGGCAAAAATGTGGAGAATTGGTAACTCGTTTAGTCGAAAAGTTAGATGATGAATCCCACGCAGCAAAGGAATGCAGTACTCGGGTTCGCGAATCAACCAAAGTCTGTGGGTTCCCCTCTCTCCTGACGTAGCAGACCAAAAGGAGTCCAATGCCGGCACATCCTGCAGCAGCAGTCCAGAGAATGATCTGAAGGAAGATCAAATATAGGCATTATTTATTCTCGTAAATAACATTTGTCAGCCGGGACAGCTTCCCAGCTATCTTTCCCTGGTCTCATTACTAGAATGGTGTTATCATGACCGGTTGCAATAATTTCAGCTTGTTCAGGAGGATTTTTAGGCGATTGCACCCATACTCTCGCTCCCGGGTTATCCGTAGAGCCAAATCCTTTCTGTCCTCGTACAGTTAGTAACGTTGGGGCAGTGCCTTTCTGAATCTCACCACTGAAAACAGGCATAATTAGCAATTGAGCAATTCGGACAGTCTTTTGAATCGATAAATCAACCTCACTGCTGTTCAGCAGGAGAACCTTAATCTCTCCCTGATAATCGCTGTCAATGACTCCTCCCAGTACTTGAATGCCTTTTAAGGCCAGGCCCGATCTAGGGGCGATCAGTCCAAAATTTCCAGTTGGTATACAGACACCAACACCAGTCTCAATGATAACTCGATCTCTGCTCTTAATCACAGTGTCATTCATGGCATGCAGGTCCAAGCCTGCGGAACCTGGGGTTGCTCTGCATGGAGCCAGTGCTCCGGGGGAAATTTCCCAGTACATTACGGTATTGCCAATGGAGTTGGGCTTTGCATCAACAGCTGGAGAAAATAAACGCATTAATGGAGATTCAGCATTCAAAAAGGGACGATTATTTAATATTAACAATGCTTGGAACAGATAGTCTCTCCAATTCTTATATTTATTGTCAGTTCATTTTCGTAATTGATCTTTTAACAAACCATTCATTCTCTCAATAAGGCCTGATGCCTGTGGATAATATGGTATATGAAACACCCATTCAATGTTATTTTCCACACAAAATTCCTGCACCAATCTTCCACGAAAGTGGGATGCATTATCAGATTGAATTTGAAATGGAACACCATAATAGAGCATAATCAATTCCAATGTTTTAATGGTATTCATTTGGGTAGCTTGTTTACAGGGAAAGGTCACTAAAAGGCCACTGTATGTATCGACAATTGTACAAACGTATTGGCAATTTTTACTCATAGGGAGTGGACCAATATAATCAATCTGCCAAATTTGAGTGGGCAATTTTCCTCGATGTAAATGACCTCTAACAATTTGTGGTACTTTTCGTTGCCTGGAATGTTGACAAATGGGACAATGCAAAATGGTATCTTTAATTAGATTTAAAGGAATATAAATTCCTTGATCTGCAGCCCACCTGCTAGTGGCTCTCTCTCCAAAATGTCCTGCTTTCTGGTGGGCCCATTTTGCCAATCCCGCCAAATCAGAATCTTGCATGTCCACCACTGCCTCAGCAATTTTAGATTTCTCATCTGCAATGTTATGAAATAATTTGTCAAGGGAGTCTATCGGGGTATGAGCATCCACATGAAAGATTGTAACAGTACTCTGTGGGAGCATTTCCCAAATTTCTTGCCATAATTCTTTTCCCCACAGTTCTTTTGAATGCAATTCCCAATTATTAGAATGCCAAGTTGGTACCCAGACCGCCAGTCCATTAGCAGTGGACCAGGAATCAGTAAAAATATGACATGTGCCGGGTAATTCTTGTTTCAAAACTTGGTAAACAGCATATAACTCAGCAAATTGACTACTCTTTCCCTCACCAGTTGTACTCAGCAATTTTTGTGTGATCGGATTATAGGACACAGCCTTCCAATGCCGTTTCTCTCCTATGAACCTAGCTGAACCATCCGTAAACCACACATGGTTTCTGTCCTCCACGGACAAATCATCAAATGGCTTACCCCACTTTACAGGAGATTCCTGTACTACAGGTACGGAGCAATCACTCTCAGTCTCAATCGATGGCACCTGCGCCACTTGCTCATGTAAAGATGCTACACCTTTCGGTCCCACACGTGCCCTATCTTGAATGTACCACTTCCACTTAATCACACTCGCCTCTTGAGCATGTCCAATTCGATTAGTTTTCGGCGAACTCAAAACCCACTGCATGATAGGAATTTCAGGTCTCAAAATCACATCATGTCCCAGAGTCAATTGCTCGGTATCCACCAGAGCCCAATAACATGCAAGCAACTGTTTTTCAAAAGGTGTATAACGCTCACCAGCATCAGGTAACTTTTTGGTCCAGAAACCTAATGGTACTTTATGTCTGCCTTGTTTTTGCCACAAACTCCAATTTGCATAAAGACCTTGCACGGACACATTCAAATCCACATCACCATCGCACACAGGCCACAAATCCAAAGCATACTGAATCGCTTCTTTTGCCAAATTGAACGCATCTTGCTGTGGTTTACCCCATTCAAACACATTCTTTTTGCGAGTGACTCAATATAAAGGGGCCAATATCTGACTCAAATGTGGAATATGCTGGCGCCAAAAGCCAAACAAACCAATGAAGCTCTGGGCTTCTTTCCTGTTTCTTGGGACTGCAAAATCCAGAACTTTCTGTTTCACCTGTGGAATCACCTCTCTGTGACCTTCATGCCAATTAATGCCTAAAAACTTGACATTCTGAGATGGACCTTGTAACTTATCGGGATTGATTTTCCAACCTTTCTCGCGGAAGCACTCAAGGATTTGATCTAATTGGGTTTGAACTTGATCTTGTGTCTCACCTTGAATCAAAATGTCGTCAATATAGTGACATATTTGGATTTGCGGGTGTACAGGTACTTCGGACAAATGTTCCGCCACCAGCCGGTGACAGATCGTAGGACTGTGTACATAACCTTGGGGAAGACTTCTAAACGTCATTTGACGTCCATTCCATGTAAAACTGAATTGTTCCTGACACTCAGGGGCAATCGGAATTGAAAAGAAAGCATTAGCAATATCAATGGACGCATACCATGTACCTGGATGCTTTTGGATTCTTTCAATTTAAGTAATGATGTCTGGTACACCAACAGTCAAAGGGGGTGTATGTTTGTTCAGTTCGCGATAATCAACAGTCATGCGCCAAGAATTATCACTCTTACGCACGGGCCAAACGGGATTATTCCAAGCAGAAGTAACCCGAGTTATAACTCCTGCATCAACCAAATCCTGAATAGTAGCACTAATCTCTTCATGGCCACCTGGGATACGATATTGCTTCTGAGAAACAATTTTTGTAGCCTGGGGAATTTTTATGGGGGGCATTCTTAAACGACCAACCCGTACGGGTCTGGACGATATATAATGTTTAGTTCCAAATTGATAACAGCCGTCATCTAAGTACAAAGTCATTTCTTTCAAAATATCAATTCCAATTATGTATGCCAAAAGTGGCACAACTAATACAGAATATTCTTTTCGGGGAATTCTGCCTATTCTCATTTCAAGTGCAGTTTGCACTGCGGGGGTTTCTTTTCCACCTAAACCAGTAATTGTGAAAAATTGGCCTTTAAATTTCTTTGATTTTCCATGAATAAGAGTGGCCTCCGCTCCTGTATCTACCAATGCTTGGGCCCTTTGGATATTACGATGTTTCCAAAAAATTTCAATATCTACATAGGGTCTATTGTCTTTGTGAGCCCACCTGCGTACTGGAGCTTGACCTATTTCCTAGTCATTTTTACTGCGTTCTGTCAACCAGGACAAATCAGGGTAAATGCTCTCATATTTCTTGGGTATCAAAACATCATGTTCATATCCATCTCCATTACGAAATGGATTCCTGTCATCTGTATGGTACTGTGAGTTTCGATCGGAAAGTCTGTGTCGATCATCCCTTCTCCTCAACTCAGGGGACTGATCCCTTTCATCTCTATATCTGTTGTGAACATGATCATCTCTCCCCCTTTCTCTTCCCCCCTCTCGCCCCCTCTCCTTTTCACGATGAGGGGACACATCACGCACATACCGCCGTTCACCAAGACGATCAGAATCATCCAACGTCTTTCATCTCCACTGTCATCAGAATATTCCAGATCACAATCATTCTTTCGCACACGTCGGGCGCCCTCCTTGTGATCCAAACCACGCTTGCGAAACATGTCCCACAAGCGATTATTAGGTTCACCATCAATGTCTTCCTTTTTCACACCATCAGCCAATAGTGCAAGAAACATATCATGTCTAGAGAATTTATAATCTCCAGCAGTATGACCCTCAGGTCTGGACTGTCTCTCAGGTTTAAACCAGTCACCCAACTCACCCAGCTGACGGACAGATTCAAGCACCATAGACAAAGGATTTCCAGTCTGATTGATTAACAAAGTCATCATAACCTGCTTATAAGCAACAGGGGAAGAACGGATAATGCGATTCCGCACAGAAGATGTCAACAAACCATCCAATAACCTGTCAGCAGTACTCAGAAAAATCGCAGTTTTCATCACCTCCTCTTTCAGCCGTTGCGACGCATCGCGCAAGGTGTACCACGGCTTGTTATTGACAGGCCAATCAGATTCAGTAGGGTATTTGTGATTACAGCCATCAGTTGCTAACTGGAGTAGACTAATCTGGCCAGCACCATTAAAATTTCGAAAATGATCTTGTACAGTAGAATCGGAACTCAAAGAGCAAAATCTGAAGGCATCTCCTGCATCTAACATGATACCTGCAGCGCCCAATTCATAAAGGCGCACCATCCACGTAAGCAAAGCCTCACCAGGCCGTTGTCGAAATTGTTGTAAAATGTCACTAACTTCCTGTTGAGTAAAATCTTCAATACTATCCATATAAATACCATTTGGATTACCAGGAGCTTGTTGTAATTTTCGTCGAAAAACCGGATGTGCAGAAACCTCCGGACGAGCAACCGAAGAAGCCCGATCCATAGATGTAGAAGAACGATCAGAATGAGAAACGTCATTAGCATGGGAAGAGCGACCACTGTCGCCAGAATTATCAACATTATCACAAACAGCAGATTTAAAATCACGTCCGGAGCGAGAAGACTCGCGTCTGTCAGAGTCCTCAGCCGAGGAACCAGAATCATTCGAGTCCCAGATATTACCATCCCATTCATCGGGGTTCCAATCCAGTCCGGCTTTCGCCACGACCAGACGCACTTTCCGTTTACAAACACGACTGCGACGATTCTTATATTTGTATTTTGCAATTCGAACAGCAGCCCTTTCGGCAATTGTCTGATAAGTTTCAAGTTTGTCGGCAAGCAATTTATTTTGACATTGCAAAAGAGTGTGCGCATTTTGCACTTCAACAAACTTTTCTTCCATATCCACATATTGCTTCTGCAACGTTAAAAATTTCTCATGTACAATCCTGTACGCAGTCAAAACAATCCAACCTCTGCGTCCTAAAATAGGAAGCTCCTCACCCTTCACTACTGGTGCCTTCTGTAAGCAAGAAATCACATCAGCCGGCTCCGCCAGCTCCAAACAAGAAGTCCAATTCTCACTCAAACCAGTAGGATCTGCCCACTCACGGGCCAAGGCCTCGTAAGGCGTAGACTCCCAGCCGGGAATTTCAACAGGCAATTTGAAAGTAGATTTCGACTTTCGCGAAAACATATTGACAAAACAAAAAGATATATACAGCTATGAACAAATAATATACAAAATAAACCACGTACGAGCCGAGCGCAAACCAAGATGATAAAAACAATACAGCGCACACAGGCTTCGTAAACAATTCGTGACGCCAGATGTAACGACCGGATTCTCAGACCAAATAGAATCAGCTCATCAGAGCACCACCAACCCAGCCGAAACGTAACCACTTCCCTCCTTAGGACCTATTTACAGTAGGTATCTATGTCTCCTACCTAAGGATGGGGAATTAGCAATATACATGCATATGTTTTCTACAATATCACACTCACACCAGCTAGTCTCGCGGCAGCCCAGGCCCAGACTAGTCTAGCCTAGGGCAGTTCTGATTAGTTACCATTACACACTGACCACAATCAGTGCCCGCCCAAGCCACGATCCTGTGGGTATAGGCACCAGTGTCCTCCCTGGTGTTCTCTTACTTACACTTCAAGCCGCAATCTTGCGGGTATATGCACCAGTGTCCCCCCTGGTGTTCTCTTACTTACCCTTCAAGCCGCAATCTTGCGGGTACATGCACCAGTGTCCCCCCTGGTGTTCTCTTTAACGCCGCTTACCAACGACGATCACTTTCCTATGAATACCATTAGGAGGAATCGTTCGTTATCTACTAGGGTTATGATACTACAATATTATAGATCACACAACGGTTTACCAAATTAGACAACTTATTCTTCACTTCAAGGGCCCCCCCTCTCCCTCATTGCTCAATCTTTCCTTACCTGATCGGGAATTGCATACGTTCATGCAAACAATGTCTGACTAGAAGAACAGGTTACCCTGACTGTACAAGAATAAAAGGCATATGCTGGTTCACTAAGAACTGGGGTACTTTATTACAATAATCATGACAATATAACACTATACTATAACATATAGCCTGCAAAGGAAAATAAAAGGTTAGAATATGCACACTAGGAGGAAAAAGGTCGACGTCACCTGATTAATGTGAAATCTGGATTCAGCAATCATCTAGGTTCCCTTCTCGTCTGTGCCTTGGCTCGTCTTAAGGTCACACTTCTGCAGTCACGGATACACGTCTGCACCGCTATGCTCTGTCTTCTCTGCTTCCCTCCAAGTCACTGGAACCTTCCTCTCATTAGCTGCTTTCTCTCTGGCTGTTCTGCACTACTCCTCTCTCCTCTCAATCACGGACCATCTTCACTTCTCGGCTTCGATCTTATAACTCAGTTTCAGCCACTCTGGTATTCGTTCTCTTGACTAACTGCTTCATTCGGAATGCTCTGATTTTAAAGGTCAAAGCTTGCCAGCTGCTCCAGATAAAATAACTTCAATCTTTCTAAGAGAGTATCAGCTCCTCGGTCTTTCTCGGACTTCAAAATGGCGACTGTCTGCCTTGGAATAATTAATGGCATTGATGCTAACGGCTAGCTGCCGCCTACAGACTGACTCCCTAACTACTTCATGCTTTCACTAATATGGAAGCTCGTTCCTTCATGGAAAGTTACGGCCAAATACCTGCCGCCCACCAAGTTCTTGTACCTCCCCGTACCAAGGACACGTTCCCAGCCGGCCGGCCTGATGTTGTGTCTTCGGAGTGGAGAAAAATACAGTCTTTCGATAAGGGGCAGCCTGAGCCGGTTTCTCCAAGCGAACAACACCTCGTAACTAAAACATTACATTTGACCTAAAAGCATCTCAAGCTGCCGGGGCAGAAAGAAAGATGGAGTCTCTCCCGTTTAAGGCCTACAAGGCCCGAAATAAGCATAACTCCATAGAAGGTATACTAACACTCCTGCAAAAGGACGGATAATCACTAATACTAATGAATCTTTCCCCTAACATAAGTTTATAAGCCCTGATCTAAGGAAAAGGGTATGGAACTGTATTAATACGCCTTGTGAATAGGCCCTGTCTACGGTTCTAATCCTTGCACTAGAATGATAGTAGACTGAAGTCACCTCCAATCATCTTCCCTCAAATGAGGGCCGAAAAAGTCGGTCAGAACACTTGGCCAAGGGAAGGAGGGCCGAGGAAAGGGCTTTGTCCAATTTAGCGTCCAATTTTTTATCAATAATATCTTCCATGGATTCCTCCTCATAGAATTCCTCATTGCCCTGATAATCACACGCAGCACCCTCCTCATCGCAGTACTCAGTATCTGCCATATTTACAAGGAATCAGCAAATTCCAGCTCCAGTCCCCAGAGGGAAGCTGAGTTACCAGCCCAGGTGAGGGCGTCGAAATGGGGGAGTGCCAGGCACAGGAGCCGGTAATACCAGGTAATTATGAATTATAAGTCCAAATCTAGGACTAATGGAGGGAGTAACCCCTTCTGTAATCCAGAGAGGGGGTTCCAAAAATTGTGAACCTGCTTCCTCACTCACTGGGAAGCAAAGGATTAATGCTGGGAATCTCCGGTGCACAACGTGGTGCAAGAACGCTGCTTAGAAATGCCAAAATTCGCCCTCGGCTCCTGGCCAATGCTGCGTAGATCCCCACTTCAGCCGGGGGCAGAGCGTCAAGCAGGCACCTTCGGAGATCTGCGCACGCACACTGGCGTGCGCGAGACCTCAGAGACGCACGTAGGGCCTTTCGGGGCTCCGACGTGCGCCTCCCTCCCCGAGGTGGGGGCTAAACCCCTCACAGCCACGGACCGCGATCTAAGTGGCCGCCCGAAGCAGCGCTAAGAGGGAGAGAGCAGGTAGAGAGAGGGGGCCTACGGGCGCAACACGCGCCGCAAACGGAGTCGGGCTGCGGAGCGGAGAAGCTCCGGTCCCGAAGCTAAAAGGTCAGAAGGGGGAAACAAACCATAAATAGAGCCATCAACCAGTCCGCGATCGCGGCACAGCGCATAAGGCAACTATAAACAAATGCATGTAAACAACAGCAATAACAGTGAAGTACAGCGCGTCAAGGCGATACATAAGGCATAGGCCTGACTCAGCAAATAAAGCATATAAAGTATAGAGCACTTATCTGGGCTGCGGAGCAGTAAAGAAAGAGGAGGCCAGATTAGTGTCTCTATACTTTATATGCTTATTGCCATTGTGATTGGTTGTTGTAAGAGAGGCGTGGTTCAAAGCCTCATGGGAAATGTTGTTTTTTTACATTTGTAGTTTTACTTTCATTGGCTGCTGTTTTGTGCAGTAAGG
The DNA here is from genome assembly GCF_964263255.1 of Lissotriton vulgaris. Taxonomy (NCBI): domain Eukaryota; kingdom Metazoa; phylum Chordata; class Amphibia; order Caudata; family Salamandridae; genus Lissotriton; species Lissotriton vulgaris. The sequence continues at coordinate 237,454,171 of NC_141685.1, forward strand.
AAATGAGAAAGCATAATCAGAAGCCTCTGGTCCTGCCATAGAATCAAAGGTGAAGAACACGAAAAAAAGGTGCCAATAGAGAGAGAGGGCCAGGAAAAGAGACTCAGGGTGATGTCTGTGACCCGGATGGCTCCTGACTGTGAGTTCAAACGAAACATGGTAAATCTATGGAAGGGAATGGTGGAAGGTCTTCTGGCATAAGGACTATCACTCATAAAATATGCCAAGATACAAACATGATGGAATACACCCGACATGAAATCAAGTGATTTCATTCCTTTAAGCAAGGGCCTAGTTAGCTCAGAGGGTAGAGCGCCAGACGTTTAATTTGAGGGTCCAGGGTTCAAGTCCCTTTTCAGGTGTCTGGAGTTTTTATTATGCTGACTATGTTCTATTGATATGTTGCAAAATAAAATGAAACCTTTCTTTGTTCACTCATGAATTCATTATTCAGTTAATTACGACTTTTTCTCTCCAAAGTTGCAAATGTATTTCCCTTTTTTTACCTATTTGAGATTTGGAGGGTAAGACCGGCCCTGTAGTTTAGAAAAGTAAGAGCCAGCGTCAACCCCACTCTGCTTCAACAGGAAATGGTTCCCAATGCTTAGAGGGGCTCTCAGGTCTGTTCCCTTCCAGCTCACACCCTGGATGGGGACAAGGCACAGGAGGGACTTTCAAATTCTGCCATGATTGGCAAAATCGGATTATCTGGCCTTGGTGCCTGCCTCCTCTGTTCATGTCTAACGCTGGTAGGTTGACTCAGGCACTGCTTAATTTGACCTGGTGTTTGCCGGTGTGAGGAACTGGCACTCACTTTTGTGGACTGGCACTTACTTTCCCACATAAAGAAATCCGAAAGCAGAGGAAGAGCAAAGCAGAAGAAAGGCATCCAGGGAGAAAGCAGGGACCTACCATGGTGGAGTGAAGGGGCAGGGAGTGTCTGGAAGTGCATTAAAGGACCATGAGGTGGATTTAAGTGCACACACCCTTGATATTCACTGCCTCAATGCTTAATTGCACTGGTCGCAGGCTCTGGGAAGAGCTTGTGGCACAAGCACTCTTTCTTTCACAAATTAAGCACTGCTCTCAGGCATTTAGCAGTTGAGGGAGTGCTCTGGGGAATAGGTGACTCTGCAAGTGTGAGAGCGCAACTCAGCACTTCAAGGGTAATGATGCGATCTTTCTATATTTTTGCAGTTGTGGTTGAGCTTGGCTCTAAAAGACTCTGATAAACACCATCCTTCGGGAATGAACAAAGGAAACGTGCAGTATTGAACAATATATAGCATTTTCACCACAGGCACATTATTATTCTGTCATCAATTCATTCTGTCATTCATCATTCAATCTTTCACCATTTCATCCATCCACCTATTCAATCATTCATTATCTATGCATACATGCATCCATCCTTATACTTGCCAATCCATCAGTAAATTTCATCCATCCAACATCTCAGATTTCCATTACTCTGCCATCCTTTCCCCTGTCCATCCACCTATCCATTCACTCATCATACCCACTCACCCGTCCATCCACCCGCTCATCCCCAAAGTCCTTTTATTTCAAATTAGTTCTCTTATAATGTGCAATGTGCACTGTGTGCTTTGCTTTAAGGGGGGAGGGGTGGAGAGGATTATAGTGTCTTTCAATCCAGCATGGCTGTGGCCACAGAGTGAGAATGGTAAGCAAAAATAAAACAAGCACTAGCAAATGCACTAGGTCTGGCCTTAGAGCTGGCTCTACCAATGTCTGTTGTTCATGTTGTACAGCATGAACACCAGAGGAAACAAGCATTTGCTATGCAGTAGGTATTGCATTTGCGAGAGTTTGAGCTATTGGCATTGTAAATGACAGTGCTTTTTATGTATGTGTTTGGAAACCCTGCAAGCGCTTCGTAAACATGTACTTTGTACTTATAGTGGTTACTTATGAGAATCAAGGCTGACAGTAACTGCATCTCTTTTACTTCCTGCCTTGCTTCTTGCAAGCAAGGACTATAAGTACAAAGTGGGTGCTTACGCACTGCTTTCAGGTTTTGTAAACATATAAATAAAAGGCATTGTCCTTTACAATGCCAGCACCTCAAACTCTCACAAATGTGAGACCTATTGCGTTGCATAGGCTTGTTGTGTTTTCAGTCTCTCTAGGCGATCTGAAGATGATTCTGGGATTTATTGTTAGAAGAGCCCCCTGCTGGCAATTAGTACAAGCAACTGAAAATAGTATTTAGCACCAATTTATGGAAGTATGCTATGCATTGTCTAAGAAACCGGCAGTTGGGGAAAAACCACACTGAATTGAAGTCCAAAATTGCATGTCACAAAAATTGATGTCAGAAGTGGGATTCGAACCCACGCCTCCAGAGGAGACTGCGACCTGAACGCAGCGCCTTAGACCGCTCGGCCATCCTGACTTACAGTCCCGGCTACAGGGGGCGTGGTCCCCAGCTGATCAGATGACTGAGTGTACTGTAGCGTCAGGATTCTGTCTTTGCCGTTAAAAAGACTTCCTTCCTGTCCAGGGCTGGTGGGGTTCAGAGATGTTTCTCAGGATGACTCCTGGATACCAAGAGCTTCTACACTGTGGGCTCGGCTATGGACACAGCTCCGTAAGTTACTACCCAACATTCCGGATAGTCTGTAAAAATATCGTCTTGATTCTGTGTTTTTTTTTCCTTTGCAGAGTTACTAGAAACTTGAGTCACTGCGGCAGATCGCGGTAGAACGGGGTTCAGGGCTGCACAGTTGTGGGGTGCGGTCAATCCCCGCAGCTACTGCAAACACCGGCTGCCTCTGATTTCGGGGTCTCATGTTTTTCAAACACAGCAAAAAAAACAGAAGAGGAAGAATCGGGTTTCAAAGTTTCACTTTGTTTCCGTTTTCAATCAAACATGGTGCAAAGAGCTCCGAAGAGTCCTACACCTCATGCATCTTCAGTCCTGGTGACTCCTTCCAGCTCTGAGGGGGCGATTCTTTGGGATTTCTCCAGAAGGCCCGTAAGTCATCATATATCAGTTTCCGTAGTGTAGTGGTTATCACGTTCGCCTCACACGCGAAAGGTCCCCGGTTCGGAACCGGGCGGAAACACTTTTTACAAAATACATACTCGAAGGTGAGTTAAAGAATATATCTAGAAAAGAAAGTGATTATCAAAGGCGACTGGCAGGGGACTTCGTTTTACTTCGGTGTAAACTGTTATTGATGACTGCAGAACAGAGAAAATCATACACTCCCAATGAATTTGCTGTTCAAAAGACAACACTGACTAAAAATCATGCATCGCCTGTTCTGAATTTAATTCAATATAGGTATTAAACGAATTGAAATGTATATTATTTATACGTGGCCAATCAGACAGATACAGAAGAAATGATAGACCGTGGCATCAAACACGCCCTCTCTTCAATTCGCCTACAGTGCCAACAAGAGTGTGAAGCTGGCATCGAACATCTGCTTGCTTAAAGCGCCGAGGGCATGCAATACCCAATACTTCAAAGATAAACAAGCATTGGAAATGCAATGGTCTTTAGAGTTTGATCTATTGGAGTTGTAATGGAAATGTTTGTTCCTTTGCAGATATTTATTTTTAGCACCTTTAAGTGCCCTTAAGGGACGTCTTACAGCTAGATGGTCAGAAAGCCATATGTTTGATTATGCTTTATTAGATGGGAGCGTCCGGTACTTGAGGGTTAATAGATAGCGGGGGAGGGCAGGTGTTTTTTGAAGGTGCATGCAGTAACCTTAAGATGAAACAACTAAGTCAGGGCAGGCAGGGGCTGGCTCATATGAAGCAGATTTTATGTGAATTAGAATTTAATATGTATTAAATTAATTAATAATTGGCTTTGATAGAAAACAATTCAAGCTGCATTGCTTCTTTCATTTGCCACCTACCCCAGTGCCACTCGTTGTATCGACCTCATAAGATTAAACCACAGGACTGCCCTGCCAGGATTCAAACGTTGATGCCTTGCTGGGGACAGGCAGGTGTTTGCACCAAGAGTGAATCTCACTTACCTGCTTGTGGTCGCAGGGGGGAGCCTGAGAGCGGCTTCTTACCCAAGGGGAGCTGAAAGGATGCTGGCACCGCCCATCTTTAGATATGAAGGTGAGACCTGCAGATCATAGGCAGCTCTTGGCAGCAGACTTGGCCCTCCTCGGCATTTTACATCATCATTTATTTGATATATTATTCTTGTGAGACGCTCATTCACCCAGGCCTCGGCCATCCCGGGGCATCTTGCTGCTGAGATTTCAGGGCTCAGAGGTCTAGTTTATAAAGGTGCTCTATGAAGAGTTAATGCAGGGTATTACATGTTTCCCATGCAGGGTCTTACATGTTTCCCATACAGGGTCTCACATGTTTCCCATGCAGGGTATTACATGCTTCCCATGCAGGGTCTCACATGTTTCCCATGCAGGGTCTTACATGTTTCCCATACAGGGTCTTACATATTTCCCATACAGGGTCTTACATGTTTCCCACACAGGGTCTTACATGTTTCCCATACAGGGTTCTACATGTTTCGCATACAGGGTCTCACATATTTCCCATGCAGGGTCTTACATGTTTCCCATGCAGGGTCTTACATGTTTCCCATACAGGGTCGCACATATTTCCCATACAGGGTCTTACATGCTTCCCATACAGGGTCTTACATGTTTCCCATGCAAGGTCTCACATGTTTCCCATACAGGGTCTTGTATGTTTCCCATACAGGGTCTTGTATGATTCCCATACAGGGTCTTACATGTTTCCCATACAGGGTCTCACATGTTTCCCATGCAAGGTCTCACATGTTTCCCAAGCAGGGTCTCACATGTTTCCCATACAGGGTCTCACATGTTTCCCATGCAAGGTCTCACATGTTTCCCATACAGGGTCTTGTATGTTTCCCATACAGGGTCTCACATGTTTCCCATACAGGGTCTCACATGTTTCCCACACAGGGTCTCACATGCTTCCCATACAGGGTTCTACATGTTTCCCATGCAGGTTCTTACATGTTTCCCATACAGGGTCTTACATATTTCCCATACAGGGTCTTACATGTTTCCCATACAGGGTCTTACAAGTTTCCCATACAGGGTCTTACATGTTTCCCATACAGGGGCTCACATGTTTCCCATACATGGTCTCACATGTACATGCTTCCCATACAGGGTCTTACATGTTTCCCATACAGGGTCTTACATGTTTCCCATACAGGGTCTCATATGTTTCAAATATACAGGGTCTCACATGTTTCCCATACAGGGTCTCACATGTTTCCCATACAGGGTCTCACATGTTTCCCATGCAAGGTCTCACATGCTTCCTATACAGGGTCTTACATGTTTCCCATACAGGGTCTCACATGTTTCCCATACAGGGTCTCACATGTTTCCCATGCAAGGTCTCACATGCTTCCCATACAGGGTCTTACATGTTTCCCATACAGGGTCTTACATGTTTCCCATACAGGGTCTCACATGTTTCCCATGCAAGGTCTCACATGCTTCCCATACAGGGTCTCACATGTTTCCCATACAGGGTCTCACATGTTTCCCATACATGGTCTCACATGTTTCCCAGGACTTCATTAGCAGTATGCAGGGCTCTGTACGCAGAGCCTGCAGGAGAATGTGCCAATCAGGAGCCCCCTGACTGTAGAGGGAAACTTGTATCCAGCAGATGACGCAAACATCAATATCAAAGAGCATTAACCTCCTGAGCTGCACTGCTAGACCTTCTGGCACCGGTCACTTAACCTCAGTGTGCAGTGTGACACAGCCACGGCTGCTCCTGTCAATCACCAGCATACAGGGCTGAGTGGAATGAGACTGCTGGCGGCCCACAGTGCTCTCTGCTTGTAGTGAGACTGCTGCCAGCCCACAGTGCTTTCTGCTTGTAATGAGACTGCTGCCGGCCCACAGCGCTCTGTGCTTGTAGTGAGACTTCTGCCGGCTCACAGCGCTCTCTGCTTGTAGTGAGACTGCTGCCAGCCCACAGTGCTTTCTGCTTGTAGTGAGGCTACTGCCGGCCCACAGCGCTCTCTGCTTGTAGTGAGACTGCTGCCGGCCTACAACGCTCTCTGCTTGCAGTGAGACTGCTGCCGGACCACAGTGCTCTCTGCTTGCAGTGAGACTGCTGCCAGCCCACAGCGCTCTCTGCTTGCAGTGAGACTGCTGCCAGCCCACAGCGCTCTCTGCTTGTAGTGAGAGTGCTCCCAGGCCACAGCGCTCTCTGCTTGCAGTGAGACTGCTGCCGGTCTACAGTGCTCTCTGCTTGTAATGAGAATGCTGCTGGCCCACAGCCCTCTCTGCTTGCAGTGAGACTGCTGCCGGCCCACAGCGCTGTCTGCTTTAGTGAGACTGCTGCCGGCCCACAGCGCTCTCTGCTTGTAGTGAGAGTGCTCCCAGCCCACAGCGCTCTCTGCTTGCAGTGAGACTGCTGACGGCCTACAACGCTCTCTGCTTGCAGTGAGACTGCTGCTGGCCCACAGCGCTCTCTGCTTGCAGTGAGACTGCTGCCGGCCCACAGCGCTCTCTGCTTGTAGTGAGACTGCTGCCGGCCCACAGCGCTCTCTGCTTGTAGTGAGACTGCTGCCAGCCCACAGCGCTCTCTGCTTGCAGTGCGACTGCTGCCAACCCGCAGCGCTCTCTGCTTGTAGTGAGACTGCTGCCAGCCCACAGCGCTCTCTGCTTGTTGTGAGACTGCTGCCGGCCCACAACGCTCTCTGCTTACAGTGAAACTGCTGCCGGCCCACAGCGCTCTCTGCTTGCAGTGAGACTGCTGCCAGCCCACAGCGCTCTCTGCTTGCAGTGAGATTGCTGCCGGCCCACAGCGATCTCTGCTTGCAGTGAGACTGCTGCCAGCCCACAGGCTCTCTGCTTGTAGTGAGACTGCTGCCAGCCCACAGCGCTCTCTGCTTGCAGTGAGACTGCTGCCAACCCGCAGCGCTCTCTGCTTGTAGTGAGACTGCTGCGGGCCCACAGCGCCCTCTGCTTGTAGTGAGACTGCTGCCGGCCCACAGTGCTCTCTGCTTGCAGTGAGACTGCTGCCGGTTCACAGCGCTCTCTGCTTGTACTGAGACTGCTGCCGGTCTACTGTGCTCTCTCCTTGTAATGAGAATGCTGCCGGCCCACAGCGCTCTCTGCTTGTAGTGAGACTGCTGCCGGTTCACAGCGCTCTCTGCTTGTACTGAGACTGCTGCCGGTCTACTGTGCTCTCTCCTTGTCATGAGAATGCTGCTGGCCCACAGCGCTCTATGCTTGAAGTGGGAGAGTCTAGGGAAGGGAAGTGTGTGTGGAGCAGAAAAGAGAATGCGTCTGACTCTGTAGTATGGGTCGTCCTGTCATCTATTCATGACCCCTGTTAAACCTATTTGTATATTTTATATGTTTTTATAGATCAGCATTTTGCATTGATATCACATCCGTGAGACAGTGATAGGGCTTCTCCTGCAGCGAGACAGTCACAGGGCACTAACAATAAGGCTTCTACTATTGAGAGACAGCCTCAGAGCATCAACAGGGCTCCCTCTACACTGAGACAGCCTCAGAGCACTAATAACAGGGCTCGCTCTACACTGAGACAACCTCAGAGCACTAATAACAGGGCTCACTCTACACTGAGACAGCCTCAGAGCACTAATAACAGGGCTCACTCTACACTGAGACAGCTTCAGAGCACTAATAACAGGGCTTGCTCTACACCGAGACAGACTCAAAGCACTAATAACAGGGCACACTCTACACTGAGACAGCCTCAGAGCACTAATAACAGGGCTCGCTCTACACCGAGACAGCCTCAGAGCACTAATACCAGGGCTCACTCTACCCTGAGACAGCCTCAGAGCACTAATAACAGGGCTCCCTCTACCCTGAGACAGCCTCAGAGCACTAATAACAGAGCTCACTCTACACTGAGACAGCCTCAGAGCACTAATAACAGGGCTCGCTCTACACCGAGACAGACTCAAAGCACTAATAACAGGGCACACTCTACACTGAGACAGCCTCAGAGCACTAATAACAGGGCTCGCTCTACACCGAGACAGCCTCAGAGCACTAATACCAGGGCTTGCTCTACACCGAGACAGCCTCAGAGCACTAATAACAGGGCTCACTCTACACTGAGAGAGCCTCAGAGCACTAATAACAGGCTCACTCCACACTGAGACAGCCTCAGAGCACTAATAACAGACTCACTCTACACTGAGACAGCCTCAGAGCACTGATAACAGGGCTCACTCTACACTGAGACAGCCTCAGAGCACTAATAACAGGGCTCACTCTACACTGAGACAACCTCAGAGCACCAATAACAGGCTCACTCTACACTGAGACAGCCTCAGAGCACCAATAACAGGCTCACTCTACACTGAGACAGCCTCAGAGCACTAATAACAGGCTCACTCTACACCGAGACAGCCTCAGAGCACTAATAACAGGCTCACTCTACACTGAGACAGCCTCAGAGCACTAATAACAGGGCTCACTCTACACTGAGACAGCCTCAGAGCACTAATAACAGGGCTCACTCTACACTGAGACAACCTCAGAGCACCAATAACAGGCTCACTCTACACTGAGACAGCCTCAGAGCACTTATAACAGGGCTCGCTCTACACCGAGACAGCCACAGAGCACTAATACCAGGGCTTGCTCTACACTGAGACAGCCTCAGAGCACTAATAACAGGGCTCACTCTACACTGAGACAGCCTCAGAGCACTAATAACAGGGCTCACTCACACTGAGAGAGCCTCAGAGCACTAATAACAGGGCTCACTCTACACTGAGAGAGCCTCAGAGCACTAATAACAGGGCTCACTCTCCACTGAGACAGCCTCAGAGCACTAATAACAGGGCTCACTCTACACTGAGACAGCCTCAGAGCACTAATAACAGGGCTCACTCTACACTGAGACAGCCTCAGAGCACTAATAACAGGGCACACACTAAACCGAGACAACCTCAGAGCACTAATAACAGGGCTCACTCTACACTGAGACAGCCTCAGAGCACTAATAACAGGGCTCACTCTACACTGAGACAACCTCAGAGCACCAATAACAGGCTCACTCTACACTGAGACAGCCTCAGAGCACTTATAACAGGGCTCGCTCTACACCGAGACAGCCTCAGAGCACTAATACCAGGGCTTGCTCTACACCGAGACAGCCTCAGAGCACTAATAACAGGGCTCACTCTACACTGAGACAGCCTCAGAGCACTAATAACAGGCTCACTCTACACTGAGACAGCCTCAGAGCACTAATAACAGGGCTCACTCTACACTGAGACAGCCTCAGAGCACTAATAACAGGGCTCACTCTACACTGAGAGAGCCTCAGAGCACTAATAACAGGGATCGCTCTACAACAAGATAGCCTCAGAGCACTAATAACAGGGCTCACTCTACACTGAGACAGCCTCAGAGCACTAATAACAGGGCTCACTCTACACTGAGACAACCTCAGAGCACCAATAACAGGCTCACTCTACACTGAGACAGCCTCAGAGCACTTATAACAGGGCTCGCTCTACACCGAGACAGCCTCAGAGCACTAATACCAGGGCTTGCTCTACACCGAGACAGCCTCAGAGCACTAATAACAGGGCTCACTCTACACTGAGACAGCCTCAGAGCACTAATAACAGGCTCACTCTACACTGAGACAGCCTCAGAGCACTAATAACAGGGCTCACTCTACACTGAGACAGCCTCAGAGCACTAATAACAGGGCTCACTCTACACTGAGACAGCCTCAGAGCACTAATAACAGGGCTCACTCTACACTGAGACAGCCTCAGAGCACAAATAACAGGGCACCCACTACACTGAGACAGCCTCAGAGCACTAATAACAGGGCTCGCTCTACAACGAGACAGCCTCAGGGCACTAATAACAGGGCTCGCACTACACTGAGACAGCCTCAGAGCACTAATAACAGGGCTTACTCTACAGTGAGACAGCCTCAGAGCACTAATAACAGGGCTCACTCTACAGTGAGACAGCCTCAGAGTACTAATAACTGGGCTCACTCTACACTGAGACAGCCTCAGAGCACTAATAACAGGGCTCCCTCTACACTGAGACAGCCTCAGAGCACTAATAACAGGGCTCACTCTACACTGAGACAGCCTCAGAGCACTAATAACAGGCTCACTCTAAACTGAGACAGCCTCCGAGCACTAATAACAGGGCTCACTCTACACTGAGACAGCCTCAGAGCACTAATAACAGGGCTCACTCTACACTGAGACAGCCTCAGAGCACTAATAACAGGGCTCACTCTACACTGAGACAGCCTCAGAGCACTAATAACAGGGCTCACTCTACAACGAGACAGCCTCAGAGCACTAATAACAGGGCTCACTCTACACCGAGACCGCCTCAGAGCACTAATAACAGGGCTCACTCTACACTGAGACAGCCTCAGAGCACTAATAACAGGCTCACTCTACACTGAGACAGCCTCAGAGCACTAATAACAGGGCTCACTCTACACTGAGACAGCCTCAGAGCAATAATAACAGGGCTCATTCTACACTGAGACAGCCTCAGAGCACTAATAACAGGGCTCGCTCTACACCAAAACAGCCTCAGAGCACTAATAACAGGGCTCGCTCTACACTGAGACAGCCTCAGAGCACTAATACCAGGGCTCACTCTACACTGAGACAGCCTCAGAGCACTAATAACAGGGCTCGCTCTACACCAAAACAGCCTCAGAGCACTAATAACAGGGCTCCCTCTACACTGAGACAGCCTCAGAGCACTAATAACAGGGCTCACTCTACAACGAGACAGCCTCAGAGCACTAATAACAGGGCTCACTCTACACCAACACAGCCTCAGAGCACTAATAACAGGGCTCACTCTACAACGAGACAGCCTCAGAGCACTAATAACAGGGCTCACTCTACACCAACACAGCCTCAGAGCACTAATAACAGGGCTGACTCTACACTGAGACAGCCTCAGAGCACTAATATCAGGGCTCCCTCTACACTGAGACAGCCTCAGAGCACTAATAACAGGGCTCACTCTACACTGAGACAGCCTCAGAGCAATAATAACAGGGCTCACTCTACACCGAGACAGCCTCAGAGCACTAATATCAGGGCTCCCTCTACACCGAGACAGCCTCAGAGCACTAATAACAGGGCTCACTCTACACTGAGACAGCCTCAGAGCAATAATTACAGGGCTCACTCTACACCGAGACAGCCTCAGAGCACTAATACCAGGGCTTGCTCTACACCGAGACAGCCTCAGAGCACTAATAACAGGGCTCGCTCTACACTGAGACAGCCTCAGAGCACTAATAACAGGGCTCACTCTAGAGTGAGAGAGCCTCAGAGCACTAATAACAGGCTCACTCTACACTGAGACAGCCTCAGAGCACTAATAACAGGGCTCACTCCACACTGAGACAGCCTCAGAGCACTAATAACAGGGCTCACTCTACACTGAGACAGCCTCAGGGCACTAATAACAGGGCTCACACTAGAGTGAGACAGCCTCAGAGCACTAATAACAGGGCTCACACTACACTGAGACAGCCTCAGAGCACTAATGACAGGGCTCACTCTACAATGAGACAGCCTCAGAGCACTAATAACAGGGCTCACTCTACACTGAGACAGCCTCAGAGCACTAATAACAGGGCTCACTCTACACTGAGAGAGCCTCAGAGCACTAATAACAGGCTCACTCTACAGACTCTGATAAACACCAGCCTTCGGGAATGAACAAAGGAAACGTGCAGTATTGAACAATATATAGCGTTTTCATCCACAGGCACGTTATTAATCTGTCATCAATTCATTCTGTCATCCATCATTCAATTTTTCACCATTTCATCCATCCACCTATTCAATCATTCATTATCTATGCATACATGCATCCATCCTTATACTTGCCAATCCATCAGTAAATTTCATCCATCCAACATCCATTTACTCTGCCATGCTTTCGCCCCTCCATCCATCTATCCATTCACTCATCATACCCACTCACCCGTCCATCCACCCACTCATCCCCAAAGTCCTTTTATTTCAAATTAGTTCTCTTATAATGTGCAATGTGCACTGTGTGCTTTGCTTTAAGGGGGGAGGGGTGGAGAGAATTATAGTGTCTTTCAATCCAGCATGGCTGTGGCCACAGAGTGAGAATGGTAAGCAAAAATAAAACAAGCACTAGCAAAGGCAATAGGCCCAGCCTTAGAGCTGGCTCTACAAATGTCTTTTGTTCATGTTGTACAGCATTAACAACAGAGGAAACAAGCATTTGCAATGCAATAGGTCTCGCATTTGCGAGAGCTTGAGATATTGGCATTGTAAATGACAGTGCTTTTTATGTATGTGTTTGGAAACCCTGCAAGCGCTTCGTAAACATGTACTTTGTACTTATAGTGGTTACTTATGAGAATCAAGGCTGACAGTAACTGCATCTCTTTTACTTCCTGCCTTGCTTCTTGCAAGCAAGGACTATAAGTACAAAGTGGGTGCTTACGCACTGCTTTCAGGTTTTGTAAACATATAAATAAAAGGCATTGTCCTTTACAATGCCAGCACCTCAAACTCTCGCAAATGTGAGACCTATTGCGTTGCAAATGCTTGTTGTGTTTTCAGTCTCTCTAGGCGATCTGAAGATGATTCTGGGATTTATTGTTAGAAGAGCCCCCTGCTGGCAATTAGTACAAGCAACTGAAAATAGTATTTAGCACCAATTTATGGAAGTATGCTATGCATTGTCTAAGAAACCGGCAGTTGGGGAAAAACCACACTGAATTAAAGTCCAAAATTGCATGTCACAAAATTGATGTCAGAAGTGGGATTCGAACCCACGCCTCCAGAGGAGACTGCGACCTGAACGCAGCGCCTTAGACCGCTCGGCCATCCTGACTTACAGTCCCGGCTACAGGGGGCGTGGTCCCCAGCTGATCAGATGACTGAGTGTACTGTAGCGTCAGGATTCTGTCTTTGCCGTTAAAAAGACTTCCTTCCTGTCCAGGGCTGGTGGGGTTCAGAGATGTTTCTCAGGATGACTCCTGGATACCAAGAGCTTCTACACTGTGGGCTCGGCTATGGACACAGCTCCGTAAGTTACTACCCAACATTCCGGATAGTCTGTAAAAATATCGTCTTGATTCTGTGTTTTTTTTCCTTTGCAGAGTTAGTAGAAACTTGAGTCACTGCGGCAGATCGCGGTAGAACGGGGTTCAGGGCTGCACAGTTGTGGGGTGCGGTCAATCCCCGCAGCTACTGCAAACACCGGCTGCCTCTGATTTCGGGGTCTCATGTTTTTCAAACACAGCAAAAAAAACAGAAGAGGAAGAATCGGGTTTCAAAGTTTCACTTTGTTTCCGTTTTCAATCAAACATGGTGCAAAGAGCTCCGAAGAGTCCTACACCTCATGCATCTTCAGTCCTGGTGACTCCTTCCAGCTCTGAGGGGGCGATTCTTCGGGATTTCCCCAGAAGGCCCGTAAGTCATCATATATCAGTTTCCGTAGTGTAGTGGTTATCACGTTCGCCTCACACGCGAAAGGTCCCCGGTTCGAAACCGGGCGGAAACACTTTTTACAAAATACATACTCGAAGGTGAGTTAAAGAATATATCTAGAAAAGAAAGTGATTATCAAAGGCGACTGGCAGGGGACTTCGTTTTACTTCGGTGTAAACTGTTATTGATGACTGCAGAACAGAGAAAATCATACACTCCCAATGAATTTGCTGTTCAAAAGACAACACTGACTAAAAATCATGCATCGCCTGTTCTGAATTTAATTCAATATAGGTATTAAACGAATTGAAATGTATATTATTTATACGTGGCCAATCAGACAGATACAGAAGAAATGATAGACCGTGGCATCAAACACGCCCTCTCTTCAATTCGCCTACAGTGCCAACAAGAGTGTGAAGCTGGCATCGAACATCTGCTTGCTTAAAGCGCCGAGGGCATGCAATACCCAATACTTCAAAGATAAACAAGCATTGGAAATGCAATGGTCTTTAGAGTTTGATCTATTGGAGTTGTAATGGAAATGTTTGTTCCTTTGCAGATATTTATTTTTAGCACCTTTAAGTGCCCTTAAGGGACGTCTTACAGCTAGATGGTCAGAAAGCCATATGTTTGATTATGCTTTATTAGATGGGAGCGTCCGGTACTTGAGGGTTAATAGATAGCGGGGGAGGGCAGGTGTTTTTTGAAGGTGCATGCAGTAACCTTAAGATGAAACAACTAAGTCAGGGCAGGCAGGGGCTGGCTCATATGAAGCAGATTTTATGTGAATTAGAATTTAATATGTATTAAATTAATTAATAATTGGCTTTGATAGAAAACAATTCAAGCTGCATTGCTTCTTTCATTTGCCACCTACCCCAGTGCCACTCGTTGTATCGACCTCATAAGATTAAACCACAGGACTGCCCTGCCAGGATTCAAACGTTGATGCCTCGCTGGGGACAGGCAGGTGTTTGCACCAAGAGTGAATCTCACTGACCTGCTTGTGGTCGCAGGGGGGAGCCTGAGAGCGGCTTCTTACCCAAGGGGAGCTGAAAGGATGCTGGCACCGCCCATCTTTAGATATGAAGGTGAGACCTGCAGATCACAGGCAGCTCTTGGCAGCAGACTTGGCCCTCCTCGGCATTTTACATCATCATTTATTTGATATATTATTCTTGTGAGACGCTCATTCACCCAGGCCTCGGCCATCCCGGGGCATCTTGCTGCTGAGATTTCAGGGCTCAGAGGTCTAGTTTATAAAGGTGCTCTATGAAGAGTTAATGCAGGGTATTACATGTTTCCCATGCAGGGTCTTACATGTTTCCCATACAGGGTCTCACATGTTTCCCATGCAGGGTATTACATGCTTCCCATGCAGGGTCTCACATGTTTCCCATGCAGGGTCTTACATGTTTCCCATACAGGGTCTTACATATTTCCCATACAGGGTCTTACATGTTTCCCACACAGGGTCTTACATGTTTCCCATACAGGGTTCTACATGTTTCGCATACAGGGTCTCACATATTTCCCATGCAGGGTCTTACATGTTTCCCATGCAGGGTCTTACATGTTTCCCATACAGGGTCGCACATATTTCCCATACAGGGTCTTACATGCTTCCCATACAGGGTCTTACATGTTTCCCATGCAAGGTCTCACATGTTTCCCATACAGGGTCTTGTATGTTTCCCATACAGGGTCTTGTATGATTCCCATACAGGGTCTTACATGTTTCCCATACAGGGTCTCACATGTTTCCCATGCAAGGTCTCACATGTTTCCCAAGCAGGGTCTCACATGTTTCCCATACAGGGTCTCACATGTTTCCCATGCAAGGTCTCACATGTTTCCCATACAGGGTCTTGTATGTTTCCCATACAGGGTCTCACATGTTTCCCATACAGGGTCTCACATGTTTCCCACACAGGGTCTCACATGCTTCCCATACAGGGTTCTACATGTTTCCCATGCAGGTTCTTACATGTTTCCCATACAGGGTCTTACATATTTCCCATACAGGGTCTTACATGTTTCCCATACAGGGTCTTACAAGTTTCCCATACAGGGTCTTACATGTTTCCCATACAGGGTCTCACATGTTTCCCATACATGGTCTCACATGTACATGCTTCCCATACAGGGTCTTACATGTTTCCCATACAGGGTCTTACATGTTTCCCACACAGGGTCTCACATGCTTCCCATACAGGGTTCTACATGTTTCCCATGCAGGTTCTTACATGTTTCCCATACAGGGTCTTACATATTTCCCATACAGGGTCTTACATGTTTCCCATACAGGGTCTTACAAGTTTCCCATACAGGGTCTTACATGTTTCCCATACAGGGTCTCACATGTTTCCCATACATGGTCTCACATGTACATGCTTCCCATACAGGGTCTTACATGTTTCCCATACAGGGTCTTACAAGTTTCCCATACAGGGTCTTACATGTTTCCCATACAGGGTCTCACATGTTTCCCATACATGGTCTCACATGTACATGCTTCCCATACAGGGTCTTACATGTTTCCCATACAGGGTCTTACATGTTTCCCATACAGGGTCTCACATGTTTCAAATATACAGGGTCTCACATGTTTCCCATACAGGGTCTCACATGTTTCCCATACAGGGTCTCACATGTTTCCCATGCAAGGTCTCACATGCTTCCCATACAGGGTCTTACATGTTTCCCATACAGGGTCTCACATGTTTCCCATACAGGGTCTCACATGTTTCCCATGCAAGGTCTCACATGCTTCCCATACAGGGTCTTACATGTTTCCCATACAGGGTCTTACATGTTTCCCATACAGGGTCTCACATGTTTCCCATGCAAGGTCTCACATGCTTCCCATACAGGGTCTCACATGTTTCCCATACAGGGTCTCACATGTTTCCCATACATGGTCTCACATGTTTCCCAGGACTTCATTAGCAGTATGCAGGGCTCTGTACGCAGAGCCTGCAGGAGAATGTGCCAATCAGGAGCCCCCTGACTGTAGAGGGAAACTTGTATCCAGCAGATGACGCAAACATCAATATCAAAGAGCATTAACCTCCTGAGCTGCACTGCTAGACCTTCTGGCACCGGTCACTTAACCTCAGTGTGCAGTGTGACACAGCCACGGCTGCTCCTGTCAATCACCAGCATACAGGGCTGAGTGGAATGAGACTGCTGGCAGCCCACAGTGCTTTCTGCTTGTAGTGAGGCTACTGCCGGCCCACAGCGCTCTCTGCTTGTAGTGAGACTGCTGCCGGCCTACAACGCTCTCTGCTTGCAGTGAGACTGCTGCCGGACCACAGTGCTCTCTGCTTGCAGTGAGACTGCTGCCAGCCCACAGCGCTCTCTGCTTGCAGTGAGACTGCTGCCAGCCCACAGCGCTCTCTGCTTGTAGTGAGAGTGCTCCCAGCCCACAGCGCTCTCTGCTTGCAGTGAGACTGCTGCCGGTCTACAGTGCTCTCTGCTTGTAATGAGAATGCTGCTGGCCCACAGCCCTCTCTGCTTGCAGTGAGACTGCTGCCGGCCCACAGCGCTGTCTGCTTTAGTGAGACTGCTGCCGGCCCACAGCGCTCTCTGCTTGTAGTGAGAGTGCTCCCAGCCCACAGCGCTCTCTGCTTGCAGTGAGACTGCTGACGGCCTACAACGCTCTCTGCTTGCAGTGAGACTGCTGCTGGCCCACAGCGCTCTCTGCTTGCAGTGAGACTGCTGCCGGCCCACAGCGCTCTCTGCTTGTAGTGAGACTGCTGCCGGCCCACAGCGCTCTCTGCTTGTAGTGAGACTGCTGCCAGCCCACAGCGCTCTCTGCTTGCAGTGCGACTGCTGCCAACCCGCAGCGCTCTCTGCTTGTAGTGAGACTGCTGCCAGCCCACAGCGCTCTCTGCTTGTTGTGAGACTGCTGCCGGCCCACAACGCTCTCTGCTTACAGTGAAACTGCTGCCGGCCCACAGCGCTCTCTGCTTGCAGTGAGACTGCTGCCAGCCCACAGCGCTCTCTGCTTGCAGTGAGACTGCTGCCGGTCTACAGTGCTCTCTGCTTGTAATGAGAATGCTGCTGGCCCACAGCGCTCTCTGCTTGTAGTGAGAGTGCTCACAGCCCACAGCGCTCTCAGTTTCCGGTGAGACTGCTGCAGGCCCCCAGCGCTCTCTGCTTGTTGTAAGAGTGCTCTCTGCCCACAGCGCTCTCTGCTTCCAGTGAGACTGCTGCAGGCCCACAGTGCTCTCTGCTTGTACTGAGACGGCTGACGTCCCACAGCGCTCTCTGCTTGCAGTTAGACTGCTGCTGGCCCACAGTGCTCTAAGCTTGCAGCGAGACTGCTGCCGGCCCACAGCTCTCTCTGCTTGCAGTGAGACTGCTGGCGGCCCACAGCGCTCTCTGCTTGTACTGAGACTGCTGCTGGCCCACAGCGCTCTCTGCTTGCAGTTAGACTGCTGCTGGCCCACTGTGCTCTCTGCTTGTAGTGAGAGTGCTCCCAGCCCACAGCGCTCTCTGCTTGTAGTGAGACTGCTGCCGGTCCACAGCGCTCTCTGCTTGTACTGAGACTGCTGCCGGCCCACAGTGCTCTCTGCTTGCAGTGAGACTGCTGCCGGCCCACAGCGCTCTCTGCTTGTACTGAGACTGCTGGCGGCCCACAGCGCTCTCTGCTTGTAGTGAGACTGCTGCCGGCCCACAGCGCTCTCTGCTTGTAATGAGACTTCTGCTGGCCCACAGCGCTCTCTGCTTGCAGTGAGACTGCTGCCGGCCCACAGCGCTCTCTGCTTGTACTGAGACTGCTGCCGGCCCACAGCGCTCTCTGCTTGCAATGAGACTGCTGCCGGCACACAGCGCTCTCTGCTTGTACTGAGACTGCTGGCGGCCCACAGCACTCTCTGCTTGTAGTGAGACTGCTGCTGGCCCACAGCGCTCTCTGCTTGTAATGAGACTTCTGCTGGCCCACAGCACTCTCTGCTTGCAGTGAGATTGCTGCCTGCCCACAGCGCTCTCTGATTGCAGTGAGACTGCTGCAGGCCCACAGCGCTCTCGGCTTGCAGTGAGATTGCTGCCGGCCCACAGCGATCTCTGCTTGCAGTGAGACTGCTGCCAGCCCACAGGCTCTCTGCTTGTAGTGAGACTGCTGCCAGCCCACAGCGCTCTCTGCTTGCAGTGAGACTGCTGCCAACCCGCAGCGCTCTCTGCTTGTAGTGAGACTGCTGCGGGCCCACAGCGCCCTCTGCTTGTAGTGAGACTGCTGCCGGCCCACAGTGCTCTCTGCTTGCAGTGAGACTGCTGCCGGTTCACAGCGCTCTCTGCTTGTACTGAGACTGCTGCCGGTCTACTGTGCTCTCTCCTTGTAATGAGAATGCTGCCGGCCCACAGCGCTCTCTGCTTGTAGTGAGACTGCTGCCGGTTCACAGCGCTCTCTGCTTGTACTGAGACTGCTGCCGGTCTACTGTGCTCTCTCCTTGTAATGAGAATGCTGCTGGCCCACAGCGCTCTATGCTTGAAGTGGGAGAGTCTAGGGAAGGGAAGTGTGTGTGGAGCAGAAAAGAGAATGCGTCTGACTCTGTAGTATGGGTCGTCCTGTCATCTATTCATGACCCCTGTTAAACCTATTTGTATATTTTATATGTTTTTATAGATCAGCATTTTGCATTGATATCACATCCGTGAGACAGTGATAGGGCTTCTCCTGCAGCGAGACAGTCACAGGGCACTAACAATAAGGCTTCTACTATTGAGAGACAGCCTCAGAGCATCAACAGGGCTCCCTCTACACTGAGACAGCCTCAGAGCACTAATAACAGGGCTCGCTCTACACTGAGACAACCTCAGAGCACTAATAACAGGGCTCACTCTACACTGAGACAGCCTCAGAGCACTAATAACAGGGCTCACTCTACACTGAGACAGCTTCAGAGCACTAATAACAGGGCTTGCTCTACACCGAGACAGACTCAAAGCACTAATAACAGGGCACACTCTACACTGAGACAGCCTCAGAGCACTAATAACAGGGCTCGCTCTACACCGAGACAGCCTCAGAGTACTAATACCAGGGCTTGCTCTACACCGAGACAGACTCAAAGCACTAATAACAGGGCACACTCTACACTGAGACAGCCTCAGAGCACTAATAACAGGGCTCGCTCTACACTGAGACAGCTTCAGAGCACTAATAACAGGGCTTGCTCTACACCGAGACAGACTCAAAGCACTAATAACAGGGCACACTCTACACTGAGACAGCCTCAGAGCACTAATAACAGGGCTCGCTCTACACCGAGACAGCCTCAGAGCACTAATACCAGGGCTTGCTCTACACCGAGACAGACTCAAAGCACTAATAACAGGGCTCACTCTACACTGAGAGAGCCTCAGAGCACTAATAACAGGCTCACTCTACACCGAGACAGCCTCAGAGCACTAATAACAGGGCTCACTCTACACCGAGACAGCCTCAGAGCACTAATAACAGGGCTCACTCTACACTGAGACAGCCTCAGAGCACTAATAACAGGGCTCACACTAGAGTGAGACAGCCTCAGAGCACTAATAACAGGGCTCACACTACACTGAGACAGCCTCAGAGCACTAATGACAGGGCTCACTCTACAATGAGACAGCCTCAGAGCACTAATAACAGGGCTCACTCTACACTGAGACAGCCTCAGAGCACTAATAACAGGGCTCACTCTACACTGAGAGAGCCTCAGAGCACTAATAACAGGCTCACTCTACAGACTCTGATAAACACCAGCCTTCGGGAATGAACAAAGGAAACGTGCAGTATTGAACAATATATAGCGTTTTCATCCACAGGCACGTTATTAATCTGTCATCAATTCATTCTGTCATCCATCATTCAATTTTTCACCATTTCATCCATCCACCTATTCAATCATTCATTATCTATGCATACATGCATCCATCCTTATACTTGCCAATCCATCAGTAAATTTCATCCATCCAACATCCATTTACTCTGCCATGCTTTCGCCCCTCCATCCATCTATCCATTCACTCATCATACCCACTCCCCCGTCCATCCACCCACTCATCCCCAAAGTCCTTTTATTTCAAATTAGTTCTCTTATAATGTGCAATGTGCACTGTGTGCTTTGCTTTAAGGGGGGAGGGGTGGAGAGAATTATAGTGTCTTTCAATCCAGCATGGCTGTGGCCACAGAGTGAGAATGGTAAGCAAAAATAAAACAAGCACTAGCAAAGGCAATAGGCCCAGCCTTAGAGCTGGCTCTACAAATGTCTTTTGTTCATGTTGTACAGCATTAACAACAGAGGAAACAAGCATTTGCAATGCAATAGGTCTCGCATTTGCGAGAGCTTGAGATATTGGCATTGTAAATGACAGTGCTTTTTATGTATGTGTTTGGAAACCCTGCAAGCGCTTCGTAAACATGTACTTTGTACTTATAGTGGTTACTTATGAGAATCAAGGCTGACAGTAACTGCATCTCTTTTACTTCCTGCCTTGCTTCTTGCAAGCAAGGACTATAAGTACAAAGTGGGTGCTTACGCACTGCTTTCAGGTTTTGTAAACATATAAATAAAAGGCATTGTCCTTTACAATGCCAGCACCTCAAACTCTCGCAAATGTGAGACCTATTGCGTTGCAAATGCTTGTTGTGTTTTCAGTCTCTCTAGGCGATCTGAAGATGATTCTGGGATTTATTGTTAGAAGAGCCCCCTGCTGGCAATTAGTACAAGCAACTGAAAATAGTATTTAGCACCAATTTATGGAAGTATGCTATGCATTGTCTAAGAAACCGGCAGTTGGGGAAAAACCACACTGAATTAAAGTCCAAAATTGCATGTCACAAAATTGATGTCAGAAGTGGGATTCGAACCCACGCCTCCAGAGGAGACTGCGACCTGAACGCAGCGCCTTAGACCGCTCGGCCATCCTGACTTACAGTCCCGGCTACAGGGGGCGTGGTCCCCAGCTGATCAGATGACTGAGTGTACTGTAGCGTCAGGATTCTGTCTTTGCCGTTAAAAAGACTTCCTTCCTGTCCAGGGCTGGTGGGGTTCAGAGATGTTTCTCAGGATGACTCCTGGATACCAAGAGCTTCTACACTGTGGGCTCGGCTATGGACACAGCTCCGTAAGTTACTACCCAACATTCCGGATAGTCTGTAAAAATATCGTCTTGATTCTGTGTTTTTTTTCCTTTGCAGAGTTAGTAGAAACTTGAGTCACTGCGGCAGATCGCGGTAGAACGGGGTTCAGGGCTGCACAGTTGTGGGGTGCGGTCAATCCCCGCAGCTACTGCAAACACCGGCTGCCTCTGATTTCGGGGTCTCATGTTTTTCAAACACAGCAAAAAAAACAGAAGAGGAAGAATCGGGTTTCAAAGTTTCACTTTGTTTCCGTTTTCAATCAAACATGGTGCAAAGAGCTCCGAAGAGTCCTACACCTCATGCATCTTCAGTCCTGGTGACTCCTTCCAGCTCTGAGGGGGCGATTCTTCGGGATTTCCCCAGAAGGCCCGTAAGTCATCATATATCAGTTTCCGTAGTGTAGTGGTTATCACGTTCGCCTCACACGCGAAAGGTCCCCGGTTCGAAACCGGGCGGAAACACTTTTTACAAAATACATACTCGAAGGTGAGTTAAAGAATATATCTAGAAAAGAAAGTGATTATCAAAGGCGACTGGCAGGGGACTTCGTTTTACTTCGGTGTAAACTGTTATTGATGACTGCAGAACAGAGAAAATCATACACTCCCAATGAATTTGCTGTTCAAAAGACAACACTGACTAAAAATCATGCATCGCCTGTTCTGAATTTAATTCAATATAGGTATTAAACGAATTGAAATGTATATTATTTATACGTGGCCAATCAGACAGATACAGAAGAAATGATAGACCGTGGCATCAAACACGCCCTCTCTTCAATTCGCCTACAGTGCCAACAAGAGTGTGAAGCTGGCATCGAACATCTGCTTGCTTAAAGCGCCGAGGGCATGCAATACCCAATACTTCAAAGATAAACAAGCATTGGAAATGCAATGGTCTTTAGAGTTTGATCTATTGGAGTTGTAATGGAAATGTTTGTTCCTTTGCAGATATTTATTTTTAGCACCTTTAAGTGCCCTTAAGGGACGTCTTACAGCTAGATGGTCAGAAAGCCATATGTTTGATTATGCTTTATTAGATGGGAGCGTCCGGTACTTGAGGGTTAATAGATAGCGGGGGAGGGCAGGTGTTTTTTGAAGGTGCATGCAGTAACCTTAAGATGAAACAACTAAGTCAGGGCAGGCAGGGGCTGGCTCATATGAAGCAGATTTTATGTGAATTAGAATTTAATATGTATTAAATTAATTAATAATTGGCTTTGATAGAAAACAATTCAAGCTGCATTGCTTCTTTCATTTGCCACCTACCCCAGTGCCACTCGTTGTATCGACCTCATAAGATTAAACCACAGGACTGCCCTGCCAGGATTCAAACGTTGATGCCTCGCTGGGGACAGGCAGGTGTTTGCACCAAGAGTGAATCTCACTGACCTGCTTGTGGTCGCAGGGGGGAGCCTGAGAGCGGCTTCTTACCCAAGGGGAGCTGAAAGGATGCTGGCACCGCCCATCTTTAGATATGAAGGTGAGACCTGCAGATCACAGGCAGCTCTTGGCAGCAGACTTGGCCCTCCTCGGCATTTTACATCATCATTTATTTGATATATTATTCTTGTGAGACGCTCATTCACCCAGGCCTCGGCCATCCCGGGGCATCTTGCTGCTGAGATTTCAGGGCTCAGAGGTCTAGTTTATAAAGGTGCTCTATGAAGAGTTAATGCAGGGTATTACATGTTTCCCATGCAGGGTCTTACATGTTTCCCATACAGGGTCTCACATGTTTCCCATGCAGGGTATTACATGCTTCCCATGCAGGGTCTCACATGTTTCCCATGCAGGGTCTTACATGTTTCCCATACAGGGTCTTACATATTTCCCATACAGGGTCTTACATGTTTCCCACACAGGGTCTTACATGTTTCCCATACAGGGTTCTACATGTTTCGCATACAGGGTCTCACATATTTCCCATGCAGGGTCTTACATGTTTCCCATGCAGGGTCTTACATGTTTCCCATACAGGGTCGCACATATTTCCCATACAGGGTCTTACATGCTTCCCATACAGGGTCTTACATGTTTCCCATGCAAGGTCTCACATGTTTCCCATACAGGGTCTTGTATGTTTCCCATACAGGGTCTTGTATGATTCCCATACAGGGTCTTACATGTTTCCCATACAGGGTCTCACATGTTTCCCATGCAAGGTCTCACATGTTTCCCAAGCAGGGTCTCACATGTTTCCCATACAGGGTCTCACATGTTTCCCATGCAAGGTCTCACATGTTTCCCATACAGGGTCTTGTATGTTTCCCATACAGGGTCTCACATGTTTCCCATACAGGGTCTCACATGTTTCCCACACAGGGTCTCACATGCTTCCCATACAGGGTTCTACATGTTTCCCATACAGGGTCTTACATATTTCCCATACAGGGTCTTACATATTTCCCATACAGGGTCTTACATGTTTCCCATACAGGGTCTTACAAGTTTCCCATACAGGGTCTTACATGTTTCCCATACAGGGTCTCACATGTTTCCCATACATGGTCTCACATGTACATGCTTCCCATACAGGGTCTTACATGTTTCCCATACAGGGTCTTACATGTTTCCCACACAGGGTCTCACATGCTTCCCATACAGGGTTCTACATGTTTCCCATGCAGGTTCTTACATGTTTCCCATACAGGGTCTTACATATTTCCCATACAGGGTCTTACATGTTTCCCATACAGGGTCTTACAAGTTTCCCATACAGGGTCTTACATGTTTCCCATACAGGGTCTCACATGTTTCCCATACATGGTCTCACATGTACATGCTTCCCATACAGGGTCTTACATGTTTCCCATACAGGGTCTTACAAGTTTCCCATACAGGGTCTTACATGTTTCCCATACAGGGTCTCACATGTTTCCCATACATGGTCTCACATGTACATGCTTCCCATACAGGGTCTTACATGTTTCCCATACAGGGTCTTACATGTTTCCCATACAGGGTCTCACATGTTTCAAATATACAGGGTCTCACATGTTTCCCATACAGGGTCTCACATGTTTCCCATACAGGGTCTCACATGTTTCCCATGCAAGGTCTCACATGCTTCCCATACAGGGTCTTACATGTTTCCCATACAGGGTCTCACATGTTTCCCATACAGGGTCTCACATGTTTCCCATGCAAGGTCTCACATGCTTCCCATACAGGGTCTTACATGTTTCCCATACAGGGTCTTACATGTTTCCCATACAGGGTCTCACATGTTTCCCATGCAAGGTCTCACATGCTTCCCATACAGGGTCTCACATGTTTCCCATACAGGGTCTCACATGTTTCCCATACATGGTCTCACATGTTTCCCAGGACTTCATTAGCAGTATGCAGGGCTCTGTACGCAGAGCCTGCAGGAGAATGTGCCAATCAGGAGCCCCCTGACTGTAGAGGGAAACTTGTATCCAGCAGATGACGCAAACATCAATATCAAAGAGCATTAACCTCCTGAGCTGCACTGCTAGACCTTCTGGCACCGGTCACTTAACCTCAGTGTGCAGTGTGACACAGCCACGGCTGCTCCTGTCAATCACCAGCATACAGGGCTGAGTGGAATGAGACTGCTGGCGGCCCACAGTGCTCTCTGCTTGTAGTGAGACTGCTGCCAGCCCACAGTGCTTTCTGCTTGTAATGAGACTGCTGCCGGCCCACAGCGCTCTGTGCTTGTAGTGAGACTTCTGCCGGCTCACAGCGCTCTCTGCTTGTAGTGAGACTGCTGCCAGCCCACAGTGCTTTCTGCTTGTAGTGAGGCTACTGCCGGCCCACAGCGCTCTCTGCTTGTAGTGAGACTGCTGCCGGCCTACAACGCTCTCTGCTTGCAGTGAGACTGCTGCCGGACCACAGTGCTCTCTGCTTGCAGTGAGACTGCTGCCAGCCCACAGCGCTCTCTGCTTGCAGTGAGACTGCTGCCAGCCCACAGCGCTCTCTGCTTGTAGTGAGAGTGCTCCCAGCCCACAGCGCTCTCTGCTTGCAGTGAGACTGCTGCCGGTCTACAGTGCTCTCTGCTTGTAATGAGAATGCTGCTGGCCCACAGCCCTCTCTGCTTGCAGTGAGACTGCTGCCGGCCCACAGCGCTGTCTGCTTTAGTGAGACTGCTGCCGGCCCACAGCGCTCTCTGCTTGTAGTGAGAGTGCTCCCAGCCCACAGCGCTCTCTGCTTGCAGTGAGACTGCTGACGGCCTACAACGCTCTCTGCTTGCAGTGAGACTGCTGCTGGCCCACAGCGCTCTCTGCTTGCAGTGAGACTGCTGCCGGCCCACAGCGCTCTCTGCTTGTAGTGAGACTGCTGCCGGCCCACAGCGCTCTCTGCTTGTAGTGAGACTGCTGCCAGCCCACAGCGCTCTCTGCTTGCAGTGCGACTGCTGCCAACCCGCAGCGCTCTCTGCTTGTAGTGAGACTGCTGCCAGCCCACAGCGCTCTCTGCTTGTTGTGAGACTGCTGCCGGCCCACAACGCTCTCTGCTTACAGTGAAACTGCTGCCGGCCCACAGCGCTCTCTGCTTGCAGTGAGACTGCTGCCAGCCCACAGCGCTCTCTGCTTGCAGTGAGACTGCTGCCGGTCTACAGTGCTCTCTGCTTGTAATGAGAATGCTGCTGGCCCACAGCGCTCTCTGCTTGTAGTGAGAGTGCTCACAGCCCACAGCGCTCTCAGTTTCCGGTGAGACTGCTGCAGGCCCCCAGCGCTCTCTGCTTGTAGTAAGAGTGCTCTCTGCCCACAGCGCTCTCTGCTTCCAGTGAGACTGCTGCAGGCCCACAGTGCTCTCTGCTTGTACTGAGACGGCTGACGTCCCACAGCGCTCTCTGCTTGCAGTTAGACTGCTGCTGGCCCACAGTGCTCTAAGCTTGCAGCGAGACTGCTGCCGGCCCACAGCTCTCTCTGCTTGCAGTGAGACTGCTGGCGGCCCACAGCGCTCTCTGCTTGTACTGAGACTGCTGCTGGCCCACAGCGCTCTCTGCTTGCAGTTAGACTGCTGCTGGCCCACTGTGCTCTCTGCTTGTAGTGAGAGTGCTCCCAGCCCACAGCGCTCTCTGCTTGTAGTGAGACTGCTGCCGGTCCACAGCGCTCTCTGCTTGTACTGAGACTGCTGCCGGCCCACAGTGCTCTCTGCTTGCAGTGAGACTGCTGCCGGCCCACAGCGCTCTCTGCTTGTACTGAGACTGCTGGCGGCCCACAGCGCTCTCTGCTTGTAGTGAGACTGCTGCCGGCCCACAGCGCTCTCTGCTTGTAATGAGACTTCTGCTGGCCCACAGCGCTCTCTGCTTGCAGTGAGACTGCTGCCGGCCCACAGCGCTCTCTGCTTGTACTGAGACTGCTGCCGGCCCACAGCGCTCTCTGCTTGCAATGAGACTGCTGCCGGCACACAGCGCTCTCTGCTTGTACTGAGACTGCTGGCGGCCCACAGCACTCTCTGCTTGTAGTGAGACTGCTGCTGGCCCACAGCGCTCTCTGCTTGTAATGAGACTTCTGCTGGCCCACAGCACTCTCTGCTTGCAGTGAGATTGCTGCCTGCCCACAGCGCTCTCTGATTGCAGTGAGACTGCTGCAGGCCCACAGCGCTCTCGGCTTGCAGTGAGATTGCTGCCGGCCCACAGCGATCTCTGCTTGCAGTGAGACTGCTGCCAGCCCACAGGCTCTCTGCTTGTAGTGAGACTGCTGCCAGCCCACAGCGCTCTCTGCTTGCAGTGAGACTGCTGCCAACCCGCAGCGCTCTCTGCTTGTAGTGAGACTGCTGCGGGCCCACAGCGCCCTCTGCTTGTAGTGAGACTGCTGCCGGCCCACAGTGCTCTCTGCTTGCAGTGAGACTGCTGCCGGTTCACAGCGCTCTCTGCTTGTACTGAGACTGCTGCCGGTCTACTGTGCTCTCTCCTTGTAATGAGAATGCTGCCAGCCCACAGCGCTCTCTGCTTGTAGTGAGACTGCTGCCGGTTCACAGCGCTCTCTGCTTGTACTGAGACTGCTGCCGGTCTACTGTGCTCTCTCCTTGTAATGAGAATGCTGCTGGCCCACAGCGCTCTATGCTTGAAGTGGGAGAGTCTAGGGAAGGGAAGTGTGTGTGGAGCAGAAAAGAGAATGCGTCTGACTCTGTAGTATGGGTCGTCCTGTCATCTATTCATGACCCCTGTTAAACCTATTTGTATATTTTATATGTTTTTATAGATCAGCATTTTGCATTGATATCACATCCGTGAGACAGTGATAGGGCTTCTCCTGCAGCGAGACAGTCACAGGGCACTAACAATAAGGCTTCTACTATTGAGAGACAGCCTCAGAGCATCAACAGGGCTCCCTCTACACTGAGACAGCCTCAGAGCACTAATAACAGGGCTCGCTCTACACTGAGACAACCTCAGAGCACTAATAACAGGGCTCACTCTACACTGAGACAGCCTCAGAGCACTAATAACAGGGCTCACTCTACACTGAGACAGCTTCAGAGCACTAATAACAGGGCTTGCTCTACACCGAGACAGACTCAAAGCACTAATAACAGGGCACACTCTACACTGAGACAGCCTCAGAGCACTAATAACAGGGCTCGCTCTACACCGAGACAGCCTCAGAGTACTAATACCAGGGCTTGCTCTACACCGAGACAGACTCAAAGCACTAATAACAGGGCACACTCTACACTGAGACAGCCTCAGAGCACTAATAACAGGGCTCGCTCTACACTGAGACAGCTTCAGAGCACTAATAACAGGGCTTGCTCTACACCGAGACAGACTCAAAGCACTAATAACAGGGCACACTCTACACTGAGACAGCCTCAGAGCACTAATAACAGGGCTCGCTCTACACCGAGACAGCCTCAGAGCACTAATACCAGGGCTTGCTCTACACCGAGACAGACTCAAAGCACTAATAACAGGGCTCACTCTACACTGAGAGAGCCTCAGAGCACTAATAACAGGCTCACTCTACACCGAGACAGCCTCAGAGCACTAATAACAGGGCTCACTCTACACCGAGACAGCCTCAGAGCACTAATAACAGGGCTCACTCTACACTGAGACAGCCTCAGAGCACTAATAACAGGGCTCACTCTACACTGAGACAGCCTCAGAGCACGCCTCAGAGCACTAATAACAGGGCTCACTCTACACCGAGACAGCCTCAGAGCACTTATAACAGGGCTCACTCTACAGTGAGACAGCCTCAGAGCACTAATAACAGGGCTCACTCTACACTGAGACAGCCTCAGAGCACTAATAACAGGGCTCACTCTACACTGAGACAGCCTCAGAGCACTAATAGCAGGGCTCGCTCTACAGTGAGACAGCCTCAGAGCACTAATAACAGGGCTCACTCTACACTGAGACAGCCTCAGAGCACTAATAACAGGGCTCGCTCTACACTGAGACAGCCTCAGAGCACTAATAGCAGGGCTCGCTCTACAACGAGACAGCCTCAGAGCACTAATAACAGGGCTCACTCTACACCGAGACAGCCTCAGAGCACTAATAGCAGGGCTCGCTCTACAACGAGACAGCCTCAGAGCACTAATAACTGGGCTCACTCTACACTGAGACAGCCTCAGAGCACTAATAACAGGGCTCCCTCTACACTGAGACAGCCTCAGAGCACTAATAACAGGGCTCGCACTACACTGAGACAGCCTCAGAGCACTAATAACAGGGCTCACTCTACACTGAGACAGCCTCAGAGCACTAATAACAGGGCTCTCTCTACACTGAGACAGCCTCAGAGCACTAATAACAGGGCACACTCTACACTGAGACAGCCTCAGAGCACTAATAACAGGGCTCACTCTACACTGAGACAGCCTCAGAGCACTAATAACAGGGCTCACTCTACACCGAGACAGCCTCAGAGCACTAATAACAGGGCTCCCTCGACACCGAGACAGCCTCAGAGCACTAATAACAGGGCTCACTCTACACTGAGACAGCCTCAGAGCACTAATACCAGGGCTCACTCTACACCGAGACAGCCTCAGGGCACTAATAACAGGGCTCACTCTACACCGAGACAGCCTCAGAGCACTCATAACAGGGCTCACTCTACACTGAGACAGCCTCAGAGCACTAATAACAGGGCTCACTCTACACTGAGACAGCCTCAGAGCACCAATAACAGGGCTCGCTCCACACTGAGACAGCCTCAGGGCACTAATAACAGGGCTCACTCTACACTGAGACAGCCTCAGAGCACTAATAACAGGGCTCACTCTACACTGAGACAGCCTCAGAGCACCAATAACAGGGCTCGCTCCACACTGAGACAGCCTCAGAGCACTAATACCAGGGCTCGCTCTACACTGAGACAGCCTCAGAGCACTAATAACAGGGCTCACTCTACGCTGAGACAACCTCAGAGCACTCATAACAGGGCTCACTCTACGCTGAGACAGCCTCAGAGCACTAATAACAGGGCTCACTCTACACTGAGACAGCCTCAGAGCACTAATACCAGGGCTCACTCTACACTGAGACAGCCTCAGAGCACTAATAACAGGGCTCACTCTACACTGAGACAGCCTCAGAGCACCAATAACAGGGCTCGCTCCACACTGAGACAGCCTCAGGGCACTAATAACAGGGCTCACTCTACACTGAGACAGCCTCAGAGCACTAATAACAGGGCTCGCTCTACACTGAGACAGCCTCAGAGCACTAATAACAGGGCTCACTCTACACTGAGACAGCCTCAGGGCACTAATAACAGGGCTCACTCTACACTGAGACAGCCTCAGAGCACTAATAACAGGGCTCGCTCTACACTGAGACAGCCTCAGAGCACTAATAACAGGGCTCACTCTACACTGAGACAGCCTCAGAGCACTAATAACAGGGCTCGCACTACACTGAGACAGCCTCAGAGCACTAATAACAGGGCTCACTCTACACTGAGACAGCCTCAGAGCACTAATAACAGGGCTCGCTCTACACTGAGACAGCCTCAGAGTACTAATAACAGGGCTCACTCTACACTGAGACAGCCTCAGAGCACTAATAACAGGGCTCGCACTACACTGAGACAGCCTCAGAGCACTAATAACAGGGCTCACTCTACACTGAGACAGCCTCGGAGCACTAATAACAGGGCTCACTCTACACTGAGACAGCCTCAGAGCACTAATAACAGGGCTCACACTACACTGAGACAGCCTCAGAGCACTAATAACAGGGCTCACTCTACACTGAGTCAGCCTCAGAGCACTAATAACAGGGCTCACTCTACACCTAGACAGCCTCAGAGCACTAATAACAGGGCTCACTCTACAATGAGACAGCCTCAGAGCACTAATAACAGGGCTCACTCTACACCTAGACAGCCTCAGAGCACTAATAACAGGGCTTGCTCTACACCGAGACAGCCTCAGAGCACTCATAACAGGGCTCACTCTACACTGAGACAGCCTCAGAGCACTAATAACAGGGCTCGCTCTACACCGAGACAGCCTCAGAGAGCTAATAACAGGGCTCGCTCTACACCGAGACAGCCTCAGAGCACTAATAACAGGGCTCACTCTACACCGAGACAGCCTCAGAGCACTAATAACAGGGCTCACTCTACACTGAGACAGCCTCAGAGCACTAATAACAGAGCTCACTCTACACTGAGACAGCCTCAGAGCACTAATAACAGGGCTCACTCTACACTGAGACAGCCTCAGAGCACTAATAACAGGGCTCACTCTACAACGAGACAGCCTCAGAGCACTAATAACAGGGCTCACTCTACACCAAGACCGCCTCAGAGCACTAATAACAGGGCTCACTCTACACTGAGACAGCCTCAGAGCACTAATGACAGGCTCACTCTACACTGAGACAGCCTCAGAGCACTAATAACAGGGCTCACTCTACACTGAGACAGCCTCAGAGCAATAATAACAGGGCTCACTCTACACCGAGACAGCCTCAGAGCACTAATAACAGGCCTCACTCTACACTGAGACAGCCTCAGAGCACTAATAACAGGGCTCACTCTACACTGAGACAGCCTCAGAGCACTGATAACAGGGCTCATTCTACACTGAGACAGCCTCAGAGCACTAATAACAGGGCTCGCTCTACACCAAAACAGCCTCAGAGCACTAATAACAGGGCTCGCTCTACACTGAGACAGCCTCAGGGCACTAATACCAGGGCTCACTCTACACCGAGACAGCCTCAGAGCACTAATAACAGGGCTCGCTCTACACCAAAACAGCCTCAGAGCACTAATAACAGGGCTCCCTCTACACTGAGACAGCCTCAGAGCACTAATACCAGGGCTTGCTCTACACTGAGACAGACTCAGAGCACTAATAACAGGGCTCACTCTACACTGAGACAGCCTCAGAGCACTAATAACAGGGCTCACTCTACAACGAGACAGCCTCAGAGCACTAATAACAGGGCTCACTCTACACCAACACAGCCTCAGAGCACTAATAACAGGGCTCACTCTACACTGAGACAGCCTCAGAGCACTAATATCAGGGCTCCCTCTACACTGAGACAGCCTCAGAGCACTAATAACAGGGCTCACTCTACACTGAGACAGCCTCAGAGCAATAATAACAGGGCTCACTCTACACCGAGACAGCCTCAGAGCACTAATATCAGGGCTCCCTCTACACCGAGACAGCCTCAGAGCACTAATAACAGGGCTCACTCTACACTGAGACAGCCTCAGAGCAATAATAACAGGGCTCACTCTACACCGAGACAGCCTCAGAGCACTAATACCAGGGCTTGCTCTACACCGAGACAGCCTCAGAGCACTAATAACAGGGCTCGCTCTACACTGAGACAGCCTCAGAGCACTAATAACAGGGCTCACTCTAGAGTGAGAGAGCCTCAGAGCACTAATAACAGGCTCACTCTACACTGAGACAGCCTCAGAGCACTAATAACAGGGCTCACTCTACACTGAGACAGCCTCAGAGCACTAATAACAGGGCTCACTCTACACTGAGACAGCCTCAGGGCACTAATAACAGGGCTCACACTAGAGTGAGACAGCCTCAGAGCACTAATAACAGGGCTCACACTACACTGAGACAGCCTCAGAGCACTAATGACAGGGCTCACTCTACAATGAGACAGCCTCAGAGCACTAATAACAGGGCTCACTCTACACTGAGACAGCCTCAGAGCACTAATAACAGGGCTCACTCTACACTGAGAGAGCCTCAGAGCACTAATAACAGGCTCACTCTACAGACTCTGATAAACACCAGCCTTCGGGAATGAACAAAGGAAACGTGCAGTATTGAACAATATATAGCGTTTTCATCCACAGGCACGTTATTAATCTGTCATCAATTCATTCTGTCATCCATCATTCAATTTTTCACCATTTCATCCATCCACCTATTCAATCATTCATTATCTATGCATACATGCATCCATCCTTATACTTGCCAATCCATCAGTAAATTTCATCCATCCAACATCCATTTACTCTGCCATGCTTTCGCCCCTCCATCCATCTATCCATTCACTCATCATACCCACTCACCCGTCCATCCACCCACTCATCCCCAAAGTCCTTTTATTTCAAATTAGTTCTCTTATAATGTGCAATGTGCACTGTGTGCTTTGCTTTAAGGGGGGAGGGGTGGAGAGAATTATAGTGTCTTTCAATCCAGCATGGCTGTGGCCACAGAGTGAGAATGGTAAGCAAAAATAAAACAAGCGCTAGCAAAGGCAATAGGCCCAGCCTTAGAGCTGGCTCTACAAATGTCTTTTGTTCATGTTGTACAGCATTAACAACAGAGGAAACAAGCATTTGCAATGCAATAGGTCTCGCATTTGCGAGAGCTTGAGATATTGGCATTGTAAATGACAGTGCTTTTTAGGTTTCGCTGGTGAGCGGAGCCGATTAGGCTCCGCCTCCAGAGAAATCTAATGAGTATAGTAAGCACTATGGAAGACGCCCCCCCGTCCGATTGGCTAGCTCCATAAACGGAGCCTAGCCATTGGACGAGGGGCCTGTCCGTCAATGCCGGACCAGACACGGGGGCGTTCCCGACATTCTTTGGCTTTTGCCGACGTC
This sequence comes from Lissotriton vulgaris, assembly GCF_964263255.1. Taxonomy (NCBI): domain Eukaryota; kingdom Metazoa; phylum Chordata; class Amphibia; order Caudata; family Salamandridae; genus Lissotriton; species Lissotriton vulgaris. The sequence goes on from NC_141685.1 coordinate 237,487,828, forward strand.
ACGGGACGCCGGGAACCAGTGGCGGCTGGTGACATTTCTGAGTGGTAGGGCAGAAAGAACCAAGATATATTGCTTGGTGAGTGAAAGATCTTCCATAGGCATTCAACGAGTTTAGAATTAGGACTTCAACCACAATATGCTCAGCATTAACATTTTTAGGAACAGCTACTGGTATTAACCTGTTAAATGTTTTAGTAAAGATATAAGAGCTGATAAAGGAAATGTCCAAGTACAGGATATGTGAACCTCTGCCAAAGAGATGTGGCCAAAGGAGAGTTTCCCACAGCATCATCCCATCCAGTAATGCTCATTCTCCACTGCTCCTCCGATCTACTCCCGGAAACCCTCACCACTTACTAGACCACTATTTGCCTCCTATCCTCCATTCCTTGTGCCCATCAGTAAGCCCAACATGTACTGCAAACCAGCCACCAAATACACATAACTAATCCCACATCCTGTTCACATTCTTCCTCAAGGTTACACATCTTAGTCCATGCTGTACATTGAATAGAAACACAGTGCAGTGCTGCATGCCATCACTTCACAATTATTGGTAGACGTACAGAGGATTTCTTTACATTTTAATTACATTAACCTACAGTTGAATCATTTCAGGTGTTGCTATTTACTCAAATGCCTTCAGTGCAGTGTCAGTTTTCAAATACACATATGCATGAGAAATAAATACTTTCCAAATGTAGAATTAGTTATATGCTGCCACTTCTCCCTCAGATATACTTATTCAAAACGGTCCAGCATTTTTCATTAGTAAAAACGTTACGGTAGTGATGTATTTCTGCATGAACCTTAATTGTAAAGCACGTGATCCAGCATCTTAAATAAAGCGCATATTACGGAGACCTTTACGGAAGTTTAAAAATCACCAGCATCCAACAGATGTGCCAAAATACATGCACCGTTTCGCTATGTTCCTGGGAATCGAACTTGTGACTTACAGCTTACACTTGGGTACTAGTAGAATCTGATGCACTGCCCACGGAGATCTATGAATCAGCACTGTGAAAATGCATGGACCCTTGAGGTTTACAGCAAACACCTAGTTCCAGATGGAAAATGTGGTCTTTTTTTGGGTCTGTGAATAATCCCATTTCTGTTGGTTAATGAGTCATCTATTAAAGGCCACACCGGCACACTTCTGGCGGCATCCCTACTGATCATGTACAGCTTCCCGTCCGATACAGTGCAGCTAGTCGGGCTCGGGTATAGTATGCCAGAGGTAGGTTTTCAAACTGTACGCCAATCCGCCCGCCCTAATGGCTGCCTTCTTTGGTGCATTGTTGACCGAGTTTGATGTTTGAATCTTCCATAGATATACAATACATCAAAAAGCCCACGGCGGAATAAGAAAGCCTCAGCATATCTACACATGAAAGCTGCACAATATTTTTTTTTAAATCGCAACACGATCGTGGCTGCAAGGGGTCGGGGGAAATAATACTCTTTGGTGCTGTTCAATCTCACTCGAAATGCTCACTCCCTGCAATATGTGGCTTGCATTAAATTAGTTCCAGTGCGACTTTCCTTGTTGGAGTCATACATACTATACGGAACAGGGCACAGCAAAACTATGCACATAAAAAACACACAAAACAGAAGTGAGCCTAAGGATAAACAATCTCTTCAGACGACCCTTGGTTTCCTTACAAGAACTCGTCAGAGCACGTTTACGAGCAGGCTATTTCGTCTACCACACCAACATTTAACTCTGGCATATAACAGATGAGCCGAGCTGGAACCTCATCGATTATCTTCTTGGTACAGAAACCGTGCTAACTTACAAGACGGAAGTCGAAGGCACGACCCACGGCACTTCGGGCATAGTGTCATAAACTGCTTGTGAATGAATACATCAGAGTCTGACCTGTTTGCATTCCCGCGCTTGGTTACACCACGCCCTTTAACAAAGTTCTTTAAATCTTGATCTGCATGCCCTCACCTCAACCCCATTGTGTACACATAGGTATATATAGCCCACTTCTCACTCATACCGTACGTACGTTCGTACATGCTATCAAGATTACTAAAAGGGCTTCTACAGTGCGACAGGAGGGTGTAAAGAAAGAAGCAGCAGCATAACATTACCTACCATATCACGACGACGAGTCAGGAGTCACGCGCTCTCCGGATGGATCGACGACTGACGACTGGACTTACTCAGTACTGTTCTGGTCTACTGACTTTCAGTTTCACTATCACTACTTGTTGACTAAGTTGTGGCACTGGTGCGCCACGCGCTGCACGTCACTGCAGCTTACAGAAATGGCCAATCACCACGACATGGCTTGCTATAGCCATATGTGATTGGCCATACTGTACAGCAACAAACACCCATGCGCGGCACCATGATCCTGACCCTGCTGCTGTCTACTCAGCCAATCCTGGCGCAGCCTTAACAGTGTCACTGCGCCAGGATTGGCCTCCGAGCAGGAGAAAATCTGCCCATAATGAGACCGGGCCCTGCCAGTGTCTCAGTGCTTAGGTGGAGAGGGGGGCGAGGTCTAATAGTTGTAAGCATGCGCAGGCCAGTCTCAATTATGAGTACTCCTGGCTGTCACATGCGCAGTCACCCCGACCCCGCTGCAGCTGCTTACGCTCTCTGGCGCTGTCACTCACTCTCCCACAACCCCGCCCCCCACGGCCCACTTCCATAAGCAAATGCCCGATTCTGCCGGGTTCGTCAGTGCGCTTTGATTTATTTGAAAGAAATGCGTTTGAATTATCTTATGCATGTTGTTGGCACCAGCGGCGGTCGTCCATGGCTAGTGGGGCAACGCCCCAACGCCCCCAATGGACGCACCGCCACTGCCGGGAACGCCCCCGTGTCTGGTCCGGCCGGCCGTGCTTGCTGCTGTCCTCCCTCCTCCCGCCGTCCCCACGTTTCCCTCCTCCCTCCCGACGTCCGTGTCCTTTCCCGCCCCCCTCGTCCTCTCCCGCCCGCCCCCTGTGTCCTCTCCCGCCCCCCTCCCGCCCCCTGTGTCCTCTCCCGCCCCCTCCCGCCGTCCGTTCCTCTCCCGCCCCCCACTGTCCTCGTAGGTGCTTGTTACGTGGAGTGCGTGGAGCGATGATTACCAAGTGAACAAGCACAGACACAGATGCGGCGCAGCACACCCCTCTCTTGTTCCCGCCACGGCAGAATTTTAATGGTATTCACCTGCGCTTCACCCGAAAGACACATGTGAAGCAGCTCTACAATTTACAATGGGGGAAAAGAGATAAAGACAGGCTTTCAAAGCCGATGCAGCATGTCGGAACGTGTGCTCCTCTGCACTTATGACCATTCTCTCTCCAAGCAAGAGTGCGAGGCACAGACTGCATTTCAAATGGAATGCGATGATGCTCCCGCCCCCCTCCCGCCCCCTGTGTCCTCTCCCGCCCCCTCCCGCCGTCCGTTCCTCTCCCGCCCCCCACTGTCCTCGTAGGTGCTTGTTACGTGGAGTGCATGGAGCGATGATTACCAAGTGAACAAGCACAGACACAGATGCGGCGCAGCACACCCCTCTCTTGTTCCCGCCACGGCAGAATTTTAATGGTATTCACCTGCGCTTCACCCGAAAGACACATGTGAAGCAGCTCTACAATTTACAATGGGGGAAAAGAGATAAAGACAGGCTTTCAAAGCCGATGCAGCATGTCGGAACGTGTGCTCCTCTGCACTTATGACCATTCTCTCTCCAAGCAAGAGTGCGAGGCACAGACTGCATTTCAAATGGAATGCGATGATGCTCCCGCCCCCCTCCCGCCCCCTGTGTCCTCTCCCGCCCCCTCCCGCCGTCCGTTCCTCTCCCGCCCCCCACTGTCCTCGTAGGTGCTTGTTACGTGGAGTGCATGGAGCGATGATTACCAAGTGAACAAGCACAGACACAGATGCGGCGCAGCACACCCCTCTCTTGTTCCCGCCACGGCAGAATTTTAATGGTATTCACCTGCGCTTCACCCGAAAGATACATGTGAAGCAGCTCTACAATTTACAATGGGGGAAAAGAGATAAAGACAGGCTTTCAAAGCCGATGCAGCATGTCGGAACGTGTGCTCCTCTGCACTTATGACCATTCTCTCTCCAAGCAAGAGTGCGAGGCACAGACTGCATTTCAAATGGAATGCGATGATGCTCCCGCCCCCCTCCCGCCCCCTGTGTCCTCTCCCGCCCCCTCCCGCCGTCCGTTCCTCTCCCGCCCCCCACTGTCCTCGTAGGTGCTTGTTACGTGGAGTGCATGGAGCGATGATTACCAAGTGAACAAGCACAGACACAGATGCGGCGCAGCACACCCCTCTCTTGTTCCCGCCACGGCAGAATTTTAATGGTATTCACCTGCGCTTCACCCGAAAGACACATGTGAAGCAGCTCTACAATTTACAATGGGGGAAAAGAGATAAAGACAGGCTTTCAAAGCCGATGCAGCATGTCGGAACGTGTGCTCCTCTGCACTTATGACCATTCTCTCTCCAAGCAAGAGTGCGAGGCACAGACTGCATTTCAAATGGAATGCGATGATGCTCCCGCCCCCTCCCGCCCCCTGTGTCCTCTCCCGCCCCCTCCCGCCGTCCGTTCCTCTCCCGCCCCCCACTGTCCTCGTAGGTGCTTGTTACGTGGAGTGCATGGAGCGATGATTACCAAGTGAACAAGCACAGACACAGATGCGGCGCAGCACACCCCTCTCTTGTTCCCGCCACGGCAGAATTTTAATGGTATTCACCTGCGCTTCACCCGAAAGACACATGTGAAGCAGCTCTACAATTTACAATGGGGGAAAAGAGATAAAGACAGGCTTTCAAAGCCGATGCAGCATGTCGGAACGTGTGCTCCTCTGCACTTATGACCATTCTCTCTCCAAGCAAGAGTGCGAGGCACAGACTGCATTTCAAATGGAATGCGATGATGCTTGTTTTGTTTGATTCATCGGAGCCGTGTCAGTATTTCCATTAATTCAAACACTTGTGAAGATGTTAAATAAGTTTAACCTCATTTCATTGACTTTGTATGTTATCGACAGTAAACCATTTGTTTGTGTCATTATTTTTCCCTGTTATATATGATTTCTAGTCTGTATTTCTTCCCGAGTGAAGTGATTTAGGTCTGACTACGGGTGGCACTCTTTGGTGAACTATGGTGGACCGTGCAGGGCACTCTGTGACTCAGACTAGATTTACAGCAGGATCATCAGTAACACAGTACTGACCAGTGAAACAATCACAACGCATCACTCAAAATTGCAAACCTTCAGCAGCAATCCGATCATAAGATCCATGTGCAAAGTTCCTGGTGCATCCGAGATGCTCAAGGAACGTTGCAATCATTAGGAAGTCTCAAGCTGGCGCTCCCAGCTTTCCAGCTCGACGATTTGATGATTTCCTGCGAAGCCCGAGCACTGTGTGCCCTTTTGTGTATTAATGTTACTTTCCTCCTGGGTTAATCCCTGCTGTGTGGGGAGGGCTGTTTTCATCTGGACAGCAGAGAGTAATATGTGCGCTAACTCTGCATTGTTATCTCACTGTGTTAAGAAGTTCCGTGGCTAAACTGAATAAACAGCATGCCTACGTCATTATCATTGAGTCATACCTACAGTTTCACAATTGCTTAAGTAACCTTCTGTTTCTCAAATTTGCTTGAAAATGTACCATTTGCCCATTAAAAAAAAAAATATCTCTGGGAGAGACCCACATGAGCCCACTGTCACCAGGCACTCATTCAGAACTTTTGCCCCCCACCACTTATAAATTTCACCAGCAGCCACTGAACTATAGTTACTCGATACGGCCGTAATTTAGACTAGCATGCATCCCAGGGCTAGTTTTGCTGAAGGTGATCTTATTTTAACGGGGGACTTCAGTGCTGCAGGACTCTGGCCTAGATAGGAGAGGTTAGGCGTCAACACGTACAGGGGCAATCTCTGAGCGTTTGAAAAAAATCAGTCAAAAGTTGGGTCTCGGAGATATTTGGTGATATCACCACCCACATGATCAGGAATACCTGTTGTTTTTCGATAGGACGTTCTCCAGAATAGATTACGTTCTCATTAATAATGCACTGGTACCATTGGCAGCTGGGTCTGGGGGTCTAAGGCCAAATAGGTGTAACAGATCATACCCCAGTCACACTTTGCATGCATTGGCAACAGAATACAACAGGAACAGGATGTTGGATTCTGCACCCTAAGCTCCTGAGATATGCGGTTCCTAAAGAAGAACTTGGGATATGTATAAAACAGTATTTTGAAGAGCATGAGAATGAAGAATTCACAGAAAAAACTACATGGCACAATTTTAATGGAGTCTGGTGGTGTACTTGTATCAGTCTAATGGTGAATGTTAGGCGATTGCATAGAACTCAGTTCTAACAAGAACTTCAAGCAGCAGAAGCCACTCAAAGAACAGCTCCCTGTCCAAGACTTCTACGGACAGTTTACGGTTATCAGGGGATAACACGGGCGATAGGAATAGAGTAGAGATTGATTTCCTTCGAGTGAAAAAAGTGTATTAAACTAGAGGCAATTAGGTAGGGACCTTACTGGCCAAACAACTAAGACAGACAGGAGAGTAGCTATGCCAGGGAACTTATTATTAAATCAGAAAATCTATGTACTGGGGAAGAAAACAAATTGTCTTTTTTTTATTTTTACTGTATCTTATATCAGTTTGCCTAGCTTACCCAATCATTGCAAAATGATTATTTAGATAAGAATCACGAAAACACTTCTTGACTCCCTGATAACTGAAGACAAAGTTAAGTTTGTGATTAAAGCCCTGAATGCCAATAAGATGCCTCACCTTGCTGAATTCATGGGATTATTATTTGCTCCTCTAGCTCTGCCATGATTTTTCTTTTTTTACAAAATGCACAATAAAATTGTTCATTAAAGAAAAGCTCTTCACTGCTTCCAAGAAGCAGCTCAATGGTTCTAGCGGAAAGTCCCTGAAGAAGGCCAAAATTCATAGGCTTGTTAGCTTTACCTTAATGACTGTGCCCTTAGACTCTTGATTTGCTCCTTAGACATTCAGTGCTGTGTTGACATTTGCCTGTGAACATTAAAATTGTAGCATTTCTTGTTGATGGTCCCAAAGCCTCGACATCTGCCTCCATGCAGCTCCATGGAGTATGCCTCATTAACGGTTAATCCCATCAACAACTGCATTTTTAGGTTTCGCTGGGGGACGGAGCCGTTAGGCTCCTCCTCCAGAGAAATCTATTTAGTACAGTAAGGCACTCTGGAACACGCCCCCCGTCCCATTGGCTAGCTCCATAAATGGAGCCTAGCCATTGGACGAGGGGCCTGTCCATCAATGCCGGACCAGACACGGGGGCGTTCCCGAGATTCTTTGGCTTTTGCCGACATCACGCGACGCCTGTTGACTCAACCCCAGACGGATCTTTTCTTTGGGAGTCCGACCTCTCGCCCGTTTGTCCTCCGCCGGCCTCTGCCACAAATATTTGGCTGTTTTTCACTTTTCTCTGGCGCCCGTGAAGCCTGCGCCTATTGGTAGATTAATCATTCTTTTCGAAGAAATTCGCCCCTGGGCGCATTTCTTAAATGTTTCCCAACCTCTGGGCACACAGAGGCAGCCGGCTCACGAGCGTGCATGTGCGCAGGCCGCTCTCACAACAGGGTGTGCCAGTACTAGCCTGGATCAGGGGTACGAGATTGCGTGAAGATACAAGCTGAGGTGAGCAGTAACCCCCCCCCCAAACCCCTCACCCCATGTCCCCCCCCCCCGTCGGAGCTGGGATCGAGAGCCTGCGGGCGTGCGGTCTAAGTGTGGAGTGGGCTAAGGAACTGCTTCTGGAGGCCACACAAGCGCCTCGTTGTGCAGTGAATAAATAACATATAAAGAGCCTGGGCCTACGTGAGGTGCACTGGTCCTGCCAGCAGGGGGAGTCTGGAGCTGGTGACTGCCGCCGCTGCAGTGAAGGCGGGCCCCTGTGTACCCAGTCCCGGAGGTAGTGAGTGTGGCGCGGCCTAGCCCCAGCCGGGTGCGGGCGGCGTCCCGTGAGCTGCAGAAAGGTGATAGGAGGCGTGGGTGGTGCCGGAATTCACTGCGTGCGGCTCTTGGAATTATGCTCTGTGTGTGGGAGTCTGGCTCTGTGTGGGCGTCTGGCTCTGTGTGGGCGTCTGGCTCTGTGTGGGCGTCTGGCTCTGTGTGGGCGTCTGGCTCTGTGTGGGCGTCTGGCTCTGTGTGGGCGTCTGGCTCTGTGTGGGCGTCTGGCTGTGTGTGGGCGTCTGGCTGTGTGTGTGTGTCTGGCTCTGTGTGTGTGTGTCTGGCTCTGTGTGTGTGTCTGGCTGTGTGTGTGTGTGTCTGGCTGTGTGTGTGTGTCTGGCTGTGTGTGTGTGTGTCTGGCTGTGTGTGTGTGTGTCTGGCTGTGTGTGTGTGTGTCTGGCTCTGTGTGTGTGTGTGTGTGTGTATTTGTGTGTGGGGCTCTGTGTGTGGGCAATGCCAATAGCTCTAACTTTTCCAAAGGCGAAACCATTGCATTGTAAATGCTTGTTATGTATGTGTTTGGAAACCCTGCAAGCGCTTCGTAAACATGTACTTTGTACTTATAGTGGTTACTTATGAGAATCAAGGCTGACAGTAACTGCATCTCTTTTACTTCCTGCCTTGCTTCTTGCAAGCAAGGACTATAAGTACAAAGTGGGTGCTTACGCACTGCTTTCAGGTTTTGTAAACATATAAATAAAAGGCATTGTCCTTTACAATGCCAGCACCTCAAACTCTCGCAAATGTGAGACCTATTGCGTTGCAAATGCTTGTTGTGTTTTCAGTCTCTCTAGGCCAGCGGTCTTCAATCTGTGGGGCGCGACCCCCAGGGGGGCCGTGGAGTCATCGGAAGGGGGTCGCGCATTCCCCAGCCTTATTGTCTGCACGCAAGGATTGTTGAATGGCATCAGCTCGAGGCAGTTGTCCCAGACAGAGCCTCGCACTGGGCGCTCCTCTGAGAAGCAAACTTATTGTGCACACTCCTCACCAGCTGATGAAGGAGGATGGGTCTTGCTGTGGGGGGTCAAGTACCAGCGTAATTGAGCACAGCACGCCTGTTAATGTACTGTGTACACAAAGGAAAATGCGAGCGGGGCTTGGGGGTTGGAGGGGGCCGTTCTTTCTGAGGTGAAAATTGAATTGAACACATTATATGAGTGTTTATTTGCCTGTGCAACTTACATTTCTTATTTTGGAAGCTTTTAGTCGATTTTACCTGTTAGAAACTGCTTCACAACTGTTCTTAGTTTGAGTGGTACATTTCTTCATTTTCTGGCATATCTTTTTCGATGGTGGATATTGGCAATGGAAATGTGCTTACAGTCAGTGGTAATTTTACCTTCCAGAGTGGATTTTTGCAGGGAGTGACTTTCCTTTTTCTGTAATACGCATTGTTTTATTCTAGTGGCAATCATCAATTGCAGCTGACGGTATTTGCTTTGCATTTTCCCTGTAAAGAAGATCGGAATCATATGGGGAAGTAGCCGTCTTGTAGTAATGGCGCCTTCTGTGCAACTTGGCCTGCATGTAATCCTAGCTCCTCCATTTGCAAAAGCTTTGTGTGTTCCTGGACACATTTTTATCTACCTGAGCCACGATTGTTCTATCTACTAGTATTGGAAGCACTTACAAACAGGACAGGATTGCACACAAAAACTATTGACATTTGCCCCCGGAAAACACAGCAGGTGCTAAATAAAGGAGTGTGTGGCTATTAAAAAGTAGTTGAAGCACTTTTTGCATAGCTGATCCGGCAAGGCCTTTTTTGGGGGACGTTTGCCTTTGTTGGTTTTAGCGAGAGGCACAGAGATGCCCTCCCATGAGAGAGGAAGACGAAGCAGAGAGATACTGACCCCCCATGAGAGAGGCACAGACAAGGTGGGTGAATGAATGATGGGTGGATGGATGGATGAAAGGGTGGACGGATGAAGGATGTGTGGATGGATGGATGAAAGGGTGGATGGCTGTATGGATGGACGGATGGTAAGATGAAAGGGTGGACGGATGTGTGAAAAGGTGGGTGGATGAATGATGAGTGGATGGATGTAAAGATGAAAGGGTGGATGGATGGATGAAGGATGGACGGATGTGTGAAAAGGTGGGTGGATAGAGGATGGATGGATGAAAGGGTGGATGGAAGGATGAAAGGGTAGATGGATGAGGGATGGATGTATGGATGGATAAAAGGTTGCATGGATGAATGATGGATGGATTTGTGAAAAGGTGGGTGGATGAGTGATGGGTGAATGGATGGATGTAAGGGTGGATGGATGAAGGATGGATGGATGAAGGATGGATGGAAGGATGAAAGTGTGGATGGATGGATGAAGGATGGATGTATGGATGGATAAAAGGTTGCATGGATGAATGATGGATGCATGGATGGATGTGTGAAAAGGTGGGGGATGAATGATGGATGGGTGGATGGATGAAAGGGTGGGTGGATGAAGGATGGATGTATGGATGAAAGGGTGGATGGATATATGGATGGAATAATGAAAGGGTGGATGGATGAAGGATGGATGTATGGATGAAAGGGTGGATGGATGAAGGATGGATATATGGATGGATGGATAAAAGGTTGCATGGATGAATGATGGATGGATGTGTGAAAAGGTGGGTGGAAGAATGACGGGTGGATGGATGGACGGGTGGATAGGTAAAGGATGGATGTATGGATGGAAGGATGAAAGGGTGGATGGATGATGGATGTATGGATGGATAAAAGGTTGCATGGATGAATGATGGATGGATGGATGTGTGAAAAGGTGGGGGATGAATGATGGATGGGTGGGTGGATGGATGGATGAAAGGGTGGGTGGATGAAGGATGGATGTATGGATGAAAGGGTGGATGGATATATGGATGGAATAATGAAAGGGAGGATGGATGAAGGATGGATGTATGGATGGAAGGATGAAAGGGTGGATGGATGAAGGATGGGTGGATGGATGAATGAATGATGGATGGATGGATGGATGTGTGAAAAGGTGGGTGTGTGGATGGACGGGTGGATAGGTAAAGGATGGATGTATGGATGGAAGGATGAAAGGGTGGATGGATGAAGGATGAATGGATGTGTGGAAGTGTGGGTGGATGAATGATGGATGGATGGATGTGATGAGGTCTAACAGGCGCATTTATGGTTGTCGATAGTTGTTTATGATGAGGAGTACCAGTTTCTAGAATCTTTTGTCGGAAGGGGGTCCTTACTCCTAAAAAGGTTTTACAAGGGGGTCTCGGCATCAAAAAGTTTGAAGACCTCTGCTCTAGGCGATCTGAAGATGATTCTGGGATTTATTGTTAGAAGAGCCCCCTGCTGGCAATTAGTACAAGCAACTGAAAATAGTATTTAGCACCAATTTATGGAAGTATGCTATGCATTGTCTAAGAAACCGGCAGTTGGGGAAAAACCACACTGAATTAAAGTCCAAAATTGCATGTCACAAAAATTGATGTCAGAAGTGGGATTCGAACCCACGCCTCCAGAGGAGACTGCGACCTGAACGCAGCGCCTTAGACCGCTCGGCCATCCTGACTTACAGTCCCGGCTACAGGGGGCGTGGTCCCCAGCTGATCAGATGACTGAGTGTACTGTAGCGTCAGGATTCTGTCTTTGCCGTTAAAAAGACTTCCTTCCTGTCCAGGGCTGGTGGGGTTCAGAGATGTTTCTCAGGATGACTCCTGGATACCAAGAGCTTCTACACTGTGGGCTCGGCTATGGACACAGCTCCGTAAGTTACTACCCAACATTCCGGATAGTCTGTAAAAATATCGTCTTGATTCTGTGTTTTTTTTTCCTTTGCAGAGTTACTAGAAACTTGAGTCACTGCGGCAGATCGCGGTAGAACGGGGTTCAGGGCTGCACAGTTGTGGGGTGCGGTCAATCCCCGCAGCTACTGCAAACACCGGCTGCCTCTGATTTCGGGGTCTCATGTTTTTCAAACACAGCAAAAAAAACAGAAGAGGAAGAATCGGGTTTCAAAGTTTCACTTTGTTTCCGTTTTCAATCAAACATGGTGCAAAGAGCTCCGAAGAGTCCTACACCTCATGCATCTTCAGTCCTGGTGACTCCTTCCAGCTCTGAGGGGGCGATTCTTCGGGATTTCTCCAGAAGGCCCGTAAGTCATCATATATCAGTTTCCGTAGTGTAGTGGTTATCACGTTCGCCTCACACGCGAAAGGTCCCCGGTTCGAAACCGGGCGGAAACACTTTTTACAAAATACATACTCGAAGGTGAGTTAAAGAATATATCTAGAAAAGAAAGTGATTATCAAAGGCGACTGGCAGGGGACTTCGTTTTACTTCGGTGTAAACTGTTATTGATGACTGCAGAACAGAGAAAATCATACACTCCCAATGAATTTGCTGTTCAAAAGACAACACTGACTAAAAATCATGCATCGCCTGTTCTGAATTTAATTCAATATAGGTATTAAACGAATTGAAATGTATATTATTTATACGTGGCCAATCAGACAGATACAGAAGAAATGATAGACCGTGGCATCAAACACGCCCTCTCTTCAATTCGCCTACAGTGCCAACAAGAGTGTGAAGCTGGCATCGAACATCTGCTTGCTTAAAGCGCCGAGGGCATGCAATACCCAATACTTCAAAGATAAACAAGCATTGGAAATGCAATGGTCTTTAGAGTTTGATCTATTGGAGTTGTAATGGAAATGTTTGTTCCTTTGCAGATATTTATTTTTAGCACCTTTAAGTGCCCTTAAGGGACGTCTTACAGCTAGATGGTCAGAAAGCCATATGTTTGATTATGCTTTATTAGATGGGAGCGTCCGGTACTTGAGGGTTAATAGATAGCGGGGGAGGGCAGGTGTTTTTTGAAGGTGCATGCAGTAACCTTAAGATGAAACAACTAAGTCAGGGCAGGCAGGGGCTGGCTCATATGAAGCAGATTTTATGTGAATTAGAATTTAATATGTATTAAATTAATTAATAATTGGCTTTGATAGAAAACAATTCAAGCTGCATTGCTTCTTTCATTTGCCACCTACCCCAGTGCCACTCGTTGTATCGACCTCATAAGATTAAACCACAGGACTGCCCTGCCAGGATTCAAACGTTGATGCCTCGCTGGGGACAGGCAGGTGTTTGCACCAAGAGTGAATCTCACTGACCTGCTTGTGGTCGCAGGGGGGAGCCTGAGAGCGGCTTCTTACCCAAGGGGAGCTGAAAGGATGCTGGCACCGCCCATCTTTAGATATGAAGGTGAGACCTGCAGATCACAGGCAGCTCTTGGCAGCAGACTTGGCCCTCCTCGGCATTTTACATCATCATTTATTTGATATATTATTCTTGTGAGACGCTCATTCACCCAGGCCTCGGCCATCCCGGGGCATCTTGCTGCTGAGATTTCAGGGCTCAGAGGTCTAGTTTATAAAGGTGCTCTATGAAGAGTTAATGCAGGGTATTACATGTTTCCCATGCAGGGTCTTACATGTTTCCCATACAGGGTCTCACATGTTTCCCATGCAGGGTATTACATGCTTCCCATGCAGGGTCTCACATGTTTCCCATGCAGGGTCTTACATGTTTCCCATACAGGGTCTTACATATTTCCCATACAGGGTCTTACATGTTTCCCACACAGGGTCTTACATGTTTCCCATACAGGGTTCTACATGTTTCGCATACAGGGTCTCACATATTTCCCATGCAGGGTCTTACATGTTTCCCATGCAGGGTCTTACATGTTTCCCATACAGGGTCGCACATATTTCCCATACAGGGTCTTACATGCTTCCCATACAGGGTCTTACATGTTTCCCATGCAAGGTCTCACATGGTTCCCATACAGGGTCTTGTATGTTTCCCATACAGGGTCTTGTATGATTCCCATACAGGGTCTTACATGTTTCCCATACAGGGTCTCACATGTTTCCCATGCAAGGTCTCACATGTTTCCCAAGCAGGGTCTCACATGTTTCCCATACAGGGTCTCACATGTTTCCCATGCAAGGTCTCACATGTTTCCCATACAGGGTCTTGTATGTTTCCCATACAGGGTCTCACATGTTTCCCATACAGGGTCTCACATGTTTCCCACACAGGGTCTCACATGCTTCCCATACAGGGTTCTACATGTTTCCCATGCAGGTTCTTACATGTTTCCCATACAGGGTCTTACATATTTCCCATACAGGGTCTTACATGTTTCCCATACAGGGTCTTACAAGTTTCCCATACAGGGTCTTACATGTTTCCCATACAGGGTCTCACATGTTTCCCATACATGGTCTCACATGTACATGCTTCCCATACAGGGTCTTACATGTTTCCCATACAGGGTCTTACATGTTTCCCACACAGGGTCTCACATGCTTCCCATACAGGGTTCTACATGTTTCCCATGCAGGTTCTTACATGTTTCCCATACAGGGTCTTACATATTTCCCATACAGGGTCTTACATGTTTCCCATACAGGGTCTTACAAGTTTCCCATACAGGGTCTTACATGTTTCCCATACAGGGTCTCACATGTTTCCCATACATGGTCTCACATGTACATGCTTCCCATACAGGGTCTTACATGTTTCCCATACAGGGTCTTACAAGTTTCCCATACAGGGTCTTACATGTTTCCCATACAGGGTCTCACATGTTTCCCATACATGGTCTCACATGTACATGCTTCCCATACAGGGTCTTACATGTTTCCCATACAGGGTCTTACATGTTTCCCATACAGGGTCTCACATGTTTCAAATATACAGGGTCTCACATGTTTCCCATACAGGGTCTCACATGTTTCCCATACAGGGTCTCACATGTTTCCCATGCAAGGTCTCACATGCTTCCCATACAGGGTCTTACATGTTTCCCATACAGGGTCTCACATGTTTCCCATACAGGGTCTCACATGTTTCCCATGCAAGGTCTCACATGCTTCCCATACAGGGTCTTACATGTTTCCCATACAGGGTCTTACATGTTTCCCATACAGGGTCTCACATGTTTCCCATGCAAGGTCTCACATGCTTCCCATACAGGGTCTCACATGTTTCCCATACAGGGTCTCACATGTTTCCCATACATGGTCTCACATTTTTCCCAGGACTTCATTAGCAGTATGCAGGGCTCTGTACGCAGAGCCTGCAGGAGAATGTGCCAATCAGGAGCCCCCTGACTGTAGAGGGAAACTTGTATCCAGCAGATGACGCAAACATCAATATCAAAGAGCATTAACCTCCTGAGCTGCACTGCTAGACCTTCTGGCACCGGTCACTTAACCTCAGTGTGCAGTGTGACACAGCCACGGCTGCTCCTGTCAATCACCAGCATACAGGGCTGAGTGGAATGAGACTGCTGGCGGCCCACAGTGCTCTCTGCTTGTAGTGAGACTGCTGCCAGCCCACAGTGCTTTCTGCTTGTAATGAGACTGCTGCCGGCCCACAGCGCTCTGTGCTTGTAGTGAGACTTCTGCCGGCTCACAGCGCTCTCTGCTTGTAGTGAGACTGCTGCCAGCCCACAGTGCTTTCTGCTTGTAGTGAGGCTACTGCCGGCCCACAGCGCTCTCTGCTTGTAGTGAGACTGCTGCCGGCCTACAACGCTCTCTGCTTGCAGTGAGACTGCTGCCGGACCACAGTGCTCTCTGCTTGCAGTGAGACTGCTGCCAGCCCACAGCGCTCTCTGCTTGCAGTGAGACTGCTGCCAGCCCACAGCGCTCTCTGCTTGTAGTGAGAGTGCTCCCAGCCCACAGCGCTCTCTGCTTGCAGTGAGACTGCTGCCGGTCTACAGTGCTCTCTGCTTGTAATGAGAATGCTGCTGGCCCACAGCCCTCTCTGCTTGCAGTGAGACTGCTGCCGGCCCACAGCGCTGTCTGCTTTAGTGAGACTGCTGCCGGCCCACAGCGCTCTCTGCTTGTAGTGAGAGTGCTCCCAGCCCACAGCGCTCTCTGCTTGCAGTGAGACTGCTGACGGCCTACAATGCTCTCTGCTTGCAGTGAGACTGCTGCTGGCCCACAGCGCTCTCTGCTTGCAGTGAGACTGCTGCCGGCCCACAGCGCTCTCTGCTTGTAGTGAGACTGCTGCCGGCCCACAGCGCTCTCTGCTTGTAGTGAGACTGCTGCCAGCCCACAGCGCTCTCTGCTTGCAGTGCGACTGCTGCCAACCCGCAGCGCTCTCTGCTTGTAGTGAGACTGCTGCCAGCCCACAGCGCTCTCTGCTTGTTGTGAGACTGCTGCCGGCCCACAACGCTCTCTGCTTACAGTGAAACTGCTGCCGGCCCACAGCGCTCTCTGCTTGCAGTGAGACTGCTGCCAGCCCACAGCGCTCTCTGCTTGCAGTGAGACTGCTGCCGGTCTACAGTGCTCTCTGCTTGTAATGAGAATGCTGCTGGCCCACAGCGCTCTCTGCTTGTAGTGAGAGTGCTCACAGCCCACAGCGCTCTCAGTTTCCGGTGAGACTGCTGCAGGCCCCCAGCGCTCTCTGCTTGTAGTAAGAGTGCTCTCTGCCCACAGCGCTCTCTGCTTCCAGTGAGACTGCTGCAGGCCCACAGTGCTCTCTGCTTGTACTGAGACGGCTGACGTCCCACAGCGCTCTCTGCTTGCAGTTAGACTGCTGCTGGCCCACAGTGCTCTAAGCTTGCAGCGAGACTGCTGCCGGCCCACAGCTCTCTCTGCTTGCAGTGAGACTGCTGGCGGCCCACAGCGCTCTCTGCTTGTACTGAGACTGCTGCTGGCCCACAGCGCTCTCTGCTTGCAGTTAGACTGCTGCTGGCCCACTGTGCTCTCTGCTTGTAGTGAGAGTGCTCCCAGCCCACAGCGCTCTCTGCTTGTAGTGAGACTGCTGCCGGTCCACAGCGCTCTCTGCTTGTACTGAGACTGCTGCCGGCCCACAGTGCTCTCTGCTTGCAGTGAGACTGCTGCCGGCCCACAGCGCTCTCTGCTTGTACTGAGACTGCTGGCGGCCCACAGCGCTCTCTGCTTGTAGTGAGACTGCTGCCGGCCCACAGCGCTCTCTGCTTGTAATGAGACTTCTGCTGGCCCACAGCGCTCTCTGCTTGCAGTGAGACTGCTGCCGGCCCACAGCGCTCTCTGCTTGTACTGAGACTGCTGCCGGCCCACAGCGCTCTCTGCTTGCAATGAGACTGCTGCCGGCACACAGCGCTCTCTGCTTGTACTGAGACTGCTGGCGGCCCACAGCACTCTCTGCTTGTAGTGAGACTGCTGCTGGCCCACAGCGCTCTCTGCTTGTAATGAGACTTCTGCTGGCCCACAGCACTCTCTGCTTGCAGTGAGATTGCTGCCTGCCCACAGCGCTCTCTGATTGCAGTGAGACTGCTGCAGGCCCACAGCGCTCTCGGCTTGCAGTGAGATTGCTGCCGGCCCACAGCGATCTCTGCTTGCAGTGAGACTGCTGCCAGCCCACAGGCTCTCTGCTTGTAGTGAGACTGCTGCCAGCCCACAGCGCTCTCTGCTTGCAGTGAGACTGCTGCCAACCCGCAGCGCTCTCTGCTTGTAGTGAGACTGCTGCGGGCCCACAGCGCCCTCTGCTTGTAGTGAGACTGCTGCCGGCCCACAGTGCTCTCTGCTTGCAGTGAGACTGCTGCCGGTTCACAGCGCTCTCTGCTTGTACTGAGACTGCTGCCGGTCTACTGTGCTCTCTCCTTGTAATGAGAATGCTGCCGGCCCACAGCGCTCTCTGCTTGTAGTGAGACTGCTGCCGGTTCACAGCGCTCTCTGCTTGTACTGAGACTGCTGCCGGTCTACTGTGCTCTCTCCTTGTAATGAGAATGCTGCTGGCCCACAGCGCTCTATGCTTGAAGTGGGAGAGTCTAGGGAAGGGAAGTGTGTGTGGAGCAGAAAAGAGAATGCGTCTGACTCTGTAGTATGGGTCGTCCTGTCATCTATTCATGACCCCTGTTAAACCTATTTGTATATTTTATATGTTTTTATAGATCAGCATTTTGCATTGATATCACATCCGTGAGACAGTGATAGGGCTTCTCCTGCAGCGAGACAGTCACAGGGCACTAACAATAAGGCTTCTACTATTGAGAGACAGCCTCAGAGCATCAACAGGGCTCCCTCTACACTGAGACAGCCTCAGAGCACTAATAACAGGGCTCGCTCTACACTGAGACAACCTCAGAGCACTAATAACAGGGCTCACTCTACACTGAGACAGCCTCAGAGCACTAATAACAGGGCTCACTCTACACTGAGACAGCTTCAGAGCACTAATAACAGGGCTTGCTCTACACCGAGACAGACTCAAAGCACTAATAACAGGGCACACTCTACACTGAGACAGCCTCAGAGCACTAATAACAGGGCTCGCTCTACACCGAGACAGCCTCAGAGTACTAATACCAGGGCTTGCTCTACACCGAGACAGACTCAAAGCACTAATAACAGGGCACACTCTACACTGAGACAGCCTCAGAGCACTAATAACAGGGCTCGCTCTACACTGAGACAGCTTCAGAGCACTAATAACAGGGCTTGCTCTACACCGAGACAGACTCAAAGCACTAATAACAGGGCACACTCTACACTGAGACAGCCTCAGAGCACTAATAACAGGGCTCGCTCTACACCGAGACAGCCTCAGAGCACTAATACCAGGGCTTGCTCTACACCGAGACAGACTCAAAGCACTAATAACAGGGCTCACTCTACACTGAGAGAGCCTCAGAGCACTAATAACAGGCTCACTCTACACCGAGACAGCCTCAGAGCACTAATAACAGGGCTCACTCTACACCGAGACAGCCTCAGAGCACTAATAACAGGGCTCACTCTACACTGAGACAGCCTCAGAGCACTAATAACAGGGCTCACACTAGAGTGAGACAGCCTCAGAGCACTAATAACAGGGCTCACACTACACTGAGACAGCCTCAGAGCACTAATGACAGGGCTCACTCTACAATGAGACAGCCTCAGAGCACTAATAACAGGGCTCACTCTACACTGAGACAGCCTCAGAGCACTAATAACAGGGCTCACTCTACACTGAGAGAGCCTCAGAGCACTAATAACAGGCTCACTCTACAGACTCTGATAAACACCAGCCTTCGGGAATGAACAAAGGAAACGTGCAGTATTGAACAATATATAGCGTTTTCATCCACAGGCACGTTATTAATCTGTCATCAATTCATTCTGTCATCCATCATTCAATTTTTCACCATTTCATCCATCCACCTATTCAATCATTCATTATCTATGCATACATGCATCCATCCTTATACTTGCCAATCCATCAGTAAATTTCATCCATCCAACATCCATTTACTCTGCCATGCTTTCGCCCCTCCATCCATCTATCCATTCACTCATCATACCCACTCACCCGTCCATCCACCCACTCATCCCCAAAGTCCTTTTATTTCAAATTAGTTCTCTTATAATGTGCAATGTGCACTGTGTGCTTTGCTTTAAGGGGGGAGGGGTGGAGAGAATTATAGTGTCTTTCAATCCAGCATGGCTGTGGCCACAGAGTGAGAATGGTAAGCAAAAATAAAACAAGCACTAGCAAAGGCAATAGGCCCAGCCTTAGAGCTGGCTCTACAAATGTCTTTTGTTCATGTTGTACAGCATTAACAACAGAGGAAACAAGCATTTGCAATGCAATAGGTCTCGCATTTGCGAGAGCTTGAGATATTGGCATTGTAAATGACAGTGCTTTTTATGTATGTGTTTGGAAACCCTGCAAGCGCTTCGTAAACATGTACTTTGTACTTATAGTGGTTACTTATGAGAATCAAGGCTGACAGTAACTGCATCTCTTTTACTTCCTGCCTTGCTTCTTGCAAGCAAGGACTATAAGTACAAAGTGGGTGCTTACGCACTGCTTTCAGGTTTTGTAAACATATAAATAAAAGGCATTGTCCTTTACAATGCCAGCACCTCAAACTCTCGCAAATGTGAGACCTATTGCGTTGCAAATGCTTGTTGTGTTTTCAGTCTCTCTAGGCGATCTGAAGATGATTCTGGGATTTATTGTTAGAAGAGCCCCCTGCTGGCAATTAGTACAAGCAACTGAAAATAGTATTTAGCACCAATTTATGGAAGTATGCTATGCATTGTCTAAGAAACCGGCAGTTGGGGAAAAACCACACTGAATTAAAGTCCAAAATTGCATGTCACAAAATTGATGTCAGAAGTGGGATTCGAACCCACGCCTCCAGAGGAGACTGCGACCTGAACGCAGCGCCTTAGACCGCTCGGCCATCCTGACTTACAGTCCCGGCTACAGGGGGCGTGGTCCCCAGCTGATCAGATGACTGAGTGTACTGTAGCGTCAGGATTCTGTCTTTGCCGTTAAAAAGACTTCCTTCCTGTCCAGGGCTGGTGGGGTTCAGAGATGTTTCTCAGGATGACTCCTGGATACCAAGAGCTTCTACACTGTGGGCTCGGCTATGGACACAGCTCCGTAAGTTACTACCCAACATTCCGGATAGTCTGTAAAAATATCGTCTTGATTCTGTGTTTTTTTTTCCTTTGCAGAGTTAGTAGAAACTTGAGTCACTGCGGCAGATCGCGGTAGAACGGGGTTCAGGGCTGCACAGTTGTGGGGTGCGGTCAATCCCCGCAGCTACTGCAAACACCGGCTGCCTCTGATTTCGGGGTCTCATGTTTTTCAAACACAGCAAAAAAAACAGAAGAGGAAGAATCGGGTTTCAAAGTTTCACTTTGTTTCCGTTTTCAATCAAACATGGTGCAAAGAGCTCCGAAGAGTCCTACACCTCATGCATCTTCAGTCCTGGTGACTCCTTCCAGCTCTGAGGGGGCGATTCTTCGGGAGTTCCCCAGAAGGCCCGTAAGTCATCATATATCAGTTTCCGTAGTGTAGTGGTTATCACGTTCGCCTCACAGGCGAAAGGTCCCCGGTTCGAAACCGGGCGGAAACACTTTTTACAAAATACATACTCGAAGGTGAGTTAAAGAATATATCTAGAAAAGAAAGTGATTATCAAAGGCGACTGGCAGGGGACTTCGTTTTACTTCGGTGTAAACTGTTATTGATGACTGCAGAACAGAGAAAATCATACACTCCCAATGAATTTGCTGTTCAAAAGACAACACTGACTAAAAATCATGCATCGCCTGTTCTGAATTTAATTCAATATAGGTATTAAACGAATTGAAATGTATATTATTTATACGTGGCCAATCAGACAGATACAGAAGAAATGATAGACCGTGGCATCAAACACGCCCTCTCTTCAATTCGCCTACAGTGCCAACAAGAGTGTGAAGCTGGCATCGAACATCTGCTTGCTTAAAGCGCCGAGGGCATGCAATACCCAATACTTCAAAGATAAACAAGCATTGGAAATGCAATGGTCTTTAGAGTTTGATCTATTGGAGTTGTAATGGAAATGTTTGTTCCTTTGCAGATATTTATTTTTAGCACCTTTAAGTGCCCTTAAGGGACGTCTTACAGCTAGATGGTCAGAAAGCCATATGTTTGATTATGCTTTATTAGATGGGAGCGTCCGGTACTTGAGGGTTAATAGATAGCGGGGGAGGGCAGGTGTTTTTTGAAGGTGCATGCAGTAACCTTAAGATGAAACAACTAAGTCAGGGCAGGCAGGGGCTGGCTCATATGAAGCAGATTTTATGTGAATTAGAATTTAATATGTATTAAATTAATTAATAATTGGCTTTGATAGAAAACAATTCAAGCTGCATTGCTTCTTTCATTTGCCACCTACCCCAGTGCCACTCGTTGTATCGACCTCATAAGATTAAACCACAGGACTGCCCTGCCAGGATTCAAACGTTGATGCCTCGCTGGGGACAGGCAGGTGTTTGCACCAAGAGTGAATCTCACTGACCTGCTTGTGGTCGCAGGGGGGAGCCTGAGAGCGGCTTCTTACCCAAGGGGAGCTGAAAGGATGCTGGCACCGCCCATCTTTAGATATGAAGGTGAGACCTGCAGATCACAGGCAGCTCTTGGCAGCAGACTTGGCCCTCCTCGGCATTTTACATCATCATTTATTTGATATATTATTCTTGTGAGACGCTCATTCACCCAGGCCTCGGCCATCCCGGGGCATCTTGCTGCTGAGATTTCAGGGCTCAGAGGTCTAGTTTATAAAGGTGCTCTATGAAGAGTTAATGCAGGGTATTACATGTTTCCCATGCAGGGTCTTACATGTTTCCCATACAGGGTCTCACATGTTTCCCATGCAGGGTATTACATGCTTCCCATGCAGGGTCTCACATGTTTCCCATGCAGGGTCTTACATGTTTCCCATACAGGGTCTTACATATTTCCCATACAGGGTCTTACATGTTTCCCACACAGGGTCTTACATGTTTCCCATACAGGGTTCTACATGTTTCGCATACAGGGTCTCACATATTTCCCATGCAGGGTCTTACATGTTTCCCATGCAGGGTCTTACATGTTTCCCATACAGGGTCGCACATATTTCCCATACAGGGTCTTACATGCTTCCCATACAGGGTCTTACATGTTTCCCATGCAAGGTCTCACATGTTTCCCATACAGGGTCTTGTATGTTTCCCATACAGGGTCTTGTATGATTCCCATACAGGGTCTTACATGTTTCCCATACAGGGTCTCACATGTTTCCCATGCAAGGTCTCACATGTTTCCCAAGCAGGGTCTCACATGTTTCCCATACAGGGTCTCACATGTTTCCCATGCAAGGTCTCACATGTTTCCCATACAGGGTCTTGTATGTTTCCCATACAGGGTCTCACATGTTTCCCATACAGGGTCTCACATGTTTCCCACACAGGGTCTCACATGCTTCCCATACAGGGTTCTACATGTTTCCCATGCAGGTTCTTACATGTTTCCCATACAGGGTCTTACATATTTCCCATACAGGGTCTTACATGTTTCCCATACAGGGTCTTACAAGTTTCCCATACAGGGTCTTACATGTTTCCCATACAGGGTCTCACATGTTTCCCATACATGGTCTCACATGTACATGCTTCCCATACAGGGTCTTACATGTTTCCCATACAGGGTCTTACATGTTTCCCACACAGGGTCTCACATGCTTCCCATACAGGGTTCTACATGTTTCCCATGCAGGTTCTTACATGTTTCCCATACAGGGTCTTACATATTTCCCATACAGGGTCTTACATGTTTCCCATACAGGGTCTTACAAGTTTCCCATACAGGGTCTTACATGTTTCCCATACAGGGTCTCACATGTTTCCCATACATGGTCTCACATGTACATGCTTCCCATACAGGGTCTTACATGTTTCCCATACAGGGTCTTACAAGTTTCCCATACAGGGTCTTACATGTTTCCCATACAGGGTCTCACATGTTTCCCATACATGGTCTCACATGTACATGCTTCCCATACAGGGTCTTACATGTTTCCCATACAGGGTCTTACATGTTTCCCATACAGGGTCTCACATGTTTCAAATATACAGGGTCTCACATGTTTCCCATACAGGGTCTCACATGTTTCCCATACAGGGTCTCACATGTTTCCCATGCAAGGTCTCACATGCTTCCCATACAGGGTCTTACATGTTTCCCATACAGGGTCTCACATGTTTCCCATACAGGGTCTCACATGTTTCCCATGCAAGGTCTCACATGCTTCCCATACAGGGTCTTACATGTTTCCCATACAGGGTCTTACATGTTTCCCATACAGGGTCTCACATGTTTCCCATGCAAGGTCTCACATGCTTCCCATACAGGGTCTCACATGTTTCCCATACAGGGTCTCACATGTTTCCCATACATGGTCTCACATGTTTCCCAGGACTTCATTAGCAGTATGCAGGGCTCTGTACGCAGAGCCTGCAGGAGAATGTGCCAATCAGGAGCCCCCTGACTGTAGAGGGAAACTTGTATCCAGCAGATGACGCAAACATCAATATCAAAGAGCATTAACCTCCTGAGCTGCACTGCTAGACCTTCTGGCACCGGTCACTTAACCTCAGTGTGCAGTGTGACACAGCCACGGCTGCTCCTGTCAATCACCAGCATACAGGGCTGAGTGGAATGAGACTGCTGGCGGCCCACAGTGCTCTCTGCTTGTAGTGAGACTGCTGCCAGCCCACAGTGCTTTCTGCTTGTAATGAGACTGCTGCCGGCCCACAGCGCTCTGTGCTTGTAGTGAGACTTCTGCCGGCTCACAGCGCTCTCTGCTTGTAGTGAGACTGCTGCCAGCCCACAGTGCTTTCTGCTTGTAGTGAGGCTACTGCCGGCCCACAGCGCTCTCTGCTTGTAGTGAGACTGCTGCCGGCCTACAACGCTCTCTGCTTGCAGTGAGACTGCTGCCGGACCACAGTGCTCTCTGCTTGCAGTGAGACTGCTGCCAGCCCACAGCGCTCTCTGCTTGCAGTGAGACTGCTGCCAGCCCACAGCGCTCTCTGCTTGTAGTGAGAGTGCTCCCAGCCCACAGCGCTCTCTGCTTGCAGTGAGACTGCTGCCGGTCTACAGTGCTCTCTGCTTGTAATGAGAATGCTGCTGGCCCACAGCCCTCTCTGCTTGCAGTGAGACTGCTGCCGGCCCACAGCGCTGTCTGCTTTAGTGAGACTGCTGCCGGCCCACAGCGCTCTCTGCTTGTAGTGAGAGTGCTCCCAGCCCACAGCGCTCTCTGCTTGCAGTGAGACTGCTGACGGCCTACAACGCTCTCTGCTTGCAGTGAGACTGCTGCTGGCCCACAGCGCTCTCTGCTTGCAGTGAGACTGCTGCCGGCCCACAGCGCTCTCTGCTTGTAGTGAGACTGCTGCCGGCCCACAGCGCTCTCTGCTTGTAGTGAGACTGCTGCCAGCCCACAGCGCTCTCTGCTTGCAGTGCGACTGCTGCCAACCCGCAGCGCTCTCTGCTTGTAGTGAGACTGCTGCCAGCCCACAGCGCTCTCTGCTTGTTGTGAGACTGCTGCCGGCCCACAACGCTCTCTGCTTACAGTGAAACTGCTGCCGGCCCACAGCGCTCTCTGCTTGCAGTGAGACTGCTGCCAGCCCACAGCGCTCTCTGCTTGCAGTGAGACTGCTGCCGGTCTACAGTGCTCTCTGCTTGTAATGAGAATGCTGCTGGCCCACAGCGCTCTCTGCTTGTAGTGAGAGTGCTCACAGCCCACAGCGCTCTCAGTTTCCGGTGAGACTGCTGCAGGCCCCCAGCGCTCTCTGCTTGTAGTAAGAGTGCTCTCTGCCCACAGCGCTCTCTGCTTCCAGTGAGACTGCTGCAGGCCCACAGTGCTCTCTGCTTGTACTGAGACGGCTGACGTCCCACAGCGCTCTCTGCTTGCAGTTAGACTGCTGCTGGCCCACAGTGCTCTAAGCTTGCAGCGAGACTGCTGCCGGCCCACAGCTCTCTCTGCTTGCAGTGAGACTGCTGGCGGCCCACAGCGCTCTCTGCTTGTACTGAGACTGCTGCTGGCCCACAGCGCTCTCTGCTTGCAGTTAGACTGCTGCTGGCCCACTGTGCTCTCTGCTTGTAGTGAGAGTGCTCCCAGCCCACAGCGCTCTCTGCTTGTAGTGAGACTGCTGCCGGTCCACAGCGCTCTCTGCTTGTACTGAGACTGCTGCCGGCCCACAGTGCTCTCTGCTTGCAGTGAGACTGCTGCCGGCCCACAGCGCTCTCTGCTTGTACTGAGACTGCTGGCGGCCCACAGCGCTCTCTGCTTGTAGTGAGACTGCTGCCGGCCCACAGCGCTCTCTGCTTGTAATGAGACTTCTGCTGGCCCACAGCGCTCTCTGCTTGCAGTGAGACTGCTGCCGGCCCACAGCGCTCTCTGCTTGTACTGAGACTGCTGCCGGCCCACAGCGCTCTCTGCTTGCAATGAGAC
Source organism: Lissotriton vulgaris (assembly GCF_964263255.1). Taxonomy (NCBI): domain Eukaryota; kingdom Metazoa; phylum Chordata; class Amphibia; order Caudata; family Salamandridae; genus Lissotriton; species Lissotriton vulgaris. Next base: position 237,513,609 of record NC_141685.1, read on the forward strand.
TGCTGCCGGCACACAGCGCTCTCTGCTTGTACTGAGACTGCTGGCGGCCCACAGCACTCTCTGCTTGTAGTGAGACTGCTGCTGGCCCACAGCGCTCTCTGCTTGTAATGAGACTTCTGCTGGCCCACAGCACTCTCTGCTTGCAGTGAGATTGCTGCCTGCCCACAGCGCTCTCTGATTGCAGTGAGACTGCTGCAGGCCCACAGCGCTCTCGGCTTGCAGTGAGATTGCTGCCGGCCCACAGCGATCTCTGCTTGCAGTGAGACTGCTGCCAGCCCACAGGCTCTCTGCTTGTAGTGAGACTGCTGCCAGCCCACAGCGCTCTCTGCTTGCAGTGAGACTGCTGCCAACCCGCAGCGCTCTCTGCTTGTAGTGAGACTGCTGCGGGCCCACAGCGCCCTCTGCTTGTAGTGAGACTGCTGCCGGCCCACAGTGCTCTCTGCTTGCAGTGAGACTGCTGCCGGTTCACAGCGCTCTCTGCTTGTACTGAGACTGCTGCTGGTCTACTGTGCTCTCTCCTTGTAATGAGAATGCTGCCGGCCCACAGCGCTCTCTGCTTGTAGTGAGACTGCTGCCGGTTCACAGCGCTCTCTGCTTGTACTGAGACTGCTGCCGGTCTACTGTGCTCTCTCCTTGTAATGAGAATGCTGCTGGCCCACAGCGCTCTATGCTTGAAGTGGGAGAGTCTAGGGAAGGGAAGTGTGTGTGGAGCAGAAAAGAGAATGCGTCTGACTCTGTAGTATGGGTCGTCCTGTCATCTATTCATGACCCCTGTTAAACCTATTTGTATATTTTATATGTTTTTATAGATCAGCATTTTGCATTGATATCACATCCGTGAGACAGTGATAGGGCTTCTCCTGCAGCGAGACAGTCACAGGGCACTAACAATAAGGCTTCTACTATTGAGAGACAGCCTCAGAGCATCAACAGGGCTCCCTCTACACTGAGACAGCCTCAGAGCACTAATAACAGGGCTCACTCTACACTGAGACAGCTTCAGAGCACTAATAACAGGGCTTGCTCTACACCGAGACAGACTCAAAGCACTAATAACAGGGCACACTCTACACTGAGACAGCCTCAGAGCACTAATAACAGGGCTCACTCTACACTGAGACAGACTCAAAGCACTAATAACAGGGCTCACTCTACACTGAGACAGCCTCAGAGCACTAATAACAGGGCTCACTCTACACTGAGACAGCCTCAGAGCACTAATAACAGGGCTCGCTCTACACCGAGACAGCCTCAGAGCACTAATACCAGGGCTTGCTCTACACCGAGACAGACTCAAAGCACTAATAACAGGGCTCACTCTACACTGAGAGAGCCTCAGAGCACTAATAACAGGCTCACTCTACACCGAGACAGCCTCAGAGCACTAATAACAGGGCTCACTCTACACCGAGACAGCCTCAGAGCACTAATAACAGGGCTCACTCTACACTGAGACAGCCTCAGAGCACTTATAACAGGGCTCACTCTACAGTGAGACAGCCTCAGAGCACTAATAACAGGGCTCACTCTACACTGAGACAGCCTCAGAGCACTAATAACAGGGCTCACTCTACACTGAGACAGCCTCAGAGCACTAATAGCAGGGCTCGCTCTACAACGAGACAGCCTCAGAGCACTAATAACAGGGCTCACTCTACACCGAGACAGCCTCAGAGCACTAATAGCAGGGCTCGCTCTACAACGAGACAGCCTCAGAGCACTAATAACTGGGCTCACTCTACACTGAGACAGCCTCAGAGCACTAATAACAGGGCTCCCTCTACACTGAGACAGCCTCAGAGCACTAATAACAGGGCTCGCACTACACTGAGACAGCCTCAGAGCACTAATAACAGGGCTCACTCTACACTGAGACAGCCTCAGAGCACTAATAACAGGGCGCACTCTACACTGAGACAGCCTCAGAGCACTAATAACAGACTCACTCTACACTGAGACAGCCTCAGAGCACTAATAACAGGGCTTACTCTACACTGAGACAGCCTCAGAGCACTAATAACAGGGCTCTCTCTACACTGAGACAGCCTCAGAGCACTAATAACAGGGCACACTCTACACTGAGACAGCCTCAGAGCACTAATAACAGGGCTCACTCTACACTGAGACAGCCTCAGAGCACTAATAACAGGGCTCACTCTACACCGAGACAGCCTCAGAGCACTAATAACAGGGCTCCCTCGACACCGAGACAGCCTCAGAGCACTAATAACAGGGCTCACTCTACACTGAGACAGCCTCAGAGCACTAATACCAGGGCTCACTCTACACTGAGACAGCCTCAGGGCACTAATAACAGGGCTCACTCTACACTGAGACAGCCTCAGAGCACTCATAACAGGGCTCACTCTACACTGAGACAGCCTCAGAGCACTAATAACAGGGCTCACTCTACACTGAGACAGCCTCAGAGCACCAATAACAGGGCTCGCTCCACACTGAGACAGCCTCAGGGCACTAATAACAGGGCTCACTCTACACTGAGACAGCCTCAGAGCACTAATAACAGGGCTCACTCTACACTGAGACAGCCTCAGAGCACTAATAACAGGGCTCGCTCTACACTGAGACAGCCTCAGAGCACTAATACCAGGGCTCGCTCTACACTGAGACAGCCTCAGAGCACTAATAACAGGGCTCACTCTACGCTGAGACAACCTCAGAGCACTCATAACAGGGCTCACTCTACGCTGAGACAGCCTCAGAGCACTAATAACAGGGCTCACTCTACACTGAGACAGCCTCAGAGCACTAATACCAGGGCTCACTCTACACTGAGACAGCCTCAGAGCACTAATAACAGGGCTCACTCTACACTGAGACAGCCTCAGAGCACCAATAACAGGGCTCGCTCCACACTGAGACAGCCTCAGGGCACTAATAACAGGGCTCACTCTACACTGAGACAGCCTCAGAGCACTAATAACAGGGCTCGCTCTACACTGAGACAGCCTCAGAGCACTAATAACAGGGCTAACTCTACACTGAGACAGCCTCAGAGCACTAATAACAGGGCTCACTCTACACTGAGACAGCCTCAGAGCACTAATAACAGGGCTCACTCTACACTGAGACAGCCTCAGAGCACTAATAACAGGGCTCACTCTACACTGAGACAGCCTCAGAGCACTAATAACAGGGCTCGCACTACACTGAGACAGCCTCAGAGCACTAATAACAGGGCTCACTCTACACTGAGTCAGCCTCAGAGCACTAATAACAGGGCTCACTCTACACCTAGACAGCCTCAGAGCACTAATAACAGGGCTCACTCTACAATGAGACAGCCTCAGAGCACTAATAACAGGGCTCACTCTACACCTAGACAGCCTCAGAGCACTAATAACAGGGCTTGCTCTACACCGAGACAGCCTCAGAGCACTCATAACAGGGCTCACTCTACACTGAGACAGCCTCAGAGCACTAATAACAGGGCTCGCTCTACACCGAGACAGCCTCAGAGAGCTAATAACAGGGCTCGCTCTACACCGAGACAGCCTCAGAGCACTAATAACAGGGCTCACTCTACACCGAGACAGCCTCAGAGCACTAATAACAGGGCTCACTCTACACTGAGACAGCCTCAGAGCACTAATAACAGAGCTCACTCTACACTGAGACAGCCTCAGAGCACTAATAACAGGGCTCACTCTACACTTAGACAGCCTCAGAGCACTAATAACAGGGCTCACTCTACACTTAGACAGCCTCAGAGCACTAATAACAGGGCTCGCTCTACAACGAGACAGCCTCAGAGCACTAATAACAGGGATCGCTCTACAACAAGATAGCCTCAGAGCACTCTACAACGAGACAGCCTCAGAGCACTAATAACAGGGCTCGCACTACACTGAGACAGCCTCAGAGCACTAATAACAGGTCTCACTCTACACTGAGACAGCCTCAGAGCACTAATAACAGGGCTCGCTCTACAACGAGACAGCCTCAGAGCACTAATAACAGGGCTCACTCCACACTGAGACAGCCTCAGAGCACTAATAACAGGGCTCACTCTACACTGAGACAGCCTCAGAGCACTAATAACAGGGCTCGCTCTACACTCTACACTGAGACAACCTCAGAGCACTAATAACAGGGCTCCCTCTACACTGAGACAACCTCAGAGCACTAATAACAGGGCTCACTCTACACCTAGACAGCCTCAGAGCACTAATAACAGGGCTCACTCTACACCTAGACAGCCTCAGAGCACTAATAACAGGGCTCGCTCTACAGTGAGACAACCTCAGAGCACTAATAACAGGGCTCCCTCAACACTGACACAGCCTCAGAGCACTAATAACAGGGCTCACTCTACACTGAGAGAGCCTCAGAGCACTAATAACAGGCTCACTCCACACTGAGACAGCCTCAGAGCACTAATAACATGCTCACTCTACAATGAGACAGCCTCAGAGCACTAATAACAGGGCTCACTCTACACTGAGGCAGCCTCAGAGCGCTAATAACAGGGCTCGAACTAGAGTGTGACAGCCTCAGAGCACTAATAACAGGCTCACTCTACACTGAGACAGCCTCAGAGCACTAATAACAAGGCTCCCTCTACACTGAGACAGCCCCTGAGCACTAATAACAGGGCTCACTCTACACTGAGACAGCCTCAGAGCACTAATAACAGGGCTCGCTTTACAACGAGACAGCCTCAGAGCACTAATATCAGGGCTCGCACTACACTGAGACAGCCTCAGAGCACTAATAACAGGGCTCGCTCTACAACGAGACAGCCTCAGAGCACTAATAACAGGGCTCGCACTACACCGAGACAGCCTCAGAGCGCTAATAACAGGGCTCACTCTACACTTAGACAGCCTCAGAGCACTAATAACAGGGCTCACTCTACACTGAGACAGCCTCAGAGCACTAATAACAGGGCACCCACTACACTGAGACAGCCTCAGAGCACTCATAACAGGGCTCACTCTACACTGAGAGAGCCTCAGAGCACTAATAACAGGGCTCGCTCTACACCGAGACAGCCTCAGAGCACTAATAACAGGGCTCACTCTACACTGAGACAGCCTCAGAGCACTAATAACAGGGCTCACTCTACACTGAGACAGCCTCAGAGCACTTATAACAGGGCTCACTCTACAGTGAGACAGCCTCAGAGCACTAATAACAGGGCTCACTCTACACTGAGACAGCCTCAGAGCACTAATAACAGGGCTCGCACTACACTGAGACAGCCTCAGAGCACTAATAACAGGGCTCACTCTACACTGAGACAGCCTCAGAGCACTAATAACAGGGCTCGCTCTACAACGAGACAGCCTCAGAGCACTAATAACAGGGCTCGCACTACACTGAGACAGCCTCAGAGCACTAATAACAGGGCTCACTCTACAACGAGACAGCCTCAGAGCACTAATAACAGGGCTCGCACTACACTGAGACAGCCTCAGAGCACTAATAACAGGGCTCGCTCTACAACGAGACAGCCTCAGAGCACTAATAACAGGGCTCGCACTACACTGAGAAGGCCTCAGAGCACTAATAACAGGGCTCACTCTACACTGAGACAGCCTCAGAGCACTAATAACAGGGCTCACTCTACAATGAGACAGCCTCAGAGCACTAATAACAGGGCTCGCACTACACTGAGACAGCCTCAGAGCACTAATAGCAGGGCTCGCTCTACAACGAGACAGCCTCAGAGCACTAATAACAGGGCTCACTCCACACTGAGACAGCCTCAGAGCACTAATAACAGGGCTCACTCTACACTGAGACAGCCTCAGAGCACTAATAACAGGGCTCACTCTACACTGAGACAGCCTCAGAGCACTAATAACAGGGCTCCCTCTACACTGAGACAGCCTCAGAGCACTAATAACAGGGCTCGCACTACACTGAGACAGCCTCAGAGCACTAATAACAGGACTCACTCTACACTGAGACAGCCTCAGAGCACTAATAACAGGGCTCACTCTACACTGAGACAGCCTCAGAGCACTAATAACAGGGCTCACTCTACAATGAGACAGCCTGAGAGCACTAATAACAGGGCTCGCACTACACTGAGACAGCCTCAGAGCACTAATAGCAGGGCTCGCTCTACAACGAGACAGCCTCAGAGCACTAATAACAGGGCTCGCACTACACTGAGACAGCCTCAGAGCACTAATAACAGGGCTCACTCTACACTGAGACAGCCTCAGAGCACAAATAACAGGGCACCCACTACACTGAGACAGCCTCAGAGCACTAATAACAGGGCTCGCTCTACAACGAGACAGCCTCAGGGCACTAATAACAGGGCTCGCACTACACTGAGACAGCCTCAGAGCACTAATAACTGGGCTCACTCTACACTGAGACAGCCTCAGAGCACTAATAACAGGGCTCGCTCTACAACGAGACAGCCTCAGAGCACTAATAACAGGGCTCACTCTACATTGAGACAGCCTCGGAGCACTAATAACAGGGCTCGCTCTACACTGAGACAGCCTCAGAGCACTAATAATAGGTCTCACTCTACACTGAGACAGCCTCAGAGCACTAATAACAGGTCTCACTCTACACTGAGACAGCCTCAGAGCACTAATAACAGGGCTCGCTCTACAACGAGACAGCCTCAGAGCACTAATAACAGGGCTCGCACTACACTGAGACAGCCTCAGAGCACTAATAGCAGGGCTCACTCTACACTGAGACAGCCTCAGAGCACTAATAACAGGGCTCACTCGACACCGAGACAGTCTCAGAGCGCTAATAACAGGGCTCACGCTACACCGAGACAGCCTCAGAGCACTAATAACAGGGCTCACTCTACACTGAGACAGCCTCAAAGCACTAATAACAGGGCTCGCTCTACACTGAGACAGCCTCAGAGCACTAATAACAGGGCTCACTCTACACTGAGACAACCTCAGGGCACTAATAACAGGGCTCACTCTACACTGAGACAGCCTCAGAGCACTAATAACAGGGCTCACTCTACACTGAGACAGCCTCAGAGCACTAATAACAGGGCTCACTCTACACTGAGACAGCCTCAGAGCACTAATAACAGGGCTTACTCAACAGTGAGACAGCCTCAGAGCACTAATAACAGGGCTCACTCTACAGTGAGACAGCCTCAGAGTACTAATAACTGGGCTCACTCTACACTGAGACAGCCTCAGAGCACTAATAACAGGGCTCCCTCTACACCGAGACAGCCTCAGAGCACTAATAACAGGGCTCACTCTACACTGAGACAGCCTCAGAGCACTAATAACAGGCTCACTCTACACTGAGACAGCCTCAGAGCACTAATAACAGGGCTCACTCTACACTGAGACAGCCTCAGAGCACTAATAACAGGCTCACTCTACACTGAGACAGCCTCAGAGCACTAATAACAGGGCTCGCTCTACACTGAGACAGCCTCAGAGCACTAATAACAGGGCTCGCTCTACACCGAGACAGCCTCAGAGCACTAATACCAGGGCTCGCTCTACACTGAGTCAGCCTCAGAGCACTAATAACAGGGCTCACTCTACACTGAGACAGCCTCAGAGCACTAATAACAGGGCACACTCTACACCGAGACAGCCTCAGAGCACTAATAACAGGGCTCGCACTACACTTAGACAGCCTCAGAGCACTAATAACAGGGCTCACTCTACACTGAGACAGCCTCAGAGCACTAATAACAGGGCTCGCACTACACTGAGACAGCCTCAGAGCACTAATAACAGGGCTCGCACTACACTGAGACAGCCTCAGAGCACTAATAACAGGGCTCGCACTACACTTAGACAGCCTCAGAGCACTAATAACAGGCTCACTCTACACTGAGACAGCCTCAGAGCACTAATAACAGGGCTCACTCTACACTGAGACAGCCTCAGAGCACTTATAACAGGGCTCACGCTACACTGAGACAGCCTCAGAGCACTAATAACAGGCTCACTCTACACTGAGACAGCCTCAGAGCACTAATAACAGGGCTCACTCTACACTGAGACAGCCTCAGAGCACTAATACCAGGGCTCACTCTACACCGAGAGAGCCTCAGAGCACTAATAACAGGGCTCACTCTACACTGAGACAGCCTGAGAGCACTAATAACAGGGCTCGCACTACACTGAGAAGGCCTCAGAGCACTAATAACAGGGCTCACTCTACACTGAGACAGCCTCAGAGCACTAATAACAGGGCTCACTCTACAATGAGACAGCCTCAGAGCACTAATAACAGGGCTCGCACTACACTGAGACAGCCTCAGAGCACTAATAGCAGGGCTCGCTCTACAACGAGACAGCCTCAGAGCACTAATAACAGGGCTCACTCCACACTGAGACAGCCTCAGAGCACTAATAACAGGGCTCACTCTACACTGAGACAGCCTCAGAGCACTAATAACAGGGCTCACTCTACACTGAGACAGCCTCAGAGCACTAATAACAGGGCTCCCTCTACACTGAGACAGCCTCAGAGCACTAATAACAGGGCTCGCACTACACTGAGACAGCCTCAGAGCACTAATAACAGGACTCACTCTACACTGAGACAGCCTCAGAGCACTAATAACAGGGCTCACTCTACACTGAGACAGCCTCAGAGCACTAATAACAGGGCTCACTCTACAATGAGACAGCCTCAGAGCACTAATAACAGGGCTCGCACTACACTGAGACAGCCTCAGAGCACTAATAGCAGGGCTCGCTCTACAACGAGACAGCCTCAGAGCACTAATAACAGGGCTCGCACTACACTGAGACAGCCTCAGAGCACTAATAACAGGGCTCACTCTACACTGAGACAGCCTCAGATCACAAATAACAGGGCACCCACTACACTGAGACAGCCTCAGAGCACTAATAATAGGTCTCACTCTACACTGAGACAGCCTCAGAGCACTAATAACAGGTCTCACTCTACACTGAGACAGCCTCAGAGCACTAATAACAGGGCTCGCTCTACAACGAGACAGCCTCAGAGCACTAATAACAGGGCTCGCACTACACTGAGACAGCCTCAGAGCACTAATAACAGGTCTCACTCTACACTGAGACAGCCTCAGAGCACTAATAACAGGGCTCGCTCTACAACGAGACAGCCTCAGAGCACTAATAACAGGGCTCACTCCACACTGAGACAGCCTCAGAGCACTAATAACAGGGCTCACTCTACACTGAGACAGCCTCAGAGCACTAATAACAGGGCTCACTCTACACCTAGACAGCCTCAGAGCACTAATAACAGGGCTCACTCTACACCTAGACAGCCTCAGAGCACTAATAACAGGGCTCGCTCTACAGTGAGACAACCTCAGAGCACTAATAACAGGGCTCCCTCAACACTGACACAGCCTCAGAGCACTAATAACAGGGCTCACTCTACACTGAGAGAGCCTCAGAGCACTAATAACAGGCTCACTCCACACTGAGACAGCCTCAGAGCACTAATAACATGCTCACTCTACAATGAGACAGCCTCAGAGCACTAATAACAGGGCTCACTCTACACTGAGGCAGCCTCAGAGCGCTAATAACAGGGCTCGAACTAGAGTGTGACAGCCTCAGAGCACTAATAACAGGCTCACTCTACACTGAGACAGCCTCAGAGCACTAATAACAAGGCTCCCTCTACACTGAGACAGCCCCTGAGCACTAATAACAGGGCTCACTCTACACTGAGACAGCCTCAGAGCACTAATAACAGGGCTCGCTTTACAACGAGACAGCCTCAGAGCACTAATATCAGGGCTCGCACTACACTGAGACAGCCTCAGAGCACTAATAACAGGGCTCGCTCTACAACGAGACAGCCTCAGAGCACTAATAACAGGGCTCGCACTACACCGAGACAGCCTCAGAGCGCTAATAACAGGGCTCACTCTACACTTAGACAGCCTCAGAGCACTAATAACAGGGCTCACTCTACACTGAGACAGCCTCAGAGCACTAATAACAGGGCACCCACTACACTGAGACAGCCTCAGAGCACTCATAACAGGGCTCACTCTACACTGAGAGAGCCTCAGAGCACTAATAACAGGGCTCGCTCTACACCGAGACAGCCTCAGAGCACTAATAACAGGGCTCACTCTACACTGAGACAGCCTCAGAGCACTAATAACAGGGCTCACTCTACACTGAGACAGCCTCAGAGCACTTATAACAGGGCTCACTCTACAGTGAGACAGCCTCAGAGCACTAATAACAGGGCTCACTCTACACTGAGACAGCCTCAGAGCACTAATAACAGGGCTCGCACTACACTGAGACAGCCTCAGAGCACTAATAACAGGGCTCACTCTACACTGAGACAGCCTCAGAGCACTAATAACAGGGCTCGCTCTACAACGAGACAGCCTCAGAGCACTAATAACAGGGCTCGCACTACACTGAGACAGCCTCAGAGCACTAATAACAGGGCTCACTCTACAACGAGACAGCCTCAGAGCACTAATAACAGGGCTCGCACTACACTGAGACAGCCTCAGAGCACTAATAACAGGGCTCGCTCTACAACGAGACAGCCTCAGAGCACTAATAACAGGGCTCGCACTACACTGAGAAGGCCTCAGAGCACTAATAACAGGGCTCACTCTACACTGAGACAGCCTCAGAGCACTAATAACAGGGCTCACTCTACAATGAGACAGCCTCAGAGCACTAATAACAGGGCTCGCACTACACTGAGACAGCCTCAGAGCACTAATAGCAGGGCTCGCTCTACAACGAGACAGCCTCAGAGCACTAATAACAGGGCTCACTCCACACTGAGACAGCCTCAGAGCACTAATAACAGGGCTCACTCTACACTGAGACAGCCTCAGAGCACTAATAACAGGGCTCACTCTACACTGAGACAGCCTCAGAGCACTAATAACAGGGCTCCCTCTACACTGAGACAGCCTCAGAGCACTAATAACAGGGCTCGCACTACACTGAGACAGCCTCAGAGCACTAATAACAGGACTCACTCTACACTGAGACAGCCTCAGAGCACTAATAACAGGGCTCACTCTACACTGAGACAGCCTCAGAGCACTAATAACAGGGCTCACTCTACAATGAGACAGCCTGAGAGCACTAATAACAGGGCTCGCACTACACTGAGACAGCCTCAGAGCACTAATAGCAGGGCTCGCTCTACAACGAGACAGCCTCAGAGCACTAATAACAGGGCTCGCACTACACTGAGACAGCCTCAGAGCACTAATAACAGGGCTCACTCTACACTGAGACAGCCTCAGAGCACAAATAACAGGGCACCCACTACACTGAGACAGCCTCAGAGCACTAATAACAGGGCTCGCTCTACAACGAGACAGCCTCAGGGCACTAATAACAGGGCTCGCACTACACTGAGACAGCCTCAGAGCACTAATAACTGGGCTCACTCTACACTGAGACAGCCTCAGAGCACTAATAACAGGGCTCGCTCTACAACGAGACAGCCTCAGAGCACTAATAACAGGGCTCACTCTACATTGAGACAGCCTCGGAGCACTAATAACAGGGCTCGCTCTACACTGAGACAGCCTCAGAGCACTAATAATAGGTCTCACTCTACACTGAGACAGCCTCAGAGCACTAATAACAGGTCTCACTCTACACTGAGACAGCCTCAGAGCACTAATAACAGGGCTCGCTCTACAACGAGACAGCCTCAGAGCACTAATAACAGGGCTCGCACTACACTGAGACAGCCTCAGAGCACTAATAGCAGGGCTCACTCTACACTGAGACAGCCTCAGAGCACTAATAACAGGGCTCACTCGACACCGAGACAGTCTCAGAGCGCTAATAACAGGGCTCACGCTACACCGAGACAGCCTCAGAGCACTAATAACAGGGCTCACTCTACACTGAGACAGCCTCAAAGCACTAATAACAGGGCTCGCTCTACACTGAGACAGCCTCAGAGCACTAATAACAGGGCTCACTCTACACTGAGACAACCTCAGGGCACTAATAACAGGGCTCACTCTACACTGAGACAGCCTCAGAGCACTAATAACAGGGCTCACTCTACACTGAGACAGCCTCAGAGCACTAATAACAGGGCTCACTCTACACTGAGACAGCCTCAGAGCACTAATAACAGGGCTTACTCAACAGTGAGACAGCCTCAGAGCACTAATAACAGGGCTCACTCTACAGTGAGACAGCCTCAGAGTACTAATAACTGGGCTCACTCTACACTGAGACAGCCTCAGAGCACTAATAACAGGGCTCCCTCTACACCGAGACAGCCTCAGAGCACTAATAACAGGGCTCACTCTACACTGAGACAGCCTCAGAGCACTAATAACAGGCTCACTCTACACTGAGACAGCCTCAGAGCACTAATAACAGGGCTCACTCTACACTGAGACAGCCTCAGAGCACTAATAACAGGCTCACTCTACACTGAGACAGCCTCAGAGCACTAATAACAGGGCTCGCTCTACACTGAGACAGCCTCAGAGCACTAATAACAGGGCTCGCTCTACACCGAGACAGCCTCAGAGCACTAATACCAGGGCTCGCTCTACACTGAGTCAGCCTCAGAGCACTAATAACAGGGCTCACTCTACACTGAGACAGCCTCAGAGCACTAATAACAGGGCACACTCTACACCGAGACAGCCTCAGAGCACTAATAACAGGGCTCGCACTACACTTAGACAGCCTCAGAGCACTAATAACAGGGCTCACTCTACACTGAGACAGCCTCAGAGCACTAATAACAGGGCTCGCACTACACTGAGACAGCCTCAGAGCACTAATAACAGGGCTCGCACTACACTGAGACAGCCTCAGAGCACTAATAACAGGGCTCGCACTACACTTAGACAGCCTCAGAGCACTAATAACAGGCTCACTCTACACTGAGACAGCCTCAGAGCACTAATAACAGGGCTCACTCTACACTGAGACAGCCTCAGAGCACTTATAACAGGGCTCACTCTACACTGAGACAGCCTCAGAGCACTAATAACAGGCTCACTCTACACTGAGACAGCCTCAGAGCACTAATAACAGGGCTCACTCTACACTGAGACAGCCTCAGAGCACTAATACCAGGGCTCACTCTACACCGAGAGAGCCTCAGAGCACTAATAACAGGGCTCACTCTACACTGAGACAGCCTGAGAGCACTAATAACAGGGCTCGCACTACACTGAGAAGGCCTCAGAGCACTAATAACAGGGCTCACTCTACACTGAGACAGCCTCAGAGCACTAATAACAGGGCTCACTCTACAATGAGACAGCCTCAGAGCACTAATAACAGGGCTCGCACTACACTGAGACAGCCTCAGAGCACTAATAGCAGGGCTCGCTCTACAACGAGACAGCCTCAGAGCACTAATAACAGGGCTCACTCCACACTGAGACAGCCTCAGAGCACTAATAACAGGGCTCACTCTACACTGAGACAGCCTCAGAGCACTAATAACAGGGCTCACTCTACAACGAGACAGCCTCAGAGCACTAATAACAGGGCTCGCACTACACTGAGACAGCCTCAGAGCACTAATAACAGGGCTCACTCTACACTGAGACAGCCTCAGATCACAAATAACAGGGCACCCACTACACTGAGACAGCCTCAGAGCACTAATAATAGGTCTCACTCTACACTGAGACAGCCTCAGAGCACTAATAACAGGTCTCACTCTACACTGAGACAGCCTCAGAGCACTAATAACAGGGCTCGCTCTACAACGAGACAGCCTCAGAGCACTAATAACAGGGCTCGCACTACACTGAGACAGCCTCAGAGCACTAATAACAGGTCTCACTCTACACTGAGACAGCCTCAGAGCACTAATAACAGGGCTCGCTCTACAACGAGACAGCCTCAGAGCACTAATAACAGGGCTCACTCCACACTGAGACAGCCTCAGAGCACTAATAACAGGGCTCACTCTACACTGAGACAGCCTCAGAGCACTAATAACAGGGCTCACTCTACACTGAGACAGCCTCAGAGCACTAATAACAGGGCTCCCTCTACACTGAGACAGCCTCAGAGCACTAATAACAGGGCTCGCACTACACTGAGACAGCCTCAGAGCACTAATAACAGGACTCACTCTACACTGAGACAGCCTCAGAGCACTAATAACAGGGCTCACTCTACACTGAGACAGCCTCAGAGCACTAATAACAGGGCTCACTCTACAATGAGACAGCCTGAGAGCACTAATAACAGGGCTCGCACTACACTGAGACAGCCTCAGAGCACTAATAGCAGGGCTCGCTCTACAACGAGACAGCCTCAGAGCACTAATAACAGGGCTCGCACTACACTGAGACAGCCTCAGAGCACTAATAACAGGGCTCACTCTACACTGAGACAGCCTCAGAGCACAAATAACAGGGCACCCACTACACTGAGACAGCCTCAGAGCACTAATAACAGGGCTCGCTCTACAACGAGACAGCCTCAGGGCACTAATAACAGGGCTCGCACTACACTGAGACAGCCTCAGAGCACTAATAACTGGGCTCACTCTACACTGAGACAGCCTCAGAGCACTAATAACAGGGCTCGCTCTACAACGAGACAGCCTCAGAGCACTAATAACAGGGCTCACTCTACATTGAGACAGCCTCGGAGCACTAATAACAGTGCTCGCTCTACACTGAGACAGCCTCAGAGCACTAATAATAGGTCTCACTCTACACTGAGACAGCCTCAGAGCACTAATAACAGGTCTCACTCTACACTGAGACAGCCTCAGAGCACTAATAACAGGGCTCGCTCTACAACGAGACAGCCTCAGAGCACTAATAACAGGGCTCGCACTACACTGAGACAGCCTCAGAGCACTAATAGCAGGGCTCACTCTACACTGAGACAGCCTCAGAGCACTAATAACAGGGCTCACTCGACACCGAGACAGTCTCAGAGCGCTAATAACAGGGCTCACGCTACACCGAGACAGCCTCAGAGCACTAATAACAGGGCTCACTCTACACTGAGACAGCCTCAAAGCACTAATAACAGGGCTCGCTCTACACTGAGACAGCCTCAGAGCACTAATAACAGGGCTCACTCTACACTGAGACAACCTCAGGGCACTAATAACAGGGCTCACTCTACACTGAGACAGCCTCAGAGCACTAATAACAGGGCTCACTCTACACTGAGACAGCCTCAGAGCACTAATAACAGGGCTCACTCTACACTGAGACAGCCTCAGAGCACTAATAACAGGGCTTACTCTACAGTGAGACAGCCTCAGAGCACTAATAACAGGGCTCACTCTACAGTGAGACAGCCTCAGAGTACTAATAACTGGGCTCACTCTACACTGAGACAGCCTCAGAGCACTAATAACAGGGCTCCCTCTACACTGAGACAGCCTCAGAGCACTAATAACAGGGCTCACTCTACACTGAGACAGCCTCAGAGCACTAATAACAGGCTCACTCTACACTGAGACAGCCTCAGAGCACTAATAACAGGGCTCACTCTACACTGAGACAGCCTCAGAGCACTAATAACAGGCTCACTCTACACTGAGACAGCCTCAGAGCACTAATAACAGGGCTCGCTCTACACTGAGACAGCCTCAGAGCACTAATAACAGGGCTCGCTCTACACCGAGACAGCCTCAGAGCACTAATACCAGGGCTCGCTCTACACTGAGTCAGCCTCAGAGCACTAATAACAGGGCTCACTCTACACTGAGACAGCCTCAGAGCACTAATAACAGGGCACACTCTACACCGAGACAGCCTCAGAGCACTAATAACAGGGCTCGCACTACACTTAGACAGCCTCAGAGCACTAATAACAGGGCTCACTCTACACTGAGACAGCCTCAGAGCACTAATAACAGGGCTCGCACTACACTGAGACAGCCTCAGAGCACTAATAACAGGGCTCGCACTACACTGAGACAGCCTCAGAGCACTAATAACAGGGCTCGCACTACACTTAGACAGCCTCAGAGCACTAATAACAGGCTCACTCTACACTGAGACAGCCTCAGAGCACTAATAACAGGGCTCACTCTACACTGAGACAGCCTCAGAGCACTTATAACAGGGCTCACTCTACACTGAGACAGCCTCAGAGCACTAATAACAGGCTCACTCTACACTGAGACAGCCTCAGAGCACTAATAACAGGGCTCACTCTACACTGAGACAGCCTCAGAGCACTAATACCAGGGCTCACTCTACACCGAGAGAGCCTCAGAGCACTAATAACAGGGCTCACTCTACACTGAGACAGCCTGAGAGCACTAATAACAGGGCTCGCACTACACTGAGAAGGCCTCAGAGCACTAATAACAGGGCTCACTCTACACTGAGACAGCCTCAGAGCACTAATAACAGGGCTCACTCTACAATGAGACAGCCTCAGAGCACTAATAACAGGGCTCGCACTACACTGAGACAGCCTCAGAGCACTAATAGCAGGGCTCGCTCTACAACGAGACAGCCTCAGAGCACTAATAACAGGGCTCACTCCACACTGAGACAGCCTCAGAGCACTAATAACAGGGCTCACTCTACACTGAGACAGCCTCAGAGCACTAATAACAGGGCTCACTCTACACTGAGACAGCCTCAGAGCACTAATAACAGGGCTCCCTCTACACTGAGACAGCCTCAGAGCACTAATAACAGGGCTCGCACTACACTGAGACAGCCTCAGAGCACTAATAACAGGACTCACTCTACACTGAGACAGCCTCAGAGCACTAATAACAGGGCTCACTCTACACTGAGACAGCCTCAGAGCACTAATAACAGGGCTCACTCTACAATGAGACAGCCTCAGAGCACTAATAACAGGGCTCGCACTACACTGAGACAGCCTCAGAGCACTAATAGCAGGGCTCGCTCTACAACGAGACAGCCTCAGAGCACTAATAACAGGGCTCGCACTACACTGAGACAGCCTCAGAGCACTAATAACAGGGCTCACTCTACACTGAGACAGCCTCAGAGCACAAATAACAGGGCACCCACTACACTGAGACAGCCTCAGAGCACTAATAATAGGTCTCACTCTACACTGAGACAGCCTCAGAGCACTAATAACAGGTCTCACTCTACACTGAGACAGCCTCAGAGCACTAATAACAGGGCTCGCTCTACAACGAGACAGCCTCAGAGCACTAATAACAGGGCTCGCACTACACTGAGACAGCCTCAGAGCACTAATAACAGGTCTCACTCTACACTGAGACAGCCTCAGAGCACTAATAACAGGGCTCGCTCTACAACGAGACAGCCTCAGAGCACTAATAACAGGGCTCACTCCACACTGAGACAGCCTCAGAGCACTAATAACAGGGCTCACTCTACACTGAGACAGCCTCAGAGCACTAATAACAGGGCTCACTCTACACTGAGACAGCCTCAGAGCACTAATAACAGGGCTCCCTCTACACTGAGACAGCCTCAGAGCACTAATAACAGGGCTCGCACTACACTGAGACAGCCTCAGAGCACTAATAACAGGACTCACTCTACACTGAGACAGCCTCAGAGCACTAATAACAGGGCTCACTCTACACTGAGACAGCCTCAGAGCACTAATAACAGGGCTCACTCTACAATGAGACAGCCTGAGAGCACTAATAACAGGGCTCGCACTACACTGAGACAGCCTCAGAGCACTAATAGCAGGGCTCGCTCTACAACGAGACAGCCTCAGAGCACTAATAACAGGGCTCGCACTACACTGAGACAGCCTCAGAGCACTAATAACAGGGCTCACTCTACACTGAGACAGCCTCAGAGCACAAATAACAGGGCACCCACTACACTGAGACAGCCTCAGAGCACTAATAACAGGGCTCGCTCTACAACGAGACAGCCTCAGGGCACTAATAACAGGGCTCGCACTACACTGAGACAGCCTCAGAGCACTAATAACTGGGCTCACTCTACACTGAGACAGCCTCAGAGCACTAATAACAGGGCTCGCTCTACAACGAGACAGCCTCAGAGCACTAATAACAGGGCTCACTCTACATTGAGACAGCCTCGGAGCACTAATAACAGGGCTCGCTCTACACTGAGACAGCCTCAGAGCACTAATAATAGGTCTCACTCTACACTGAGACAGCCTCAGAGCACTAATAACAGGTCTCACTCTACACTGAGACAGCCTCAGAGCACTAATAACAGGGCTCGCTCTACAACGAGACAGCCTCAGAGCACTAATAACAGGGCTCGCACTACACTGAGACAGCCTCAGAGCACTAATAGCAGGGCTCACTCTACACTGAGACAGCCTCAGAGCACTAATAACAGGGCTCACTCGACACCGAGACAGTCTCAGAGCGCTAATAACAGGGCTCACGCTACACCGAGACAGCCTCAGAGCACTAATAACAGGGCTCACTCTACACTGAGACAGCCTCAAAGCACTAATAACAGGGCTCGCTCTACACTGAGACAGCCTCAGAGCACTAATAACAGGGCTCACTCTACACTGAGACAACCTCAGGGCACTAATAACAGGGCTCACTCTACACTGAGACAGCCTCAGAGCACTAATAACAGGGCTCACTCTACACTGAGACAGCCTCAGAGCACTAATAACAGGGCTCACTCTACACTGAGACAGCCTCAGAGCACTAATAACAGGGCTTACTCTACAGTGAGACAGCCTCAGAGCACTAATAACAGGGCTCACTCTACAGTGAGACAGCCTCAGAGTACTAATAACTGGGCTCACTCTACACTGAGACAGCCTCAGAGCACTAATAACAGGGCTCCCTCTACACTGAGACAGCCTCAGAGCACTAATAACAGGGCTCACTCTACACTGAGACAGCCTCAGAGCACTAATAACAGGCTCACTCTACACTGAGACAGCCTCAGAGCACTAATAACAGGGCTCACTCTACACTGAGACAGCCTCAGAGCACTAATAACAGGCTCACTCTACACTGAGACAGCCTCAGAGCACTAATAACAGGGCTCGCTCTACACTGAGACAGCCTCAGAGCACTAATAACAGGGCTCGCTCTACACCGAGACAGCCTCAGAGCACTAATACCAGGGCTCGCTCTACACTGAGTCAGCCTCAGAGCACTAATAACAGGGCTCACTCTACACTGAGACAGCCTCAGAGCACTAATAACAGGGCACACTCTACACCGAGACAGCCTCAGAGCACTAATAACAGGGCTCGCACTACACTTAGACAGCCTCAGAGCACTAATAACAGGGCTCACTCTACACTGAGACAGCCTCAGAGCACTAATAACAGGGCTCGCACTACACTGAGACAGCCTCAGAGCACTAATAACAGGGCTCGCACTACACTGAGACAGCCTCAGAGCACTAATAACAGGGCTCGCACTACACTTAGACAGCCTCAGAGCACTAATAACAGGCTCACTCTACACTGAGACAGCCTCAGAGCACTAATAACAGGGCTCACTCTACACTGAGACAGCCTCAGAGCACTTATAACAGGGCTCACTCTACACTGAGACAGCCTCAGAGCACTAATAACAGGCTCACTCTACACTGAGACAGCCTCAGAGCACTAATAACAGGGCTCACTCTACACTGAGACAGCCTCAGAGCACTAATACCAGGGCTCACTCTACACCGAGAGAGCCTCAGAGCACTAATAACAGGGCTCACTCTACACTGAGACAGCCTGAGAGCACTAATAACAGGGCTCGCACTACACTGAGAAGGCCTCAGAGCACTAATAACAGGGCTCACTCTACACTGAGACAGCCTCAGAGCACTAATAACAGGGCTCACTCTACAATGAGACAGCCTCAGAGCACTAATAACAGGGCTCGCACTACACTGAGACAGCCTCAGAGCACTAATAGCAGGGCTCGCTCTACAACGAGACAGCCTCAGAGCACTAATAACAGGGCTCACTCCACACTGAGACAGCCTCAGAGCACTAATAACAGGGCTCACTCTACACTGAGACAGCCTCAGAGCACTAATAACAGGGCTCACTCTACACTGAGACAGCCTCAGAGCACTAATAACAGGGCTCCCTCTACACTGAGACAGCCTCAGAGCACTAATAACAGGGCTCGCACTACACTGAGACAGCCTCAGAGCACTAATAACAGGACTCACTCTACACTGAGACAGCCTCAGAGCACTAATAACAGGGCTCACTCTACACTGAGACAGCCTCAGAGCACTAATAACAGGGCTCACTCTACAATGAGACAGCCTCAGAGCACTAATAACAGGGCTCGCACTACACTGAGACAGCCTCAGAGCACTAATAGCAGGGCTCGCTCTACAACGAGACAGCCTCAGAGCACTAATAACAGGGCTCGCACTACACTGAGACAGCCTCAGAGCACTAATAACAGGGCTCACTCTACACTGAGACAGCCTCAGAGCACAAATAACAGGGCACCCACTACACTGAGACAGCCTCAGAGCACTAATAATAGGTCTCACTCTACACTGAGACAGCCTCAGAGCACTAATAACAGGTCTCACTCTACACTGAGACAGCCTCAGAGCACTAATAACAGGGCTCGCTCTACAACGAGACAGCCTCAGAGCACTAATAACAGGGCTCGCACTACACTGAGACAGCCTCAGAGCACTAATAGCAGGGCTCACTCTACACTGAGACAGCCTCAGAGCACTAATAACAGGGCTCACTCGACACCGAGACAGTCTCAGAGCGCTAATAACAGGGCTCACGCTACACCGAGACAGCCTCAGAGCACTAATAACAGGGCTCACTCTACACTGAGACAGCCTCAAAGCACTAATAACAGGGCTCGCTCTACACTGAGACAGCCTCAGAGCACTAATAACAGGGCTCACTCTACACTGAGACAACCTCAGGGCACTAATAACAGGGCTCACTCTACACTGAGACAGCCTCAGAGCACTAATAACAGGGCTCACTCTACACTGAGACAGCCTCAGAGCACTAATAACAGGGCTCACTCTACACTGAGACAGCCTCAGAGCACTAATAACAGGGCTTACTCTACAGTGAGACAGCCTCAGAGCACTAATAACAGGGCTCACTCTACAGTGAGACAGCCTCAGAGTACTAATAACTGGGCTCACTCTACACTGAGACAGCCTCAGAGCACTAATAACAGGGCTCCCTCTACACTGAGACAGCCTCAGAGCACTAATAACAGGGCTCACTCTACACTGAGACAGCCTCAGAGCACTAATAACAGGCTCACTCTACACTGAGACAGCCTCAGAGCACTAATAACAGGGCTCACTCTACACTGAGACAGCCTCAGAGCACTAATAACAGGGCTCGCTCTACACTGAGACAGCCTCAGAGCACTAATAACAGGGCTCGCTCTACACCGAGACAGCCTCAGAGCACTAATACCAGGGCTCGCTCTACACTGAGTCAGCCTCAGAGCACTAATAACAGGGCTCACTCTACACTGAGACAGCCTCAGAGCACTAATAACAGGGCACACTCTACACCGAGACAGCCTCAGAGCACTAATAACAGGGCTCGCACTACACTTAGACAGCCTCAGAGCACTAATAACAGGGCTCGCTCTACACTGAGACAGCCTCAGAGCACTAATAACAGGGCTCGCACTACACTGAGACAGCCTCAGAGCACTAATAACAGGGCTCGCACTACACTGAGACAGCCTCAGAGCACTAATAACAGGGCTCGCACTACACTTAGACAGCCTCAGAGCACTAATAACAGGCTCACTCTACACTGAGACAGCCTCAGAGCACTAATAACAGGGCTCACTCTACACTGAGACAGCCTCAGAGCACTTATAACAGGGCTCACTCTACACTGAGACAGCCTCAGAGCACTAATAACAGGCTCACTCTACACTGAGACAGCCTCAGAGCACTAATAACAGGGCTCACTCTACACTGAGACAGCCTCAGAGCACTAATACCAGGGCTCACTCTACACCGAGAGAGCCTCAGAGCACTAATAACAGGGCTCACTCTACACTGAGACAGCCTGAGAGCACTAATAACAGGGCTCGCACTACACTGAGAAGGCCTCAGAGCACTAATAACAGGGCTCACTCTACACTGAGACAGCCTCAGAGCACTAATAACAGGGCTCACTCTACAATGAGACAGCCTCAGAGCACTAATAACAGGGCTCGCACTACACTGAGACAGCCTCAGAGCACTAATAGCAGGGCTCGCTCTACAACGAGACAGCCTCAGAGCACTAATAACAGGGCTCACTCCACACTGAGACAGCCTCAGAGCACTAATAACAGGGCTCACTCTACACTGAGACAGCCTCAGAGCACTAATAACAGGGCTCACTCTACACTGAGACAGCCTCAGAGCACTAATAACAGGGCTCCCTCTACACTGAGACAGCCTCAGAGCACTAATAACAGGGCTCGCACTACACTGAGACAGCCTCAGAGCACTAATAACAGGACTCACTCTACACTGAGACAGCCTCAGAGCACTAATAACAGGGCTCACTCTACACTGAGACAGCCTCAGAGCACTAATAACAGGGCTCACTCTACAATGAGACAGCCTCAGAGCACTAATAACAGGGCTCGCACTACACTGAGACAGCCTCAGAGCACTAATAGCAGGGCTCGCTCTACAACGAGACAGCCTCAGAGCACTAATAACAGGGCTCGCACTACACTGAGACAGCCTCAGAGCACTAATAACAGGGCTCACTCTACACTGAGACAGCCTCAGAGCACAAATAACAGGGCACCCACTACACTGAGACAGCCTCAGAGCACTAATAACAGGGCTCACTCTACATTGAGACAGCCTCGGAGCACTAATAACAGGGCTCGCTCTACACTGAGACAGCCTCAGAGCACTAATAATAGGTCTCACTCTACACTGAGACAGCCTCAGAGCACTAATAACAGGGCTCACTCCACACTGAGACAGCCTCAGAGCACTAATAACAGGGCTCACTCTACACTGAGACAGCCTCAGAGCACTAATAACAGGGCTCACTCTACACTGAGACAGCCTCAGAGCACTAATAACAGGGCTCCCTCTACACTGAGACAGCCTCAGAGCACTAATAACAGGGCTCGCACTACACTGAGACAGCCTCAGAGCACTAATAACAGGACTCACTCTACACTGAGACAGCCTCAGAGCACTAATAACAGGGCTCACTCTACACTGAGACAGCCTCAGAGCACTAATAACAGGGCTCACTCTACAATGAGACAGCCTCAGAGCACTAATAACAGGGCTCGCACTACACTGAGACAGCCTCAGAGCACTAATAGCAGGGCTCGCTCTACAACGAGACAGCCTCAGAGCACTAATAACAGGGCTCGCACTACACTGAGACAGCCTCAGAGCACTAATAACAGGGCTCACTCTACACTGAGACAGCCTCAGATCACAAATAACAGGGCACCCACTACACTGAGACAGCCTCAGAGCACTAATAATAGGTCTCACTCTACACTGAGACAGCCTCAGAGCACTAATAACAGGTCTCACTCTACACTGAGACAGCCTCAGAGCACTAATAACAGGGCTCGCTCTACAACGAGACAGCCTCAGAGCACTAATAACAGGGCTCGCACTACACTGAGACAGCCTCAGAGCACTAATAACAGGTCTCACTCTACACTGAGACAGCCTCAGAGCACTAATAACAGGGCTCGCTCTACAACGAGACAGCCTCAGAGCACTAATAACAGGGCTCACTCCACACTGAGACAGCCTCAGAGCACTAATAACAGGGCTCACTCTACACTGAGACAGCCTCAGAGCACTAATAACAGGGCTCACTCTACACTGAGACAGCCTCAGAGCACTAATAACAGGGCTCCCTCTACACTGAGACAGCCTCAGAGCACTAATAACAGGGCTCGCACTACACTGAGACAGCCTCAGAGCACTAATAACAGGACTCACTCTACACTGAGACAGCCTCAGAGCACTAATAACAGGGCTCACTCTACACTGAGACAGCCTCAGAGCACTAATAACAGGGCTCACTCTACAATGAGACAGCCTGAGAGCACTAATAACAGGGCTCGCACTACACTGAGACAGCCTCAGAGCACTAATAGCAGGGCTCGCTCTACAACGAGACAGCCTCAGAGCACTAATAACAGGGCTCGCACTACACTGAGACAGCCTCAGAGCACTAATAACAGGGCTCACTCTACACTGAGACAGCCTCGGAGCACTAATAACAGGGCTCGCTCTACACTGAGACAGCCTCAGAGCACTAATAATAGGTCTCACTCTACACTGAGACAGCCTCAGAGCACTAATAACAGGTCTCACTCTACACTGAGACAGCCTCAGAGCACTAATAACAGGGCTCGCTCTACAACGAGACAGCCTCAGAGCACTAATAACAGGGCTCGCACTACACTGAGACAGCCTCAGAGCACTAATAGCAGGGCTCACTCTACACTGAGACAGCCTCAGAGCACTAATAACAGGGCTCACTCGACACCGAGACAGTCTCAGAGCGCTAATAACAGGGCTCACGCTACACCGAGACAGCCTCAGAGCACTAATAACAGGGCTCACTCTACACTGAGACAGCCTCAAAGCACTAATAACAGGGCTCACTCTACACTGAGACAGCCTCAGAGCACTAATAACAGGGCTTACTCTACAGTGAGACAGCCTCAGAGCACTAATAACAGGGCTCACTCTACAGTGAGACAGCCTCAGAGTACTAATAACTGGGCTCACTCTACACTGAGACAGCCTCAGAGCACTAATAACAGGGCTCCCTCTACACTGAGACAGCCTCAGAGCACTAATAACAGGGCTCACTCTACACTGAGACAGCCTCAGAGCACTAATAACAGGCTCACTCTACACTGAGACAGCCTCAGAGCACTAATAACAGGGCTCACTCTACACTGAGACAGCCTCAGAGCACTAATAACAGGCTCACTCTACACTGAGACAGCCTCAGAGCACTAATAACAGGGCTCGCTCTACACTGAGACAGCCTCAGAGCACTAATAACAGGGCTCGCTCTACACCGAGACAGCCTCAGAGCACTAATACCAGGGCTCGCTCTACACTGAGTCAGCCTCAGAGCACTAATAACAGGGCTCACTCTACACTGAGACAGCCTCAGAGCACTAATAACAGGGCACACTCTACACCGAGACAGCCTCAGAGCACTAATAACAGGGCTCGCACTACACTTAGACAGCCTCAGAGCACTAATAACAGGGCTCACTCTACACTGAGACAGCCTCAGAGCACTAATAACAGGGCTCGCACTACACTGAGACAGCCTCAGAGCACTAATAACAGGGCTCGCACTACACTGAGACAGCCTCAGAGCACTAATAACAGGGCTCGCACTACACTTAGACAGCCTCAGAGCACTAATAACAGGCTCACTCTACACTGAGACAGCCTCAGAGCACTAATAACAGGGCTCACTCTACACTGAGACAGCCTCAGAGCACTTATAACAGGGCTCACTCTACACTGAGACAGCCTCAGAGCACTAATAACAGGCTCACTCTACACTGAGACAGCCTCAGAGCACTAATAACAGGGCTCACTCTACACTGAGACAGCCTCAGAGCACTAATACCAGGGCTCACTCTACACCGAGAGAGCCTCAGAGCACTAATAACAGGGCTCACTCTACACTGAGACAGCCTGAGAGCACTAATAACAGGGCTCGCACTACACTGAGAAGGCCTCAGAGCACTAATAACAGGGCTCACTCTACACTGAGACAGCCTCAGAGCACTAATAACAGGGCTCACTCTACAATGAGACAGCCTCAGAGCACTAATAACAGGGCTCGCACTACACTGAGACAGCCTCAGAGCACTAATAGCAGGGCTCGCTCTACAACGAGACAGCCTCAGAGCACTAATAACAGGGCTCACTCCACACTGAGACAGCCTCAGAGCACTAATAACAGGGCTCACTCTACACTGAGACAGCCTCAGAGCACTAATAACAGGGCTCACTCTACACTGAGACAGCCTCAGAGCACTAATAACAGGGCTCCCTCTACACTGAGACAGCCTCAGAGCACTAATAACAGGGCTCGCACTACACTGAGACAGCCTCAGAGCACTAATAACAGGACTCACTCTACACTGAGACAGCCTCAGAGCACTAATAACAGGGCTCACTCTACACTGAGACAGCCTCAGAGCACTAATAACAGGGCTCACTCTACAATGAGACAGCCTCAGAGCACTAATAACAGGGCTCGCACTACACTGAGACAGCCTCAGAGCACTAATAGCAGGGCTCGCTCTACAACGAGACAGCCTCAGAGCACTAATAACAGGGCTCGCACTACACTGAGACAGCCTCAGAGCACTAATAACAGGGCTCACTCTACACTGAGACAGCCTCAGAGCACAAATAACAGGGCACCCACTACACTGAGACAGCCTCAGAGCACTAATAATAGGTCTCACTCTACACTGAGACAGCCTCAGAGCACTAATAACAGGTCTCACTCTACACTGAGACAGCCTCAGAGCACTAATAACAGGGCTCGCTCTACAACGAGACAGCCTCAGAGCACTAATAACAGGGCTCGCACTACACTGAGACAGCCTCAGAGCACTAATAACAGGTCTCACTCTACACTGAGACAGCCTCAGAGCACTAATAACAGGGCTCGCTCTACAACGAGACAGCCTCAGAGCACTAATAACAGGGCTCACTCCACACTGAGACAGCCTCAGAGCACTAATAACAGGGCTCACTCTACACTGAGACAGCCTCAGAGCACTAATAACAGGGCTCACTCTACACTGAGACAGCCTCAGAGCACTAATAACAGGGCTCCCTCTACACTGAGACAGCCTCAGAGCACTAATAACAGGGCTCGCACTACACTGAGACAGCCTCAGAGCACTAATAACAGGACTCACTCTACACTGAGACAGCCTCAGAGCACTAATAACAGGGCTCACTCTACACTGAGACAGCCTCAGAGCACTAATAACAGGGCTCACTCTACAATGAGACAGCCTGAGAGCACTAATAACAGGGCTCGCACTACACTGAGACAGCCTCAGAGCACTAATAGCAGGGCTCGCTCTACAACGAGACAGCCTCAGAGCACTAATAACAGGGCTCGCACTACACTGAGACAGCCTCAGAGCACTAATAACAGGGCTCACTCTACACTGAGACAGCCTCAGAGCACAAATAACAGGGCACCCACTACACTGAGACAGCCTCAGAGCACTAATAACAGGGCTCGCTCTACAACGAGACAGCCTCAGGGCACTAATAACAGGGCTCGCACTACACTGAGACAGCCTCAGAGCACTAATAACTGGGCTCACTCTACACTGAGACAGCCTCAGAGCACTAATAACAGGGCTCGCTCTACAACGAGACAGCCTCAGAGCACTAATAACAGGGCTCACTCTACATTGAGACAGCCTCGGAGCACTAATAACAGGGCTCGCTCTACACTGAGACAGCCTCAGAGCACTAATAATAGGTCTCACTCTACACTGAGACAGCCTCAGAGCACTAATAACAGGTCTCACTCTACACTGAGACAGCCTCAGAGCACTAATAACAGGGCTCGCTCTACAACGAGACAGCCTCAGAGCACTAATAACAGGGCTCGCACTACACTGAGACAGCCTCAGAGCACTAATAGCAGGGCTCACTCTACACTGAGACAGCCTCAGAGCACTAATAACAGGGCTCACTCGACACCGAGACAGTCTCAGAGCGCTAATAACAGGGCTCACGCTACACCGAGACAGCCTCAGAGCACTAATAACAGGGCTCACTCTACACTGAGACAGCCTCAAAGCACTAATAACAATGCTCGCTCTACACTGAGACAGCCTCAGAGCACTAATAACAGGGCTCACTCTACACTGAGACAACCTCAGGGCACTAATAACAGGGCTCACTCTACACTGAGACAGCCTCAGAGCACTAATAACAGGGCTCACTCTACACTGAGACAGCCTCAGAGCACTAATAACAGGGCTCACTCTACACTGAGACAGCCTCAGAGCACTAATAACAGGGCTTACTCTACAGTGAGACAGCCTCAGAGCACTAATAACAGGGCTCACTCTACAGTGAGACAGCCTCAGAGTACTAATAACTGGGCTCACTCTACACTGAGACAGCCTCAGAGCACTAATAACAGGGCTCCCTCTACACTGAGACAGCCTCAGAGCACTAATAACAGGGCTCACTCTACACTGAGACAGCCTCAGAGCACTAATAACAGGCTCACTCTACACTGAGACAGCCTCAGAGCACTAATAACAGGGCTCACTCTACACTGAGACAGCCTCAGAGCACTAATAACAGGCTCACTCTACACTGAGACAGCCTCAGAGCACTAATAACAGGGCTCGCTCTACACTGAGACAGCCTCAGAGCACTAATAACAGGGCTCGCTCTACACCGAGACAGCCTCAGAGCACTAATACCAGGGCTCGCTCTACACTGAGTCAGCCTCAGAGCACTAATAACAGGGCTCACTCTACACTGAGACAGCCTCAGAGCACTAATAACAGGGCACACCCTACACCGAGACAGCCTCAGAGCACTAATAACAGGGCTCGCACTACACTTAGACAGCCTCAGAGCACTAATAACAGGGCTCACTCTACACTGAGACAGCCTCAGAGCACTAATAACAGGGCTCGCACTACACTGAGACAGCCTCAGAGCACTAATAACAGGGCTCGCACTACACTGAGACAGCCTCAGAGCACTAATAACAGGGCTCGCACTACACTTAGACAGCCTCAGAGCACTAATAACAGGCTCACTCTACACTGAGACAGCCTCAGAGCACTAATAACAGGGCTCACTCTACACTGAGACAGCCTCAGAGCACTTATAACAGGGCTCACTCTACACTGAGACAGCCTCAGAGCACTAATAACAGGCTCACTCTACACTGAGACAGCCTCAGAGCACTAATAACAGGGCTCACTCTACACTGAGACAGCCTCAGAGCACTAATACCAGGGCTCACTCTACACCGAGAGAGCCTCAGAGCACTAATAACAGGGCTCACTCTACACTGAGACAGCCTGAGAGCACTAATAACAGGGCTCGCACTACACTGAGAAGGCCTCAGAGCACTAATAACAGGGCTCACTCTACACTGAGACAGCCTCAGAGCACTAATAACAGGGCTCGCTCTACAATGAGACAGCCTCAGAGCACTAATAACAGGGCTCGCACTACACTGAGACAGCCTCAGAGCACTAATAGCAGGGCTCGCTCTACAACGAGACAGCCTCAGAGCACTAATAACAGGGCTCACTCCACACTGAGACAGCCTCAGAGCACTAATAACAGGGCTCACTCTACACTGAGACAGCCTCAGAGCACTAATAACAGGGCTCACTCTACACTGAGACAGCCTCAGAGCACTAATAACAGGGCTCCCTCTACACTGAGACAGCCTCAGAGCACTAATAACAGGGCTCGCACTACACTGAGACAGCCTCAGAGCACTAATAACAGGACTCACTCTACACTGAGACAGCCTCAGAGCACTAATAACAGGGCTCACTCTACACTGAGACAGCCTCAGAGCACTAATAACAGGGCTCACTCTACAATGAGACAGCCTCAGAGCACTAATAACAGGGCTCGCACTACACTGAGACAGCCTCAGAGCACTAATAGCAGGGCTCGCTCTACAACGAGACAGCCTCAGAGCACTAATAACAGGGCTCGCACTACACTGAGACAGCCTCAGAGCACTAATAACAGGGCTCACTCTACACTGAGACAGCCTCAGAGCACAAATAACAGGGCACCCACTACACTGAGACAGCCTCAGAGCACTAATAATAGGTCTCACTCTACACTGAGACAGCCTCAGAGCACTAATAACAGGTCTCACTCTACACTGAGACAGCCTCAGAGCACTAATAACAGGGCTCGCTCTACAACGAGACAGCCTCAGAGCACTAATAACAGGGCTCGCACTACACTGAGACAGCCTCAGAGCACTAATAGCAGGGCTCACTCTACACTGAGACAGCCTCAGAGCACTAATAACAGGGCTCACTCGACACCGAGACAGTCTCAGAGCGCTAATAACAGGGCTCACGCTACACCGAGACAGCCTCAGAGCACTAATAACAGGGCTCACTCTACACTGAGACAGCCTCAAAGCACTAATAACAGGGCTCGCTCTACACTGAGACAGCCTCAGAGCACTAATAACAGGGCTCACTCTACACTGAGACAACCTCAGGGCACTAATAACAGGGCTCACTCTACACTGAGACAGCCTCAGAGCACTAATAACAGGGCTCACTCTACACTGAGACAGCCTCAGAGCACTAATAACAGGGCTCACTCTACACTGAGACAGCCTCAGAGCACTAATAACAGGGCTTACTCTACAGTGAGACAGCCTCAGAGCACTAATAACAGGGCTCACTCTACAGTGAGACAGCCTCAGAGTACTAATAACTGGGCTCACTCTACACTGAGACAGCCTCAGAGCACTAATAACAGGGCTCCCTCTACACTGAGACAGCCTCAGAGCACTAATAACAGGGCTCACTCTACACTGAGACAGCCTCAGAGCACTAATAACAGGCTCACTCTACACTGAGACAGCCTCAGAGCACTAATAACAGGGCTCACTCTACACTGAGACAGCCTCAGAGCACTAATAACAGGCTCACTCTACACTGAGACAGCCTCAGAGCACTAATAACAGGGCTCGCTCTACACTGAGACAGCCTCAGAGCACTAATAACAGGGCTCGCTCTACACCGAGACAGCCTCAGAGCACTAATACCAGGGCTCGCTCTACACTGAGTCAGCCTCAGAGCACTAATAACAGGGCTCACTCTACACTGAGACAGCCTCAGAGCACTAATAACAGGGCACACTCTACACCGAGACAGCCTCAGAGCACTAATAACAGGGCTCGCACTACACTTAGACAGCCTCAGAGCACTAATAACAGGGCTCGCTCTACACTGAGACAGCCTCAGAGCACTAATAACAGGGCTCGCACTACACTGAGACAGCCTCAGAGCACTAATAACAGGGCTCGCACTACACTGAGACAGCCTCAGAGCACTAATAACAGGGCTCGCACTACACTTAGACAGCCTCAGAGCACTAATAACAGGCTCACTCTACACTGAGACAGCCTCAGAGCACTAATAACAGGGCTCACTCTACACTGAGACAGCCTCAGAGCACTTATAACAGGGCTCACTCTACACTGAGACAGCCTCAGAGCACTAATAACAGGCTCACTCTACACTGAGACAGCCTCAGAGCACTAATAACAGGGCTCACTCTACACTGAGACAGCCTCAGAGCACTAATACCAGGGCTCACTCTACACCGAGAGAGCCTCAGAGCACTAATAACAGGGCTCACTCTACACTGAGACAGCCTGAGAGCACTAATAACAGGGCTCGCACTACACTGAGAAGGCCTCAGAGCACTAATAACAGGGCTCACTCTACACTGAGACAGCCTCAGAGCACTAATAACAGGGCTCACTCTACAATGAGACAGCCTCAGAGCACTAATAACAGGGCTCGCACTACACTGAGACAGCCTCAGAGCACTAATAGCAGGGCTCGCTCTACAACGAGACAGCCTCAGAGCACTAATAACAGGGCTCACTCCACACTGAGACAGCCTCAGAGCACTAATAACAGGGCTCACTCTACACTGAGACAGCCTCAGAGCACTAATAACAGGGCTCACTCTACACTGAGACAGCCTCAGAGCACTAATAACAGGGCTCCCTCTACACTGAGACAGCCTCAGAGCACTAATAACAGGGCTCGCACTACACTGAGACAGCCTCAGAGCACTAATAACAGGACTCACTCTACACTGAGACAGCCTCAGAGCACTAATAACAGGGCTCACTCTACACTGAGACAGCCTCAGAGCACTAATAACAGGGCTCACTCTACAATGAGACAGCCTCAGAGCACTAATAACAGGGCTCGCACTACACTGAGACAGCCTCAGAGCACTAATAGCAGGGCTCGCTCTACAACGAGACAGCCTCAGAGCACTAATAACAGGGCTCGCACTACACTGAGACAGCCTCAGAGCACTAATAACAGGGCTCACTCTACACTGAGACAGCCTCAGAGCACAAATAACAGGGCACCCACTACACTGAGACAGCCTCAGAGCACTAATAACAGGGCTCACTCTACATTGAGACAGCCTCGGAGCACTAATAACAGGGCTCGCTCTACACTGAGACAGCCTCAGAGCACTAATAATAGGTCTCACTCTACACTGAGACAGCCTCAGAGCACTAATAACAGGTCTCACTCTACACTGAGACAGCCTCAGAGCACTAATAACAGGGCTCGCTCTACAACGAGACAGCCTCAGAGCACTAATAACAGGGCTCGCACTACACTGAGACAGCCTCAGAGCACTAATAGCAGGGCTCACTCTACACTGAGACAGCCTCAGAGCACTAATAACAGGGCTCACTCGACACCGAGACAGTCTCAGAGCGCTAATAACAGGGCTCACGCTACACCGAGACAGCCTCAGAGCACTAATAACAGGGCTCACTCTACACTGAGACAGCCTCAGAGCACTAATAACAGGGCTCGCTCTACACTGAGACAGCCTCAGAGCACTAATAACAGGGCTCACTCTACACTGAGACAACCTCAGGGCACTAATAACAGGGCTCACTCTACACTGAGACAGCCTCAGAGCACTAATAACAGGGCTCACTCTACACTGAGACAGCCTCAGAGCACTAATAACAGGGCTCACTCTACACTGAGACAGCCTCAGAGCACTAATAACAGGGCTTACTCTACAGCGAGACAGCCTCAGAGCACTAATAACAGGGCTCACTCTACAGTGAGACAGCCTCAGAGTACTAATAACTGGGCTCACTCTACACTGAGACAGCCTCAGAGCACTAATAACAGGGCTCCCTCTACACTGAGACAGCCTCAGAGCACTAATAACAGGGCTCACTCTACACTGAGACAGCCTCAGAGCACTAATAACAGGCTCACTCTACACTGAGACAGCCTCAGAGCACTAATAACAGGGCTCACTCTACACTGAGACAGCCTCAGAGCACTAATAACAGGCTCACTCTACACTGAGACAGCCTCAGAGCACTAATAACAGGGCTCACTCTACACTGAGAAAGCCTCAGAGCACTAATAACAGGGCTCGCTCTACACCGAGACAGCCTCAGAGCACTAATACCAGGGCTCGCTCTACACTGAGTCAGCCTCAGAGCACTAATAACAGGGCTCACTCTACACTGAGACAGCCTCAGAGCACTAATAACAGGGCACACTCTACACCGAGACAGCCTCAGAGCACTAATAACAGGGCTCGCACTACACTTAGACAGCCTCAGAGCACTAATAACAGGGCTCACTCTACACTGAGACAGCCTCAGAGCACTAATAACAGGGCTCGCACTACACTGAGACAGCCTCAGAGCACTAATAACAGGGCTCGCACTACACTGAGACAGCCTCAGAGCACTAATAACAGGGCTCGCACTACACTTAGACAGCCTCAGAGCACTAATAACAGGCTCACTCTACACTGAGACAGCCTCAGAGCACTAATAACAGGGCTCACTCTACACTGATACAGCCTCAGAGCACTAATAACAGGGCTCACTCTACACTGAGACAGCCTCAGAGCACTAATAACAGGCTCACTCTACACTGAGACAGCCTCAGAGCACTAATACCAGGGCTCACTCTACACTGAGACAGCCTCAGAGCACTAATACCAGGGCTCACTCTACACCGAGAGAGCCTCAGAGCACTAATAACAGGGCTCACTCTACACTGAGACAGCCTGAGAGCACTAATAACAGGCTCACTCTACACTGAGACAGCCTCAGAGCACTAATAACAGGGCTCACTCTACACTGAGACAGCCTCAGAGCACTAATAACAGGC
Source organism: Lissotriton vulgaris (assembly GCF_964263255.1). Taxonomy (NCBI): domain Eukaryota; kingdom Metazoa; phylum Chordata; class Amphibia; order Caudata; family Salamandridae; genus Lissotriton; species Lissotriton vulgaris. The sequence continues at coordinate 237,547,461 of NC_141685.1, forward strand.
TCACTCTACACTGAGACAGCCTCAGAGCACTAATAACAGGGCTCACTCTACACTGAGACAGCCTCAGAGCACTAATAACAGGTCTCACTCTACACTGAGACAGCCTCAGAGCACTAATAACAGGGCTCGCTCTACACTGTGACAGCCTCAGAGCACTAATAACAGGGCTCGCTCTACACCGAGACAGCCTCAGAGCACTAATACCAGGGCTCGCTCTACACTGAGTCAGCCTCAGAGCACTAATAACAGGCTCACTCTACACTGAGACAGCCTCAGAGCACTAATAACAGGGCTCACTCTACACTGAGACAGCCTCGGAGCACTAATAACAGGGCTCACTCTACACTGAGACAGCCTCAGAGCACTAATAACAGGGCTCACTCTACACCGAGAGAGCCTCAGAGCACTAATAACAGGGCTCACTCTACACTGAGACAGCCTCAGAGCACTAATAACAGGGCTCACTCTACACTGAGACAGCCTCAGAGCACTAATAACAGGGCTCACTCGACACCGAGACAGCCTCAGAGCGCTAATAACAGGGCTCACTCTACACTGAGACAGCCTCAGAGCACTAATAACAGGGCTCACTCTACAGTGAGACAGCCTCAGAGCGCTAATAACAGGGCTCACTCTACACTGAGACAGCCTCAGAGCACTAATAACAGGCTCACTCTACACTGAGACAGCCTCAGAGCACTAATAACAGGGCTCACACTACACTGAGACAGCCTCAGAGCACTAATAACAGGGCTCACTCTAGAGTGAGACAGCCTCAGAGCACTAATAACAGGCTCACTCTACACTGAGACAGCCTCAGAGCACTAATAACAGGGCTCACTCGACACCGAGACAGCCTCAGAGCGCTAATAACAGGGCTCACACTACACTGAGACAACCTCAGAGCACTAATACCAGGGCTCACTCTACAGTGAGACAGCCTCAGAGCGCTAATAACAGGGCTCACTCTACACTGAGACAGCCTCAGAGCACTAATAACAGGGCTCACTCTACACTGAGACAGCCTCAGAGCACTAATAACAGGGCTCACTCTACACCGAGACAGCCTCAGAGCACTAATAACAGGGCTCACTCTACACTGAGACAGCCTCAGAGCACTAATAACAGGGCTCACTCTACACTGAGACAGCCTCAGAGCACTAATAACAGGGCTCGCTCTACACCGAGACAGCCTCAGAGCACTAATAACAGGGCTCACTCTACACTGAGACAGCCTCAGAGCACTTATAACAGGGCTAACTCTACACTGAGACAGCCTCAGAGCACTAATAACAGGGCTCGCTCTACAACGAGACAGCCTCAGAGCACTAATAACAGGCTCGCTCTACACTGAGACAGCCTCAGAGCACTAATAACAGGGCTCACTCTACACTGAGACAGCCTCAGAGGACTAATAACAGGGCTCACTCTAGAGTGAGACAGCCTCAGAGCACTAATAACAGGGCTCACTCTACACTGAGACAGCCTCAGAGCACTTATAACAGGGCTCACTCTACACTGAGACAGCCTCAGAGCACTAATAACAGGGCTCACTCTAGAGTGAGACAGCCTCAGAGCACTAATAACAGGCTCACTCTACACTGAGACAGCCTCAGAGCACTAATAACAGGGCTCACTCTACACCGAGACAGCCTCAGAGCACTAATAACAGGGCTCACTCTACACTGAGAGAGCCTCAGAGCACTAATAACAGGGCTCTCTCTACACCGAGACAGCCTCAGAGCACTAATAACAGGGCTCCCTCTACACTGAGACAGCCTCAGAGCACTAATAACAGGGTCACTCTACACTGAGAGAGCCTCAGAGCACTAATAACAGGCTCACTCTACACTGAGACAACCTCAGAGCACTCATAACAGGGCTTACTCTACCATGAGACAGCCTCAGAGCACTAATAACAGGTCTCACTCTACACTGAGACAGCCTCAGAGCACTAATAACAGGGCTCACTCTACACCGAGACAGCCTCAGAGCACTAATAACAGGGCTCACTCTACACTGAGACAGCCTCAGAGCACTAATAACAGGGCTCACTCTACACCGAGACAGCCTCAGAGCACTAATAACAGGGCTCCCTCTACACTGAGACAGCCTCAGAGCACTAATAACATGGCTCCCTCTACACTGAGAGAGCCTCAGAGCACTAATAACAGGGCTCACTCTACACTGAGACAGCCTCAGAGCACTAATAACAAGGCTCACTCTACACTGAGACAGCCTCAGAGCACTAATAACAGGGCGCACTCTACACTGAGACAGCCTCAGAGCACTAATAACAGACTCACTCTACACTGAGACAGCCTCAGACGACTAATAACAGGGCTCCCTCTACACTGAGACAGCCTCAGAGCACTAATAACAGGGCTCACTCTACACTGAGACAGCCTCAGAGCACTAATAACAGGCTCACTCTACACTAAGACAGCTTCAGAGCACTAATAACAGGGCTCACCCTACACTGAGACAGCCTCTGAGAACTAATAACAGGGCTCGCCCTACACTGAGACAGCCTCAGAGGACTAATAACAGGGCTCACTCTACACTGAGTCAGCCTCAGAGCACTAATAACAGGGCTCCCTCTACACTGAGACAGCCTCAGAGCACTAATAACAGGGCTCACTCTACACTGAGACAGCCTCAGAGCACTAATAACAGGACTCACTCTACACTGAGACAGCCTCAGAGCACTAATAACAGGGCTTACTCTACAGTGAGACAGCCTCAGAGCACTAATAACAGGGCTCACTCTACAGTGAGACAGCCTCAGAGTACTAATAACTGGGCTCACTCTACAATGAGACAGCCTCAGAGCACTAATAACAGGGCTCCCTCTACACTGAGACAGCCTCAGAGCACTAATAACAGGGCTCACTCTACACTGAGACAGCCTCAGAGCACTAATAACAGGCTCACTCTACACTGAGACAGCCTCAGAGCACTAATAACAGGGCTCACTCTACACTGAGACAGCCTCAGAGCACTAATAACAGGCTCACTCTACACTGAGACAGCCTCAGAGCACTAATAACAGGGCTCGCTCTACACTGAGACAGCCTCAGAGCACTAATAACAGGGCTCGCTCTACACCGAGACAGCCTCAGAGCACTAATACCAGGGCTCGCTCTACACTGAGTCAGCCTCAGAGCACTAATAACAGGGCTCACTCTACAGTGAGACAGCCTCAGAGCACTAATAACAGGGCACACTCTACACCGAGACAGCCTCAGAGCACTAATAACAGGGCTCGCACTACACTTAGACAGCCTCAGAGCACTAATAACAGGGCTCACTCTACACTGAGACAGCCTCAGAGCACTAATAACAGGGCTCGCACTACACTGAGACAGCCTCAGAGCACTAATAACAGGGCTCGCACTACACTGAGACAGCCTCAGAGCACTAATAACAGGGCTCGCACTACACTTAGACAGCCTCAGAGCACTAATAACAGGCTCACTCTACACTGAGACAGCCTCAGAGCACTAATAACAGGGCTCACTCTACACTGAGACAGCCTCAGAGCACTTATAACAGGGCTCACTCTACACTGAGACAGCCTCAGAGCACTAATAACAGGCTCACTCTACACTGAGACAGCCTCAGAGCACTAATAACAGGGCTCACTCTACACTGAGACAGCCTCAGAGCACTAATACCAGGGCTCACTCTACACCGAGAGAGCCTCAGAGCACTAATAACAGGGCTCACTCTACACTGAGACAGCCTGAGAGCACTAATAACAGGGCTCGCACTACACTGAGAAGGCCTCAGAGCACTAATAACAGGGCTCACTCTACACTGAGACAGCCTCAGAGCACTAATAACAGGGCTCACTCTACAATGAGACAGCCTCAGAGCACTAATAACAGGGCTCGCACTACACTGAGACAGCCTCAGAGCACTAATAGCAGGGCTCGCTCTACAACGAGACAGCCTCAGAGCACTAATAACAGGGCTCACTCCACACTGAGACAGCCTCAGAGCACTAATAACAGGGCTCACTCTACACTGAGACAGCCTCAGAGCACTAATAACAGGGCTCACTCTACACTGAGACAGCCTCAGAGCACTAATAACAGGGCTCCCTCTACACTGAGACAGCCTCAGAGCACTAATAACAGGGCTCGCACTACACTGAGACAGCCTCAGAGCACTAATAACAGGACTCACTCTACACTGAGACAGCCTCAGAGCACTAATAACAGGGCTCACTCTACACTGAGACAGCCTCAGAGCACTAATAACAGGGCTCACTCTACAATGAGACAGCCTCAGAGCACTAATAACAGGGCTCGCACTACACTGAGACAGCCTCAGAGCACTAATAGCAGGGCTCGCTCTACAACGAGACAGCCTCAGAGCACTAATAACAGGGCTCGCACTACACTGAGACAGCCTCAGAGCACTAATAACAGGGCTCACTCTACACTGAGACAGCCTCAGAGCACAAATAACAGGGCACCCACTACACTGAGACAGCCTCAGAGCACTAATAATAGGTCTCACTCTACACTGAGACAGCCTCAGAGCACTAATAACAGGTCTCACTCTACACTGAGACAGCCTCAGAGCACTAATAACAGGGCTCGCTCTACAACGAGACAGCCTCAGAGCACTAATAACAGGGCTCGCACTACACTGAGACAGCCTCAGAGCACTAATAACAGGTCTCACTCTACACTGAGACAGCCTCAGAGCACTAATAACAGGGCTCGCTCTACAACGAGACAGCCTCAGAGCACTAATAACAGGGCTCACTCCACACTGAGACAGCCTCAGAGCACTAATAACAGGGCTCACTCTACACTGAGACAGCCTCAGAGCACTAATAACAGGGCTCACTCTACACTGAGACAGCCTCAGAGCACTAATAACAGGGCTCCCTCTACACTGAGACAGCCTCAGAGCACTAATAACAGGGCTCGCACTACACTGAGACAGCCTCAGAGCACTAATAACAGGACTCACTCTACACTGAGACAGCCTCAGAGCACTAATAACAGGGCTCACTCTACACTGAGACAGCCTCAGAGCACTAATAACAGGGCTCACTCTACAATGAGACAGCCTGAGAGCACTAATAACAGGGCTCGCACTACACTGAGACAGCCTCAGAGCACTAATAGCAGGGCTCGCTCTACAACGAGACAGCCTCAGAGCACTAATAACAGGGCTCGCACTACACTGAGACAGCCTCAGAGCACTAATAACAGGGCTCACTCTACACTGAGACAGCCTCAGAGCACAAATAACAGGGCACCCACTACACTGAGACAGCCTCAGAGCACTAATAACAGGGCTCGCTCTACAACGATACAGCCTCAGGGCACTAATAACAGGGCTCGCACTACACTGAGACAGCCTCAGAGCACTAATAACTGGGCTCACTCTACACTGAGACAGCCTCAGAGCACTAATAACAGGGCTCGCTCTACAACGAGACAGCCTCAGAGCACTAATAACAGGGCTCACTCTACATTGAGACAGCCTCGGAGCACTAATAACAGGGCTCGCTCTACACTGAGACAGCCTCAGAGCACTAATAATAGGTCTCACTCTACACTGAGACAGCCTCAGAGCACTAATAACAGGTCTCACTCTACACTGAGACAGCCTCAGAGCACTAATAACAGGGCTCGCACTACACTGAGACAGCCTCAGAGCACTAATAGCAGGGCTCACTCTACACTGAGACAGCCTCAGAGCACTAATAACAGGGCTCACTCGACACCGAGACAGTCTCAGAGCGCTAATAACAGGGCTCACGCTACACCGAGACAGCCTCAGAGCACTAATAACAGGGCTCACTCTACACTGAGACAGCCTCAAAGCACTAATAACAGGGCTCGCTCTACACTGAGACAGCCTCAGAGCACTAATAACAGGGCTCACTCTACACTGAGACAACCTCAGGGCACTAATAACAGGGCTCACTCTACACTGAGACAGCCTCAGAGCACTAATAACAGGGCTCACTCTACACTGAGACAGCCTCAGAGCACTAATAACAGGGCTCACTCTACACTGAGACAGCCTCAGAGCACTAATAACAGGGCTTACTCTACAGTGAGACAGCCTCAGAGCACTAATAACAGGGCTCACTCTACAGTGAGACAGCCTCAGAGTACTAATAACTGGGCTAACTCTACACTGAGACAGCCTCAGAGCACTAATAACAGGGCTCCCTCTACACTGAGACAGCCTCAGAGCACTAATAACAGGGCTCACTCTACACTGAGACAGCCTCAGAGCACTAATAACAGGCTCACTCTACACTGAGACAGCCTCAGAGCACTAATAACAGGGCTCACTCTACACTGAGACAGCCTCAGAGCACTAATAACAGGCTCACTCTACACTGAGACAGCCTCAGAGCACTAATAACAGGGCTCGCTTTACACTGAGACAGCCTCAGAGCACTAATAACAGGGCTCGCTCTACACCGAGACAGCCTCAGAGCACTAATACCAGGGCTCGCTCTACACTGAGTCAGCCTCAGAGCACTAATAACAGGGCTCACTCTACACTGAGACAGCCTCAGAGCACTAATAACAGGGCACACTCTACACCGAGACAGCCTCAGAGCACTAATAACAGGGCTCGCACTACACTTAGACAGCCTCAGAGCACTAATAACAGGGCTCACTCTACACTGAGACAGCCTCAGAGCACTAATAACAGGGCTCGCACTACACTGAGACAGCCTCAGAGCACTAATAACAGGGCTCGCACTACACTGAGACAGCCTCAGAGCACTAATAACAGGGCTCGCACTACACTTAGGCAGCCTCAGAGCACTAATAACAGGCTCACTCTACACTGAGACAGCCTCAGAGCACTAATAACAGGGCTCACTCTACACTGAGACAGCCTCAGAGCACTTATAACAGGGCTCACTCTACACTGAGACAGCCTCAGAGCACTAATAACAGGCTCACTCTACACTGAGACAGCCTCAGAGCACTAATAACAGGGCTCACTCTACACTGAGACAGCCTCAGAGCACTAATACCAGGGCTCACTCTACACCGAGAGAGCCTCAGAGCACTAATAACAGGGCTCACTCTACACTGAGACAGCCTGAGAGCACTAATAACAGGGCTCGCACTACACTGAGAAGGCCTCAGAGCACTAATAACAGGGCTCACTCTACACTGAGACAGCCTCAGAGCACTAATAACAGGGCTCACTCTACAATGAGACAGCCTCAGAGCACTAATAACAGGGCTCGCACTACACTGAGACAGCCTCAGAGCACTAATAGCAGGGCTCGCTCTACAACGAGACAGCCTCAGAGCACTAATAACAGGGCTCACTCCACACTGAGACAGCCTCAGAGCACTAATAACAGGGCTCACTCTACACTGAGACAGCCTCAGAGCACTAATAACAGGGCTCACTCTACACTGAGACAGCCTCAGAGCACTAATAACAGGGCTCCCTCTACACTGAGACAGCCTCAGAGCACTAATAACAGGGCTCACACTACACTGAGACAGCCTCAGAGCACTAATAACAGGACTCACTCTACACTGAGACAGCCTCAGAGCACTAATAACAGGGCTCACTCTACACTGAGACAGCCTCAGAGCACTAATAACAGGGCTCACTCTACAATGAGACAGCCTCAGAGCACTAATAACAGGGCTCGCACTACACTGAGACAGCCTCAGAGCACTAATAGCAGGGCTCGCTCTACAACGAGACAGCCTCAGAGCACTAATAACAGGGCTCGCACTACACTGAGACAGCCTCAGAGCACTAATAACAGGGCTCACTCTACACTGAGACAGCCTCAGAGCACAAATAACAGGGCACCCACTACACTGAGACAGCCTCAGAGCACTAATAATAGGTCTCACTCTACACTGAGACAGCCTCAGAGCACTAATAACAGGTCTCACTCTACACTGAGACAGCCTCAGAGCACTAATAACAGGGCTCGCTCTACAACGAGACAGCCTCAGAGCACTAATAACAGGGCTCGCACTACACTGAGACAGCCTCAGAGCACTAATAGCAGGGCTCACTCTACACTGAGACAGCCTCAGAGCACTAATAACAGGGCTCACTCGACACCGAGACAGTCTCAGAGCGCTAATAACAGGGCTCACGCTACACCGAGACAGCCTCAGAGCACTAATAACAGGGCTCACTCTACACTGAGACAGCCTCAAAGCACTAATAACAGGGCTCGCTCTACACTGAGACAGCCTCAGAGCACTAATAACAGGGCTCACTCTACACTGAGACAACCTCAGGGCACTAATAACAGGGCTCACTCTACACTGAGACAGCCTCAGAGCACTAATAACAGGGCTCACTCTACACTGAGACAGCCTCAGAGCACTAATAACAGGGCTCACTCTACACTGAGACAGCCTCAGAGCACTAATAACAGGGCTTACTCTACAGTGAGACAGCCTCAGAGCACTAATAACAGGGCTCACTCTACAGTGAGACAGCCTCAGAGTACTAATAACTGGGCTCACTCTACACTGAGACAGCCTCAGAGCACTAATAACAGGGCTCCCTCTACACTGAGACAGCCTCAGAGCACTAATAACAGGGCTCACTCTACACTGAGACAGCCTCAGAGCACTAATAACAGGCTCACTCTACACTGAGACAGCCTCAGAGCACTAATAACAGGGCTCACTCTACACTGAGACAGCCTCAGAGCACTAATAACAGGCTCACTCTACACTGAGACAGCCTCAGAGCACTAATAACAGGGCTCGCTCTACACTGAGACAGCCTCAGAGCACTTATAACAGGGCTCACTCTACACTGAGACAGCCTCAGAGCACTAATAACAGGCTCACTCTACACTGAGACAGCCTCAGAGCACTAATAACAGGGCTCACTCTACACTGAGACAGCCTCAGAGCACTAATACCAGGGCTCACTCTACACCGAGAGAGCCTCAGAGCACTAATAACAGGGCTCACTCTACACTGAGACAGCCTGAGAGCACTAATAACAGGGCTCGCACTACACTGAGAAGGCCTCAGAGCACTAATAACAGGGCTCACTCTACACTGAGACAGCCTCAGAGCACTAATAACAGGGCTCACTCTACAATGAGACAGCCTCAGAGCACTAATAACAGGGCTCGCACTACACTGAGACAGCCTCAGAGCACTAATAGCAGGGCTCGCTCTACAACGAGACAGCCTCAGAGCACTAATAACAGGGCTCACTCCACACTGAGACAGCCTCAGAGCACTAATAACAGGGCTCACTCTACACTGAGACAGCCTCAGAGCACTAATAACAGGGCTCACTCTACACTGAGACAGCCTCAGAGCACTAATAACAGGGCTCCCTCTACACTGAGACAGCCTCAGAGCACTAATAACAGGGCTCGCACTACACTGAGACAGCCTCAGAGCACTAATAACAGGACTCACTCTACACTGAGACAGCCTCAGAGCACTAATAACAGGGCTCACTCTACACTGAGACAGCCTCAGAGCACTAATAACAGGGCTCACTCTACAATGAGACAGCCTCAGAGCACTAATAACAGGGCTCGCACTACACTGAGACAGCCTCAGAGCACTAATAGCAGGGCTCGCTCTACAACGAGACAGCCTCAGAGCACTAATAACAGGGCTCGCACTACACTGAGACAGCCTCAGAGCACTAATAACAGGGCTCACTCTACACTGAGACAGCCTCAGAGCACAAATAACAGGGCACCCACTACACTGAGACAGCCTCAGAGCACTAATAACAGGGCTCACTCTACATTGAGACAGCCTCGGAGCACTAATAACAGGGCTCGCTCTACACTGAGACAGCCTCAGAGCACTAATAATAGGTCTCACTCTACACTGAGACAGCCTCAGAGCACTAATAACAGGTCTCACTCTACACTGAGACAGCCTCAGAGCACTAATAACAGGGCTCGCTCTACAACGAGACAGCCTCAGAGCACTAATAACAGGGCTCGCACTACACTGAGACAGCCTCAGAGCACTAATAGCAGGGCTCACTCTACACTGAGACAGCCTCAGAGCACTAATAACAGGGCTCACTCGACACCGAGACAGTCTCAGAGCGCTAATAACAGGGCTCACGCTACACCGAGACAGCCTCAGAGCACTAATAACAGGGATCACTCTACACTGAGACAGCCTCAGAGCACTAATAACAGGGCTCGCTCTACACTGAGACAGCCTCAGAGCACTAATAACAGGGCTCACTCTACACTGAGACAACCTCAGGGCACTAATAACAGGGCTCACTCTACACTGAGACAGCCTCAGAGCACTAATAACAGGGCTCACTCTACACTGAGACAGCCTCAGAGCACTAATAACAGGGCTCACTCTACACTGAGACAGCCTCAGAGCACTAATAACAGGGCTTACTCTACAGCGAGACAGCCTCAGAGCACTAATAACAGGGCTCACTCTACAGTGAGACAGCCTCAGAGTACTAATAACTGGGCTCACTCTACACTGAGACAGCCTCAGAGCACTAATAACAGGGCTCCCTCTACACTGAGACAGCCTCAGAGCACTAATAACAGGGCTCACTCTACACTGAGACAGCCTCAGAGCACTAATAACAGGCTCACTCTACACTGAGACAGCCTCAGAGCACTAATAACAGGGCTCACTCTACACTGAGACAGCCTCAGAGCACTAATAACAGGCTCACTCTACACTGAGACAGCCTCAAAGCACCAATAACAGGGCTCACTCTACACTGAGAAAGCCTCAGAGCACTAATAACAGGGCTCGCTCTACACCGAGACAGCCTCAGAGCACTAATACCAGGGCTCGCTCTACACTGAGTCAGCCTCAGAGCACTAATAACAGGGCTCACTCTACACTGAGACAGCCTCAGAGCACTAATAACAGGGCACACTCTACACCGAGACAGCCTCAGAGCACTAATAACAGGGCTCGCACTACACTTAGACAGCCTCAGAGCACTAATAACAGGGCTCACTCTACACTGAGACAGCCTCAGAGCACTAATAACAGGGCTCGCACTACACTGAGACAGCCTCAGAGCACTAATAACAGGGCTCGCACTACACTGAGACAGCCTCAGAGCACTAATAACAGGGCTCGCACTACACTTAGACAGCCTCAGAGCACTAATAACAGGCTCACTCTACACTGAGACAGCCTCAGAGCACTAATAACAGGGCTCACTCTACACTGAGACAGCCTCAGAGCACTAATAACAGGGCTCACTCTACACTGAGACAGCCTCAGAGCACTAATAACAGGCTCACTCTACACTGAGACAGCCTCAGAGCACTAATACCAGGGCTCACTCTACACTGAGACAGCCTCAGAGCACTAATACCAGGGCTCACTCTACACCGAGAGAGCCTCAGAGCACTAATAACAGGGCTCACTCTACACTGAGACAGCCTGAGAGCACTAATAACAGGCTCACTCTACACTGAGACAGCCTCAGAGCACTAATAACAGGGCTCACTCTACACTGAGACAGCCTCAGAGCACTAATAACAGGCTCACTCTACACTGAGACAGCCTCAGAGCACTAATAACAGGGCTCACTCTACACTGAGACAGCCTCAGAGCACTAATAACAGGTCTCACTCTACACTGAGACAGCCTCAGAGCACTAATAACAGGGCTCGCTCTACACTGTGACAGCCTCAGAGCACTAATAACAGGGCTCGCTCTACACCGAGACAGCCTCAGAGCACTAATACCAGGGCTCGCTCTACACTGAGTCAGCCTCAGAGCACTAATAACAGGCTCACTCTACACTGAGACAGCCTCAGAGCACTAATAACAGGGCTCACTCTACACTGAGACAGCCTCGGAGCACTAATAACAGGGCTCACTCTACACTGAGACAGCCTCAGAGCACTAATAACAGGGCTCACTCTACACCGAGAGAGCCTCAGAGCACTAATAACAGGGCTCACTCTACACTGAGACAGCCTCAGAGCACTAATAACAGGGCTCACTCTACACTGAGACAGCCTCAGAGCACTAATAACAGGGCTCACTCGACACCGAGACAGCCTCAGAGCGCTAATAACAGGGCTCACTCTACACTGAGACAGCCTCAGAGCACTAATAACAGGGCTCACTCTACAGTGAGACAGCCTCAGAGCGCTAATAACAGGGCTCACTCTACACTGAGACAGCCTCAGAGCACTAATAACAGGCTCACTCTACACTGAGACAGCCTCAGAGCACTAATAACAGGGCTCACACTACACTGAGACAGCCTCAGAGCACTAATAACAGGGCTCACTCTAGAGTGAGACAGCCTCAGAGCACTAATAACAGGCTCACTCTACACTGAGACAGCCTCAGAGCACTAATAACAGGGCTCACTCGACACCGAGACAGCCTCAGAGCGCTAATAACAGGGCTCACACTACACTGAGACAGCCTCAGAGCACTAATACCAGGGCTCACTCTACAGTGAGACAGCCTCAGAGCGCTAATAACAGGGCTCACTCTACACTGAGACAGCCTCAGAGCACTAATAACAGGGCTCACTCTACACTGAGACAGCCTCAGAGCACTAATAACAGGGCTCACTCTACACCGAGACAGCCTCAGAGCACTAATAACAGGGCTCACTCTACACTGAGACAGCCTCAGAGCACTAATAACAGGGCTCACTCTACACTGAGACAGCCTCAGAGCACTAATAACAGGGCTCGCTCTACACCGAGACAGCCTCAGAGCACTAATAACAGGGCTCACTCTACACTGAGACAGCCTCAGAGCACTTATAACAGGGCTAACTCTACACTGAGACAGCCTCAGAGCACTAATAACAGGGCTCGCTCTACAACGAGACAGCCTCAGAGCACTAATAACAGGCTCGCTCTACACTGAGACAGCCTCAGAGCACTAATAACAGGGCTCACTCTACACTGAGACAGCCTCAGAGGACTAATAACAGGGCTCACTCTAGAGTGAGACAGCCTCAGAGCACTAATAACAGGGCTCACTCTACACTGAGACAGCCTCAGAGCACTTATAACAGGGCTCACTCTACACTGAGACAGCCTCAGAGCACTAATAACAGGGCTCACTCTAGAGTGAGACAGCCTCAGAGCACTAATAACAGGCTCACTCTACACTGAGACAGCCTCAGAGCACTAATAACAGGGCTCACTCTACACCGAGACAGCCTCAGAGCACTAATAACAGGGCTCACTCTACACTGAGAGAGCCTCAGAGCACTAATAACAGGGCTCTCTCTACACCGAGACAGCCTCAGAGCACTAATAACAGGGCTCCCTCTACACTGAGACAGCCTCAGAGCACTAATAACAGGGTCACTCTACACTGAGAGAGCCTCAGAGCACTAATAACAGGCTCACTCTACACTGAGACAACCTCAGAGCACTCATAACAGGGCTTACTCTACCATGAGACAGCCTCGGAGCACTAATAACAGGTCTCACTCTACACTGAGACAGCCTCAGAGCACTAATAACAGGGCTCACTCTACACCGAGACAGCCTCAGAGCACTAATAACAGGGCTCACTCTACACTGAGACAGCCTCAGAGCACTAATAACAGGGCTCACTCTACACCGAGACAGCCTCAGAGCACTAATAACAGGGCTCCCTCTACACTGAGACAGCCTCAGAGCACTAATAACATGGCTCCCTCTACACTGAGAGAGCCTCAGAGCACTAATAACAGGGCTCACTCTACACTGAGACAGCCTCAGAGCACTAATAACAGGGCTCACTCTACACTGAGACAGCCTCAGAGCACTAATAACAGGGCGCACTCTACACTGAGACAGCCTCAGAGCACTAATAACAGACTCACTCTACACTGAGACAGCCTCAGACGACTAATAACAGGGCTCCCTCTACACTGAGACAGCCTCAGAGCACTAATAACAGGGCTCACTCTACACTGAGACAGCCTCAGAGCACTAATAACAGGCTCACTCTACACTAAGACAGCTTCAGAGCACTAATAACAGGGCTCACCCTACACTGAGACAGCCTCTGAGAACTAATAACAGGGCTCGCCCTACACTGAGACAGCCTCAGAGGACTAATAACAGGGCTCACTCTACACTGAGTCAGCCTCAGAGCACTAATAACAGGGCTCCCTCTACACTGAGACAGCCTCAGAGCACTAATAACAGGGCTCACTCTACACTGAGACAGACTCAAAGCACTAATAACAGGGCTCACTCTACACTGAGACAGCCTCAGAGCACTAATAACAGGGCTCACTCTACACTGAGTCAGCCTCAGAGCACTAATAACAGGGCTCCCTCTACCCTGAGACAGCCTCAGAGCACTAATAACAGGGCTCACTCTACACTGAGACAGACTCAAAGCACTAATAACAGGGCTCGCTCTACACTGAGACAGCCTCAGAGCACTAATAACAGGGCTCGCTCTACACTGAGACAGCCTCAGAGCACTAATAACAGGGCTCACTCTACACTGAGAGAGCCCCTGAGCACTAATAACAGGGCTCACTCTACACTGAGATAGCCTCAGAGCACTAATACCAGGGCTCGCTCTACTACCGAGACAGCCTCAGAGCACTAATAACAGGCTCACTCTACACTGAGACAACCTCAGAGCACTCATAACAGGGCTTACTCTACCATGAGACAGCCTCAGAGCACTAATAACAGGTCTCACTCTACACTGAGACAGCCTCAGAGCACTAATAACAGGGCTCACTCTACACCGAGACAGCCTCAGAGCACTAATAACAGGGCTCACTCTACACTGAGACAGCCTCAGAGCACTAATAACAGGGCTCACTCTACACCGAGTCAGCCTCAGAGCACTAATAACAGGGCTCCCTCTACACTGAGACAGCCTCAGAGCACTAATAACAGGGCTCCCTCTACACTGAGACAGACTCAAAGCACTAATAACAGGGCTCGCTCTACACTGAGACAGCCTCAGAGCACTAATAACAGGGCTCGCTCTACACCGAGACAGCCTCAGAGCACTTATAACAGGGCTCACTCTACACTGAGACAACCTCAGAGCACTCATAACAGGGCTTACTCTACCACGAGACAGCCTCAGAGCACTAATAACAGGTCTCACTCTACACTGAGACAGCCTCAGAGCACTAATAACAGGGCTCACTCTACACCGAGACAGCCTCAGAGCACTAATAACAGGGCTCACTCTACACTGAGACAGCCTCAGAGCACTAATAACAGGGCTCACTCTACACTGAGACAGCCTCAGAGAGCTAATAACAGAGCTCACTCTACACTGAGACAGCCTCAGAGCACTCATAACAGGGCTCACTCTACACTGAGACAGCCTCAGAGCACTAATAACAGGGCTCACTCTACACTGAGAGAGCCTCAGAGCACTAATAACAGGGCTCGCTCTACACTGAGACAGCCTCAGAGCACTAATAACAGGGCTCACTCTACACTGAGACAGCCTCAGAGCACTAATAACAGGCTCACTCTACACTGAGTCAGCCTCAGAGCACTAATAACAGGGCTCGCTCTACACTGAGTCAGCCTCAGAGCACTAATAACAGGGCTCGCTCTACACCGAGACAGCCTCAGAGCACTAATAACAGGGCTCACTCTAGAGTGAGACAGCCTCAGAGCACTAATAACAGGGCTCACTCTACACTGAGACAGCCTCAGAGCACTTATAACAGGGCTCACTCTACACTGAGACAGCCTCAGAGCACTAATACCAGGGCTCACTCTACACTGAGACAGCCTCAGAGCACTAATAACAGGGCTCACTCTACACTGAGAGAGCCTCAGAGCACTAATAACAGGGCTCACTCTAGAGTGAGACAGCCTCAGAGCACTAATAACAGGCTCACTCTACACTGAGACAGCCTCAGAGCACTAATAACAGGGCTCACTCTACACCGAGACAGCCTCAGAGCACTAATAACAGGGCTCACTCTACACTGAGACAGCCTCAGAGCACTCATAACAGGGCTCACTCTACACTGAGACAGCCTCAGAGCACTCATAACAGAGCTCACTCTACACTGAGAGAGCCTCAGAGCACTAATAACAGGGCTCTCTCTACACCGAGACAGCCTCAGAGCACTAATAACAGGGCTCCCTCTACACTGAGACAGCCTCAGAGCACTAATAACAGGGCTCACTCTACACTGAGACAACCTCAGAGCACTCATAACAGGGCTTACTCTACCATGAGACAGCCTCAGAGCACTAATAACAGGTCTCACTCTACACTGAGACAGCCTCAGAGCACTAATAACAGGGCTCACTCTACACCGAGACAGCCTCAGAGCACTAATAACAGGGCTCACTCTACACTGAGACAGCCTCAGAGCACTAATAACAGGGCTCGGACTTCACAGAGACAGCCTCAGAGCACTAATAACAGGGCTCGCTCTACACCGAGACAGCCTCAGAGCACTAATAACAGGGCTCACTCTACACTGAGACAGCCTCAGAGCACTAATAACAGGGCTCACTCTACACTGAGACAGTCTCAGAGCACTAATAACAGGGCTCACTCACTCTACACTGAGACAGCCTCAGAGCACTAATAACAGGGCTCACTCCACACCGAGACAGCCTCAGAGCACTAATAACAGGGCTCGCTCTACACTGAGACAGCCTCAGAGCACTAATACCAGGGCTCGCTCTACACCGAGACAGCCTCAGAGCACTAATAACAGGGCTCACTCCACACCGAGACAGCCTCAGAGCACTAATAACAGGGCTCTCACTACACTGAGACAGGCTCAGAGCCCTAATACAGGGCTCGCACTACACTGAGACAGCCTCAGAGCACTAATAACAGGGCTCACTCTACACGGAGACAGCCTCAGAGCACTAATAACAGGGCTCACTCTACACTGAGACAGCCTCAGAGCACTAATAACAGGGCTCGCTCTACACCGAGACAGCCTCAGAGAGCTAATAACAGGGCTCACTCTACACGGAGACAGCCTCAGAGCACTAATAACAGGGCTCGCTCTACACTGAGAGAGCCTCAGAGCACTAATAACAGGGCTCACTCTACAATGAGACAGCCTCAGAGCACTAATAACAGGGCTCGCACTACACTGAGACAGCCTCAGAGCACTAATAACAGGGCTCACTCTACACCGAGAGAGCCTCAGAGCACTAATAACAGGGCTCGGACTTCACCGAGACAGCCTCAGAGCACTAATAACAGGGCTCACTCTACACCGAGACAGCCTCAGAGCACTAATAACAGGGCTCACTCTACACTGAGACAGCCTCAGAGCACTAATAACAGGGCTCGCTCTACACCGAGACAGCCTCAGAGCACTAATAACAGAGCTCACTCTACACTGAGACAGCCTCAGAGCACTAATAACAGGGCTCACTCTACACTGAGACAGTCTCAGAGCACTAATAACAGGGCTCGCACTACACTGAGACAGCCTCAGAGCACTAATAACAGGGCTCACTCTACACTGAGACAGCCTCAGAGCACTAATAACAGGGCTCACTCTACACTGAGACAGCCTCAGAGCACTAATAACAGGGCTCACTCTACACTGAGACAGCCTCAGAGCACTAATAACAGGCTCACACTACACTGAGACAGCCTCAGAGCACTAATAACAGGGTTCACTCTACACTGAGACAGCCTCAGAGCACTAATACCAGGGCTCGCTCTACACTGAGACAGCCTCAGAGCACTAATACCAGGGCTCGCTCTACACTGAGACAGCCTCAGAGCACCAATAACAGGGCTCACTCTACACTGAGACAGCCTCAGAGCACTAATACCAGGGCTCGCTCTACACTGAGACAGCCTCAGAGCACTAATAACAGGGCTCCCTCTACACTGAGACAGCCTCAGAGCACTAATAACAGGGCTCACTCCACACCGAGACAGCCTCAGAGCACTAATAACAGGGCTCTCACTACACTGAGACAGGCTCAGAGCCCTAATACAGGGCTCTCTCTACACTGAGACAGCCTCGGAGCACTAATAACAGGGCTCGCACTACACTGAGACAGCCTCAGAGCACTAATAACAGGGCTCCCTCTACACTGAGACAGCCTCAGAGCACTAATAACAGGGCTCACTCTACACTGAGACAGCCTCAGAGCACTAATAACAGGGCTCACTCTACACTGAGACAGCCTCAGAGCACTAATAACAGGGCACACACTACACCGAGACAACCTCAGAGCACTAATAACAGGCTCACTCTACACTGAGACAGCCTCAGAGCACTAATAACAGGGCTCGCTCTACACTGAGACAGCCTCAGAGCAATAATACCAGGGCTCGCTCTACACTGAGACAGCCTCAGAGCACTAATAACAGGGCTCGCACTACACTGAGACAGCCTCAGAGCACTAATAACAGGGCTCACTCTACACTGGGACAGCCTCAGAGCACTAATATCAGGGCTCCCTCTACACTGAGACAGCCTCAGAGCACTAATAACAGGGCTCACTCTACACTGAGACAGCCTCAGAGCACTAATAACAGGGCTCGCTCTACACCGCGACAGCCTCAGAGAGCTAATAACCGGGCTCACTCTACACGGAGACAGCCTCAGAGCACTAATAACAGGGCTCACTCGACACTGAGACAGCCTCAGAGCACTAATAACAGGGCTCACTCTACACTGAGACAGCCTCAGAGCACTAATAACAGGGCTCACTCTACACTGAGACAGCCTCAGAGCACTAATAACAGGGCTCACTCTACACTGAGACAGCCTCAGAGCACTAATAACAGGGCTCTCTCACACTGAGAGAGCCTCAGAGCACTAATAACAGGGCTCTATCACACTGAGACAGCCTCAGAGCACTAATAACAGGGCTCTCTCACACTGAGACAGCCTCAGAGCACTAATAACAGGGCTCTCTCACACTGAGACAGCCTCAGAGCACTAATAACAGGGCTCACTCTACAGTGAGACAGCCTCAGAGCACTAATAACAGGGCTCACTCTACACTGAGACAGCCTCAGAGCACTAATAACAGGGCTCACTCTACACTGAGACAGCCTCAGAGCACTAATAACAGGGCTCTCTCACACTGAGAGAGCCTCAGAGCACTAATAACAGGGCTCACTCTACACTGAGACAGCCTCAGAGCGCTAATAACAGGGCTCACTCTACACTGAGACAGCCTCAGAGCGCTAATAACAGGGCCCACTCTACACTGAGACAGCCTCAGAGCGCTAATAACAGGGCTCACTCTACACTGAGACAGCCTCAGAGCACTAATAACAGGGCTCACTCTACACTGAGAGAGCCTCAGAGCACTAATAACAGGGCTCACTCTACACTGAGACAGCCTCAGAGCACTAATAACAGGGCTCGCTCTACACTGAGACAGCCTCAGAGCACTAATAACAGGCTCACTCTACACTGAGACAGCCTCAGAGCACTAATAACAGGGCTCTCTCACACTGAGACAGCCTCAGAGCACTAATAACAGGGCTCTCTCACACTGAGACAGCCTCAGAGCACTAATAACAGGGCTCTCTCACACTGAGACAGCCTCAGAGCACTAATAACAGGGCTCTCTCACACTGAGACAGCCTCAGAGCACTAATAACAGGGCTCTCTCACACTGAGACAGCCTCAGAGCACTAATAACAGGCTCACTCTACACTGAGACAGCCTCAGAGCACTAATAACAGGGCTCTCTCACACTGAGACAGCCTCAGAGCACTAATAACAGGGCTCTCTCACACTGAGACAGCCTCAGAGCACTAATAACAGGGCTCTCTCACACTGAGACAGCCTCAGAGCACTAATAACAGGGCTCACTCTACAGTGAGACAGCCTCAGAGCACTAATAACAGGGCTCACTCTACACTGAGACAGCCTCAGAGCACTAATAACAGGGCTCACTCTACACTGAGACAGCCTCAGAGCACTAATAACAGGGCTCTCTCACACTGAGAGAGCCTCAGAGCACTAATAACAGGGCTCTCTCACACTGAGACAGCCTCAGAGCACTAATAACAGGGCTCACTCTACACTGAGACAGCCTCAGAGCACTAATAACAGGGCTCTCTCACACTGAGAGAGCCTCAGAGCACTAATAACAGGGCTCTCTCACACTGAGACAGCCTCAGAGCACTAATAACAGGGCTCACTCTACACTGAGAGAGCCTCAGAGCACTAATAACAGGGCTCTCTCACACTGAGACAGCCTCAGAGCACTCATAACAAGGCTCACTCTACACCAAAACAACCTCAGAGCAGGGCTTTAAGTGGGCCGGTTCACTCTGGGTCTCATTCCCGGTAGTAATCAATAACGGACATTGGAATGGGTCCCTGTCATGTTCTATGTTCATGTCCTTAACTTTTTTGCCATCAAAACATTGAACGATATCTGAACAATGAACATAGGAAACATTAATGTAATCCTCAAAAGTGGTTTAGTTCATGTTTATACTTTACATGCTTTACCTCATTTTGCATTTCCTAGGAATGTTTGCTATTTCCAGGATGTTGGGTCTCTGTACATTGTCAGTGCAGGGCTCTGCTCCTGGGCAGTGTACACTTTGAGCCGAGCCACCTCCAGGTGTTTATAACAGGCCATGAACAAGTGCTCTGGAGTGGAGGCTGAAGGCAGTACCTGTTTCTCACAGTGCCTGTCAGTGGGTAAAAAAGGTGTTCAGGGTCCCTGATCATCCAATCCTTGGACTCTCTGCCAAGCACACAGGACATTGGTCTTGTATTCCGGTTGCAATTGTTATTCTGTGCAAATGTGTGATGGGGGTGCAGAGCCACCGAAACATTGACAAGGCAGAACTTATACCAGGTTTATAAAGAACTTGAAAACCAGGCTTTTTCTGGGCTAATGAATGATATGATGTATCTTACCCAGGGTCATCTCTCAGTGGTTAGGTGAGACGAGGAATCAGCGCTGTGACATCCCTGTGGAGATAAGTGATGCGCTTTAGAAATAGAGAAAATAAAAAAACATAAATAAGTCAAAGAAATGAAGTTCTTACACGTGAGTGTGTGTTGTGTTTGGGGAGTGGTGGTATCAAGGAGAGGCAAGGAAGTGCATTCAGGAGAGAACGAGAGGAGGGTGAGAGTGAGAAGAGGGTGAGAGCGAGAAGAGGGTGAGAGCGAGGAGAGGGTGAGAGCGAGAAGAGGGTGAGAGTGAGAAGAGGGTGAGAGTGAGAGCGAGAAGAGCGTGAGAGTGAGAAGAGGGTGAGAGCGAGAAGACTGTGAGAGTGAGAAGAGGGTGAGAGCGAGAAGAGGGTGAGAGCGAGAAGAGGGTGAGAGCAAGAAGAGGGTGAGAGCGAGAAGAGGGTGAAAGCGAGAAGAGGGTGAGAGTGAGAAGAGGGTGAAAGCGAGAAGAGGGTGAAAGCGAGAAGAGGGTGAGAGTGAGAAGAGGGTGAGAGCGAGAAGAGGGTGAGAGTGAGAGCGAGAAGAGGGTGAGAGCGAGAAGAGGGTGAGAGTGAGAAGAGGGTGAAAGCGAGAAGAGGGTGAGAGTGAGAAGAGGGTGAGAGCGAGAAGAGGGTGAGAGTGAGAAGAGGGTGAAAGCGAGAAGAGGGTGAAAGCGAGAAGAGGGTGAGAGTGAGAAGAGGGTGAGAGCGAGAAGAGGGTGAGAGCGAGAAGATGGTGAGAGCGAGAAGAGGGTTAGAGCAAGAAGAGTGTGAGAGTGAGAAGAGGGTTAGAGCGAGAAGAGGGTGAGAGCGAGAAGAGGGTGAGAGTGAGAAGAGGGTGAGAGCGAGAAGAGGGTGAGAGCGAGAAGAGGAAGAGAGCGAGAAGAGGGTGAGAGTGAGAAGAGGGTGAGAGCGAGAAGAGGGTGAGAGCGAGAAGAGTGTGAGAGCGAGAAGAGTGTGAGAGCGAGAAGAGGGTGAGAGCGAGAAGAGGGTGAGAAGAGGGTGAGAGCGAGAAGAGGAAGAGAGCGAGAAGAGGGTGAGAGTGAGAAGATGGTGAGAGTGAGAAGAGGATGAGAGCGAGAAGAGGGTGAGAGCGAGAAGATGGTGAGAGTGAGAAGAGGATGAGAGTGAGAAGAGGATGAGAGCGAGAAGAGGGTGAGAGCGAGAAGAGGGTGAGAGTGAGAAGAGGGTGAGAGCGAGAAGAGGGTGAGAGCGAGAAGAGGAAGAGAGCGAGAAGAGGGTGAGAGTGAGAAGAGGGTGAGAGCGAGAAGAGGGTGAGAGCGAGAAGAGTGTGAGAGCGAGAAGAGTGTGAGAGCGAGAAGAGGGTGAGAGCGAGAAGAGAGTGAGAAGAGGGTGAGATCGAGAAGAGGGTGAGAGCGAGAAGAGGGTGAGAGTGAGAAGAGGGTGAAAGCGAGAAGAGGGTGAGAGTGAGAAGAGGGTGAGAGCGAGAAGAGGAAGAGAGCGAGAAGAGGGTGAGAGTGAGAAGAGGGTGAGAGCAAGAAGAGGGTTAGAGCAAGAAGAGTGTGAGAGTGAGAAGAGGGTTAGAGCGAGAAGAGGGTGAGAGCGAGAAGAGGGTGAGAGCGAGAAGAGGAAGAGAGCGAGAAGAGGGTGAGAGTGAGAAGATGGTGAGAGCGAGAAGAGGGTGAGAGCGAGAAGAGGGTTAGAGCAAGAAGAGTGTGAGAGTGAGAAGAGGGTTAGAGCGAGAAGAGGGTGAGAGCGAGAAGAGGGTGAGAGTGAGAAGAGGGTGAGAGTCAGAAGAGGGTGAGAGTCAGGAGAGGGTGAGAGTGAGAAGAGGGTGAAAGCGAGAAGAGGGTGAGAGCGAGAAGAGGGTGAGAGCGAGAAGAGGAAGAGAGCGAGAAGAGGGTGAGAGTGAGAAGAGGGTGAGAGCGAGAAGAGGGTGAGAGCGAGAAGAGTGTGAGAGCGAGAAGAGTGTGAGAGCGAGAAGAGGGTGAGAGCGAGAAGAGAGTGAGAAGAGGGTGGGATCGAGAAGAGGGTGAGAGCGAGAAGAGGGTGAGAGTGAGAAGAGGGTGAAAGCGAGAAGAGGGTGAGAGTGAGAAGAGGGTGAGAGCGAGAAGAGGGTGAGAGTGAGAAGAGGGTGAGAGCGAGAAGAGGGTGAGAGCGAGAAGAGTGTGAGAGCAAAAAGAGTGTGAGAGCGAGAAGAGGGTGAGAGCGAGAAGAGAGTGAGAAGAGGGTGAAAGCGAGAAGAGGGTGAGAGCGAGAAGAGGGTTAGAGCGAGAAGAGGGTGAGAGCGAGAAGAGGGTGAGAGTGAGAAGAGGGTGAGAGCGAGAAGAGGAAGAGAGCGAGAAGAGGGTGAGAGTGAGAAGAGGGTGAGAGCGAGAAGAGGGTTAGAGCAAGAAGAGTGTGAGAGTGAGAAGAGGGTTAGAGCGAGAAGAGGGTTAGAGCAAGAAGAGTGTGAGAGTGAGAAGAGGGTACGAGCGAGAAGAGTGTGAGAGTGAGAAGAGGGTTAGAGCGAGAAGAGGGTGAGAGCGAGAAGAGGGTGAGAGTGATAAGAGGGTGAGAGCGAGAAGAGGGTGACAGCGAGAAGAGGAAGAGAGCGAGAAGAGGGTGAGAGTGAGAAGAGGGTGAGAGCGAGAAGAGGGTGAGAGCGAGAAGAGTGTGAGAGCGAGAAGAGTGTGAGAGCGAGAAGAGGGTGAGAGCGAGAAGAGAGTGAGAAGAGGGTGAGATCGAGAAGAGGGTGAGAGCGAGAAGAGGGTGAGAGTGAGAAGAGGGTGAAAGCGAGAAGAGGGTGAGAGTGAGAAGAGGGTGAGAGCGAGAAGAGGGTGAGAGTGAGAAGAGGGTGAGAGCGAGAAGAGGAAGAGAGCGAGAAGAGGGTGAGAGTGAGAAGAGGGTGAGAGCGAGAAGAGGGTGAGAGCGAGAAGAGTGTGAGAGCGAAAAGAGTGTGAGAGCGAGAAGAGGGTGAGAGCGAGAAGAGAGTGAGAAGAGGGTGAGATCGAGAAGAGGGTGAGAGCGAGAAGAGGGTGAGAGCGAGAAGAGTGTGAGAGCGAGAAGAGAGTGAGAGCGAGAAGAGAGTGAGAAAAGGGTGAGAGTGAGAAGAGAGTGAGATCGAGAAGAGGGTGGGAGCGAGAAGAGGGTGGGAGCGAGAAGAGGGTGGGAGCGAGAAGAGGGTGGGAGCGAGAAGAGGGTGAGAGCGAGAAGAGAGTGAGAAGAGACTGAGAGCGAGAAGAGGGTGAGAAGAGGGTGAGAGTGAGAAGAGGGTGAGAGTGAGAGCGAGAAGAAGGTGAGAGTGAGAAGAGGGTGAGAGTGAGAAGAGGGTGAGAGCGAGAGTGAGAAGAGGGTGAGAGTGAGAAGAGGGTGAGAGTGTGAAGAGGGTGACAGCGAGGAGAGGGTGAGAGTGAGAAGAGGGTGAGAGCGAGAAGAGGGTGAGAGTGAGAAGAGGGTGAGAGCGAGAGTGAGAAGAGGGTGAGAGTGAGAAGAGGGTGAGAGTGTGAAGAGGGTGACAGCGAGGAGAGGGTGAGAGTGAGAAGAGGGTGACAGCGAGAAGAGGGTGAGAGCGAGAAGAGGGTGAGAAGAGGGTGAGAGTGAGAGCGAGAAGAAGGTGAGAGCGAGAAGAGGGTGAGAAGAGGGTGAGAGTGAGAGCGAGAAGAAGGTGAGAGTGTGAAGAGGGTGAGAGTGAGAAGAGGGTGAGAGCGAGAAGAGGGTGAGAAGAGGGTGAGAGTGAGAGCGAGAAGAAGGTGAGAGTGTGAAGAGGGTGAGAGTGAGAAGAGGGTGAGAGCGAGAGTGACAAGAGGGTGAGAGTGAGAAGAGGGTGAGAGTGTGAAGAGGGTGACAGCGAGGAGAGGGTGAGAGTGAGAAGAGGGTGAGAGCGAGAAGAGGGTGAGAGTGAGAAGAGGGTGAGAGCGAGAGTGAGAAGAGGGTGAGAGTGAGAAGAGGGTGAGAGTGTGAAGAGGGTGACAGCGAGGAGAGGGTGAGAGTGAGAAGAGGGTGACAGCGAGAAGAGGGTGAGAGCGAGAAGAGGGTGAGAGTGAGAGCGAGAAGAAGGTGAGAGTGTGAAGAGGGTGAGAGTGAGAAGAGGGTGAGAGCGAGAGTGAGAAGAGGGTGAGAGCGAGAAGAGGGTGAGAGTGTGAAGAGTGTGACAGCGAGGAGAGGGTGAGAGTGAGAAGAGGGTGAGAGCGAGAAGAGGGTGAGAGCGAGAAGAGTGTGAGAGCGAGGAGAGGGTGAGAGCGAGGAGAGGGTGAGAGTGAGAAGAGGTGAGAGTGAGAAGAGGGAGAGAGTAAGAAGAGGGTGAGAGCGAGAAGAGGGTGAGAGTGTGAGAAGAGGGTGAGAGCGAGAAGTGAGTGAGAAGAGGCTGAGAGCGAGAAGAGGGTGAGAAGAGGGTGAGAGCGAGAAGAGGGTGAGATCGAGAAGAGGGTGGGAGCGAGAAGAGGGTGAGAGCGAGAAGAGGGTGAGAGCAAGAAGAGGGTGAGAGTGAGAAGAGGGTTAGAGCGAGAAGAGGGTGAGAGCGAGAAGAGGGTGAGAGCGAGAAGAGTGTGAGAGCGAGGAGAGGGTGAGAGCGAGGAGAGGGTGAGAGTGAGAAGAGGTGAGAGTGAGAAGAGGGAGAGAGTAAGAAGAGGGTGAGAGCGAGAAGAGGGTGAGAGTGTGAGAAGAGGGTGAGAGCGAGAAGAGGGTGTGAGTGAGAAGAGGTGAGAGTGAGAAGAGGGTGAGAGCGAGAAGAGGGTGAGAGTATGAGAAGAGGGTGAGAAGAGGGTGAAAGCGAGAGTGAGAAGAGGGTGAGAGCGAGAAGAGGGTGAGAGTGAGAATAGGGTGAGATCAAGAAGAGAGTGAGGAGAGGGTGAGAGTGAGAAGAGGGTGAAAGTGTGAGAAGAGGGTGAGAGCGAGAAGAGGGTGAGAGTGAGAATAGGGTGAGAGAGAGAAGAGAGTGAGAAGAGGTTGAGAGCGAGAAGAGGGTGAAAGTGTGAGAAGAGGGTGAGAGCGAGAAGAGGGTGAGAGTGAGAAGAGGGTGAGAACGAGTAGAGGGTGAGAGTGAGAAGAGAGTGAGAGCGGGAAGAGGGTGAGAGGAGGGAGAGAGCGAGAAGAGGGTGAGAGTGTGAGAAGAGGGTGAGAGTGAGAAGAGGGAGAGAGTGAGAAGAAGGTGCGAGCAGGAAGTGGGTGAGAGCGAGAAGAGGGTGAGAAGAGGGTGAGATCGAGAAGAGGGTGAGAGCAAGAAGAGGGTGAGAGTGAGAAGAGGGTGAGAGTGAGAAGAGAGTGAGATTGAGAAGAGGGTGAGATCGAGAAGAGGGTGGGAGCGAGAAGCATGTGAGAGCGAGAAGAGGGTCAGAGCAAGAAGAGGGTTAGACCGAGAAGAGGGTGAGAGTGAGAAGAGGGTTAGACCAAGAAGAGGGTGAGAGTGAGAAGAGGGTGAGAAGAGGGTGAGAGTGAGAAGAGGGTGAGAGCGAGAAGAGGGTGAGAGCGAGAAGTGAGTGAGAAGAGGCTGAGAGCGAGAAGAGGGTGAGAAGAGGGTGAGAGCGAGAAGAGGGTGAGATCGAGAAGAGGGTGGGAGCGAGAAGAGGGTGAGAGCGAGAAGAGGGTGAGAGCAAGAAGAGGGTGAGAGTGAGAAGAGGGTTAGAGCGAGAAGAGGGTGAGAGCGAGAAGAGGGTGAGAGCGAGAAGAGAGTGAGAAGAGGCTGAGAGCGAGAAGAGGGTGAGAAGAGGGTGAGAGCGAGAAGAGGGTGAGAGCGAGAAGAGGTGAGAGTGAGAAGAGGGTGAGAGCGAGAAGAGGGTGAGAGCAAGAAGAGAGTGAGAAGAGGGTGAGAGCGAGAAGAGGGTGAGAGAGGGTGAGACCGAGAGTGAGAAGAGGGGGAGAGCGAGAAGAGGGTGAGAGCGAGAAGAGGGTGAGAGCAAGAAGAGGGTGAGAGTGAGAAGAGGTGAGAGTGAGTAGAGGTGAGAGTGAGAAGAGGGAGAGAGCGAGAATAGGGTGAGAGTGAGAAGAGGGTGAGAGCGAGAAGAGGGTGAGAGGAGGTAGAGAGCAAGAAGAGGCTGAGAGTGAGAGTGAGAAGAGAGTGAGAAGAGGGTGAGAGTGAGAAGAGGGTGAGAGCGAGAAGAGGGTGAGAGTGAGAAGAGGGTGAGAGCGAGAAGAGGGTGAGAGTGAGAAGAGGGTGAAAGCGAGAAGAGGGTGAAAGCGAGAAGAGGGTGAGAGTGAGAAGAGGGTGAGAGCGAGAAGAGGGTGAGAGCGAGAAGATGGTGAGAGCGAGAAGAGGGTTAGAGCAAGAAGAGTGTGAGAGTGAGAAGAGGGTTAGAGCGAGAAGAGGGTGAGAGCGAGAAGAGGGTGAGAGTGAGAAGAGGGTGAGAGCGAGAAGAGGAAGAGAGCGAGAAGAGGGTGAGAGTGAGAAGAGGGTGAGAGCGAGAAGAGGGTGAGAGCGAGAAGAGTGTGAGAGCGAGAAGAGTGTGAGAGCGAGAAGAGGGTGAGAGCGAGAAGAGAGTGAGAAGAGGGTGAGATCGAGAAGAGGGTGAGAGCGAGAAGAGGGTGAGAGTGAGAAGAGGGTGAAAGCGAGAAGAGGGTGAGAGTGAGAAGAGGGTGAGAGCGAGAAGAGGGTGAGAGCGAGAAGATGGTGAGAGCGAGAAGAGGGTTAGAGCAAGAAGAGTGTGAGAGTGAGAAGAGGGTTAGAGCGAGAAGAGGGTGAGAGCGAGAAGAGGGTGAGAGTGAGAAGAGGGTGAGAGCGAGAAGAGGAAGAGAGCGAGAAGAGGGTGAGAGTGAGAAGAGGGTGAGAGCGAGAAGAGGGTGAGAGCGAGAAGAGTGTGAGAGCGAGAAGAGTGTGAGAGCGAGAAGAGGGTGAGAGCGAGAAGAGAGTGAGAAGAGGGTGAGATCGAGAAGAGGGTGAGAGCGAGAAGAGGGTGAGAGCGAGAAGAGTGTGAGAGCGAGAAGAGAGTGAGAGCGAGAAGAGAGTGAGAAAAGGGTGAGAGTGAGAAGAGAGTGAGATCGAGAAGAGGGTGGGAGCGAGAAGAGGGTGGGAGCGAGAAGAGGGTGGGAGCGAGAAGAGGGTGGGAGCGAGAAGAGGGTTAGAGCAAGAAGAGGGTGAGAGTGAGAAGAGGGTGAGAGCGAGAAGAGGGTGAGAGCGAGAAGAGGGTGAGAGCGAGAAGAGAGTGAGAAGAGACTGAGAGCGAGAAGAGGGTGAGAAGAGGGTGAGAGTGAGAAGAGGGTGAGAGTGAGAGCGAGAAGAAGGTGAGAGTGAGAAGAGGGTGACAGCGAGCAGAGGGTGAGAGCGAGAAGAGGGTGAGAAGAGGGTGAGAGTGAGAGCGAGAAGAAGGTGAGAGTGTGAAGAGGGTGAGAGTGAGAAGAGGGTGAGAGCGAGAGTGAGAAGAGGGTGAGAGTGAGAAGAGGGTGAGAGTGTGAAGAGGGTGACAGCGAGGAGAGGGTGAGAGTGAGAAGAGGGTGAGAGCGAGAAGAGGGTGAGAGTGAGAAGAGAGTGAGAGCGAGAGTGAGAAGAGGGTGAGAGTGAGAAGAGGGTGAGAGTGTGAAGAGGGTGACAGCGAGGAGAGGGTGAGAGTGAGAAGAGGGTGACAGCGAGAAGAGGGTGAGAGCGAGAAGAGGGTGAGAAGAGGGTGAGAGTGAGAGCGAGAAGAAGGTGAGAGTGTGAAGAGGGTGAGAGTGAGAAGAGGGTGAGAGCGAGAGTGAGAAGAGGGTGAGAGCGAGAAGAGGGTGAGAGTGTGAAGAGGGTGACAGCGAGGAGAGGGTGAGAGTGAGAAGAGGGTGAGAGCGAGAAGAGGGTGAGAGTGAGAAGAGGGTGAGAGCGAGAAGAGGGTGAGAGCGAGAAGAGGGTGAGAGCGAGAAGAGAGTGAGAAGAGACTGAGAGCGAGAAGAGGGTGAGAAGAGGGTGAGAGTGAGAAGAGGGTGAGAGTGAGAGCGAGAAGAAGGTGAGAGTGAGAAGAGGGTGACAGCGAGAAGAGGGTGAGAGCGAGAAGAGGGTGAGAAGAGGGTGAGAGTGAGAGCGAGAGCGAGAAGAAGGTGAGAGTGTGAAGAGGGTGAGAGTGAGAAGAGGGTGAGAGCGAGAGTGAGAAGAGGGTGAGAGTGAGAAGAGGGTGAGAGTGTGAAGAGGGTGACAGCGAGGAGAGGGTGAGAGTGAGAAGAGGGTGAGAGCGAGAAGAGGGTGAGAGTGAGAAGAGGGTGAGAGCGAGAGTGAGAAGAGGGTGAGAGTGAGAAGAGGGTGAGAGTGTGAAGAGGGTGACAGCGAGGAGAGGGTGAGAGTGAGAAGAGGGTGACAGCGAGAAGAGGGTGAGAGCGAGAAGAGGGTGAGAAGAGGGTGAGAGTGAGAGCGAGAAGAAGGTGAGAGTGTGAAGAGGGTGAGAGTGAGAAGAGGGTGAGAGCGAGTGTGAGAAGAGGGTGAGAGCGAGAAGAGGGTGAGAGTGTGAAGAGGGTGACAGCGAGGAGAGGGTGAGAGTGAGAAGAGGGTGAGAGCGAGAAGAGGGTGAGAGCGAGAAGAGTGTGAGAGCGAGGAGAGGGTGAGAGCGAGGAGAGGGTGAGAGTGAGAAGAGGTGAGAGTGAGAAGAGGGAGAGAGTAAGAAGAGGGTGAGAGCGAGAAGAGGGTGAGAGTGTGAGAAGAGGGTGAGAGCGAGAAGAGGGTGTGAGTGAGAAGAGGTGAGAGTGAGAAGAGGGTGAGAGCGAGAAGAGGGTGAGAGTATGAGAAGAGGGTGAGAAGAGGGTGAAAGCGAGAGTGAGAAGAGGGTGAGAGCGAGAAGAGGATGAGAGTGAGAATAGGGTGAGATCAAGAAGAGAGTGAGGAGAGGGTGAGAGTGAGAAGAGGGTGAAAGTGTGAGAAGAGGGTGAGAGCGAGAAGAGGGTGAGAGTGAGAATAGGGTGAGAGAGAGAAGAGAGTGAGAAGAGGGTGAGAGCGAGAAGAGGGTGAAAGTGTGAGAAGAGGGTGAGAGCGAGAAGAGGGTGAGAGTGAGAAGAGGGTGAGAGCGAGTAGAGGGTGAGAGTGAGAAGAGAGTGAGAGCGGGAAGAGGGTGAGAGGAGGGAGAGAGCGAGAAGAGGGTGAGAGTGTGAGAAGAGGGTGAGAGTGAGAAGAGGGAGAGAGTGAGAAGAAGGTGCGAGCAGGAAGTGGGTGAGAGCGAGAAGAGGGTGAGAAGAGGGTGAGATCGAGAAGAGGGTGAGAGCAAGAAGAGGGTGAGAGCGAGAAGAGAGTGAGAAGAGGGTGAGAGTGAGAAGAGAGTGAGATTGAGAAGAGGGTGAGATCGAGAAGAGGGTGGGAGCGAGAAGCATGTGAGAGCGAGAAGAGGGTCAGAGCAAGAGGAGGGTTAGACCGAGAAGAGGGTGAGAGTGAGAAGAGGGTTAGACCAAGAAGAGGGTGAGAGTGAGAAGAGGGTGAGAGTGAGAAGAGGGTGAGAGCGAGAAGAGGGTGAGAGCGAGAAGTGAGTGAGAAAAGGCTAAGAGCGAGAAGAGGGTGAGAAGAGGGTGAGAGCGAGAAGAGGGTGAGAGCGAGAAGAGGGTGAGATCGAGAAGAGGGTGGGAGCGAGAAGAGGGTGAGAGCAAGAAGAGGGTGAGAGCAAGAAGAGGGTGAGAGTGAGAAGAGGGTTAGAGCGAGAAGAGGGTGAGAGCGAGAAGAGGGTGAGAGCGAGAAGAGAGTGAGAAGAGGCTGAGAGCGAGAAGAGGGTGAGAAGAGGGTGAGAGCGAGAAGAGTGTGAGAGCGAGAAGAGGTGAGAGTGAGAAGAGGGTGAGAGCGAGAAGAGGGTGAGAGCAAGAAGAGAGTGAGAAGAGGGTGAGAGAGGGTGAGACCGAGAGTGAGAAGAGGGGGAGAGCGAGAAGAGGGTGAGAGCGAGAAGAGGGTGAGAGCGAGAAGAGGGTGAGAGTGAGAGTGAGAAGAGGTGAGAGTGAGTAGAGGTGAGAGTGAGAAGAGGGAGAGAGCGAGAATAGGGTGAGAGTGAGAAGAGGGTGAGAGCGAGAAGAGGGTGAGAGGAGGTAGAGAGCAAGAAGAGGCTGAGAGTGAGAGTGAGAAGAGAGTGAGAAGAGGGTGAAAGCGAGAAGAGGGTGAGAGTGAGAAGAGGGTGAGAGCGAGAAGAGGGTGAGAGTGAGAAGAGGGTGAGAGCGAGAAGAGGGTGAGAGTGAGAAGAGGGTGAAAGCGAGAAGAGGGTGAAAGCGAGAAGAGGGTGAGAGTGAGAAGAGGGTGAGAGCGAGAAGAGGGTGAGAGCGAGAAGATGGTGAGAGCGAGAAGAGGGTTAGAGCAAGAAGAGTGTGAGAGTGAGAAGAGGGTTAGAGCGAGAAGAGGGTGAGAGCGAGAAGAGGGTGAGAGTGAGAAGAGGGTGAGAGCGAGAAGAGGAAGAGAGCGAGAAGAGGGTGAGAGTGAGAAGAGGGTGAGAGCGAGAAGAGGGTGAGAGCGAGAAGAGTGTGAGAGCGAGAAGAGGGTGAGAGCGAGAAGAGAGTGAGAAGAGGGTGAGATCGAGAAGAGGGTGAGAGCGAGAAGAGGGTGAGAGTGAGAAGAGGGTGAAAGCGAGAAGAGGGTGAGAGTGAGAAGAGGATGAGAGCGAGAAGAGGGTGAGAGCGAGAAGATGGTGAGAGCGAGAAGAGGGTTAGAGCAAGAAGAGTGTGAGAGTGAGAAGAGGGTTAGAGCGAGAAGAGGGTGAGAGCGAGAAGAGGGTGAGAGTGAGAAGAGGGTGAGAGCGAGAAGAGGAAGAGAGCGAGAAGAGGGTGAGAGTGAGAAGAGGGTGAGAGCGAGAAGAGGGTGAGAGCGAGAAGAGTGTGAGAGCGAGAAGAGTGTGAGAGCGAGAAGAGGGTGAGAGCGAGAAGAGAGTGAGAAGAGGGTGAGATTTTCGAAGAGGGTGAGAGCGAGAAGAGGGTGAGAGCGAGAAGAGTGTGAGAGCGAGAAGAGAGTGAGAGCGAGAAGAGAGTGAGAAAAGGGTGAGAGTGAGAAGAGAGTGAGATCGAGAAGAGGGTGGGAGCGAGAAGAGGGTGGGAGCGAGAAGAGGGTGGGAGCGAGAAGAGGGTGGGAGCGAGAAGAGGGTTAGAGCAAGAAGAGGGTGAGAGTGAGAAGAAGGTGAGAGCGAGAAGAGGGTGAGAGCGAGAAGAGGGTGAGAGCGAGAAGAGAGTGAGAAGAGACTGAGAGCGAGAAGAGGGTGAGAAGAGGGTGAGAGTGAGAAGAGGGTGAGAGTGAGAGCGAGAAGAAGGTGAGAGTGAGAAGAGGGTGACAGCAAGAAGAGGGTGAGAGCGAGAAGAGGGTGAGAAGAGGGTGAGAGTGAGAGCGAGAAGAAGGTGAGAGTGTGAAGAGGGTGAGAGTGAGAAGAGGGTGAGAGCGAGAGTGAGAAGAGGGTGGGAGTGAGAAGAGGGTGAGAGTGTGAAGAGGGTGACAGCGAGGAGAGGGTGAGAGTGAGAAGAGGGTGAGAGCGAGAAGAGGGTGAGAGTGAGATGAGGGTGAGAGCGAGAGTGAGAAGAGGGTGAGAGTGAGAAGAGGGTGAGAGTGTGAAGAGGGTGACAGCGAGGAGAGGGTGAGAGTGAGAAGAGGGTGACAGCGAGAAGAGGGTGAGAGCGAGAAGAGGGTGAGAAGAGGGTGAGAGTGAGAGCAAGAAGAAGGTGAGAGTGTGAAGAGGGTGAGAGTGAGAAGAGGGTGAGAGCGAGAGTGAGAAGAGGGTGAGAGCGAGAAGAGTGTGAGAGTGTGAAGAGGATGACAGCGAGGATAGGGTGAGAGTGAGAAGAGGGTGAGAGCGAGAAGAGGGTGAGAGCGAGAAGAGTGTGAGAGCGAGGAGAGGGTGAGAGCGAGGAGAGGGGGAGAGTGAGAAGAGGTGAGAGTGAGAAGAGGGAGAGAGTAAGACGAGGGTGAGAGCGAGAAGAGGGTGAGAGTGTGAGAAGAGGGTGAGAGCGAGAAGAGGGTGTGAGTGAGAAGAGGTGAGAGTGAGAAGAGGGTGACAGCGAGAAGAGGGTGAGAGTATGAGAAGAGGGTGAGAAGAGGGTGAAAGCGAGAGTGAGAAGAGGGTGAGAGCGAGAAGAGGGTGAGAGTGAGAATAGGGTGAGATCAAGAAGAGAGTGAGGAGAGGGTGAGAGTGAGAAGAGGGTGAAAGTGTGAGAAGAGGGTGAGAGCGAGAAGAGGGTGAGAGTGAGAATAGGGTGAGAGAGAAGAGAGTGAGAAGAGGGTGAGAGCGAGAAGAGGGTGAAAGTGTGAGAAGAGGGTGAGAGCGAGAAGAGGGTGAGAGTGAGAAGAGGGTGAGAGCGAGTAGAGGGTGAGAGTGAGAAGAGAGTGAGAGCGGGAAGAGGGTGAGAGGAGGGAGAGAGCGAGAAGAGGGTGAGAGTGTGAGAAGAGGGTGAGAGTGAGAGAAGGGAGAGAGTGAGAAGAAGGTGCGAGCAGGAAGTGGGTGAGAGCGAGAAGAGGGTGAGAAGAGGGTGAGATCGAGAAGAGGGTGAGAGCAAGAAGAGGGTGAGAGCGGGAAGAGAGTGAGAAGAGGGTGAGAGTGAGAAGAGAGTGAGATTGAGAAGAGGGTGAGATCGAGAAGAGGGTGGGAGCGAGAAGCATGTGAGAGCGAGAAGAGGGTCAGAGCAAGAAGAGGGTTAGACCGAGAAGAGGGTGAGAGTGAGAAGAGGGTTAGACCAAGAAGAGGGTGAGAGTGAGAAGAGGGTGAGAAGAGGGTGAGAGTGAGAAGAGGGTGAGAGCGAGAAGAGGGTGAGAGCGAGAAGTGAGTGAGAAGAGGGTGAGAGCGAGAAGAGGGTGAGAAGAGGGTGAGAAGAGGGTGAGAGCGAGAAGAGGGTGAGATCGAGAAGAGGGTGGGAGCGAGAAGAGGGTGAGAGCGAGAGGAGGGTGAGAGCAAGAAGAGGGTGAGAGTGAGAAGAGGGTTAGAGCGAGAAGAGGGTGAGAGTGAGAAGAGGGTGAGAGCGAGAAGAGAGTGAGAAGAGGCTGAGAGCGAGAAGAGGGTGAGAAGAGGGTGAGAGCGAGAAGAGGGTGAGAGCGAGAATAGGTGAGAGTGAGAAGAGGGTGAGAGCGAGAAGAGGGTGAGAGCAAGAAGAGAGTGAGAAGAGGGTGAGAGCGAGAAGAGGGTGAGAGAGGGTGAGACCGAGAGTGAGAAGAGGGGGAGAGCGAGAAGAGGGTGAGAGCGAGAAGAGGGTGAGAGCGAGAAGAGGGTGAGAGTGAGAAGAGGTGAGAGTGAGTAGAGGTGAGAGTGAGAAGAGGGAGAGAGCGAGAATAGGGTGAGAGTGAGAAGAGGGTGAGAGCGAGAAGAGGGTGAGAGGAGGTAGAGAGCAAGAAGAGGTTGAGAGTGAGAGTGAGAAGAGGGTGAGAGTGAGAAGAGGGTGAGAGTGTGAAGAGGGTGACAGCGAGGAGAGGGTGAGAGTGAGAAGAGGGTGACAGCGAGAAGAGGGTGAGAGCGAGAAGAGAGTGAGAAGAGGGTGAGAGTGAGAGCGAGAAGAAGGTGAGAGTGTGAAGAGGGTGAGAGTGAGAAGAGGGTGAGAGCGAGAGTGAGAAGAGGGTGAGAGCGAGAAGAGGGTGAGAGTGTGAAGAGGGTGACAGCGAGGAGAGGGTGAGAGTGAGAAGAGGGTGAGAGCGAGAAGAGGGTGAGAGCGAGAAGAGTGTGAGAGCGAGGAGAGGGTGAGAGCGAGGAGAGGGTGAGAGTGAGAAGAGGTGAGAGTGAGAAGAGGGAGAGAGTAAGAAGAGGGTGAGAGCGAGAAGAGGGTGAGAGTGTGAGAAGAGGGTGAGAGCGAGAAGAGGGTGTGAGTGAGAAGAGGTGAGAGTGAGAAGAGGGTGACAGCGAGAAGAGGGTGAGAGTATGAGAAGAGGGTGAGAAGAGGGTGAAAGCGAGAGTGAGAAGAGGGTGAGAGCGAGAAGAGGGTGAGAGTGAGAATAGGGTGAGATCAAGAAGAGAGTGAGGAGAGGGTGAGAGTGAGAAGAGGGTGAAAGTGTGAGAAGAGGGTGAGAGCGAGAAGAGGGTGAGAGTGAGAATAGGGTGAGAGAGAGAAGAGAGTGAGAAGAGGGTGAGAGCGAGAAGAGGGTGAAAGTGTGAGAAGAGGGTGAGAGCGAGAAGAGGGTGAGAGTGAGAAGAGGGTGAGAGCGAGTAGAGGGTGAGAGTGAGAAGAGGGTGAAAGCGAGAAGAGGGTGAAAGCGAGAAGAGGGTGAGAGTGAGAAGAGGGTGAGAGCGAGAAGAGGGTGAGAGCGAGAAGATGGTGAGAGCGAGAAGAGGGTTAGAGCAAGAAGAGTGTGAGAGTGAGAAGAGGGTTAGAGCGAGAAGAGGGTGAGAGCGAGAAGAGGGTGAGAGTGAGAAGAGGGTGAGAGCGAGAAGAGGAAGAGAGCGAGAAGAGGGTGAGAGTGAGAAGAGGGTGAGAGCGAGATGAGGGTGAGAGCGAGAAGAGTGTGAGAGCGAGAAGAGTGTGAGAGCGAGAAGAGGGTTAGAGCGAGAAGAGAGTGAGAAGAGGGTGAGATCGAGAAGAGGGTGAGAGCGAGAAGAGGGTGAGAGTGAGAAGAGGGTGAAAGCGAGAAGAGGGTGAGAGTGAGAAGAGGGTGAGAGCGAGAAGAGGGTGAGAGCGAGAAGATGGTGAGAGCGAGAAGAGGGTTAGAGCAAGAAGAGTGTGAGAGTGAGAAGAGGGTTAGAGCGAGAAGAGGGTGAGAGCGAGAAGAGGGTGAGAGTGAGAAGAGGGTGAGAGCGAGAAGAGGAAGAGAGCGAGAAGAGAGTGAGAGTGAGAAGAGGGTGAGAGCGAGAAGAGGGTGAGAGCGAGAAGAGTGTGAGAGCGAGAAGAATGTGAGAGCGAGAAGAGGGTGAGAGCGAGAAGAGAGTGAGAAGAGGGTGAGATCGAGAAGAGGGTGAGAGCGAGAAGAGGGTGAGAGCTAGAAGAGTGTGAGAGCGAGAAGAGAGTGAGAGCGAGAAGAGAGTGAGAAAAGGGTGAGAGTGAGAAGAGAGTGAGATCGAGAAGAGGGTGGGAGCGAGAAGAGGGTGGGAGCGAGAAGAGGGTGGGAGCGAGAAGAGGGTGGGAGCGAGAAGAGGGTTAGAGCAAGAAGAGGGTGAGAGTGAGAAGAGGGTGAGAGCAAGAAGAGGGTGAGAGCGAGAAGAGGGTGAGAGCGAGAAGAGAGTGAGAAGAGACTGAGAGCGAGAAGAGGGTGACAGCGAGGAGAGGGTGAGAGTGAGAAGAGGGTGACAGCGAGAAGAGGGTGAGATCGAGAAGAGGGTGGGAGCGAGAAGAGGGTGGGAGCGAGAAGAGGGTGGGAGCGAGAAGAGGGTGGGAGCGAGAAGAGGGTGAGAGCGAGAAGAGAGTGAGAAGAGACTGAGAGCGAGAAGAGGGTGAGAAGAGGGTGAGAGTGAGAAGAGGGTGAGAGTGAGAGCGAGAAGAAGGTGAGAGTGAGAAGAGGGTGACAGCGAGAAGAGGGTGAGAGCGAGAAGAGGGTGAGAAGAGGGTGAGAGTGAGAGCGAGAAGAAGGTGAGAGTGTGAAGAGGGTGAGAGTGAGAAGAGGGTGAGAGCGAGAGTGAGAAGAGGGTGAGAGTGAGAAGAGGGTGAGAGTGTGAAGAGGGTGACAGCGAGGAGAGGGTGAGAGTGAGAAGAGGGTGAGAGCGAGAAGAGGGTGAGAGTGAGAAGAGGGTGAGAGCGAGAGTGAGAAGAGGGTGAGAGTGAGAAGAGGGTGAGAGTGTGAAGAGGGTGACAGCGAGGAGAGGGTGAGAGTGAGAAGAGGGTGACAGCGAGAAGAGGGTGAGAGCGAGAAGAGGGTGAGAAGAGGGTGAGAGTGAGAGCGAGAAGAAGGTGAGAGTGTGAAGAGGGTGAGAGTGAGAAGAGGGTGAGAGCGAGAGTGAGAATAGGGTGAGAGCGAGAAGAGGGTGAGAGTGTGAAGAGGGTGACAGCAAGGAGAGGGTGAGAGTGAGAAGAGGGTGAGAGCGAGAAGAGTGTGAGAGCGAGGAGAGGGTGAGAGCGAGGAGAGGGTGAGAGTGAGAAGAGGTGAGAGTGAGAAGAGGGAGAGAGTAAGAAGAGGGTGAGAGCGAGAAGAGGGTGAGAGTGTGAGAAGAGGGTGAGAGCGAGAAGAGGGTGTGAGTGAGAAGAGGTGAGAGTGAGAAGAGGGTGAGAGCGAGAAGAGGGTGAGAGTATGAGAAGAGGGTGAGAAGAGGGTGAAAGCGAGAGTGAGAAGAGGGTGAGAGCGAGAAGAGGGTGAGAGTGAGAATAGGGTGAGATCAAGAAGAGAGTGAGGAGAGGGTGAGAGTGAGAAGAGGGTGAAAGTGTGAGAAGAGGGTGAGAGCGAGAAGAGGGTGAGAGTGAGAATAGGGTGAGAGAGAGAAGAGAGTGAGAAGAGGGTGAGAGCGAGAAGAGGGTGAAAGTGTGAGAAGAGGGTGAGAGCGAGAAGAGGGTGAGAGTGAGAAGAGGGTGAGAGCGAGTAGAGGGTGAGAGTGAGAAGAGAGTGAGAGCGGGAAGAGGGTGAGAGGAGGGAGAGAGCGAGAAGAGGGTGAGAGTGTGAGAAGAGGGTGAGAGTGAGAAGAGGGAGAGAGTGAGAAGAAGGTGCGAGCAGGAAGTGGGTGAGAGCGAGAAGAGGGTGAGAAGAGGGTGAGATCGAGAAGAGGGTGAGAGCAAGAAGAGGGTGAGAGTGAGAAGAGAGTGAGAAGAGGGTGAGAGTGAGAAGAGAGTGAGATTGAGAAGAGGGTGAGATCGAGAAGAGGGTGGGAGCGAGAAGCATGTGAGAGCAAGAAGAGGGTCAGAGCAAGAAGAGGGTTAGACCGAGAAGAGGGTGAGAGTGAGAAGAGGGTTAGACCAAGAAGAGGGTGAGAGTGAGAAGAGGGTGAGAAGAGGGTGAGAGTGAGAAGAGGGTGAGAGCGAGAAGAGGGTGAGAGCGAGAAGTGAGTGAGAAGAGGCTGAGAGCGAGAAGAGGGTGAGAAGAGGGTGAGAAGAGGGTGAGAGCGAGAAGAGGGTGAGATCGAGAAGAGGGTGGGAGCGAGAAGAGGGTGAGAGCGAGAAGAGGGTGAGAGCAAGAAGAGGGTGAGAGTGAGAAGAGGGTTAGAGCGAGAAGAGGGTGAGAGCGAGAAGAGGGTGAGAGCGAGAAGAGAGTGAGAAGAGGCTGAGAGCGAGAAGAGGGTGAGAGCGAGAAGAGGGTGAGAGCGAGAAGAGGTGAGAGTGAGAAGAGGGTGAGAGCGAGAAGAGGGTGAGAGCAAGAAGAGAGTGAGAAGAGGGTGAGAGCGAGAAGAGGGTGAGAGAGGGTGAGACCGAGAGTGAGAAGAGGGGGAGAGCGAGAAGAGGGTGAGAGCGAGAAGAGGGTGAGAGCGAGAAGAGGGTGAGAGTGAGAAGAGGTGAGAGTGAGTAGAGGTGAGAGTGAGAAGAGGGAGAGAGCGAGAATAGGGTGAGAGTGAGAAGAGGGTGAGAGCGAGAAGAGGGTGAGAGGAGGTAGAGAGCAAGAAGAGGCTGAGAGTGAGAGTGAGAAGAGAGTGAGAAGAGGGTGAAAGCGAGAAGAGGGTGAGAGTGAGAAGAGGGTGAGAGCGAGAAGAGGGTGAGAGTGAGAAGAGGGTGAGAGCGAGAAGAGGGTGAGAGTGAGAAGAGGGTGAAAGCGAGAAGAGGGTGAAAGCGAGAAGAGGGTGAGAGTGAGAAGAGGGTGAGAGCGAGAAGAGGGTGAGAGCGAGAAGATGGTGAGAGCGAGAAGAGGGTTAGAGCAAGAAGAGTGTGAGAGTGAGAAGAGGGTTAGAGCGAGAAGAGGGTGAGAGCGAGAAGAGAGTGAGAGTGAGAAGAGGGTGAGAGCGAGAAGAGGAAGAGAGCGAGAAGAGGGTGAGAGTGAGAAGAGGGTGAGAGCGAGAAGAGGGTGAGAGCGAGAAGAGTGTGAGAGCGAGAAGAGTGTGAGAGCGAGAAGAGGGTGAGAGCGAGAAGAGAGTGAGAAGAGGGTGAGATCGAGAAGAGGGTGAGAGCGAGAAGAGGGTGAGAGTGAGAAGAGGGTGAAAGCGAGAAGAGGGTGAGAGTGAGAAGAGGGTGAGAGCGAGAAGAGGGTGAGAGCGAGAAGATGGTGAGAGCGAGAAGAGGGTGAAAGCGAGAAGAGGGTGAGAGTGAGAAGAGGGTGAAAGTGTGAGAAGAGGGTGAGAGCGAGAAGAGGGTGAGAGTGAGAATAGGGTGAGAGAGAGAAGAGAGTGAGAAGAGGGTGAGAGCGAGAAGAGGGTGAAAGTGTGAGAAGAGGGTGAGAGCGAGAAGAGGGTGAGAGTGAGAAGAGGGTGAGAGCGAGTAGAGGGTGAGAGTGAGAAGAGGGTGAAAGCGAGAAGAGGGTGAAAGCGAGAAGAGGGTGAGAGTGAGAAGAGGGTGAGAGCGAGAAGAGGGTGAGAGCGAGAAGATGGTGAGAGTGAGAAGAGGGTGAGAGCGAGAAGAGGGTGAGACTGAGAAGAGGGTGAGACTGAGAAGAGGGTGAGAGCGAGAAGAGGGTGAGAGCGAGAAGATGGTGAGAGCGAGAAGAGGGTTAGAGCAAGAAGAGTGTGAGAGTGAGAAGAGGGTTAGAGCGAGAAGAGGGTGAGAGCGAGAAGAGGGTGAGAGTGAGAAGAGGGTGAGAGCGAGAAGAGGAAGAGAGCGAGAAGAGGGTGAGAGTGAGAAGAGGGTGAGAGCGAGAAGAGGGTGAGAGCGAGAAGAGTGTGAGAGCGAGAAGAGTGTGAGAGCGAGAAGAGGGTGAGAGCGAGAAGAGAGTGAGAAGAGGGTGAGATCGAGAAGAGGGTGAGAGCGAGAAGAGGGTGAGAGTGAGAAGAGGGTGAAAGCGAGAAGAGGGTGAGAGTGAGAAGAGGGTGAGAGCGAGAAGAGGGTGAGAGCGAGAAGATGGTGAGAGCGAGAAGAGGGTTAGAGCAAGAAGAGTGTGAGAGTGAGAAGAGGGTTAGAGCGAGAAGAGGGTGAGAGCGAGAAGAGGGTGAGAGTGAGAAGAGGGTGAGAGCGAGAAGAGGAAGAGAGCGAGAAGAGAGTGAGAGTGAGAAGAGGGTGAGAGCGAGAAGAGGGTGAGAGCGAGAAGAGTGTGAGAGCGAGAAGAGTGTGAGAGCGAGAAGAGGGTGAGAGCGAGAAGAGAGTGAGAAGAGGGTGAGATCGAGAAGAGGGTGAGAGCGAGAAGAGGGTGAGAGCGAGAAGAGTGTGAGAGCGAGAAGAGAGTGAGAGCGAGAAGAGAGTGAGAAAAGGGTGAGAGTGAGAAGAGAGTGAGATCGAGAAGAGGGTGGGAGCGAGAAGAGGGTGGGAGCGAGAAGAGGGTGGGAGCGAGAAGAGGGTGGGAGCGAGAAGAGGGTTAGAGCAAGAAGAGGGTGAGAGTGAGAAGAGGGTGAGAGCAAGAAGAGGGTGAGAGCGAGAAGAGGGTGAGAGCGAGAAGAGAGTGAGAAGAGACTGAGAGCGAGAAGAGGGTGACAGCGAGGAGAGGGTGAGAGTGAGAAGAGGGTGACAGCGAGAAGAGGGTGAGATCGAGAAGAGGGTGGGAGCGAGAAGAGGGTGGGAGCGAGAAGAGGGTGGGAGCGAGAAGAGGGTGGGAGCGAGAAGAGGGTGAGAGCGAGAAGAGAGTGAGAAGAGACTGAGAGCTAGAAGAGGGTGAGAAGAGGGTGAGAGTGAGAAGAGGGTGAGAGTGAGAGCGAGAAGAAGGTGAGAGTGAGAAGAGGGTGACAGCGAGAAGAGGGTGAGAGCGAGAAGAGGGTGAGAAGAGGGTGAGAGTGAGAGCGAGAAGAAGGTGAGAGTGTGAAGAGGGTGAGAGTGAGAAGAGGGTGAGAGCGAGAGTGAGAAGAGGGTGAGAGTGAGAAGAGGGTGAGAGTGTGAAGAGGGTGACAGCGAGGAGAGGGTGAGAGTGAGAAGAGGGTGAGAGCGAGAAGAGGGTGAGAGTGAGAAGAGGGTGAGAGCGAGAGTGAGAAGAGGGTGAGAGTGAGAAGAGGGTGAGAGTGTGAAGAGGGTGACAGCGAGGAGAGGGTGAGAGTGAGAAGAGGGTGACAGCGAGAAGAGGGTGAGAGCGAGAAGAGGGTGAGAAGAGGGTGAGAGTGAGAGCGAGAAGAAGGTGAGAGTGTGAAGAGGGTGAGAGTGAGAAGAGGGTGAGAGCGAGAGTGAGAATAGGGTGAGAGCGAGAAGAGGGTGAGAGTGTGAAGAGGGTGACAGCAAGGAGAGGGTGAGAGTGAGAAGAGGGTGAGAGCGAGAAGAGTGTGAGAGCGAGGAGAGGGTGAGAGCGAGGAGAGGGTGAGAGTGAGAAGAGGTGAGAGTGAGAAGAGGGAGAGAGTAAGAAGAGGGTGAGAGCGAGAAGAGGGTGAGAGTGTGAGAAGAGGGTGAGAGCGAGAAGAGGGTGTGAGTGAGAAGAGGTGAGAGTGAGAAGAGGGTGAGAGCGAGAAGAGGGTGAGAGTATGAGAAGAGGGTGAGAAGAGGGTGAAAGCGAGAGTGAGAAGAGGGTGAGAGCGAGAAGAGGGTGAGAGTGAGAATAGGGTGAGATCAAGAAGAGAGTGAGGAGAGGGTGAGAGTGAGAAGAGGGTGAAAGTGTGAGAAGAGGGTGAGAGCGAGAAGAGGGTGAGAGTGAGAATAGGGTGAGAGAGAGAAGAGAGTGAGAAGAGGGTGAGAGCGAGAAGAGGGTGAAAGTGTGAGAAGAGGGTGAGAGCGAGAAGAGGGTGAGAGTGAGAAGAGGGTGAGAGCGAGTAGAGGGTGAGAGTGAGAAGAGAGTGAGAGCGGGAAGAGGGTGAGAGGAGGGAGAGAGCGAGAAGAGGGTGAGAGTGTGAGAAGAGGGTGAGAGTGAGAAGAGGGAGAGAGTGAGAAGAAGGTGCGAGCAGGAAGTGGGTGAGAGCGAGAAGAGGGTGAGAAGAGGGTGAGATCGAGAAGAGGGTGAGAGCAAGAAGAGGGTGAGAGTGAGAAGAGAGTGAGAAGAGGGTGAGAGTGAGAAGAGAGTGAGATTGAGAAGAGGGTGAGATCGAGAAGAGGGTGGGAGCGAGAAGCATGTGAGAGCAAGAAGAGGGTCAGAGCAAGAAGAGGGTTAGACCGAGAAGAGGGTGAGAGTGAGAAGAGGGTTAGACCAAGAAGAGGGTGAGAGTGAGAAGAGGGTGAGAAGAGGGTGAGAGTGAGAAGAGGGTGAGAGCGAGAAGAGGGTGAGAGCGAGAAGTGAGTGAGAAGAGGCTGAAAGCGAGAAGAGGGTGAGAAGAGGGTGAGAAGAGGGTGAGAGCGAGAAGAGGGTGAGATCGAGAAGAGGGTGGGAGCGAGAAGAGGGTGAGAGCGAGAAGAGGGTGAGAGCAAGAAGAGGGTGAGAGTGAGAAGAGGGTTAGAGCGAGAAGAGGGTGAGAGCGAGAAGAGGGTGAGAGCGAGAAGAGAGTGAGAAGAGGCTGAGAGCGAGAAGAGGGTGAGAAGAGGGTGAGAGCGAGAAGAGGGTGAGAGCGAGAAGAGGTGAGAGTGAGAAGAGGGTGAGAGCGAGAAGAGGGTGAGAGCAAGAAGAGAGTGAGAAGAGGGTGAGAGCGAGAAGAGGGTGAGAGAGGGTGAGACCGAGAGTGAGAAGAGGGGGAGAGCGAGAAGAGGGTGAGAGCGAGAAGAGGGTGAGAGCGAGAAGAGGGTGAGAGTGAGAAGAGGTGAGAGTGAGTAGAGGTGAGAGTGAGAAGAGGGAGAGAGCGAGAATAGGGTGAGAGTGAGAAGAGGGTGAGAGCGAGAAGAGGGTGAGAGGAGGTAGAGAGCAAGAAGAGGCTGAGAGTGAGAGTGAGAAGAGAGTGAGAAGAGGGTGAAAGCG
The DNA here is from genome assembly GCF_964263255.1 of Lissotriton vulgaris. NCBI lineage: Eukaryota > Metazoa > Chordata > Amphibia > Caudata > Salamandridae > Lissotriton > Lissotriton vulgaris. The sequence continues at coordinate 237,589,848 of NC_141685.1, forward strand.
AGAAGAGGGTGAGAGTGAGAAGAGGGTGAGAGCGAGAAGAGGGTGAGAGTGAGAAGAGGGTGAGAGCGAGAAGAGGGTGAGAGTGAGAAGAGGGTGAAAGCGAGAAGAGGGTGAAAGCGAGAAGAGGGTGAGAGTGAGAAGAGGGTGAGAGCGAGAAGAGGGTGAGAGCGAGAAGATGGTGAGAGCGAGAAGAGGGTTAGAGCAAGAAGAGTGTGAGAGTGAGAAGAGGGTTAGAGCGAGAAGAGGGTGAGAGCGAGAAGAGGGTGAGAGTGAGAAGAGGGTGAGAGCGAGAAGAGGAAGAGAGCGAGAAGAGGGTGAGAGTGAGAAGAGGGTGAGAGCGAGAAGAGGGTGAGAGCGAGAAGAGTGTGAGAGCGAGAAGAGTGTGAGAGCGAGAAGAGGGTGAGAGCGAGAAGAGAGTGAGAAGAGGGTGAGATCGAGAAGAGGGTGAGAGCGAGAAGAGGGTGAGAGTGAGAAGAGGGTGAAAGCGAGAAGAGGGTGAGAGTGAGAAGAGGGTGAGAGCGAGAAGAGGGTGAGAGCGAGAAGATGGTGAGAGCGAGAAGAGGGTTAGAGCAAGAAGAGTGTGAGAGTGAGAAGAGGGTTAGAGCGAGAAGAGGGTGAGAGCGAGAAGAGGGTGAGAGTGAGAAGAGGGTGAGAGCGAGAAGAGGAAGAGAGCGAGAAGAGGGTGAGAGTGAGAAGAGGGTGAGAGCGAGAAGAGGGTGAGAGCGAGAAGAGTGTGAGAGCGAGAAGAGTGTGAGAGCGAGAAGAGGGTGAGAGCGAGAAGAGAGTGAGAAGAGGGTGAGATCGAGAAGAGGGTGAGAGCGAGAAGAGGGTGAGAGCGAGAAGAGTGTGAGAGCGAGAAGAGAGTGAGAGCGAGAAGAGAGTGAGAAAAGGGTGAGAGTGAGAAGAGAGTGAGATCGAGAAGAGGGTGGGAGCGAGAAGAGGGTGGGAGCGAGAAGAGGGTGGGAGCGAGAAGAGGGTGGGAGCGAGAAGAGGGTTAGAGCAAGAAGAGGGTGAGAGTGAGAAGAGGGTGAGAGCGAGAAGAGGGTGAGAGCGAGAAGAGGGTGAGAGCGAGAAGAGAGTGAGAAGAGACTGAGAGCGAGAAGAGGGTGAGAAGAGGGTGAGAGTGAGAAGAGGGTGAGAGTGAGAGCGAGAAGAAGGTGAGAGTGAGAAGAGGGTGACAGCGAGAAGAGGGTGAGAGCGAGAAGAGGGTGAGAAGAGGGTGAGAGTGAGAGCGAGAAGAAGGTGAGAGTGTGAAGAGGGTGAGAGTGAGAAGAGGGTGAGAGCGAGAGTGAGAAGAGGGTGAGAGTGAGAAGAGGGTGAGAGTGTGAAGAGGGTGACAGCGAGGAGAGGGTGAGAGTGAGAAGAGGGTGAGAGCGAGAAGAGGGTGAGAGTGAGAAGAGAGTGAGAGCGAGAGTGAGAAGAGGGTGAGAGTGAGAAGAGGGTGAGAGTGTGAAGAGGGTGACAGCGAGGAGAGGGTGAGAGTGAGAAGAGGGTGACAGCGAGAAGAGGGTGAGAGCGAGAAGAGGGTGAGAAGAGGGTGAGAGTGAGAGCGAGAAGAAGGTGAGAGTGTGAAGAGGGTGAGAGTGAGAAGAGGGTGAGAGCGAGAGTGAGAAGAGGGTGAGAGCGAGAAGAGGGTGAGAGTGTGAAGAGGGTGACAGCGAGGAGAGGGTGAGAGTGAGAAGAGGGTGAGAGCGAGAAGAGGGTGAGAGCGAGAAGAGTGTGAGAGCGAGAAGAGGGTGAGAGCGAGGAGAGGGTGAGAGCGAGAAGAGAGTGAGAAGAGACTGAGAGCGAGAAGAGGGTGAGAAGAGGGTGAGAGTGAGAAGAGGGTGAGAGTGAGAGCGAGAAGAAGGTGAGAGTGAGAAGAGGGTGACAGCGAGAAGAGGGTGAGAGCGAGAGGAGGGTGAGAAGAGGGTGAGAGTGAGAGCGAGAAGAAGGTGAGAGTGTGAAGAGGGTGAGAGTGAGAAGAGGGTGAAAGCGAGAGTGAGAAGAGGGTGAGAGTGAGAAGAGGGTGAGAGTGTGAAGAGGGTGACAGCGAGGAGAGGGTGAGAGTGAGAAGAGGGTGAGAGCGAGAAGAGGGTGAGAGTGAGAAGAGGGTGAGAGCGAGAGTGAGAAGAGGGTGAGAGTGAGAAGAGGGTGAGAGTGTGAAGAGGGTGACAGCGAGGAGAGGGTGAGAGTGAGAAGAGGGTGACAGCGAGAAGAGGGTGAGAGCGAGAAGAGGGTGAGAAGAGGGTGAGAGTGAGAGCGAGAAGAAGGTGAGAGTGTGAAGAGGGTGAGAGTGAGAAGAGGGTGAGAGCGAGAGTGAGAAGAGGGTGAGAGCGAGAAGAGGGTGAGAGTGTGAAGAGGGTGACAGCGAGGAGAGGGTGAGAGTGAGAAGAGGGTGAGAGCGAGAAGAGGGTGAGAGCGAGAAGAGTGTGAGAGCGAGGAGAGGGTGAGAGCGAGGAGAGGGTGAGAGTGAGAAGAGGTGAGAGTGAGAAGAGGGAGAGAGTAAGAAGAGGGTGAGAGCGAGAAGAGGGTGAGAGTGTGAGAAGAGGGTGAGAGCGAGAAGAGGGTGTGAGTGAGAAGAGGTGAGATTGAGAAGAGGGTGAGAGCGAGAAGAGGGTGAGAGTATGAGAAGAGGGTGAGAAGAGGGTGAAAGCGAGAGTGAGAAGAGGGTGAGAGCGAGAAGAGGGTGAGAGTGAGAATAGGGTGAGATCAAGAAGAGAGTGAGGAGAGGGTGAGAGTGAGAAGAGGGTGAAAGTGTGAGAAGAGGGTGAGAGCGAGAAGAGGGTGAGAGTGAGAATAGGGTGAGAGAGAGAAGAGAGTGAGAAGAGGGTGAGAGCGAGAAGAGGGTGAAAGTGTGAGAAGAGGGTGAGAGCGAGAAGAGGGTGAGAGTGAGAAGAGGGTGAGAGCGAGTAGAGGGTGAGAGTGAGAAGAGAGTGAGAGCGGGAAGAGGGTGAGAGGAGGGAGAGAGCGAGAAGAGGGTGAGAGTGTGAGAAGAGGGTGAGAGTGAGAAGAGGGAGAGAGTGAGAAGAAGGTGCGAGCAGGAAGTGGGTGAGAGCGAGAAGAGGGTGAGAAGAGGGTGAGATCGAGAAGAGGGTGAGAGCAAGAAGAGGGTGAGAGCGAGAAGAGAGTGAGAAGAGGGTGAGAGTGAGAAGAGAGTGAGATTGAGAAGAGGGTGAGATCGAGAAGAGGGTGGGAGCGAGAAGCATGTGAGAGCGAGAAGAGGGTCAGAGCAAGAAGAGGGTTAGACCGAGAAGAGGGTGAGAGTGAGAAGAGGGTTAGACCAAGAAGAGGGTGAGAGTGAGAAGAGGGTGAGAAGAGGGTGAGAGTGAGAAGAGGGTGAGAGCGAGAAGAGGGTGAGAGCGAGAAGTGAGTGAGAAAAGGCTGAGAGCGAGAAGAGGGTGAGAAGAGGGTGAGAAGAGGGTGAGAGCGAGAAGAGGGTGAGAGCGAGAAGAGGGTGAGATCGAGAAGAGGGTGGGAGCGAGAAGAGGGTGAGAGCGAGAAGAGGGTGAGAGCAAGAAGAGGGTGAGAGTGAGAAGAGGGTTAGAGCGAGAAGAGGGTGAGAGCGAGAAGAGGGTGAGAGCGAGAAGAGAGTGAGAAGAGGCTGAGAGCGAGAAGAGGGTGAGAAGAGGGTGAGAGCGAGAAGAGTGTGAGAGCGAGAAGAGGTGAGAGTGAGAAGAGGGTGAGAGCGAGAAGAGGGTGAGAGCAAGAAGAGAGTGAGAAGAGGGTGAGAGCGAGAAGAGGGTGAGAGAGGGTGAGACCGAGAGTGAGAAGAGGGGGAGAGCGAGAAGAGGGTGAGAGCGAGAAGAGGGTGAGAGCGAGAAGAGGGTGAGAGTGAGAGTGAGAAGAGGTGAGAGTGAGTAGAGGTGAGAGTGAGAAGAGGGAGAGAGCGAGAATAGGGTGAGAGTGAGAAGAGGGTGAGAGCGAGAAGAGGGTGAGAGGAGGTAGAGAGCAAGAAGAGGCTGAGAGTGAGAGTGAGAAGAGAGTGAGAAGAGGGTGAAAGCGAGAAGAGGGTGAGAGTGAGAAGAGGGTGAGAGCGAGAAGAGGGTGAGAGTGAGAAGAGGGTGAGAGCGAGAAGAGGGTGAGAGTGAGAAGAGGATGAAAGCGAGAAGAGGGTGAAAGCGAGAAGAGGGTGAGAGTGAGAAGAGGGTGAGATCGAGAAGAGGGTGAGAGCGAGAAGATGGTGGGAGCGAGAAGAGGGTTAGAGCAAGAAGAGTGTGAGAGTGAGAAGAGGGTTAGAGCGAGAAGAGGGTGAGAGCGAGAAGAGGGTGAGAGTGAGAAGAGGGTGAGAGCGAGAAGAGGAAGAGAGCGAGAAGAGGGTGAGAGTGAGAAGAGGGTGAGAGCGAGAAGAGGGTGAGAGCGAGAAGAGTGTGAGAGCGAGAAGAGTGTGAGAGCGAGAAGAGGGTGAGAGCGAGAAGAGAGTGAGAAGAAGGTGAGATCGAGAAGAGGGTGAGAGCGAGAAGAGGGTGAGAGTGAGAAGAGGGTGAAAGCGAGAAGAGGGTGAGAGTGAGAAGAGGGTGAGAGCGAGAAGAGGGTGAGAGCGAGAAGATGGTGAGAGCGAGAAGAGGGTTAGAGCAAGAAGAGTGTGAGAGTGAGAAGAGGGTTAGAGCGAGAAGAGGGTGAGAGCGAGAAGAGGGTGAGAGTGAGAAGAGGGTGAGAGCGAGAAGAGGAAGAGAGCGAGAAGAGGGTGAGAGTGAGAAGAGGGTGAGAGCGAGAAGAGGGTGAGAGCGAGAAGAGTGTGAGAGCGAGAAGAGTGTGAGAGCGAGAAGAGGGTGAGAGCGAGAAGAGAGTGAGAAGAGGGTGAGATCGAGAAGAGGGTGAGAGCGAGAAGAGGGTGAGAGCGAGAAGAGTGTGAGAGCGAGAAGAGAGTGAGAGCGAGAAGAGAGTGAGAAAAGGGTGAGAGTGAGAAGAGAGTGAGATTGAGAAGAGGGTGGGAGCGAGAAGAGGGTGGGAGCGAGAAGAGGGTGGGAGCGAGAAGAGGGTGGGAGCGAGAAGAGGGTTAGAGCAAGAAGAGGGTGAGAGTGAGAAGAAGGTGAGAGCGAGAAGAGGGTGAGAGCGAGAAGAGGGTGAGAGCGAGAAGAGAGTGAGAAGAGACTGAGAGCGAGAAGAGGGTGAGAAGAGGGTGAGAGTGAGAAGAGGGTGAGAGTGAGAGCGAGAAGAAGGTGAGAGTGAGAAGAGGGTGACAGCAAGAAGAGGGTGAGAGCGAGAAGAGGGTGAGAAGAGGGTGAGAGTGAGAGCGAGAAGAAGGTGCGAGTGTGAAGAGGGTGAGAGTGAGAAGAGGGTGAGAGCGAGAGTGAGAAGAGGGTGGGAGTGAGAAGAGGGTGAGAGTGTGAAGAGGGTGACAGCGAGGAGAGGGTGAGAGTGAGAAGAGGGTGAGAGCGAGAAGAGGGTGAGAGTGAGAAGAGGGTGAGAGCGAGAGTGAGAAGAGGGTGAGAGTGAGAAGAGGGTGAGAGTGTGAAGAGGGTGACAGCGAGGAGAGGGTGAGAGTGAGAAGAGGGTGACAGCGAGAAGAGGGTGAGAGCGAGAAGAGGGTGAGAAGAGGGTGAGAGTGAGAGCGAGAAGAAGGTGAGAGTGTGAAGAGGGTGAGAGTGAGAAGAGGGTGAGAGCGAGAGTGAGAAGAGGGTGAGAGCGAGAAGAGGGTGAGAGTGTGAAGAGGATGACAGCGAGGAGAGGGTGAGAGTGAGAAGAGGGTGAGAGCGAGAAGAGGGTGAGAGCGAGAAGAGTGTGAGAGCGAGGAGAGGGTGAGAGCGAGGAGAGGGTGAGAGTGAGAAGAGGGTGTGAGTGAGAAGAGGTGAGAGTGAGAAGAGGGTGAGAGCGAGAAGAGGGTGAGAGTATGAGAAGAGGGTGAGAAGAGGGTGAAAGCGAGAGTGAGAAGAGGGTGAGAGCGAGAAGAGGGTGAGAGTGAGAATAGGGTGAGATCAAGAAGAGAGTGAGGAGAGGGTGAGAGTGAGAAGAGGGTGAAAGTGTGAGAAGAGGGTGAGAGCGAGAAGAGGGTGAGAGTGAGAATAGGGTGAGAGAGAGAAGAGAGTGAGAAGAGGGTGAGAGCGAGAAGAGGGTGAAAGTGTGAGAAGAGGGTGAGAGCGAGAAGAGGGTGAGAGTGAGAAGAGGGTGAGAGCGAGTAGAGGGTGAGAGTGAGAAGAGAGTGAGAGCGGGAAGAGGGTGAGAGGAGGGAGAGAGCGAGAAGAGGGTGAGAGTGTGAGAAGAGGGTGAGAGTGAGAAGAGGGAGAGAGTGAGAAGAAGGTGCGAGCAGGAAGTGGGTGAGAGCGAGAAGAGGGTGAGAAGAGGGTGAGATCGAGAAGAGGGTGAGAGCAAGAAGAGGGTGAGAGCGAGAAGAGAGTGAGAAGAGGGTGAGAGTGAGAAGAGAGTGAGATTGAGAAGAGGGTGAGATCGAGAAGAGGGTGGGAGCGAGAAGCATGTGAGAGCGAGAAGAGGGTCAGAGCAAGAAGAGGGTTAGACCGAGAAGAGGGTGAGAGTGAGAAGAGGGTTAGACCAAGAAGAGGGTGAGAGTGAGAAGAGGGTGAGAAGAGGGTGAGAGTGAGAAGAGGGTGAGAGCGAGAAGAGGGTGAGAGCGAGAAGTGAGTGAGAAAAGGCTGAGAGCGAGAAGAGGGTGAGAAGAGGGTGAGAAGAGGGTGAGAGCGAGAAGAGGGTGAGAGCGAGAAGAGGGTGAGATCGAGAAGAGGGTGGGAGCGAGAAGAGGGTGAGAGCGAGAAGAGGGTGAGAGCAAGAAGAGGGTGAGAGTGAGAAGAGGGTTAGAGCGAGAAGAGGGTGAGAGCGAGAAGAGGGTGAGAGCGAGAAGAGAGTGAGAAGAGGCTGAGAGCGAGAAGAGGGTGAGAAGAGGGTGAGAGCGAGAAGAGTGTGAGAGCGAGAAGAGGTGAGAGTGAGAAGAGGGTGAGAGCGAGAAGAGGGTGAGAGCAAGAAGAGAGTGAGAAGAGGGTGAGAGCGAGAAGAGGGTGAGAGAGGGTGAGACCGAGAGTGAGAAGAGGGGGAGAGCGAGAAGAGGGTGAGAGCGAGAAGAGGGTGAGAGCGAGAAGAGGGTGAGAGTGAGAGTGAGAAGAGGTGAGAGTGAGTAGAGGTGAGAGTGAGAAGAGGGAGAGAGCGAGAATAGGGTGAGAGTGAGAAGAGGGTGAGAGCGAGAAGAGGGTGAGAGGAGGTAGAGAGCAAGAAGAGGCTGAGAGTGAGAGTGAGAAGAGAGTGAGAAGAGGGTGAAAGCGAGAAGAGGGTGAGAGTGAGAAGAGGGTGAGAGCGAGAAGAGGGTGAGAGTGAGAAGAGGGTGAGAGCGAGAAGAGGGTGAGAGTGAGAAGAGGGTGAAAGCGAGAAGAGGGTGAAAGCGAGAAGAGGGTGAGAGTGAGAAGAGGGTGAGATCGAGAAGAGGGTGAGAGCGAGAAGATGGTGGGAGCGAGAAGAGGGTTAGAGCAAGAAGAGTGTGAGAGTGAGAAGAGGGTTAGAGCGAGAAGAGGGTGAGAGCGAGAAGAGGGTGAGAGTGAGAAGAGGGTGAGAGCGAGAAGAGGAAGAGAGCGAGAAGAGGGTGAGAGTGAGAAGAGGGTGAGAGCGAGAAGAGGGTGAGAGCGAGAAGAGTGTGAGAGCGAGAAGAGTGTGAGAGCGAGAAGAGGGTGAGAGCGAGAAGAGAGTGAGAAGAAGGTGAGATCGAGAAGAGGGTGAGAGCGAGAAGAGGGTGAGAGTGAGAAGAGGGTGAAAGCGAGAAGAGGGTGAGAGTGAGAAGAGGGTGAGAGCGAGAAGAGGGTGAGAGCGAGAAGATGGTGAGAGCGAGAAGAGGGTTAGAGCAAGAAGAGTGTGAGAGTGAGAAGAGGGTTAGAGCGAGAAGAGGGTGAGAGCGAGAAGAGGGTGAGAGTGAGAAGAGGGTGAGAGCGAGAAGAGGAAGAGAGCGAGAAGAGGGTGAGAGTGAGAAGAGGGTGAGAGCGAGAAGAGGGTGAGAGCGAGAAGAGTGTGAGAGCGAGAAGAGTGTGAGAGCGAGAAGAGGGTGGGAGCGAGAAGAGAGTGAGAAGAGGGTGAGATCGAGAAGAGGGTGAGAGCGAGAAGAGGGTGAGAGCGAGAAGAGTGTGAGAGCGAGAAGAGAGTGAGAGCGAGAAGAGAGTGAGAAAAGGGTGAGAGTGAGAAGAGAGTGAGATTGAGAAGAGGGTGGGAGCGAGAAGAGGGTGGGAGCGAGAAGAGGGTGGGAGCGAGAAGAGGGTGGGAGCGAGAAGAGGGTTAGAGCAAGAAGAGGGTGAGAGTGAGAAGAAGGTGAGAGCGAGAAGAGGGTGAGAGCGAGAAGAGGGTGAGAGCGAGAAGAGAGTGAGAAGAGACTGAGAGCGAGAAGAGGGTGAGAAGAGGGTGAGAGTGAGAAGAGGGTGAGAGTGAGAGCGAGAAGAAGGTGAGAGTGAGAAGAGGGTGACAGCAAGAAGAGGGTGAGAGCGAGAAGAGGGTGAGAAGAGGGTGAGAGTGAGAGCGAGAAGAAGGTGAGAGTGTGAAGAGGGTGAGAGTGAGAAGAGGGTGAGAGCGAGAGTGAGAAGAGGGTGGGAGTGAGAAGAGGGTGAGAGTGTGAAGAGGGTGACAGCGAGGAGAGGGTGAGAGTGAGAAGAGGGTGAGAGCGAGAAGAGGGTGAGAGTGAGAAGAGGGTGAGAGCGAGAGTGAGAAGAGGGTGAGAGTGAGAAGAGGGTGAGAGTGTGAAGAGGGTGACAGCGAGGAGAGGGTGAGAGTGAGAAGAGGGTGACAGCGAGAAGAGGGTGAGAGCGAGAAGAGGGTGAGAAGAGGGTGAGAGTGAGAGCGAGAAGAAGGTGAGAGTGTGAAGAGGGTGAGAGTGAGAAGAGGGTGAGAGCGAGAGTGAGAAGAGGGTGAGAGCGAGAAGAGGGTGAGAGTGTGAAGAGGATGACAGCGAGGAGAGGGTGAGAGTGAGAAGAGGGTGAGAGCGAGAAGAGGGTGAGAGCGAGAAGAGTGTGAGAGCGAGGAGAGGGTGAGAGCGAGGAGAGGGTGAGAGTGAGAAGAGGGTGTGAGTGAGAAGAGGTGAGAGTGATAAGAGGGTGAGAGCGAGAAGAGGGTGAGAGTATGAGAAGAGGGTGAGAAGAGGGTGAAAGCGAGAGTGAGAAGAGGGTGAGAGCGAGAAGAGGGTGAGAGTGAGAATAGGGTGAGATCAAGAAGAGAGTGAGGAGAGGGTGAGAGTGAGAAGAGGGTGAAAGTGTGAGAAGAGGGTGAGAGCGAGAAGAGGGTGAGAGTGAGAATAGGGTGAGAGAGAGAAGAGAGTGAGAAGAGGGTGAGAGCGAGAAGAGGGTGAAAGTGTGAGAAGAGGGTGAGAGCGAGAAGAGGGTGAGAGTGAGAAGAGGGTGAGAGCGAGTAGAGGGTGAGAGTGAGAAGAGAGTGAGAGCGGGAAGAGGGTGAGAGGAGGGAGAGAGCGAGAAGAGGGTGAGAGTGTGAGAAGAGGGTGAGAGTGAGAAGAGGGAGAGAGTGAGAAGAAGGTGCGAGCAGGAAGTGGGTGAGAGCGAGAAGAGGGTGAGAAGAGGGTGAGATCGAGAAGAGGGTGAGAGCAAGAAGAGGGTGAGAGCGAGAAGAGAGTGAGAAGAGGGTGAGAGTGAGAAGAGAGTGAGATTGAGAAGAGGGTGAGATCGAGAAGAGGGTGGGAGCGAGAAGCATGTGAGAGCGAGAAGAGGGTCAGAGCAAGAAGAGGGTTAGACCGAGAAGAGGGTGAGAGTGAGAAGAGGGTTAGACCAAGAAGAGGGTGAGAGTGAGAAGAGGGTGAGAGTGAGAAGAGGGTGAGAGCGAGAAGAGGGTGAGAGCGAGAAGTGAGTGAGAAAAGGCTGAGAGCGAGAAGAGGGTGAGAAGAGGGTGAGAAGAGGGTGAGAGCGAGAAGAGGGTGAGAGCGAGAAGAGGGTGAGATCGAGAAGAGGGTGGGAGCGAGAAGAGGGTGAGAGCGAGAAGAGGGTGAGAGCAAGAAGAGGGTGAGAGTGAGAAGAGGGTTAGAGCGAGAAGAGGGTGAGAGCGAGAAGAGGGTGAGAGCGAGAAGAGAGTGAGAAGAGGCTGAGAGCGAGAAGAGGGTGAGAAGAGGGTGAGAGCGAGAAGAGTGTGAGAGCGAGAAGAGGTGAGAGTGAGAAGAGGGTGAGAGCGAGAAGAGGGTGAGAGCAAGAAGAGAGTGAGAAGAGGGTGAGAGCGAGAAGAGGGTGAGAGAGGGTGAGACCGAGAGTGAGAAGAGGGGGAGAGCGAGAAGAGGGTGAGAGCGAGAAGAGGGTGAGAGCGAGAAGAGGGTGAGAGTGAGAGTGAGAAGAGGTGAGAGTGAGTAGAGGTGAGAGTGAGAAGAGGGAGAGAGCGAGAAGAGGGTGAGAGTGAGAAGAGGGTGAGAGCGAGAAGAGGGTGAGAGGAGGTAGAGAGCAAGAAGAGGCTGAGAGTGAGAGTGAGAAGAGAGTGAGAAGAGGGTGAAAGCGAGAAGAGGGTGAGAGTGAGAAGAGGGTGAGAGCGAGAAGAGGGTGAGAGTGAGAAGAGAGTGAGAGCGAGAAGAGGGTGAGAGTGAGAAGAGGGTGAAAGCGAGAAGAGGGTGAGATCGAGAAGAGGGTGAGAGTGTGAAGAGGGTGACAGCGAGGAGAGGGTGAGAGTGAGAAGAGGGTGAGAGCGAGAAGAGGGTGAGAGCGAGAAGAGTGTGAGAGCGAGGAGAGGGTGAGAGCGAGGAGAGGGTGAGAGTGAGAAGAGGTGAGAGTGAGAAGAGGGAGAGAGTAAGAAGAGGGTGAGAGCTAGAAGAGGGTGAGAGTGTGAGAAGAGGGTGAGAGCGAGAAGAGGGTGTGAGTGAGAAGAGGTGACAGCGAGAAGAGGGGGAGAGTATGAGAAGAGGGTGAGAAGAGGGTGAAAGCGAGAGTGAGAAGAGGGTGAGAGCGAGAAGAGGGTGAGAGTGAGAATAGGGTGAGATCAAGAAGAGAGTGAGGAGAGGGTGAGAGTGAGAAGAGGGTGAAAGTGTGAGAAGAGGGTGAGAGCGAGAAGAGGGTGAGAGTGAGAATAGGGTGAGAGAGAGAAGAGAGTGAGAAGAGGGTGAGAGCGAGAAGAGGGTGAAAGTGTGAGAAGAGGGTGAGAGCGAGAAGAGGGTGAGAGTGAGAAGAGGGTGAGAGCGAGTAGAGGGTGAGAGTGAGAAGAGAGTGAGAGCGGGAAGAGGGTGAGAGGAGGGAGAGAGCGAGAAGAGGGTGAGAGTGTGAGAAGAGGGTGAGAGTGAGAAGAGGGAGAGAGTGAGAAGAAGGTGCGAGCAGGAAGTGGGTGAGAGCGAGAAGAGGGTGAGAAGAGGGTGAGATCGAGAAGAGGGTGAGAGCAAGAAGAGGGTGAGAGCGAGAAGAGAGTGAGAAGAGGGTGAGAGTGAGAAGAGAGTGAGATTGAGAAGAGGGTGAGATCGAGAAGAGGGTGGGAGCGAGAAGCATGTGAGAGCGAGAAGAGGGTCAGAGCAAGAAGAGGGTTAGACCGAGAAGAGGGTGAGAGTGAGAAGAGGGTTAGACCAAGAAGAGGGTGAGAGTGAGAAGAGGGTGAGAAGAGGGTGAGAGTGAGAAGAGGGTGAGAGCGAGAAGAGGGTGAGAGTGAGAAGTGAGTGGGAAGAGGCTGAGAGCGAGAAGAGGGTGAGAAGAGGGTGAGAAGAGGGTGAGAGCGAGAAGAGGGTGAGATCGAGAAGAGGGTGGGAGCGAGAAGAGGGTGAGAGCGAGAAGAGGGTTAGAGCAAGAAGAGGGTGAGAGTGAGAAGAGGGTTAGAGCGAGAAGAGGGTGAGAGCGAGAAGAGGGTGAGAGCGAGAAGAGAGTGAGAAGAGGCTGAGAGCGAGAAGAGGGTGAGAAGAGGGTGAGAGCGAGAAGAGGGTGAGAGCGAGAAGAGGTGAGAGTGAGAAGAGGGTGAGAGCGAGAAGAGGGTGAGAGCAAGAAGAGAGTGAGAAGAGGGTAAGAGCGAGAAGAGGGTGAGAGAGGGTGAGACCGAGAGTGAGAAGAGGGGGAGAGCGAGAAGAGGGTGAGAGCGAGAAGAGGGTGAGAGCGAGAAGAGGGTGAGAGTGAGAAGAGGTGAGAGTGAGTAGAGGTGAGAGTGAGAAGAGGGAGAGAGCGAGAATAGGGTGAGAGTGAGAAGAGGGTGAGAGCGAGAAGAGGGTGAGAGGAGGTAGAGAGCAAGAAGAGGCTGAGAGTGAGAGTGAGAAGAGGGTGAGAAGAGGGTGAGAGCGAGAAGAGGGTGAGAAGAGGGTGAGAGCGAGAAGAGGGTGAGAGTGTGAGAAGAGGGTGAGAGTGAGAAGAGGGTGAGAGCGAGAAGAGGTGAGAGTAAGAAGAGAGAGAGAGCGAGAAGAGGCTGAGAGTGAGAAGAGGGTGAGACCGAGAAGAGGGTGAGAGCGAGAGTGAGAAGAGGGTGAGAGCGAGAAGAGGGTGAGAGCGAGAAGAGGGTGAGAGTGAGAAGAGGTGAGAGTGAGAAGAGGGAGAGAGCGAGAATAGGGTGAGAGTGAGAAGAGGGTGAGACCGAGAAGAGGGTGAAAGCGAGAAGAGGGTGAGAGCGAGAAGAGGGTGAGAGGAGGGAGAGAGCAAGAAGAGGGTGAGAGTGTGCGAAGAGGGTGAGAGCGAGAAGAGGGAGAGAGCAAGAAGAGGGTGAGAGTGGGAAGAAGGTGAGAGCGAGAAGAGAGTGAGAGTGTTAGAAGAGGGTGAGATCGAGAAGAGGGAGAGAGCAAGAAGAGGGTGAGAGTGTGAGAAGAGGGTGAGAGTGTGAGAAGAGGGTGAAAGCAAGAAGAGGGTGAGAGTGTGCGAAGAGGGTGAGAGCGAGAATAGGGTGAGAGTGAGGAGAGGGTGAGAGCGAGAAGAGGGTGAAAGCGAGAAGAGGGTGAGAGCGAGAAGAGGGTGAGAGCGAGAAGAGGGTGAGAGGAGGGAGAGAGCAAGAAGAGGGTGAGAGTGTGAGAAGAGGGTGAGAGTGTGAAGAGGGTGAGAGCGAGAAGAGGGAGAGAGCAAGAAGAGGGTGAGATTCAGAAGAGGGTGAGAGCGAGAAGAGATTGAAAGTCTGAGAAGAGGGTGAGATCGAGAAGAGGGTGAGAGTGAGAAGAGGTGAGAGTGAGAAGAGGGTGAGAGTGTGAGAAGAGGGTGAAAGCAAGAAGAGGGTGAGAGTGAGAAGAGGTGAGAGTAAGAAGGGGTGAGAGTGAGAAGAGGGAGAGCGAGAAGAGGGTGAGAGTGAGAAGAGGGTGAGAGCGAGAAGAGGGTGAGAGCGAGAAGAGGGTTAGAGCAAGTAGAGGGTGAGAGTGAGAAGAGGGTGAGAGCGAGAAGAGGGTGAGAGTGAGAAGAGGGTGAGAGCGAGAGGAGGGTGAGAGTATGAGAAGAGGGAGAGCGAGAGGAGAGTGAGAGCGAGAAGAGGGTGAGGGTGAGAGCGAGAAGAGGGTGAGAGCGAGAAGAGGGTGAGAGCTAGAAGAGTGTGAGAAGAGGGAGAGAGCGAGAAGAGGGTTAGAGTGAGAGCCAGAAGAGGGTGAGAGCGAGAAGAGGGTGAAAGTGAGAAGAGGGTTAGACAAAAAGAGGGTGAGAGTGAGAAGAGGGTGAGAGTGAGAAGAGGGTGACAGCGAGAAGAGGGTGAGAGCAAGAAGAGAGTGAGAAGAGGGTGGGAGCGAGAAGAGGGTGAGAGTGTGAGAAGAGGGAGAGAGCGAGAAGAGGGTTAGAGTGAGAGCCAGAAGAGGGTGAGAGCGAGAAGAGGGTGAGAGTGAGAAGAGGGTTAGACAAAAAGAGGGTGAGAGTGAGAAGAGGGTGAGAGTGAGAAGAAGGTGAGACCGAGAAGAGGGTGAAAGCGAGAAGAGGGTGAGAGCGAGAAGAGGGTGAGAGCGAGAAGAGGGTGAGAGGAGGGAGAGAGCAAGAAGAGGGTGAGAGTGTGAAAACACGGTGAGAGTGTGAAGAGGGTGAGAGCGAGAAGAGGGAGAGAGCAAGAAGAGGGTGAGATTGAGAAGAGGGTGAGAGCGAGAGGAGGGTGAGAGTATGAGAAGAGGGTGAGAGCGAGAAGAGGGTGAGAGTGTGAGAAGAGGGAGAGAGCGAGAAGAGGGTTAGAGTGAGAGCCAGAAGAGGGTGAGAGCGAGAAGAGGGTGAGAGTGAGAAGAGGGTTAGACAAAAAGAGGGTGAGAGTGAGAAGAGGGTGAGAGTGAGAAGAGGGTGACAGCGAGAAGAGGGTGAGAGCAAGAAGAGAGTGAGAAGAGGGTGGGAGCGAGAAGAGGGTGAGAGCGAGAAGAGGGTGAGAAGAGGGTGAAAGCGAGAGTGAGACGAGGGTGAGAGCGAGAAGAGGGTGAGAGTGAGAATAGGGTGAGATCGAGAAGAGAGTGAGAAGAGGGTGAGAGCGAGAGGTGGGTGAGAGCGAGAAGAGGGTGAGAGTGTGAGAAGAGGGTGAGAGCGAGAAGAGGGTGAGAGTGAGAAGAGGTGAGAGTGAGAAGAGGGAGAGAGCGAGAAGAAAATGCGAGCAAGAAGTGGGTGAGAGCGAGAAGAGGGTGAGAGTGAGAAGAGGGTAAGAGCAAGAATAGGGTGAGAGTGAGAAGAGGTTGAGAGCGAGAAGAGAGTGAGAAGAGGGTGAGAGCAAGAAGAGGGTGAGAGCGAGAAGAGGGTGAGAGTGAGAGTGAGAAGAGAGTGAGAAGAGGGTGAGAGCGAGAAGAGGGTGAGAGCGAGAAGAGGCTGAGAGTGTGAGAAGAGGGTGAGAGCGAGAAGAGGGTGTGAGTGAGAAGAGGTGAGAGTGAGAAGAGGGAGAGAGCGAGAAAAGGGTGAGAGTGAGAGGGAGAAGAGGGTGAGAGTGAGAAGAGGGTTAGAGCAAGAAGAGGGTGAGAGTGAGAAGAGGGTGAGAGCGAGAAGAGGGTGAGAGTAAGAGCGAGAAGAGGGTTAGAGTGAGAAGAGGGTTAGACAAGAAGAGGGTGAGAGTGAGAAGAGGCTGAGAGCGAGAAGAGGGTGACAGCGAAAAGAGGGGGAGAGCGAGAAGAGAGTGAGAAGAGGGTGGGAGCGAGAAGAGGGTGAGAGCGAGAAGAGGGTGAGAAGAGGGTGAGAAGAGGGTGAGGGCGAGAGTGGGAAGAGGGTGAGAGTGAGAAGAGGGTGAGAGCGAGAAGAGGGTGAGAAGAGGGTGAGAAGAGGGTGAGAGCGAGAGTGGGAAGAGGGTGAGAGTGAGAAGAGGGTGAGAGTGAGAAGAGGGTGAGATCGAGAAGAGAGTGAGAAGAGGGTGAGAGTGAGAGGTGGGTGAGAGAGAGAAGCGGGTGAGAAGAGGGTGAGAGCGAGACGAGGGTGAGAGTGTGAGAAGAGGATGAGAGCGAGAAGAGGGTGAGAGTGAGAAGAGGTGAGAGTGAGAAGAGGGAGAGAGCGAGAAGAGGGTGAGAGGGAGAAGAGGGTGAGAGTGAGAAGAGTGTGAGAGTGAGAAGAGGGTGAGAGCGAGAAGAGGGTGAGAGCGAGAAGAGCGTGAGAGCGAGAAGAGGGTGAGAGGAGGGAGAGAGCGAGAAGAGGTTGAGAGTGTGAGAAGAGGGTGAGAGTGTGAAGAGGGTGAGAGTGAGAAGAGGGAGAGAGCGAGAAGATGGTGCGAGCAAGAAGTGGGTGAGAGCGAGAAGAGGGTGAGAGCGAGAAGAGGGTGAGAGCGAGAAGAGGGTGAGAGTGAGAAGAGGGTTAGAGCAAGAATAGGGTGAGAGTGAGAAGAGGTTGAGAGCGAGAAGAGAGTGAGAAGAGGGTGAGAGCAAGAAGAGGGTGAGAGCGAGAAGAGGGTGAGAGTGAGAAGAGGGTGAGAGCGAGAAGAGGGCGAGAGCGAGAAGAGGGTGAGAGTGAGAAGAGGGTGAGAAGAGGGTGAGAGTGAGAGCGAGAAGAGGGTGAGAGCGAGAAGAGATTGAGAAGTGGGTGGGAGAAGGAAGAGAATGAGAGGGAGAAGAGGGTGAGAGCGAGAAGAGGGTGAGAGTGAGAAGAGGGTCAGAGTGTGAGAAGAGGGTGATAGTGAGATGAGGGTGAGAGTGAGAGCGAGAAGAGGGTGAGAGTGAGAAGAGGGTGAGAGCGAGAAGAGAGTGAGAAGAGGGTGAGAGCGAGAAGAGGGTGAGAGCGAGAAGAGGGTGAGAGTGAGAAGAGGGTGAGAGAGAGAGAGAAGAGGGTGAGAGTGAGAAGAGGGTTAGAGCAAGAAGAGGGTGAGAGTGAGAAGAGGGTGAGAGCGAGAAGAGAGTGAGAAGAGGGTGAGAGCGAGAAGAGGGTGAGAGCGAGAAGAGGGTGAGAGTGAGAAGAGGGTGAGAGCGAGAAGAGGGTGACAAGAGGGTGAGAGCGTGAAGAGGGTGAGAAGAGGGTGAGAGTGAGAGCGAGAAGAGGGTGCGAGCGAGAAGAGAGTGCGAAGAGGGTAGGAGCAAGAAGAGGGTGAGAGCGAGAAGAGGGTGAGAGTGAGAAGAGGGTGAGAGCGAGAAGAAGGAGAGAGCGAGAAGAGGGTGAGAGCGAGAAGAGGGTGAGAGTGAGAAGAGAGGGAGAAGAGGGTGAAAGTGAGAAGAGGGTGAGAGTGAGAGCGAGAAGAGGGTGAGAGTGAGAAGAAGGTGAGAGCGAGAAGAGAGTGAGAAGAGGGTGAGAGCGAGAAGAGGGTGAGAGCGAGAAGAGGGTGAGAGCGAGGAGTGAGTGAGAGCGAGAAGAGGGTGAGAGCGATAAGAGGGTGAGAGCGAGAAGAGGGTGAGAGTGAGAAGAGGGTGAGAGCGAGGAGAGGGTGAGTGTGTGAGAAGAGGGTGAGAGCGAAAAGAGGGTGAGAGTGAGAAGAGGGTGAGAGCGAGAAGAGGATGAGAGTGAGAATGGGGTGAGAGCAAGAAGAGGGTGAGAGTGAGAAGAGGGTGAGAGCAGGAAGAGGGTAAGAGCGAGGAGAGTGTGAGAGTGAGAAGAGGGTGAGAGCGAGAAGAGGGTGAGAGCGAGGAGAGGGTGAAGGCGAGAAGAGGATGAGAGCAAGAAGAGGAGAGCCAGAAGAGGGTGAGAGCGAGGAGAGGGGGAGAGCGAGAAGAGGGTGAGAACGAGAAAAGGGTGAGAGCGAGTAGAGGTTGAGAGCGAGGAGAGGGTGAGAGCGAGAAGAGGGGAGCCAGAAGAGGGTGAGAGCGAGAAGAGGGTGAGAGCGAGAAGAGGGTGAGAGCGAGGAGTGGGTGAGAGCGAGAAGAGGGTGAGAGTGAGAAGAGGGTGAGAGCGAGGAGAGGGTGAGTGTGTGAGAAGAGGGTGAGAGCGAGAAGAGGGTGAGAGTGAGAAGAGGGTGAGAGCGAGAAGAGGATGAGAGTGAGAAGAGGGTGAGAGCAAGAAGATGGTGAGAGTGAGAAAAGGGTGAGAGCAGGAAGAGGGTAAGAGCGAGGAGAGTGTGAGAGTGAGAAGAGGGTGAGAGCCAGAAGAGGGTGAGAGCGAGGAGAGGGTGAAGGCGAGAAGAGGATGAGAGCGAGAAGAGGAGAGCCAGAAGAGGGTGAGAGCGAGGAGAGGGGGAGAGCGAGAAGAGGGTGAGAACGAGAAAAGAGTGACAGCGAGGAGAGGTTGAGGGCGAGGAGAGGGTGAGTGTGAGAAGAGGAGAGCCAGAAGAATGTGAGAGCGAGGAGAGGGGGAGAGTGAGAAGAGGGTGAGAACGACAAAAGGGTGAGAGCGAGGAGAGGTTGAGAGCGAGGAGAGGGTGAGAGCGAGAAGAGGGTGAGAGCGATAAGAGGGTGAGAGCGAGAAGAGGGTGAGAGTGAGAAGAGGGTGAGAGCGAGGAGAGGGTGAGTGTGTGAGAAGAGGGTGAGAGCCAAAAGAGGGTGAGAGTGAGAAGAGGGTGAGAGCGAGAAGAGGATGAGAGTGAGAAGAGGGTGAGAGCGAGAAGAGGATGAGAGTGAGAATAGGGTGAGAGCGAGAAGAGGGTGAGAGTGAGAAGAGGGTGAGAGCAGGAAGAGGGTAATAGCGAGGAGAGTGTGAGAGTGAGAAGAGGGTGAGAGCGAGAAGAGGGTGAGAGCGAGGAGAGGGTGAAGACGAGAAGAGGATGAGAGCAAGAAGAGGAGAGCCAGAAGAGGGTGAGAGCGAGGAGAGGGGGAGAGCCAGAAGAGGGTGAGAACGAGAAAAGGGTGAGAGCGAGTAGAGGTTGAGAGCGAGGAGAGGGTGAGAGCGAGAAGAGGGGAGCCAGAAGAGGGTGAGAGCGAGAAGAGGGTGAGAGCGAGAAGAGGGTGAGAGCGAGGAGTGGGTGAGAGCGAGAAGAGGGTGAGAGTGAGAAGAGGGTGAGAGCGAGGAGAGGGTGAGTGTGTGAGAAGAGGGTGAGAGCGAGAAGAGGGTGAGAGTGAGAAGAGGGTGAGAGCGAGAAGAGGATGAGAGTGAGAAGAGGGTGAGAGCAAGAAGAT